>NC_140603.1:10460229-12860229 GCF_057381915.1 Diplotaxodon limnothrissa | reverse complement strand
TAGCATCATCAGTTTTCTTAGCATAAAAAAGACCTTGATCGTGATAATTAGTGATGTTGGGGAAACATTCCTTGTGGTTGGCCTGAATCAGTCCCATATGGGATTCTGGCTTTAGCTGGAAGTGAAAACCTTTTAGCGTATTTTTGGAGCAGGTTCAGGCTTTTTTTGGCATTACAGCACATCTCACTCAAACAGTATTAAAATAGCTCATACCACTACATCTACTACAACAACTCCACATTAGCTTTGAGAATTTGCTTTGTTCTCTATCACACTGTGCTACACAAATCTCAAAGACGGGGGGAAAAAAGACATCCATTGTTGCACAAGAAGGCATCCCACACAGCTCTGCAAGTCTCAGCATGGCAAGAAGGGTGTAGCAGGCTGAGGGGGTTGGAAAAAACGAACTACATAGCTGCAATATTGAGTTATTATGAACACATCAAACTTCTTTTTGTTTATATTGGTGTGTCCTTGTTCTGACACACACACACACGCACACACAATATGTTGATGCTGTTATGTTGTTCTGATCCTGCTTCTAAGCAACTGGTAGTAGCAGCCTGTGACATGTGCAAATAGCAGGTAGCCCATGCACAGCTCAAGCTATGATGGCTCTGCAGTAAGCGAATAATCAGTTTCTTAAAAGCAACATAAAAGAAAACGGGACACACACCTCTACCTGTGTTGACTAATCTGCTACCTGACTAAACAGGCTCAATTCTTACAAGCTCCTGTTTCAGACAATACTAAGCTTGTATTGTAATTCAGTAAGGTGAGGCAAAGCTTTTCATGACTTGTTGCACAAAGCTGAGAGGGGATCTCAGTTTCCAGGCATGCAGTGTACTTACTTATCTTTCCCAATAGTTTCATAGTCTTTCACAATCACATCGATGAAGGAGCTGGAGTCCAGTGCCTTGCCTTTTAGATCAAATTCAACCAACTACAAGCGAACAAATGTGAGAAAAGCATGCCATCAGATACAGAACCTAAACTGCTGTCATGTCTTAAATAAGCACATTTTATCAAGGAACAACATATATATTACAGATAATCATATATGTGTGTATGTTAGCCATGTGGTGTGTGGGACTGCAATTGCAGTATGGAAAGTTTGCATTAAGTATTGCTACATTCCTGGCAATTCATCTTAAAAAATAATAAAAACAGGTAAAAGGGAGTGAAGTATTGCAGAGTGTTTCTTTGTCTGTGTGATTTACCTCATTCCACACTGGATTCAACTCTTTGTCAATCGATTTTGTTTTCTTCTTGTCATCTGAAAGGGGAACACATTTTTTTTCCTTAATGCTCCCTTTTTATTGAAAAGTTAAGAAAAGTAACATTCACATCTTATTGTTTTAAATCAAATGACACGGTACCTTTATAGCAACAGCAATGCTAGGATCAGTACTGTAAGTCAGTACTGTGTCTGCTCTGTCTTGTGCAGAACTGTCATATATGATTTTAATTCTGTGGCTGAAGCCAACTTTGAGTACAGACTCAAACTTGTCTGTTCACTTCTTTGCCCGAGTTCATTTCACTGTATCACACACATGCAAACAAGTCACTCCCCAGCTATGCGTCAGGAAATTAAATTATTCTTGGATTTAAAAAAAAAAAAAGCACTTTTGTTTTTTAACATTTGTAATCTGGCCAGTTCATCTGATGAGCTCAGCAGCACCTCTGTACCTCAGCTACCACAAACCAGATGAAAGAATATTAAATTAGATGCCTAAAAAACTTCAAGCCCTGCAACAATCACTATTACAAATTATTAGGCAACATTTACTTTTTACTGAAGACAAGAACACACCCAAACTGTTTTACGTGTAGAGAAAAGAGACCTACCTCTAAAAATCACAGTGGTAATTGGATCAGGAACTCCAAGGGTCTTTTTAGGTAGACCCTTAGCCGACTCTACTACAACCCGCAACATGACACCAAATGAGTTTAAATGAAAAGAAAACTAAACTAATCAGTTTAAAAGAAGAAATGTCCACGCAAGACCGACATCCTCACGGCCCCATCACAGAAGCTGTCAGGGCAGGGCTGACAAAGTCTAGCTCCAGGATTCAGGAACAAGGGCGGATCACGGGTCTATAATTATGCTGAGCAACAGCCTTAACTATTGCTGCCTTCTGTTGGTGTGAGTGGAAAAGAGAAAACGCAGCTGGAAAACGGTTCACTGGGAAATAGTTGTTTCATAGGCTACAAAAGTGTATTCACATTCCTGAAAAAGAAACGGATAATAACTTAAAAAATAAATCTTTAAAAACGTTTCGCAAGTGTCTTTTAAAAAATAAAATAAAATAAAAAAATCCAGCTCTTATAGCCAAGATCATCATTGCAACCGTGGTTGGCTCCATCTGGTGGCAGTACCCGGATGCACGACCTGGTCTCTCAGCAGTCCCTGAAATAGTCACGAAATGTCTATTGGACACGAATTTTCATGCATTTATGGATTTTAACCTAACTGAAAAAAAAATCGGGATCAAACGTGTGAATACGTGAGTAGTTTTCATAGGTCAGTCCATCGTTTTTTGTTTTTTTTTTTCAAATTATGGCTTTAACTACCATATTTGTGTTTTTGAGGTCTAAATTGCTATTTACAAGTTTGTAGTTAATTCTCCATGTCGATGTTTGTGTTAGTTTCAGAATCTTACGTGTGTGTGTGTGTGTGTGTGTGTGTGTGTGTGTGAACATCTTGTTGTTTAAGCCTTGTAGATAAAGGAACTACAAGGCGTACAACTGAAAGTTTCGGAGCGTCCAGGTGGTAGTTATGCAGGTATGCAGTTAGTGGGATTGGGTTAATTGGTGATTCTTAAATTGGTGTGAATGTGTTAAGCTCCAGTCTCCCTGACAGGATGAGTGAGAGACAATGGATGAGTAGTTCTGGGTAGTTTTTAATAATGTCTACTAACAGTATATCATATTTTAAAATATATATAATACATATACATAATGTTTCCTCTAACAGTTTCTGCCTGTGCAGGTTATTCATTCTGGACACACCAAAACCAAAGTGGGGGTACTTAATAATATAATTATTAACATATGTGTTATCATTTCCACTTGTCCCTTTTTATTTTTACTTTTTACGTGCATTATAAAACACTCAGTGGGTCAGTTTGAGCTTATTCATTATTATTGACTTCTTGACTGTTATTGACTCTTTTATCAGATGGATAAAAGAAGGTTGCTTTAAATGACATTGCAAGCCTAAAAGGAGATCAAGTTCAAGGACTTGCTCAGCAGACTGTGAAACACTGGGACTTGAGTATATTCATTAAACATAGTAAGACAGCACTTTTGATAGCTCATTATAAGGAAGAAAACTGCTGCTGGTTGCCTGGCAATGATTAAACTACATCAGTTGAAGAACGGTAAGAATAGCTGAAAATATGCCACCATATCATGACTTTTCGCTTTTACCCTCTCTTAATTTTGAATATAGATGTTCCTGATTTAATATCTAGGATTTCTGGACAGTCCTACTTATGGTAGAAACTATATCCCATATACATAGATTCTTGATAAAGCTCAGAAAGCTCAGCCTTTTCTTGGTGGTGAATAACTTTGCTTCTTTAAATGATTAACCCACAGAGGTCTGTGGGGTTTGTGGCTCTGTTGCCCCAAATAGACTTTGGAAATTCTCAGGTCTCCTTGGCAGTCTCTTCAGAGATGTGTTGACTATCTTTTGTCGGTGTGGTCAAACATTTGCGACCGATAGCTTCTGTGGATGTGGACATTCCTTCCCTGTCTGAAGACAACAGGCTTTGTTTGAGGACTGCATGAAAAGCGAGAGGAGTGGACAGAAACAACGGCTGTGCATGGTTAGGCTCAAGGCACAGCCAGGATCGCGGAGTCGACTCAACTCATTTATACAGAAGTCTTGGCTTCTCTCTTCATTTCTTTTTTTCATGCTCACCATAAAAGAAGAGTTTAAGGAGGAGTTCAGACTGTGATAAAGGTAGAATCGGGCTATCACTATGGATACTTTTAGAAACAAAAAAAATTTGTGGACACTTTATGAGAAAGAGGTGCCACACAGCAGGTTTTGGTAAGTTTTTTTCCCCTTGTTTGGTCTTGGCAAACATAAAATATTATTTTTAATTAGGGATTGCTTTATGTAGAAAATCTGTTTTATAAACTTTGCACATTGATATGGATTTTTGTCACCTCTGGATAGTAGTGCCTGCTAACACATTCTTATATCTGATTCTGTCCTATATTTTCTAATAAGCTAAAAAAAAAACAAAACAAAAAAAACATTTTAACTTTCATTATTTGTACTTCATTCCATTTTTCCACCTTAAACAATTCATGAAAAGTCAATAGAAGCTGAACACTGGTATCAAACGTTCAAATAACTTCTTAAATTCACACATTTCTCCATTCATTTCTCTTCCATCCACTCCACACAGTTTAAACTCAGAGACAACAGCTTCTTTATTACTTAATTATTTTATTGTTCCATTTGCTGATTGTAAGTAATGTGTATGATGTAAAGGACCACTCATGCATGCCCCAATGGACCAGGAAAATACCTCACAATGGTAAGACATGTGACTTATTGTTAGTTTCCCTTAGCAACAGGCCCACACCGGAGGTGCTGGTGGCAGGGAGCGCTTTTCTTAAAAACACATCCCCCTAACTTTACATATTCTTTCATTACTTATTCCCTTTATTTGAAAAAAAAAAGTGTGTTATATCAAAACTACCACATGGGAGTGCTGCACTCATTCTGCAGTGACCTTTTTACTAGCTGTCAGTGATGTAATGGCTTCAATAAAGAATCAGAAATAAAAAATAAAATAGGGGTTAGACACTGAACTTAACAGTTCTTTAATGCTTAAGAAATGATCATGTTTTTATGCTCAGTTAAGCTGGGGTGCTGCCTTATTGGCAATGTCCTCCACATTTTATTCTACTTCTGCTCTTTCGTTTCACTGATCATTGATGTGCTGCTTTCTGCAGTGATCCGGCCTGCGGTGTCAGTCCTGCAGAGAAACTGAGCCCAGAGCACCTACAGCTTCTGAGAAATGCTTTTACCTGTTCAAAGGCTGGACTTGAGACACAGGAACACAAGCTGAAGGGAAGCAATAGAGGTACAAGTGAAGAACGTGGATTGACGTTTGAGGAGTTTTGGGATGTTCTGAAGTCTGTCATCGGCCCAAATATTGAGGACACGTGGTGCAAGAGATTCTTTTATGAGGTAAAAAGTAATAAAGTTTTTTTATAAGTCTTGACAAAACTGGATGCGGGTTATATTGTAATCCACGATTTAAAAAAAAGTTTATAAAACAGCATCCTGTCAGTCTATTACTGGTTTGAAGTGACTGTCCTATTAAAAGACAACAGTGGTGTATTGCTGACTTGACTCTTACATTCTTCATGTCTAGGTAGATATCAGCTGCACTGGACAAATAAAATGGCAGCAGCTGTGTTCCTACTTGCTTTTGGAGTACACTGAGCGACAGCGGGCCTCCAATCCCACAGCTGCTCTGCTGGAGGCCCAGCCTCAGATTAGACACTGCTCTCATAACAAGGTAACTCTGGTGCATCGTGGTCAGATGGTCTGATTTTTAGACAGTTTTTTTTAAATTACTTACCAGAATTAGGCAACTACCTAGTCAAAATTAACATTTAGAGAATTCAAGTTTCAAAAACCTCCCAAAAGCTGAGTGCAGCAGAAAAAAAAACTGTCTCAAAGCAAAATTGCTATCCAAATACTAAAATGAACAACATTATAATATGACTTAAACAAACTTGGGGAAAAGAAACTCAAATGGATTAGAGTATTTTGTATCTCTAAAGGAGAAACAGTTATAGAGAGTAAATGGTCAGTGACTCCAAGTTAGTATTTGGAAAAGGACATAAAACTTAAAACAATATGTAATCACTTTTTAAGAGTTTAATGGTATATTACAAAATGGAACATTTATATTTTACTACCCAGTAAAAAGAAATACAGAGGAAATGGAATTAACCATTAATAAATGATTTGTACAGTATAAATATATTAAAATCAATGACAACTTACTTAAATTGTAAATTGTTGTTGTATATTTAGACATTCAAATTATCTATCACTATCAGATATTTTAAAAGAAAAGAATTTTTTTTTTTACAAAAATATTTATATGATCAATAAATAATTCAAATGGGAAATTGATTTATGGAAATCAATAAACAATAAGCACTCAATAAAAGTCTCTTTTGAAAACATTTTTCAATTAATTAGAAGTAAGATTTTTTTTAAAAGATTTATTTTTGAAAATGTAATTTAAAAGCGGCATACACATATACATTAATAGATATGATACCAAATATACTACTATTATTAATATAGGCTACTTTTTCTAATGTTAATGCTATATTTATTTCCTAAACGTTTGATGCTTTCTAATAGGTTGTTTATACTTTCATGTAAATAAAGTAGAAAATGTATCAAAATATTTTGGCATGCTGTGTATTTGTAGGAGATGAATATACAAGCTTCTTTACAAGAAAATCCAATACAGCAAGTCACTTTTACTTACTTTAAGCTAGTTTAACTAGTTTAGGCAAAATTTATTTGATGAATTAAATTACTACTTTCAATATAAAGATTATCACGCATATAAATAAAAAAAATCAACACTGCAGCACTACAAAGCCTTTGTCTATTTAAAGCTTGTTGGGTTTTTTTGTTTTGTTTTTTTAAAAAAGGTTTTATGTCCCTTGACAACTGTGTAAACCTTTTCTTCATTTCAGCTAAGCTAACAGTCTCTAGTAAAAATAACAATGGCACAAAGATAAAGTTAGCAACTATAGAGTTAGCAACTATAGAGTTAGCAACTATAGAGTTAGCAACGAAAAAAGACAGAGCCATTGTTCATGGAAGATGACCAACAAAGGTAAGAGAATATAATAATGTTGGACTGTATTAATTTATTACCTGACTTCAGAGAAAAGTATTAGGTGGTCATATTTTTTATAGGTTATTTAGCTTGTTAGCCTAGCTTAAAGAGTTCTTCTGTGGCCAAAAATTGTGTCTTAGGGCTCTCTTTGGCTACGTTCACACTGCAGGCGAAAGTACATCAAATCTGACTTTTTTGACCCTATGCGACCCATATCCGATCATGGTATGACAGTGTGAAAAGCACAAATCCGATATTTTTAAAAGTGATCTGGGTCACTTTCGTATGTGGTACTGAATCTGATACATATCTGATGTTTTAGAAAGCCACTGCTGTTTGAACGGTCATGTCGCATTAAATCCGTCTTTTACGTCACCGACACAAGACAGATGTCTTGTTATTATCAGCGCCGGAGAAGACATTGCAAACGTAGATGTTAGTGAAACTGTTGGGAAGACAACGTTGGAGAAACGTGAACATTTTATTTGTACTGTATAATCTGCAGATTCTGACAGAAATCTGCAACTATACTTTGAAGCACCGCTCCTCTCTAAAACCGCAATAAGGATAATTATTAGGCCATTTGTAAATAACAAAATAACTTTATAACTTAAAGCAAAATTGGGAAAAGTAAAGTCTGAAACAAGTCTTTATATCAAGGGCCATCAGTCAAACAATATTGTTTGGTCTGGGTCTAAACAGAGCACGTTGTGTGTGACGCCTTCTTTTGCGCATGCGGGCCGCTTTGTGGGTGTTAGGTGACGGCTGTGTGCAAACAGGAATAGGACCCAAGATGCAGACTCCGGAGACAAACTTAAACCAAAACAGCTTTAATGCTGAACGCAAACATAACATAACTGGGAAAAACTGAAAATAAACTAACACCGGTGGACTGGCAAAACACACAGCAAAATAAACGGTAGATCGCGACACAGACACAGAGAAACACAGGGCTTAAATACACAGAGGGAGCAATCAGGGAATGAGTAACAGGAGGGAAACACAGCTGGGACAAATCAGAACTGACGAGACCAAAGAAGCGTAAACCGAACACACTGAGATAAGACAGAGACCTTCAAAGTAAAACAGGAAACACATAACACAGACTCACATGCAGGCACTACAGAGGGAACAGAGACGTGGGACCAGGGCAGACACAAACACTGACTGGATGTGGGGATACAGCAGACAGGGAAGACAGCAACTATGGAACACAGACAGAAAACCAGAACACTAAAACTCTAACCAACCCCACCCAGAGAACCTAAACTAAGAATGATCCTAAAACCCATAAAGCAAAGCTAGAATATAATGAAATAACAAAATCAAAGAACCAAAAACACAAAACACTGGGTCAACGACCCAGGGACCCTAACAGTGGGTTCACACTAGAGCGCGTTTGCTGTCACATTTTATTTGTAGTGTGAACAAGCAGACAAAAAAATCGGATTTGATCAAAAAATGGGAATTGAGCTTTAAGACCTGCAGTGTGAATGTAGCCTTTGAGACATTTTGACTGGTTACAGTAGTGAAACACATGATTTGTGATGACTTTCTTGCCTCAGCCATAATGGTTACAGGCTAACTGTGCTGCACTAAATGGCTAAAGAAGCTAAACAGACCTTGGAACTCATTATTTTAATTATTTTCACCTGGCCTGTGAAGATATTCTCATATATTATTATAGTATCATTCGCTACTTTTGGATTTCACCCTGCAGGAGTTAAGCAGGGCAGTTTGCCAAACCTTTTTAATAACTCTAGGGTTCATCAGGGTCTGTTAAATCTAACCAATGTAAGTATAAAAGAGTGCACTCAGCTGCTCCTATAAATTATAATGAATAAAGTGTTCCATTACTATAATAGATGAAAGATGAAGCATCTTAATTTTTCTGCCCTGAGTTATATGTTATTTTCGACAACCATTACTTTTTTCCTCCTGTAACCTTTCTCTAATTGATTACACTTGTCTCATACTTATTGCTCTGCAGCGGGAGCCAACAGTTCGTGTGGTTGCTCTTTCCCATCCTCCTCCACTCCGCTATATTAGCGTCAGTAAGGGGGGTCAGATCACCGCCTGGAACAGCAGCCTACACACCCTCAAAACTTTAGGGGTGAGTGACATCATGTTGCTACTTTAATATCCACGTGGAATTACAGCACACTCACTCACGTTTTTCTATTTAAACCAGCTTGCTGGAGACCCAACAGAGGAAGTGGCAAACACAAGGAGATTCAGGGGTTGGACCACCGATGCGGTGTACATGGGCAACGTCCACAAGATTGCCATAGCAACTGACTGCAGGGACTTGCGCTTTGTTACTATTTCTTCAAACTGTTTGTTGGAGGAAATTCACTTATATGGTACTTTTATTCCTAACAAAAACCAACTAAACCACGTGAAGCCCGGAAATATTGTTAACTCTTTGTCCTATAATTGCTCCCAGGGTTTCGCAGTGTGCCGACCTGTCTGTGTTACTGGTATGATGTGCAGGTAGGACAACTGTTTGTGTGAGATTTTACTGTTTTAGCTGGATGTCTCCATTTGGAAAGCACTAAATGCATCACTTCAATCTAAAGGGTTTTCACTCCAAGAGTCTAGAACAGCCTCCTCTGCTGCTACTGGGGGATGAAAAAGGAGGAGTCCACCTGATGTGGTTCCTAAACTCATCCAAGGGACTTTTTAAGAAACCATCAAAGAGAGACAAAGGTCCACAAAGGATCTTTTTCCAAGTAGGTTTTCCCTCCTCTATTTACTGAATTCTGTTACAGAAGCATGGAAGCAAGAAGCTTTGAAGTGTTGCTGCTTACACTACAACTTTTCCTTAAACATCATTTGGACTCACTGTTTTTTCTTGTTTCACCCTCGTTCCTCACAGGATCTTGGTGAACACAGCGACATGGTGTCCTATCAACACATCCCCAGCATCCACCAGGAACCAATTACCAGAGTAATGTTTGAACCCAGTGCCAATGTCATCATGACATCGTCAGAAAGTAACACCACATCTGTGGTCTTTATGAATGTGTCATTGAAGCAGGAGCCTTACATTTGGAAATTTAACCAGGTAATTAACAAGGTAACAAGGTCAGTTTGATTGATAATACACTCATTGGCCACTTCAAAAATACATTTTTCCAGCACCAGGTTGGACCACTTTTGTGAGCATTATTTATTTATAATATTTCATAATTATTGTAGTACTGAACATGTAATATGTCATCTGCAGTGAAAACAGTTGCTATAGCTTTCATTTTAATGTGGCCTCTACATGCTAGAGTGAGCCAAGCCAGGGTCAACTCCGTTGATGTCAGGAGATAAGCTCATTAACATTACCTGTTTTATTTTGAATACATTTATTTTACCTGAAGAAATTAAATCAAATGTGTTCTTATCCTCCCCTTTGCCTTCTACATTTTAGTTGAATTGTTTTATTTATAAGATCTGGTAACATCACTGACTTCAAATTAACTTCTCATGTTGTGGCTTTTAGACTTTGTTGTGATTTTCATAGTTATCCACTTCTGATCTGGATCAATGTCAGTCAGACCTGTGTGTCACAGCACTGGGGACTGGGTGACACAGACCTACGAGGGCAGGTTGACATGTGAAAATAAACTCTGTTTAAGAGAGAAAGAGTTTTATATAGTATTAAATGTCCTAGTGTGACAGTGTTACAGTGTAGTAAATGCTGTTATAACTGGCCAGTTTTATCTAGAAGAGCAAACACAGCAGTATGCAGAAACAGACAGTGTCACCGGCTGCTGTGAAAGGAGTAAAACTGGGTGGTGATGCTTCCTGTCACTCACAATGGGTTTGTTTGTTTTTTGTTTGTTTTTTTGAAACCCAAGGTTTACTCTCCAAATAACTGTCTGAACATTGTAAAACAAAAATCTCAGTCATGTATCTTTGAAAGGAAAGAAGCATTTACCACCACTTCATTTATATTTTCACCTGCATAAAACACCATCTTCTGTATACTATACGATATTAATGCTTTTGCCTCATGTCAGGGAGCCAAGTGTTTCGACTACAACGCGTCCCTACAGTTGATGGTTACAGGAGGCTCTGACCGAAAAGTCAGACTGTGGTCACAATATGTGACTTCAAGTCCTGTGGCTACACTGCCGGGTCACCACACCACGGTACTAGATGTTGCAATTTACCAACATGTCGGGCAGATCTTCAGCTACTCTAGAGATGCTGTGAGTGAATTAGGATTTACCATAAATGCATACATAATTGTATATTTTATGTGAATATATGCTAGTAGAGCTTGTTTATGTTCGAATTAATGATGATGCATTTGTCTTCTTTTGCCAGGAACTGAGAGTTTGGGACATTTCTACCCATCAGTGTTTGAAAGTTCTCCGTCTGCAGTTTCCCTGTCTGCAACCAGGTCGCATCCCAGAACATGGAAATTTCCCCTTCCTGTTGCTTAGCCCTCCTCTTCCTGATGAGATGCAACCTCATTTAGTGGTGGCCTGCAAAGATTACCTGGCAGTGCTCAATCTGTCAGAAAAGAGAAGAGGAGGAGGTGGTTGGTTGACTGATGAGGAATTCAGGACAGAATTTAAACAGGGTCCATACCTCTCCTGCGCCTTGTACAACCCCACCCTGAGGCAGGTGGTGACTGGACATGCTGACTCATCAGTCTTTCTGTGGGATGTAGAGACAGGAAGGAGGCGGCTTTACATTTTAAATGCTCATGGAGAAGAGGTGCTCTCCTCTATGGCACTGGACTCCTCTCACAGAAGACTAATCACGGGAGCTCGTAATGGCACTATTAAGGTTCAATACATCTTATTACTTATTATTATATAGAGAAAGAAATTTGGCTGTAATGCATCAATGTGTAAAATACTTAAATCAGAGTGTTGGCCACTCCCCAAGCAGGTGTGGAATCTACTAAATGGCCTAAACTTACACAAGCTGGAGCCCGTCACCAACTCTGAAGTCACTGGGTTGACCTGCCTCCATGACAACCATTTACTGGCTGTGGGGTGGAACCAGTGCATCACTCAGTACAGCATTGCAGGAGACAAGGTAAAATCAAGGGTGCGTTAAAGTTATAATCCACACATAAATACAGTTTTAAGGGTTACTGAACACCAGGCTGGAAAACAATGTTTTTCTTCCCGCTCTAGTTTTGCAGAGAAGAAAGAAAACGTATTTTCAGGGAGGATTATAGTTTATCTTTCCATCCTAAAATATCCTAAAATTAAGATTGACTTGGTACTCTGGGTTTTACTATCCTTTTCGGCTCTGTCTTTTATCTAAAAAAAAGCTCCATGGATGCCATTTATACAGTCAACACCCATCCATCCATCCATCCATCCATTTTCTTTACTGTTTCAGGGTCAAAGAGCCTATCTCAGGTGTCATAGGATGAGAGAGGCCAGGTACACCTTGGACAGGTCACCAATCAATCACAAGGCAAACGGCAAAGAGAGACAAGCATTCACAAATGCACCTAAAATTATTATATTCAATGTAACTTATATGTAACGTGTATATTCAACACAGCAAGAAACCAGCTGGCCTGTGGTTTTGACAGGGATAACTGTAAGTTTTCCAAAAGCAGTAATGTCTAATCGTCACAGGAACACGCTGAATTTGTAGGCAAACAGCAGAATGTGAGCTACTGGAACTTTTCTGTTGTGGCTTGCAGTATTGACCAATCAGGTTTGATCAGGCATTGGTTAGGTGCAGATAAACAGTCCTGTAAAGAACAACAAGCACTGAGAGTTTGAAAGAAGAAGGCAGAATGTCCTATATCTTATGCTGCTTGTATGAATATATAGAAACATAGGTAAGGTGTGGTAGATGAAGCACGTAAGACAAACGTCACCCTCATCACCAAAATTCAACTGTACCGCGCACTAGTATTGCCCATTCTTCTCTATGGATCCGAGACCTGGGTCATCCTCAAGCATGACCTCAACAAGCTTGAGGTCTTCCACGTGCGCTGTTTGCATCAGATTATCCGGGTGTCCCCCCGTGACCGTCTCAGCAACAGCACAATGCGTAGTCAATGTCACCATCAGCCCTAGATGGAAGAGCTGATCCAGAAGCGACGACTGCAATGGTTTGGCCACACACTAGGGAATCAAGCATGACGCTCCCAAGAAGACTTGGATCAAGCAAACTGAAGACGATCTTCAACAATGACGTCTAATCCTCAAGCAAGAAAAGGTCAAGGCCAGATCGCAAGTCTTGGAAGTGCATCGCTGACAAAGATGAGAACCCTGCGGCACCCACAGCGACGTATTGGCTTGGTGGACGACCTTCCCTGCCGACCGCCAGCTAGGGACAAAAGAAAAATAGTTGAAGCACGTGAGGGCTTTTCAAGCTCTCAAAACTACTGTGATCTGGATGACTGAGAACCTCCATAGGCAGCAAAAGACACGCTAAAATGTGTTCTCAGAACTATTTTGCTGTAACTTGATAATGATTAACTTTTATATTTGCTTTTTAAATTTACCTGCATTTGTAACACTGACCTTCATCTCCACACTCTTAGTCATCTGACAGTAGCTGCTGGTTCTCAGATTGGAAAGGCAGTGAAAAAAATTCATTAGCTGTGGGTCAAGAAAGAACAACATAACAAAGTATTAAATGCATTACATAAACTTTTGATTGACAGGGGATTCTGGGTAATGCAGTCCACCCAAGAAGCTCAGATATATTAAGATGCTATAAAATTAGTCTCACAGAGTTTTAGCCTTGACATATTTTTTTTTCTTGCTACAAGTTCTTTCCCAGATGTTTAAAGCAGCGTGATGAGTCCTACACAAACAGCTGTCACCATAGTGACTAATCTAGTACAGACTCAGAAAACATTTAAGTGTTTTTTTTAAGAATGCCAACAACAACTTGGCCTTAAGAAGACTGTGGTCCAAATTAGGCTCAGAAAATATTTCCTCCAATAGTAACACTAACTTGTCCCATCATATTCAGTATAATAATTCAGAAGTCTTGTGTTTTCCTGTCAGTAGTGAAGAAAGTCTCTAAAGTCTTTTCAGCGCATAAATACAAACCCACATCCACCTACAGCTATGCATGCTGCTGCACAGGTCTCAGTGTATAAATATATAACAGTCTGCATTTGCACATTATTCTCAAGCTTCAAATTCTTGTGTTACATTTTACCTTTCAACCTTCAGCTGCCATCTGCTCTGTGGCTGGAGTCATCTGTTAAAGCGAACAGTAGTAGCACTGAGTATTTATGCTTCTGCAGCAGATTCTTAATGCTGCTTTTTTCCTTTCCTCTGCCCAGTTACATAATGTTTCTCACTGTAAAGTCCCTCGCTTAAGCAGAACTTAGCTTGTCTGTTTCGTTATATATTTTTTTCATTTCCAAAACCTAGAGGGGCAATCACAAATCAGTAAATTGCACTTATATATATGCATACGTTATATACGCCCCTGGTAAGTTCAAATTCTTCACACAGCCATAATTTGTTTAAAAAAGTCTACTGCAACATGGTACACTTTTTTATGAGCAACCTGGGGAAGTAAGTAGAGCTTCTACAGAAGAGACAGGTTATTTCACCTCATTTATAAACTGTGTTTATAAATGAGGTATATAGGTATATAGTTATCATCATTTCAACCAAAATGCTTGTGCACTAAGCTGTGCTTTATTTTTCTTTTACTCGTGCACTGAAGGACTTGAAGGTGAGAGCAGACATGTCCTGGAAGTCCAGCGGTGTCCACAAATCAGACATCTTGGCTGTGTGTCAGTGCTCCGCTCTGAGCGTTGTTGCTACAGCCAGTTATGATGGAGAGGTAGTGATCTGGAGCATGGAGACACAAGGACCGATGCTCCACCTGCAGAGAGGGACGCAGGCACGGTAAGGAGATGCAGCTCCGAGTGCTGTCTTGCAGTCAGTGAGGGTTTACTATTAAACTTGATGTGTATGACTTGCAGGTTTTGACACAAAACAAATCAGCATGGATCAGTTTACTAATGATTTATCTACTAATTTACATCGTGTTTCTTGTATCCCAGATCAAATTTTGTTGCTGGCGTGGTAAAAAATTATTTATCTTTGGCTCTCTGCAGTCTTTATTGACGATAACACACAATAAAAGCTTAGATTAACAAATGTTTAAATAACATGCAGATTATTATTGAAATATCAAATAGATGTAAAATGTCAGAACTCAAAAAGGGTATTCCTTTTATCATCATGCATGAATGATAAAGGTATAAAAGAATAAGTAATTAAAGTAACGAAGACATAATCAAACTAATTTCTCATAAATTTTCCTGACAGTTAATTAAATGATGAATAAATGAAGTCAAGTATCTTGCATCCTTAGCTGATAGTGACATATTCATGATTGTGGTTTTCTTTCTGCTTGTGTGCGTCCAGGTCAGCTCTCCCCGTGGATAGCATCTTGTTCCTTCAGCATCGAGCTGGCAGGAAACAATTAAGAAACAAGGGTGTCCTAGTGTCATCCCAGGGTGGTTGGCTGTGCTTTTGGAGCATCACTGATGACAATCACAGTTATGGTGAGTGGGATGCACAAGAAAAAGCTTAAAGAAGAGATTGATGTGAGGTCCTTTAAAAAAAAAAGATGCTGCAGTAGAAAACATTAATCTAAGATAAAAACTCTTAATCATCCGTCACTTCTAATTCTCCTCCTCCCATAAGAAGGATTTACAAACAGCCCTTGCAAGCAGTGACAGTTAGGCTGAACTGTCGACTTGGCTGCCAGCCGGTACCATTCCTGGCAGCCCACAACTATGTCTCTTTCCAGATCCCATCTGTGTTTAGTGGTGTGGGATTCATGCACTGTAACCACTGCATATGGGTACAGGCTTGCATGAGTGCATTTGAGTGAACTGTATGTCTGTATAGATTTATATATGTATCTATGTGTCTGTGCATGCTTCCAGCAGAGAGGGGGATTTGAAATCATGACATAAGAGGAATGCAGGTGACAACTAAAATCTGTTGAAGAGTTTGCAGTTTGTCTCAGAAGTACTTTTGTTATTGAAGTGAAGAAAGAATTCTTGAAAATGGTACAAAAGCAGAATATAAATAGATTTGCTTGCATGCACTTTTGAGTGAACCAGCAGACTTTTTAACTGCCTATAAAGATATATCCAAGCCTATTGTTACAAGAAAATCTCTTTTAGATTGTACTTAGTACTTTATGCTTGGATGAGTTTATGAGCACAAGTCTATTTTTTCTGTGTTTTTTCCCTCCAGGTCATTTCTACGCTCCAGAGCAGCCAGGTGAGCGTGTGCTTAGCCTGAACTCAGATCAGTCTAAAAACACCTTTCTGGTCTCAGGTGACACAACAGGCTCACTTCAGATTTGGGACATTTCTTCCTTTGCAGTGGACATCCAACCTGAGGTGTGCTGGGAATAAGATTGCACCTGGTGCACTGCACCTCATATCCCCATATACTTGACATATTTTTCTTCATACAGGCAACTTGTGAACAACCTCCACTGCTGCTGCAATCTTGGAGGGCTCACAAAAGGGCTTTGATATGTGTGGAAGTCCTTGAAGTGTTTGACAGACTGTTTGTCCTGACAGCATCAGTTGATGGTTCTGCTGGACTATGGACAGAGGACGGCAATCATGTGGGGTTTTTTGGGCAAGAGGTGACGTGGAATATCGCTGACCCAGGAACTTATCATAGGTAGGTAAACTGGCTTGTGTCTTCATTAATCATTAAAAAAAACACATAAAGAATTACAGAGAGCATTTTTGGATGATGGTTCTGGATCTGCTATTTGAGTTATTTTGGCTTGCATCCTCTGCAATCTGCCTTGCAACCCACCTCCTCCATTTCATGCTGTTCATGCTGTATCCAACTTAATCAATGTCAGGTCTACCGTGCATTCCCATGCCCCTGCTCATTTCTGCATCTTTCCATGCTTGTGCATGGTATGGTGGAAGGTCCCAGCAGAGGGCCGTACATCCAGATATAAACAGCTGTAGATGGAAATAACATTTTTATTGTGACTAGTGGTCTTGACAGAAATGTGTTTAATACACACAGGGTAAGAGGTCAGTAGAGAGAAAATAAAATTGAGCCAAAACGTCACTCCTTGTTCATTAGAGGCAATAAATGCTAAAAGTGATTGCACACATAATAATTTGAAGCACAATTTTTATTATACATGCCAAGTTTCAAGATGAGGCTTGCAAACATGGCAGTCTTTTGAGATTAGATCATTCAAGAGCAGAGATGTAACGCGTTACTGTAATCCGATTACTTTTTTCAAGTAACTAGTAAAGTAAGGGATTACTATTGCAAAAACGGTAATTAGATTACCGTTACTTTCCCGTAGGAACGCTGCGTTACTGCGTTACTAAAACCGTGATTTTTTTGCGAGAATGTCTCATGACAGTGACGTAAGCGAGTGCGACATTCGTGACAACAGCTGTGTGCAGATCAACAATGGATCATATATCGAGTGCGGGAGAGAGTATGAGCGTGCAGCGTTTAAAGCGTGGAAGTACTGACCTTACTTTGAGTTTGATTCCATAAAAAGTGACAAAAACATTAGTGTCCATTAGCATTGTGCGTGGGAAGAAAACATCTTTTTACAGCGAAAAAAACCCTAAACTTCCAAGCAAGCTCCGAGTGCGCTATGACGTAATGGAAAATTCACAGAGAAACTGCCGTATCCTTCCACTGACCGCTGCGGCACACCTGCACCAGGGTAAACCTCCGCCTACCCAACTCCTGCTGTACAGGTGAAAATAGAGCAACAGGACCGCTAGTCTTTGATTTTATTTATTTTCTGCTGTGTTTTACTTGCATCTATTTGAAAGAGTGAGTGTAAACACACAAAAAAAATATATTTTATGTGCTGGAATGTGCAGAAAATAGGTTTAAATATTAAACAAATTTCTTCCAGTCAGAGAATGTTGCATATAATTAAATTTTTGCTTGATGCATAAAGTTAAAAGATTTAAATTAATAAAACTATAAAAGTTTTAAAAAGAGACTTTTCCATTTGATTACATTTTGTATGATGGATTATGCAGAAAAAGTAGAATTGGGCTGAAAGATCTATCGCTTTATCACCTATTCAGGTTGTAAATCGTGTTTTTAAAAAGTAACTAAGTAACTAAGTAATTAATTACTTTTGAAAATAAGTAATCAGTAAAGTAACGGGATTACTTTTGGGGGGAAGTAATCAGTAATTAGTTACTGATTACTTTTTTCAAGTAACTTGACCAACACTGTTCAAGAGTATCAACAACTAGAAGAGTGGCAAATTAAAGCTGCCAGTATCAAACAGAAGACAAGTCCAATAAGTGATAATATCAACAGTGCAGGGTTTGTACCAAATCTAATATAAGTATGAAATGTAAGAAATGTACGTCATGATTGAACATGTTCTCCAAAATAAACTTCCCTCACTGTTCCACAAACATTTGAGTCTTTAATAAAAACTTCATTTTGGTTAAAGGTCGTAAACTCTGGCTTGGCTCACATCTTTGCTCTCTGTATTTCTGTCACATGCTGGGTAACATGGACCATGAAGGAGAGAGCTGTCAGGAATAATTTAATTTCAGGGGATGGAAAAAGCACAGTTAAAGTTAAAGACAGAGTCAGCACATGCTTAGAAATATAAATAAATGTCTGCATAAACCTCACGAGGAGCAAAATCATGACAACAGTATTGTTTAACTTATGGAGAGTGTACATTTAATGTCTGTGTGAGGAAGAGAGTGACAGAGCCAAAGTGTAAATAGAGTGCTGCAGGGATGATGTTTTTTTCATTAGTCATTGTTTCATATAAAAAAGGAGACTTTTTTGTAGGTTTTTAAATTTAGAATAAGCTTTATGTGAAGTTTGTGACATTTACAACAAGATCATCTTTATGAATTTGTCACGGTTCTGGGTCCGTCGGACCCAGTAGTTTGAGTTTTATTATGTTTTGGTTTTAGTTTGCATCAGGGATTGTTTTCTTGTTCTCTTGTAGTGTTGATTATGATGATGTTTATTATTTGAGTTTCATGTTTCTGTGGTGTTTAGGATTTGTTCTTCAGTTGTGTCTGCTTAGTATTTGTCTAGCTCCATGTGCCATTTTCTGTCTGTCTCTCTATGTCGAGTTTGTGTCTTAGTGTGATGGTTGCTTGTTCCTGTTTTATTGTGATGGTCTGCGTCTCATGTGAGTGTGTTCAGTTTTACCTTTGTCTCGTCTTGTTGATTATTCCCAGCTGTGTCCACCACCTGTGTGTAATTCCCCTGTGATTCTCTGTGTATTTAAGTCATGTCTGCCGTCATTGTAGTTGCTGGTCCGTCTGTGTATTCCACCCTGCTTCATCTGCGTTTCTACCATGTCTCACCCGTGTGTTCTCCCTGCTGTCCGCCGTTAGTCTCTTCTGGTCGTTCTCGTTAAGGTTTGTGCTCTGTAGTTTAGTTGATCCCAGTATAGTTTAGTTCTAGCTCCATTTGCCATTTGTATTTACTTTCATGTTCAATAAACCACCTTTACACCTTCACGACTGCCTGCATTTGGATCCTCCTTCATTTCCTCCACACGGCTCACCTCACTCGCCGTGACAGTAGGGACCAGCCAGATATGGATCCAGCGGCATTCACCCCACCCACGGAGCTTCGGGACCTCATCACGAACTCCGCTTCAAAAATAATCAACCTGTGGCTAGAGCATGAGGGAGAAGCATTCCTCTACGTTCTGGAAGCCAGACTGCAACAGTTGCTCACGGATTATCCCTGGCTATTGGACTCACTACACCCACTCGTGCAAGACTTCATCCTTCACGAACTTCACCTACACCCACCAGCCGCTACCGCTTCCCAACCCAGCCGGACGCCGGAGGTTTTGCCCGGCCCGCCGGAGGTTTTGCCCGGCCCGCCGGAGGTTGTTCCCGGGAGGAAGCGACGATCGCGCCGTCGGCGCGTCGCCCCACAGCCGGAGATTAGGACTTTGGAACTGCCGGCTGTGGTGAGTGGAAAAGACGCTCCGTCTGTTTCGCCAGTTCATATGACTGTTTATACCGGGGCTGTGTTCGTTGAGTCAGCTGCTCAGCCGGTAGTTCGGTTAGCTGCTCAGCCGGTAGTTCGGTTAGCTGCTCAGCCGGTAGCTCGGTTAGCTGCTCAGCCGGTAGCTCGGTTAGCTGCTCAGCCGGTAGCTCGGTTAGCTGCTCAGCCGGTAGCTCGGTTAGCTGCTCAGCCGGTAGCTCGGTTAGCTGCCCAGCAGTCGCTAACTCGGTCAGCCGCCCAGCAGTCGCTAACTCGGTCAGCCGCCCAGCAGTCGCTAACTCAGTCAGCCACTCACTCATCACCTCCATTACAGTCACAGTCAGACCCAGTAGACACCATGTTACAGTCCATAGCCCAGTCAATAGCTCAGTTGGCAAGAGATTCATCAGCCTTATTATCAGTTCAGCCAGCCACTCCACCACCTGTTACTACTTCGCTACCTGTAGCTCAGTTACCACCAGTTCAGCAGCCTGTCCACTCATTTACCCAGCCTTTATCCTCACAGCCTCATTACAAGCAGGGAACACACTCCACACAAACTTTTGCTGGTTCATTTAAGCTGGCCATCTCAGAGACAGTTGCTCCCTCTAGGGCCTCCCCAGAGGCTGGGTGTCAGTCACCAGCCAACTCTGGACCCCTAGAGGTCAAGACGCCAGCACCAGCAGCCTCACCGGAGAACTCACCTGAACAGTCTCAGCTCTCAGCACCCCCTGAGAGCTCAAGTGAGTTCACCCGTCCGCCTCAGTCCTCTGCTGAGTGTATTGGGGAACACTTTCAGCCCTCTGAGGACTGTATCCCACTGTTGCTGCCTGAGTCTAGCCACGATGCTGCTCAGTCCCAGCCAGTGTCCACACTGGCAGAGGTCTCCGTACCTGCTGCTTCAGAGACTGCTTTCACTGGAGGGCCTGAGGAGCCCGTCCAGTCTCAAGTCATGTTAGCTGGGGGTTCAGGTGAACCCAGCCAGCGTCCTGCCTCGTCGGCTGGAGGGCCTGAGGAGCCCGGCCAGCCTCAAGTGTCGTCTGCTGGGGGTTTAGGAGAACCCAGCCAGCCTCAAGTGTCGTCTGCTGGGGGTTTAGGAGAACCCAGCCAGCCTCGAGTGTCGTCTGCTGGGGGTTTAGGAGAACCCAGCCCAGCCTCAAGCCACGTCTGCTGGGGGGCCCGAGGAGCCCGTCCAGCCTCAAGCCACGTCTGCTGGAGGGCCCGAGGAGCCCGTCCAGCCTCAAGCCACGTCTGCTGGAGGGCCCGAGGAGCCCGTCCAGCCTCAAGCCACGTCTGCTGGAGGGCCCGAGGAGCCCGTCCAGCCTCAAGCCACGTCTGCTGGAGGGCCCGTGGAGCCCGTCCAGCCTCAAGCCACGTCTGCTGGAGGGCCCGTGGAGCCCGTCCAGCCTCAAGCCACGTCTGCTGGAGGGCCCGTGGAGCCCGTCCAGCCTCAAGCCACGTCTGCTGGAGGGCCCGTGGAGCCCGTCCAGCCTCAAGCCACGTCTGCTGGAGGGCCCGTGGAGCCCACCCAGCACATCCTCACATCTGCTGGTGGTCCTGGAGGACCCAGCCAGCACATCTCCACATCACCTCCTGCAGCATCACCGCCGTCAGGTTCCGCAGCTGTCCCGCTGCCGTCTTCATCATCTTCGCCTGGTCCAGCCTCCGTGTCTTCATCATCTTCGCCTGGTCCAGCCTCCGTGTCTTCATCATCTTCGCCTGGTCCAGCCTCTGCTTCGTCTTCGCCTGGTCCAGCCTCGCCTGGTCCTGCCTCGCCTGGTCCAGCCTCGCCTGGTCCTGCCTCGCCTGGTCCTGCCTCGCCTGGTCCTGCCTCGCCTGGTCCTGCCTCGTCTGGTCCTGTGGTTGCCACGCCGCCGTCGGTGCCAGCTCGACCCGTTCCGCCTCGCCTCTGCCGGCCGTTTTCCGGGCCTCTAAGATGGCGTCATGGCCTTCGGGGACGGCCTCCGGAAGGTGTTCGTCGCCGCCGCTGGCATCGCGGCCGTCCTCCGGACCTGCTCGGTGGCCGCCACTGCCTTCCACGTGGTCGGCCTCCGGAACTGTTTGCCCGCCGTTGCCGTGTGCACGGTCGGCCTCCAGAACTGCATTCGCGCCGCCGTTGCCGTCCGCACGGTCGGTCCCCGGACCTGCTTCCTCGCCGCCGTTGCTGCACGCATGGTCGGCCTCCGGAACTGTTTGCCCGTCGCCACCGTTGCCGTGTGCACGGTCGGCCTCCTGAAATGTTTGCCTGTCGCCGCCGTTGCTGTGTGCAGGGTCGGCCCCCTGAACTGTTTCGGCTCTTGTGTTGTCGGCCCCCGGACTTTACTGTGGACTCGTGACTGGTCTTGTTTTGTGTTGGCCTGTTTTTGGTTTATTCTGGTCTCTTGTGCTCCTTGTTTTTTGTTTCGGACCCTCCTTCCTGAGCCCCCTCCGCCCGCCCTGGCTTGGTGCTTTGTGCTTTTTTGTTTGGGGCTGTCGGGAGCCAGCCCTTAGAGGGGGGGTACTGTCACGGTTCTGGGTCCGTCGGACCCAGTAGTTTGAGTTTTATTATGTTTTGGTTTTAGTTTGCATCAGGGATTGTTTTCTTGTTCTCTTGTAGTGTTGATTATGATGATGTTTATTATTTGAGTTTCATGTTTCTGTGGTGTTTAGGATTTGTTCTTCAGTTGTGTCTGCTTAGTATTTGTCTAGCTCCATGTGCCATTTTCTGTCTGTCTCTCTATGTCGAGTTTGTGTCTTAGTGTGATGGTTGCTTGTTCCTGTTTTATTGTGATGGTCTGCGTCTCATGTGAGTGTGTTCAGTTTTACCTTTGTCTCGTCTTGTTGATTATTCCCAGCTGTGTCCACCACCTGTGTGTAATTCCCCTGTGATTCTCTGTGTATTTAAGTCATGTCTGCCGTCATTGTAGTTGCTGGTCCGTCTGTGTATTCCACCCTGCTTCATCTGCGTTTCTACCATGTCTCACCCGTGTGTTCTCCCTGCTGTCCGCCGTTAGTCTCTTCTGGTCGTTCTCGTTAAGGTTTGTGCTCTGTAGTTTAGTTGATCCCAGTATAGTTTAGTTCTAGCTCCATTTGCCATTTGTATTTACTTTCATGTTCAATAAACCACCTTTACACCTTCACGACTGCCTGCATTTGGATCCTCCTTCATTTCCTCCACACGGCTCACCTCACTCGCCGTGACAGAATTATCACCAATATTAGGCTATAAATAAGCACATCTGGAGATAAAAAATCTTGGATGCAGTAAAACTTGCAGTTGCTCCAATAGTAGAAACAAACAAGCTCACAGCCTTTTTTTCCACCTTCATAAGATCCAAGGGGTGGGGGTGGGGGGGTTAGGAGTGAGGCCACTTTTAGTGATAAGTAGTGACCACCGACAATATAAAACCTGGATGTAACTTCCAGGTCTGTCTGAAGACCAACTATTAGATGTGGTTGCAAAAAACAGAATCAATGGGAAAATGGACTATTTTGGACAATTTTCTAGAAAGGTTCAGTCACTAATTTTGGGTCACATTGAATAAAAAAACAAAACAAAACCAAAAAAACTTGCTTTGTAAACACAGTACCATTTTCTCGCTTGTCAATCACAACGATTGACAAGCGAGAAAATGGTACTGTGTTTACAAAGCATGCACAGACACATATACCAGGGCCAATGAGCGTGGAGTTCCACAGTTACACCCGCCCTTTCTAATCACGTGTAGAAAACCAACACGGTGACAGAGGAAATGCTCATTATAGCAGTAATTACTAATAATTATTTGCGTATGTGCATTGTGAAATTTTTGTAGCAGCTTGCTACTATAACATTAAGTAATAACTTACCATGAGGCCATCTTTTATATATAGTCAATGACTGTGATGATGTTTAATAGGCCTAATAACATCCATAACCTCATTTAGCCACTTCTTTTTTTTTCTTTTTTTTCTTTTTTAGCAAACTACAGGTTTGGGAAGTGTAAAAGATTTAAAATTGTGTTTGTTTTGTTTTTATAGATTTTATATTATAGAACAAAATTGGAAAATCTCCTACATTTTTATTAAAGACAGACCTTATTTCAGACAGAGAAATTAATAATAATAATAATAATAATAATAATAAAATCCCATTAACTTTGATACAACAGAACTTGAAGTGGAAAATAATAACTCAGTTCTGAGTTTTAGCACTCATTCAAGCAGCTTCTTGTCAGTTATACTCTTTATATGGATGGCACTTCACCACTCTCTGCTGCTGCCACTTTGGCTTCAAATTCTGTGGGTGGTTTAATCAGCAACCCACAGAGCACTAGACAACACGCAAGTGTCCTTTAGCATACTCTGGTTGTAAGGGCAGGTTCACAAAGCAGCTTACATGTTTGCTTACCAGGTTTTAACCCAGCAGTATGACCAGGATTTTTCCATTATTCCAGCCCAGCAAGCTCAACGAGGAAGTAATGTAACACACCATACCTCATTCAACCACAGTGCAGGTCATACTATGCATATAGCTGCACAGACTGAGACCTAGGAAACAGTTTTCTTCCATTCGAGTCATCCTAGCTGACTAAACCTTTATAGCCCTAATTAATAGAGTTGGATTTTTAAAATGTAGTTCCCACCTCAGCAATGATTATAAACATGTACAGAAGTGACAACTACTGACATAAGGCACCATCCTTTAGGGCATTTTTACTGTGCAGCCATAAATCAAACACTGGCTCCCTAAATTGTCACTCAGTTATTGTAACTTTGAGAATTCATCTTTTATATCTGACACAGCAAGTGTAAACATCGTAACTTCACAATATAGCAGTTTTTCATGTATGTAACTGCGTCACAGATGGTACCAATTAACTTTTAAAGTATCTTTAGCCTCATTTTACCACTAATGTCAACTGCTTATCACAATAAAAATGCTCTGCCGGCACTTATTAGCTTGTAAAGTTGTGAAGTTGAAATCTTGCATATGTTGAAGTCATTATGTCAGTTTTAACTCATCCACTAAAGCAGCGCACGCACAAACGCACACACAGACACACACACACACAGAAGGAGCACACAGAGTACTCAAATGCTTCACCACAGAGATCGAGAGCAGTAACAGCTCTGGTTTGAATCAAATCTAACAACAAACATCCTCACAGATATCGGCCTCTGTGACAAATCTTCATCCAATAGGATCACTGACCCATGTCTTGTCTATCAGGAGCTTGACGTGCATGAAATTGGCAAACCCATATCTCAAGTAAACACTGGTATTGTTTTGCTCTGACACTCTCAGGAATACACAGAACAATCTGAGAGAAGAGAGGAGGACTGAAGATGAAAATATGGAAGGCAGTGACGTCCAAAATCAAGTACCTGACCCTACTAGCCGTGATCAGACTTCACAGGAAGAATGGTGTTCTGAAGGTAAACACACACACACATACAATCAAGGCCGTTTCCAGTAACATTTGGCTACCCCTTCCAGTAATTAGCCATTTCATCAGATAACCTTCTGCACACATATGTGAGTTTGCACAGCTGCTGCTGACAATGTTCATAAAAAGGGGTTAAACAGTGCAGGTCAGGATGACCTTCTAAGCTAATCTAACCTGATACTCAGATTCTATCATGTCCAATTTCTGCACATTATGAAGAGAAGAGTCAGAGCATTCTTCACATTCTCCTCCTGCAAAGTTTGGAGCTCGGCTCTGGAACATTTGGGCAATGTTCTCCTTTAGACACACAGGCCAGAATGTTTTTTCTTTAAAAAAACCCACAAATACTCAAGGTTGGTGTGTGAGGGTGTGTATCTGCGAGACGTTTCCTACACTTTCCTCTCACAGTCTGCCATTGCTCAGGACTTGCCAAAATAAGCGATTAGCTGTGCTTTTTCTGCACACACACCCAGGCAGACATACACATGTATGCTTTTACCCACTTTTCTTTGTCTTTTGTCATCCATCCTCTTTCAGCTTCATCCACCCAAGCAGGAGTGAATGACCACGAGCAACCTCAGCAACCTATGGTAACCTGGGAGGACAACATCAGCTGCTGCTGAGTGCATTTGTCATATTTAGCTCTATTGTTTAGCTACCCCTCCCTCATGCAAACACAGTTTTTCATCCTCCATCTGTACCTGTCTATGCGTGTCTCAGTATTCATGTGAGGACCTCTGCCAGACAGTAGCTTTGTGTTACGAGAGGAGAGGACTCTTTGAGGACATCGACCACAGCAATCGCTGCTGATTGGCTGTTTCTTGTCTCTTCAGACTCAGGTGGTCCTGCTGGTGAGATTTGTGCTGATTACTTGATCTTATCCCCTCTCTTCTGCTCCTGCTAGCTTCATGAATACCTTATTTTATGTTCTGTTGGTGTCTTGTGTCTGCAGTAAGAAATAACTCATCTTTTTCATCCTTTTTCTATCCACTCTGTCCCAGACAAATGCCAAAAATTCTGCAAATCGAACTTACAAGAATAGTTCCACATTTTTGGAAATTCATTGTTGCCAAATGTTCCATGAGAAGATTAATATTGTCCATTGCTATTCTAAAAAT
This sequence comes from Diplotaxodon limnothrissa, assembly GCF_057381915.1. Classification (NCBI taxonomy): domain Eukaryota; kingdom Metazoa; phylum Chordata; class Actinopteri; order Cichliformes; family Cichlidae; genus Diplotaxodon; species Diplotaxodon limnothrissa. The sequence continues at coordinate 12,833,830 of NC_140603.1, read as the reverse complement.
ATTAAGCTACAGCAACCAAATAGCTGAACTTTTCATAAAAGCTGTGTGAATTTGGAAGCTCTCTCCAAAGGTAACAAAATGTGCTCAATGAACCAATAATGCTCACTACTTAACACATCAGCTTGGTGATCTGTACCTTGGTTGGGGAATTACTAGAAAACTGCTGGTGTTTTGTTTGAGGGTTTGTTTGTTTTTTTCCAGTCTTTATGGTAAAAATAGTTTGGTATACTAGACTAGAATGAGGACAAATGATGCCCTGTCCAACCATGTCAAAGTCTGTAGTTCTTCAAAGCAGCCAAACCTCATGGTGTGGTGAAAGGCAGCAGTCATAAACAAGAAAGAATACGTGATATAGTTTAAATGCTGGAAATTTTTAAACACTCTCACCTGGAAAACATTCATAGTACTGCATTTGTTTTTGTTTTTAAATGGGACGATGTTCAAAATACAGATATAAAATATGTTCAAACCCTGGGTTCCTATATTTTACAATTATTTGACCATTCACTAATCACTAATCACGCCTGGCTGTTGCTTCTTGTTGTCATGGCAATATGACCACCACCCTCGCCCATGTCACGTGTAGCTTGCTTTTTGGAAAATGAGAATATACACTCATAGGGCATTTTATTAAATACACCTTGCTAGTACTGGGTTGGACTCGTTTTGCCTTCAGAACTGCTGTAATTCAACAGGGTGCTGGAAACATTCCTCTGAGATTTTTGTCCATATCAACATGACAGCATCATGAAAGTGCTGCAGATTTCTTAGCTAAATATCTTTGATGTAAAACTCCTGTTCCACCACATCCTAAAGGTGCTCTGTTGGACTGGATCTGGTAAGTGTGGAAGCCATTTAAGTACAGGGAACTGACTGTCACATTCAAGAAACCAGTTTGAGATGATGTGAACTGACATGACATGTTATCCTGCTGGAAACAGCCTGGAGAAGATGGCTACTCTGTGATCATAAAGAGATGACCGTGTTCAGCAACAATATGGAGGATATTGGACCAAGAGGGACCAAAAATTTGCCAGGAAAATATTGATACGAGGCAGGATGAAGTTCTGATCCCACCATCTGAATGTCACAGCAGAAATCAAGACTCATCAGAGTCTCAGCTTCCTCTTCTGTGGTAACATCAGTGATATTTGGTGTAGTCTTCTGCTGCTGTAGCTCATTATGTCGTGTATTCAGGGACGCTCTTCTTACCTTGGTTGTAACAAGTGTTTTTTTGAGTTACTGTTGCTGTCCTATCAGCTTGAAGAAGTCTGGCTATTGTCCTCTGATCCTGCATCAACAGGACATCAAGTGTCGCTAAATGGATATTTTCTCTTTCTTGAAGCATCCTCTGTAAACCTGAGAGATGGTTGTGTTGGAAACTCCCAGTAGATCAGTAGTTTCTGAAACACTCAGAGCAGCCTGTCTGGCACACACAACCATGCCACGTTTATATTCACTTAAATCACCTTTCCTCTCCAGTCTGATGCTCGGTTTGAATTTCAGTATGTTGTCTTGACCATGTCTACATGCGTAAATGCAAAAAGTTGCTGTCATGTGATGACTAGATATTTGTATTAATTTATATTACAGCAGGTGAACAGACAAGGCTTCCAGATCTGAAAAGTAAGGCCAAAGTGGAAGTGGCATAAACGTGCATTCGTTGTCCAGCAGGGGGCGACTCCTCTTCTTTCTAATTGTCTTGAAGTTTATGAAAAAATGCACCCACTGTTCATGTTTCTCTAATTATGTTGTGCTTTCATTTGCTAGTTTCAAGTTGCATTGAACACGATGTGTAAATTATGGTTCCATGTAGAGCAAAACAGACAATAAAATGGGGTATATTATAGATCACAGCTACTGTAGCTTTGTAGTCTAGGTTTCTGGACAACACAGATATACTGGTCAGCACTGGTCAGCACATGCAGCTATAAAAGACTCGATCAATTTTGCAGGAATGCGACAGCTCGGTTTCACCTCCTTTTTAACCGAAGTCAGTCTAAAGTTTTCCAAAAGAGCTTGATTGATGGGAAAGTAAAATGGGACGGAAACAGAAGCAAGAAATGAGTTCTGCTACTCTGTTTAGGATGCATCTGGTGAGAAATTTGTCTTTTCTGATTTTCTTGCTTTTCTCCCTCTGTTGATCTTCTTCATCCTCTCTCGCCCTCTTCTTCTTCTGCCAGCCCTGTCCCTTTCATAAAACTACCACATTGTGCATTTGTGGCCTAGACATGGAGGATGTTTTTTCCTGTAGCTGCCAGTTCAGTTCATGTGGACTGACCATTGAAAGGTCAAGAAGAAGGAGCCCTGCACTGATTAATCTAACGTCTTTATTTGTGATCTGAATTAAGAATGCTGAAAAATGTCTTCCCGATATCGATCTGTGAAGTCTTATATTTGTGTTTTCTGATATTGAAAAGTCTGGTTTTGATTTTTTCTTCTTTTCTTTCACTCATTCCTTCTCCAGGAGGCTTTATTGAAGATTTGCCCACAATCGGCTGTGTGTTTTATCAAAATTTGACTGGCAGCTCAAAGCTCAGCGTGCAGCGTCTGAAAGAAAAAAGTGAGCCAGATGTAGAAAGAGATTCAAACGTGAACATTGTTCCTTTGTGTTCCTTTTATGAAGTTATTTTGAAACAGCAAATTGAATATGTCCTTTTGAATATGCGATGAACTCACTGTGCTGGAAGGATTTTCAGTGTCACTGCACTGTCTCTTCTGCATTTCATATGCTGTATTATTTTTTTTGCCCTTTGTCCCTCGCTTTCAGCTTTCGTCTTATTCCACTTTAATGTTTGCAAACTAATGTCTGTTGTTTGGCCCATTTATTCATAATATACTTCTTTTATATGCAAAAAGAAAAAAATACACATTGGGAAATATCAACACTGTGATGGTGGTGTGCTAGCCTAGCATAGTAGAGTGTAAATTATGTAAATGGATTGCCTGGCTCTGTGCAACAGTATTGAAATTTGCCTAATCAGCACCTCTAAAAGCTCACAATGTGTAACAATGAGAAATAACTTTATGGAGGTTGGGGTGGGATTGTTCTCTGTGCTATTCTTGTTTTTGTTTTTTGAGTGGGTGCAACTTAGAGTCGTCCTCCCAGGAAATGACTATACTCTATTTCCATTTGTGTTTGTATCTATTTCCCATTTTCCTAGCAAAATATGAAGAAATTATGCGCTTTTGTACAGTATAGTGGGATGCTTAGCATTTTGTTACCTTTGGAAAAAGCTGAGCTGTTTCGCTGTAATTCCCCACTTTATGCTAAGCTATAGCAAAAAGAATGATATATAACTATGGAAGGACAGAGAGCTGAAGTAGTTTTAAATGAAGTCTAGCTGTCTGACTTGTTGCAGCTCTTTGCAGATAATTTGAAGCTTCCTGATATGATACTTCTAGGTCATCCAAACAGTCATCTAGACAGGAAAACATCAGAGCCATCGCATCGCTTTATCTCAACAAAAGCCACCCTGTACTTATCATCACAGTTTGGCTAAATTGCAGAAATTGGTGACACAAGACTCAATGTCCTATTTTCATGTGTTTTCTTCATACATTCGATTTTGAAACATCTTTGCACGCACTTTTCCTGTTATTGAAGAACTGGGTTAGTTTAAGTACCGGTATGGATGTTCAAGCGGGGGTGGAGGCATGCTCAGAGCTTCTTCCCTAGTGTGCTTCCCGGGGATAAATGCGAACAGACACAGCTTGGACAAACAGGGCAAGTCATCCGCAGAGCATTTTTCCCACTCCAGCATCTTCAAGTCAACAGTGCATGAGTGAACTCCACCAAATGTGTTGTCAGAAATATCTCCAGCCTGCTCATGAACACGGATGGTTTGATTTTAAGTCATTACAACTTAACGTTCCTGTCTTTTTTATGCGTTGGCATAAAAGCATAAATATGGCTTGAATTTCGTTTTGTTGCCTTGAAAGCTTCCAATAAGACTGTTGCCTTAAAAGTTAAGTACAACCAGGAGAAACTTAAATAGATGATTTATTCAGTTATGAAAAATGTGACCTCTCCTTGTACTCTTTACGCAAATACGTAATGTAAAAATACAATACTGTGCAAAAGTCTTGAGCCACTCTCATTTGTTTAGGAGGTGTTGCTTTTAGCAATAGTTCTCCAAATGTTCTGAAAGTCTTTTGAAGGTTTTATTTGGACATTGACTGCTTTTTCACTCATTTTCAGTTGAGTCCTAGTACCTGACCATCTTCAGAGTAACATAAAAAAAACTTTTTTTTCCTGACTCTGTAAAAATTGTCAAAGATAAAAAGAGTTTGATCAGTATAAAATAATATTATTACACCAACAAGATGATTTAAAGCATGGTGTGAAGTGTGTTCTTAAAAAATTTGAGGAGACTGGAGAAATGGAGGGCAAAAGAAGTAGTGGCAGAAAACACAAATGTTGAGTTTTCAGGGCAGTTTCTGTGGTATGAATACAAATAAACCCAGAATCATTTGTCTTATGGAGTCCATGCTTTCCTGGGTCAGGGCTGTTCTGGCAGCACAAGTTCATGTTTCTTGTAATTCTGCATACTACATACTGCATACATCTACTACAGATTAACAGTATCTGAAAGTCATGTTCTTAAAAAATAGAAAAACAAATCCAGCAAATGCCTGACACAGGCCCTGAGAGATGCATCTGGTCCTTCAGCTGATCCATCTACTGTTCATTGAAGACTCAGCAGAAATGGTCTCAGTGGAAGGGTGGCTGTCAAGAAGCCATTTTTAAGGAAGGAAAACGGGGAGAAAAGGCTGAGGGATGCCAAATTACACAAGAACAGAGTGTCTGCAGCCATCTCTAAGACACGACGGAGGCTCTGTTGTGGTTTGGGGCTCTATCTCAGGCAGTGGTGGAGATGTTAAAATTGATGGAATTATAGAATCGGAAAAGTACCATCAGATTTTGATCCACCATGCAATACCATTTGACTGGCAATGGCTTCGTTTTTCAGCATGACAATGATGCCAAGCACATCACCAGTGAAGAAAAGAAAAGAAACATGACATAAAATACAAGAACGCTTGCCTGAGAGACTTTAGGCTGTGTTGAAGAATAAATGTAGTCATGCCAAATCTTGGCTTTCAATGTTAGAATTGTACAAACTATATTTTTCCCTTAGATATTGTATTCCCATGCAAGTTTGTGTTGCACCTATTTCTCATTTTCCTTGCAAAACATAAAGGAATGAGTGGTTCTAGAAATGGTGGCACAAAACTTTTGCATAGTATTGTGTCTGCTTTTAGACAACAGCATCCCCTTTTCTTTGACTCGTAAAAAAGACCAAAAAAAAAAGGAAACTGTGGTTGTAGTGGCAAAGCTCATCTACAGTCTGGCTAATTGGCAGGTTAAAGCTTCCTGTCACTGATTTCCAACATCAGCAACAGCTTCTCTCGCCCTGCTTTCTCTTCTGAGAGGGTAAAACACCCTGGAGAGCTGCTCCCAGACATCAACACATCACTTTGCCAGAATTCCACACACACACAAACACATACAGCCAAGCAGACGACAGATGTTCCAAAATACCACAACAGTGCCGATGCAGGCTGGGAAAAGCCCTGTGAGGTTTACATTGCTTCACTATAAAGCTGCCTAGGGCTTTTACGGTTGACGTGAGCGACAAGCAGACTTTGTGAGTCAGGAATCAGGAAGACAAAGAATAAGGAAAAGTGTCCTAACACAGTGAGGTATTTGATTTCTTTTCATTTCCTCATTTCAAGTTGTGCAACAACTTCTTTTTTCCCTCCTGCGCTGCCTTTTATGAACGTTTGTATCAGTGTGGTTCAGGGCAAGAGAGGTGAAGGAGTCGTGTGTGGGAACTACAGCAGGAAGGAAAGCGCAGCTGGGAGTTTTTGCCTGGAGCGAGACAGACTGGAGGTCTGTAGCATAAAAGGAGGCAAAAATAGAGGCAACATAAAGAAGAAAAGGAGAGAGAAAGAAACGAGCAAGGAGCGCAGACGATGAAGAGAAGATGAGAGGACGTAATGAGCTTTGACAAGAAGTGAAAGTGGACTTCATGAGGAGGAGTAGGGTGGAGACAAGAAGATAAGATAGGGAAGGGAAACTTTCCTCCACACCCCTCTTGGGGGAAAAAAAGAAAAAGAAAGGATGGCAAGGCAAATAGCACAGTCACGCCACCTTAACTCATTTCTACACCTGTGCATTTTAAACATGTAGATTTAAATCTTCCTGTCAGAAATCACGCAGGAAGGCGGCCAGCTTAAACACACGATAATGAAAACCGGACCTGGACCTGCACACAAGCGCTGGCACTGCCTTAGACCCGCCACGCCAGCTGGACGGGGTTTTATTCAAATCTGTTGTAATAAGCAGAAGTGCGTTGTGTTGCTTCCGAGGACTTTGCTCTCCAACAGTGTGTGAGAGTTGTGCTTTCTGCACCCCCATCTGCACTCGCCACTCTCTCCCTCTGCTAACCTGTAATTTGATGTTTGTGTACATACCTGCACATGCACACCCACACGCTCTACTCTCTCTCTCTCTCTCGCTCTTGCTTATATGTACACTTGCACATGCTCTCTCTCGCTCTTCCTCTGAGCAGCAGGTCCCTGGAAGCAGCCAGACTGTCACTGACTGCTGCTAGCACATGCTCGCTCTCAGCTCGGCACTTTCTTCAGTAGCTGCCAAGAGAGGAGGAGGAGGAGGAGGAGGAAAAGTGAGGCTGGAAGAAACAGACTGAAACACAGATAGAGAACAGAAAGAGAGAGAGAGAGAGACTTGGACCAACCTGTGACTGCTTGCCTCTGCCCGGCTGACTGTGTGTGTGTGTGTGTGTGTGTGTGTGTGTGTGTGTGTGTGTGTGTGTGTGTGTGTGTGTGTGTGTGTGTGTGTGCGAGACTGGAGGGAGACTACAAGTGATGCCTCACACAGTCCCGAGCAGCACATAGCCAGGACTTTGCTCAGCTTTCTTTGCCCCCCCTATACCCCCCTCCTTCTGTTTCAATGATGAGAAGAGATCGCATCTTATTAGCTGTGACCCTCACGGCCGTCTTCTCCGCCGACCTCTACTTCATCCTCTTGCCAAAGATGCGGAGCAAGGGCCTGACATCGGGACACTCCTGCTCATGTGGCCCCAACAAACTCACCCTCCCCCCCAGCCAGGGGGGTCTGGCCACGCCGCAGCTCTCCAACTGGACTTCTGCACCACTCCTGGACGGCACCATGTCTGAGCCTGCGTACGGAGGCTCAAAACTGGTGAGGCTTTTCTCTCACCCTCTATACAACATCCAGACTCCGGCTCTGGGGCCAGAAGAGAGACTGCTGCAGGTGGAACAGCTGATTGACTACTATAGGAGGAAAGTGTCGCACTGGGAAAGGTCAGTTTCTGGTGTCATGTTTCATCATTCTAAATTAAGATAATGTTTGTTGTGACAATAATGCCACTGATTTTGCAATGCGTGACTTGACGGAGTTACTTCACTTTATTGTTAAATTGCGTGTTCGTTTTGGCTCAGAGTTCCCACTGTGGTAGCACGTGTTGAGGCTTGACTGTGGTCAGGAGGCAGGGTCAGTGACACTGGGGCCAAACCCACCCGAGGCACACACACAAACACATATCCATGAACTTGGATGCACTTTGTTCGTGGTGACAGGCATACACCCACAGACAGACATCCGGATCTGTAGACAATTCTGTGCGTCATAAAAACTCCAGTGTCATGTGGGCTGGGTCAGAAAACCCTGACAAACACGTCACTTCTGAGAGCCAGCATCTGGAACGGTTTCTTTAAGGTAAACATGGATTTTTAAAACTGCCGGGGCCCATCTCAATCTTTGGGAGTTGTAGCCGTCTTGGCTTGTGAGGCTGTCTGTCTGTCTCCCTCAGAGAGATATAGATATTGGGCTCTCACAGTGGAAAATAAGAAGAATTATGAGCAATGGATCTCCCCGCTGTGCTGCCTTACAAATGTGCACTAAAAAAAAGGCAGCTCACAGGCTTGTTATTGCAAAATATTGCAACAGCGTCTAAACATCACATCTACTGCATTCGTTGTGTGCATTCGTGACTTATCTGTTTCCCACAGTGTGTGTTTGGATACACGCTCTGCTGTCTGCACTTGTCCAGCGGCCTGATTACTCTGTGTCACGTCAAATTAAATGAATGAGGTGGTAGGAATGACAGAAAAACAAACTTCTATTCTTAGCGCTTTGCTCCATTATCTCATTTTGTTATCCGGTCTGTGATGGAGTTTGTTTGGGTGGAGAAATGGCAATCCCACTCACTGTGGTCAGCCCTTGTCATGTGGTGCCCCTCTTACCACAGACAGTATTTCTTTTGGTATCAGTTTATTCTTATTCCTACTTGGAGGGGAAAGGGGGCTGGGCAGTTTAGATTTGTTAAAACTCAATTTAGAAACAGTAAAAAGCCTGTATATAAGAGACTAATAAAACTTGGCTGACTATAAATGACTAATGGAGGCAGGAGTAAAGTGGTAAATAGAACAAGTACTTTATAACACAACATGTTTTTCTTTCCTTTGCTTTAAGCATGTCATCTTAGGTTCAGTGTAAGCATCTCTTTAAATCAGCTACTCTGTTGTTTTAAATAACATAGGATTAACAATGGCTTTACAGAAAATTGATGTGTTTACATATGTTAACCATTTATTTAGGGCTCTGATAATAGGGAGTTGACAGCATCCTGTATCCCACAGCTAACATCTGTCCTATGTGTTATTCGTCTTCCTCAGACATATGAAGCTCTACAGTCTGGCAGCGGCTCTGGCTAACATCACTGTGACTAATCATGAGGTGACCTACGACCCTGATACCAGCTGGCTGAAGTTCCACCTGGGAATAAACCGCTATGCTCTGTACTCCCGTGATGACCCTACTGTCCTTCAACTTATCAAGGACATGCAGAGCATGACAGTCATCAGTGCAGGTGAAGGTCAGATGGGATTTGGAGCGTCTAGCTCGATGATGTCAGGGAAAGATTATCGGCTTCCTGTGTTTATGCTGTACTGTCATATCCCTCATGGGGTCTAATTTTGTGAACTGGGTGGAATTTTACATGTAGTGCAGTATAATTGAATAAATATGCAATGAAAAACGCTTCTGTTAATATAGGACAGATGTAGGAAAGATATAATATAATATCAGTACAAGAGCAACCAAACAGCTGATTGTATTGTATTGTAAAGCTCCTTTACAGCACAGGACTCTAATGTTTTTTACAGTAAGGACTGTTCAGCTAGCGTTTTATGCAGATGGCAAATCTAGCACCCATTACTTTTCTGGAATTAGACAGGTACATTCCCTGCACTAAGTGTGCTAATTTATTACCTAACAAGTTCATTGTCTTACAGATTACACTCAAGATGAGAAAGCCCTAAAAGGAGCGTGTGATTGCACCCAAGGTATGACAACGTCATCACCACCTGTAATGAGCCTTTTATCCATTCGGGGATTTGGGCTTTTATTTTCTTTACCTCATATCTCATGTTGTGCAACCGCATGAGTCTGATTTCTCACTAGCCTCTTTGTTTCTCTTTTTGTTTGTCTGCCTCTCTCTCACTCTGCCTTTTCTGCTTGGCAGTACCATGAGAGACAAACACACTGTTGCCTTTGTGATAGTGAGGATTTTTGGTTTTTCTATTGGCACCAAAATCCAGATTTGTCTTTCTGTATAAGACACTTTGCTCTGGGGGCAAATAAAACCCAGGAATTAGTCTGCGTTCAAAGGCAGAGCTCCTAATTAAGCGTTTGATGTCTGCACGCGCCGAGGGAAGCCAGCGTTTCTTACCACCTACGCTGCCATCTCCTACTTTACTTCTGAGCAGCACGCAAACCAAAGCTACGGATGGATAATTGAAAGTTAGTGACGTGCCAAACAATAGATGCTACTGAGCTTTTCACTAAGTAAGTGCTGTAAAAGCGTCGCAGGTAGAAATGTAAACATTAAGGAGGACAAATAGCTCATTATTGGTTTTATATGTTAAATTTTTCTCCCAGCTACGTTTCTTCTTCTTCCACGCTGACTTGTCTGACCTGTCTCGTCTGTGCTTTGTCAGCATCCCTGCGCAGTGAAGTGCATGGCCACACAAACATCACTCACTGCCAAGAAGAAACAAGCAACAAAACAATCGCTACCCCCCACAGTTTAAATTTAACCTTCTCATTATTTCAGTCACCAAAGAGCGACGTAATTCATCGGCCACAGAAGCTGTTTGTGCCAGTTGGATTCGCGTTGAGTCATTTCCAGAAATGGTTTTATATTATAAACCTTGCTTGATTGTTAACTATTAAGAACCTGGAGTTTCACTGAGCACTGTGGGGAGGGGGGTGCTTGTATGTGCTGATCTGGACTACTGCTGTGACACAATATGGAGCCAGTCAGAGAAAGCGCAGGGTGCATCCAATTACCTTATTACTCGGGCGAGGCCAGACAATGATTCACATTTTGCAAATCTAAAATCTTAAAATAATGAGTCAGTTTGCATGCTGCTCACTGTTTGCTTTTCCCTGGCCAAAAACATTGAGATAAGTGTGGAGTGGAAGTCATGTAGGGCAAATGTTGTGGTACAAAAAAACGTCTCGATCTCGCACCACACATCATGTTTCTGTGTGTCTTCCCACAGTGGTGAAGCCCAGCGGACATCACCTGAAACTGGCCCTGAAAATGCGCAACCTAGCTAAAGCCATGTTTAAACCAATGAGGTGAGGAAATCTAGTTGGTTATTTTCAGTTGGTGAAATCAATGAAATCACACAAAAACATGAAATGCTGAGTTAGGTAACATAGACTGTGTACTGTAATAGCATGCTATGTCATGTTCTGTGTGAATTTATGTCAGTCAAAAGCCTCGAGTTGGCCACCTGTAATGTCTTGATTATATATTGCAGAGTGTTGGAACTGACAGTTTGATCACTCTGTGTGCGTGCACGTGTGTGTTTGTCTGTGTGTGTGTGTGTGTGTGTGTGTGTGTGTGTGTCAGGCAGCAGAGGGACGAGGAGACTCCAGAAGACGTCTTCTATTTCGTTGACCTCCAGAGACACAATGCAGAGATTGCTGCTTTTCATCTGGACAGGTGCAGCCTCATTATCCCTCACTGTTTTCACGTCTTCTCGGTCATTGCTGTTAGACTGGGTAATTTTAGTGTCCTCTCACTGTGGTTATATGACTGCTTGGCTTGCTGGGGGTAATTTTAGTGTTGATTGCACACATGTTATTTTATTGATCTCAGTTACGTCCTTGTATATATAAAGGTACTATGACTGTTTTTGGAGGGAGGACGAATGCGACCAAATGGGAGGAAAAAAAGCTTATTTATCACTTTGATTCATTTTCTTTTTTTCTTAGTCAATTATCCAATTCATTTCTTGAGGGGAACGATAACATCTGATCCAGATTTCATTATAATCCATAAAAATGACCAAAAGCCAGCCCCAGCTTCCTCCCACAGTCAGAAGACTTGCATGTTAGGTTAATTAGTGAGTCTAAATAGCCAGAAGGTATGAATGTGAGTGACAGCTGTGGACAGATAGCCAGTCTATTGCAGTGCCAATACACTGCAATAGACTGGCTATCTGTCTGTGGTGTACCCTGCCTCTAGCTGTATGCCAGCTAGGCTCTGCCACCTCTGTGCCTCTAAATAACTTCAGTGACTGATGTCATCACAGCAGGCAGCATGGTGGTGCGATGATTTGCACTGTTGCCCCACACCAAGAAGTTCCTGGGTTTTAATCCACCATCTGGCCATGGCCTTTTTTGTGTGGACTTTCCACATTCTCACCATGTCTGTGTGGGTACTTCAGCTTCCTCCCACAGTCCAAAGAACATGCTATTAGTGGGGTTAGGTTAATTTGTGGTTCTAAATTGCCCATAGGTGTAAATGTGAGTGTCTGTGTTGGCCAGGATGTACCCCACCTCTTACCTTAAGACAGCTGGGGTAAGCTCCACCTTGGTTTGTGATTGGTTACACTAAGAATGTGAATATAGTAAACAAACAAGCTTAAAATCCGCATGGTTAGATGACAGTATTTGGACACTCAACGATAGACTGTATATAAAAGATGGATGCATGACATCACATTTTTTAACTTCTATTCTAAAGGCTCAATTTTGTTATTATGAAGCCAGAAAAAAATTGCATTTGAGGGAGGTGACAAAATTCTTAGTTATCCCAAATGCTAGCTAGCTAGGCTAGCAAGCTGCATCCACATACACAAATGTTTGCTAATTAGTGCTAATTAATAAATAGCCTACTTGCATTAAAAATGCTCCAAAAGGTACTGCAAACATGGTCGAGAGATACATTTTAGTTACTTGAATAAGCTAAGAAGCACTTGGCAGATGTGTCTAGCAACTACAACTGCCGGTGTTAACATCAAAGTGTCATGTATCAATTTGTGGCTGGCAGTTTTGCGGACCCAAATTGCAGACATGCAGATGAAAATTAAAGAATTTGCCCCAAGTGACCTTTCACAAAATTCTTATTTTAGATTTTTCCATTTCCATGCTGAAGTTTACATCCTGATGTTAGGATCGGGTCTAAACTTTGTGAAACTCTTTCTAAAACGTATAAAACAAAAATCCTAAAATTGACCAAAAATGAATCCAATTTAATTCAGTTTTTTTCTATAGCGCCAAATCACTACAACAGTCATCTAAAGGCCCTTATGATTTTGTAAGGTCAAGACCCTATAATAATAATCCATTTTTAGATTTATGGATCCATCCATTATGTCTTAGAGAGAAAGTGATGAAATTAAAGAATCCTCAGAGACGATGTGGCAGCATTCTTGTAATAGCGAGATTCAAAAACATCCTTAAAATCCCAAACCGTCTCCAACAATTAAGTCTAAAAAAAACAGGTCCCCCTGTGCGAACGAATGTATCATGGAGCCTCGAAAAAGATTGCAACATTTTGGCACACCCTCAGATTTCCCAACTTGCTGATCAGTTCGAACCACAGTGTTTGGACACAGATGAGGACACACTTATCTTTATGCAATTACACATTAGCTGAGGCGAGGTGATTCACTCATCTGAACTAGACGGTATCATTAACAGACCCACACACACACAGTGTTAAGTCACAGACAGAAAACAACTCCAGCACCACGTCAACAGCTCGAACAATTACTGTAATTACTCTCAAACAGTGCCTTTTCTCCTTATCTGCTCATACTTTATCAGTTATTCTTTAAAAAGTGAGAATGTTGTACAACTCCTGTTCCTGTTTTCTTTTTTTAAATTTTAATTTGCTATGTGTGTAATCTGTGGCAGTGTGTTGCCTCTCTCTCTTCGTTGTGTCTCACTTGCCAGAAGCCCTCATCATTATCACTCGCAATCAGGGGCTGGGGAATGCCAACCATTTTAGAAACAGCAATTCGGCATGACACGCTGATTGTTGTTTGATTACTATTTGCGAGACATGACTAAAACTCTGCCTCTGGGGAGTACAAGCTCTCGATAGTTTATATGAACGCAGCCAGCTGGATTACACAGCACGGCGGCTGTCAAGCGGACTCATTCACTGATAAGAATCAGTAAAATCAGTGAAAGTGGAGCGTGGGCTCCTGTGAGATGAGGATTTAAAGTTAGATAAGACTACCATCACCTTTGGAAGGTTTACACTGCATTAATATTTATGCCAGCACGAGCTGTCTCCCTACACGAGTAAAAGGTTTTCCTCTGAATCACATCAATATATTTTCTAGGATCCTAGACTTCCGGAGAGTTCCTCCAGTGGTTGGCAGGCTGGTGAACATCACTAGTGAAGTCCTAAAAGTAACCCAGAATGAAGACCTACGAGCTGTGTTCTTCACCTCCCCGGGTAAAAAAAAAACCCACATCAGTTCCTCAAAGTAATACCTTTAGATTAGACTCAACGGTTATGCCTGTATGTTAAATATAAACTCCTTTACAATAGTTCAAATACTTGATTGACACATGAATAGTGTTTCTCAGTAGCTGTGCATCTGATTGGGAGCTTGTTTATCTCTGCCCTTTGCATATCTTTGCAAACAAGCATGTCTGCGTGAAGCTAAGATGATCCGCGAGTTATTTTTTACTCAGTTTGATGTTTGTTTGTGTTTTTCCTTGCTGTTGATATGGCATCCAGCTAGAGGGAAAGGCAGAGCTGATTGGAAAGCATGTAATCGGAAGTGAACAGAAAAACTCATTTTGCATTCTTCCGTTTTTGTTCTGCTTCCCAAACAGCAAACAACACTTGTTTCTTTGCCAAGTGCCTGTATGTGTGCAAGACAGAATATGCAGCGTGCGGGAGCCCCGACCTGCTGGAGGGCTCCCTGTCCGCCTACCTGCCGGGACTCAGCATTGCTCCCCGCATCTCCATCCCCAGCCCGTGGATCCGTTCCTACACCTTCACCGGACGGGAGGAGTAAGACCTCGTTTTTTTTAATGCAGCACAAAACTGTTTAACTGCCAGCAAGCATTCTGCAAAATGGTGAGCTGGCGGTTGTTGATGGCAGTTGTTCAGCTTGAGGCTGAAGGGATGAATTTTTCAGCAGTTTCAAGACAAGCTGGTTGATGCACGAGCCAAATTCTTAAATGATTTCAGCTTTACTGACACCAGTTATTATGCAGAATGCTTGTAAATTCACTGGTAAACAGTGCATTCAAGTTCATTCTTGGCACACAGTCCACTGTTGCCTGCAAGATTTTAGACTTAAAGTCTGTTTTCCAGTGACCAAGCCTGTCATCAACTTAGGTTAGGCCAAATCTTGCCAACAGAGAACCGGTCCAAACATCACTTTAGTTATGAGAGTCAGTTTCATTTAGTTTATCCAGACAGGAAGCAATAAATTCCACATTTATCAGAAGCTCCTTAACCAACACACTCTTCCTGTCCTGCCTAGATTCCAATCAGTCAGCAATTTTTATGGACGATGATGTACTCTGTCACACTGCAAAGCAGCTAAAACCGCTCCCTTCAACCTGATAACGTTAAAATAATGAGACGCTTGTCTCAGAGTCTTTATCTTAATGCAGTCGAGAATCTGTGGAAGCTCACTGAGGACAAAATTAAGGCTCCATCCTGCAGGAACAGATGTCCTCAAGTCATTCCAAGAAAGTGGTGTCCATCACATCCTGCCGGTTTTTGAAAACTGGAACAATAATAATTTTCTGTATTTTGCTACTAATTGCTGCTGTGGTTACTGTTCTGTGACTCCGATCACAATTCTTTATAAAACTAACCATTTAAGTTTTTAATTCTGATATAGAATATTATAGTTTTGTTCACTTTAAACAGAAATAAGTAGTGGCGGTGGAATTCAGGAAAATATAATAATAATAAGACAACAATATTTCTGCTGTGTATATGCAGTTAATTTAATGGATATTTCTTGCTACTAAAACATGAGTGTCATTTTCCATAAATCAGAGTGCAAGATTTCAAAGACTCTTTTATTTACTATAGCATCCATTATTTTTAAGGCCTCCAAAGTCAGATTGCACAAGTCAAATGAAAACCACTTCCTGTTTTATATCATTAAAACACCTCAGTGACTTTGTCACACAAAATAAATGAGAGGCCTCCTGACTCTGTTATCTGGTTACATCATTGTAATAACATATTAACATTGTACTGTATAATGCATTTTAGAGCATCCTACATCCAGTTGATGCCTTTTAAAGGGAAGATTTTGCTTATTTTTGCAAGACTAACCAGATTCTGCAATTACCACAGGTCTGTAGAGTTATTACCAGTTAATTACATTTGGGGCCTTGTGAAATTAAAAAATGTGGCAAAGCAAGCACTAAACTGTTAAGATGTAAATAAAATAAAATACAGCATCTGTCTACTCAGTTCTGAATGCTTGCAGAGTGTTAGGAAATGAGGGAGGTAACACAGTGTTACACATCAACCCCTTTGTTTTGCTGGAGCATCACATTGAAAGTGAGCAATAAAAAGTTGTGGCTAATTTATTTTAATTGCTTCATTTTCCAAAGAATATTCTCCATCGGCTCCTTTTAATTTCCTCTCGTTTATGCTTCTTTCAAAAGGTGGGAAGTGAATCCTTTCTACTGCGACACAATAAAGCAGCAGTACCCCTATAACTCAGGAAACAGGCTCCTAAACATCATAGACATGTCCATCTTCGACTTTCTCATAGGTATTTCATTACCTCTGCATTATAAACTGTTCATGTAGCGTCAGATATTTTATATTGCGGAAATCTAGCTACACGTGTAGAGATTTGTTCCCCTCGTTAAAGTCACGCCTTCGTTACAGGGAACATGGACAGACACCACTATGAGATTTTTACCAAGTTTGGGGATGAAGGCTTCCTTCTTCACTTGGACAATGCCAGAGGGTGAGACAGAACCGCTGCTGAGCACTAAATGATGCTGCTTTTGTTCGCTGTCGGGGTTTAACGTGTGTTGTTTATGCACCAGGTTTGGGAAGCACGCTAAAGATGAGATGTCCATCCTGTCTCCACTGTCCCAGTGCTGCATGTGAGTATGACTCAGTCTATGGAAGTTGTGTACATAAGGGCATAAGTAAAAAAAATTTAATAAAATCTGTGAAGGAATTAAGGAAACTAATTTCTCTTCTCCTGTTGATCGTGTGTTCTGCCCTGTCCTCTTACCCCCAGGATAAAGCAATCCACACTACTAAGGCTGCAGCTCCTGGCCCAATCAGAGTTCAGGCTCAGTGATGTGATGAGGGAGTCCCTGCAGGAAGACTCTTTAAGGCCCATCCTGACAGAGCCCCACCTGTTGGCCCTGGACCGCAGGTTGCACAAGGTCCTCCGAGTGGTCCACCGGTGCGTCCGGAGGCTGGGCAAAGACGAAGTGATCACTGAGGACTTTTTTAAATCCACAGTGACTCCCGAGGCTGCCACAGACGGGACGATGCAAAGGTAACAGAGGATGCGCTCGGCTTCTGGCTGCTCGGGAAGAGACTCGTATAAATAAGACTCGATAAATTTTTAGGAAAAAGCCGTGAGTCTTCATCACAGAAGGAAGGAATCTCTGACACCTTCACATTTTTAAATAAAGACCCTGTTTTTTTTTTTTTTTAAATGAAATAAAATGAAGCTTTGTGAGTGGAAACTTACAGCATCTGATATGTAGAGCCACCACTGGATCAGCTTTTTTTTTTAATGATTGTTGGTTTACACTGTGGATGTGGAAAGAGAGCTCTGCGTGTCCGTGACATATAATCAGAAAATAAAGTCTTTATGTGATGATTCTGCAAGTTCTGAGGAGAAGTTATCACCTTAGAGCGGCAGACTGTGTGTGTGCGCGCTCAGCCATATGTTTGTGAGAAAAGTGCTACCTATTAAACAGCCACTTAGTTTACTCCACCCTGTTTTCCAGACTTGTAATCCTCCGTCTCATCAGAGTGTTTAAACAGCTTCACAACGTCACCGTCAGCTCCGCCAGGCAAGGATACAGAAACAGCAAACCCAAAACAATTAGCAAATATGCATTTCGTTGCACCACAGTAATAACTCTCACCCAAGCGGACTTGTGTGAGGTTTTCGTCTGAACATGTCAGAGCTTTGACCCGTTCATTCCCTTTGTTCTCCTCCAACTAACCTGATAGTCTGCGTTGCTCTGTGATGTAGAGTAAGATAAATAACCACAACTATTTTTAAGAGACTTTAGAGCCAAGTGGAGTCAGACTTGAGCTTGACAAAGCAGAAAGAGTGGCTGATAAGGATCCTTTACTTAAAACAGGCCCTCGAGCACAGGTAAATCCCTTCATACCGAAGCATTTTTACAATACGCCTTCTCTAAAAGCTTTCAGTGAATGAATGTCTAAAATAAAAGATTTACCAAAGGAAAGCACAGAGAGGATTTGCAAATAACCAGTAGCTAAAGTTTAGAGAAATATAAATGTTGGGTCATAGTGCCAAATACAACAATCTAACTTTAAATGTGCTCAGTTGAATAATATCTGCTAAAGACGGAGTTTTAAAAAGCTTGAGAAAAAAACAAATTTATTATAAACTGGACAAAATTCTCAAATGAGGAATGAAGAATTGTATCTGTTGTTTAAATTGTTTAATTTAGGCTTTTTCTTGTTGAGCAAATCAATGTTGTTTATTTTTCTGTGCAATACCTCCACCTAGTGTGCAAATTTGATATTACATCTTTTTGAAAATACAGGCTTTTTCTCTCTTTCTTAAGAACACCTTCTTGACAGCCACACTTCCACTGAGACCATTTCTGATGAGGCTTCAGTGAACAGTATGAGATACATATTTTTCTTCCTATTTCTTATTAGGACACGTGACGTTCAGATACTGTTCATCTGCCGTAGGTAGCTTTTGAGTCAGCAATGCCTTCTTCTGTCCTCTATTTGTCGAGTTTCCTCAATGTTTTAAACACATTTGACACCATGCTGAGATATAGCAAGTTTCTGGGTAAAAGCTCAGCTTGTTGGTGCAAAAATACTATTGTACACCCGTCAAACTGTGTTTTATCTTGGACATTTTTCATTCAGTGAACTAAAGAAATGAGAACAGATTAAAAACAAACAAAAACAGGCTGCTCGTAACAAAATGCCCAGAATCTACAAGATTTTGAAAGTTATGTTATGTTGTGTAGACACGACACTGGCCAATCCTTTTAGTTTCATAGGTCCATGTTAAGTGGCTTAAACAAAACCACTCTTCTGAAAATGGTCAGGTATGAGGACTGGACTGGAAATGAGTGATCAAGCAGCCAAGAAGAACCCTGCACAGTATTGAAAGTCTGCAAAGGAAGAAGTCTGAGACAAAGCAGAGTTTCTTTTTTACTATTTTATTGCTTAAACTGCCATCTGGAACAATCTATACCAAAAGGATAAACATCTTTGCACATACAGGAGGTCAAACTAAATACAGGACAGAATAGAAAAAGAATGGTCCTCTTATAATCTGCAGCTCTCTGTGCTGCAGGCCTAACAAACTCACTGAAGGTCGGGCTAGCAGGAGTGACTGACTTCTACTGTAAGCCCAGGTTAGGTAAGCTAAGGCAAACTGGGACGACTGCAGTGTGGCTAAAAACGTTTTGGACTCAAACCAATGATGCAGCTATTTACACGAAAACAATATTCTGACAGAAAGGTGAAACCCTCACCCCTAACGGAGCCATTTCCCAGATGTGTTGTCAGTGGACACAAATCCACAGGTAAGCCACATCCGCAAGGTTTAACCTGAGGGTTAGGGGCATGATGATCAGATTTAAGCGTGAAGAAACATACACTCACATCCATGAGGTCTTCTCACCAACCTGACTACCCTGCAATCGGCACATAAAACCAAACACACATCTCAGCTGTAAGCGAGTACAAACGCTCTGAATGAGAACCAAAAGAAACATGATTACAGGTCATCTCTGCTAACAGACAGTGATGCAGGAATGTAGAGTCCAGAAGTCAACATCATGTGATTTGGTAAAGGTTTTTTTTTTGTCCGTTTGTTTGTTTGTTTTTTAAAAAGAAATATTTCATTTTATTATGGCATCTAAATAGTTGTGAAGCAGTTCAGCTAAGGAGTAACAAACCAAATATTCGACAGGGTTCCTGCGTCTGCAGGACTTTTTTTCCTTTCTTTTTTTTTTTTTAAATACACACTTCCATTCATACCAGATCACTGGATGCCTAAAACATCATGCCAGGTAAGCATAGAGAACAGGTCACAAGCTACTCTGATGAAAAGACAGCCACCTTTTCAAATAGGCAATAAGCAATGACACTAGTTTTAAATAAATATCCGCTCGCTCTGCCTGTCAACTCGCCTGTGCCGAGCTGTGAAACAGAAATACTTCAGATGTCCTGAAAAGTCCTTTAAAACCGCTTTGTACTCCCCGCTTCGATAAACCTTTAATTATCCCTTTGATCTATTTAAAAAAGTTTTTACCCATGACATTTTACACAATACAATTACATACTGTTTCATCAGTTGACAAGAAGAAGCATTTATTTTTACTTTGTGGCACTGGACACCTAAAATAGAATTTATGGAAAAATAAGTGTTTACAAAAAGACAAAGTTCAACATATTTTTTTTTAAACAATCACCATCACTCCAAACCATAAGTTTATCATTTAGTCAATGATAATAATATAACTAGGATCATTTTAACTATACTATAACATTTTGATTACAAACCATAGCAGAAGAGTGACCAAGTTATTTGGTATATACTAAAGAAACTGAATACTGAAATACACTTAATACTCTTTTTTTTGTCTTCCTTTCTTTTTATTTATTTATTTATTTTCCTCAGAGTAGTCAAGGCAGTTCTTGTATGGTCGTCCTATTGATTAAGATGACTACAGGGTGATAACTACTTCCTGTTTGGAACAGAGCACGCATTGCATTCCCACGGCTATGCATCTTTGCATTGAATGACAGTAATCAACATTTGGCACTAGCCTGGTAGCTGCACAATAAAAAATATTTGTTGTACAAGCTCTCTCGAACTAAAAGAGACATTGTTTTCTCGTCGTACCAATCAAACGGTAACCAAAGTCGAGCATTAGATCTTCACGCCCTCTACAGTTTCTCGGGTCTGCTCTCTCTCTGTGTAGTCAAGCTAATTGATGTCCAAAAAAAAAAAAAAAAAAAAAAAAAAAGCCCGACAACAAAGGAAACTTTTCTTCACTTCAGTCTGCAACAAAAAAATAATAATTTTACTGAAAGCGCAATGTAAAGTCTGATTGTCTGTCTCATCAGTCTGAGAACCTTTCAGATCTCCCGCTTCGTATCGAAAAAAAAAGAAGCTTAATCAGCAAATATATATATATAACATAAGTTACATGTGGTGTAACTGTGCCTACAAGGTAGCGTACAGCAGCTGGTACAAGCGCTGGTGAATGGCTTAAAAAAAAAACAACAAAAAAACAAAAACAGTCACAGCAGCGTGACCGGTGGGAACAATAAAATGATTTGTGTGTGAAATTAAGAGTGGGAATGGGGGAACTGAAATCAGAAGAAGGTGACAGAAAGCAAAAAAAAAAAAAAAAACTAACAAAAAAAGAAAAGCACTGGTGGACCCCTGGGTCTGAAAGGAGAGAAGAAGAGGTGGAGAGGGTGCGGCGGGGGGCGGAGAAGTGAGTGTGAGGAGAAATGCTCCCTCAGACAGACAGCGACACAAAGCTGTTGTACTGTTGGATGTTGCGTTTGAGGATGTCTGAGCAGGGACCCAGGACACGCTCAAAGCGAGGCCGATCGAGCTTGACGCACTTCAGGGGGCCGCGGGCAACCACGGTGGCGGCGCGGGGGCGGTTCATCAGCAGAGCAATCTCACCTGGGGGAAAAAAAAAAAACAAGTGTCACAGACTTAAAATTCAAAATTCATGAAAACATCCTTCAGTGTCACACACAGAGACATGTATACAGAAATAATGTTGGTCATAGTCACAAAGATCTGTTTTTCCACCATTTTTAATGCTCCCTATCTTTTTTTTGTTACTTAAAATAAAAAACTACTGAGTTAATGGCATGACACATACTTACATACATGCATATGGGGCTGCTCGATTATGGCAAAAATGATAATCACGATTATTTTCACTGAAATTGAGATCTCGATTATTTGACGATATTTATTTAACAATAACAATGTATTGAATAATGACTTTAAAAATTGTCAAAAAATAATATAAAATAGTGTGCAAATACTGATAACAGTGCAAATGTTTGCAGTATAAAAAATAAATGAAAAATGTAAAGATCTATGTTTAGTGAACTTTGCAGTGTTGCTCTGTGGTGCAGCTACGACACTGTAGCAAAGTTTACACACTATGTCTACTTGATCCACGACTGACTCCGCGAACCCATAATGTTTCCACACCACTGAAGTTTTTTTTTACCTCTCTTTTTAACCAGCAGCAGTCACTTTCCTCTCCAAATAACTTCTGCTTAGCTTTCCGAGCTTCCCTCGGGTCCTCTTAATCAGCTGTCCCCAACCCCCGGGCCTCGGACTAGTACCGGTCCGTGAGTCGTTTGGTACTGGGACGCGAGAGTTGAGGCTCAGGTGTGAAATGTATAGTTTTCAGGGTTTTTATCGGTTTTCAGCGTTATTTTGTTATTGTTTTTATCGTTTACTCGGTTTTCCTTGGTCTTTTCACTTGTGTTATGCATAAATTTTCTTTTTTTCGGTACCTGTACTAATTTTATTTTGTTGTATTTATCCGCGACATCTTAAAGGCTGGTCCATGAAAATATTGTCGGGCATAAACCGGTCCGTGGCGCAAAACAGGTTGGGGACCGCTGCTCTTAATTGTTGTGACACGTGTTCGAAATGCAGAGAGGTGCGCTCGATTTGCCACACGGAGCAGCGCGAGAGTAAAGCACGAGGGAGGGGCTAATAATCGGCTCAGTCATTTTTAATGATCGTTGAAAGCCCAGATCGTAATCGAGATTAAAATTCGATTAATTGAGCAGCCCTACATGCATATATATGTAAAAGACTCCTATGTAACACTTTAGTTCTTACCAAAGTAGTCTGATGGTCCTAATCTCCCAACTTCCACAAACTCCTCATTCTCTGAGCGACGCTGCAACACAGCTGCAGAGCCCTGAAAACACACAAACATCAGCTTATCATAAAAGTGCTTTTAATACATTGATGAATCAAGACTGCGACTAATGAGGGTTTCAGTTGTTTAAACCAATGCTTATTTTGTTCAGTGGTACATTTTTATAAAAACTACAGTAAAGAAAAAACAAAAACGTTGTAACAACTTCATAACAACCTTAAAGCTAAATATGTTCATGTTGGAATAATGCAGATAAAGAAAAACTAAGCTGGAACTGAAATATTCCACAGTGTGGGATTATTCCATTTTTTCCTGTGAATTAACTTTCTGACACTAACCGATCATCTGTCAATCACATGCATGACCACAAGAGGGAGTGTGTGGAAAACAGAGGTCAACAACTGTAGAGCAGCTTTGCATGATTCAGTTTAAAATTAGTCATATTTATGTTATTTTGTAGCTTTGTGCGGCTCATTAGTTTATGTAAATATGGCAGAAAACCAGGAAAAGCAGGAGCAGACAAGGTCATTCAACTCATTGACAAATGTTTGATAAAGTAGCCATTTACATTTACAGAAATGTAAAATATTGCTTGCTGCCAGCATTACAAGATATAGAAACCAGGTAACCAAAGGAAGCTGAGCAAAAATTCACCTATGATCCTACCCTCTCGCTGCTGGCATGCTGCTAACACTAATGCTAAACATACTGGTGTGCACTACCAGCAGCAAGACATACTTTGGCCAAAAAAAAAAAAAAAAAGAAAAGAAAAAAAGATTTCAACTGCTGGATATATTTAAAGTGTTGTCTGGGCGTACGCTGCTGTCACACAGCTCTTTCTGAAGAGGAACTGAAGCCTCCATCTCTCTTAAAGTCGTCAGACTTTGATGAAAAAGAAAGCAGTAATTTAACACTGCTGAACACAAAGCTGCTGAAGTTTGTTTGTGTGACTTTAAGATATGAGCACAATTATTGAGTATCGCACTAAAAGCTGTTAAACATCAGAGCTGCACAGGAAGCCAGTGTTTGCCAAAGTTAGTTTGGGTCATTTCTGGAATCTGGTTGCTTAAAATAAAGAAAATATGAAAAAAGTCTGCGTGACACCAAGCAAAGCGTTGAAAATACAGCCCACAACTAACCAAACTAACACTTTCATGTATTCCTGTCACCTTAACAACTGAAAGCTCAGTGAATTACATTAGCCAATCATGTCACCATAGGAAAAGGAAATCCTGTTGTTTCCTAGGGAGGGCTCATGTGACCTAATTAGTACACGCACAGGTCAGAGGTCTGGGGGCAACATAACGATGAGAGACAACCACAGAGTGTAGAAAAAGGACTGATTCATAACCAACAGAGAAGTAGAGAAGTGCGTGTTCATGTCATTTTACGTGTTTCCGTTACATTCAAATGCTGAACAGAAATCCAGCTGAGTGTGTCTTCTCCTGTCCTGCACTTCACACTCATGTACATATTTATCTGTTTCCGTTTCCAGAAAACATTGTGATCAGAAAATATTGAGTTTAAAGACACTAACTACAAGGGGAAACTGCTAACATAGTAATGCACTGCACTGCTGAAATTTAGATTTTTATAGCTGCGAGGTAGTCGAACAAACTCTGCATTCACAAACACTGTGCTGAGAATTTAGCTCTATTCAAAAGTGAAATATCCACACACAAAGAAAGAAGCCACAGAGTGTCTCGTGCATGAGTGTCAGCAGCCGTGCACTCTGACCTCACTGAACTGAATGAGCGCCAAACCACAGATATACAAACGTGTGGCTCAAAAAACAAAATGACACTTTGAAACTTGAAATATTCTGGAGACAAGTGAGACTAATACTAATATGTCATAAAGCAGTACAACACGAGACCTTTAATGTGTGTAAAAGGAGACGAATGAATCAAGTGGATACCTCTAAGATGATGAAGAACTCATCTCCGGGCTCTCCTTGCACAACAATCTTTTGTCCATCCTCAAACTGGACAGGCTCCAAGGCATCGGCGACTGTCAGACGCTCCCATTTGTCAAGCGACTCTGAGGAAGGAGAGCAGAGCAAAGTTTAATAATGAGACATAATGATGACAGAATAAAAAACAAACCAAAAAAGAAAAAAATCTTCTGAAGGCCTGAACCTGTTACTGTTTTTCTTTTAAAAGTGAGATATTTTTAAAGTTCTTTTCAGGTTATTTTAATCTCAGCAACAGACACAGGTAATGTGCTTCCCTTCCTCTGCTTTAATTTCTGATATGGTTAATTTAAAAACAAGTAACCCACCTAAAATGGAGACTTTTCTGAGGAATTCCTCATACATCTTCCTCTTTCTCAAAGTGCTTCCCTAAAAGAGAAGGACATTTTTTAAAAGTGTAAATGCTTAAAAAGAAAAAAAACAAACAAACATAGTGTCAAGAATATGCTGGTGGATTAGAAGTGTGAACATGAGAACGATGGCACACCTATAAGAAGAAATTAGCTCAATACAACAGCAACAGAAAAAAAGAGCAAACAGTGAATCTACAGTACAAGAATAGATCAAAAACATTTCAACTTCAAGCTTTAGAAACGCTGGTCTGCAGCCGCACATCTCCTCACCATAAGTATTCTCCTGTAGCTGTCTCTGTCGATGCCCCACAGTTTAACGTTGGTCTTGGCTCTGACAGTAGCCGCTCTTGGGGTGCCGTAGATCAGTGCCAGCTCTCCAAAGCTGCCACCTTCCCCTATGCTGGTCACCCATTCATTGTTCACATACACCTACCGGATTGGAAAAGGGACAAACCAAAATAAATACTTGCAAATGTTAAATGTGATTTTAAATGAGTCATTTAACAGAGCTACTTGACAATCCAAACACTCACATCCATCTCTCCTTGGTCGATGACGTAGAAATTGTCACCTTCGTCACCTGAGGGCATAAAGCCGAGTCAGTTAGCATGACAGAAAGCAGTGCTATGATTTTGGTTAATGCTTTTTTGTGATCAATGCTGACAAGCTGTAATCATACCCTGCAGAATAACTGTTTCCCCAGCAATGTAGGTGACTGGAAACATTGCATCAAATATGTCACTAAATAAAGAAAAGAAACAGAGAGGTGAGCCAGTCATCCAAATCATCCCCACGAATATACTTTTTGAAAATTATAAAAAATATTAAGTCTGGTACCTCCGCTCATTGTCATCCAGGTGTGAGAAGAGAACATTCTTTTCAATAGCTTTGGCCAAGGCAGCCATTGTTTTGTAGTCTTTTGGAATGACCTTAGGAATCAAAAAGAAAGCAATGTCAGGATGCTGGCACAAATAGAAATCATATGTGCCATAGCGTCGTATCTGCTGTATGCATTTACCTTTCTGACATATGAGGCGGCATCCTCCTCTGTGTAAACCTCTGCGCTGAAGGCGCCTCTCCGCCGGCGGCCCTTTACCACGGGGTTCATGGGCGGAGACACCTCTTCATCACGAGAGTCTGAACGGGAACTGCTGGCCTTCTGCTGGTTCTGAATCTGCTTGGCCTCCTCCTAAATAGGAGGGACAGGACTGAGTCAGTCAGGGAAACAAGATTTATACAGTCACAACTAATTGTATGATAGAAAGCAACGCATCCTACACTCAGGACTCATGGTAATGTTTTCCTCCAGCATGCATCAGATGGGTGTGTTCCTCTATTGCAGACACTACACTTTTGATTTATATGCAATTTATTTGGACAGCAGTTCACATGAGGTGAAATCAGTTTGTTGCATTTGGTTGAATCTGAGCACACAAAAAGCCACTGTGTACCCCTACACTCATCCTGTTGTTTCTATGAGCAGTGAAATGATCAATACGTTTTATTGTCCCAGTTCCACTGGCAGTCACATGTGCACAAGCCACACTTTCCCCTTTCCATCGTTCTGAGGTCGATTTTTGCTTCATCACTCCATATAACACTGTGAAATCTATGAGTTCCACTCTCGCCCTTTTGTTTTTGTAATCTGGACTGTAGCCTTTATGTTGTGATGATTTCACTGGGTCTGAAAATTTTAATAAATCCTGAGAGGTTTTGGTGCAGCCCATTATCCAGTTGTTCCTGTGTACGTAACAAGATTTTTAACGTTTTTTGTTACAGGCAGTACAACTTTGAAACATATGCATTTCAATAGGAAGTATGTTTCCTGTTTGCACCATGCATGCTGCTGAGACTCTTCAGAAGGAATTCATGAAACCACATTCTTTTTATAACAAACACTAAGTATTTGTATTGCCCAAAACTGAGGCCCCTAGTGTATAGAAACACACACAAAAAAAAACAGACAAACAAATTGAGTTTAGAAAACCAACAAAAGTAATTAATATTGTAACTATTTTATGAAATTGTGTTGTCTGGTCTTATTTTAATCATGTGCTGGACAGAAATCTAGACTAGCCATGGAGTTATTTGAAAAAAATAAACTAAAAAGAGTCGTCTTTCCCATGCAAATTACATCAACAGTTTCTCTTTTAGATCTAATAGTTTATTTGCATTTGGCTATCATTATTTTTTTACTCTTCATATTGCCAAGACAAACTCATTCTAGGTCGAATAAATCATCTCTAAATCACCTCTGGGCTACTCCTGAGCTCTTTTCAGCAATGAAAACAATGAAATGACACGGCTCAAGAAACACTTTGGAGCCAAGCGTCCGATTACTTTTTAACCTTTTATAATTCAATATTGACAAAAGCCTCATGTGACAGACTGGCGACCTGTCCAGGGTGCACGCTGCCTCCCACCCTGTGGCAGCTGAAATAGTCCACAGCCACACTGCCATGGTGATTTGGATAAGCGAAAGAAAATAGATAAAAAGATGGACGAAAGCCTCAAATGTTCTGAATGTTGAACGTAAATAACTGCAAACCTGAAGAAGAAAAAACTCTGAAACTGTCCATCTATGTATGATCATGACTACAGTTGAAGAAAATAATAATATAAGATAAACAAAATAGTAGCTAAGGTATTATTTCATTTTCCTGTCTCTGGAAGATAAAAATCTGCAAAAGATCTGACAGTAACCAGACTACTAATTAATTGTTTTACTTATTCTCTGTTCCTTCATATGAGCTATTGCTGACTCTGGCTGGCAATATTTTACTAATATTTAGAGTAAACTATAGCATCCACTTCTCAAAGAGTTTTCTGGAAGTCTGTTCTCCAAGTGTGCACGCACATTTGGTGGGTCTAAATATTTTTCCACAAGATGTGCTTTGAAAAAAAGAAAGAAAGAAAAGAAAGGGGAAAAATGTATAATATAGGGCTTGTCTGTTTTCCCCCATTGCATGCTGAAAAAATTAAAAATCAAGAACCAACTGTAAATAGAAAAAGGTCAATGTGGGAGGTTAAGTGCTGTCAGCCTGCTGGACCAATAGCTAATCATTCTGCTTTAAAGTGCTATGAATTTTGGCGTCACTGTAAGTGACACAAATCAGAAGGTAGGTTACAGTAACTGGCAGTAGTACAGTCCAATACAAGGGTATAAGATGCCCACCCATCACTGACAAATGGCTTGCATTTGTCCAAGACACAAACATACATTAGCACACAAACCTTCTCCAGCCTCTCAAAGTACTCCCTGAGGAAAGCCATGGGCCTATCTGGCCTGGAGGTGCACAGCTGGACAATGCAGTCCTTCAGCAGCTGTTGAATGTTGTGTTTCTGCACGTACTGCTCACACTCCCTCAGGCTCCGCTCCTCCTCGCTGCTCGTACTTCCAGATGCCATGACGACAGCCGCAACCCTGCTCTGTGACCTCTAACCTTTGTGCTGAGAGGAAAGGAAAAGAAGCATGGTGTCAGATCATCAGCGCACAACACTGAGGACAGAGAGTGACACGGGGTAAAAGAGCCTGAGCGTCTCAATGTGAACTGGACACACAGAAAAATGTGAGAATGTGAGAAAAATGGAGCCGGAGTGAGAAAGCACAGCATGTTGTTTTTGTCACTATGGAACCCGAGTGCTCCTAATTGTCTGGAGCGAAAAATGGTCATATGATGTGATCACACACAGGCAGACACAACAAAACTAAAACAAGCACACCGTTTTTCTTGGTTTTATTTACACAAAACAGTTCAAGTTTTTTTCCCCCAGACTGAATTAAGCCCTCTATCAATGACAGAGCAGCTGGCTAGGGCTGAAACATTATCATAGACAAGGCCTAAATTTAGACGAATGGTGAAATGTGAAACAGGCCAAAAGCAAGCGCACATGATTGAGGTTTCAACATTTCACGCCACAATACTGGTGCTGAGCAAGACAGCCTGACAGCTCCTTAGATCATCTGATCAGCCTCTGTGATATAAGTTTCTTCAGACAGCTCTGAGCTTGATCTGGCTATGTAGTCTAAATCAGGAAGGCCTCTAAAGTCCTGATGTAACCCATCTCTGCCATTTAGAAGGGTAAATGAGTAAACAAGTCCTGCGGAGTGAGAGTACAATCTATTCTGTGCCTGCAAGTGTATCGTGCATGTGCATCAGTATAATAGGATTCGGATAATTTCTAATCTGACAAGGCCCAGGGGAGATTACTAGCCATGTTATCAAAGATGAAGCTCGCACAGCCGTTATGCACAACTAACTACGCTTGTAGTGGAAACTTGGCAGGCTTGCTTTAATCTAAACCCAGCACAGGAATAACTATGTGGTAAACGATACTGTTTTCGGACCAGGTGGTATAAATTAAGAGCTACGGCAACCTCTACTAGGAAAGCTCTCCTGTCTTATGCAATAAGAAAGTCTTACTTTATTTGAAATGTCGTAAAATAGTTATTTATATTTAAATGTCGATTCTTTGAATCAGCTACTATCCTGCAGCATCGCCTAAAACTAACTATGCAATTAAACAAAACAACAGCGAGGCACAATGACCTTGCTAAACAGCAGACAAATGAGCATAGCTGATGATGGATTGTAATAACGCATTTAATGGTTTAAAAAGTGGTGAAATACTACCACCGTTAGAGTAAATATGAAGCAGATGCCCTGTCTGTAACACTGTCTAGGTCAGGAAGGCTTCGCGAGAAAGCTGACGGCTGCAGTCAAGTAACTTACACGAGCAGATTAATGCTAATAAAACGAGCAACCCGACATATGAAGAAGCAGCAGAAAACTCCTCAAATGAGCAACACGCGTATCAGAGGATTGCTAAACTACCTTCGGCCTAGTTTATGTATGTCAGGTTTGATGCCTAGCTCGCTAGCTCCGTGCAAAGGCAAAGCGCTCCTCCAATGACGCCATCTTGAGTTCTAGCATAAACAAACGAGAGACGGAGGAAACAAATTTCACCTATACAGAGGTCATATGTTCCGCGAACCAAAACAACACGAATACTCACAAGAAACGGTAAAATCCTGCCGAGCCTTTAAACGGTGACTCGGAATGTAAGATATTTCTCAAAGCGCACCGTTACCAGATCTTCCTCCTCTTTTCGATTTTTTTCCCCGAGCCCTGGACCGCTGCCCCACCGGATACGGCTGAGAACCAATCAACAGCCGTCACTGACGTCAATTCTCTTCGTTCTGACATGTGAGCCGGTAACCCGTGGCAACCTTAAAGGAGACCGCACGGAAATCGTGACGTCAAGGAAAAGGCAAAGAAATTGATTAATATTTGATTTCAAAAAGTGGTCGTGGTGGCAAAAGCAACAACACTACGAACCCCAACTACAAGAACAAGTCTTTCATTTAACTTGTAACGGTAAACAACTTTAAAGTAGTAGTATCAGAAGCTGAAGCAGCTACTCATTAGGGAGAAAAATGTCTCATATGAATGTTATTCGTTATTTTTTACAGATATAGTGTTATACCTTATTGGGTAATTCAGTAATACTGCATGTATCCACAGATGATATTGTGATAGTGATCTATGGTGAGATTAGGGAGCAGGTGGAAAAGAGCACGGAGAGGTGACCATATAATCTGGAGGAAAGGGGAATGAAAGTCAGTGAATAAGAGGACAGGTGTAACAGTGAAGCTGCAAGGAGCAGAGATAGTGAAGGTAGAGTGAGTTTAAATAGCTGGGGTCAACGATCCAAGGCAAAGGACAGTGCACAAGAGAGAAGAAGGGCAGGGTGGGGTGGGTGGAGATGAGTGTCAGGGATGATTTGTGACAGAAGGAGCAAGAGTGAAAGGGAAGGTTACAAGATTTCAGTGAAACCTGCTATGATGCATGATTTTGAGATGGTGACAGTGACAAAAAAGACATGAGACTGAGCTTGATGTGGCAAAGGTGAAGATTTTCAGTGGGAGTGACCAAGATAACCTAAATTAAATGCTATTATATGCTGAACATGGAGGTGCTGCTGGGCAGGAAGAAAAGGAAAAGACTTCAGAGGAGGTTCATGGATGCAGTGAAGGAGAGCATACACAGGGTTGGTGTGACAGGACGCTAGGGATAAGGTACAATGGAGGGAAATTTATTTTATTTATTATTTATTTAACAAGATTACTGCATGAATACATTGCCCTGAAATAAAATCAGTGAAATGTTCATACATGTTTGGGTACTGACATCACTTTCAGGTCACATTTGTATATAGGGCTTTGGAGTTGAGGTCACGCAATGCATTGTGGATATAACCCTTATTTCAATGGAACCGTGTGTCATTTTAATGCGGTTTTTTTTTTAAATAAGAAATGTATTAATTAATAGGCTTCCTGTTTCTAAACTCTGTTGCTGTTTCTTTTGCAAGACTGGGCTATTTATTCACTATTTCAACATCAGTTAAGTGTTTAAAAGTCTGAAACTGATGCCAAGTGTGCCACTGAATTTGAAAGCTATTGCTGTCAAAAAGAAAAAAAATCCCTTATTATCATATATTAAATTAAAGCAGGAAGTCTGCACTTCAACTTCATCTAGACGTGGCTCACAGAGCCAACAATAATGACTCAGTAATGTATTGCACATCCAAGTTTTTAATTTACATTTTTATTTTTGTAAGCATGACAAACGAACATAGACACGACATAGATGAACAGCCACCGCAAGTAGGAACTGAAAGAGGAAAGACTTTCTTTGGGTCACAGTTTTAGCTTAATAGTAAAAGCTTTAAACTACTTAATCTTTTGTTTGTTTTTATGGTTAATTAGTTGTTTTAAAAACCTGAATTCACGTCAGTGCTTTAAACCGAAACTTTGAAATAGAAATATTTTCGTATACGAATAAATTAAAAATGTTCTTACATAAAAATATTTTTACATAGATATTATAGTAGTATATTTAATTTCATATTACTTTGTTTAAAAAAAAAAGTAAACTATTACCAAAAATTGCGTACTGTAATTTAAGCTGTTTGCGTGTCACTGGGTTTTCATCCAATCAAATCATCAAAACAATTCCTCATGACAAGACTGAAAGCAAAACTGGCCAATCACCAGTTTTTCCTCTTACACAAGGCGCTCGGTTGATTGATAGCTGTTTGCTAAAACCATTCTTGGATTTTATCAACTTGACCAATAGAAAAGCCAGAGAGGCGTGCAGACGTATGGTTGGAAAGCCAATCACGATGTACCTCAGGGTGACGCATCCTCCCATCAGCTGTTTTTGTTTTCCTGTGTGGACACTGGAAGTTAATAACACAATAATAACAACGGGAGTGTAGCCTCTCCGAAGTAAAACGGTCGTCAGTGAGCTGTTCCTGTTTATCTTTGCTCCCGTTCCGGTTAGCCATAGCAGCTCACGCTCCTGTTTACGATGTGCACCATCTGAGCCAGCCTGCCCGGACATTCCTGTCCCCGAAGAGTGTGAGCGTGGCGCTTACAGTCGGGGAGCAGCAAAAGGGGAAGCGGGTTCCGGCGGTGATCGACCCGGGCCCAAGGCCTCCGACCTCTAGAGGAGGGGGAATTCAGCTGCTGGGATGGAGTCACCGGACTTATCCGACGACCCCGGAGTGCATCGAGGTTTCATCTGTGCCTCGTTTAACCAGGACACCACGTAAGCGACCTGCGAGCTGGGCCCTGCATGAACTCAATCTCCTTGATACACCTGACCGTTGCATAATTATTTTCAGCTGCATTTCTATAATGTGGTTTATTTTCTGATGGGACCTGCAAAGTGAGCGCATGCAAAATGAAGTAACCTTTTTGTGTGCACCATTTAAACTTCTAGACGAGAGTCCCATAGAGCTGGATATGAAGTAGGCCACTGTGTGGCCTATTGCACTTTTGAGTAGTCTTTTAGTATTATAACCAAACTTGTAGTAACACAGTTTAACAGTCTCTTGACAGTCTCTTGCTTACACTCCCAGTCAACGTGCAGTGCTATTTGTTAATAATGAAAATAAAGGAGCTTTAAGAAAAATCTGCTTTACAGTATCTCATACTGAACCAAGAATTCACAAACTCTTGATTTTAATGTGTGTCTCCTTAAACAAACAACTCCTTTGGGTATGCTTCAGGCTAAACAGCCAAATAAGCCTGCTGACCACAATGCTCCTCTCATCTCCAGCTGAGCTAGGAAGGCAGGCATCTTTATGGAAATTAACCGCTTTTAATGGTAATTGCTTTAAGGCTTTGTTGCCTAAGCATGATAATGACTCAGGTGCCAAAGACTTATGCACATAAACAGATGTTTGCCTGAAATTCTTTGTGGCAGGCTTAAGCTGCCCTAAGCCTAACAAAGTAGTTCTGTGATCTGATAACCATGTCCTAACCCTGTTGTCAGTTATGGTCATGCTACTATTGCATCATGGACAATGATGGGTTAGTTATCAGTAGAGCTGTAAGGAAGTCAACTGAGGCCACAGTGTATTATTTTCTTGCTTAGAAAGTAGCTATTACAGCATTGGTATCTATGATCCATTATAACCATTCGCAATGGTTTACAGTATTATACTAGTGACCATATGTGTGTGTTGGTGTATAATACTAAAGACATTATTTTTTTAAGGTATTCCAATGTATCCAACTTAAATTAAAGGCCGATGGTATACTATGTAACTACAGTGTTACTAAAAAAAGTATTTGGGTGTGCTTCCATTGTAGCTCTCTATCAGTGGGCACTAAGACCGGCTACCGGCTCTTCTCAGTCACAGCTGTGGACAAACTGGACTGCATCCATGAAGGGGGTAGGAGTGACACTGTTCTTCACTCTCTTTAATCAGCAAACAAACCAACCTGCATTCTGCCCCCTAAATATGACACGAGTACACAGTGACAGAGGTCTGCACAGCATAGTTTGAGCTGTGGTCATGTTCAACTTAATTTAGGCTGTTCAAGTCATGTTTAGTCTGATGTGCAAGGTAGGTAAACGCAGACGGAGGCACTTCTTTTTTTTTTGTACCAAAAGGCTGCTGCGAAGACTGGCAGCAAGTCTGCTACAGGTCAAACCATTCTCACAGCTCACAAATAGATGGGATACTGTGAATGTACTATGAATGAATTTTGACATGAGGTACTTTCCATAACTTCTCTGAGTAGAAGTACAGGGAGTGCAGAATTATTAGGCAAATGAGTATTTTGTCCACATCATCCTCTTCATGCATGTTGTCTTACTCCAAGCTGTATAGGCTCGAAAGCCTACTACCAATTAAGCATATTAGGTGAT
The DNA here is from genome assembly GCF_057381915.1 of Diplotaxodon limnothrissa. Lineage (NCBI taxonomy): Eukaryota > Metazoa > Chordata > Actinopteri > Cichliformes > Cichlidae > Diplotaxodon > Diplotaxodon limnothrissa. The sequence continues at coordinate 12,799,792 of NC_140603.1, read as the reverse complement.
GTGCATCTCTGTAATGAGAAGGGGTGTGGTCTAATGACATCAACACCCTATATCAGGTGTGCATAATTATTAGGCAACTTCCTTTCCTTTGGCAAAATGGGTCAAAAGAAAGACTTGACAGGCTCAGAAAAGTCAAAAATAGTGAGATATCTTGCAGAGGGATGCAGCAGTCTCAAAATTGCAGAGCTTCTGAAGCGTGATCATCAAACAATCAAGCGTTTCATTCAAGATAGCCAACAGGGTCGCAAGAAGCGTGTGGAAAAACCAAGGAGCAAAATAACTACCCATGAACTGAGAAAAGTCAAGCGTGCAGCTGCCAAGATGCCACTTGCCACCAGTTTGGCCATATTTCAGAGCTGCAACATCACTGGAGTGCCCAAAAGCACAAGGTGTGCAATACTCAGAGACATGGCCAAGGTAAGAAAGGCTGAAAGACGACCACCACTGAACAAGACACACAAGCTGAAACGTCAAGACTGGGCCAAGAAATATCTCAAGACTGGTTTTTCTAAGGTTTTATGGACTGATGAAATGAGAGTGAGTCTTGATGGGCCAGATGGATGGGCCCGTGGCTGGATTGGTAAAGGGCGGAGAGCTCCAGTCCGACTCAGACGCCAGCAAGGTGGAGATGGAGTACTGGTTTGGGCTGGTATCATCAAAGATGAGCTTGTGGGGCCTTTTCGGGTTGAGGATGGAGTCAAGCTCAACTCCCAGTCCTACTGCCAGTTTCTGGAAGACACCTTCTTCAAGCAGTGGTACAGGAAGAAGTCTGCATCCTTCAAGAAAAACATGATTTTCATGCAGGACAATGCTCCATCACACGCGTCCAAGTACTCCACAGTGTGGCTGGCAAGAAAGGGTATAAAAGAAGAAAAACTAATGACATGGCCTCCTTGTTCACCTGATCTGAACCCCATTGAGAACCTGTGGTCCGTCATCAAATGTGAGATTTACAAGGAGGGAAAACAGTACACCTCTCTGAACAGTGTCTGGGAGGCTGTGGTTGCTGCTGCACGCAATGGGCGATCGTGGCTCAAGAGTTGGGAGTTCGCCTTGTAATCTGAAGGTTGCCGGTTCGAGCCCCGGCTTGGACAGTCTCAGTCGTTGTGTCCTTGGGCAAGACACTTCACCCGTTGCCTACTGGTGGTGGTCAGAGGGCCCGGTGGTGCCAGTGTTCGGCAGCCTCGCCTCTGTCAGTGCGCCCCAGGGTGGCTGTGGCTACAATGTAGCTTGCCATCACCAGTGTGTGAATGTGTGTGTGAATGGGTGGATGACTGGATATGTAAAGCGCTTTGGGGTCCTTAGGGACTAGTAAAGCACTATATAAATACAGGCCATGTTGATGGTGAACAGATCAAAACACTGACAGAATCCATGGATGGCAGGCTTTTGAGTGTCCTTGCAAAGAAAGGTGGCTATATTGGTCGCTGATTTGTTTTTGTTTTGTTTTTAAATGTCAGAAATGTATATTTGTGAATGTGGAGATGTTATATTGGTTTCACTGGTAAAAATAAATAATTGAAATGGGTATATATTTGTTTTTTGTTAAGTTGCCTAATAATTCTGCACAGTAATAGTCACCTGCACACACAGATATCCCCCTAAAATAGCTAAAACTAAAAACAAACTAAAAACTACTTCCAAAAACATTCAGCTTTGATATTAATGAGTTTTTTGGGTTCATTGAGAACATGGTTCAATAATAAAATTATTCCTCAAAAATACAACTTGCCTTATAATTCTGCACTCCCTGTAAGCAAGTATTCAAGAGATTCATCTGTTTTTCTTTCCCCAGTGGAGTGTCCAGATGTCTATATAGTGGAGCGACTGTTTTCCAGCAGCCTAGTGGTTGTGGTCAGTCTGTCCATGCCACGACGAATGAACGTCTATCACTTTAAGAAAGGCACGGAAATTTGTAACTACAGCTACTCCAACAACATCCTCTCTGTCAGGCTCAACAGACAGGTAAAGACAAGAGTGACAGCTTTGCATACCCCTTTATCATCCCAGTTTGTGCTGATAATTACATGTTCTTGTGCTCGTGTCTCATTTCAACATCAGCGGCTCGTGGTGTGCCTCGAAGAGTCGATCTACATCCACAATATCAAAGACATGAAGCTCCTTAAGACGCTGCTCAACACACCCATCAACCCCTCAGGTAGACTACAGCTTTTGGAAGAAATTAAAGCTTTGCCTGCTGAAACATGACAAAAAAACCCCCAAAACTCCCAACTGTTAGAGAGACAGCCTGATGCCCAGATGTTGCCAAGTTGTTCTGTGGGCTAGAAGACACTGAAGCATTAATAATAGTACAGCACCTTTAAAATCTCTTTAGAAAGTTTTTTAATGAAGGCAAAAGAAGGATGCTTAGAAGGTAAAGCCAGTCTGCAATCGCAAACAATAATAGATTAAAAAAAAAGAAGATATAATTGATACAAGGAAAAGGGGCATAGAACTGAATGCAAAATGTCAGTAGAAAAAGAACAAAAAGCAAAGTAATATCAAAAAGACAAACAGACACATCGCATAAAACCTGGTCTATAAAAACATGTTTTCAGAAAAGATCTAAGGGAAGTCAATGAAGCTGCGAGCCACAATAGCCGAGAGGCCCTGATGGCAGACACATGGTCACCTTAGAACAGCCAGAAAGGGCTCAGCTGAGATTTTAAGGTTGCCATACTGTTTATGAGGGCTGCATACAGTTCAGATGGGATCAGCATGTCTTTTACGTAGCCTGCCGGAGATTCCAGTTGGCTTTAAAGGTGATTAAGTGATTAAAGAGAGAGTTAGAAGTTACTGTGTGCAGAGAAAATAAATGCAGCTACAATTTGATTTGACATTATGCTATCCAATGCAATGAAATTTATGCATTTTGTGACACTTGAATAATATATGGGAATATTTGGGGGACTGTAAGGAAAAGTAGTATCATATACATGTGTGTTAGCTGTGTATTTAATCATGCAAGTGGAATTTACATTACTTTTTTGACTGGAAGCCACTGTGGATACATTTTCAATTTACAAAACAAGCAGACAACAATCATAAAGTCAGCAAATGGACTCTGCTATATCAATACTGATTAAATGTGACAAGGCGCTTCAGTTCCTGTAACAGTGATAAGAATTTTGCATTTCATAGGCTTTCCAAAGCACTGTGTTTAAAAAAGCATGCAACAGTTGCTTGATCCAATGTATTCACAGGCCTAACACATTATTCTTTATAAGTAATAAGTCAGATTAGATAATGCATGTTAACTCCAATAGGCAAAAAAGCCAAATCAGTGATTATGAAAAGAAAAAAAAAAGATAAAATAGTAAATAATCCTCTTGTCTCCTTTATAGGTCTCTGTGCACTCTCCATCAACCATGGCAACTCCTTCCTGGCGTATCCTGGTAGCGCCACCATGGGAGAGATCACAGTCTATGATGCCAACAATCTGGTGAGGCAACAAAGGAAAGAAATGCAGCTGTTTTCATTTCACCTGGAAACCCCATGGGGGAAAAGAGCAGCCTTGTGTTAAAGAGCATTGTTGCCCCTTTAGAGCACTGTGACGCTGATCCAGGCCCATGACAGTCCCCTGGCAGCTCTCACATTCAACGCCTCCGGCACAAAGCTGGCTAGTGCTTCGGAGAAGGTGAGGGTTTGATTTCCTTTTTCACCTTCCTTCTCTTTTATTACACATCAGTCCCTCCTGACCACGCTTTCCTCCACAGGGTACTGTCATCAGAGTTTTCAGCATCCCTGAAGGACAGAAGCTGTTTGAATTTCGCAGAGGCATGAAAAGGTTATTATTATTCTTTTCACGTAGTTTAGGCATTAAGTACTGACCAGCAGTCAGAATTGAAAAGAAAAAAAATCATTGAACAAACATGATTCATAATGTAGGAAAGAGGTTTAATAAATTTCTCGTGACATGAAGGTGAGCAGTGCAAATAAATCTGGTAATATTCACCACTTACATGTTTTGGTGAGTAAGATACTTTACTGCTCTTCCGCTCAACAGCCAATGATACATGGCTGTGAATGTGCTGAGCAGGTTCCAGTGTCAGTGACTGACTAACAGTAATGTGAGTGGTGGGGTCATGGAAACATTACACTGTAAGATAGCATGGAGGCTGTCATACACAGCGTTTCAACACTCACACTGCTGTGACCGGACTGTGTCCAAAGGTTTGCAGAGTCATTTCTTATCTCAGACAAAAATCCTTAAAGGCAAAGTCGTGCACGGGCTTTAATAATACATCACTGTAATGTTAGTTTTGGATTACTTAAAAGAAATTAAATCTCACTGTTTTGTTTCTCTTTCTATTTCCTGTGTGTGTTCCAGATATGTTAGTATCAGTTCGCTGTCCTTCAGTGCAGATGCACAGTTCCTGTGTGCCTCCAGCAACACTGAGACGGTCCATATCTTTAAACTGGAGCAGCACAGCCCAAGGTTGACTCTCTCTTCCTTTTTCAAGCTTCTTTTTTCAGTTACTCACTATCTAATTTTGAAAAGAAAATTGTGTTGAGAATAATATTAATCCTATTATATAAAGTCATATGTTAATTAATGTAAATATTCACAGTCACTTATTAGGTGCATCTATAAAAGTAGTTGGCACTGGATTGGACCCACTTTTTCTCTTCAGCATTAATTCTTAATGGCAGAATTTCAACAAGGTGTTTCTGTGTGGGGTTTGCATGTTCTCCCTGTGTTTGCGTGGGTTCTCTTCAGACACTCTGTCTTAATCCCACAGTCCAAAGACATGCAGTTAGTGGTTAATTGGTGATTCTAAATTGTGAATGCAAATGGTTTTCTGTCTCTAAGTGTTAGACTGGGGACCCTGTCTCTTGCCCTAACAGCTGCAGCCTTGTATTGGATAACCAGAAGATAATGGATGGATGCTGAAAATATTCCTTAGGTCTTTTGGAGCATATTGACATAATAGTATCACACAGCTGCTGCAGATCTGCCTGCTGGTCAGCTGTAAATCTCCTGTTCATCAGATCCCAAAACGTGTGAGGCTGGAGGCCATTTGAATATAGCAGACTCCCTGTCATGATCAAGAAAGGGATGGCTTGAGCTTTGAGATATAGGGTGTTATTAGACAATGGTGCACCGTGTATAGGGATGTGCATGCTCAGTAACAATACTTTGGTAGGCTGAGTAGCATTTAGATGATGCTCTGTTGTTTCTAAGGGACCCAAAGCTAGCCAACAAAATACTCCTCCACACCATTACATGTGTGGAGGAGTATTTGGCCAACTTTGCCTAAACCATTGATAAAAGGTAGGAGGAATCAATTTTTTCATGTTGTTTATGCCAAATTCTGACCTTACCATCCAAATATTTCAGCAGAAATTGAGACACGTCAGATTATACAATCTTCTATTGTCCAGTTTTGAAATGTAGCCTCAGTTTCGTGTTCTTAGCTGAAGGAAGTGGCACCTAGCGTGGTCTCCTCCTGCTTCATGGTTTGATGTGTTTTGTGTTCAGAGATGCTCTTCTGCCCACCTTGGTTGTAACAAGGGGTTATTCGAGTTGGTTTTTTTCGTCCTGTCAGCTTGAAGCAGTTTAGTAATTTTCTCCTGACCTTCTGACATCAACAAGGCATTTTCACCCAGAGAACTGCTGCTTACTGGACATTTTCTCTTTTTCAGATTTTCTGGAAATTCTAGAGATGGTAGTGCGAGAAAATCACAGCAGATCAGCAGTTTCTGAGATGCCCATCTGGCACCAACAACCAAGCCTCATTCAAAGTCACTTAAATCATCTTTTTTCCTCTGATGCTCGGTTTGAACTTTAGTAGAACTGGTGTACCTAATAAAGTGGCTGGTGATAACTGATAATAAACCATTATTTAGATGAGTATTATCCTGCTTCACCATTACTATTATTTTATTTTGCACGGGGGACTCACTGACAGTTGAGATGCTTTTGTCTCAAACGTTGCTCTTCCTAACCAGAGTAAATGAATGCCTCGGCCTCTCTGCTGTGTTATTATTAAAAACAGCACTTTTTTCTAACTCTCATTGCTCCATTATATTATAAAACTGTTATCTTTAGTAGTCTTTTATTCATGTTAAATGTTTTCTTTCTCTTTAACTACAAAGCATCTTGTTTGATTCCAGCCAAGAGGAAGAGTCCCCTACATGGTCAGCATATGTGGGGAAAATGTTCACAGCAGCCAGTACCTACTTACCCACTCAGGTATCTGACATGATGAATCAGGACAGAGCCTTTGCCACAGTGCGACTCAACATGTTCGGTCTGAAGAACATTTGTGCCCTCGCTACGTAAGAGAACTACAACTATACAGGTATATTGAAAAAACACAAGTCTGTATCTGTGCAGGTTCATTTATATTGTGTGTGTGTTGTTTTTGTTGATGTTGTTGTCAGGATTCAGAAGCTTCCTCGCCTGCTTGTGGCATCTTCAGATGGGTTTCTTTACATCTATAATGTGGATCCACAGGATGGAGGCGAGTGTGTCCTTGTTCAAAAGCACAGGTGTGTATATCTTAGTGGGATGTACAGGTTATAAATATGGCAGGAAATCCTCATTCTAAATTAAAATGTATACTTATTTTGGTTCCCCTTGACTTACTCTAACTGAAAAGTTAGACATCTTGAGGCAGATAGAAAGGTGAAGATGAAGATGTAATCATTAGAGATGGACCGATCCGATATTACGTATCGGTATCGGTCCGATACTGACCTAAATTACTGGATCGGATATCGGAGAAAAATAAAAAATGTAATCCGATCCATTAAATATCACGAAAGCACCTCACAAAACTTGCAACACGCCGTAACTCGCCTCAGAACGTTAGCACGTCGGAGCAGTATGCATCACGTGATAGAGCGGCTGTGGCATGCGGGACCTGTCGGTGGTCTGGATAGCATTTGGAGCTTCGCTAGCAACCCGGCATTTCATCTCCGACAAAGTTATCCCCGAGAGCAGTAAAGCAAGTGTGTAAGTCCATCTCTGAATGTTTGTAAAGCATTCCTGCGTTAAGCTTAACAAACGATATATGGAGCAACTGCCTCTTCTTGCTGCTACTTCAATCATGAAACTGCTTAATGATCAGCTGATCGGCTTTTCTGTCGCAATTCCGTCTCTCTGGTTTGTTTTTAGCCCACTTTGCACCAGAAAGAGGAAACCAGTGGATAAACAACAGCAGCACGTTTAAGCTTGATAAGCTGTTGTTAGAATTTATTTAATATTACTTTCTACACCAGGATCTTTTTTTACGTAGCTGACGCTGGTAACTGAGCAGGGGCGGATCTAGCAAAGTTTAGCCAGGGGGGCCGATAGGGCATTAACAGGGAAAAGGGGGCACAAAGACATACTTTTCTTTCTTATTCTCATTTAAAATGTCTAGCTTTTAATAAATAATTATCTGACACGCAAAGTTTTAATTTGATGTAAAATGAATAGAAGTCAATTACTGTATATAGTAACTATTAAGTCTAATATATATACCCTAGTAAGCTATAGTACTTTTTCCTTTGGGAAGGTACCATCTGTGCAGTCTGCAATTTTGTTGAAGAAAGATGTTGAATCTATTTAATATTTCTTGAAAAATAATTGATTTCTGTGCATTTTTTTTTCACACTGCATCAAATTAAGGTTGATTACGTCGATTAAGCATCATGAGGTGGAGCGTGAGGGGTGGTTCCCTATTTTTTATTTATTTATCTTTGTTGTTGCTGGGAGTTGGAACCCTATTAGTTAGGTTGCTTAATATTTACGCTAAGTACTCTTTAAAATACCAGAATAGGGAGGATGGTGTAGGTTTAAGTTTATTAGATTGATCAGTATTGCTGAACTATGAAATTAATTTTTTTTTTGCATACAGGTATAACAGAATAGCTTTAGTGTAGTTGTTGTTTTAAACTTGAGTATGAACTTATACAAAATGCAGCAAGATATTTAAAAAAACAGTTTTGTTGATTAAAAAACACTATATCGGATTCATATCGGTATCGGCAGATATCCAAATTTATGATATCGGTATCGGTATCGGACATAAAAAAGTCGTATCGTGCCATCTCTAGTAATCATGTGCACTATAATCACATGTAGGAGCTGAAAACGCTTGAATGCTATTTTTTTGTATCTGTATGCATTTAAACAGTTGTCCATTTCCTTACTTCCATACTTTTCCATCTTTTGTTGCTGTTTAGAAATCTCACATTGTTGTGCATTCCTGTTGTCGCATTATCTTAGGTGTTAAATCCTATTCAGCCCATTTCTTCCATGCTTCCTCAGGCTCTTTGAGTCCAATGAGGAGCAGGTGGACCAGAAGGAAGAGGAGAACCCCGAGAATGTCCCTCCACAACCACCTAGCCAAACATATGCTGCCACTGTGGCTCTCCCCACGACCGCACCCTCCTCCACCACTCTAATGGGTAAGATTTAAGGCTGACACTTTAAAATGAGCATAGTCAGTATACTTTATGTTTAATGGCTATTAAACACAGCTGTAAATAGTGTGTGTATGTTCAACTCTTAGTATTGTTGTCAAGCGACTCCTGTTTAAATGAAGCTTGTTTCTTTATAGTTAAAACCCTAGCCATCCAAATATGATCAGAAATATTTGAAATTTTAAAATGCTCTTTCTTTGCTTCTTTCCAGGCTACTCCGAAGACGGTGGAGCCCAGAAGGGTGAAGTCATCCCCGAGCACGAATTTGCTGAGGGCCCCGTTTGTCTGGATGATGAGAATGAGTTCCCTCCGGTTGGAAACCAGAATAACTGACCAAATTCCCCAGGGTACCCTCCCTGCCCCTGCCCCTGCACACAAACCAGACTTACCTGTTTCTAGTAGGAAGGTTGGACAAAATATTCCTAATGTGTTGCGACATTGTGGCTTCCCAACCCTCTCACAAGTTACCCTGCACACCTAAAGTTAAATCTTGGAAGGATATTACCTTCTTGTATTTCTGTATTTTGTGTACCCATTGTTATTTGTAAAGGATATAGAAAAAAACACTAAAACAGAGCAGAAGGTCCACTCATCCTAAAGAAAAAAACATCAACAGAACATTTGTTCTTTAAGTCAAAGGCTGTCTGAACCATCCTAATGTTAACTCCCATATACTACCACTAACAACAGTGTTAAACATGTTGAAATAATCACTGTGCACAGCTAGAAATTCTGACTTTTATACTACTGTTGAATATATGTATTGTCCAACGACAAATCATTACTATGGTAGCAACCTAAAGAGCAGGTAAGTAGTATGAGCTGACCGACAATACTTAAGCTCAATAATATCCAGGGGTTAAAATAACAAAAGTGCTCCTATGGCCTCAGTCACACTAGGAAAAAATTGGCAATTGGCAAGTTTTTTTTGGGACCAAATACAAATTGTTGACCAACTGGTCACCCAGAGGTTGAGTGTACAGTGCCCCCAACCTCTGAGCGATTGCTTTTGATTGCAAGGCATTTGCACAGGTCATCTGGGGGGAAGCAACCTGCCTCCAAATTATTTCAGTTATTTCAGATTTCCAAATAATTGCCAGCTTATTTATAAATGCAAATAGAACGCCAAAATGTTGCAGTAAGTTGCTGCAACCCGGAGTCAGTCTGCGTGGATGAGGATCTCGTCTGCACCATCATGTTTATTTCTCCAAGTGAGGATACAATGAATCGCGTCAGTGTCAGTTACAAAGATTTGTGGTGGGCAACTCACTGCAAGCTGCACTGAATTCAATGCTGCAAAGCATGTCTTATGTTCAGACTTTCAGAAGGCTGTAGGAGAACCACATATGAGTATACAGCTTGTCATCCTTTTTACAGTGAGTTACAGTGTTTAATCACATTTCAGCATTGCCTTTTCTCAGCAGCGTGCACACAGAGCAAGATTCATTTTTCTTTCTTTCTCTTTCTTTCTTTCCCTCGACAGACACTAATACATACATTACATGTGTCTTTCAAAATTGAGCTATCAGTGGGACTGTGCTAGTGTATTATAGCAGTGTCTGAATGTTATAGTATGTTAGGATTAGTTAAATTAATATTTTATGCTTAACAGATGCCTTAATTCAAGGTTTTCTAACTGTGGGATGTGAGACAGCAGCCCTGGTGCATAACTCCAATTCAGGTTCACAAAGTGTACATAGATTTCAGGTATATGAAGGAAGTGTTTGCAGTGAAGTAAATCTCTGGATAAAACCTGGGCTCCGCCTGAACCTCAGTTCTCAGGGCCACACAGTCCCCAGTTATTCATAACAAAATAAGAGATCACCGTTATCCTTTTAAAGTCTGAGCAATGAAATTAAGACAGAAAATTGAGTGTTTATTGACCCTTCTAACGCTTTAAAATTAATTAAATATTAATTTTGATATATGAGTTTTAACTTGTATCATGCTTACCACATCTGTGTTTTTCTTTGCAATTTATTTCTTAAAAAATGTGTTTTGCAATTTTTTCAGGGGGGAAAGAAATCACACTGATGATGTAAGATTCTCTAAAACTCATGTATCAAGTTTGACACACTAGAAGTTAATGTGTTGTAGCATAAACATGTTGATTCTCCTTCCGCCTTCTCTCACTTTTCTCAACTGTCCCACTGTTTTCAGAGCAGAACGTCCCTGAAACCTGAATTCAAACTGTATCGTGTTGTTATTACATTTCTGGTATCCTCATTTTTGAGCCACACAGTTACGTTGCTCTTGATATAACGTTGGTCATTGATGGAATGAATTAGCTGCAGCTGTTTGTTTATAAATTTATAAAGTTTTCCCAGTCCACTTGTGCTGAGTCCACCCTTGGCTCTGGTAGGACTGACTGAGGACTGAGGTAGACGGCAACAGATTTCAATTAGGGTATTATTGCATACAGCGCTTAAGTGCCAACTTAACCCTGTTTAATCAAAAATTTATAGCAGACTGACTTCGTCTTATTACCGTTTTATCCCAGTTTTATTGCCAAATTAACGCACCAAAGTTGGTTTAAAGACAGCAGCTGAGCATTGCTTCAAAATGATCTGTCTTTGAAGAGACCATTTCAAAGGCAATACCACTGCAAGTTAATTGCATACAGGCATAATTTTTTTTTTCCGCACAGCAGTCTCCGACCGCTGTTTTCCCTAGTGTGACTGGTCCCTGGGAGGTATGCTTAAAACTCACCTAAGATTTTACTTCTTAACAAGCCAAGTGCAATGTTAAGTCTTAGGACATTTATCAGGGCCATTCCTGTGTATGGGGCTCCAGAACATTTCAATCAGTGGTCATAAAAATGTATGATACCTCAGGAGAGACAAGCAGTAGTTCACTCAGAAAGAAATTATACATAGATATTATACAATACACTATTTAAATCACGATACATGCCATAAGTATCATATGACTTGCCGATGCAGCTGTGATACTAATTATGGTAGCAATACACGAGACTGAAAAATCCTGCAGAGTCACAAATGTAACCTGATGAAATATTTTGCTCTGTAGGTGCAGCAGTCGACAGCTAAATGCAAATCCTGGGACGAGCTGTACACGACAAAGCTACAGGTCCATTGTTTTCAGTGCAAGCCTAAAAAACGTGTTATTTACTTAATAATTCTGAATATGTTAACATATACGTCAAGTTATTTTTACATTAATGCATTAAGTATCCTTTTTGTGTAATGTGTTACACATCAACACATAGACTTAACATTCGTAAAATATATGTTAATGGGTTTTTACAGTGTATAATGTGTATATAACATTTCTTTATAGTACTGTTGTAATAAGTAACATAGTAATATGACTTGCCAGAAGGTGGCGCTGTTAGGGCACCTGTGAGCTGCATTGAGCTGTTCAATACTGGACATTTACACCAGAGACTCATTAAATCTTAGAAATGATTTGACCTCTGCAACAAGTTTTGTTTTGTTTGTTTTTTATTTGTAATTATATTATAAATGTTTGAATATTATAATAAAAGCCATCAAATATTCAACAAGATAACAATAAGGATCTATTTTCAGATGTTTGGTCTCCAAAATTTGATTGTCGCAACAAAAGTCTCTGCCCTAAGCCCAATCCTATCCACTAAATTTAGTATGTCTTATGATCTGATATAAGATGTGTTATTTTTCTAAAATTACTGAGAATTACTCCAGCCACTGTTTTACTAACAGGCCAAAGTTCATCCACCTACTTCTCTTTGCCCTCTCATCTTGTTTGTACATGTCCTGTAGCCTCTGGCCATTGAACCCCTTCACTAATGGCTTCTTCTACAAACAAAGTGCTAATCACATTTTTTTAAAGAGTGAGACTTGTTTCTCCAGCTGTGAGCCTGTCTTATCAGCCTCTTCTGTGAGTGTTTACATGTGAATCCCACCCTCAACCCAGCCTGGGGCAACGACAAACAGTCTGTGTCAGGTCACAGCACGGTGCTGCTGACTCGTCTGTCCTGTAATCTGCGATGGACACTGACTTGTCAGTGGCGATGTCCCATAATAGCTTCTCCCTCCTCCGAGCGATCCTCTCCGCTACCACCTGGTATTCAGTTGTCTTGACATCCAAAGGTGTTTCCTCAGCCTCATCACGCTCAAGATCAAATATTAGTGGAGGATCGTGGACCTGCTGCTTTCCTGTTTCTCCACCGCATGCTTCTGCTGCACCTATAAAGAAACAGGAATACATGCATTCCCCATAAGCCCCTTTTCGCCTACATTAAATTGAAGAGTGTTCTGAAACGCTGCTGAGTTACTACTTTAGTTCAGGGTTTAGAATTATTTAAATAAATGCAAAGATTTTTGCAAGATGATGCTTCAGGATGAGAATGAATCTGCTACAATGTAGCCTTTAGGATTGTTTTTCTCTTTTAAACATCTGTCTGCAGAGCAGGGTCACCAGTCTGGTACCACCATGATGACATTATGTAAACCATCCACCACAGTGGTAGGGCATAACAAGCAGCACTGCAAACATATGTGAATAAACACGTCATCAGCATTAGAGAAGTTTGTTTCTCAAGCTGTTTTAATAACATGACATCATGCCCGACTGTAGTGTAATGGATTGTGGATGGTGGGCACGCGTGCCCTCCATTTGACCAGTACCTGTGATGTAGAAAGCTTTGTGTCTCCCACTGCGAACTGTCTGAAGGTCACCAAACCTCCCTGCAGCACCACTGTTAGGGTGGAAGAGAAACTACAGAAAAGAAGGATTGATGTCTGCAGGCAACTCAAAAATACAACATCACTGTGAAAAGTACACTCGCAGGCCACTTGGTAATACAACTTGCTAATACCAGGCTAAACCCTCTTTGGGATTCAGAACTGCCCTAAATCTTCACAGTATAAATAATCAAAGCATTCAATAAGTTGTCAAAACTCTCAGAGATTTTGGTCCACGTCGACACGATAGTGTCAAATAGTGGCCCAGATTTGTCATCTGCATGCCCATGATGCAAACTGCTTGTTTCACCACATCCAAAAGGTGTAAGAGATTGTGAGGTTTGCGACATGGCATTTTATCCTACTTGAATGAGCTATCAGAACATGGGTACATGTGGTCATAAAAGCATGGATATAGTTAGCAACAATACTCAGGTTTTGGCATTTAAACGACTGGTACTCAATTAGTTCTCAGAGAATATAAGAAAGCATCCCTCACACTATTACACTACCAGCAGCAGACTGAACCATGGACACAAGCCAGGATCGTTCAATGCTTTTATTCTATTCAAGCCAAATTCTGACCCCGCATTTAGAGATGCTCTTCTGATAACCCCGGTTGTAATGAGTGGTTATTTGAGTTACTGTTATCTTCCCATCAGCTGGTCATTCTTCTTTGACCTATGTCATCGACAAAGCAGTGTTGACCAAAGAACTGTCGCTCACTGGATATTATCTCCTTTTCCTGGACCATTCTTTGCAAACCCTAGAGATGGTTGTGCAGGAAAATCCCAGCAGATCAGCTGTTTCTTAAATACTCAGACCAGCCTGACTGGCACTAACAACTGCTGAACAGGTGTACGTAGCAAAGTGGCCAGCAAGTGTATACAGCTAAATATAAATTCAAAGTGAATTTTTTTTTCACCTCATGGCCCAACTGTTCACCATGTAGGAGGATATTTGTGGCATCAATGCCATCATAACGTCTGTCAGAAGGGAGTGTTACCCCCGCCAGAGACAGAACAGTTGGGAAGATGTCCATACCACTGCACAAAGAGATAAGGAGTGAGTAAGCACTGTTTTTAATGGCTGGTAAAAGACTGTTGGGTGAGTCAGTAAACAAGGTTCTTCTGTACTCTTTGGCTTTATGACCGTGTAGGGTAGTCATATATTTTATAGGATCTATAAAATTGCTCATCTATATTCACAAATATATTGTATGCATACTATATACCTATTTAAATGATATAAACTAGCCTGTGCACGCTACTAAAGTGGTGCACCTGAGCAGGGACGAGCTGGTGGTATTTGCAGGAATCCTTCCAGGCCAATAAGCCACTGTAGGCACTCTGTGACCACCCTCCCACGTAGTCTGCTTAGCTGAACCGCCACCTAGTACACAGGCAGAAAAAAATGTAAATATGATGATGCAAAGCAATAAAGTGGACGTTATACTGCTCAGGAAGCTTATTTTATTTACCTTTGCTGGTCTGCCATTTGCCTCTGAAGGGCCCTACGCTTCCTGCATACTGGCATTTCTGTTCCCATGGACCGTTGTCACCTGTAAAGAGTGTGCACACAAGGCAAGACATTCAAGACAGTATTACAGGCTTTGTCAGAATATCAGACATGAATCCAGGTGACCAACCAGTGAACCAGATGAGTGTATTGTCTCTGTCTGTGGCCTCAGAAGCATTCTTTATTGCCCCAACCAGACTATCCAGCTCTCGCAGACTGGCAGCATACACTCCACTATTTGGGTGATTATCAGTGGTAGGGGCATCTGGAGATAGTGGAGGGGCCAAGGGGACGTGCATATGAGCAAGTGCTATGTAGAGCAGATAAGGTTGTCCTCGCTCACTGAAAATACAATTAATAAAAGGAAACTGTGTCAAAAAAATAAGGCTGGCGGATGCTGCATTGAAAAAATAAACTATTGGCTTACAAGCAGATTTGTATTAAAGGTAAATGACCTGACAAACTCTTCATTCACTGACTGCCAAATACTATTTCAGACACTTGTCACAGCAACATAACAGTAATCCTGGACAAACACAGTTATGGGGTACTTGGAGAGCAGCCATCAGCGGTGTATTTCCTGCTGATGATGCCTCAGGATATCTGCCATGCTATTGTGCTGTATTGTGCTTCATTCAAAAGCTCCAAACCAGCTTCTACATCAGAATTACCCATTTTTACTCATGCTTAAACTGAAACAAAACCATGTCTGTCAAAAAACAAGCAGTTCTGTGCTTGCAATTAAATTTTTCCATCCAAAACACAGCATTATCAACTTAAAAGAGCTTCACTGATAAAAAACAAACAAACAAAAAAACCCTTCTATGTCTTTACAGCTCATTACTTACAATCACAGCTACACTCGTTCAAATGATGCAGTCATGTAACATAAAGGCATGTTTTTTGTTATGTTTGTAAATTTAATATAGCATATTTCAAAAATATATACTCTACTGCTCTGTTAGCAGGCTATATTCTGTTATTAACAATTTCCATCAGGAATGGTTCAGAAGTCATAATGCACACCACAGAGCCATACTAAAACATTGTGGTAATGTTCTTTCATTACGATAAACATAGACAACTGTGTAGACTGCAGCAGTTTCTCCTTTTGTCATCCAAGGCAATCAACTACAGATGTCTGCAAGAGCTACCTGGTTTCACCCCCCCACCATGTGTCGACAGAGGATCCACAGTACATGCATATCCTCAGGCAATAAAGCAGCATTTTGAAACACTGTTCAGATCAAGCCGATGATAAAAGCCTCACGTGGAATCATTCAAAGAGAATCATATGCACAGACATAGTAACAGACAACAGTTTCTATTGTTGTGGAAGTAATGCGTGAAACTCTAAATCACATCAGATTTCACTTCTTAACTTTCACACACACGCATATTGTCTAAAGAAAGATGTAACATACCTGGCTGTAGGGAACTAGGGCATTTTTGGCTCTGACACATGGTTGCAAAATAAGGCTCAGGAAACGCTGTGCTGCTTTAATGTACATTTTTTTACAGCATATTTGCACTACAGTAACCTTTCTAAACTTAACACAGGTAACTCAGGAGGTGCAAATATGTTTTTAGCTCATACAGTTCTGTACTGGGTTCAACCCAGTACTAGGAAGGTGTAAGGTCTGTGTAAATTAGTGCAACCTCATTGTACCTTGCATTGTGTATAATCCGGAGTGCAGCAGACTTGTATTGCTCTGTTAGTGTCCACAGGTCAAGCGGCTGCTCCACAATAGTGCTATTTTCAATCAGAGGAAGGCCGATTCTGGAATAACAACCTCCATGTATGTTCCTCTTCAATCTAGAGCACAAAAGCAATAGATTGTAATAAAACTACATTTCGCTTGGTGAGGCCTTGGAAGAAAGAACTGGCATCCATTCATGGTTGTTATAGTATAGTAAAAAAAAAATACTTCTAATAAATAAATAGCTACTTGCAAAGTATTGCTAGTCACTGTGCAACCTATACTTTCATTATTGTGTGACACTGTCACAGTACTACACCTGATCACTTGTGGTCCATGTGAGTCACAGGGGAGGCACTGGGGCAGGTTATATCCTGGGATATCAGTACATCCCATGTCATTACTGAAGGGAATACCTAAGTAGTAGTCAAAACCTGCACAAGAGATATAGAAAATATTGCAAATATTGATCAAAGTATCAGCATGTTATCACCTTACCATAAAAAAGGTCTTATCTCTCAACTCTCTACACATGTCCTTATGATAACTAGAGTAGTCAGGTATTTTTCCCTGCACTACCTGTTTATACCTGCCTGAGCACAAGGCTAGTCAGTGCTTTAAAGATGCTGATGTGAAACTTTTGTGGTTGTGGTGCAGGGAAGGGGATGGGACAGGGGCAGTTGTAAGTCTGTCCTGTGTGTTGTCAGGTGCAAATATGTTGTCTCACTAGACACAGCTGGTTGGAGGACGTGATTAGTGACCCTGTGCAGTCTGCTCCCTGCAGTGAGGTTGGGAAATGTTTCACAGATACCAAACAACAAAACTTAAGTGGAAAGATACAGCATTGTGCAACAGGAAAACTGTCTACATTAACCCACTGATCACTGTTTTATGTGAAACACACAAAAAGTATCGAATGCTCAACTGCTAGATAAATTCCTGCACATTAATTTTTTCAGCATTTCTTCTGGCTGTACTGCTGCCGTTTTGCTAACTCTTAGCAGCTCTTAGCAGCTGACTATACACTCTTATACTTCTATAAATTCTCAAAGTATAGAATAGCTTGTGGTTTCCAGTTGAAACATACAATTTACTGTGATTTAGAACAGAGTTTTTGAAACCTTATCAGTACATTTAAATAAAATTGCGTATCAAATTGTGTATCAAAGGTTTACATATTGAAGTGACAAAAGCAAAAGTCTAATATACTGTCATGGTAAAAGAAAGCACAGTGTGTGTCGTTTCAAAGGTTTTAAAGGTAGAATGGTTTAGTTTTGTGATGTTAAATGTGAACAAAGACTTCTGCATTGATGTACCAAAGTATTGCAGAGTGAAATGTGAGGCCATCTGTCTGACAGCTTGTCCAACACATTACAGTGATCCCACATGTAGCAGCATATCCACATCAGAATGACTGACAAAGACAAAATCAAGATGTTATAATGGCCCAGTCAAATTCCAGACCTCAACCTGACTAAAATACTATGTTGGGGCATTAAAAGAGCTGTGCATAAACCTCAGCAACCTTTGAAAGCGAGGGAAGACAACATGGGGGACAAAGTCACACAGAAAATGAATATTTAAAATTATTGCTGCTAAAGGTGATTCTATAAGCTATTAAACCATGGACTACACTTATTTTTTAAACACTGCTTCCACATTTTGGCTCAGTTTTTGTTAAATGAATAATGACACAGTGTAATATATCATTATATTATTTTATTATATTATATTATTATGCTTATATTTTGCACTTAAATAGTTCTTATCTAAAACTAACTGCTATTTTTTCCACTACATGAAGTTGACAGACACTTTGCTTAAATGTCCCACATACCTCTGTTAGTTGGACTGTATAGTCCATTGTGTCCAAGATGCCATTTCCCAATCATGGCAGTGTGATATCCTGCCTTGTGTAATAGCTGGGGTAAGGTAACTTCAGACAGAGGCAGGCCAGCTAGAGACTTCACCCCGAAGTTGTGAGTCACCCCGTTTCTTAGGCCATAACGACCTGTCAGGATAGCAGCACGGGACGGAGAGCATGTCGAGGCTGGGGAGTGGAAGTCGGTCATTCTAGAGAATTAAAAACATAAAAATATTTTATCGTCATACCATCTTGTGGTTTTGTGTTATTCTTGAATTTTTTAAGTTTCTGTTTAGTTTTCATTATTATTCTAACCACATCAAGCTTCACTTTTTCTTTATTTCACTGTCATTTTAGTGAAATTTTCTTGCAAAATCACTGACTTCTGATTTTATTATTCTATTTCCCAGACTGTGTTCCCTGTTTTGTTTATGTATCTGTGCTTCATAACTTTCATTGTCTCTTTCATCTTGGTTAATGTGCAGGAGTCTTCTTGTCTCAATATTATCTGACTTTTGGTTGTTGGCAGGTTTACAATGGAGAGTTCTTTTTAGTGTCTAGTTCTAGCTATCCTGCATGGCTTTGTGACTGTATGCATCTCTCATACTGACTCCTCTTGTTATGAACCGTTTCCTTGTGTGTTCTGCTCTGTGTTATCTGTGTAAATACATGATCAAGATGCTTTTATGTCCTGTGTTTCACGTTTTCTGGATTTCTGTTTGTTCCGGTGTTGCCTGATGCCTTCTGTCATGCTTTCTTGTTGTTGTGCTTCCACTTTTGTTCCTTTTCCCATGGTCTGTGTGAGAACTTTGTCTTTAAAAGGACTCACAAATAAAGGCTCCACTTGTAACTTAACTTCCTGCCTCAAAGTCTTCCTCTAACATAATATCCCATATATTTTCTCTATGGACTTCAGGTCAAGCAAACTGGCTTGCTAATCAAACAGTAATAACATGGTCAACAATTTATTTGGTAGTAGTTTTGGCATTGCTGCTGTGACGGCCAAATCCATGGCCACACTCTAAAGTCGGTAACGCTTGTGTATTTTCATTTCTTCATTTGAACACAATAACACATTTTAGTTTCCAATAAGTTTATTGATTGGTTTGGATACATTTGTTCCATTTGCAAGCGCGCACATTTAGGTTATGTATTCATACCAGTTCATTATTTTGTTTGACTTCTGACTAACTACTTACCTGCCATCATCCCTGGGAGTTGCCGGACAAAAGGGGGTGGACATGGTTTGAAACCACTAAATACAAAGAGCGATAATTGGACCGCACCACCACTTCCTGCTGAAGGGGAGAATGTGTATTTTCTTTAATTTAAAAAAAGCTTTTGTATTTGATTAGATATTTGAGTTTAGGGTTCAGTGGTTTTGATTTTCTTCTTTGGTGTTTAGTTTATAAACAAACCACGCAGTACTGCATCATTTTCGTGGTTTATAATTGTGTTTTGTCTAGTTACCCCTCGTGTGTCATAGTGGTCTGATCAGCCATTATATATACCCTTGTGTGTCATTTCCTGTTAGGTCAGTTATGTTTGTTTGGGCAGTTGCTTGGTTTGTTAAATTTGCAGTCTTTGCCTGAGCTTCGATTTGTTTCTTTGATCTCTTTTATGAGCTCAACATTTGGTATTTTTGTAAATATGATTTTTGGGGTTAAATAAATGGAAACCCTATTTTCTATTCATTCCTTTGAGTCCTCCTGCTTTTTCAACTTGGTCCATCACAGTTGCCATGTGCTATGCCTTGTTGGAAAAGGAAATCAGCATCTCCATAAAGAATGTCAATAGATGGAGGGCTCAAAAATGACTAAGCTGATTGTGGATTTCATCAAACACACTGAACCATCCGCCACCAATATGAGAAGATAGTATGGCACTCAAAATCACAGACTCCCACCGGACTTGTATTCTTAATCTCTCTGGTGTTCCTCTAGAGTGCAGGTCCTCGATTTCTAAACACAATATTGACTTTTGTCTAAAAAGAGAATTTTGGGCCACTGAACAACAGTCCGCTTACTTTTCCCCTGAGCTCAGATAAGATTAGACTTAATTAGAAATGCAAAGGTCACAGCTCTTTTTCAGAAGACAGCAATGTGTGCTACCTCTTGATGCACTGACAAAATCTTCACTCCACTCCTTGTAATGCTCTGGAGGTTGGAACCATCCCTGTTGCTTGTACATCTTTTCCTGTGACACTAATTATTAACTAATTGTGGTAGTGTGGTTAATAATAATTACTTATTATTAATCTCTAGCTCAGTTCCAGAGCATGCCTTCATCCTGTGTTGCTCACCTCAAACCCAACCGGCCGTGACAGATGGCTGCCCCTCCATGAGCCTAGCTCTGCTAGAAGTTTCTTCCTGTTAAAAGAGCATTTTTCCATCCCACTGTTGCCAAAGCGCTTACTTAATTGAATTGTCCCCTCCAGTCCACCTTCCATTAATATTCTTTGATACAGTACCCTGTGAACACCAAGCCTTTTTAGCCTTAATGACTGTCAAAGCAGCAGTATTCTCCATCACTGAGTTTACTAGTACTGAACTATACAGTGGGGCAAAAAAGTATTTAGTCAGCCACCGATTGTGCAAGTTCCCCCACTTAAAATGATGACAGAGGTCAGTAATTTGCACCAGAGGTACACTTCAACTGTGAGAGACAGAATGTGAAAAAAAAATCCATGAATTCACATGGTAGGATTTGTAAAGAATTTATCCGTAAATTAGGGTGGAAAATAAGTATTTGGTCACCTCAAACATGGAAAATCTCTGGCTCTCACAGACCTGTAACGTCTTCTGTAAGAAGCTTTTCTGTCCCCACTCGTTACCTGTATGAATGGCACCTGTTTGAACTCATCATCTGTATAAAAGACACCTGTCCACAGCCTCAAACAGTCAGACTCCAAACTCCGCCATGGCCAAGACCAAAGAGCTTTCGAAGGACACCAGGAAAAGTATTGTAGACCTGCACCAGACTAGGAAGAGTGAATCTACAATAGGCAAGCAGCTTGGTGTGAAAAAATCAACTGTGGGAGCAATCATCAGAAAATAGAAGACATACAAGACCACTGATAATCTCCCTCGATCTGGGGCTCCACGCAAGATCTCATCCCGTGGGGTCAAAATGATCATGAGAATGGTGAGCAAAGATCCCAGAACCACACAGGGGGACCTGGTGAATGACCTGCAGAGAGCTGGGACCAAAGTAACAAAGGTCACCATCAGTAACACACTACAACGGCAGGGAATCAAATCCCGCAGTGCCAGACGTGTTCCGCTGCTGAAGCCAGTGCATGTCCAGGCCCGTCTGAAGTTTGCCAGAGAGCACATGGATGATACAGCAGAGGATTGGGAGAATGTCATGTGGTCAGATGAAACCAAAGTAGAACTTTTTGGTATAAAGTCAACTCGTCGTGTTTGGAGGAAGAAGAATACTGAGTTGCATCCCAAGAACACCATACCTACTGTGAAGCATGGGGGTGGAAACATCATGCTATGGGGCTGTTTTTCTGCCAAGGGGACAGGACGACTGATCCGTGTTAAGGACAGAATGAATGGGGCCATGTATCGTGAGATTTTGAGCCAAAACCTCCTTCCATCAGTGAGAACTTTGAAGATGAAACGAGGCTGGGTCTTCCAACATGACAATGATCCAAGACACACCGCCCGGGCAACAAAGGAGTGGCTCCGTAAGAAGCATTTGAAAGTCCTGGAGTGGCCTAGCCAGTCTCCAGACCTCAACCCCATAGAAAATCTGTGGCGGGAGTTGAAAGTCCATGTTGCTCGGCGACAGCCCCAAAACATCACTGCTCTCGAGAAGATCTGCATGGAGGAATGGGCCAAAATACCAGCTACTGTGTGTGCAAACCTGGTAAAGACCTATAGTAAACGTTTGACCTCTGTTATTGCCAACAAAGGTTATGTTACAAAGTATTGAGTTGTATTTTTGTTATTGACCAAATACTTATTTGCCACCCTGATTTACGAATAAATTCTTTACAAATCCTACCATGTGAATTCATGGATTTTTTTTTCACATTCTGTCTCTCACAGTTGAAGTGTACCTCTGGTGCAAATTTCTGACCTCTGTCATCATTTTAGGTGGGGGAACTTGCACAATCGGTGGCTGACTAAATACTTTTTTGCCCCACTGTATATGCTGGTGTACTGTGCCTCAGATAATAGTATTGAAATACTGACATCAAAAACACCCAAGGGTAGAAACATCCGTCTGATACATAATGAATATAAAATAAGAAAAGGTTCATAGATCTGAATCAAATTCTGTACCGTAGTCCTTGCAGGGCCATCAGGTTGAGGTAAGGTGTGTTGTTTGCCCTCTCTTCGAGCTGATTAGCATCCAGATCACCCCAGCCAATGTCATCTGCCAGTATGATGATGAAATTGGGTTTTTCTTTGGGTTTATCAGCTGTGGGTCCATGCTGGGACACTGTGTGGAGCAGCAGCCCGAATAGCAGCATTGCAGTAGGAGGAAGCTGGGGTGTGCCCTCCGCCATTTTGAATCAAAACCTGCAAAAGATTACTTGCAATTATAACCTTAATTCCCCAAAAAGGGATGCTTTGTAATAATAAAAACAGAAAGCAATGATCTACAAATCTAAAAGCCCATATTCTAATCACAATAGAAAAAATAGAGCAAAGAAAACAGAAATATTTCACAAAGACTGTTTGTTCACTTTGAATTGTATGGCAGCAACACAGAGACTGAAAAGGAAGGAACAAGACTGAAAATCAATATGCTCGTGATAGCTCCTCCGTCATGGTCGTGGATCTTTTCACTCAGCATTTTCAGTTATGGACTAAGATTTATATTGTTTAGTATTCTGAGTTATTAGTTCTAATTTTTTTATCCATGGATTTTAGATATCAATGGTGTGCTGCTTTGTTTTTATCCTTAGGCTGTAGTTTAGTTCTTGGTTTTAGTTTGTTTACGTTCTCTTCCTTTTTGTTATGTCTCCCTCTGCATTTCCTGACACCTAACACAGAGAAGTCTCCTTTTCTGCGTTCAGTGTTCTCCCGTTTTAGTTACTTCCTGTTTTATTTTGGTAAACTTTGTCCCAGGTGTTTAGCTTTCGGCTTTACTTTCCCAAGTCTTGTTTCCGTGATTGGTCCCAACTATGCTCCCACCTGTTTCCTCTTCTTTGTCGTCGTCTGAATGTCCCCTTGTTTCTTGTCATTTCTTTCCCACTTGGTAGTGTGTTGTCCTTGTTCCACGTCCACTAGTGATTATTGGTTGTTGATTATTAGCTCAGCTTTTGATGTAATAGTTCCATAATAAACCTGCCTCTGGAGCTTATTTTCTATCAAGAGTCCTACATTTTGGTCCACATACTTCCCACCACACTGCCAAATCGTGACAGCCTCAGGAGGAAGTGCATTAAAATCTGCATATGCAGGTTAAAGCTCTACTGTACAAAGTAGAACCAGTGTTTGCACATGATCCAGAAA
Organism: Diplotaxodon limnothrissa; assembly: GCF_057381915.1. NCBI lineage: Eukaryota > Metazoa > Chordata > Actinopteri > Cichliformes > Cichlidae > Diplotaxodon > Diplotaxodon limnothrissa. Next base: position 12,776,133 of record NC_140603.1, on the reverse strand, counting down.
CGCTGCTGTCTGCTCTGGGCAAAAGTGAAATTAAAATGGACTCAGGCAAAGTGAAAAACTGTTCTTTGGTCAGACAAATCAAAATTTGAAATTTTTTTTGGAAGACATGGACATCAAACAAAGGACTATCTGGCTTGTTATCAGTGCTTGGTTCAAAAACCTGCAACTCTGATGGTACATGGATGCATCAGTTCTTATGGAATTGTCAGCTTACACACTTTAAAAAGCAGCATCACTGCTGAAGGGTATATACAAGTTTTAGAGCAACATCCAGATGATATTTTTTTCAGTGAAGTCTTTGTATATTTGAGCACGATGAAGATAAACCACGCACTGCAATGATTACAGCAGCATGACTTCATAGGAGAAGAGATCAGGTGCTGAAGTGAAGACCTTTCACCAGCTGAAAACATCTGGCACACCATGACAGGAAAAATGTGACAAAAACGACCCAGTACAATGTGACCATATTTCTCTCTCAAATGTCCAGCAGCTGGTCTCCTCAGATTATGAGCTGTTGTTAAAAGAAGACTTGATGCTACAGAATGGTGAAAATGCTAGACATCCCTGTGTATCAACACAGCACATCAATAATACAGCTTTATTAACTATCAGGCATTGACCAGTGCTACTAGTTTTAAATCTGAGTGTTTGTGACTGTTGTGTAGTCTAGGATCAGAGTATTATAAACTAGCATGGACCAAGATGCCGCTATGTTTAAGCTTCTATGGAAAATTACTAACTACATTTCAAGATTTTGCAGAGTAAGCTTACACAGAATAAAGAGATCAGTCGATCCAAATTACCTTAAATCATTTCAAAACCTGTTACATATCCTGTAATAAGAGACGCGATCTCTCTAATCATGCAGGTAGTGTTCCTGTTGCAACCCACTTTTTATCAAAGCAGCCTAGTTTGTTGAGGGCAAATCAGTTAGCCTCTGATCACGACCCGTGCTCAACTTTCTGCTTCATCACACCAGCACGTGTGATGTTTGTCTAGTTCCTAACAGTTTTAAGATGGTGTCAGCATTTGTGGTTAAGAATTAATCAACAAAAAAGCTGAAATTTTATAGGTGCATCAAAAGAGTCGTCAGTAAGCCCACTGGGTCAGATGTCAGTGAGTAAAATCTTTTGGCATAGAGCAGCAGAGTTAGTTCCTTGGACAGTATTTGTTTTTTAAAGAATCCTTAAGAAAAAAACAAGTATTACATTATGTATGAATGGACAATGTAACTGTAGAAGGATACCCTAAAAAGTGCAATCCTTAATTCAGGTAAATGGCAGTCATCACTTTTTAACCAAACAAAGTTTAGGGATTTAAAAAACAAACAAACAACAAATCTGTACTTTTCTGATTTGACAAAACGTTTTTCAAATATTCAAGCCTGAGGTTGGGCACAAACTCCCAGTCTGTCTCTCTCTCTCTGGCCAGCTATTAACTCAGAGCACCGCTCAAACAACACCCCAAGTTAAAGAACTTTGTGTGTGTATGTGTGTTTAGTTTGCCGGGGTACTATGAAGAACTGGCTGCAACCAGATCTCTTTAACCCCTTCTTCCACCCCCCACCCCGTTCTCGTTCATGAATGTCAGCTTTTATCTGATACAGCATGCTTGTACACGTGCTTACATATATGTAATATATGTCAGTGTGGGTGTCTGTGTACACGTGTGTGTCCTTGTGAGAGAAAAAAAACGCCTGTGGAAATATGTGCACCATAAGTTAGCTTAAGTTTGAAAGTTTATTGACGTCGCTCGCGCGCCACTTACGGGACTATAGCAACGAGCGAAGACAGGACCCTCTGAAAGTAGCTTCTTACAGGTGAGACAGCTCACTCCGACTTATTACAGCCATGTCATTACAAACGAATACGTTCGCTTTTAATTAGCTACTTCAAATAATTATCCGGCCAACACGCGACGCACAAATACTTACAAACTATTTGTGAGCACTTATTTAGACGTTATTGCCCAAGGGTATCACGCGCCCCCGCAGACGGACCGGATTGCGTCAGTCGCACGAGAACGGACCGTTGGGGTGGGGCACCCAAAGGTTAACATTACCACCCGCGTCTCTGGCTCTTAATTTAAAGTTATTTCTTTACAGCTAAATATTGTTCAGTGGTCAATTTCCGGCTGTAATTAAACCGTTCTATTTTATGTTATTTAATTTTAAAGCACATATATATCATATTTCTCTATTAATTTGGATCCACACAAAGACGATAAAGGTAGAAAAATTTCAAACGCCTGAAAAAACCCCAAAAGAAAAAAAACAAAACAAGCTGCAGTCTGTGGTTGTCAGTTAGTATTTTTCAACGCCTTAAACATGTCTAAATGTCGATTATATCCTTCGGGATTAGTTTCGTCTTGTGACTACTTTCCTTGATGCATTTGATAATATTTAAGAAACGGATCACTTAGGTTATGAAATGATACTTTTAAAGAGCCGAACCATTTGTGCGTACTGATTAAACATTAGTTAATTTGTTAGTAAATTAGTTAAATGTTGACCTTTAAAAAACAGTTTATTAAAATCAGTTTTATTTATATATCACCAAATCACAAAAACAGCCCCCTTGAGAGGTTTTATATTGTAGTTTACCCTACAATATATATATAATGTATATTATTACAAGAATAACAGAGAGAAAATCCGAACAGTCAGACAGTGGGAAGGAAAAACTCCCTTTTAACAGGAAGAAATCTCTGGCAGAACCAAGCTCAGGGAGGGCAATCCATCTGCCACAACTGGTTGAGGGTGACTCACCAGCTATTTTATTAGGTACACAAGACCAAAAACCAAAAACTATCCCCCACACCATTACAGTACAACCACCACCAATCTTTTATGTTGTTTATGCAAATTCTAACTCTACCATGTGAATCAAGACTTATCTGACCTGGCAAAATTTTTCCAATCTTCTATTGTCCAGTTTGGACATGAGTGACACCCAGTGTGGTCTTCTGCTGCTTTAGCCCATCTGCTTCAAGGTTTGATGTGCTGTTCATCCATAGATGTTTATTTGCATACCTTGGCTCTAACAAGTGGTTACGTTATTGCTGCCTTCCTATCAGCTCAAAGCAGTCTGGCCAATCTAATCTGACCTCTGTAAAGCCCAGAGATGATTGTGTGGGAAAATCCCTGCAGACCAGGCCATCTGGCACTAACAACCATGCCAGGATCAAAGTCAGTTAAATCAACTTTCTTCTCCATTCTGATGCTCAGTGACCATGTCTACAATCCTAAATACACTGAATTTCTGCTATGTGATTGGCTGAGTTAACAGCCAATCACATGTTCTACTGCTTGAGTTAACAAGCAGTTTATCTAATAAAGGGATGTGTAAGCATATGTATAAAATTAAAATGTTAATGGAAGATTCACTGAACAGCTTAGTAAGTGTCACAAAATATATGTTAAAATGTTTTTATTTTATTTTATTAGTCCTTTATTTATCCAGGTAAAAAATCTCATTGAGATTAAAAATCTAATTTTCAAGAGAGACCTGGCATCATGGCAACAACAGTCAAAATGTGATCCATTGATGTGCTTGTGTGTGTTTGCTTTTGCATGTAATAATAAAGAATATGCATGATGACAGACTTTTATCATTCTGGTCATTCACTGATATTTACATGTTTTACAGAAAAGAATACAGAGTAATTGTGTGGCTCAAGAGTTGGGAGTTCGCCTTGCCGGTTCGAGCCCCAGCGTGGACAGTCTCGGTCGTTGTGTCCTTGGGCAAGACACTTCACCCGTTGCCTACTGGTGGTGGTCAGAGGGCCCGGTGGCGCCAGTTTCCGGCAGCCTCGCCTCGGTCAGTGCGCCCCAGGGTGGCTGTGGCTACACACATCACCAGTGTGTGAATGTGTGTGTGAATGGGTGGATGACTGGATGTGTAAAGCGCTTTGGGGTCCTTAGGGACTAGTAATAGTAACTAGCCATTTACCATTTAACTGAAAATTTACAGCAGGTGTACAGAATGCCATAGTTGTTTGTTTGTTTGTTTTTCAACAATATATGACATGTAATATGAGAAGCCTGTATATCAAAAACAGGATTTACACTATGCTTAACATACCAGCACAGCTTATGAAGGCTAGGTTCAGAAATTTTACAAAATCTGGTAGGAGGGGGATACTTACACAACAGCTTTGCAGCTCTGGAGAGTTATGAGGTCAAACAAACCACGCTGGAGATTATAAATCCAAACACAGGTAGGTTGGGAGACCTGGGAATCCCATAAAAAATACTCAGATGCATGGAAAATGTATAATTCCTGCACATAATTTCACAAAGGAGCTGTATTTCTATATCACCTGGTGGTACATTTAAGGATTTAGGATTTAATCTGTCATTATTGCTTCACTTTTTTCTCCCGTTCTTACAAAAATAAAAACATATTTGCTCAGCTTCATTAATAATTGATCAGGGAGAATGGAGAGACTGAACTTCAGCGGCTGTTGCCTTTCCCCCTCCTGACCATCTTTTGTTGCAGCACTGCCAGTGTTTGTACATTAAACAGATGTCCGTAAGAATGTACAGAGAGACTTTATTTAAGAGGCAAGCAGCTAAAGAAAGACCGATATAAAAGAGGGTGTAACACTATATGAACTTCTACTGGAAACACCAGCCAGTTATCAAGTCAGCTGATTTGAGTAATTTGACAAGGATCAGGCTTACCACCTCTTACTCAGACTGTCTGTGATCAGAAGAGGAACACTTCAAAAAGCTGTGACTCAGTCCTCACAGAGCTGAAGCTGGCTTTTGTGCGGCAGGTACCTACAGCACCACAGCAGCGCGTGCGCTCCCTGATGCTGGATCGTTTATTGCTAGAAGAAAAAAAAAGGCAACTCGCTTCTCCTTACATTTACCGCTCAGGCTGCCGAACGAGAGCAATTTCCAGTTTAAGATGAATTTTCCCCGAATGCGTCATTAAAGTATTCCTGCCGGTTTGTGTGAGCGAAACGGAATTGTGGGTTTGATCTGTAAGTACTTACAGCGAGTCCCGGCCAGTGTCCTGCGGCTATGGGCGCATTCTCGTTCCGCTCGTGTTGACGCGTCAGAGCGCCTCTACAGTAACAGTCCAGCATTTGTTGCCACCCTACTTTGTGTTTTTGTCTTAATTCGATCATCCATTCAAAGTACGCACATTTGATTTATTATTATTATTACTTTTTTTTAATTGATTACTTTGCAGTTATGCTAATCCGCTGTTTTTCTTTCCAGGGCATGGGATTGAGTGGTTTCTTGGGGCCCAATGTGTACTCGGAGGTCCCCGACGGTGGCTGGGGATGGGTGGTGGCTGTGGCATTTTTCTTGGTGGAGGTGTTCACCTATGGCACCATCAAAAGCTTTGGCATCTTCCTCCAGAACTTGATAGATGAGTTTGGAGAGACCAACAGTCGAGTCTCCTGGATTGTTTCCATTAGTGTGTTTGTCATGGCATTCAATGGTAAGCACATGTGTTGTTGCTATGTGGCTGCAGCTTTAAAAAACTTAACATTACATGCGTACAAAAATAACATTGAAATAATGAGAATCGCTGTACCACTTAGCACCTTTTGCTTCCATGATGACCAACCGCTTTGGCTTTCAACTTGTTGTCATGACTGGAGGACTGCTTATTACTTCTGGCACCATCGCCACCATCTTTACCAGCTCCATAAACCAAATCTACATCACCTACGGATTAGTTGCAGGTATTCATTTAGTCACTTTTTCACTACTTTTCCACTTCAAAAAACTTTGCACACAATGCTGTTATTCTTTGAATTTCTTGTACATATTTATTCAACTGTTCAGGCATGGGTTACTGTCTGACCTTCCTCCCCACGGTGACCATCCTTTCTCAGTATTTCAACCATCGGCGATCTCTGGCCACTGCTGTCGCTTCTACTGGAGAGTCCCTGTCAATGTTTGCTTTGGCACCAGGTGGGATGTTTTTTATAAAGACGCTTTAAAGACAAGTGTGAGTGACAGGGGTTAGAAAAAACGTGATTAATATTCCCAAATAATATCAAGAAAAGATTACAGTTTGCAACAGTTTCAACATCACATTTTCATTTCATAAGCCAGATCTTGAACATTACATACTTAATACTCATGCAGATTTGTTTGTGGACACTCATGGAATGCCTCTTCTTCCCTCTTAGCCTTTGCAGCATTAAGGGACCATATTGGCTGGAGAAATACCATGGCAGTATTAGGAGCTTTGCAAAGCGTCATCATCATCTGTGGCGCATTGCTTCGGCCGATAATTATTAAACCCAATGAGACGCTGAAACCAGAGGCTGACACCTTAACCTTAAAAGATCTGAGCAAACATAATGACTGTACAGAGGGCACAACTTCAGGGGTCTCTGTGACAAACAAGGCATTCTCTGATCAAAATACCTTCTGCAGTTTGACTAACGAGCTAACTACAGGCTCTGTGAGCACTGCAGACTCTGGTGTTCAGTCTCTAAGTGACACTGACAGCGGCAAGCAACAGGAGACATCTTTACCTCACAAAGAAGCAAAGGTGGAGATTGAACGGGAACAACTGGAAGAAAGCAAGGGAGAAATAAAAACATCTGAAAAAGAGGAAAAAACAAGCAGAGATGCAGAAAAACAAGCGATGAAAGAGGAACTAAACAATGCAGCTGACAAAAAGTTATCTGAAAACAATTCCAAACTCTTGGACTTCTCCATCCTCAAAGAGTGCAGCTTCATTTTCTATTCTCTCTTTGGACTGTTTGCCACTCTGGGCTTTTTCGCTCCACAGCTCTACATCATCCAGCTGAGTGAGAGTCGAGGAGTCGAAAAGGACCACGCGACTTACATGCTCTCCACCATAGCCGTGGCTGAAATCTTAGGCCGATTCTCTATTGGATGGATCCTCACACGGAGGCAGTTTAGGAAGAAGAAGCTTTTGGTGCTTTTAGCCTGTGTGATTACACTGACTGTGGTGCTGGTGGGATTTACTTTGGTCACAGAGTTTTACGGCCTAGCTGTGTGCTGTGCTCTCTACGGGTTCTTCCTGGGAACTGTGGTGTGCACCCACATTCCTCTGCTGGCTGAGGATGATGTGGTGGGCATAGAGAGGATGACTTCAGCTGCTGGCGTCTATGTTTTCATCCAGAGCTTTGCTGGGCTGGCAGGACCACCACTTGGAGGTACTGAGGAATGACATATTTACTGGACATAACCTCCAGGATCAACTTTACTACAAATGATACTATATCTTAAAACAATATATATTTTAGTAGTGAAAAACACACATGTTCATTTATGGGATTTATGGGAATCTTATACTTGTAGTTACAACTCATAATCTTGCAAAATACACACAAACCAAAAGTATAAAGTTTGGCTGGATCATCTAGATCAGGATATTTGATTCAGTCCCTGCAGAACATGACAAGACACAATGCAATTGCTTCCAGCCTTTGTTTAAGATGAGTACATAGACCTTTTGACAAGCTGGCTTTTTAGTTCTTACTTCTACCTCTATTCTCCTTTGCTCCTCAGGCATGCTGGTGGACATGACCCATAACTATGGATCAGCCTTCTACTCTTGTGCAGCTGGCATGGCTCTGAGTGCTTTGTTCCTGGGTTTGGTGAAGCCTGCTAAGAGAGGATTTTCCTGTATGAGGAGAAGACGCTCTGAAAGCAATGCAGCCCACAAGGAGGAGAGTGAAGAGCAAACTGAGGAGAACTAGAGATCCAAATGATTTCTCTGACTTTGACACTAAGTGATGTAGAGGGTGTTTTACCTTTTAAGCTGATGTAAAATGAGAGTAATAAAGGGTTCAAGCCATAGAACGGTAGTTAAAGGCTAATGCTGATAAACTGTAACAGCATGAATACACTGAAGAGAAAGACGCTTACTAAGTGCTTAAAATCTGCCTTTGTAGGTCTGGTTTCTGAGAGCAATCTCAAAAATTTTTAGACCACAGTATCTAAGTAATAATTGTGCCTTAATTACCTGATATACCAAACAGTGTTTTTAACAGTGTCAGTACCTTTAAATTATCTTTGAAGAAGCTTCATTTAGTCTTGCACTTAATGGATGGCAGTGACAAAGGGTACACTCAGAGTGATTAAGCGTTAAGGGAGGTGTCTTAGTTTGACAGGAGACTTTAACACTGACGCTCAATAATTACCTCAGTGATCAGTTCAATAACAATAGCCAGACAAAATGTGATGCTAATGTTGCAGCAAGAACAATCAGTTGCACAGATCTTTGTTACACTTGTTATGGGAAATACCTGAAGCTCAGGACAATTTGATTATATGTGTTTTACTTGCAATCAAATCAAACTGTCACTTAGTTAACGGTGCACTGCTATTTAATACGGGATGTCAACCCGCAAACAATTTTTGTATCAAAAACGTGTTTGTTCGTAATAAAGCAACACTGTGAAACAGACAGGTGAACGTGGTTTATTCTCTAAAACCCAGCAGACAAACTGACAACATGTTCATTCACTGAACACAACATTTATTTGAAAACATGCAAATTAATCCCAGAATGCACAGATACACTGACAGAAAAGAAATTTGCTGGCTTAGTCTTCCAAAACCTGTAAACCTATAAATGCTAACATTATATGATAAATCTTATATACATACTACATGTTTAATTGAATTTACATTGTGCAAACACAGGTTTCCAAAGTGCTACCATCACGTCATTAAGTAAAATAGAGTTGTTTAGTGTTTTAGTCTATGATTTTAAGTGCTTTCTAAGCATCACATTGCACTGGGGGCAATATTTTTCAGATTGAAGGAGCTGAAAAATAAACCACTGACCTTCTGATCAGTAGATGACCCACTCAACCACGCAAGATGCCCATTACATATGGTTTTGGGCTTTAATCAGCACAGTTCAGTAGACTGTTTACAGTGGCTAGCCAATACTTAGACTTTTGATACATAAAATCTACTTTGATAATCAAACAGCAACACAAATGTTAAGAACAGAAAAAAATTGGATGGAGGGTGTAAGAAAGCACTCTCAAGTACCTTCATCAAAACACCAAATGACGGAGGAGGTACGGCTTTCTATTACTCCAGTAGTGTTAGACCTGAAGAATAAACATTTTTGGGATTGTAAAAAGTGCTTGTATGACTGAGTGGATGAATGCAATTTATAAAGTGCTCAAATAGAGTAAAAAAGAACTATTATTGATCCTTTTCCAGTATTTCCAAACACCTGCAGACCCAAAGTTTGGATGCATTAAAGGCTTCGGTGGGTTTTGTAAAGTGAGGTGTGGTATGACTGGCTGATGCCTTCACTGATGTTTGAGTCTGATCCTCGTCCATCCAGTGAAGTAAGGCCTGATAAACAGTAAAAAAAAAAAAAAAAAAGGTTAACTGATGTTTATTATATTATTTTATATTATTCAAAATATAAATATTATAAAAATATTATAAATATTAAAAATAAATATTATTTATTTTTTATGATTTTTATTTGATGTATTTCTGTGTATCTTTCCATTTTTTATTTTTATATGCATTTTCAATACTGTGTGGGAGATTCTTGCATTCTTGCTTTGACAGTGACTGTTACCAGATGCTTCATAAACAACAAATAAGTGCAGTGTGATGACATTTCCACAAAACGTGGAAAACAAAATAAAGTACGAGAAAAAAAACGCCAAGTTAAAAATCAAGCCGGCACTGTGAAGCAGCCTGTGTGAAATATGTTTTTTACTATCTACTTGCTCAGCGCATTGGGGTCAAAATTCAGTCTGATTTAAAGGCCCACTGTGAACTCAAGCATGTCAGGTAGGCTGAGGACACAGTGCAGCGCATAGATTTAGCTAGAAATCTGAAATAATCAATATTTTTAACCCATGACCCCACATCAAATAAGTACTCAGATGAACTCTCACTATTCCAGCACAGAGTATACAAAGACTATATCTTTGTTAAAATAACAATGGTCTGATAAACTCCAATTAATGTCTTGCTGGTGCTGTATTTATTCAATAACCAAATAGTAAAGAGAGTAAAGGGATTAATATTGTAATTATCTCCTTGTCTTCAGCAATCAATGTGTCATTACCTTGTATCTTTCAGCTATATTGAAGCCGATTGCGAACTGCAGTTTGCGAAGGCAGATGGGACAAAAGTCCAAGGGCCTTCGATCAGACTCATCGAGGTGGTTGGAGCCTTGCATGACACAGCTCAACCACTGGCAATGTGAGATTCCAAACATGTGGCCGATCTCGTGAGTCATTGTCTGGAGCAGAAACACTAAAGTTACAATGAAGACTAAAAACAGACACAAGAGTGAAGGTTTACAAGGGTCTATGGAAATAAGTGCTTTGATAAGACATGTTGATACAAGTGGGCAGATCATGACCACTGGCAAACCAACAATAACTAAATACATTAAGTAAACTGAGATGTTTCTTAGTAACCTTGCAGGATCGAAGCAGCAGAGAGCTAGTGATCAGTGGAGTGTAATAGCCGTCAAACACAGAATAATCCTTCTGCCTTGGCTGAAGATGCTTCTTCAGCCTTCCAGCATAACTTCTCTTATAGAAGTTGTCATCATATCTGGCAAAACTGAAAACGCCCATTCCTGTACACATTTAGGAAAAATTTGAGGAAAGGAAACAGGAAGCTATCTCCCCTCTAATGTATTTCACTTTAGCACTATCTAGTGGCTACTCAGTCACATTGCATCACACACAAAAAAACTAAGCATCTCCTCCCCAATGCTCATGGAACAAATTGCATCAAGACGGATTTGTGTTTGAATAACCTAGTGCTTTGCTTTTAGAAACCTCACCCTCTGTCAGAGAAGCTTGTCCAAAGACAAAGTTCCATGAATCTTTGGGGTAGAGGTCAATCATTGTGATTCCAACAATACAAAAAGCATCTTTTGGTTTCCTCTTCTTCAGAAATTGTAGCAGATCGCCTTTAGTTAAAGAGAAAAACAGTACTGACAAAGAAAATTGCACCAACCCAGATTGACACTGCAAGGAAAATGTCCAAAGTCACTAACTGATATGGAAAAATGTTAAATGTACGTTTTTTGTTTTTATTTTTAAGTCATTACCAGTAAGGATTTGAAGGTTGTAAGAGTTACTGTTGACCCTGAAAGAGCACTTTGTTTCAGACACTGCAACTGCTGGAAGCAACTTCACAGAAAGCCCGTAGAAGAAGGCTTGGCAGTAATCTCGCAGCCACTCCATATACTGGTCTGTCTGGGCAGCAACTTCTCCAAAAGAACCTACAACAAACAAAGTGCAGAATTAAGCCTAAGCAACCAAGTGGCATGCTGAATTTGGAGACCACACCCTTTTGTTGCACACACTAGACATACTTTACCCATTTGTAATGCCCAAAATTAACTGACTATAGTTTTTTCTTTCTCATTTTTTCTTCTCATGCTCTCTATGTCCACTGCTAAGGGCATCAACTGAAAGCTACTGAATCCTGTAAGAAACATTTCACAACTCCCCACACATACTCCGCTAGAACTGAGAGAAATAGAGATTCTGAGTACATGATATGCAGATATGCACACCTATGGTTTGAATATAAATAGTACTCTGGCTTTCATTTGGGGTCTTGCGATAAGGCTTTCTGTAAAAGGCCTCAAAGTCTTCGGGCTCCTCGGGGTGAGCGAGGATCCAGTCAGAGTCAGAGTGCACGGTGAGGAGTTGGAAAAGGGAACCCGGCTGCCCAGCGTGGAATCCTTCCTCCAGAAGGCGCTTTTCTTCTTTTGTGTACTTACTATAAACCTTAGTTAAATACTGAGAATTGGAGACCAAAGCTGTATGGAGTTTCTCTGGAGTGTACTGGATCACCTTCATCTGCAGGAGAAATGCATTGCATTAACTTGAATTACCCTGCAGACAAGACAATGTTTTTTCCCATCTTTTATCCCCCCATCACATAAATTGATTCTTTTTACTCCTTTTACATGGATGTCTTGCTCTCTTTGGATGCATGTGGCAAGGAAAAGTTTGACATTTTGAGAAATGTATTTGTAAATGTTTTTGCTTTCTTGCCGAGAGTTAGATAGGAGGACTGATCCACTCTAGTGTTTTGTGATAAACATTAAGCCACCAAGAGATCAAAGTAAGCTAAACTAAAATTAAAAGGGAGTGACTGCACCTGGCCAAAACAATTACAATTACGGTCCGACTACTTTGGATTCTCTGAAGGGAGGTACTGTGTGTAAAATGGCTGTACTTCCTGAACAGTTATTCTAACTCTTTTGTCAAACCCCTTCAATATAAAAGCTAAATACTTATGCACTAATTGTAGACTAATTATATCAGGTCAGTCCAGTTCTGTCAGCAGCTAAATAGCGGAGACTGGAAGAAGAGAAAACCATTATCACACATTAATAGCAGCTACATTACATTACAGTAAATATAAACTCACAAGCTAGCTTAATGCTATATGATATTTTCTAAAGAATAGTTAGCAAACGCGTTTTTGCACTTTTGTTCGACACGCAATAAAAAAAACACTTAAAACACTTAAAAGTACAAATAAGGCAAATGGGTCAATAGGGAAGGATACAATAATGAGAAAATACCTTAACCGACACTTCTATTTGTTCACACCGGAAGCTATATTTACGTCATGTAAACAGAGGGGCGGGGTTAAAGAAAAAAGAAAGCTCGCAGTCGCGATTGTCTTCCAAAAGACTTCGGAGTATCACGTATTGTAGTGCAGACATTAAAATCAGATTTATCGTAAACTTGCCGGTCTGGTTTCTCGTAGCGGACTGTTGCAAACTAAAGAGAACAATTCAACACGCTTATTGGCAAGTAGACGTCATACGAAAGCGGAAGAACTTTCGGTTAGTGCAGCTAAAGTTAGCTAGATAAGTGGCTACTCAAACGGTAGCAGGTAGCAGCTAGCGGGCTAGCTTGCTTCTTTGCTGTCATGACCGGGGCTCCTCGAGATTTCACAGCGTAAACGAGAATACCTAGCAACTTGCTTGTTAGCTTTTATTCGTTCGGCTAAATTTGTGGCCCCGCCGAGACGCTGGCAGAGCGGAGATTTTTTGCTTTCCTGTGGCTACCGGTGCTTCTTCAGCCGGCTGAAGATAGCTCGTTTTACACACCCTGGACTTCCCAGTGAGATGAGAGAGAGCAGCATTGCCAAAGCATTTAAATAAGACATCTTAACCCGGCTGACAAGGAGTGTCAACCTTTCTGTTTGCCAAAAATAAGCATCCGATAAGACTGGAGAAATGCTGACTGACAGCAGGTAAAGACGAGAACATACATTTTCACAATATTTCACAATTATTTATTATAGGATCATCACCATATGGAAAAATACACTGAGTTATTATGTCATTGTAATTCAATGTTATGACTAAGTCACATTTTTCAGGCATCCAAGTTCTAGTCATATAATATAGCTTCATACAGACCCCAGTAAAGCTGTGTAAGTCTGTATGGTCTCATAGTACCAGTGCCACATGCCTGTTCATATAACTGCTTCAGCCTGTGTTGCTATTTTTGGTTCCTCGTCATGTACTCTCTTTCTGATACTCTTGGCTTCCTCCGCCCAATCTGTCTCCCCCTCCCTGCATCATTTCTGTCACACAATCTCTCTGTTCCTTGCATCGCTGTTTTGTACAGGAAAAGGCACCATAGCTGCAACAGCGAGGAAGACCAACAGCTGAGGCCTCAGGCCAAGAGGTCAGGAGGGGGTCCCTCGTTGCTTGTATCAGATTTGGACTCAGAGGTGAGACACATACATAGATTGTGGATTTGCTCCTGATTGTCTATAAAAGTTGACGTCTTTTACCTTATAATGTAAATCTTGCTGCATTTTTGCAGATAGAGCACGTGTCTTGGGATCACATACAGTGCGCCGCTGTCAGAAAGAGCTTAGACCGTCTTTATTCACAGGCTGTGCATCCATCTGTGAAGCTGCTGTTCAGACTCCAACTCTGTTCTGTGTTTGCAGTCTTCCAGCAGTGACAGCAGCAATGGGATCAGCAGTCCAGAGAGAGCAATAGTGGCCACCACCAGACCATGCATACACAGCCAAAACAGCTGCAGGACCCAGGACCCCGTCAGCCCAAAGCCCGAAGTCTCTGCCAGCTCCTTGCAGCATGGTTTCCATGGTGACGGAAGAAGTGTCTCATATGACTACATCAACAGAGTCCTGAGGGAGGCGCACTTCAGCAGTCTGCAGACCAGAGGACGACCAGGGTCGACATGACCGTGACCTCCGGCCCTCGCCCGACCTTGCCTCCTGACCATTTTGTCCCTCACCCATCAGTGTCAACACTGCTGGCATGATGGTGCCTCCCAGAAAGCCTCAATAACACCATGGGGTCAGGTGTAAGGCGATGATGTGTAGGGAATAGGGTTGCAACAGTATGAGATTTTCACTGTCTCTGAAAATATTATGGTATTACAAAGTTCTTATCATTATTATTATTAATAACAACTTTTTTATTGATTGAAATGTATGTGGCATGATAACTTTCAGTTGTCGTACCATCGCACACGACATATTATGAAAACAGCATACAGCTGCAACCCCACTGGGGAGGTTTATGGATCCTGGGCTCATCCCCACCTCGACATGTACCATTTGTCAAGATCATAAGCACATCCGCCTTTCCATGGCCCAGCCACTGTGGTTTTCTGTGCAGTATCGATGTGTACGTGTGGATTTGTGTGTATGTGTGTGTGTATGCATGCACCCCGTGCACTTTATGAAGAGGTCTCCTTCTCTTTACATGCGTGCGTCGATGCGTGGACATTTTCATTGGTGCTAATCACAAGAAAAGTGTGATGATGATGATGATCCAAAGTGCTTGCAGAACTAAATAAAGCTAAGCACTTTACTCTGGAAGTCTTTCTGTTTACTCTTGACTGGGACAGTCGGTCGCTTGTTTCCATCAGAGAAGTGGGAGTTATTGTGATCCCATATGGAGAAGGCCAATGGATTCACTCCTAAGGAGCACGATCAATACAATCCATTAAAGAATATTTTAGGCTTTGTTTTCTCTAACCAAAGCTATAAAGTTAGAGCATTCTACTTTTTGCAGTCACTGGCTAAATGAATCTAAAATGTCTAGGTGTGGTTGGTCAGTGGGTTTAAGAGGATGGAACAGAGATCCTCATAGACTTTTTGGCTGAAATCCAACCTTAGATTAAACCCTGGCTAATTATAGGTCCTTAAGAAGGCACTGTGGAAAGTGCAGGTCAGGCAGCACTCCGCTCGGCACAGCGCTTCTAACAAAAACAGACTCTTTAAAATAATTTAGAACCCAGTGTTTACTTGTTCCACATTTTCCACATTGTGTATCTGTGTGTCATAAGCCGGTCAGCCATACTTGTTTATGGGTGGTTTAATATGACCAGTACACTGTGTTTGGAATAAAATGAAATGTAAAAGTGATTCATATGTAATTTCCCTGAATCATTTGAAATAAAGTGTTGCCAAAAGTGATGTGTGCAAACATGTCGGATAAAAAAAACAAAACAAATCACATCAAGACTGCGTAGTGGTTAGTGCTGTGACAAAAATACAGCATGCTTTATTGTCCTGCATGTTGAACAGCTTGGCTTGTGTTCACTGAACTGAAACACATCAGTGGCGTTCATTATAGTACAATTACGCTGAATTACGATTTAGGCGTGTAGTTTGAACTACATTCCACTGCAATAAATATGTAACTGAAACAATGAAGGCAAACCTTTGCTGAAATGAGAAATCCTTTATGACTGCTTACATATGATCAAACAGTCGAGACATTAGTTATGCACACACAATAACCCAAAAATATTAATTCCCCCAAGTTTTTTTTTTTAAAATCATGCACTCTACAAGTCTCATTTTAGTCAACAGAGCAGACGTAATAAATATATTTCTAAATTTACACTTGGAACATTTACAATGACTTAATAGCTTAGTACCAAAAATAATGGAAGACAACTCTCTTTTGATTTGAGTTCATAAGAAAAGCGACTGTAGTGCAAATTTCAAACAGAGGTTCTCCCCCTCAGAGGTTCAGGCCGTGCTGCAGAGGTGGAAGTTGTTACATAAAAGAAATCCTGAGAAAAAGCAACCACCAGTGTGCCCCGCAAAGCCAAAACACAGTAACTGCGTACTTTATTAGATTTAAATTTAGGCCTACATCTGTCATTTTACTATTTAAACATTATGATTTCACAGAAGTGTCATTTTTAGGAAAAATGGAAAAGTAGCAGGTTGGAGCATTTTTGTTTGCAAATGATGCAGGAACTAAAACTGGTGCTGCTGAAGACTAGCCTCGCTTAGACTTTGGTTTGGACTTTTATTTGATCAGCCTTCCAGATATTGAATAAGCCTTTTCATAAACCATGATTTTTTTTTTTAAAGAAGTATTTATTCATTAGTTCTTTTTCCCCCTCATAACACATGTCAAGGCTGTGCTTTCCTTGCACTATGTAGAAAGGGGACCCATTATGTTTTTTATTTGCTTAAACAGATGGAAGTTTCAAATAATGAGGTCAGTGTTTGCTCAAGTAATTCTTGTAAACTAAAAGCTCAGGCTTCAGATTGATCGAAACATTTTTTTCCTACCCGTCTCTGTATGACATCAGTGAGAGCAGATACCCCTAATGAGACCACCTCAGGTACACAGATCTGGCCATGAGCACAGAAGAGTAAAAGACAGCTCGTTTCTGACGGTGAGGATGAACTGATGAGCTGCACTGAGGCCCAGTATGACATAAATAAATGTGATTTTGAACTGTAATGTCATGCAAAGCTGCACAAGAGTCTTGGATTAAAGATACGGAGGTGGAAAAACAGCTTAAGTTTTCTAAAGTAAATGTTACAAAGATCTCTCATTTCATGTTTTCTGCAGTTATTGTCCTGTAACTTTGTAAGGCAGAGTAAAGACCTCTTATCCAAGACAACTTCAGTCATTAAATACTTTTAAAATACACTGCAGCAGACAAAGACCTGTCTTTAAGAAGACAAACCATCCATAGATGGACATGATCTGCAGGCTCTATTTATGAGTCCCAAATCTCACTCTTGGCCCAATTTGCTGTTTAAAAACAGTTTCTGAAGAGGCACACAGATAAGAAAAGAAACTGAATTAGAATCTGCTATCCACTTACAACTTAACTGGTTGGATCTTGGTTTGGAACATTAAACAGGTTTCCAAAAGGATCAACGCATGATGACATCATTGGTTTAAAGTAGAACAGCTCTAAACGGTTGCCTGCAATCAAAAGTTGAGAAAGGAGAAAGCTGATACTGACTGGCTGCAATTAGATGCAGAGGAACTGCAAACTGAGGGAACATCCTCACTGGTTTTACTGGTGATAGATGAGTTCACTGAACAATCGGACTTATGCACAGCGTCCATCTCCTTTATCCTGTCGCCTATTTTG
Source organism: Diplotaxodon limnothrissa (assembly GCF_057381915.1). Classification (NCBI taxonomy): domain Eukaryota; kingdom Metazoa; phylum Chordata; class Actinopteri; order Cichliformes; family Cichlidae; genus Diplotaxodon; species Diplotaxodon limnothrissa. The sequence continues at coordinate 12,758,748 of NC_140603.1, read as the reverse complement.
TCCTCCACCTCTTCATGTGATGTTTCACTGTTACACAGCGGCTTTCCTTTGGTCACCAGCTCCATGCCACTGAACAGAGACAGTCTGCTCTGGGGGTGTGGCTTACTCTGAGGTTCACATGAAGCAAGGGTGCTTTTATCTTGAACAGTCTCGGAATCTTCAGCATGCAGTCTCACCTCGCCTGTCCTTACTGGTTGGACCTGATCTTCTGCTAATTCGTGGCTCTGAGCCAGATCCTGACTAGGAGGGGGAGATGGGTGCTTTGGTGGTTGAATGACACCTGCAGATGAAGTGTCCGGCTGTTGAAGTTTGAAACTGTCAAACAAGTGTGTTGGCAGTAAATTGCTGCTAGAGGTGTGAAGCTGATTCACTGTTGCCTGATGGCTGTTTACTGCATCCTGCCTGGTAGCATGCAGAGATCCGCCCATCAAAGCCTCAAACTGTCGCAAGATCTAGTCAGAGGAGATATGCAGATTAAAAAAAAAGAAAAAGAAAAAAAAGCACAAATAAGTATTATTGGGTTTACTACTTGTCCTTAAGTAGTAAAGTAGTCTCCCTCTGCTTCGTTTACCTTGGTGGCTTTATTTGCCACCGGTCCTGGAGGGCCCTCGCTCAGCTGGCGAAGTCTGTGCTGTGTGGCTCCAAACATTTGTTCCAGAGAGAGGAGGTCAGAGGTCATCAGGGATGCGACAGCACACAGCGCCCGCTGCAAGAGTAGACAAACAACACTATAATCAGAGTAAAGTTGAAACAAAGAATTCTGATTTTCGATGTCTTCTCATTGTTACCATCTTAATGGTGTAGGAAGGATCTTGAAGCTTGCAAGACAGCAACTCCACCACAACCTCACAGTTAAGAATGGAGCACCTGACAGAGTTAAAAAAAAAAGAAGAAAAAAAACAAAGAAAAAAAAAAAAGAGAGACTGAAATCGTGCCACAAGTCCCAACAATTTACTGCATCACAGAAACCAAAACAACCAATAAAAAAGCTTAAAATAGAATAGAGTAAAATAGTTGAATTAAATAAAAATAACACAAAAGCAGGAGCACAAAAATGTATAATAAGATGAAAATAGCTCAATTAATAATATTAAAAAAGGCAACTGAATACAATCAGGAGTTTACTAAAAAACTAATTAAAAATGAGAAACCAGCTTGTAGAAAAGAACCAGCCCAGGCTGTTGTGTTTTAAATGGGATTTTGGTGCACTGACTCTTTGATGAAGTGTTGGCTCTCCTCTCTGGAAAGGAAAACTTTGGAGCCTTCAGTCAGTTTATTGATGAGTGCCATCTCCTGACCACAATCCCCTAGCTGCAAGGCCTCCACCCTGGAAACCACACAAAGTATGAGAGGAAAGTAACAAACTTAAAGAAAACACAGGCTTATAATGCTCAGGAACATGGCTTACTGCATAGAAAAACTGACAATCCTGGCAAAAGGTTTATTCTTAGGTGACCAGTAAACAGTAAATTGTACAAACTGCACACAGAACATTTGGAGATTATGCTACAAGCTCCTAAATGTGACTGCACTGGAATAAAAACAGCTGGTTTAACAAACTACAAGCCCTCTTCAAACATGAACAATTTTCTGATGTTTCCTTTTCTCGTGTGTCACACAACAGGAGATTAAATGCACTGTCACTGTACAGGCATTGGGTAAAGTCTGTTTAAAATCCAGTACTTGCTCTCAGCTAATGCATTAAAAAGAAAAAAAAAAGGCTCGAGGGCATGATGTGTTAAAAAGGTTAAACTTTTTTGACACTGACCGATCTGATAGGTCCCCACTGCTCTCTCTGCTGGCCCCTGATTGGCTTCCTGTGCCAGCTGACTTGCTGCCCACCGACGCCCTGCTATTGGCAGCGATGTCCTGAGAGGAGTTGTGAGAGGAGCTGTTGCCACTGTCCGTCTCTTCCCAGCCACCTCCTACCTGCCCCGGACACCACTTAGTCACTGGTGAAGTGAAGACACATGAGGAAAACCTTAATTTATAAACATCTGTTTGCTACTAAGGCTTCAGTTGATACTTTTTCCTCAATCTTGCCTCAATAAAATGCGTAATTGTGCCAGCTTCATTTCTGACCTTTCGGTCTACAAGCAGGCAGATTATAGGCACACGCTGGCACGGCCACCTCTATGGGTGCAGAAGGCACCACCACGGCCCGGTAATGGTTGTCATGGAGACGGATCCCCTGATGCTCAGTAGGGGGAAGGACAGCGCTCGCCACCACCTCAGCTGCTTTCTGAATCTTATCCAGAAGTGAGTCGCTGCCTGCTGCAAGGCACAGGTCCAGAAATTTACACACACAGTAAGTTTGATTTGTATGTACTGTGCAGCTCGGCTTCCCTCACCTGTCCCCTGCTTTCTTGGACTGTATCCAAAACCCTGCATTCCTGATCTGTGGGAAGTGGCCGATCCCATACCTAAAGAGAATGAAACAAATTAACTATTGTACACACAATGCAATTTAATGACTACTTCTTTCATCCCATCTACAGATACCCATTCTCTTCTATTACTTGTTTATTACATGGCGCTAAAGTCAAACCTGATAGCAAAGTGATGTACAATAGTTTGGCATACAGGACGTAGTACATATATTTGGGTCTTTAAGTCTTTAAAGCTTATATCTTTCATCAGGAAAATTATACTTTCTAATTCATTTTTGAGTTATCACTTTCACAAACTTTGGTGTCCACGTCACCCGCCCGCCTGCCCATCTTTGAAAGATGAGTGCCGTTTATGGTCATAATCAATGTGTGTTAGCACTTACCCATTGTAGGGGGGGCAAGGTTAGTTGAAGTGATACTGTTTTTGGAGGGAATGACATCTGTGAAAAGTAAGCGGGCCACTTCCTGTAAATGGATGAACGGCAAAGAATAAAAGTTCTTATTCAAGCCACCTTCCCTTTCTGTGTAACTAACTATATTGAGATGAAAATACAAAACAACCCATGTCGTACCTGTGCTGTATTCCTCACTTTCTCATATAATGCTGTGCCATGGATGGGATCAGGAGGGCCGCTGTAAACTTATCAAATAAAAATTACCCAAAGTGAATATGTATGAACGATGGGAGCAGCAAAATAATGAAAGTTGAACGCACAAATGAGAAAAATCTAACCGGATGCTTGCTGGATGAAGGTGGAGTTCCTTCTGAGTTCTGTGAGGAAATGGTTGGACCCATGACCACAGAGGTGGACAAAAATCTTCAGCACCTGATACACCAGAAGCAAGAACAGAACCCACACTTACTCGTAAACTGCAATCAGCAATGTACAGGTCCTTTAAAGAGACAGAAACAGTAGCAAAAGCAATTCTCTCACCTTCAGTTTGACATGACAGGACTCCACTTGTAGCCTCTCCAGGAGGTATTCCAACAAACACTGACCACAACCTGAAGACTCATGGGAGATTTCTACAGTGTGCTTAGAATTAAGGATATAACACTTCATCACACAGATATTACTACTCCCATGGTTTAGCTGGTATAAACATTTGACTGATAACCCACGTGAGACCTTTTCTTCACACACACAAAAAATATAATTTTAACCTATCCTATCCTAGCCATGCTCAAGGTATGTACCCATCAGTGATTATGTAGAGTCATGGCCACAGCCTACTTATACAGCTCTAAGATGCAAAAGAGGCCAGCAGGAGTAGGAACTTTTTGCAGTCAACAGCAGAAGCAGCTAAAGGATACTTCCAATCTCCTGGAAAAGGTAGCCAGGACAGGGGTTTTCATCATCTGCTGTAGCCTTCATCAGGGTGGGCACCTTGGATAGTTAGACGAAATTGTGGTTTACCACTTCGGTTGACCGCAAACTGACCCTTAAACCAGTGTGCAGCATTAAGTTTTAACGAAACAACCTGACACGTCCAGTGAAAAACAGAAAGTAAAAAGCCAAAAGATGTTGGTTAAGGATGTTAGCTAGCAGGCTAAAAGAAAGCTATGGTTTCGCAAAAGCTAATAGATTTAAATAAGTACGTCAACGTTACGTGACATTTAACATGTTCGTTTCGGCTTCTCTGTGTTCTTTTTTTTTTTAAAATAACGACTGTCGATATTACTTACTTTCTGAAGAAAGGCTAATCGTTCCATAAATGTTGCCATGATTTAGCAGTCCCAGCTGCGGGTTACTCATCTTCCTTCGAGGTGTACGATGGAAAGGCGGGGCTTGAGGTGACCGCTAGCCAATAACAAAACACTAAGCAGCAATCCTCGACTCTATTGGCGTTCTGGTTAAACCAGGAGTTGGTACATGACGAATCAACCTTCAGAAATGTTTTTTCTGACAAGGAAATGAACGAATCATAGTTCAGATTTTTTTATGGGCGTAAACAGTCGTCAACATGGCGCTGCCCAGGGTTTTCACCGGAGCTCCGTCTGTTAGTTGTATGATAAAAATAATTTCGGTTCTTTTGAGTTGTCAGAGGTTTTAAGAAACTATTTGACACGAAAATATTGCTGCTTCGTTTTTTTTTAAAATCGTTGACTTAAAAAATTTACCAGATATTAAAACAAATCTATTTACGCCTGAACAGCATGTCTGGGTCAAATGTCTGGAGTCGCACTAGGGAGAAAATGAGACTTTTCCCGGAACTTTTTGCACAGTGTGCGAACGAGGTAAGTACATGGTGGAAAAATACTGCTTGGTAGATTATCCTTTGAACGGGTTCAACTCTGGAACCTCTCTTCTTCTCATTAGATATGAATAAACTTAGCTGCCTCTCCCATCAAAGCCAGCTGCCATCTCTACAGCAGCTCCCAGTAGGGGACATCCAAAATATTTCCTCATTTAAGCTTTTAACAATATACACGTGCTGCCATGTACTTTATTATCTCAAGATGTAGTTTACAAAAAGACCTACCAGTTAATTATTCTTTAAAGCACACATAAGCACTTGTTTGTATTGTATTATTATTTTTTATTACTAGATTTACCTAGTTAACATTTTAGAGCATGGTTTAGCTTCTGGTGAATTTTTGGCAATAAAGTTAATGTGCCAATTCTTAATAAACAAACAGTGGAAATTAAGTTAATAAAAATGGGTACATTTGTTAATAAAACATTGGTCCAAGTAATGCAGTTATTTATTACATTAACAAATGTGCTTCATGTGACGTTTTAATTTGTGTGTTATTCAGGCAGCAGTGTATGGAAAGTGTGTTGCTGCTACCACAACAGGCACACAGGAGCTGAGGAAGGATCTGTGTGCCAAAGAGTTTGAAGCACTGAAGATCTGCTTTACCAATGCAGTAAGTGCCAGTGTCAGCAACTGTCACACTGAAAGTTCTGTTTAATGTTATCCATTTACCTATTTATATATTTGATTTTATTACAGGCCAAAAAAAGAGCCAGATGAATGGAAATCATCCAGGCTTATCTGGACCAATCTCAAGAAGACCAAGTTGACTGACTTTTGATGCTAAGAAGTTTTTCACGTTGGTGTGGTTGAGATAAGCCATTAAGAACTGCCGTAGTCTTTAACGTGAAAACCTGTGCGTGTCTGTGTGTAAATAAATAAAACCCTGACTTTGATGTTTCGATATATGATCTTTATTAATTTTTATCAGCAAAATGTACAGAAATAACATGCATGTAGAAAAATAGTCACAAAAATAGCCTCTTTTATAAAGCAAAGGTCCAATATGTTGAAGTGCTAGGCAATGAAAGACAATACAGAAGTCCAAAATACCTTCCATTATTATATCTTCAAATAAGATCATTTAGTGGAAGAAAAAGACCAGATATTGAGGGGAAAAAAAACACATTTTGTTTGAATAAAATATACGCTGTAGTATGTTAAGTGAAAGGCACTAATAAATCAACCTGGAAGAAATACTAGGAATAAAGATGGAATGATTAGAAACTACAGGTATTGATCCAGGTTGTCTGGTTCGAGCTGCTCTGCTGTCCACAGTTTATGGAAATAGTAAGGCTACTCTATATCTCAAAACTCCAGCGTGTAGTTAAATACCTCATTTTGAAAGCATGAAGCAAAAACACTATCAAAGGGCCTGAAGCCACAGTACATTAAATTTGGGGTAACTGGGTTCTATAAGAAAATACATGGATCACATTTAAAAGCATTTACAACATTTACAAAGACCAAGGAACAACTGAATAACAAAAGGAGTACATGTGACTCAAATACGAATAGCGTCCTTTTCAAAAACACTCCACAGAAAGGTAATTGCATAGATGTATGTACACTTTAAACAATGACCTCTTCAAAATTTTCTCTGGAAACAAAAATAAGTTAATATTTACATTCACTTTTGCTCTTTGATAAAGACTTTGGCTTCCTGGCAGATTACACAGTATCAAGAAAAACAACACAGTCCACTTCTTAACAACTCCAAAGGCAAAAGAGAATGTAAGGCAGCAATATCACGGTCCACAGTATTAGAGGTTCTGCAGGTCTACAGTATGTGTTTGACCGCTAAATAAGAATGTGTGTGTGTTATTTAGCTTCTTCATCCTCTGAGGCCTGTTTAATCTGCCGTGTGTGTAGCCTTGCCCCAGCCAGTAGCTGCCCCTCCAGGGCTGCGTGCAGATCTTGCCCCCCCAGCTCCAGCAGGGGCTCCAACCCTGGAACCCCCCTGGACGCCTCAGTGTCCTCCAGGGGCCCTCTAGCCTCTCCAAGTGACCTACGCCTCCGCTTCAGATCTATCTCTCCCTGCTTCCTAACTTTCTCGTGGGAGCCCTGGGGGTGAACCTCGCCATCTTCCTCCCCTTCTCCGGGTTCTGGCTGAGCAGCAGCTTTCTCTTTGAGGTCTCGTCCTCCTTTCTTCAAAGCCTCACCATCATCTATCTTGCCCCCCTGTGCAGCTTTTCCAGCATTTTGAGCTTCTATGGCCTGCTGCAGCTGAAGCAGCCTCTCCTGAGCCTCCTGCAATGCCTCCTCTTTCTTTGCTTTATCAAGTATTTCATTGTCCGCTTTCTGCAGCTCCTGCTCATATCGCTCTTTTGCAGCTTTGTCGCGTGCAAGTTTCTCTTTTAATGCTTTTTCTTTCTCAAGCTCTTGCTCTCTGATCAGATTCTCTTTTATTTCCCTTTCCAGTCGTTCTTTTTCCAGCCTTTCTCGAACTTCTTTCTCTATCTTTTCCCTCTCCAACTCTTGTTTGGCCACCACTTCCTGTCTTTCCTTTTCTATCCTTTCTTCCTCTAGCCTTTCCTTTTCTTTTCTCTCCATTTCTAGCCGTTCTTTTTCTAATCGTGCCTGAACTTCTTTCTCTATCCTTTCTCTCTCTGATCTTTCCCTCTCTAACTCCTCTTCCCTGGCTAGCTTCTCCTTCATTTCCCTCTCCAGCCGTTCTTTTCCTTGTTTTGCCTGATCTTCTTTGCCTACCATTTCTTTCTTAAGTTTTTCAATTGCCTCTTCTTCTGGTAACTGATCATTCTGAGCTACAGGTTCAAGTTTTTGCTTCCCCAATGGCACTCCCCTCGCCCCGACCTCACTTTCCTTATGTGATTCTCCTGCGAGCGCAACATTTGCATCCTCCTTGTAAGCTGCTGGTACGGCTACTTTTGCAGGGTTAGCTTCAGCACCTTTATCTTCAACCTGAGCTTGATTCTGGGCCAGAGCATGAGCCTCATTTCCTCCAGCCTGTGGAGCTCCAGCTCCCTCCTTGGGCTGCTCCAGTCCAGACTCCTTAGGTTTTGCTGCTCCACCTTCCATCATCTCTGGTTGTCCTTGGATGCCTTTCTCACCATCGCCTTCAGCAGCGCCCCCTTTAAATGCAAAAACATTACATTTAAGTTAAGGGCCACCACTTAAATGTGGCCCTTAACTTAAATGGGCCACATTTAAGTTGTGTTTTCTTTACAAGTTGTCATGACTACAAAAAAAAAAAAAAAAAGAAGGTATATACACACCAGCAGGTTGTTTCTGGTGGATTTCCTTGTGTTGTTCTTCTATGACAGCCAATAGTTTTTCCTGTTGGTCCAGAAGCCTTTTCTGTTGTTCTTGTTGCTCCTTAATGACCTGCAGAAGCACCGCGTGGTCCAGCTGACCCTCTACATGGAAACAAACCATTCAAAAACATTTAATTAAAATAAGTAACGACCTGTTCAGAGAACAGGGCATTAGTTAGGAGGCTTAATAAAACTAGGGCCAGACTCTGGGGGTGAGGGGGGCAGACAGGAAACAGTTAATAATCTACTACTTCCAGTTAACACGCTCTTCTAGACTGTAGCCTTAAACAGGCAGGTGTGGACACAGATTATGTTAACAGGCAATGTGAGTGGGTGCTTTTAGTTTACTAGTATTAAGTTTAAATATAAACACACACAAACATAAAACACACACAACTGTATAAGCAATAATTAAAAAAAAAAAAAAGATGAGCCATTTTGTAAATGTTTAAAAATTTGAGTGACAGACAGATTGAGATAACCTGAAGAAGAGGCAAGAGGGAGTTCATACCTGCAACCAGCTTTTTTATCACTGCGACAGGAGTCCAGCAGAGACAGAAAGAAAAGATGGAGAAAAAAGGAAGAGAAGGCAAAAGTAAACAACAGAATAACAGAATGAGAAAGTCAACAAAAGCCAAAAAAGAGGATCGAGCTAAGTCAAGAAGTGAGAGGAAACATCTGTACTTCTTTTTCTTTTTTAACACCATCAAACAGGGAATAATAGGCAAGAAGGGATCATTAAGATAAAACAAGCGAAGCAGGAGAAAAGAAAGAGGAAGTGGGCTACATAGCAGTCTAAATTAGCCAATAAGAGGAATACTGCACTCTCCCACCCAGAAAACAAAGAGGTTAAATTAAGTGTTTGTTATTTATTTATTTATTTATTGAGCCTTTCCTGTAACCTGACTTCATATTTGGATTTTTTTTTAAAGTCCAGCATTTCATTTTTAAATAAAGTCCTCATATATCACTTAGTTAAAGTTTCACAATTTTACCAGTTTGACATTTTTAATGTTCAAAAACACATTTTTTCACATGCTGATTTTCCTGCAGCAGGAACTCTGAAACAACGTTTTACCTCCAGTCTCTTCAAATCCTGCCTCTGGAAAGCTCAGTCTGCTCTGATTGGTCAGTTGATACCACATTAGCGAATCAACATTGGCTACATACATCCAGTACAGCTCTCTAAGAGCTGGAAACTGCTAAAAACAACAAATCGTCTTCTAAATATAACCAACACCAACACACCTGCTGCCTTAAACACGTCTTAACTTCAGCAAAGTGATTTTGTAAGAAAATATTTGATATTTGAAAATTAGAAGAATATAAATATAAAGATAAATGTACTGGGATTTTCCCATTAATGTTGGGACAATGTTGTGGCCATAAAGGTGATTCACTAGGTCTTCAGCTTGTCAGATGCAGTGAATGCATGGAGACTCTTGTATTGAGTCTTGCTGGAAACAAGAGAACGTCTCGTATGTGTTTCTCATAGCGGAAGCAATTTAAAGTCAGAGTTGGCGGAAGTGGCTCTAGTGGGACAATTAGGGTGCATCTGGATTCCATTCAGGCAGCAGCTCTTTCCATGCTTAGCAAGCTCTGCTACAAACTTAGTATGTCAGTGTTACACAGTGACACAGATAAGGAAAGCCTGGACCACATTTTAGCAAACTATTAATATAAAATAAAAACCCAAGTCTGTGTCTGCACAAATGTGAGGGCATTTCCCCCGACCGAGAGCAGGTCATGGTTTACAAAAAAAACTATCAGCCACTATAAATGCGAGTGCAAATTGATTTAGGCTGATTTTTAAATGTGGACGTGATTAAGGTTTTTCACAACATGCTGAAAAAATTGGCAGCTACTAAATAAATGAATTTAACTTTGAATTTTATTGAACATGTCTACTCCACTTACCTTCCATCTTGTCATCTGCTGCATCTTTGCCTTCAGCAGCTGGAGCCTCTTCTCCAGCAGGGCGATGCTCTCCTTCAGCAGGGCGATGCTCTCCTTCAGCAGGTGGAGCTTAAAGGTCATTACATATCACAAACACTCTCTTAGAACGCCTTTTTCATCATTTTGCTTAACCAACAGTTAAACAGCTTGAAATGCTCACCTTTCTCTGCAGCATCTGCAGCTTTCCCCACTTTATGGACTTGGGCTGCTGCATCCTGATTGGCTTCTGCAGCCTGATTGGCCACTACACCTGCATTATCTGCAAGGGGCTCTTTAACAGCGTTGAGATTCTCACCCTCCTTTAATGGGGCAACTTCCAACTTTTTGCCTGCTTCTGCAACAGGCTTATCAACCAGCTCGTTCGACAAGACTTCACCTCCACCCAGATCCTCTTCTTTTGCAGGTTTTTCATCAACCTTGTCATCTTTGTTTTCCACTTTCAAAGCATTCTCGAAATCTTGCTCGTTGCCTCTTAGAGGGTTTTCTTCAACACCTTCTGCAGCAACAGGTTGTTTGTTTTCATCTTTCAGCTCTGCAATGTTCTTTCTTCTGTCTACCATTACTTTGTCATGAGGAATGGGTGGTTCATGACGATGGGCCTCTCCCTCTGGCACTGCCACACCTGGATAAATAAGAAATGGTAATCCTTACAAGTTCGACATCCAGTTAATGTTCCGATTTTGGTTCAGTTTCCTTACCCGCATCAGGACGATCCAACTGCACCTCCTCGTCCTTCTTCTCCTTCGATAGATCAACTGGTCCTTTAATCTGGGGGGGCTCACCTGGGTCCCGCTCCACAGGCTGCACCACCTCCACAGGCAGATGATTGTCAGGCTTTTCTATCTCCACTGGCTTCTTGTTTGCAGGGTTGTCTGCATGTAGGTGCAAAAAATGGAATGTCTCATTAATGCTACTGTTCTACTGTTTCACTATGGTCAGCTAATCTAATGCCAGATATCATCCCAAGATATCCCCATATTTTCATCACAGTTTTCTGACACAAACAAGACGATAGGTAAACAAAAATTTATGCAGACAAATATATGAGGACAAAATCTGTGATCGAATGTATTGACACTTTCGTCAATGATTAAAAATGAGTTGAAAATTTTCTGGAGAGACGAGATCAAATCAGAACTAATTAAGTTGCGAATAAGGCTGGGACGAGTTTAGTGATCCAATTAGAAGTTCTCTTTTTGGAACAAGGCTAAACAAAAATTTGATCTGCCCCCAGGTAACAGTACAGGTTCTTTTGTTTATTTCCCTGATTATATTCACTTGGGAGGAAAAGAAAACACGACACATAGCCAGATTTCAAAAATAAGAAAAATAAGCTGCTTTGTAAACTGTGTGGAGCAACCATCACCGGTAAAAACATGACAAACTTTACACTTTATCTTTTAGTCGACCGAATCAACTTTAGATTTTAGCCCACTATAGTCTTATGACATTTAGTTGATTAAAAGTCTAAGATTAAAACAGTTAATCTTAGACTTCATTTCTTGGTGCTATAATTCTCATACCAAATGCCATCTGAAAATATGGACATTTTTGGTTTTGGACGTGTACAGCCACTAGGGGGCAGCAAATACTGAAAATGGCAAGACTGGCATCAGTGATGTGTCGAATTAATGAGGGTGACGGGAGAGAGAAATGATATCAGAGTGTGGCAGAAAGAAAACAAGTTTTTATCCTGGCTCTTGTGAGTTTAGTGTGAAGCAAAGCTGGGAGGGAAAAACAAAAATCCACAAATGAGAGTTTCTGGATGGGAGTGAACAAGAAGGAACTGCACAGTAAGAAAAGACCACGAGAGCTGAGGATGATTAACTGTCAGGACTCCCTCCATGCTCTTCTTCTTTCACCCTAAAACTGGAAACATCAGCTCAGAAGGTTTCCTCTGGGTCTCGTCTCCATTTTTTTTTCATTTATCCCCAAACCCATATCATCATCACCCCACACCCCATTTCCTTTTATACAGCCAGCGCTTGCAGGCATTTTATAGCTGCCATGTGAGATATGCGGGGAGAAAGGGGGTGTAGACAATGTATTTTGGGGGGGAAGAGGTTTGGAGGGGGGTGGCAGGAGAAATGAACAGAGGTAGAGGGGTGGAGAGAAATTGCTGGAGTTTGAAGGGCATCAATCTCGCTTCATCAGTGTCAAGCACTCAACACTGCTTTCAGATATTATCAAGAGGTTATCTCCTCACCCTGCCTGTCTGTCTACCAGTCACTCTGTCTGTCTCCATCTTTTCTTCTCCGAGAGATAAAAGAAAGCCTTTCTTCTGCCGTGGCTTTGTGCTTTTGTTTTAGTCTCACTGGCCCTTTGCTACTGGTTCACATTCTCTTTACAATGCGCCTTCAAGGTGCTGCGAGCAGTCTGTGACTTTAAAAATAAGACAAGAAACAAACATGTCTCTTGTACTGCTGGTGCATTTTAAAGGAAATAATTACATGCAACTCTGCTGTCCAATCTCAGATGCTACAGACAGCTCCGGCTCTGGCCCACTGAGGTAAATGTTTCCATGGCTCATTAGTAAACCACTTTCATTTACAGCCCATCTAGTTCCTAAGTGATTGCCAGCCATTACAGAAACTCGCGATCTTTACCGTGCAGTTCAGGGATGTCTGGTAGTTCTTGCTGGCTGTTCTTGCCAGGTGCAGGAGGAGGAGGTTGGATCCTTGGACCGGGGCTACTGGCCGAAATTGAGAGAGTGGTAAAGGTGCTGATCAGCAGGATGCCCAGACCAACAAAAAGCACCAGCTACAGGACAGGAAGTGGAGAACAACAAATTGTCAGACAAAATATTTTCCCCAAATAAATATACTGGAAAAGTGCAGATTCAAAGCTTCTAACCTGAGCAATGATGCTGTTCTTTTGGATCTTTCTGTAGATGAGAGCAGGACAAATGAAGCAGATGAGGCTGCCCATGGTGGCTCCAGTCAGACCCAGAATAGTTTCCACTAAAGACAGGAAAACCGGTTTAATAAAAAATCTGCGGGCCTGTAGTGCACTAGTTCCAAAACAGAGGTGCTCACCAAATGTTAATGGATAGAGTGCTGAAAGAGTTAGCTTAAATGTCTGAAATGGTTATAACAAACTGGACAAAAGTTAGCTCGACAAGTGGTACAACAACTAAACTAACAGGAAAATGATCTGGAGATCCAAGGTGTGCCTCCCCAGATGTTGCAGTACAATGAAAACTTAATTAAACCAACCTAAACACTGTTAAATCAACATGACACCAACGTTACCAGAGCTGAAGCGTTTCTGTCTGTTTCAGTGCACTGGTTCTGTTTCTTTGTGCCAAAAAAAGACTGGGTGAAAAAAGACTGCTAGAGTCCCAGATCTGGGCTCCTCATTACAAACTGGATTCATAACGGCCCCTCACAGACGCCATCCGTGGCACACTGCTGCTGGCAGCAGCGAGCCGTGGCCACACCCAAGTCACAACGAATGGGCCTACTGGGCGTCAAGCCCGGAAACCCATCGTTCATCTAGAGGACGGACACCATATTGTTTCCCTCAGATTTAGTGCCCATTCCCCCCAGGGTCCTTACCTCCTTTCTCCGCAGTCTATTAGCCTGATTAAATACACAAAGAGCCAATCTGACCGGCTCTGTGTGTGTCTCCGTGTTCACCCAATCAAAACTTTAACAAACAGTGGGTGGACAAAACACAAAATAATGCTAACCTTTACATCTATGCAATTTTGGAGCGTTTTGTGAGAGAGACAAGGACTTAAGGAAGCTGACGGAGAGCCAATACTGGTGTGTACTGGACGTTTGTTTGTGTGCGAGTGTGTGAGAAAGAGTCTGGGAGAATAATAGCCCTATCTTCCTGTCTGCCCATCTAAAAGGAGATAAAAGTAAGGGCCCTGATTTAAGGACTGTGTTAGAGTGTGACAGTCACTGACTCGTAAAGTCACATTCACACACATCGTAAAGCTCCCCAGCTACGCCCACATAAAGGAACACATGCACCTTAAGACCTCCAGCGAGCAGCACACATACACACACCATTTTATTTTAGTCCATGCAATCCACAACCAATTTTTCTCACTCTCACACACACACACACACACACACACACACACACACACACACACACACACACACACACACACACACACACACACAAAAAGGACGTACCGTTGGGGATGAGAATGCCCCCCAGCATAGTGCCAAACACAATGCACAGGGTGATCATCTTGAAGCGCAGAGGAGGCATGTAACCCCCAGCGGCAAATGTCCCATCCTTCTGCTGTAAGACAAAAATGGTAAGATAGAAAAAAAAAGAGCTAAAGAGGGGATTTAGTGATGTAACAAATCTCACATTTACAAACTGATTACAGATTCAATACATTTATGCTGCGCACAGCAGGGAAACACCTGCTGTTTGTGTTTACACGAAAAACTTCTAAATGCATCTTCAAACTGCATGAAAGAAAGAATGGGAGGTCCTCTTTCACAATCTAATTTGTATCCAAATTCTCATCCCTCTACTATTAACAATTCAGTAAAGTGAGAAAACCATCAAGCAAACAAGCATTAAGACTTTCTTTTTTAAAATGTAGAGGACAAAGGGAGCGTCTGAGTATATCTGAACTCACTTGCTGCTCAAAAAGCATAGTGTTGATGGCCTGGCGGCAGGGCAGGATCATCATGGGAAATCCAACAGCTACAGACATCATAAAACCAACGCGTATCATCTCTGTCACCAGGTTGGATGGAAAGTTCATCAGCACGTTCCCTGCGATGTTCTCTGTAAAGCTGACGTACCCAAAGAAACCCACCTGGAGACAGAACCAAACATGGTGTTTGGGGAAAAGCAAAAAGAAGGAGGAATTTTTATAGTTTCTGATGCCAATATCAGCCATCAAGACTGTTTTAATATCAGGATAAAGACACATTTCTGCCATAAATAATATAAAATACCAGAAACTCCATCAAGAGTGTGTACTGTAGGATGCTAAGCTCAGAATACACATTGTTGTTGTTTATATAGAGGTCATAAAATCTTGTTGTTTCATGAGTGAGACCTATGACAGACTAAATGTTGCTCTCTGATTAATCACGCTTACCAACTTACATGCAGGACAATGTCACTGCTCTTTCTCTTCATCATGTTTCCCTCACAGAAGTGACAAAACCATCATGAAAGACTGCAAAAATCTAACATGCTAGTCTTTCTCTCAGGACAAGATACAGTGCAAGTTTTGTCCATAAAGACCAGAGGCAGTATGTACAAGACTGATGTAGCCTCAGTGTCTGAAACATGAAGCCGGTGTGGAAGTGCCTCAAGACCTAATTTTTTTTGTCACATCCGGTTTTAAAAACAGCAAGAGAGCAATGGCTAAAACTCAGCGGGTCTTTGGTAACTAGTGAGTGAAGTTAAGGTAGCTGTTTGCATCTTTTATATACAGTCTATGAATAACTGACTGATTTGCAAGCTCCAGATTCAAATCAATGCCTTACACCATCCAGATTAGTCTGATATTGTGTAATCTAATCCCATTAAAAGACATTAAAAAAAGTGAACTCATGTCATTAGCTTTTTTGGCAGTGACCTGTTAAAATTTTAAGATAAGTAAACTCAGATACTCTTTAATATTACAAAATAGGAGTGATGTGAACACAACTGAGAAAGAGTGGTTCCACTCACTGTGATGTAGAAGATGGTAACAACGTTGAGAGATGAAGTGAAAATGGTGCTCATGCGCTTAACAGACGGCTCATCGAGGCTGTCGTAGGTTGGTAGCACTTGCCTGTAAGAGATAGTAAGCCAAAAAACAAAACAAAAACACCCTGTATACTGCATGGCACAACACTATTGTTGCAATGTGATCTTATACT
The DNA here is from genome assembly GCF_057381915.1 of Diplotaxodon limnothrissa. Classification (NCBI taxonomy): domain Eukaryota; kingdom Metazoa; phylum Chordata; class Actinopteri; order Cichliformes; family Cichlidae; genus Diplotaxodon; species Diplotaxodon limnothrissa. The sequence continues at coordinate 12,743,016 of NC_140603.1, read as the reverse complement.
GTCTGAATTATCAGACATACAAATTCTACAATGCAACAGTTCTAGCAGGGAGATCGAGGAACGTAGTCCTACAGATGTTTCATTTGATTTTTGTCCCCCCAAACAGCTGGCAATATGACAGTCTTCACGGCCACTTACTTCAAATTTAGAAACCGCTCTGTAGCGTTCCTTTATTAAGCAGCCATATGGGGGTCCATTTGCGATGCTCAGTAATCAAATGATGCATCTCTTCCCTCATGTCCTTGTCAACACTAACACTGGATGGTTTAATCTACACGATTTCATCTTCTTTGTTTAGCCCATTAAAAATATATGAATGCAATGCAATTATCAATAAACATTTGAAATTAATACTTCAATCTTCTACTTAGATGTAATCAAACTACTTTAAAAAGTCATTCGACTCAATCAATCATACAACATCATATAAATGAAGGTTTTTCAACAATTGGAATCTTCATATTGAGAATATGAATCTTAATTCATATTAATATCAATTCATGCTTAAAGTTTTATTTTTTTATTGCAGTCATTTCTCACGATGGCAGTAGATGAAAGTAATGTAATGGGAGTGGTAGTGATGTACGGTATGCACAAGTGTTTGTCTAGATACCACTGCATATGTGTTTGTGTGTGTGAGAGACACAGTATGGGTGACAGTAGTGAAGGCCGGCTGAGGCTGAAATGCTCGTCTATTAACACAGGTGTCGACCTCCTTTCATCATTTCCTGTCCTGTGCTTTAAGGCGAGTGTGGGAGTGTGGAGGGGACCATCGGCACATTAACCAGTGAATTTACAGGCTTTATATATAACTGCAAGTGGCTGGACAGGTTTTAGAGCATTATAAACTTTCCTGGCAGACTCTTTTTACTCGCCTCCTTTTTCTCTCTCCCTCCCTTTCTCTTATACATGTGAGAGGCGAAAGACAGAAGAGAGAGAGAAACCATAACTTTCACTGGCCTTTGTTCTCCCTTTGCCTGACTCTCTGTTCACACACTCGGTTTTATTAGCTAGCATGATGCCATTCCTTGTGCTTGTTTAATGTGGAAACCAGTTAATGTTATAACCAATGTTAAATAAAACGTTATACTGCAAGCGCAGTGCAAAAGCATCTAATGGTTGCTCAATAGACCTGACTCGGAGGCTAGTCCTTAAACACAATGAAATCTCAAATATGATGCAGACTGACTGTGGGAGAAGTGAGTGTGTGGAAGACAGTGTCATTAAATGGGACTGGAAAACACACCAGCAGTAGCATCATAGAAAGATGTTTCTGCCATACATGTTTTTCTTATGTCCCTCTATTATGAGCTAACTGCTCCTCGCTGTTCAGACGCTCAGCCAAAAAACAACAGGGCCAGCTCCCATCCCATCATAATGGTGATGTTAAGTAATGTTTTAACTGAAAGTAAACACATTTCATGAATGTAATAAAAATCCAATGTGCTGAGAGCTGTTTAATCAGCCTGTGAATACATCAGTGTGTCTGTGAGATGGCGGCAGTCCAATGTGTTGATTAGTGGTTTGGCTTAAGCTGCCTGCCGCCTAACGGAGCGCTTGCCTCGCTCAGCCTTACCACAGGCCAAGAAATCGCCATGCCAAATATCACTCAGCACTACTAGTGGGACGACGGAGGAAGCACACATAAACACATACAAGCTCATACTTTCTTCTTGTTGGATCACATGCACACCTCGCTTGCTAATGATCACGCCTGTCTGCCATACCATAATGTTATGTTAGCTTTGTGTGATTACATTAATTAAAAAGTCCTGTTTCACTCCCAAGGCTACAGTCGCCCACTTCTATCACTTACCTCACTCTTTCTCGCACAAAACAAAACCATACACTGCCACCACCCAAACATCTGGCCCCTGATGACCTCACCGTAACACCCTACAGCCCTCTCCAGCACCAAAGATTAACTTGCTCCTGTTAGACATTCATGTCTAACAGGATACTGGTGCAGTGAGCTGAACCACCCGCTCAGCTCACTGCACGCCCAGAGTGGGCACTGAAGCGTAGAGGACAGGACAAAAAGAGGCAGTGACAAAGCATGCAAATGAGTGAAAATGGAGGCAGTAAAGAAGAAGAAGCTGTGATCAGTGAAAATAAACCAGTGAGCATTGTGAACAGCATGCAAACGCTGTGTTGGAAACCTTCCTATTATTTACTGTTAGTAAAGACTGCAGCACAGCATTCATTATATATAAGAGCCCAACCGATAGGACGCTCAAACTTTGCTAGCTCTTTTGACCTAATAAATACATTATTACCATTACATGTAGTGGTATAGCATCACAGCTGGGCACACAGCGGTCTGGAGTCAAACAGGGTCTTTACACTAACACGTTTCTTAATAAAACATTGCTGGGAAGTGAAAAGAACACCTCATTTTCCCCCATCATTTTTCACTTTCGCTAATATTAGGGTTGATATCAGATGTTCACCACATGAATATCAAGGCCAAAAGAATTCACTTTTATCCTTAACCACTTATCCAATTCCGGATCACTGGGGCTCCCCGAGTCTACTCCAGCTGTCATTTGCTAAGAGGCGGGGTACTTTATTTAAAGTGCACTTTAACTAGAGCACCAGACTGCTGTGACTCGATCAGGTGAGTAACAAACTGAAGAAACCTGCGACTTAAAGCACAATAACGGAGTCTCGTGTGGCGTTAGTGTTAGCTGACGAATGCAGAGGAGAGAGGAGGAGCAGCGGCACAAGAAGGCAACAACGCGGAAGCTAAATTAAGAATTAATTCCTCAACAGCTTAACTCTCCCTGTGTGAGCATCGCAGTTTGATTTAGTGGGATTGTTGTGGAACGTGAGTCTCTCTCTGCGTGTAAGAGAGACGTTATCACAGCTACAGAAAAATTCATGGATTATTAAAGTAAGGTGACCACCTCACTTTAAAAATGCATAATATGTGTAGGCAAGAAGAAGCTAGTGATGGATTGCTCACATATATTATCAATTGCTTCTTCTGTATGTCATGATTATCATCAATAGCCATATATTTCAACACCTCTGGTGCATATTTATAGACAGCAGCTAATGCATAGTCAGCTTCAAAAATCCAACATGCCTTCCCTCTCAAAAAGCATCCAGTACTTTGCAGCTTTTGCAAATCTAAACCATCCACTTGATTTTATTTTTTCTTATAAGTGTCCGCTCATCTTCTGTGTCAGATTCCGTCATTTTCTGGCTGAATTAGAAAACACAAAGCGAAAAGTAAGCGCAGATGGTTAAAACTAAAGAAAGCACATCTAAGCAACAAAAGCAGCTTCTTTTTACAAATAGCGATGCCTTATCAACCACCTCCACCACAAATCTGTTTCTCTTTACCCCAAATCCTCCACCGTGGCTTTAAAAAAAAATGCTGTGAGTATTCATGCACCAATTGTGAAATTTTCTCTACATGCAGCGATAAAACATTTAGTTTCCTGTGTGGAAGAGCGGAAAAGCCCACGTTTTGGGAGTTACACTGCACATATTTATAAGACTAATATCGAACGTTCACTATAGGTCACTGAGCTTCCAACGTCAGAATTCTATTTAGTCGTGGTTGACATTACTTTCATCATGTGATCCTGCACAGGTGGAGGAGTACTTACGACTGGCAGGCGAAGGCCATCCCACAGATGGGGAGACAGCGAAACACACCCTCCCAGCGCACCATATTGATGTGCCCTAGCCACCAGCCGCTGAGCAGCCCATGTTTGAACGAGGACAGCACCATCTGAGGGGAAGGAGGCGGGGGGAAGGGGGAGTTACAGCCCAAACCAAATGGAGAAAAGTTGGGGAAAGAGTGAAAAGAAGAATGGGAACAATACCCTCGCTTATGGCTCACAGACAGATAATGAAAGTAATAAATGGGGAGAGAAAAACCAGAGAAAATGAAGAGCTGGAAATAACAAAGAGACGTGACAGGAAATCCCACACTGAACAAAACCTGCTGTAGTGGAAAAACTGGAGTAATGAAGATGATACAAAATGAATAAAAGCAAAAATCATAAATTTGCAAGAAATAAGAGGCATATGAAAGGAATATGTAGACAAACACTAATTCATAGGTTTTCATCAGCATGTGCTCTGTCTTGCTCCTCACAGCACCTGATAAGATCCCAAAGGAAAACCTGCCACACCCACACAGACCAGGACTGAAGGTGGAGGGCAGCAAAAATGAGCCTGTCACTTCCCTATGTTCTCTGCCTTATTACTACTGCCACCAAAAACACACACACAAACACACAGAGCTCAAATGGCTCAGACCAGATCACAATCAAAGGTGAGATTGTGGATGATTGAAAGAAGGAGGAAGAAGGCTCAGGTAGGTCGGAGGAGGGAGTAAGGAGTGTCACACTGCGGGGGAAACATCGCGCTTCCTTCACTCACCCCCTCTCCGTCCCCACCGCCTTACAGTGGTATGTTATATTTTTGGGGAGGGGGAGGGGGGTGGATTCTATGGTTTACTTACGGGTGACAGCAGAAGGTTGTGGCGATAATAGGCAGGCACTGAATGACCCCCTTGAAGCGCCACAGGTGAACTCGCTCCACCCAGGAGCCCGAGATTATGCCGTAGCGCAGAGACGACAACACTATCTACAGCACCAGAAGCAGAAACAGCAGTGGAAAAGGAGGGGGTGGGAGGGAGCAAACAAAGGGTGCGGAAAGATGAGGAGAGTGGAGTGAAAGAGTGATGGTGGGCAGAAGGACGAGAGAGACAAGACGGGAAAGAAAGAAGTAAAGTAGTACAATGGAGAGAAATGAAAGAGGGGGACAATTAATGGTAGGATGAAAAAGGGAGGGAAGCAGGTACATCACTGTTAGATGGTTAGGGGTCTGGGCCAGGCCGGGCCTGGATCTAAAGCCGGACACACACCACACCACTGTTCCACCTTATCGACATGCCACAGAGCTAGAACTCACATCACACAGAAATAGTACAAACAGCATTTTGAAGTCTGTGGAACCAGTACTGCAGGTCAGTAAAACAGAGCTACCCACACATGCACGCACCAACTGTGTGTGCATATTTAAAGAGTAAATGAGTTGAATCACATGAGCCAGAAAACTGCTGCTGGATGGTTTCTACACTCAAACTTTTCACCTCTGACCACACTTCAGACTAAATGCATCTTGTGCAGGGGGCTGTGTGCAAATGCAAATGGCAGCGTGCTCCTGCGGTTCTATCAGAACGTGCTGCATAAAGCATCATTTCTGGTCCCACCAGAGTGCATGTCTGCATACACGTTTTTGCTTGGATGGGGTGCAGAGAGGTTTTTACGGACCACACGTGCTTCCGTGTGTTGTTGTGTGGGCCAAAATAGCGGCGCGAGCAACAGCGGAGGTTATCGCGAATGGGAGAAACATGAAATAACTTCAAAGATCAAAAAATAAAGTATGCAAAGCACAGATAGTGTCTCAAATGGACACTTTTCATTGTTTTTAACAGTTTGGCTTGTTGTATGCAAGAACTTTGCTTTTCTCTGAGTTGGCCTGATAGACCAACAACAACACAAGCAAGAGTGGCCCACAGACCGGTTGTACCACATTCTCTGTTGTTAAAAGGAGAAAACGTGCATAGCTCCCTGCAGGCCAACAGGCCATCTCCGCCCTGCCAGCGGACTGTGAACGCGCTCTTCCTGCTGAATTTCGCCTTCGTGGCATACAACTGCACTTCTTTTAGAAACTGTTCAAAATTCTGAAATCTGTTGCAAGAAATGTGCTCCGTGCTGCACTGACGCCTATTTAGACTGAACTTCACATGCATGACATGCAGTTACTGTGGCCAGAAGTGAAGTTTGATTTAAACATTGGGCTTGGCCACAGAGCAAAAGTTGTAATTTATGTAACTTCACAAACTTGAAGGTTATATTTTGATTTCTTAAAGGAAACTATGTCCCAGTAGTTACTACCGCAGCCAGCTGATGTGGTGGTGCTGTCAATCAGTGCTGACTAGCTGCTCCAGAAAGATATGCACACACACTGTTTTGTCTTTAAAGAAAAAAAAGCATTTTACATGCTGCATAAACAGCCAAAAGTTTAAGTTTGATATATGTAAAATAAATCGGACATATGTGGGAGTTTCTGTTCTACAGTTGAGTTTGATGTTTATTGCAACTGACCATTTATTCTCCACTTACTTTCCATTTACACAACTTTTAATGTCTCCTGTGGCCATTTCCAAGTAGTGCCTTCCCAGGGCAGAGCCTTTTTTCAGTCTATAACGAGCAGCGCAGCAACTGTTCTCTGTCTCAAATGATTTCATGCAGATTTTCTGTTTATAAATAGGAGCAAGACAATATGGCATTGCACAAGGATGTCACAGCTCTGTACAATGGTGCGCGTAAGAAAGAATTAACAGGGAAGACAACAAAACGACCACTTGGCCAAATAACATTTTGAAAATCAAATAAGCAACCATGGCTAATAAGCTGTGCTGCAACTTACACATGCTTTAAATCTATTTGTACTTTACTTGCTGTACTAACAGACAGGCAACAAAAACAATCTTTTTTAATCTTTTTTACTGATAATTATGCTTCAACTATTTGCTTCTCAAGATCTGCAACTAAAAAGAATTTCTGCTACAGCCTATTCACATGCACTGTGTAAAGTTTAGATGTATGTGTGTGTGTGTGTCAGTGGGCTAACCGTGAACATGAAGAGGGTGTAGAACATCAGCGCCATAGCTGAGAAGGACTGCAGAGTGGCCATCATGTTCCTCTGCAGACTCAGAGGGAGTACGATGAACAGCGACACTATAATCAGCAACAGCACGCGAAAACTGCCGGTCACCTATACACAACAGAGTGACAAAACAACACACTTGCTTAGTTTCAGTATTTTTCCTGTTTTCACAACATCTTTACAAGTGTTGGTCGCAAAAGCCTAAAATTATGAAAAAGTAGAAGCGAGTAGCAACAAAATCATGATATCAAACCTGTAAACCCAACAGCTGAGCAAAGAAATTTGAGCCCAAATCAGCAATGACAACATAGAAGGCAATACAGGTCCCCAACATCAAACCGATCATGCTGCAGGGACACAAAAAGAGAGAGACAAGAGAAACCTTGTGAAAATGTGTTTTTAAACATGACCTACAATGCATAATCTAAATATCCATTGTAATGGATCCATTGTTTCCACTGAACATCTAAAATGTTCCAGTGATCCAACAACTGTATTACTGATAGGCAGAAACTAAAATTTGTCAATGAACTTGCCTCGTTTCCACCAGTGCTTTTCCTGGTTTCCCGTAAGCGTGGAAGGCTGCGAAGAATAAAAGTGCCATCAGTGTGAGCAACATGCAGTGCACTAAAAATATTCCGTCCTGATAAAACTAACAATCAAACAAGATTAAATGTCCTCATTCATCGTTTGTAACACATATGGAAGCAGCTTAAATATTGTCCTTGTGGGCAGAGATTTGTTTACTTTACTGTTATTGACACTTCTGCACTTGATGTCATCTAACATTGTTATAAGCAAATAACGTTCTGCAAACAGTTATTAACTGTTCGCAGAACTAGTGACAAGTAACAACTTCTTTCGCCACTTTAACCAGGAATCAGCTGTTGCTTAAAATGGGCACCATTCAGGCTTTTCCACAAACATACTGGCGACTGAAAACATTACATAACAGAACAAAATAAATACAAGTAAATATTTCTCTTGTTTGCCACTTTAGCTCACCCAGTCCAGCATAGGTCCTTCGTTTGGTGCTGCTGGCCGTGTGGACCAGAAACATACAAGACTTGTGGGTCATCCATGAACAGAAGAACAGCAGGATAGTTCCCAGCACTATCCCACACTGTGAGAAGACAGATGGAAAGTTAGCAGGCGTGTCCTCAAGCCAATTCAAATGAGATCGTTCTTAAACTTTAAACAATATTTCTTCCTTCAAACTACTTAGAAGCACAATACGGGGGAGGAAACCTTCAGCCAGCTGGAAAACAAGTATACCCTGGAAAAGATTCTGATGCTAGGCCTACAGAAAGGAACAGCCAAAACAAATACAAGCTCCAAACATGTAGTTGTGCTAAAAAGGCATGACAAAGTTAAAAATTTGGGAATAGCTTCGTTGACTAAAAAGAAAAATCATGTAATAAAGCACTAAATGCGATGTGAAGGCATTACATGTTCATAGAAAGTGGAGATATCCTCCAAGATAAATCTGCTAAATCTGCTCCATCCCTGCTGTCATAGGCTGAGAACCTAACATTCGAGGAAACCAGAGTACCCGGAGAGCACTGATGAAACCGAGCACCACTGAGCTCCCCAGAGGGTGAAATCCTTCACATGAAAACACCTCCTAATTTCATATAGTGATAGTGATGATATAAATTCATCTCTCTATGAAAAGTGCTGCTGATGGATGGAGATGCTGCTTACCAAGTGCTCACTGACATTCTGAGGAAGCTGGTGATTCTCACAGTCACTCATTAATATCCCGTCATGCTTATTCACTTTTATATCTCATTTTGTTGTTATTCTTCTACTCTACTACCTTTAAGAGGCAAATAATGTACTTCTTATTCAATCACATAACCCTTTGACATTGATATATATTATATTTGTACTGGTAAAAATGAAGCTACCTGACAGTGAATAACACTGTTAATATGTTAAAATGAGTTTTCCTTTTAAAAATTAGAAGATGAATGCAGTAACAGCAGATCTTTTTCCCAGCAGTCCCTTTCTTATGAAAGATGTATAAGTTACTAATGTTACTAATGATATTAATAAAGGCATTGTTCACTTCAGGTGCTTAGTAACACCTGTTTACCTGTTGTACCTTACTAAAACTTTGTGAAACAAGATTATGACCTAATATGACAAAAAGAGGAGAAAGGGATTTGAGCATTCCCTCTGATCCTGCAAATATTTTAACAGAGAGTGGGGATTTTCGGAGAGACTTAAGGACAAGTCCCGCAAGGTAAGCGTCGCAGCAGCAGACTCACCTGTTTGAAGCAGAAGGGCATGGTGAGCACACTGACTCCAACGATGCTGTTCACCACGTTCATGATGAGACCCGAGTTGGACGCAGTCATCTTTAATCTCCTAAGCGACGCTTCTTGCTCCTTCGGTAAGAAAATGTCAAGCAAAGCCGGACAGCAGCAAGCTGCAGGCGAACGGAGTTATAGGAGTGATGGCAGAAACGGCAGCGCACAGCTGGAACCAAACTCATCCGCCGATTAATGACGTGGCGCTCTGAGAGGAAACACGGAAACAACAGAGCTTAACCCGCGACACACTTCCAGTCTGTCTTCCTTTCAAATGTTACAGTAAAACCGATTCACACCGCCGAGCTCAATGTTTACAATGCGACCGGATAAAAGTATTTTAAGTCACAGGTTGACCCGTTAGTAGTGGCACCACTGTAGTCTCATTAGCTCACCTTTCTCTTCCACTTCTGTTCCTCGCCCTCCGCCTCGCTGTCCTGTTTATGTTATCATTGGTAATTTTGTGACATTAAAGGTCAACTGTCGTCTTTTTGTGTATATAACCTGCGAGTTGATTAAAAAAGGCAGTAAGTCCACCAAGGCTGTTTTTCTAAACGTGTTTCCAGGAAGTACAGATGGCAGCCGAGGAGGTGAGTGAAGACAAGTCAGCCTGCTAGTTTCAGTACTGTGGAAATGCTTGGGCGCCCACTAGTGGTCACTTTGTTATTTTATTTTTTCCTTAATAGATAGATAGATAGATATCTATCTATCTATCTATCTATCTATCTATCTATATATATATATATATATATATATATATATATATATATATATATATATATATATATATATATATATATATATCCTATCATATAGTCCTATGATACATTTTTCCAGAGTGCTTTCAATACTATTTTTGTTTCTTTTCCCCTGAGTATTTTGGCATTGTTGTATTTGCACTTTTACTTAACTAAAGAACCTAAATAGTTCTTCCGTCACTGATGAGCTCTGTAACCACAACAGTGCCAACAACAGACACGCTTGAATCCTGTTTTTCCAGAGCCCTCAGATATTCCCGTCAGGAAAGGGAAGCAAGCAACAAAAGCCTAAAAGAGAATAGACCAAACTTGAATGACGTTGGAGAAAATATTCAGCCTTGCACCTGAAACATTGCTGGCAGTATGGGCGGTTTATTTCCGTTAGCTTTAGTGCCTGCCTGGTGCCCTCTCTGATAGATGACTATTGTGTTGTATGACCAGGAAAGAGAAGAAGGAGCCCCAGGTTGGACGGGGGGAGAGGTGGGGGTTTGACCTAAGAGCGCTTCCCCCCCACTCACCAAATTCGGGTGTGCTTCCCCCCGGGGACAAGGGATTTTCAGCAGCAGGGATGTGATGAAGCTTTAAGAGGCGCAGGAGGGGAATTTTGAATTGTAGAGAGGTATGTGTGTGTGTGTGTGTGTGTGTGTGTGTGTGTGTGTGTGTGTGTGTGTGTGTGTGTGTGTGTGTGTGTGAGAGAGAGAGAGAGAGAGAGAGAGAGAGAGAGGAATTTCCAGCCTTTCAGTATCACCTTCATCTGAAAACACACTTTTATTTGAATATATTTCTCCATTCTCCTTTAATTGTACTTATTTGTCTATTTTTTCAGCACTTTGTATATTTGCCGTTCATTTTTTAAAATTTAGACGGTCTAATGTTTATTATGTATACATGTGGATGAGTGCGTGCTTGTGTGTTTATGTGTGTGTGTGTGTGTGCATATGTGTATGATCAGAGAGGTTAAGACAGGAAAACCCTGGCCATTGTGCGCCAGTGACCCCTCAAAATCAATGTGACAGACCGGCTGATTGGCTGGAGGGTCCTGTCTCTCTGCACATAATCCCTCAAGGTAGACCCTCAGCCAGGCCTCCTGCGCTTGTGTGTGCTGTGTGTGTGTGTGCTGTGCATGTGTGCGTGGCAATATCTCTGCTCGTATATGTGTCTTTCTGCACCTAATCCCTCTAGATAGACCAAAGGCCATGGGATGGAGTATTAGTGCAGTTACAGCAGGTCGGTCCTGTGTGTGTGTGTGTGTGTGTGTGTGTGTGTGTGTGTGTGTGTGTGTGTGTGTGTGTGTGCGCGAGCGTGTAGGAGATAGAGAGCTTGAGTGTGGGGACTACTTCACAGTAGCCCAATTAGGCTGCAGAGTGCTTATGTATTTCAGTAGGGCGCAGTTATGTGTGGAGGCAGTAGTGGGTTTTAGAGGGAGAAGGGGGGCAAATTTTAGGGCAGATTTGGACGGATAACCCGGTTGGGGTAAAATTAGACGCAGGCCTCTGAATTTGACCTCAGGCCCTCAGCAAGACCCCAGGTCACTTAAGGGTCACGGGGCACAAAGCAGAGCACTGACCCTGCACAGGTCAAGCATGCAGGCGGCTGAAAGGACGCCTTTGTGGGGCCTGGCATGCTCACTATTTCCCATGAGCACCAGGGGGACTGTGTCTGCCCAGGAAACTGGACCAGAGAGTGAGCCAGAAAAAGGTGTGTGCGTGTGTGCATGGAAACCATAATTGATTTGTGTTTATATTTCTGCTTGTTTGCCTTACGATTATCACCAGTGAAGGTCATAGTTAATGCTGATTTCTTATGAAAAAAAGTAAAAATTATTTACCTTTGCATGCTGTGGTATGTGTTTGTTTTTGTGCATTTGTAATAACACAACTCAACTAAACTTCATGTTTTAAGTTTCAGCTGAAGGATCATTTGGTTAAAAGAAACATTTTCAGTTTCTCAGCCAATTAATCCTTTGGGCTTATTCCCTGTTAAATCCAATGGTGCTTTTCTTAGTAGCCGGATGGTTGAAATTTTAGAGTTAAGTGATATTTTACTTGTATTTGAGTTTGTGTCAGAGTGAGAGATGGCTGAGAATTTTTAGGTACGCCTGTGGTTGTTGCTCGTGTACATCTGTTAGCGCCTCCTTATTGAGCGCATGCACGCAGCCTCCAGTCCTGTGTGTGGCCCTCAGAGAGGGAGAGAGAAGCCCTCTGCTCCAGTAATCACATTTAATTACGCACCAGCATTAGACAGCCTATGAATAGGGTTTTTAGGCAGGCCTCTCACACAGAAATTGGCTGCATCCAGCTGAACATTGCCCACCTTTGTCCTGCCCGTCCTACTATATTCTATTAAGACTTTGTCATTTGACCATCATCAAAGCACCATGCTCTAGCACTAACAACTGCACGACTAATGCTACACATTAAAAAAACGGGAAGGTAAAGGGAACAATAGGCGTTTTCTTGGCTGAACGACTAGCGTCTGCCCCATTAATGAAGCAAATGGACCACACATTAGACTTCATCCACAATTACGTAGCACCTAAAATCGCAGATAAAGAACACATAGTCTCAAGAAAATTCTCCATGTCTGCTTATCTGAGGTTTAAGCAAAAATCTGTGGGTGCTTCTTTCAGACACAAGAAGTGGAATTTACTTTGTTAATCTCCAGGAGGAGGGGAGGGGTGGGGTGCGGGGGCTTCCTGCACTGTGAAATCAATTTGAAAGCAGAACAATTTTTTTTTAAGATGATAGGGGATTTTGTGTTGCAGAGAGGAAGATGCCAAGTCACCATCTGCACCGCTCAGCTCTGTTTGCATGCGTGATGCGTGTTTACGTGTTAATATCGACTTTAATCACTGTGTTTACATGCGGTAAGAATTCTTGGTCGGCGCCTGTAAACATCACAACTCAGACAGTTTGCAGCCTACATTAAACATGTTACTGTCCACTGTGCGAGGCTACTGTAGAATTAATGGAGAAAGTCTGGATAGCAATGCAAATTAAATATCTACGCATTAATACTGATAAACAGCAAGTCACTGTACTTGACTTGAGTCTCGGTCTGTTGCCAGGATCTGCTCATATATGAGCACAATTGTGTTGCATCACGTTGCACTATACCTCATTACCATGCAGGTGTACAACACTGCAGCAACCTGAGGAGAGTCTCCCTCTAATTATGGGCAGCTTTGTGCTGGCACATGCAAAAAACTTATGAGAGTGTAAATGTTAGATACAGATAGTTCATTTAGTAGTACCGTGATGGTTATGTGATTGTTGGGGATGTGTGATGTGGTTTTCAGTGTTTGTGCAGGCAAGAACAATAGGTTCAGACAGTAATTGGCCACCATGACCAAGACTCCTGGAGCCTCTTAATCAGAGCCAGCATTCATCCTCAGGGTGGGTAAAAGATGTTGAAAACCGATGCAAGGTTTTAAAGATTCAGATCTACAGGATTTAAGACATTTTACAGTATGAAACCATCTATGAAGATAAAGCTGGCAGTGTTACTGGGGCCTATTATAATTTTTTACAGCAATAAACTGTTGTGGTATGGGCACATTGTAAATTAACAGTTTTATGCTGCTACTTTTACTTTACTGTAATTTCATGGGGAAACTTGTTGGTGTATGGCATTAAATCATTTTAGTGCTTCTCTTGTACTCTTTTGTTCTTATCCCCTTTTTGCTGTTTAATATGTTGTTTTTTTAAGATCGAGTTACTATTTTTCCTGATTTTGCATAAATGAGAGAGCAGTTAAACAAGCATCCAGTTGCATCGTCTAATAATCCTTTTACTAAACCAGAGAAACTTCAAATTGTGATCTATATTGCAAGAAAATATAATATTCTAATAAGAGAAGGATGTAAGCACAAATGGCAAGTAAATGTATTCATATAGTCCCTTTCAAGATAGAAATAAAAACCAGAGCATTTATAAAGCAACATTAAGAAATAAACAGTAAAACGAAATTAAAGCTTCAGCTGTTTTTGAAAGAACTACCGTACACAATAAATTAAATATTGCACAAAATAATTTATAGCTTTGCAACTTTTATATTTAAAAAATCCAACACAAAACATCTCTTTACTCCCTTTTCCCCCCTCAGTGAAACACGCTGTGGTGTTGAAGTAACACGTGGCGCTGCTAATGATCTCGCCACTTTAAATGTTTATGTTGTTAAATTCACTTCTCTTGACAGCAAACGAGACAAATTCTCTACTTGAGCCCCACACACCGTCTCTGAGATAGTGCCCAAACCTGCCATAAATCCAGTGTGTTTTTAAAAGGCCAGACTCATAAAGAGAAGGGGTGACAGAGCAGCACTGATGGGTCAATATTACCCCCCACCTCGTTGCACACACACACACACACACACACACGCTAAGATGTCACTTGCACGGTTAACGTCCACACATACAGCTTAAGTACACCCACACAGTCACATTTGCATGAAAACACCTTCAGTCAGATTCATATACGAACACTGTATATATATCCAACCAGCCCCCCACACACTCACAGTGCATAGTGAAGCGCATAATGTGCAGTATGTTCACTCCTGTATGTGTGTCTATTAACATGCACACACTGGCCCAGTGTGTTGTGAATGGTGTGTTTGACTGGAACAGAATGACTGTGGGGATTCATGCTGGGTTTCCTCTATTAAACTCTGCAATAAGGCTCACTGTGTATGAGAGTGCTGACGTCCCTGCCCACCTCAGTGATCTACAGCCTGTGTGCGCATGCTAAACTCTCTACCTGTTCCCAATGATCTATGGCTCCGGGGGATTTTATATAGCATATACGAACATTTGTGTGCATTTGTGTGTGTTTAAATCAATGTTTGCGAGTGAGCGTGTCCACATGGGCGTGCAGCTGCATGCTTCACAGACTCCGTTTGCAATGGTTTGGGGTTTGGCACACAGAGGGAGGGAATTCCTTTAGATTCGGACCGAAACAGAGGAGGGTCTCACTGGTGACTCCAAACTGCTCCAAACCTCGGATAGAGGGGGGTGATAATTTACAGTCCGAGTGGGCTGCAACTAAAGGGGACTCAGCAAAGTGGTTGAAACAGGCCGGCCCGTATATCTCCCAGTAATTGACGGCATTTAAGCCGAGTGCAGAGTTCAGAGCCAGGAGAGATGGTGTTACCCCAGGTTCTCTTCAGGTTCCTCCACTCCTCCTTTCTCTCTGGCTGCTTGCGGCTTGCTCGGCAGAAACAAGCTTTTCATTTGAAACGCTCCTTTATGTGGCTCTCTGGTGCCAGCGGCATCATTAGGATTTTAGGAGGGTACTTATCACATGAGCAGCCAGGTCCTTACCCACGAATATGAGGATTATTTCTGCTTTTTTTTTTTTTTTTTTTTTTTTTTTTTTAAGTGCTTTACTGATTTATTACGGACAGCGATAGAATAGACAGGAGTCTGAATGGCCTCAACAAATCTAGTAAACAGCTTTTATGATAGGATCCAGACTAAAAACTTTGCTTGTTAACAAATATGTATGTGAAACCACTATCAATTTAATGGTTGAAGAGTTTATCATCACTGCTTTCAACTCTGTTGACCATTTATAAATCGTACAAAGGACTATTCACTGCAGAATATAGTAGGCTCACTGGGGGGTGGCAATCATGGAAAATATTCAGGGATGATTCCTTTAGAAGCTTTATTTCTGGTTTTGTTTATTTATTGTATTTGATTTATTTATTTTTGCATTTTTTGCTTTTATTTCGATAAATGCAGACAATCTCAGATCCCTGATTACTGCACTAAAATTCACAACAGCAAACCCTTCCACCAAAAAGTCACCTTCTTCTTACTAGCACATGACAAGGGGGAAAAAAGATTAAATAAAGATTAAACTAATAATTAAATAAATACACATTAGGAATGCATGAAAAGGAATGTTTTTTAAAAGGGAATTAAAAAATTGCTGTCTCTGGGTGATTTTAAAAGTTAAACTGGAGGTAATATTTCTTGTAGGAGCAATTCATTAGGCACGCCGTTTACTTTTACTTTCATATCTAAAACTTATATAACAACAAGCTGTTCTAAATGGTTGTTAAGTGTGGTTGTTAGTGTGTTTTGGTTTGGTTTAGTTCGGATCGGTTTGGTTGTCCGTCTCTGTGCGCGTGTGTTAGCCCTGTTAATGGGACCAGTCCAGGATCTGTCCCACCTCTCACTCTATGACAGCTGGGATTGCTTCCAGCCCCTTTGCAGTTCTCCTTCTAGGGTGCTGAGGCCTTAATATGAAAAATCTGAGCAAAGATCGTAGGTCACAGTCAAACTCACAACTCCAGATATGTGTTAACATCCCCAATAACATCACGCCAGGATGGAAAAAGAGTGACTGATGATGCAAATCTTAACTAACAGCTGCTGGGTTTGTTTTTTCTATTGTTTTTGTTCTTTTCTGTCTCTTAATACTTGTGTGTTAATGGATGCGGCTCCTCGCCCTATAAACAGGAAATATCTGTTAAATCCCAGCAAATAAGACACATGCACAGCCATTCATTTGTCAGCACAAACTATGGCCCGAGTCTCACAGTTATGAATGTCATCTCAGTCTTGCCAAAGCACACATCCAAACACCTCAAAACGCACTCACTGAGGTTCGTTTTCAGCATCATAATCTTATTTATTTAATTTTTAATTATTTCTTGCTCTATTTTCAGTATCAAGACTCGGAAGGGCCTACGCACCCTCGTTCAGTCCCCTACATACTTTTCCACATTCCTCCCATTTCTTTCTCTCCCTTGAACGATAGATATACTATCCTCCTTCCCTCTCTCCCTTTTCACATGCCTTCCCCGCCTCTACTTGTTCTCCCTTCCTCTTCCTTTCTTCTGCTCTCATCGAAATTCAGCGGTGTAATTCTCTCTCCGAGGACACCATTGATCTCTCCCTTCCCGCATGTTTGAGAAACACTGGGCGGGCAGAGCTGGGATTTTTAACGTATGAGGGGAGCAGCGGGGAAACGGTGAGAGGAGGAGGACGAACAGGAGAGGGGATGACAGAAGCGAACTAGAGAGGAACAGGAAACAGAAAGAGAAAAGGGGGGAGAGAGGAGAGAGTGAGAGAGAGAGGAGAAAAAGCAGTGGGGGGAGAAGGGGGAGGCAGAAGAGGACTGCCAGGCCCCCCTCCCTCACTCCCTCTATAGTGACTGCAGAAGAAAAGACACGGGCTTTCCTCGTGATCACATCTTCCGCCCCTCTTTTTGAAGCACAGAGAGACAAGAGAGCAGCTATTTACTGGAGCACACACATAATGGCCACTTTTATTTACTTTCGTCCATTTAGCTTCTGCCAAGGACTCTCTAGTGTGTGGGCCAAAAACAGAAACCCGAGGTGTTTTACAAAGTCCCCCTCCTCCTCCCCCTCCTCCATTTTCTCCTCTATATGCATGTATTTGGGTTCCTTATTTACTTGCTTATAGCTAATTCTTAACCACCCACAAAACAAAACAAAAAATCCAAAGCAGAGGTGATATCCAACCCCTGCTCAACATGTGGCCACATTTATATATGACCTGCCTTCAAATCTCCTTCAGGCCAGGCCACATCCAGACTCACACACACACTCCCCTACTCTGACATCAGAAAGGTCACTAGTACTACCCAGGCGGTGATGGAGCTGACCCTCTGTCCCGAGGCGGGCCGATGACCAACCAGCCTTCAGCAGCAGCAGTCGTCCTCTCTTCTAAGTTCACCGCTGACCTTTAAGAGAGTTTCATTGCTACCAGACCTCAGACAAACTGCAGCTCATCAGGCAGAAATGCATAATCCCCCTCAGCCTCACGCAAGTCAGACTTTCTGTCTTTACACAGGTTTCGTTTTTGTGTTTGTTTCTTTTCCCCACCTTCATATGGAATTTATTTAATTCCTTTAAACTCAACATTAAGAAATAGCTACAGTTATTTATTTATTTTAGATTTTTGTAAAAGTTTGCTTCTTAGTACACCAAATCTGATCATCTCCTTTTATTTTACACATATACATTTGTTGTATTTATTTATTTTATCTCTGCACATATTGTACATTTTATTCTGTATGTTATTTATTGTGATCACTGCTTGCCTTTCTTTTAGCACCAGCATGGGAGAGTACTCTAATTCTGTTGCACTATTATACAGAGAATAACAATAAAGGGGTAAATATTTAATTTAAGGAAATTCCACATTTTTAAAATTTATTTTTAATATAATTTTAATATCAAATTTCTACTAGTCTGAATAGTTACAGTAAAATATTTTAGTTCAGGTCAGGAATAAATTATTTGAGCTTTTAGTTACCCTTTTTAAAAAAAATGAGATTTAATAACCAAGGAAGGTGACACTTTTTTATTTTAGTGCATCTACAGACTTAATATTTCAAACGTGTCGTCTTCACTGGTTGAATAATGACGCAAAATAATTTAATATTTCATTTAATTTCTCAACTGCTGAGCTGGGGTAAAGAGTTTTCTTTTAAACGTCTGAACAGCCTTCATTTATTTATTTAGAAGTGGTATAAGCGGTCTTAATACAAAGTGCTCGTTTTGCAGCCTGTAAACTGCCCTCACCCAAAATTACAGGTTTTCTGACCATATTTTCCTCTTGGTTTTGTAACCGGATCGCATCCATTTCTCACTTCTTACTTTTTTTCCCCACTCATTGTGTTCTTTATCACCGAAACTTCATCTGTTGTGTGACTAATCATCCCGCTCTTGTTTTCTCTTTCGCGAAAAAGAGAAGCCACTTTCTCTCAAATGAAGCTCACAAGGGGGCTGATCACAAGACGGAGCAGGTCGTGTGTCTTTCTCTCTTCCTGCCTCGTTGTTCTGTGTGTGTCTGTGTGTGCGTGTGTGTGTCTGCTGACAGTACAGTGACGGATGCCCCTCTTGCCCTGTGCTTGATGCCTTTACTTAGGGGCCTCTGAGCCTCCTGCATTCAAAAACAAATAAGCTGCCACATAAAGATCATCCCTCATTTCTTCTCAAGTCACTCAGAGCCTCGTCCCCCGACACAAACACACACAAAGATGTACCAATCACTAACGTACCAACTTCCTTTTCAAAAGTATCCCGCGTTCTCTGCATTGCATTTGTGAACCAGGCACACACGGCTCAACGCACACACACAAACGCACACATACACACAAGCACACTAGGGGCTAACATCTGTAAGGGATTTGTACAGTGAGATGATACTCAATAATAAATAATGTGAACATTTGAAACTCATTTCAGTCCCCCTCTGTGCGACCCCAAACAAGGTCAGAGAAAAATGTGTGTGTGAGTGTGTTTTGCAGGAGAAAGGCAGAGAGAGAGAGAGACCCCCGCGCGCACGTTTACGCTATATCTGAGTATTATTCATGCATGTCTGCGATATGACGACTCCCAGAATCCCACAGGTGTTCCCAATTCCCAGTTACAGCAGTGACCTCGCCTCGGTGTCCCCACTCTCACCTTTCACCATTTCCTCTCAAAGAACTGGGGGGAAAAGTCATGTATCATGTTTTCTATCAAATCTCACCTCCTCTGCTAACTTTTAATCTTACGGATCCTTTAATTGGTTTACTTAACGAGGTTCAGATGATTCAGGATCAGACCCCTAGCCCCCTTCCCCCCTCACAGTGTGCTTTGGTATGTGGCCAGTAGGGGAGGCTGTGGTCCATCCTATAAGGCTCCACAGAGCACAAAAGCAGCTGATGTTGCTGGTCAGAGGTCAGCAGACAGCCTCTGAGAAGCACCAGGCGTTCCAGTTGAGCTGACTCAGAATTTAACAGGCCAAAGAAACCTGAAGAAAGGCAGAGAAGGGGTGTGAAGTCACTTTACACTAAGAGAGAGGAAAGGACTCCTCATCTGTCCTCCACCTACTCCTCCAGCCTTTGACCTCCTTGTCCTCCCTCCCTTCTTCTTCTTAAAGGACGGCCGCTTGCGTATTTTCTTGTGGCCGTGGAAGCTGGAGGTCTGCTTAAAACTGTGACGAGATCACCTCATCTGACCCCACTCTGAAAACACTCAAGTCTAATGTGATGTCATCTACAACAAGACCTCACCAGCATCCACCACCCTTAAAATGAAGCTCCGATTCAACGTGAGCGTTCATGTGTTTGTTGCACATGTGCGTGTGTGATTGCATCCTATAGAGGAATGCAGAAAGGCAGGAACTGAATGTGTGTCTGTGTCCAGTTTCTGGTAGGTGAGGCCGGAGAGGTGGGAGATGACGTGTATGTCAGCTAGGGGTGCAGGGAGATGGAGTAAATCTGACTCTGACACACCTCACCACGTAAACACACAAGGGTAAATGCACACACACCTTCACATCTGGTGTGGTCATCGGTCCACTTCTCAGTGGATGTGCCCCTCCTCCAACACACACACACACACACACACACACACACACACACACACACACACACACACACACACACACACACACACACACACACACACACACACATTAATTCTCCCTGTAGTGCTGCTCCTCACCCCTTTCTCTATCACTGGCAAAGTAAACCCACCATGTGAGAATGATGAATGGGCTATTCTGCACCGGAAGCACACGTTGGAAACCTCCTGCCACCCCTGCCCTGCTTCTCTCTCTCTCACACACACACACCTGCACACACACATGCTCCCCCACTTGCTTTCTCTTACCCTCTCGAGTCTGTTATCGTCTCTCCTCCTCTTTCTCCCCTGGTGACCTCACAGGCCTCCTTCCTTCCTGGTCGCCACATCTCTCTGCACACACAAGATCCTGATGTCTGTGTGTGTGTGTGTGTGTGTGTGAGAGAGAGACTAATACAGAGAGCGTAGTGTCTTGCAGACGGTGTCCAGTGTTGCACACACACCTGCAGGTCATGTGCTTATTTATTGAGCACTTTGTGCAATTAGATGTCCAAAAAAAAGAACCAAAAAAAAAGAGTTAAAACATACGTTTGCTTTTTAAAATCTTTATTTGAAAACGTTAGCATGACTTATAAATTATTGCAGATAAAACGGAAAATAACAGCATGCAATCCGCGAAACACTATATGAATTTTTGAATTGCAGATTCCCCCCCCCCCTTTTCATCTGTCTTTTCTTCAGCCATAGACGTCACATTGGTGTGAGGGAGTCTGAAATCAGCCAGGGGAAATGTTGAAACTCCAGGTGGTCGGCAACCAATTAAATAAAGCGTCACTGTGCTGCTTCTTCTTTTTTTTTTTTTGAATTGCACACACACTCCTTTTGATGCAGAGACAAAAAGTAAAAAAAAAAAAAGTTAATGTAAAACACACACACACACACACACATGTATGTATGTGTGTGTGTGTGTGTGTATATATATATATATATATATATATATATATATATATATATATATATATATATATATATATATATAAATTTCCTTCTACAAAACCTCGACCCAATGTGGAGGAAAAAGGGGGAAAGAAACAAGTTTAATTTGCTGTCGAAACATTTGTAGTGGAATTAAACATATGGATGCCACAGGCAAACTGAGGGCTGGAATATATTAGAGCCGCACAATGTTACACTAACCCTCCAGTATCTTACACCGCTCTGAGAGATTAATGGAATAAAGAGGAGAGAGGAGGTGGGGAGGTAAGGGTGTGGGGGTGGAGAATTGGGGGGAGAAAGAAAAAGAGTGAGTGAGTGTTCGTCTGGCTTTCTCAGGCTACTGCAAAATCAATATTTTGCCATGATACACAGCTCTCTCCTCGCAGCTTTTTGGCTGAATACATCCAGATCTGCCCATCTAAACCTAAATATTAGGTATCCCGTGCCGCAGTCAGACTTCAAAGGCAATTACGCACATCTGTTTGAAATTGTAGTATTTGATTTGTTTATGAATCTGTTCATTTGAGGTTTTCCTTCTTTTTTTTTTAACAAAATAAAACAGAGGAAAACATACAAATAAAAAATAAATCCCGAGTCACATTGTCTCTGTGCATCTTTTCCACACGCTCCCGCAAAGTGTAAGTGGGTCATCATTCCTCACTTTACAGATAATATTTTGCATCCTGTTCCAACACGTTGGGTCTCATCATGCCAGCATGTTGGTGTCTGTGAAGAAGAAACCCAAGGAGCAAAACGCTGGAGTGGTTTTATTTTATTTTTTCCTATTGTTAAATTAGTGATTTTCAGCACAGCAAGGTAATTGAAGGGAAAGGCTTGTGTGAAAAAATGTCACAGAGAAGAGGAGGAGGAGGAGAAAAAAGGAGGAATGTGCAGATTTGTTCACAAATGAATAGTGTGCTTGTTGTTCTTTATACCTCGAGTAAGGAGAGAATTGAACTGTCTCAAGGGGAGCAGAGCCGGATGTGAAGAGCAGCTCAAATCTCGGGTTTAAAAAGTTTGCGTCATGAATTTAGGACAAAAAGTGTGACGTTTAAAGAAAGAAGAAACAAAAAGAAGTCATTATGGTTTTCACTTCTTCTTCTACTACTACTATAAGCTCCTGTATTTGACAACAGGGAGATCCCACTTGCTGTGATATGAACTATGAATATGAGTCAGACACCGAGTGTTGTGGTTTGACCTCAATGTATTTACTCGCTCGCTGGGAGAATCTGACTAATATCTATCACAGTTCATGCGGGTAGTTTCATAAACTGCTGTGAAATGAAAGTTCACCTATAATATGATACGTATTATATTTTAACATGTGATCTTTTTTGTGGTATTTTCTTCATATTCTGATTAACAGAAGGCTGTGAGGCTGCAGAGGAAGTGCTGAAATTTGAATTTCAGTTTTTATCTGATGGCGAAAACAGCTGATTGAAGGGAAACGTGGTGTGGAATTTTACACAACAGCTGGTCAGGGATCAGTCCAAACGATAATTCATCGTTTATTCATCACAGCTGATTTATATAAATGGTCCTTTTAATTGTTTGATCAAAATTAGTCTCTTATTTTATAGTTTAATTTACAGCGTAATTAGAAAAAAGGGGCCACACGTTCCTGCTCATATTTGGTTTCAGTAATAACTGACACACACCTTTTAGAAGATTTCAGTGCCATCTTATAATTATTAACAATCGACCCCGTTCCCGAATAGATAGCCATTCTTTCTATTTCTAGTTCTCCCCGCTGATCCTAAAACTTACCGCACAGTTTGCAGATTTCACGCGAAGGACAGTGAATGCGCCTAAAGAATATTTTTAAATGAGTTCACGTGGTTCACACACAATCCACCTTCCATTCCCCTCTGACTGGGCTCTCCCTGCATTCGTAATTATTGTTTACATCGTTTACTGCTAAACCCTTTTTTTTTTTGCCATGTACTAATTTCATGCTAGACAGCTGCAAAATTATTCAGCATTCTCACAATATGCAAAAGACGTAAATAAATACATTTTTATTTCCTCTCTCGCTCTCTGGGTAACAATGTGCCAGTTCTGGCCCCCATGTAGCAGTTTGACCTTAAACACGCGCTTTTAGGCACAGACCTGGCTATTGGAGCAGGAATTCCCGGACAAAAGGCGCAGACGGCCTTGCCGCCCCCTCCTGGACTAAATTTGGTAAACCTAGTCCCTGCGCATATTTTACACAACCATCCCGCCTATTACCGCAGCTCGTCCAGATCCTACAGTGTGAGAACGACCCGCCAATTTATCATTCATTGCGGCAAATCATGGCGGAGACTGCGTTTAATTGAGTTTGCATTGTATTTCGTTGCTGGGTGCCTTTCTCGCTATAGGGTGTGTGTGTGTGTGGAGCGAGGGGGGTGAGGGGGGATTCTGTCTCAGGCCGTCCCAGTGCAACTGTGGTGGGAGGAGGAGGCGGTGTGTATGGAGAGGAGAGGAGAAGAGAGGGCAACCTTACCCTCCCCCCCCCCCTCTTTCTCCAAGAACTCCCCCCCCCCCCCTCACTCCTTTCCTCCCGCACCTCACCCCCTCCTCCTCTCAGCTCCGCCTCTGTCTTACAAAACAATCAACTGGTAGTGAATAATGTGCATTGCTCATGTAAAGCGGAGCAACAGCTGCATATTGACGTATCTAAAATAGATTTTATAAATGTAAATGCACTTACTGATAATCGCAGTGATCGAAAGAAGACGGTTAACAACTGTAAACAAACAAGGCTGAAAAGTTGCCTCCGCGTGTGTCTGATTTCTCCAAAGCAAAGCTGACCATGTAGTGGGATTTTTTTTCTTTCCTCCCAGATGATCAGTTGTTAACATTTCACGTGCTGCCCATTTGACTCAGTTGTAGGCTTCTCCACTTCACGGGCCCACCACTTTGTTAATTTGCCTCTTAATTGTCTGCGATGCAATTACGGCGATACGGATGGGCTGCGTGACGCCCATCAGTGCCGCAGGAGGACCGCGCAGGGCCGCTAAATCAGCTCCTTGACACCCAGAACGTCTCCAGGTTATGCCGACAAAACTTGCTGTTTTTGGACCTCGACCGGCTGTTAAAAAGCACCTCAGCGGGCACACACCCCAGCATGCCCCGCTGCTGCTGCTTGCTCCTTGTGGACCCATCCCACCCTACAAACCCTCCACCCGACTGATAGTGGAGTCTAAAAGAAGAAAAACGGACATTTGCACTACATTCAGTTGAAGCCATTTGGTGCAGACTTCTTTTATTGCATATATTCAAACATACAGTCACGCAAACACACACACACAAAGCTGTGACGTTTGTCTTGCCATTTTTATTATTATTATTATTATTTTTAATAATTCAGATAGACCCGACCGGGCTACAACAACTACAGTCACACGCACACACACACAAGCATCGCTTTAAGGCACCCAGACTGCGGCTGACAATGTAACCCCCGCCCCCCTCGTTTTAATTACTTTATGAATATTCATTGTGACTCAAAGACAGGAACTGAACGACAAAATAAAAATGATAAAACGCTTAAGTCTTGGAGTTAGTCAGCTGTTTTTTTTTTCGAATAAACGTCAAATCTGCTCGTGTTCATTCTAGTTTTATGTTTATTTGTTTGTTTCTGTGAGTTTTTATGCGAGAGAGGAGAAAAGCAGTGATGTGCTGTATGCAGCCCAAGCAAATTTCCCCATAGCAGAGCAAAACGGGTATTAAGATACACGTTACAGCTTCGTGTAATGTAAGTACTGTAACTTTAAAAGAATAAGAATAGAACCAAAACAAGAGCAGAAAAAAATAACCATATTAAAAAAAAATTGTAACCTCAAGGTACACACACACACACACACACACACACACACACACACACACACACACACACACACACACACACACACCCACAGAAACTTCAGCTCACAACAATAAACAGCCTCAATTCTCGGCTCTGATACAGTAAATTGTTTTTCTTTTTTTGGTCAAGTTTTTTAAATTTATTAACAAAAAGAAATTAAATTAATTTAAAAAGTAAATAAACGTTATACTGGCTTGACTGTAAGCGTGTTACATTGACGTACCTTTACAGCTGCTTCATTTTATGTATTTTTTAAAATATCAACTATTATTATTTTTTCTTTTTATTATATATCTTTACTGTGTTTTTTAAATTCATATTATTAATGCAGGATTTTATTATTATATTTTGTATTATGAATTTAATTAATAATTTAAATGAAAATGGTCAAATATACGCTTTTATTTGAATGATATAGGTAGCTAGGCAAAAGAAAAACATTCACAGTAAATGCTATTATTATTATTTTTATAACAATAATAATAATAATAACGATTATTATTATTAGTAATAGTAGTAGTTTAGTTTTATTGGGATTTTGATCACTGTGAGGTCCACTTATCAAACACACTGTGAGGAAAAATGAAAATGAAATATATATATATATATATATATATATATATATATATATATATATATATATATATATATATATATATATATATATATATATATGTTTTAAAGTCACCCTTCCACGACTGCTTGCTGTCTGTAATGTTTCCCTCAGTCCCCTTATTTCCCCCCTTCTCCGTGTTGTGTAATAGTTGTTATTGCTATTATCGCCTCATCGTGCTGCCACAGAAGAGCTGCCTGTCCTGCTGCAGTCACTTTGAATTAACTTCACCAACACGGAAACTCCTCACAGCCACAGAAACGCGCAGGTTACTCTTTTTTTTCTTGGTGCAAACTGACTGAATGTCAGCCAAAATCAGCTTAATGCGGATACGTGTTTAAAGGCGTTTTTCATTAGAAGAGACTCCTCAGCCAAACTCTCGGCGCTCGCGTGTGTTGACGGCGAAACAAACGATCGGCGAAGTGCAAACAAAACGCCGCCTTTTGTCAAAAATATTCAAACCCAACTGTAAAAAGTGCGAATAAGATAATAAGGATAATATCGGCGCATTTTAATGAGCGGCTGTTGCACGCGCTCTGATGATTAGGAGAACTAAAAGCGTGTTCTTCAAAGTGAGCAGACCGGTCCACCGTATGTAATTATGTAAAACGGGCTTACTCCTGCAGCCAGCTTGTAATTTTAGATTTTTTTCTTGCTTTTTCTGAGGACTGTAGGCTTTAATAAAAAGATACAACGTGAGATCAGAAGAAGCAGGGCGAGAGGAGAATTCCCTAAAATTAAATCTTTCAATGTGGAAAACAGACACACACACACCAACTCTCTCTCTCTCTCACACACACACACACGATGAAATCATCATTGTTTTGGGTGGGAAAATATTACTCTCTCACTGGTGTCAGATTTGGTGAAGGTTGTTGTGCGAGTCCTGCTCTGTTTGATGCAACTAATATCTTAATTCTTTCCTTTTATTTAGTTTGTTTTTGTATTTATACATTTAAAAGCATTATTAATGTATTTAACATGTTTATATTTTTGAGTTAACAGAAAGGTTAGACGCACTCACACACACTCTCTCTCACACACAAAGGATCTCAACATGGCGAATAAACCTCGGCTACAATGATCGATTTATTTGCCGGGTGGGTGAGGGGGTTGTGCCTCATAGTACTTAGTGAAACGGTAATATATTTAATTTAAATTCAGTCATATTTTATATATATTTATAAAGAAAAATTACCGTAAAATTACAGGTTAAATAGACTATAACCGATATAAATATTAAAATATTAAAATATTTTAAAGTCTGCAATAATATTCTATAGCTTTAAACGAGCTCAGGATTTTTTTTTATAAGTTTAAAAAGAGTTATTTTTTTCCATCTATAGCTTATACAGTTAAAGTCTGCTTAACTTTTTGTTTGTTTACGTCAGAAACGAACTGTATGGAAAAGTCAAATTCCACCTAACTCCAGCGCTGATATCACGGCCTTGCTGATTTGCGGCTGCTTGTTGTAAATAACCCCCCTCCCTCCCCAGAATGAAATCTTAAAGCTCCTCACCTTTTGCAAGAATAAAAACAAACAAACAGAGAAAGTGAAAAGAGTAATAGATGGCGTGGTGGAGATTCCGTCCACATTCCTTTGTTTTCTTCAGTCCGTGCTCTCCTTCGTCAGATAAGTGTGTAACATGAGAAGGCAGGACGGGCTGCAGCCCTCCTGCAGCAAAACACACACCTCGTAGGCAAAAGCAGGCTTTTGAAAATGGCGCCCCAGCAAACGCCTCCACCTCCCCTCCCGCCTCCCCTCCCGTCTCCTCTCAGTGTGGAGCGGGGAGGAGGCGAGAGGGGGGCGTGCCATGTGTGCCGTGTTGCGCGCAACGGGGCTGTAGCCTCTGCTCCCTTGTCGGTTATAGAATCTGGATATAAAAAACCGTCCCCGGTAGGCTGTTCGCCCGGCACGGCCGCATACGTTGAGCCCCCCCTCCTCCTCCTTCTTCACGTCGACAGCGAATCGTCGGAGCAATCAGGGAGGGAGACGCGTCGTGTCATTACGCACCGAATAAAAGCGCACTTTCGGGCATCCGTGGATTTCCAAGCCTTTCCCCACCCCCAACAGCCTACCCTCCCAACCCCTCCTCTCTCCCTCGCTCTCTTTTGAAAATCACAGAGAGGTTTCCCGTTTTCGTCCGCGGCTTTCGTGCGCACACGGGCTTTTCTTCGTCTCCTTCGTCTGTCCGATTAGATCCGTGGCCGCTTTGGCGTGAAAACGAGCCGTCCGCACGCCGCCATTCCTGTTCGCAGGCAAGCTGCTTGTGTAACCGCGCGGTCTAGCCAGCAGCTGAGGCTTCCAGGGGAGAGTTGTGAAGTGGGGATCTTTCTCTCTCTCTCTCTCTGGCTCTCTCTTTCTCTCCCTCCTTCCCTCAACGGCGGAGCAGCAGCGAGGGAGAAGAGAGAGAGAGAAAGGAGGAGGAGGAGAAGGAGGGGGAAGCCCACGCTGATAGCTGGAGGGAGCCCCAGCGCGTTGATCCTCTGTGTGTGCGTGTGTGTTGTGTGCGAGTGCATTATAGTCGTTGCTAGGAAATCCTTTCTGTTAGTGTGTGAGGGAGGACCTGCAAGCAGGATCAGAAGGCAGCTGCAGAAAAAATGAAATCTTTTGCAAAATGAAATAAACTTTCAGTGCTTTTAAATATAGATTTTGGGATTGTTTATGTATTTATTTTAAAAAGCATAAAATCTGGATCTGTTCAGGAATGAGTAGGAGCACATGCAGTGCACGTATGTATTTATAAGAGCAAGCGCGCAGCTTTGTGCGATACACAAACTGATACACGGTGGTGATGAAACAGACGGCTTCATCTATAGTGAAGGAATTGATTCAGGACATTGTTATAAGTGTGTAACAATGCGTGTATGTGTGTGTGTGGTAGTGGTGGTATTTTCAGATAAATCACTCTTGGCTTGCAGAACAGTCAGTCCTCACCTATGTAAACGCACCCCTGAGGGTAACAGATTTATCTGCAAGAGGACCATCCTCCTCCCTCTTTTACCCCCCCCCCCCAGCCCACCCCCACCACACACACACACACACACACACACACACACACACACACAAAGACACAGGCACACATACCCTCCCCTTCACCTCTTTCCCTGTCTTTACCCCTTCTCCCCCCCACAGCATGGAGATGGATGGCCCATGTCCCCTTTTGTCTAGATGCAAATGGACTTTAACCCCGAATTAATTGATAACTCCCCAAAAAGGCCTAATAGTGCTCTGCTCACATGATGTGCACACACGCTCACTGGCAGCCACTACCAGCCTCGTTAGACATGTTGAGTCAGTCTCCAGAACATTTACACTAAATACATCAAGTTTTTTTTCTTTTTCTTTTTACAAGCGGGGACTTGATGTAACTTGATGCAAAATGCACACTAACTACCATTAATTGCCAAACTTGTGTTTTTTTTTTCTCCACTGGGATCGCTTTCAAATTTAAACCAAGCCCACCTGGGAGGAGGAGGAAGTAGGGGTGTGGGGTGGTGTGGGAGGGGGGAGTTCAGAAACCACACAACCACTGTGACCAACCTTTTCTCCACTAAAGAAATCCTGCAACCGTGCTCACCGGCAGGTCTCCCCCCTCACCATCCCAACCTTCCTGCAAGACAGAAATATCACATTGTTGTAAATCTATTTTTACTTTATGTGCAGACATCTGAACTTTCAGGCCTGTTATATCCTGTTCAGATTGCACAAGATGAAGTTGCTTGGGTTAAACATGTAGCTCGGTTTGGGAATGTGGGACCTATACATGATCCCCACTCTCTCCCTATTAACTGTGATGCCACGCTGCTCTGCGACATCACCACGGCACTAAAAAATTTATTCCAGCGCCTTGCTTTCTCAGGTCGATCAAGAAAAAGCGTGCGTGTTGGGGGTGGGATGTCAAAAGTGGATGTTTTGTGTATTTAAGAATGAGTGCATGTACAACCACTTCTTAAAATCTTGTGTACGGTAAACCAGCTTGGTGTTTGTATACCTATCAATCCTGAGCACAGGGAACAGTCTGCTTCATGTCAGGAACAGACTGCATTACCACGGATGTAAAAAATCATCTGGGGAAGAGGCCACTTGTTGCTGGAGATGACGATTGTCGGCTGAGAGAAGGGGATTGGGGGGTGATGAGAGAAGGAGAATAATTTCATCCGAGGAAGATGGATGGTTTAATGCATCTGCTTCGTGTACTTTCCTCAACAAGCCACATAAAAATATGTGATTTCATTCACTCGTCATCACAGAGGTCACTTCAGTATCCCTCCAACTGATACTGCTATTACATTACTTGTTTCTATTGCATAGGTCAACAATTTTTTTAACCTTTTTGTTGTATATTTGAGAAATGGACAAATGCATGTTGAAACAAAGAGCAAATCGCTTTTCCCCCCTCGTTTTTCTTAGAAGCGTATTTGGTTGAAATACAAGCAAATACAGAACATTCGTAATTGCAGCAACCAGAACACATAAACGATCCAGTTTTTCCAAATGTTGCTCTCTTGCCTCTCACCAGCACACTCATCATCTGAACTTTTCACTCATTCAGCCTCTGGTTTTGCCACATTGGTTCAGTCTCATGATCGGTGGAGGGTGTATACACACATGCAGCTGTTACGGAGAATGATCGCTGCAGTACACGGAGGAGCTTTGTCATGGGCTTTACTTGTGCTTCCTGATACAGCGGAGTAGCATTAAGTTACAGTTGCATTGCAGCAGCACAAAAATGCTAAAATACACAGATTTGTGTTGCTTGTGGTGACCTGAGATTTAACTACCAGGGCATTCAGCGTTTGTGCTTTAAGCTGCAGATGTATGGTATGAACAAAGTCATGTGTTGTCTCAGTGAGTTCCAGTTTTGGAACATCTTAAACTTTAGGACTGGTTCCCATATCTTTTTCATCTGATGTACCCCCGCTGGCCTGTCAGAGTCACTCAGGAATCCCTTTGTCAACATCACATCTAACTTTCAAATGGGTTCATGTGACCCCAGTTGAAACTGGATCTAAGTTACTGTCAGCTTGGCATTTACGCTTATGGATTTCACTCAGTTTACCAGTTATCAATTATGGCAAGTGAACTGTCTCAACCACCACTGGCTTATTATTTCAATCGTGTATCCATAACTTTTAGCTATTTGAACTTCATTTAACAGCTGTTCATCAAAATCACCAGTTTACACACTCACTGGCCCCTTTGTTAAGTACATATGTTCTACTGCATGTAACACAAATATCTAATCAGCCAGTCAAGAGAGAAAATGCCTTGTTAATGCCAGAGATCACAGAAGAATGGCTAGACTGCTATGAGCTGATAGAAGGACAACAGACACTCAAATAACCACTTGTTACAACCAAGGTATGCAGAGTATAAGAGCATCTCTGCAGGAGCAGAAGACCACATAGAGTCTGACGATCCCATTTGCATGTGCTCACCAAAACTGGAGAATAAAAGATTGGAAAAGCATCACTTGGTTTGTTGAATCTTGATTTTTGCTGTGACATTCGACTGATTTCAGGAGCTCAGGCTGCTGCCGATGGTGGAATAGTGTAGGGGATATTTCACTGGCAAACTTTGAGCTCTTTAGTACCAACTGAGCATCAATTAAATGCCAAAGCCCACCTGAATATTGTTGCTGACCATGTCCATCCCTTTATGACCACGATGTATCCATTTTCTGCTTCTCGCAGGATAACACAGCATGTCACAAAGCTCAGATTATCTCAAACTGGTTTTGAACATGACAATGAGTTCACTGTCCTCAAATGGTCTCAGCGTCACCACATCTGAGCTTGTGGATGTCCATTCAACAAATCTACAGGATTTGTGTGATACAATCATGACAGTATGTACCAAAATCTCTGAGGAATGTTTTCACTACCTTGTTGAATCTGGGGCACAAAGAATTAAAGCGTTTCTGAAAACAACCAAGACGTAGCATGGTTTAGCTACTAAAGTGACCACTGAGCATACATTCAGTCAACTAACAATTTCCTCATGCTGTTGGTAAACAATTTCGGCTGTTAGCTAGCTTTTAGTTAAAAATTTCAGGACGCAAGACTGCTAACTAATCGTTTTACTTCATTTAACTTTTCTCCTAATGGTAGTTAGCTGTTTAACTGTTTATGCATACTATTAGCAAATGATTTAACTCTTAATTTAACTCACTGCTTTAATTCTTTGTCTTCTCTTTTGGTGATTTATGTTTGTTTGCTTTGTTTAGTTTTTCTTACATTCCACATATCCATAATTTTTAGTTAACTGTTACAGGTACACTCATTTTTGTAATTCAACTGTATTCTTTATTTTTCAGATTAGTTGAAGTAACCTGTCTGTGTACTCCTGGGGATACTAACCCGAGACTGGGAACATCAGCTCGAGGAAGAAATGCACATGAGAAGTCTACATGACGTGTCTATCTGTTAACGTCCAGCTCCCGGACATGTTTGGCTGAAGTCTCTCATATTCTGTTGATGTTTGGTTTTGCTAGCCACATCTGTGCATCTTTAATCAAAGTCACGGTCAGTCTTTGAAGAGAGATATTTCGCTCAGACCGGAGGCCAAAAAGCTACAAAGAAATGAAAGATAAGTATTAACGACAGTGAAAAGAGGGGTAAGATAGCTCAAGCTACAAAAGGGCCGACTCACTTTTACTCTGATTACATCAGAGTTGAGATGACCTGTGACCTTCCAGCTGGACCAAAAATGGATTTTGACACAAACTTGCCTTTTCTTCTCCCAGGCAACAGCCACCCCGGAGATCACATGACTCTCGAGGCCGGCCACGCCAGGCCGCGTGATGCTGCTGCAGATGTGAAGAAGAAGGAGGGGGGGATTATAAAAGGAAGAAAAGAAGTTTTTAGTGAAAGATTGGAAGGGGAACAAGGGCTAGGGGATGACATGGAGAACAAGCGAACACGTCAGCAGACAGTGAGGAGGGGGTAGGGGGTCACAAAGCTAGCTTTGTTTCTGCTCTGGCTGCTACATTAGCAGCTGCAATAAAAAAAGCTTAGAGAGATGAGGATGGATGGACGATGGCATGGAGGGGTGAATGGCCTGGCATGACATTTAAGAGATGTCTCTGTTTGTCACTTCAGCACACTGTGCTTTAATGCTGGAGCATAGAATATGCATACAGGCCAAACTCGTATAAAGACACGGAGACATTCGTGGCAAATTCAAGAGAAAGGGACCACTGTGTGCCCAGTGATGTAACACACTTTTATGACTGATATGCATTACAATATGAGAACAGAGATGAAAGAATTTAGTGCTTTGGCAAGAAGTCATATCCCAGGATGCTTTGCTCTCTTAGCTCACCCGTTTGCAGCCATCCCGGTTATCCAGTTGGCCTCGCCTATGGGGTCACTAGGCCTCTATAAACTTGGGGGCTTTCTTTGCAGTCCTGTGTGTGTGTGTGTGTGTGTGTGTGTGTGTGTGTGTGTGTGTGTGTGTGTGTGTGTGTGTGTGTGTGTGTGCCTCTGGGGCAAACAATCTCCGTTCTCCAAACATCACATGACCATGTAAGCTGTTGAAACCGGCACCGTCTTCAGGTCCGGTGGCACCTTGAAGTGTTTTTCATTTGCCAGAGAGGAGCTGGCCTCAAATGGGAACCAGAGACAGGTTTAATGTCTGATTCTTAACCTACTGCAGCTGTGTCTCGCACACATACAAACACACACACACACACAAATATCAGGGGTCCACACACACGCAGGCGAGCTGTCTCAGAACAGGGTTAAGAATGAGCAACTGTATTACACCAGAGCAAATGAGAAGCATCACATCAACGGAGGAAATCTCAAACATTTGTCCACGTTTATCAATACTGCCATATGCGTGCAACATCATGATCGGCTTAAAAGCTTCTTGCAAACACGCGCCAAAAAGCTCCAAAGGGCAACTATTGTCTCCTCTGCAGCTGCTGTATTTTGTAACAAGCATTACAGATGTTTCCTGTGTAAATATGTTTACTGCATAATGACACGCGGTGTGGCTTTTTTAATATATATATATATAAGTACAGCACGAAACCATAGAAAGATGTTTTTTGGGTTTTCTTGCACTTTCCTAGCAAAGGAACAGAGGCGTGTCACTGCCCGAAGAAATAACTTTGTTCCAGCAGGTACTAATGTATGTGAAGGAATTCATGAGTGAAAGCCACCTGACACCTCTGATAGTATCTTATTAAGGTGTGTTTACCCAACATGAGCAGAGTGTGGAGCAGTGAGAGGGGGTAGAACTAGTTGCACACTGGCTTTGTTTGTGATTGTTTTAATGAGGAAGAGGGGTTTGCGTTTCAGGCTGTAGCCGTTGGTTGAAATATTCTTCTTGTTTTTTTCTGTCAGAGATGACATGGTTGGGAGATATTTAACCGGTTAGTCCGAGTTCAGTTTGTGCATGCACTGCTGGGGCGGCTGAAACGGTGCAATTCGCAACTGTGACAGGAAACAAACAAATGAGTTTCTGTGATGTCTTGTGGAAGAATTGAAGAAGCTGATGTGTGAGATAAAAACACAGACACAATCATTTGAAGTGGCAGAAGTAGAGTGAAAGCTTTAGGGTGTAATGCCGTGCAGAAGGAAAGAGAAAAGCTGTGTAAATGTCAGGAACACCTAAATTAAAATAGGATGTAGTTTAGACGAGCTTGTGTTGACTTCTATGCAAATGTAAAATGGAATGAGAATAACTTTCTCCAAACTGCATGACCCACAATGCAACAGCGGGCCATTGACAAATGAAGGTCATGTTCCTCAGTGGGTGGGGTATGCTGTGACCTACCCACTTCCCCTTCCCATAAATCCTTTCAGAGCCAGAGCCAAAACCATACTGGAAGGATTTATGTATGTATTGTGTTGCTTTTGGTCTTGAGAATAGTTTATATTTTTCAACACTGTGATGAGGGCAGCAGCGGTTTGGAAGAGTCATAATAGAATTACTTAGCTTGAACTCTGAGTTTGTCTAAGTGCATTTGCCTGCTGGGGCTGGTAAAGCATATTTCTTGCTGTTGGGATGGAAACGTCTGATGTCACATTGTCAAAGCGTTTCATTACTTAGACGAGTCCACCAACACCCCCAAAAAATCTAACCAAGAGTTGTCATGTAAATCTTTTTTTTTTCTGCTTTGAGCATGTTCATGTCTTCGCTCGCTATTTTTAGCCTCTCGACTGCAATACTTCACTTTTTGTTCGTTGTGTAACCATTTATATGGCTTGGGTACTTCACGGTTGACGAGATTTAAAATTTCGTAATTGTTGAAAATTCACAACCGTTACTAAAAAGAAAGAAAGAAAAAAAGACAGAGAAAAATGAGCGAATGGAGACTAATTACCGCAGATATTCTGAACTGTAGTTGGGTGAATTGAAATAAATTAAAAGAAACCTGTTCCTCATTTTTGCTGGAGACACTCAGGACCCGCCCTTCGGGGCGTTTGGAGGTCCTCGGCACCCTAGTTTTTGAGGATCCCCTCCTCCCTCCTTCTGTACAAGCCCACGGGGTTCTTGGCCCTGCTTGCGGACGCGGTGATGCAGGGGTTAACGTGGTGACGTGGTGCTCCTGAAGCGGTGACCCGCGGGGCAGCCAGTGTGGTGGATGAGTGAGGTGTGGTGGTGGGGGCTGCTGCACTGGAGGGGGAGAAGAGGAGAAAGCCGTGGCTGAGGTGCTGTCCGTGAAGGACAGGCGACTCCCAGCAAACAAGCGGCACAAACATTAGTTTGCGATCACTTCCAAGCTTCTTCTCCATCCTGCGTCTCACTGGTTTTATGTACGTAGGTGTCCGCTTTATCAGCGAAGCGCCTTTCCTAAAGGGAGCACGGTCTTCGCGTGCGATTTCATTTGAAATCACGTCTCTGTTTCTTTTTTTTCCAGTCCACAGCAGACGCAGCGAAGCAGGCTCGACTTCCTTCCCGTGGAGATAAATTCACTTTTACGCGCAAACTTGTCTGGACCGTTCGGACTTGATCAAAGGCGGCGGAGGCGAACGCGCAGAAATACCGCGGACTCTTTAACGCCCGCGCTAAACGTTTATAGCGCTTTACAATTGAAGCCGTGTGTGTATGGCGGTGTGTTTTTTTTTGTTGTTGTTGTTTTGTTTGGGTGTTTTTTGTTTTGTTTTTGTTTGTTTTGCTTATCTTCAGAAATAAACCTCCCCTCAAAAAAATAAAAATTTAGAAACTCTGGAAAGCGTCTACATACAGAGCAGGTGGTGAATTTAAAAAAAGAAAAGAAAAAGAAGAAAGGTGGGTAAACTGTGACCTCCAGGCGGTAATTAGGCCTACCATTTGCCAAATAACCGCCACTATAAACAAATGGGCCTATCAATTAGATTTCCAGAAAGGACTGATTGCTCCTTTTCATGCCAGACTTGAACTATTCCGCAAATAAAAACAAGGAGTTTGGTGTGGTCTGCCTTCCATTACAGCGCCGTGATAGGCCAAAACATGGTACGCAGATGAACGGTAGACCTAGTTTAGTAGTCTGATCAAACTTGTGGAGTGAGGAGGAAGCACAGGGAGGCCAGTTTGGTGAAAAAACAAAACAAACCCCCTCTTAAAGCTAAATATCAGAAAGTTGCATGTGTGACTGGCCTGCTCTCCTCCTCCTGCTCCACCTTCACGCATAGATCCGGTTCAGCACAATCACAAATGAAAACAAACAGTAGTGGTGAGAAAAAGGTGTGTGTGTGTCAGTGTGTGAGTAAATGTGTGTGAGCTCAAGCTACACCTTTGTTGGTGGGAATGGGAGTGGGAGTATTCCTGGTGCGCGACTCATATAAGCATGCCTGATGATGTCCCGTTGCCCCCTCCCCTGGAAAAAAAAAACAGAATGCAAGAAAGCTTCTAGTCTCCTGCAGGAGACGAGAGTGCATGGGAAAGAGAGGGAGAGGGAGCAAGGGAGAGTTTCTCCATCAATTTTTTGTTTAATGTCAGCGCTTTAGCTCCATTGTGGGAGCGAGAGGACGCGTCATCCGGGCATAAATTTGCTATTATACAAGCTTCACGGAGACTCACATCCAGAAGATCCTGCCGCTTGTAGACGGGAGAAATCCCTCGGTGGGTAAATTCGGCAAAAAAGAGTTAACATGTAAGTAAATGGGAGGACTGTTTAAGGCTACACAGTTGAATGCGCGTTAAGCTCGATTATTTTTAAGTTTTGGGGAGGAAGAAAGACTCATTTGATTTTCTTTCCTTTTTAGTTTAAAGCTGGGCGCTTTGGGGGAACATCTGTTTATTAGGTAGGTGGTATTTTGTTTTGTGTTTGACGTTATTCAAGGAGTGCTTTCTTAAAATATATATATCTATATATCGATCGCTGTGTTTTCTTGTATTTTCAATGCCATTTTTTAAAAACTAGCCTAAACATTTCTATAAGCGTTTTTTGAGCCGTGGCCCCACAGTCCAGTAGCGTATGCGTACATGAAATTATTTATTTATGTAAATGTTTGATTGTACAGCTGTGATTATTTATTTAGATCTAAAAACACACAAAACGTTGCAGAATCGCTTTTGTAGGCTGAACGATTCCAACAACGGTTTGTCCTAAAACGTGTGATATCTGTCATCAGACACAGATGGATACTTTTAAGAGTATGAAGTTAATGCGAGAAGGTCTGTCAGTTGGGGCCTCACACACACACACACACACACACACACACACACACACACACACACACACACACACACACACACACACACACCTTCTTCGAGTGACACCCCTTAGCTGGGTGTTATAATTTATCAGGTTTTCTCCTGTTATATTAAGTTACGCGGCAAAACTGTGCACTTACACTGAGCTCTTGTTTATCTGCTTGTCTCACTCTGTCTCTGTTCACACAGCAACACACGCACACACACAATAACACACACAGTAACACACACACGGGCAAAACGTTGGCAGGCAGTTCGTCTGATTTCTGCCTTAGTTTGATAAAGTGGCAGCAAGGGGGGAGGGGGGGTAGTTTTGACTGATTCTGGATTTGGAGACTGATGCAGGGATTTCTCTTTCCAGCCCCCCCACCACCACCACAAAGTTTCCACTGCATTATTGCTTTGTACTTGTGCTTTATTTATTTAAAAATAAACGTTCAAAGACGCATCCATTGTTTAGATAATTAACGAAAGATTGTGACCGACGTGATTACGTGAAGTCAAATACAGTGTTCACGCCCGCGTGCAGAGTTCCCAGAGTTCTCAAGCAGAGCCAACACACCGACGCTTTATAGGAAAAGAAAAGAAACTTCAGTTTGCAGACACGGGAAGTCTGAACGAAACACTCCCTTTAATTCTGATCGTTTAGACACACACATCTGGAATTTGTCCTAAAAACTAAAATAAAAACTAGTAATTTAGTATTTTATTTTACTAGGATTTTATTTTATTTAATGGCCCAAAATCATCTAAAATTATACAGCAAATTTTTTAGCAGGTGGAATAAAGCTTGCTCCAATTATAATGTAGCCTTTAATTAGTGTTCATTTTGTATGGACCAAAAAAATAACATTATGTACACACACACACACACACACACACACACACACACACACACACACACACACACACACACACACATATATATATATACTTTAACTATAATAAATACCTTTATTATAGTTAAAGTTATCTTCACATTTTTCAAATTTTGTTTAACTTGTTTAAAGCTCAATCTCTGAACACATATGAGCACACTTCCAAATCGAATTATTGTTGGATGGGTTTTAGATGATCCACAATCTCGTGATTTGTGTAATTATTATCAAATACATTCAAAATGAGACTTCCATTATGGTTTGAGCAACAGACTCCAGGACGTCCTGAGGACTGTATGTTCAAAACTATTCAAAACATCTTCCTCAGAGTTGAAAGATTTCTGAAAGTCTTGTTTCTTCAGTCAGATTGCTGCTGGTGCGTCACCGTGATGGAGTCACGCAAAGTCCTGTGTTGCAAAAGAAGTCCGGTTAAAGGAATCAGTGGCGTTTCTTGAAATGCTGTGTGGCTCGTTGCAGAAAGTGGGTGACCTCTTGACCCTACTGTCCCTCGTGGAGATACTCTGTATTATATGAACATTTTTTGTGAGCAACCAGAGAAATACAAAGGCGTCTTTCATTTTCAACGTCCCGCGAGTGTGTGAGTGCATGTACACGTCTCTGCGGTGGAGGAAGTGCTGTCGACGTCTTAAAAGACAAATACACAAATTAAGAAGGTACCAGGCTGAAGTGGCCCCGCTGCACATCAGACACGCGTTATATTTAATCCACTTATTTGTGTGTATAATAGCAACATCTCCCAAAGTTGCTTACTCCCCCACCTCTCTCTCTCCTCACCCTTTGCTGAGTACAAACTTACAGCGCAAACAGCGCAAAGTCACACACGATATGGCTGTTTATGTTCGTATGGTAATGATAATTAAAGCCTCCACCTGCGTGTTTTGATGGCCCATAAATAGATGCCGGTGCTTTCATCTCATCCGTACAGGCCTGGCGGTGGTTACAGCCGGATATATGGCTCTGTGACAGGCACTAATTTGGTTCCCAAGCCATTCCCTTCTTTTCTAAATGTACTTGTATATTGTTCACATGTTGAAATAAATTACCAATCAATCAATCAATCAAACCATCATTATCATCATCATCATCTTCCTCCGCTACGCAGTGTCTCGATCTAAAGGTGTCAGTAGACATACGGCTTTACAGTGTTTCCGTGGAGGAGTGCAACTTTTTTATTTATTTATTTATTTCGCATTTCCTGACTCGTTACAGCAGCATCTGTCCGGCACACAGGGGAGAAAAGGTCACGTTGTTTGTATGTGTCCAGTCAACTTGTGTTTTCACTATGTTTCCTCTGTTGTTTTTGTTTTTTGTTTTTGTGATCAGGTTGATGTCTTAAAATGTGTTGGGAACCAAAAGAGAGAGAGAGCCGCTATAAGATCGGGGAAAAGGAACAGCCCTTTTCTTCTTCTTCTTCCTTTATTTTATAACACAGTCCCAAAGCTTGGCAGCGCTTCTCTTCTTTTCTCCTCTCATATGACTCTATTGTCTCACGGGGGTTGCACCACCTTGGATTGTCGGGGCGTGTCCCTGGCGAATGACCCCGTTTGGAAATTCTCATCATTAAAGGCCTATCAGAAATATCTGGTGAGAATAAGAAGGGCTGCCCTGAACGATGGGCCTCCCGTGGAGACTGCTCTCCATTTGGACACATGTAAAAACCAACCAGTTCAATGTGTTTCCCGTTGGCTCTTGGGTTATCCTTTTAAAAATAATGTTTCCCATTTAGCAGTTCAGACGTTTATTCGGTTTTATAGGATGGGGGAGAAGGCGACTTAAACGCCCTTTAGCTATCTACTTTTAATGTGCGGAAAATTCCTCCTTACGGTGATGTGACTCGTCACGAGATAGCTAAAGTTGATATATTCAGACAGAGCTAATCTGAAGTGAACTGATAGAGTTGCACAGTCTGGAAGCAACCCCCCCTCCCCACAAAAGTAGAAAAATAAAGTTAAAAAATAAAATAAAATGCTGGGTTGTTAGATGTGACATCCGAGCTTTCGAGCAGAAAAGTGCCTCTGCTGGCCGGGGCTGGACGTCAGGAAAAAGCGGCCGAGCTCGAGCGGTCTCGCCCACTGCTCCCAGTGTGCAAGGGGAGAAAGGGGAGGGCGAGAGAAGGAAAGAAGCAGTGGAAAAGAGGAAGCGAAGAAGGGTAGGTGGAAAGTGTCAGTCAGGAACGCCTCATTGCTCGAGGACAATCCGCGCGCAGGACCGGTCTGTTTCAAGAGCAATCAGTCAATCCGCATTAATTACCCCCCACCCCCCTCCATTCCTCTCCCCCCTCCTTCTAGGGTAGCACACACTGGCACACGGACCAGAGGAGGCTTGGGTGTGCGTGTGTGCGTATTGTGCTTTCTCGTCTCTGTCTCCACACACGCACGCACCGACCCGCACACCCAGCCCCCCACTTCTTTTTAAGTGAAAGAGAACCAATAAAAATCAAGCAGTAAAAGGCTTTTCCTTGTCACTAAATAAATTAAATGCAGATTTCTGTTTTAAGTGGCGGAGCCCTTTTTTGTGAGCTGCGGAGCAGGAGTCTTTATTATTGTCCCTCTTGTCATTAGCGCACAGGACAACACCTTCAGGAGACTGAGCTGGGACATGAAGTCAGTTAATAGTAATAATAATATTAATTATTACTGGCCAGGTATAGTCAGTATAGTCGGCTGCACATGCATTGCCCAGCACGCTGTGTAGTAGGGTTGGATGTAGTACTCGTTTTCCTTCTAATTTTCCTTAAAAAAAACAACAACAACAAAAACACCCCCCCCCCCCCCCCCCCAAAAAAAAAAAAAAAAAGCTTTTGGAGTCAGGAAAAGCGTCAACATTGATTTTAATCATTTACTGTAATGGTTAATTAAGATCCAAATTTACGCTGTATTCCGCAGGAGTTTTTGTTGTTTGGCGTGAGATAAAGTAAAACATATTTGGTCTACCTGGTCTTTTAATATATTCCTTCATGCAAGTAATAGAACTCCCTTATTAGAAAAATAATTATTCATTAAAAATAAATATATTAAAAAAATCTATTTCTTCACACTGAGGCCCGGTGAGTAAATACACAGCCTGCATATTTTGATGGACCAACAGCACCAGCTTTCACAATGCTAATTTGTACCTTAATGGACTCTAA
This sequence comes from Diplotaxodon limnothrissa, assembly GCF_057381915.1. Classification (NCBI taxonomy): domain Eukaryota; kingdom Metazoa; phylum Chordata; class Actinopteri; order Cichliformes; family Cichlidae; genus Diplotaxodon; species Diplotaxodon limnothrissa. The sequence continues at coordinate 12,701,774 of NC_140603.1, read as the reverse complement.
TGCGTTATAATTTAGAGACGTCTTACTGGCCTCAAAGCACATTTGGGCTATTAAAATAGTCACTTTGAACAACAGTGCGAGTCTTCATAAAATCCAGCTTTGTGCATCTTTTTGTGTGTGTGTGTGTGTGTGTGTGTCTGTGAATGTGGTGGCTGAAGCCTTTTGGAGAGTGCAGGGCTCGGACACGCAGGCTGCTGGGTAAATGGGAAAAGACGGTAACGATTATCTAATTACGGCCGCGATAAATCTGCGCGCTTTGGCGTTATTTGATTTGAATTTTATATGTATCAATTAATTCCTCTCACACGAAAGCGTCGAGATCTCCCCCCCCCTTCCTCGCTCCGCGCGAGTACAGTTTTATAAGCTATCTATCGGCTGCAGACCAGCTTGGCTCACTCCAACCCCCCCCCCCCCTTTCCACTCCCCCCACCAATGTTTTGTTTGGGACTGGACCAAAGCAAAGGGAGAGAGTCTCTGTTTTAATGTAAAGGGACATCAGTTGGAACAGCCTGGATATACTTTATAAAGTGCGTGCTCAGTGGTGCCGGTGGTGGAAAAGTTCAGCTAAAAAGCACACAGGCTGGCTGCAAGGATTTGTCTGCAGAATGAAACATGACCCTTTTTTGTGTGTTTTTGTAATAGGACTCGAACATTTAGCCAAAGTAATGACATATATTTAAATATTCTAATTAAAAATGTTTCCATATTTTTATGGAATATTTTATATATAATGTTTTATGGAATATTTGAAAACAAAAACCCTCCGACACCCTTTCACAAACAATTTAAAGACCAACTTATTATCGTCACGGACCTACCGTTTATACTCCCGCGTGAACCCGGAAATGTCCACTTAGTTATTGATTAGTTGGCAATAAAAAAAGAAAAAGTTTTTGGTCAAAACACCGCGTGCGTGCCGCCCAAAATCAAAGCTCGGTTCCGACTATACAGTGGTGTCACCGTTTTAACGTTTAGATGAGAAAATGCTTTTATTCTGTTTATTAAAACTCAAAAGAAAAAAACCCACATTCGGCCGTCTTCCCGCTGTCTCCTTTGTAGACAAAACTTTTCTTCCACCATAAAAGAAAGAAGAAGAGCTCCCTCTCGGTAGAGAAATAGTTGCTTTCCGGTTCTTGTTGCCGTCCTCGCCTCCATTTTCTAAAAAAACAAGTTGTTATTGCACCATTCCGCGAATCTATCCCCTACATTTATTACAACGTGTAATTTGCCCCCCTACCTTTTTTTTGTTGTTTTTAACCGTATTCCCTTTGATTTAGTCACTCTTGACTCTCCTTTTGCTCTGGGGCCAACGGGGTTCGCCGTGGGGGGCGCCTTGAAACCGCCCCTCCTTATCTCCTTTCATCGTTCAGCACGGGGCCGCCTTGAAACCGCAAGGGCAGTAATTGCTTTTTTCAGGCAGCCCAGTGCGGACTGGCCAGCAGCCAATCAGAGCCTTGTTTACACTCGGTGATTGACGGTGCTCTGGCAACCTGCCAGCCAATCGGGAGCTCCGCAGCACCGAAGCGCCCGAGTTTTAACCCTTTGCCTCCACGTATAAACAAACCCGCGCGGCAATATTAGCCTATAGCAGCTCATATATTTCGACATGGAAACACACAAGCCCCCATATCCTTCCACTTTTAATTGGCTAAATTAGTGAACCGTGTGCAGGGCCAACCCCAAGGACAGTAATGCTTTCAAATTATGCAGTGATTCAATTTGCCTGTGTGTGTGTGTGTGTGTGTGTGTGTAGCTTATATATATATATATAGATAAATAAATAGATATAGGTAATATACAGTATACCGTAGCCTATCTTGTGTGTTTACAGCAATCATAACTTTTCCCTAAAACAGATGCAATATTTTTAATCCCCCGCCATATTAACTAAAAGGTGTAAACCTATAACACATTCCTTTATACAGAGCCTGAATTATCCTGCAATGACCATTAAGGACTCCAATAGCATTTTCCCCCCTTTTTAAGCAGACTATTATTATAATATAGCAAATCTGCACTCTACACTGAAACTTCAGGCCTGCTAATGTAGGTCTCGTTGTGACTTTAGTTGCACACACATGCAAAACAGAGCAGGCTTGTTCACTAAAGTACATTCAAATTCTAATAAGGATTTATTTAGCAGATGATCAAAAAAGGAGAGCATAAAAGGGAGATTTCCCTAAAGGAGCGCCAACAACACTACCACGCCATCGCTGTCAGGCAAAATAACAATAATAATAAAACAGCGTTGCAGTCAGACAGACAGCACAGAGGGCTGCAACGGGATCACACGGCATAAAAGGCTAGACGCTGTTTGCTCTCCACCAGCGATCAGAAAGCGCAGGCAGAGCCGGCTCCTTTCCTCTCCGTGCCGCCTGTCTTCTCCGCGCAGTGCGCCGAGGGCTGCAAATCAAACGCCCGCCGTTTTGCTCCGCGGATCCTCCGGCTTCCTCATTGGCTCCGAACGGCAACCAATGGCAGGGCGCATTTACTGTAGAAAGGGGTGTGTGTGTATGTGTGTGTGTGGCGTAGAGGGGGGTGTATAGAAAAGGGTAGGTGGGGGCGGTGGTGGGGGAGCGCCTCACGGGCACGCTTTCACATTGTCGTTCTCAAACCAATAGGCCTGCGAGTCCACCCCTCCCCGCGCACACACCCCTTCAACCTCTCCCTCCTCCTCCTCCCTCCCTCCCTCCCTCCTACCGGCGTGTCTGAGTCTCCGGCTGCATGAACGAGCCTCGATTCACTACAAGCCTGAACTTCTACGATGCGTCTCTCCCATACCTCAACTGACTGCACACCACAGTCTGCAGCAGCATAGGATGTAATCAATCCCACATGTTTCATCTCTGCGACTCCGGGATTTTCACTTTGAATATTTTTCGTACTTTTTCTTTCATTATAAGCCACTCGCCGCACGGTGGCTGTAACTTGCCAGTGAGTAGGAAATTATTTTACAGTTCTGTTTTTGTCATTTTTGTTTTGTTTTGTTTTGTGTGTGTGTTGTGTGTGTGTGATTGTAGCCGTTTGAATGCCGTTTTTTTCATGTTCATTTTTTTCAAGTAAGAGAGAATTTTAGTTTACACATTTATTATTATTTTGTCTTTTTTAATCTTTTTTTATTTACATGGAGGTATACCTTGGCTGTTCTCTAAGCGCACCGCTATCCGCTGTCATTCCATTAGAGGCAATAAAACGCGAGATGGTCTGATGTTCTGTGCAGAATATTAATCTGTAGGCATCTCTCATTTGCTAAATACATTAAAGGCGCAGATCTCACGATTCTACTGTAATCTAGAGGAGGGAGGGGAAGGGGGGGGGGATTTATTTCACGTAGCTTTATTTCCACCGTTTCCTGTCCAGTGTGCAGTGCTGAGCTGTGGGCGATATGTGTCACTTCTTGATTTGACCTCTCCTCACAGCCGAGCGTGTGTTTCTAATTCATTCGGGGTGCTGCTCCACACCTTTCTGCTCTTTCAGTGAGCCCATTTTCATACATTTTAAATTGTAGATTATTTCTTTGTTAGTTCTCCATTGTGCAAGTGTGTGTGTTTGTGTGTCTATCTCTGTGTGTGGGAGAGAGCGAGAGAGAGGTAGAGGTTTTTTTTTATTGCAAGCTGCAGTGCTCCCTCGGTGTGAAGGCTGTGTAGACGCCGAGCTGTCTTCGGCTCAGCCGGGCTTGTCTCTCCCGTTTAGCCGGCCTCTGAATATCCGGATTTAGTGCGCCGGTTATGCTTTGCGACTTTACTTTATTGCTAAATTGTTGAGGGAAACCAGTTGCCCTCTGGACCCGGACCACTTCAAAAGGAAATGCCTTTTTAAATTTTTTTTTTTTTTTCATTTTTATCCAAAGATTCACGCATTTATGATATAGTAGATTTATGCTCAAACAGCACACACGCACACACACACACACACGCACACACGCACAGATAAATAGGCGCATTTTTCTCTCTCTCCTTTTCTTCTTTTTATGCTCGAAGCCTCAATTGCATTAGTTCTGACAAACGCAATTCTTTGCGGATTTGCTGGCTTTTGTGCGAAGTTCATGTGATGTCGTCTTGACCAGCAGTGGTTACTTTTGTAAGGGAAGGGGGGGATTTTCTTCTGACGACAGTTTGACCCTTTTCGGGGCACTGCTTAGTGGATGTGTGCTTGTGTGTGTGTGTGCTTGTGGAGGTGTGTGTAGAAGGTTTCGGAGGTCTGGGTAGAGTGGAAGGAAGTCTGAACGCCTTTCACGTATGTGGGCTACACACACACACACACGCTACTGTAGATTCAAATGATGATTTTTTTCTTTCTTCCCAAAACTGTTACGCGCGATCTGCTCACGCCGCTTGTTTGCGTGGCGTGCGATAACACGGGATTTAGACTCAGGTTGTTAAATGTAGTCTGAGTGGCTCTCTGTTGACGTGTAATGTAAATATCCAGGACGTGTGTTTATGGACAGAAAATGTAAAAATGTATAGACAAATGTCAGACGATAGTAGTTTATGATTGATGTCCCGTGGAGAAGGGCCATTGTTTCTCACTGCCTAGGGGACAGGAGAGTCCATTTTGCCTTCCCAGTGAGCTTGCAGCAGCAACAGCAGCAGCAGAAACAGCAGCAGCCTCCGTTTCTCCCCCCATTTATTTTTCTTTTACCCTTATTTCCCCCTGTTACTGTTGACTACATGTGGTCAGAAAAAATAACATCCTGCAGCAAACAAAAAGGAAATTAAATTATTTACATGCCCTCGCACTTTGCGAAAAAATATCCTTATAGGAAGGGTTACGGGGAATGTTTGTACGTATAACACACACACACACACACACACACACACACACACACACACACACACACACACACACACACACACATTTTCACGATTCACGATCACATTTGCTGGGTTTTATCAGAACTGCGAACTTTAGGGAGCCAGGGTGAAAATCCCCTCTAAAAATACAATTCCTGAAAGTTGAGTCCTTGAGCAGCGTGTGTGTGTGTGTGTGTGTGTGTGTGTGTGTGTGTGTGTGACTTAAAGAAGACTTGAATATCCGAGCTTATGAAGGCTGTTCTTATGCACTTCATAAAGCCCCTGGTCCACCAGAGCATTTGGTATTTTCTTTGTTCCTCTATCTTGGTTCCTGGGAGGTGCTATCAGCATCTACAGAGCACTAGATGGACGTGCCACGCATTGAAAGGCCTAATAGATGGACTGCTGAGGTGTGTTTGTGTGTGTGTACGTGTGTGTGTGTGTGTGTGTGTGGGGGGGGGGGGGTGGAAATGGAAGCACCCAGAGCTCCCTATGAGCATCGCAGGGAGTCCTATTTAAATAAATGACCTAGGCTATGAGGTATACATATAAACGCGATGATTTCCTAGTCTATTTCACTGTTTATTGCCCACCTCACAACTCTGGCGATGAAGCATAGAGGTGATTTGATTTGTGTTTGTGATTACACTGTATCCTATATATACAGTACGTGTAGCAGAAATGCATGGCTATTGTCAGAAGGCGAGGGCCACTGCTGCTGACTCCGTATGAGTTGATAGAAATGGCTGTTTCAACGCCAGTTTTCCTCAATAAGCAACACAACGGATAATAATCCCGATTTCAACGGTGCAAACTATCAAAAGTCAAACAGCGATGGTGAAGCAACTTTGGTAAACACGTGTATATAAAAAAACAGAGAACGGTAAAGGCGCTCTTGGTTTATAAAACCTATATAAGAAATGTCGATCCAAGTCAGAGATCAACATTTCCTCCACATATGAACCGGATCAGATTCGAATTAAAATCTCAATTTACACCAAAAGATAAACGTATTGACGGTATCCGTCTGAAACCAAAGAGTGATAGGCTATTTGAGTCACCCAAAGGAGAAAAAAAAGAATATGTTTTTTACGCATTCTATACTTGGTGCAGATGGTTTCCTTAACGTTTTAGCGCAAGTGCCCCGAGGTCCAGCCTGTTTATGACCGGCGCTTGTTGAGCCTCAAGACTCAACAACTCCTTCACCGGGAGAGGCTTTATACCGCCGTGAACTCTTGTACTGTATATGCTTCATTTGTTCGTCATTTGCTCCATTCTTTTTTCTTTTTTGCGCTGATAAAGGAAGCTCCCGTGTTCAGGATTTACATTGTGTTTGGTCGCGAGGAGGAGAGGGGGGGGGGGGGGGGGCTCCTCTGTTGGGGCCAACGATGTAGTGCGGGGTAAATCCACGCAAACTCACTTCACTCACATTTTCATCCACAGTGCAGACTTCACCCACCTTTCCGAGCTGGCGCATATCGGCGTTAGAAAGTTAGTGTGCAGCGCAGAACCAAAGTTGGTCAGTAAATGTGGGGATTTTGTTTTATTTTAGGACGTTCGTTGTGTGTGACATTTGAATAGCTTCTTATTCCTCCTTTTTTTCTTCTTCACTCTCTCTCTCTCTCTCTCTCTCTTTGTAAACCGTGCTTGTTTGTCTAAACACGAGCAGCGACTGTCTCTCAGTCAAGCCTTTTCTTCAGCGCCACATCCCTGGCTGGCTCGTCATTGTCAGCGCTTTGACTCGTCTCCTGCTCTCTCTTTTGTAGGACATGACGGGGACTCCGTTTCGACCCTGCAAAGCCAAAACCGCGCTCAATGCGAGGCGAGCACGAAGTTCATAAAAAGGGATTATTTGCATCTGGGTGCCTGAAACCTTCGGTGCCTCCGGATTTTACTTTGGGATTTGGGATTTATCGCTTCTCATCGGGATGGAAAGCCGAGATTTCGCTCCTCCGCACCACCTCCTGACGGAGCGGAGCGCCTTGGTTCACAGCGCCGCGTCTCGGATGGCGCCAGGCGGACACGGATCCGTGCAGCACCCCGCTCACTTCCAGCCCGGGAAATATTACTCATCCCACCTTTCCATGGGTCCGCACTCAGGTCAGTTTTGGAAGCAAGGTGTTTTTCCCCACCGTGTAACTACAGAGAAGTGTGGATTAAAAAAACAAAACAAACAAGCAAACAAAAAACCCAAAGAAAATATATACTCTGTGTTTCTCTCTTTCTCTGTCTCTCTTGTCTGAAGCATATGTTCCCCATATTGCAAAATAAAACCTTGGAGCTCTTCAGGGACGAGTTAGAATTTAACGCTGACGGAAAGTGCTCCGACTTTCGGGGGGTGGGGGGAATTTAGGAATTATATTTTTTAACTTTATTTAATCAACTGTTTATGGCTGTTTGCCGAAATGCAAGAATTAAAAAAACTGTATATAAAATCACATAAAAGAAAAAGGGTAATGTGTTTTCTTTTTGCAGATAGAATTAACTCTAAATTTACAACTCAGTCCAAGCTCACCTTTGTTGTTGGTGTTGTTGTTTTAAAACTTTAATTCCAGGGTTATTTGGTTTTATTTCTTTTCTTTTTTTTTTCATATCAAGCTGGGATTATTAGTGGCATAATCTTGTCATAGATTTATTTGGATTCATCAATTAGCGAAGTACTAATCGTTGCCAGTTGATGTAATTAATTAGAATTGGGTTATTCCACCGCTTATATTTCCCATTAAACAATAAATTAAAGCTATTAGCCGAGCCAGTTTCTGCGCAGCGCCTCCTCCTCTTTCACGTGTGTGTGTTTTTGAAATTATTTTTTGGTGGTTTTGGTTTATGCTGGGCGCAAACTGGGGGTCGCAGTTGCCGGGTGGAGAGCAGAGGGGGGACTGAGTGAGTGAAGGGGAGCTCTGGCTAATAGAGGTGAGGGTAATACCAGAAAATCCGGTTTCTATATTGAGCGAAGACGTGACGGGGTGCGAATGGGTTGACAGTGCATGCATTAGATTTAACAAGTAGCTTTGGTATCCTGTCTCAATAGGGGTGTGTGGGGTGTGTGTGTGTGTGTGTGTGTGTGTGGGGGGGGGGGGGGGGGGGGGGGGCTGTGTGTGCGTGCAAAGAGAGAAAGAAAAGACTGTCCGAAATCATACTGCGTTTATACCCACGCGCTGGATGAATGTATGCGTGTTACATGAGAAATCTCATTAGTTACCATGTGTGTCAAGAGTGGCCATCCACGTCTCGCGTGTATTTGCTTGTTTTCATGTGTAAAAGGGAAAAAATTGAGGCAAACCGGGTTTTCATTTTAAATTAGTTGCTAAAATACATTTCACATTTCAGGTCAACACGCGTGGATTTTTCCAGAAATCCTACCGTGAATTACTTTTGATATTTCGTGCTCCACCTCCTGGTTCTGTGGTTCTGGTTTCTTCACATGAGAGGAATTTTTTTCAATTATTATTATTATTTTTAATTTAAAATGCAATTTTACGTCAGCTTGGTTTGTTTAATATACTTTTTATTGCACGTGAGCATTTAGGTTTGTAAACTTGGGCTCTTCCTCTGCGTTTTTAAAAATTATTCATATATAAATATATTAATTATATAAACTGACGTAAGGCTGTAACGTGTATGTTTCTTAAAACTTGAACTGATACTGTACGTTATTTATTTATTATTTTAAAAAATATTTTAGTAAAAAAAAGTCTAAATGTCAACACATTTTATTGACAACACGTCTAAAAACACGTGTTGTTGCACAAAAGTTATTAAGCTTTGCTTTATTCTCTCATACGTACATTCTTTTCAGTATAATACTTATTAAACAATTCACATAAATATTGATCAACACTTTACCACATTTAAATATATTATAAATGATTCAGTCTCCATGCATTAACTTATATTGATAAAATATTTTCTATATTTTATGACACGCTGAGCTGCCTGCCTGTTTCTGATTTCCACACACAACATTCGAGCAAAAACACGCCCAGCTCATTTTCAAAGCTAATATATCAAATACAAATGTAACCTGCATTGCAGTTTAAATAGCACCTTGACTGATTTTGCTGTGCGCTGACATGCATAATGGCCCAGTGTAAAAATGTTTCTTTAATGTTGAATAAAGGGGGTATAAGCATAGTAATGCAGGGTGATAATGCTATTGAAATATATTCAAGAGGGCCTCTCACTGGGTCTCAAGGTGCATGACACTGTATTGAGATTCCAGATATCCAGACTCTCCATGCATGTCCCTTATGGGGTTTTGACAGACATGATGGGCATAGAGGATTGTTGTTTAGAGATGGGGGGTTGGTGTATGTATGTGTGTTTGCTTGGAGGTTAGGATGCGGGTTACCTTTGTCCTTGCCCCCCTTAGAGATCCAGAAAGCTGTATGCCTGGCCCTAGGCCTCAGCACAGGGGGTAGATGTGATGTGGAGCTGGCCATAGCAGGGACAGGAGGGTGGAGGGGGAGGTTTTGACAAGGGTTTGTTTCAGATCTTTGTGAAGACACCCTCACTATTTCTTTATGTATATATATATATATATACACACACAGTCTCGCAGTATCAAACTGAGTATATCACTTAAAAAAAATCCTAAATGAAAAAAAAAAAGACTCCCCTCATTCTCCCCTGCTTCTTCATATCCTGGAAAACCTGCAATCCATCAATTTGCTGAAGCCTCTTATTTAGATCAGCATGGTGTCTGCTTGAATATGGTCGCGCTTGACAAGGTGATGGAATGACAGACGCATACCAACGCCATAAGACTCAGCCCACATTTGATAAAACCCCACAATGATATTACACAGGCGTTTAGATTACTGATAGGAGCAGTGGGAAAGCCTTTGTCTCTGTCTGTCTGTCTTGCTCTCTTCCCCTCCCATTTTCACTGCTTTGCTTTTTATTCCAGTCCCCCCTTCTCTTTCTCTTTCTTCCCCTTTCTCTGATGTTAGCCCCTGGGCAGTAGTTGTGCAAGTGTATATGTGTGTGTGTTTGCGTGTGCGATTAGGGTTAGGTTTAGCCCGCAGAAGCACAGGTGTGCAGTATTATGGAGGGCGTGGCTGCTCTTGTCATTGAACAGGTGTGTTACTTCCCAGACAGCAGACCGTTTTTGTTTACATGATTGTGTACGTGAACGAGTGTGCATTTGTGTGACTAAGTAATGCAGACAGAAGGAGTTTACATTCATGTTGTGTGTGCACACATGCAGCTGCACAAACGCACAAACACATACACACTTTGAAGAACGTTAGTCTTAAGCTGCTTGTTTTTTGTGCTTTAAAACAGCAATAAACCATAACCAAAATGTCATAGACTAGATTATCTCTCTGCCACTTCTCACTTTCTTTTCTCTCGGTTGCTCTCGGTCTTTGCTCTCTTGAGCTCTTTCTTCAGCTTATGCCCCCTTTTCATCCCAGCATTTTCCCTTTCCTTCTCCCCATGTTCGGTGTTGTTAGTGAAACACAAGACCCTGTAGTTAAATTCTGCATATCTCTACTACAAATGCCTGTAGCTGTGCGTGTGTGTGTGTGCACACAACCATCCAGTCCATTCATCAGGAGGCTGTCAGTTATATCTCTCTCTTCCCTTGGAAGTTTTTTGTCATAGGCTTTGAACGTTGCGGCAGCACAGATGAGGCACACCCCTTCACCTTACTACCTGCACACACCTTGGCGCACAAACAACCTGCACGGTGATGGAAGGAGACGGCGCGTTTGTGCGCGTACGCATGGGTTTGGTTTCTGTCCATGCTTGTGGAATTAAAGGCCTGTAGTTACTATAGAGTAGTGTGTGTGTGTGTGTGTGTGTCTAGGGTACTCATTATGTTTAAAGGCAAAGGGAAGCCCCGTAGATAGATAAAGAAAGAAAGGCATGTGAAAAAAATAAGGGAAGAAATGATAGATGGATGGAGCCAGGGAGGAGGAAGGAAGAGGAGGAGGAGGAAGGGGGAGGGTAAGGGTGTGAGGGGGGTAGATAGGCTGAATGTTTCCACCTGGTTGGTAATCCAGTCAGATTACCACCGCCTGACAGCACCCACTGGCTGTCACCCCCACCGACTCCCCGCCCTGGCGTCTCCTCTGCTTCTCAAGAGTGTGAGTGAATGAAAGCGATAGAGAGGAGATGCTTGCCTGTCCCTGCGAGTGTATGTGTGTGTGTCTGTGTGTAGGATGAGTCAGCAGTGAGCAAGCCCAATCACCCCTTTCCAACACCACCCACCAATCTCCAATCCAACCAATGCAACCCGGGATGTACAGGGGGCACATGTAGGGTGCAGTGTGCAAGACGGCCCCCTGTGAGGAGGAGACAGCTGGTCTAGGCTGCGGCCAGCCGAGCTGCGACTGGATTTGGTGAGGAAGGAGACGAGTGTAAACTGTCGATTCAGTTCAATTAAAAAAAAAACAAAAAAAACCTGACTGACCCACTTTGTGTCATCAGCACTACGCTACACCGAGTGACCGTAAGTGCATAAGTGAGTAGGAAACCACTAGGGAAATTTTTCTAAATATATGTATTTTTGTTGGATAATGTACAATTATTTTCCTTTTTATAAATTTCACAACAGAAAATATATTATATGTGTTAAATAAAATCAAAATTAATTTGTGGCGATTTCAGTGCAAACTGGGTGAAAATCTACAATATTTGACTTTGAGTAGAAAAATAAATTCAAGTGTAAAAAACCATTGATTCCAGTTAAAGCTCCCTCAGCATTGCATTTAAACACACTGGACTAGGCTCTGGAGTAATTTTAGTGTGTGTCATCATAACACAGACACACACACGCTACACACATGCTCACCATTTTCTTTTCAAAATTGCATTTTACATACATGATTTTTGGTCTGCCTCAAAATATAGCAAATCCGATTCCCCACCCACATCAGCGCTGTGCACTTATCAAGGCGTGAGATTAAAATATGCAGCAGGGCCAAAGAAATCACTTAAACGAGCCTGACTTTTTGGAAATTTGTTGACACATTAAAAGCATTAAGTCATTAAGTAAGGGCCGGTAAAGTCATTAAAGGCATTTCCATTACAAATGAGACTCTTGTGTATGCTTTGATATTTCAAGCAAACCGTGGCGCGTCATTTAAATATATTCCACAATAAGGTCAAATTGACCTCGGAGTAACTGTGGCTGAGATTTAAGGCGTCTAAAAGGTCACATCAGTAGAAAGGGGAAAAAAATTAAACAAATTAAGGAAAAATCTTTTGATGTTTGAGTTTGGAGTGAAGCTTGCATTTGTTCTGAAGTTGCACTTGCCACTGTGACAGGAAGACTTTTGTCTCATCTCCAACTCTCCTCCAACACGAGAACAGCTGCTTATTGTCGGTAGCAGTGATTTGAAGGGTGTGGGGTGCGTTTGGTTGCGACATCTCCGGGGTGTGAACACACACCACCATCTGATGATTTGATGTGTCATGAAGTGAATGGAAAGCGCCAGACTTCCTGTGTCCATGCGCTCTTTTTTTCCTCTTTCTCTGTCACTTGCTCCTCTTTCCTCTTTCTCCTTCTTCTTCTTCTGTTTCTTACTGGCCAGGCCTTTTGCCCCCCCCCCTCCCCGGTCTTCCTCACCCCTCTTTAATCGCACGCCCGCCCTCCCCTCTTCCTCCTTCTGCTTCCCCTTCACTATTGCATTTGCTCCTCTCAGCTTCTCGAGTGGTGCTCCAGCCCTCCTTCCTCCTCCTCCTCACAGCCATGGCCCCCTTCACCCCACCCCCTTTTCTCTCTCTCTCTCTCTCTCTCTCTCTCTCTCTCCTCTCTTTTCAATCGATCCCCCCACCTCTTATATCCATCTCCCGTCTCTGTCTAACTCCCCACACACCCATCGCCTCCTCGCGTTGTTAGCAGACCTTCTCTCAGCAGTCCTCCTATTTCTGTCTCAATTTCAGCCTGCTTCTTCTCCCTTTTCCACATTGTCTCATTTGTTTCTCCCTTCTCTTCTCTTCCCTTTTCCTTTCCTTCCTCCTCACCTCCTCTCCCCCACCACTCGGACAGTTGTTAACGGGCCCGTCCCGGTGCTACTCGGCCCGTGGCCAACTCACTAAATCAGAAACGTTTGGAGGATTTGGCAAGAGGGAGTGAGAGCTCAGTGAGGCGCCTTTGAAGTCAGAGAAACGAGAGAAAAATGACATTTTAAACAGCCCGCAAAACACAAGGCTAAAACAGCTTCTTACTCTGTACAGGAAGACGGGGGCTTTGTATGTGTGAGTGAGTGTGTGTGTGTGTGTGTGTGCACGTGCATAAAAAACAATATAAGTTGTTCGTCGTTGTGGCTCTTATTCGTGACATGACTGCATGAAAAAAGTCACCACATATGTGCAAAGAAAGTGTGCAGATGCTGTAATTCCCAGCTATTTTATGGCCTCTCTCCTCTTCAGAGGGGTCAAGGCAGTTCCCTATTTACGCAACATGACAGGGAGGTGACATCACTTAGCAGGGGGACAGACATGATGTCACAGTCTCAGTGGATCCACAGGTCTGCACCCCCTGAAAAAGCAGTGTTGCAAGCACCACGGCAAGGTAACCCTTATCAGAACGGCTACGGACACCTGAGACAGGCCTCTGCTTTTACCCTGTCTCGGGGTCACATTTTGCCTGACTCATCGTCACTTGAGCTGACTCGTTTGACTCAGCCCGGGCCCTTTCCTCAGCTGTTGTGTTTTGCTTCTCCACTCGATTCATTTCAGCTCTGTTTGGCTCATTCATATTGTAATGGCCTCCATTCAGGCGGGTCTATGTCCAGTTTGTTTTGCTGTCAGGGCTTTAGATGGATGGCGGTGGCCCGAGGTTCATCTGGAGGTGAGGTTAAAGGAGGCAGAGCGGTCGGCCTGCCGCCTGAATGCAGGACCCTTCAGTGTTTTTCAAGAGTCAAACTGCTGCTGTCATACAGATTGAGCAGATTTAGTATTTGGTGTGAAATACAGCTAATGTGCTCCTAAACAGGAAATAGGTACATATTTGTGTGTGTGTGTGTGTGTGCATGATTGTGAAGGAGGAAGAGAGTAAGAAAAAGAGAGAAGCAGCTGTGTGGAACAGCATGGATCGTTACACAGTGACACACATGAAAGCATTAAGTATATTCAGGAGCCTTTGTTGAATATACATGGAGCTGTGTGCAGCTTTGTGTGTGTGTGTGTGTGTGTGTGTGTGTGTGTGTGTGTGTGTGTGTGTGTGTGTGTGCGTGCGTGTGTGTGTGTGTGTGTGTGTGTGTGTGTGTGTGATGGGAGAGGGAGTATCCTCTCCCATGCTCTTGCCCGAGCTGAGAGTAGTGAGAAAGAAAACAAGAGTGAGAGAGAGCAAGGAGGAGGGAAAAAAAGATCCGTCATCAGTCATTCATGGCTAATCAGTCTCGTGGGACGTGCACAGTACACACACACACACACACACACACACACACACACACACACACACACACACACACACAGTGCCAAGGCCCTAATCCTACAGGGACTGCTCGTGCCTCTGTGTGTGCCTGTCTAAATTTTGGATCCAGGCTGATTAAAAGCAAGCTCTCCCTTTTTTTCCCCTTTTCTTCCCTTTTTTTTTGCACGTTTCTCTCTCTCTACCTCCACTTCCCTCTCCTTCTCTTCCTGTCTCCTCTCCTCTGCATCTTTGATTGCCGGTAAAGTGTCTCTTCTCTTTCTCTCTGTTTTTCTCTCTTGTCTCTTTAATAACCACCTACTGTCTTTTCCGGTCGTTTTGATGTGTGTTTTTGTAATGTTTGGAAGCATGCATGCATGCATAATACAAGGACTTCTTTGTGTGCGGATGCTCACATACGTATGGCTTTTTTTTCTCTTTTTTTGCTTTTTTGCTCTCCATGTGTACGCGTCTGTATGAATGTGTTGCTTTCTCAGAAGCTCCCAGTGCTGGCCTCGCTGCGTTTTATCATTTTGCTTAACTTGTGCAGGCTCTGTCTTTTTTCAAATCAAATAAACGTTAGTGGAACAGATATTAACGTTGCATCCAAAGCTAGACTACAAAATACTCAATACAATTCTGTTCAGAAGGGCAGAAAAGAAAAATTAGAAATAAGACATATATCTTAAATAGTATAATCCTACATATTTCTATATATTTTTATATATATAAAAGAAAGCGTGAGAACAAAGAAGCAGCCCTGTGTTTTCTTTTCAGTTGTGGCATACTGATTTATTTTGCTGCTCGGAAGGCTGCAGTTATGCCAGGATGTTTACCTTTTTTTCTGATAGGGGATTTCTCAACATGCAATGTGACGTTGAGTTTGGTGTGAAAATTCTTCTTTTAAGTCTGTGCAGTTTTGGGCATTCAGGGAAACAGTGAAGCGCTGAAGACACGACATGGCTTATAGCCTGGATTTAACTTTTTCTTTTTTTATTGTGATGTGAGAAATTATTCAGTGTTTTCTTGCAAAGAGGATTTTTTTTGCACCATCTTAAAAACAATTTAGCAAAATGAGCATTTTTTTTTATTATTATTATTCTTTTAAAAACAGCATTGTTCATTTGGTTTCCTTTTACTAAAGCATTATAGGCATTTCTGTCAAAACAAGGTAACATCAATTCATCACCTTAACACTATGTGATGCTCTGTCATTCTCAAAGGTCCAGTCTGGTCTAGGAAAAAACCCAAGTATTGCTAAAAAAACCCCCTCAAAATTCCATGTATAACAGCTAAGAAATAATTAATTGGAGCAATCCAATAGCCGAGTGCTCAGGGGACATCCCAACTGAACATGCACCCCCCTGAGCATTGGATTCCTGGTTAATAATCCCAGTGGGATGACTATTTCCTGGATGTCATACCTGTACTCTCTCTTCTGCATATTCAGTTTTTTTCTTAAAACAAACAAGCAAATCATAAAAAAAGGTTTTTATTATTCACAGATTTGTTGCAAATTATACCTGAACAAAACTGCATTATTTGGGTGAACAGCAATAGGCATGTCTACATTATCCCAGAACAATAAATAACAGTATTTTTTCAGATCTAACTATCAGTTTCATTGTAGATTATCAGAAAAATCCATGGTAGTCTAAAACCTTAAGGTATGTCATTTAAGATCAGGTAAGACAGAATAAAGTCCAAATTTAGGGTGAAATGTAACCTAATAAATTTGACATTTTTGTTTTACAATTAACAAATTAAGACTTGAACTCTTTCAGCTCTGTGTTTCATTAAAATGTTGATGATTGATGGGCAGATGTTATTCATTTAATCTGCACATCTGCGAGTTATTATTTGCTGTTGTGGAGAGACACATTTAAAAAGTGCACTTTAAATCTGTGTACATTTTAATCTCATAACATTTCAAGCGTGTTTTTCCTGACGTTGGGGATCTTTATTGGTTATTGTTATTTTTAGAGATTTGTCTGTGATACGTTCATAAATAACGTATGAAAGCTGAAGTGATTGGACTCTTGATAAGGATTTTTCGTTTTTAAATATCTGAATCGTTTTTAAGCAAATGCCAAATATTGGCACGTAAGGATTTTCTGCTTCTTTTTGCATTACCAATTAAATTTGAAGCTTGAAGGTTTTGGCTGCTGGTTGGAGAAAGCAAACAAAACAGTTTTCCCACAGTACGAGACAAATCAAAAAAATCTGGCAACCTAATTGATGACAATAATAATCAATAGACTCTCTAATCTGAGGTTTCTTCCCTTTGGTTTTTTTCTACCTTCATGAGTGTCTTCATCTTTCCTTATGTTTATATTTCCCCCCTCCCCCTCTTCCTCTTCATTTCTTCTCTGTGGATCGCTCTAATAATCTTTTATTCCTGTGTAAATATTACAGCAATGAGGGAATATAAAGAATGGAAAAGCCGTGCTGAAATAAGGTCAGACTGGGTTATTCTCACCTGCTTTCTCTCTCTCTCTGTGTCGCTCACTCTCTCCCTCGCAGACTCCCACCCTTCTCGCTCGCCCCATCCTCTCCTCTTCCTATCTTGTTGTCTCTCTCCCTCTCTCTCCCTCGCATTTGCCGTCTGCTGATCCCGCTCCTCTCTCGGCATTCAGTCTCCTCTCTCCCTCTCTCACACACAAACACACACTGACTTTCTGACGCCCACACACACACATGCGTGCATTCATTCAGTATACTTTGCAGACACGAGCGTACGCACATGCACATATACACACAATGACACCTGCACGTCGAGTCGTTGAGGGTCTAATTTAAGTAAAGTGCTTCTCTAGGAACCACAACCCCTCAACTCATGATGATGGAGGGTGATACGGCACACCAGAGTCGAACACACACACACACACACACACACACACACACACACACACACACACACACACACACACACACACACACACATAGTTGCGCAGACACATTTCCTCCAGTGATACTGGGATATGAGTCTCAGTGGTGTAGGACTGAGGAGAGCTCTGCAGATGGCTTGCAAGTAGCATATTTCAAAAAATAATGTGATACTTGATCCCTGCCGGGAAATTCACCTTTTTCTGGGCTGCTGGCAAGATCTGACTTTAGGGTCAGTCAAAGCACTGGCGGTAGCAGGTAGGGATTCAGTGTCTCGCCAAAGGACACTTCAGTAGGGTGGATGCTTGCTGACATGGATGTGGTTAAATCTGGGTCTGCTGGTTAAAGGATGCTGTCTTCCCCTCTGCAGCCGTCCTCCTGCTTCGCTTCTGCTGCGTAGGTGTGTTTGTTTCCACTGGAGTCTGTGCTAACTTTAGATGAAGCGGGATTGTGCTGCACTCCTGCTACAAATCTCAGGCTGCGATCTGTAACCTTCATAGTAACATAAATAGATTCAAGTCTTAACTTCAGCCTAAGATAAAAGGAAGAGTATTTGACATGGCTTACATTTATTTCTACATCACTTAAAATAACTAGAAGCTTTTCCTTCTCTTAAGTATTTTTTTTCCACATTTAAAACCAGCTGTATACTTTGAAGTAAGATTTTGTTACCGATTTTAGATCACACTTGCTAGTATTTCCTGTAAATTAGAAATTTCTTTTTTTGATTGGGGACAGAGCTGTGGTATATTATGAATTCTTTAATGATCACAAGCAAGTGTAGATACCACAATCAGGGTTATTTACACATCCTCTGGAAGATATTAAGCAATAAAAGCTTGCACGTGGAGTCGTGTGTGTATCTGGCTTCCTAAAAATGTTAAGTCGATAAACTAAATATATATATAAATATATTTTTCTGCAAAAGAAATGCTCTGCTCTCATCAGCAGCTCATTATTTGTCCTTATATATAAATAAAGGTATACTAAACAGCCAAAACAATAAGC
Organism: Diplotaxodon limnothrissa; assembly: GCF_057381915.1. Lineage (NCBI taxonomy): Eukaryota > Metazoa > Chordata > Actinopteri > Cichliformes > Cichlidae > Diplotaxodon > Diplotaxodon limnothrissa. The sequence goes on along the minus strand of NC_140603.1, from coordinate 12,683,723 downwards.
GCAAAGAGGCTAAAAGGGGAGTTTTGAGCCTCCCCTTTCATCTACAAGCCGCATAGGATGCATTGTTAATGTACAATACTGAGTGCTTCAGAGGATCTAATACAATCTAAATACTGACCTGTTGCCTCGCACAGCTTTGACACATTGTTTACTTAAGGTTGGGTTTCAATCATATTTGTAATCATAAATTACTGTTGATAAGTAACAGGGCTGCGGCACCAAACCACAAGTGTTTATTAAGGGCAGCGTCTTAATGTGTTTTATAAGGAGTGAGTATAAAGCGCTAGGTGTCAGAATTTAATTGTGTCTTAACTTCAGCAGATCGCATGATTGGATATGACTTGATACGAAGAAACACACTCTGCTCTCAGCTCACGGTGCTGTGTTTTCTGTTAGACTCACTCTTCCTGGCGTCTTGACCCCCAGGTGTATTTAATCCGCACACAGGTCCATGCAGCTTCGAATCATTATAGCCTGTGTATGTGAATGTGTGTGTGTGTTTGCTGTGGCTGGAGGCTGAATGGACCACAGAGGCGTGGCACGGGCATGTCAGACTGGATGACGACCAAATCTTCCAGAACAGGCTTCTTCACTCTATACCAGAGCTGCAAAACCACTGTGGTGGTAACTGTGGGGAGTTGGGGGTGGGTTGGTGCTACATACACATCCCTGTACACGCGCGCGCACGCACACATGCGGAATTGCATTATTGACCCTCACCGCGGGCTTCCCTGAAATATCAGCAACCTTATGCTTTTGATTAGTGTATGTCTGCATGTGCCTGCACATACCATTTGTGTTTCATTCTGACCCAGGCAGCAGACCAGTCTCATATGACCCCTGTTCTCCAAATTCCCATGTTTTCCTTGGTAAAACCTGGAAAAACTTACTCTGACAGCCCCGCCGCCAAACCCTCCCCATCCACCCTGCTTCCTAAGAATCTCTCCCGTTGTGAGTTCCTGTTCTTCGAAGCCATATATGGTCCTTCCTGCAGCCGCGGGTGGGTGGGTGTGTGGCGTCCAGAAAGTCTGTGGTCAAAAGCAGGAACATTTTCCTCTTTTCTCAAAGTTTAGCGGTGCGTTTGTGGACTATGTTCGCCAATGGAAAAATCGGAACAACTCCAGAGTGTGTGCATGTGTGTGTATGTGCGTGTGTGGGGGCTGGAGCCGGGGTGGGGTAGGCAAGGTGCAACGTTTTCTTCTCATTTTTCATTTAATTCTTCCAGCTTTTGATTTCATTTAATCTTCATGGAGCAACAGCCAGCAGATTCGGTGCTTTTTCTTTTAGGATACTTGCTGTTGTTGGATGTTTAAGTACACACGTGTAGGTGCTGTGAGATAGGAATGTTGCTACAGCAGTGAATGTTCAAAGATGGTAGCGGAGAGAACGTGTGTGTATCCACGTGTGTGTGTGTGTGTGTGTCTGTGCGTGCGTGTGCGTGGATGGCGAGGCTCTAGTCCGCAGCCTGGGAGTCAGGCTTTGAGCAGTGCTGTTCATAGTCTGCTGATTTATGCGCCTCACAGGGAAATCTCTCATTTGTAGCTCTTTCATCTAATTTTCCCCCTCCACTCTTTCTCTCTCTCTTTCCCTTTCTCTTCCTCTGTCCTTTCTCTTCTTCCCTACGTAATGTGATTCAGTGCAGCTGCTCGTCCCAGGCGACATGCCATGCTTTGCTTGCACACCCTACTCTCTCTAACATGAATGAGTCAAGAGGAATCGTTGATGAATAATAAGATAGAGCAGAAGGAAAATGCTATCTGGATCTAGTCGAGCAAAAGAACTCCTTTTCTCCCCTGAACATATTCTTTGTAAGCACCGCTTGGGCGCTTACTCACACATTGAATGTGTTTGTGTCCCCAGTGCCATAATGCTTTTATGGACCTGTGTGCGTGTGTGCGTGTATGTGTATGTGTGTGTGTGTGTGTGTGTGTGTGTGTGTGTGTGTGTGTGTCTAAGCGCCTTCCACGAATGCCTTGTTTGAGTAGCCCTGTCACTTGTGCAATTCCGTGGTGTCAAAACAGATCAAAAAGGTCTGGCTTGACTCCTGGCCCTAGACACACAGACACACACACACTTAGATATACACACACATGCACATGCACACACACAGACTGAAGGCTCAGTGCCAGGGCCCTTGGTGGTTGGAGGCTTATGAAAGGGTCGGACTGACGAGAGGTTGCCAAGTGTACGGCAATAAGCGTAACAGCCAAGCTAACGAGAGTCAGAACCTCTGACACACGCGCGCACACACACACACACACACAAACAGACACACACAGAGTGCAGTTTCAGACTCTCGAGTTCTTTCTGCGAGTGACAGTATGTGTGTGTGTAGATGTGCATGTAGGAGAGAGTTCAGTATATCAGTGGGAGCACAGAGGCTTTTGTTAATTGGCAAATGTGACGATACAACACAAGAGGCTATTGATCTTCCATCGGATGGAGATTGATTTAACTCATCATCCTTCCAGGTGTGTGTGTGTGTGTGTGCATGTATCGATCACCAGCAGTCCATTCAGTGAGATGCAACAAAGAATATACCTCCATCACTTTATCTGTGTTTGCTTCTTTTACCACAGGACTTTTTTTTTCTTAACCACTTGCAACAAATTTACCTTCCTCTTCCCCTCTCTCGCTTCTCTTCTTCATCTCCCTCTTCTTCCTCTTTCGAAGAGTGAGAAATCTTGGAATGTTCTGTCCTGTTTCATGCTTTTTTTGTTGCTTTTTTCACAGTAAACTTCATCAAGCGCTCTTCAGTAGCTGCCGAAGCACACAAAAGAGGCTGCAGAGTTATATCTTTTCTCACTTTTAAGCATTTTCAGCTGAATTGACACATTATATTGCATATAGTGTAACTTAATTGGTTTAACAAATGCCAAAGCAGATCTTTTTATAACGTAAAAAAGAGAAAATAACCTTGATGTTTTGGCCGCATTCCTTCATCAGACACTTGCTTTGGAATTCTCCATGAAAGGCTCTATGATGTTATTGTTTCTAAACATGACTGCCAAGGTTTTTAAGTAGGCCTGATTGGTTGATCCTTGATTAAAGCAGTCACGAGTTCACCTTTTTTATTTCCGAAAAAAAAAGGGCATTTTCATTACATTCCTCTTGGTAGCGTTTAAAGGTTCCCCCCCTTAAATAGGCCCATACAATCACTCTCACTAGCAACTGTGTTCTCATTTTTAAGTTCCGTTTCTGTCATTCTTTATGTTTATATATATATATATATGTGTGTGTGTGTGTGTGTGTGTGTGTGTGTGTGTGTGTGTGTGTGTGTGTGTGTGTGTGTGTGTGTGTGTGTGTGTGTGTGTGTGTGTGTGTAATTTAATTTTTTGGGCCCCATGTTATCCACGAGAATACCAGAAATATGCCAAGCCACAAAAACCTGCCCAGAAAAGTAAGGCGCATATCCAGCCCCTTTTTTTCTAAAACAGTGTTTAAGTGTTTTTGAGTGGATTTTCCCCTCAGCAAATCACATTACAGTCAATCATGAATAAACTAAAGCAGATTTTGCTCACTGTAAGTACAGCTGCCTGTATTACTGTGAATCGAAGCTGATTTTTATTACTTTGGATTGTCAACATCGGAGGATTCGCTGGCTGTGTGTTTATACACTTTTCCAAGTTACAATGCCAACTCGGAAAAAAATGGGAGGGATACGAATATGTTTTTCTACTTTAATTACTGCCATGGAGACTTCATGTAGCTATCTACTTGGTTGGGGACTTCTATATGTGGCAAATAACACATGCAAACACAGAGATAGGTGGTATACAATCCTAGTATCACTGGGGGTCACAATGAATATTTGAATAAATGGATATTTGCAGCTGATCAGAAGATTAAAAGCACTGATGAGTAGCGTCTATGCTCCTTCATCGGCTGAGGCTAATTCAGCATATTTGCATTTGTCTATTGGTGTTTCTGCTGAGAAAAAAGGGGAAACTCCAAGTGGATGCAGCGGTGACAGATGGAAAGGGAATGTGTGGATCAGGATAAAACAAAGGCGGAAACGCAGGCCAGGAGGAGAGGAAGAAGGGGAGGAGAAAAGAGAAACAGGGACAGAAATGAGGTTTATGTTAGTGGCTGGCCTCTGAGATGATTTTCCATATCAGCAGGCCAGAGAGACAGAGTGGGCAAATATGATTTTCTCCTCAACTCAACCAACAGAAAACAGACAGAGAGGGTCAGGAGTCAGGTGACAGGAAAAGGGAAAAAGGGGGGAAAAGACGAGAAAAATGAAAGTAATGAGTAAATGGAAAAAAGATGGAGAGATGGGGGAAGGGCAGAGATCTGATAGGGGTTAGACATTAAAGAACAGCTGTGGGAAGAAAGTCAGGAAGGAATGCAAAGTATTTACATTGCTAAACTTAAATCACAGCACTACTATTTGAAATAGTCGCCTAAGCTTCTTTTTCATTCAATGCAATTTTATTTTGTGGCCAAGATTTGTGTTTCTTTTTAAAAACCCCATTGCTCATGTGAAAGTTGTCTTTCTTTTCTATCGTCTGTTGCACTAGACTTGATACAGGTAGCGTTATGTGTGCATCAGTGTGTATTTGACGTGTCAGTGTCAGTATACGTTTGTGCGAGAGTCTGCATTGCCAGGGGCCTTGAGAGCAGCCTTACACGAGCTGTGTTTTATTATGACTGGCTGAAAAGGCCGCTGATCTACATTTGTACAAGAGAGGATTTGGAGGGAGGAGGGGTGGGGGGGAGAAAAAGAAAACACTGCAACGATCTGCTGTGAGAGAGGAGAGCGTGCGCGAGAGGAGGGGGGAAGAGAATAGGGGAAGATGGAAAATGAAAGTCTCGAGTGTCTTTGTCGTTTCCTACAAATTTATTATGACTACAGAGGCTGCGGATATCAAAAGCAAAAGATGGAAAGATTTCGACTTTTAAATATTCTGGCTTGTGTGTGTGTTTGTCTTGATCACTGTGTGTGTGTGCGTGTGTGTTCTGATGCTTGGGATCCAGCTGTATAAATAGACACACACACACACACACACACACACACACACACACACACACACACACACACACACACACACAGATTTGTCTTTTAATACTCGCTGCTACCCCATCTTGCTCTTGACTTATCCCAGTACCCTCCCTCTTGCATATGTGTGTGTGTGTCAGAGACAGATTGGCAGACAGCTAAAGGCACTTGTGGTTGTGGTTGTTAGGGCATCGGGACGTCGTTGAGGTGAAGGTACTGTACGCGTGTGTTCCTGTGTGTGTGTGTGTGTGTGTGTGACTCAGATGTGGACTGTTGTGGTAATTGCCTCTGATGCGACGCAGCGTTTATGAGTAACGACCCAACCCACCACCTCTCTCTCGCCCTCTCTTTTTCTCTCTCTCTCAATCCCGTGACTAATTACCTGATTCCCTGTGGATTTGTTTCCTCCTTCCCCTACAACTGTTCAGTTTGTTCCACTAAATGAGAGCATGCTGATGAGCCAAACTGAACTGAGTCTTCTTGCTCAGTTTGCCGAAACTGTTACAGCATGAGATTAGACTTGCACTCAGTTCCGTGCAAGAGCTGAACTTGGTTGTGACCCCGTGTGATGGTTTATGAATGATCAAATCTTTTGAAGGTGCAGAGCAGGCCCAGCCGACCAAATATGTGACCGCAAGAGCAGACTCGTGCTAAGACATGAGATCGAGTTCTATAAATACTGTACCTCTGGTTTGTCTCTTGTTGATTCTTTTACTAGTGTAGGAAACTTGAGTTTAGGAATCTCTTGGGAAGTTGGATTTGCATCTTTGTTCGATTTTTCTGCGAGGAGTTGCAGTGAGTCGGCGACATGTCATTTCAGCAGTTTTTGCAAACCGGTGTTTTACTTGTAACTACCTAATGACTTCTATCCCGCCACTTTATCCCTTTAACACTGATTCTATGCTGGACTCGTTGCCAACCGTCGACTTACAGCTCAGTACATGATAACGGGATTCTCACGTTACGTCAGCAGTGCACACACGTGGCAAAGATGGAATTATGCCTTAGCTTGTAGGCAGCTATTCAACAGGGGAAGGCTCAGGTAATTGCGAGGTTAATTTGTTTATGCTAGCACATATAACACCACCTCACGATGATTCGAGTCAGCTAACCAGTTTTTTTAAAATGTTATATCTTAAAATTCTCGTTCATGTTTGTACTTGAATGGTGCTTGTTCTGATCACAAGTGGTGAATGTAGCTTAGCTAAAAATTTAAGCTAAGCTACAAGCTAACCTAAGTGCCTCAAACTAGCTTGCTTCTAATTGCCACCAGGAGTTGACTGTATAGAAGTTCATGAGAATATGAATTTGCTGCTCACGTGATCTCTTAACTTAGTACACACTTTGTGGATGAGTTTATGATCTTGGTTGCTAGTTTTAAGTTTTACTGAATACAACGCAATGTGCGGTTTGTAAATTATGTCCCCTCTTAGAGTCAGAAAGGAGGACAAAGCAGCATGTGCTTTAGGGTGGCTGTCTTATGCTTGACCTGTCTTTATGCAATGAACGTGCAACGTCCTTTGGTTTCTCAGTCGCATCCCACCTCGTTTGTCAGATCTGATCTCAGAAGAACAAGAGAATGCGTCAATATTTCTCACTGTACTTCACTCACCAGCGGCTAAGTCCACTTTCTATTTGCAGCCTATGGTTCTGATTCACACAGGAACAACCAGTGGAAACGCTACATTACCACATCTTCTATGTTGACCACGTGATGCACATCTACACCAAAAAAAAGCTTTGGCATAATAGGAACAGGCGTAAATAAATTAATACATTCACACAGTTGTGTGATTATTTTACCCCAATCATACATGGTGAGATAAGAAGTCAGACCGCACTACAAGCCATGGTTATTGTGGTGCCTTTATTTGCATATTTTGTAGAGACTTTAGCATGTATGTTTGTGTTCGTGTTGTAATTAAATGTATATATTTAGCACTTTGGGCTAAAAAAGATCAGAAGTAATATTAACACAGTTTGCAGGGCTCAACTCTCGGGGTTTGTATTTGAGTAAAAGATTTAGGGGGTAAGAAAATGTTTAGGTGTCACATCAGGGGGCTGGTTTTTCATGCAAGGTCAGCTTAAATTCAGTAAGTGGGGCTTCACAGTCACTTGTGTTAGGCGTTAACGCTTTTTAAAAATTCTCTCCACCAGTGGGAATTAGGCACAACACCACTTCAACCTTGCAATCTTTTATTTTATATCTCGTCTTTCACTCTGCTACATGATAGCTATTTGAAGAATAACAGCTAAAATTGCCTCCCGGTGGCCCGAGTAGTTCAGCTGTCTCGGTTTGTCATTTGATGCTAATTCTGGCTAAGACCTGGCATCAAAGTAATGAAAATCATCTAAGGTTAAAGGTATCATCTTTGATTAAAAAAAATAGTTTAATGTCACATTCATGCCTGAGACCCCCATTCTATACCCATGAAGATCATAATGGAATTCCTGAAGGTTTTTAGTGATTGTAGTTTTAAAGAAAAAAAAAAAAGATCTGTGTGTCACATGGTAAGAGGAAAAAATAATCAAAATTGGAGGACTTCCATCTGCAGTGCGAATGTAGCCTGAGGGGATTAATTTCTCCTGGGCAGGTCAAAAATGAGTGTTATTATTATTTTTCTCAGCAGTAGTCAGTGATATTAATATGTCTGCAACAAACTACATCTCTTTCTTGGCACAAGGTAAAATCAAAGGCGTTCTCAAGTGATTTACAGTCGCGTGTGCTCATTGGCACCATAGCAGAGTCCCCATGACTCCCCTTCCCCCATTTATTCCCCTATCATTTCTCTAACCTCCAGGCCCTCTCTGTGTCCCTCAGGTGCCTCCTTCATGGGTTCATTCCTGGCTAGCAGCCTCGGGTCCCCGTCCTCCCACCCCACTCACCCCTCAGGACCTGCTGCCTCCCCTTCTTCCCCCTCCTACAGGTCTGGACCCCATTCAAGCGCTTCCCCTATCTGGTACCCACATTCGCATGAAGGTAAGTTTCACACACACACACACACACACACACACACACACACACACGCACACACAGGAAGCAGCGCAGAGAACTTGGGTCTCTGGTTAATCCAGGGTCTTGGTTTGGGATTAGATTGTGATGGAGCCATTAAGTGGTTTAACCAACACTGAGCCAAGGCCAAACACGTGCAGCAGTGATGCCTTAGATGATGCTACTTATGGAAACACACACACACACACTTCTTGTTCTGTTTGATAGCAAGCATGCGGTTTTGTGTTTGTGGCTGCTTTCTAGTTCACCATGTTCAAGCACCGTGTCAAAAACTGATGAGCAACCAAAATATTTCCCTTCTCTCTGGCCCCAACCCATAAAACAGGCCTCACATGCACGCTCAAACCTCAACACAGCGTAAAAATAATGTTACAATCAGAAATTATTTAATAAAATTCTTCAGGCTTTCACCCCTCCTCTCTTTTAGGAGGGTGACCCCACCCCCGGTAAACACACATAATCACACACTGAAACTCACCCCCATTTCCAGCATCCTCTCCCTTTCCACAACCCCTCCCCCTTCTGACCGCAGCCCCACCCTCAGGGCCCCTTCTGGGCTAACCGACCTCCAACGGCCCCCTTCCTGATCAGACACACACACACAAAATGTGCGCATCCACACGCATCATGTCCTCTTTTCGACTGTTAACCATTTGTGGTGAAAGACTGAGCTTGACTTAGTTATCTGTCCCTTTCAGGTATGTGTATGCATGCTGTTCCTGTGTGTGTGTGTGTGTGTGTGTGTGTGTGTGTGTGTGTGTGTGTGTGTGTGTGTGTGTGTGTGTGTGTGTGTGTGTGTGTGTGTGTGAGAGAGAGACAGAGAGAGAAAACGAGACAGAAAGAGCGAGGATTTCTCTTTTTGACAGTGAGATGGGTCAAAGAGATAACTTCAACAGAAAGACAGTTTCCGCCACAGGCTGCGTTTCTTAACTGACTGAAAACGGCCAGAATCAGGATTTTACGTTTCACTACCTTTTCACTAACTGATCACTGGTAAACAGTAACACACACAGTGATGTCCCCTCACACCACTGCAGATGAATTAAACAAACAGCCAGTGCTGATGTCGATATCATAAAAAGCAGTGACATTTAACCAGCTATCTGACACATGCAATTATAATTTTTTCACTGCATTTGAACACTTTTAGCACGTGCATTTAATGAAAACAATAGACTGTGTACCATTCGGGTATGGCTGTTCTACTATCCTGATCTTGTCGTTGCTGAGTCATGGATTTCAAAGCCCATTGTGTATGTAGTACACCTGCACTATTCCTGCCAAGACAAGTCAAAACGCCTACTGTAAAAAAAAAAAAAAAAAAAAAAAAGGCCTCCTCTGACTCACTTTACCTGCCAGTGATGCCACTAACTACTTGAGCAAACAATAGCAAGCTCATACATTTGTCACTTTAATTGCCTCTAACCCTTACCTTTAATCACTCTGAACCAGGAGAGTAAAGAAAGCAAGCTTGGCAAAGCAAAAAACATCCCCTTCCCTTCCTTCTCACACCCTGCTGGCGACCAAGTGTACAAACACCGAAATTTAATTTGGACAAACATGCCGCCTGTCACTCACGCTGGTGGTACACTTCTCCACTCTGCCCTGAGTTTATGTTTTAAACACTAGACAAACTCGCAAGAGCTGGGTTTTTACCTTAAGGAACTTCTCCCGGTGCCTCTAAAGACTTTTGTCTGTAACGACTGCCTCACTCTCAGCTCGTCAGTTGAGCCCTAAAAGTGAGCCCCGTGTGAGCTTCTGTCTTAGTTCAGATTCATAGAAAGAGTCAGAGGCAGGACCTGAACGGAGCAGCAGTGAAAGGAGGCTAAGAATGTGTGTGCGTATCAGACGTATTTTGTGTGTGTGTGTGGCTCAGCTTTGATGTTTGAGCACACACACTTACGCAGGAGTGCACGCACCCACATGCACAAACACGCGCACACACACTACAAATGATTGTTTTTAAGAATTCAAGCCAGGGAGCTCCGGTAGGCGGTCTGCCAGCTGGCCGGAGTCCAGAGAGTGGAGCGTAGCCAGCACGGAGAGAAGAAACCTGGCCGATACACACACACACACACACACACACACACACACACACACACACACACACACACACACACACACACACACACAAAACTGACACACATAAAGTCACAGATGAGACATATTACCTCACACCCACACCAATACACACAGACACTATTATAGCCCCTTGTGCGCTTGTTTTCTCCTCTCCACATCTATCCTTGTTTTTTTCTGTCATTTCTCACAAGCTCATCTCCTTACTTCCCCTTCCACGTCCTCTCATCTTCACCATCTATAAGTCCTCCACTTCCCTTTGACACCCCCCCACCCCCCCCCCCCCCCCCACCCCACACACACACACACACACACATTCCCCTCTCCTCTCACCATACGCCTCACAGCAGCACCAGATTGGGGGGCTTTTCATATCGACAGCTCTGTTTGTCTGGTGTCTTTTTTTTGTCTCCCTGTTCATTCAGTTGCTCACCTTTCCTCCCTCCCTTTTTTCCTTTCCTCTTGCTTTTTATTCCTCATCTAATTTTTTGCCACTCTGCCCCTCTGCTGTCTTTATTCCCTTCGCTCTTGTTTCTCATCCCTCCCACCCCTCCTGAGTTTTATCACTCGTCATTACCCGGGGGATTGCCCTTAGATGGCTGATAGAGCCTTTTGGCTAATTGTTGCCATTTAGATTCACTGGTTGTTAACCAGTCAGAGTAATCACACACACGCAAACACACACACACAGGCACACACATACACACACGGGTATGACACATTTGTGCATTTACACTGCAGCGTGAACACAGAAAGCCCCCTCCTCCTGACACACACACACACACACATGCTGGAAGCAGTGAGGGGGTGTTGGTGGTTTTGCAGTGTGACTGTGGAATGCGTAGGATGAGTTTTTATGGAGTGCTGTTTACTTTGGCCACCGCCGTTAAACTTTTAACGGCTGCCAATTAACAGGCCGGCAAGGACACTCTGTGGGGCATGAAACCAGCTGCTGGAGAACACACACGCATACGCAAACAATCCCAAGCCATTTTTCTCTCCACAGTGCTGAGACGTGCACCTCTTGTATGGTGTGTGTGCGCGCACGTTCATGTACCTATATGGGATTGTGGTTATTTTTGTGTGTTTTCTTTTGTTTCTCCCCTCCAATAACACCCTTCCCCAACCATATACACACACCCACAGTGCTGTTCACCCATCAATGCATCCAGCCACCCCCCTATCAACACAACCTCCAAGACCTCCTCTATCCCACGATGCAGTTCAACGTCCTTGAAGACGAGGAACAGAGTGAAACGACCATTTACCTCCCACTGACCTCATGGGAGGACCCCGTGTGTGTGTGTGTCTGTGTGTCTGTGTGCGAGTGTGTGTTTTAAAGAGGGGGTGGGCTGTTCAAATGCTTCATAATGTTTGTCTTGGGTTTGGGAGAAAGAGCAAATTCCACCCAGTAAAATGCTGCAAACACTTGGCAGTAGCTGTCGGCTGTGGTTTTTGTCACCACTTTGTCCACTGTAAATAATGTCAACTCATCTGGCATGTTTGTGCGAAAGTGCATTTATGGTGAAAGTAGCACTAACTGGACATGTTTTTTTTTTCCTGCATTTTCCAAAATGGCCCCGTTCCATGATAGATTGTAGAGATAAACTGTTTGTTTAGAGGGCTGCTGAATGTCAACGCTGCAAAGAAACATCAATTCTTTCGTGCTCTGCCTCCCACTGACAGGGTACCCCAGCTATTCAGGAAGTCTAGCGTCTCCTTTTCTCCCCATGAGTCCCCTGGATCACCATAGCAACAGCCTCTATGGACAGCACCGCTTCTATGAAACTCAAAAAGGTAGGTGTGTGTGTGTGTGTGTGTGTGTGTGTGTGTGTGTGTGTGTGTGTGTGTGTGTGTGTGTGTGTGTGTGTGTGTGTGTGTGTGTGTGTGTTCATAAAAAAATAGCTTTTTATATACAGGGCATCCCTAAAATGCTTAATCAGCATCACCACAGGAATAAGAACACCTAGACACTCAGAGTCCAGTTATTCAACATGGCAGTTTCTTGTCTCTTTTATGCAGAAATCATTGTAGGAACACATTTTCAACCCTAAAGATCTATTTTATCCTCTATATCTTGTGCTTTTAGATCACTTCTACCTGAGAGGCCTTCCTCCTCAGCCACCTCTTCTCTCCACCAGTCACAGCCTTCCTCCATTGTCCAGGACTGCTTCGGGACACCCACTTGGCTCTTGCAGCCGGGAGACAGACAGCGGGGGAGTTGGTGGCAAGAGCACCAAGGATATTGGCGAGAAAAGCATTTCGTCTGTGTCAAAGGAAAAGGAGCGATCGAGTAGCAAGGAGAGGCACCAGGAGAGCAAAGACAAACTTAGTCATCACCATCTTCATCAAATGAGCCCTGCTACCACTCCGTCTGGCCACCACCAACAAGCTTTCCCCCACCCCGCCCTTCTTCCTCACCTCAACCTCCAGGGAAGGGAGGAAGACCACAGACATGCTGCAGAGCGGTATAAAGAGTACAGAGACAGTGACTCGGGCAGTCAGGGAGTGAAACATATGAGTGCCTGCAAATTGTCCATTGGCTCGGGGGCAGAGGCTGGCTCTCGAGGAAAGGCGGGAGCACTAAGTAGCTGCGGTGGTGGTGCGGGTAGACCTCTATCTGGAGGCAGCAGAAGGTGCTCAAAAGATGGACCTATAAATGGAGAGATGAGGATCAGCGAATCCTCGACTTCCTCATCTGAATGTATGAGACGGGGGACGGCTGCAGCGACAGCAATCTTGGCATCTCCAACTCCCCACTCAGTGGCTTCCTACTCTATGCCTCCCCCTCCTCCGCCGCCACCACCTCCTCATGCCTTGCATATGGGATCCACGGTTGCGGGAGGGTGGTTACACCATGCCCATCATCATCCTCATCCTGAGTTTTACTGCTCTCCCGCTCCTCTCACACTTACGCCCTCCAAAGATCCAGTATCCACACCTGGCAGGGAGGCAAAGGTCATTGGCCCGACTTATGTGCCCTCAGTGGGGCCATTGGGGGACCTGGGCACTCCAGACTGTCGTGGAGCAGGAGGAGGTGGGAGAAAGGCAGATGATAAAAGTGGAGAAGGATCTCATGAAAGTTTCTCTCATCACCTTAGTCAACTTAGTAGCTGCCAGAAGAAGGAAAAATCGCAGCAATACCAGCAGCAGCTGGGATACGGCAAGGCTGACAAACCTCCTGACTGGAGTATGCAGACGCAACACTTCCACAAACAAGGCTCCAACGTCAATTCTCAGTCAGAACTGAGGTCTTGCAGCCTTGAAACTTCTTCGTCCTTCAGAGATGTTGAGGTTGTGGACGACGTTTACCGACCCTCGCTTCCGGCAGATGCCCAGGAGAAAAAGTCAGGTGAACAGGGCTTATCAAAAAATTGCCCCGATGCTAGCACTTCTCCCTTGGGGGACTGTTCCCACTCAGTTTCTGATGGGAAGATTGGACCGGGAGCAACACCTTCAAGGGAGGGACAAAAGGTTGCAAGGATAAGGCACCAACAGCACAGTAGCCACGGAGCGTGTGCAGAAGACAGGGGGAAAGACGGAACTCAGACAGCACTTTCATGGGGGGCACGAGGGGACCACCAAGAGGACCAGAGAAAAGGTTCGGTTGGTAAAGGTGAAGTAAAAGGGCTGAGCAACAAAGCTCCACACAATGATCCCAACCAGCTACATTCGCAACTGCCTCCACCTCTGTCCTCCTCATCTGCCGACAGTGAAGGCAGTGCCATGAAGAACCTAATGAACTACAGCTCCCAGCAGCCTTTGCTTCTGCCACAGAGGAGCCCCTTTGGAGGTCTAGGCTGCCTCGAGCAGGGTGGAGACAGATCAGAGAAGGGAGACAGAGGAGGAGCTAAAAGCAGCACCTCCCAGCAGGACCCTCCCAAACAGTCACTCCCTCCTCGCCGAAGCTCCGCTAACGAGGGGCAGAAAAGTGACAGAGGTGGAAAGGAGGCAGGGGAAGCAGGAGAGGGGGAAGTTCGACAGCCTCCAGTGGGTATTGCAGTCGCAGTAGCCAGGCCCCCCCATCGTTCCCCAGACAGCACCCCTGGCCACAGCAGGCAAGGCAGGGTACTGCACAGCATGAAAGGTCAGACATCATTTGTGCTCTGTGCACTGAAAATTTCAACATGAGGCTACATTAATGGAGAATATCAACAATTAAACACACAAGAACAGCTGATGGTGTTCTTGATTCACTTTGACATCTGATATATTTAGAATGACTCCAAAACCCTTCCACACTACTTATCATTTAGCACGTTCAAGAAGAAATTTATTACAAAATAATTTCAGGCAGCAGTCCCCAATCCCCGGGCCACGGACCGGTACCAGTCCATGAGTTGTTTGGTACTGGGACGTGAGAGTTGAGGCTCAGGTGTGAAATTGATGGTTTTCAGGATTTTTTTCAGTTTTTAGCGTTAACTCAGTTTCCCTAGGTCTTTTCCCGTGTGTTATGAATAAATCTTCTTCTTTTTTGGTACCGGTAATGGTTTTATTTTGTTGTATTTATCCACGACACCTTAAAGGCCGGACATAAACCAGTCCGTGGTGCAAATAAGGCTGGGGACCGCTGCTTTAAGATATATTTTGACATAGAATATATGGGATACATTAAAAGTTAGCAAAATCCATGTAATCTATGTAGACCATGTACTGTCTTTTGCTGTGCATTTATTTCCTATACCTGGTTGGAAATTGTTTACATCATTTGATTGTACATAAAAGTGCCGATAAGTTATATGTTTCTGGTGCTGTATTTGTGTAATTCAGGGGTGTCACGCCCTGTGTATCCTCTTGGTCGGGAGGCTGAGGAGAGGAAGAGGATCAATGAGGATCAGATCGGTCTTCATCACCTGGACAGAGACAGAGAAATGATCATCAGGTACTCTTAAACACATATTAACACACACACACGCATGCACACACAAACACATACGCACACGTTCACACACTAGCATCTGTTCATTTTTGCTCTTATCTGATAAGCTGTAGTTCTTTTATTCTCGGCTTCTCTCTTCCAGTCTGAAGCTGCGCATCTCTTCTCTCTCATCCCCTCACTCCATTTACTCTTCTCACCCTTTGATGTGGTATTTCTGTACACCCTCACTCTCTCGCTCTCTCTCACTTCTCTTCTCTCTCTTTCTACCTAAGATGAGATGTGGTGCATTAATGTTACGGGGACTAATATGGATGTCTCTGAAGTATCGGGCTCTTATTATGTAGTCATATCAAGGGAAGAAAACATATAATGAGAACTCATAGACCAGGCACAAGGTGATGTCTGTTCCTCTTGCCGTCACATTTCCTTTTTCTCGATGATTATAATGGCGGTAGTGGTAATGAAGATGACAAGGATGAAGATAATGATCATAATGACAGTGATGATGGTGACAATAAGAGGGATAATCAAGATAATGACAAAGTTCATACCGCCTACTGCCACGACAGGGAAAACAAGGATTGCATGGAGTTCGCCAGGATCCACCCTTCCAGCAGCTGCCACGGGGATCTGACCTCTCACCTCTTGGTCCCCGGAGGAGCGAGCCAGTTGGGGGCTGATCCCGCTGCACATGCTCACCCAGCTCACCGCCACTGGATGCAGAGAACAGGAAGTCCATCCCTCTGGATGGGGCATTCATACAGTGAGTAGAGATCTAACTTTATACCTTCAGCTTGTTCTGTTCTTTTGATGCCCTCCAATAGACGGCATAAAGTTATTTCTTTATTTTTTGTTGCAATTCCAAGTTGCTATATTTTTACATTATAGGTCTGAGTCACGTGGGAATGACTCCAGGGTTTCCTCCAGGTCTTCCCAGCACTCTGCAGCCTGTCTTGGGGTCACTTACCCAAGACCCTAACTCCCCACTAATGGTTCTTCCAACAGAACCAGGGCCTCATCACCACCTTGGTATGCTAAGCATCCTCATACACACATACTCCTCCCCCCCCCTTTTCATTTGTATCATCAAAGCCTCTGCCATTTCTCTCCCAGAGTTTTAGTATCATTGGCTAGTCATAATATAATGCTCAACTAAGTCCTTCTGTCAGTGGGACCATGTTTTATAGCTTCGTTAATGGGAGCAGCTATTCTGCTGCCCCCCCTCTGCGTGTGCCCGGCATTATGCAAACCATTTTAACTGGCGTTTCATCTCTCTTGTGGTGGAGCACTGATGTGTTTGGACTGGACTTTGTGCTTTCTGTGTGTGTGCTTTCTGTGTGTGTGTTTAAAGTTGTGTTCACGTCTGAAACAATACGATATGTGAAGGGTTTTATTGGGCACCTCAGCCATTGCTGGAGAGACAAAAGTGTTTGTCTTTGTGTGTGTGTGGTGAGTGTGTGTGTCAGCGCTGCTTTGCAAACAGGCTGTGAAATTTAATTATCTCCCGCCTCCCTTGCCTCGCTCCGTGAGAGTTCCTGTGGAGAGGGGAAGTGCATCCACTGAACCCTTCCCCTGGGAAACATTAGCCCACTCAGGCTAATCTCACAGAACAAAGGTTCCCAGCGACAAGGCAGCCAAGGAGGGATGTGTGTGTGTGTGTGTGTGTGTGTGTGTATGTATACTCATATGTGTGTTCACATTCATATGTGCTAAGGGAGAGGATGTGATGAAACTATGTGTTTCCCTGTAAAGAAAACCTGCATAGAAAGCGTTAAAAGTGGTGATTACAGGTTGTTAAGCATGCATTCACTATTCAGTGATTGTGTCTGAGGCCAAAACACAGCTCATTCGGGCTACAAATGGTCTATTTTCAGTCTTGCAACAACATCCATCAATGTCTTTCTTCATACTTTTTACATTGTTTTTTTTTTTTCTTTAAATCAAAAGAAAACACTCAGCCGTTTCTCTCATTTACAATATCTACTCTAGATGTTCTGGAGCCCTCGGGTCTGTGGCCTCCTGTTTATGGAGGCAGAGGCCCCCCTCCTCACCTGCAGCATCACCCAGTTTACTCCCGCCCCTCCTTTCTACGGCAACAGGAGCTGTACGCCCTGCAGCAGCAGCGAGCCATGGAGCATATCCAACGCCAATCTTTAGGACAAGTAAGACCAGTATAAACCAGAAACCTATGACAATGAGTTATTATTGTGAAACTGTGGACAAATGAGAATTGGGAAATACGCTGAAGTTGCGCAATGGCACTTCTTCCTCGTTTCAGCTGTTATGACTACAATACGCGACCACTACTGAATTGTTTGAAGATCTCTCAGTGCAGATATCCTGACTTCTTAACACTGAAAGAAAAACATATGCAAAAATCACACTCAGCAATATTTATTTAAGCCAATGACTTCCTCTTTTGTTGGAGAATGGTTTTACTGATAAAGACACATTGATGTGTTGCTTTTACGCTTTCACATTTGCCAGATCATTTGGCAATCAAGCGATGTGGTCATTTCTACAGTTCTTCTCCCCCCCCCCTGCTTTTCTGTCATGTTTTTTTTTTTTTTTCAGAATTAATGTTTGTGTTTAGATGCAATTTGGCTTGTCTTATACAACTGCATTTCCTGCTGTCATACAGTCGTAACTGGCCATGAAGATCAAAGTGTTAAATTAGCATCGTGTAACACATTTAAAATGTATTCATCCAATCATTGTAAGGATTACTTCTCAATCGCTTGTTCTCCGTTTCTCCTCTCATAGAGAAAACATGATGATAGCACCATCACCCTGGAAGATTCAACTCATCAATCTCCACCATCCAGGACTCCCTCTTCTTCTTCTTCATCCACGTCCACTGCCTCCTCCCATGCAGCCAAACCCTTCTCTCACACCCCACCTCCACCCAAGACATCCACACCATCTCCGGGAATGTGCCCCACTAGCCGTCAGTCACCCTGCTACCACTCCCCATCCACGCTTCCGCACCCGCCAAATCCTCTGACTCCTGCACCGAGCCCTGCTGCAGCAGCTCCCCGGTCCCCAGCCCTCAGCCCTGCTCCTTCACACCTCTCTAAAGGACTGGAGAGGGGCAGTGACAGAGGAGAGGGACAGCCACCTCAGGACTACCCACAATCCCTCGAGCCAGGTTTGTGTGTGCAGAAGCTCCCGTAGGCTCGTTAATGAATCCACTGTCTGAACTGAAAAATCTGTGCCAGCAGGCTGGACCATCAGATAGCATAAAGATGGCGAAACAGGACACAGAGACAGACAGAGCATAAGAGAAAAAGAAAGAGGGAGAGTGATGGAGGCCGCTGCTGCTGAAATGCAGCACTGGGCTTTGAAGTGTGGTATTCTTTTGATTTTGCAGAAATTGTTTGAAGCATGGCTGGTCCCTTACTCAGTGTGTCCTTGAGTGTATGTGTGCACTTTTTTTTTCTGTGCGAGCCAAAGAGGGACAGCGGGCAGGCAAGCCATTAAGGTCAGAAAAAAGCATATGGGCACTCTGTCCATGTATGTATGTGTGTGACCTGCCAGTGTGCATATGTGTGTCAGTGAAGGTCAGTGAAATCTTCAGATAGAGCCTCCTTATCCTTCAGGGGTCCTTGAGAAGAACACGCGGAAGGATACGCATTCATCTGGCTGCGTTGTCAGGGGGGCGGAGGGATATCATCAATAATAAGAGAGCAGGGGTGACAGGGCTGGCGCTGCAATCACAGGAAAACGGCAGGGTGTCATCAATATCCCACCTAGATCTATATACTTACACTTCTACACCCACACACACACATGCTGTATAATACACACCACTGTGGGCACATTGTGTTTTCAGCACCTTGCTGTTAATGTATTATGCCAACTGTAATCACTGGCTTCATCCTATCTACCTGAACGGAATTGCAATGAATTTAAAGAACAAGAAACTACAAATATTTCTATTTGTTGCAGATAAATACATTTTGTTTTCCCCTATTTCAGGCTGATTTACAGGCTTTAATGACAAAGAAACTATTTGACCAGTGCGCTCTCTCCCTTTCTCCCCCAGACTTGCCACCTGTTTATACTTACCCTCCAATCACCATGGGTTACAAGGCCGGGCCCTCGCCTCCAGAGGCTCGACTGGCTGAGCAACCTATGTTGGAGGATGAGCCGGCAGAGCCTGACACTAAGTCCCTCCCACACCAGTGCCACATCAAGCCTCTCACTGTTGAAGTTGAAGAGCTGGGGAAGGAAGACAATGAGAGGGTCTGTGAAGTGGTGGAATCCCAGTGTGCACTTACAGAGGAGGCGAAGCAGGAAACAAAAGGCTGCTCGGTCTCTCAGCCTCAAAGTGAGATTTCTGGATTGCCGCCATGCCCTTTCCCAGCTCCAGTCCCAGATCCAGCCTGCCCAGCCACAGCCACAGGCAAAACCCTAAAAGTAGAGCTCTCCCTGGGTTGCCCGGGCCAGCAGGCTGGCCTGGAGGAGCCCCAGCTACCCAAAGAGCAGGAGAATGATAGGGAGGATGGAAAAGAGGACATCGAGGGGGATGAGGGGGAGAAAATTCATCCCAAACCAACAGAATGTACAGTCTCTGTGCCTGAAGAGCCTGGAAAAGTCCAGGCAGAGGAGGATGGGCACAAAGAAGGAGAGAATGTAGAGGTAGTGGAGGATGAGGAGGATGATGAGGGGGATGGGAGAAGACCAAGTGAGGGCTTGGTGAAATTAACGTGTAGCTCTCCCGCTCCTACCACATCCGCCGACCCGATCGTCCCTCCAACGGCAAGTACAGCAGCTCAGCTCCAAGGGGCCTACATGTGGAGCCTGGAGCTCCTAATCGCTGCAGCTCTGTGTGCCACCAGAGATGCCTTGTACCCACCTGTACCTGTTGACCAGGCCCCATGCCCTTCACCCAACCACGGCATGGAGATGCTGGGGGAACTGGCCGAGCTTGAGATCCAGCAGAGGAGCAGGGCGAGCAAAGCAGGTGAGAAGAAATTCATTTGAGAACGCATCGTCTGTCTGTGTGGTCTAATCTGCTTACACATCTACAGACATTGGTCCAATTCGAAACCTATGAAATGAAACCAAAATAGTTCTAAACAGCCCCAATAATTAGGTCTGCCTTTCTTACATTATCTTCTTATAGTAAAAAAAAGACCTAAAAAAAGACTAAAATGCCCTTGAAATTGAGATCAAGGAAAAAGAAAAGAAAAAAACTGTCACCATGCTTTTCTTCTTGCTATACAATCACACACACTTACAGTGAACACATGAGAGAGCTTTGGGAGATGTGTGCAATCCAGATGTGTCTCATGTCACACACACCAACACACATGCACAGACACAAAAAATTTCCCACTAACTATCCTGCTTCCTTCCTCAGCTCTGTTTCTCCGCTCCTGCCTATAGACCAAATTTTTTCCCTCTGGGAAGGATGCTTATGTGTATATGCCAGTGTGTGTGCATGCCCGTGAAAGTATGTGTGCATTTTGAGGGGACCCAGAGATGGACAAGCTAAGCTTTAGAAACAAGCCAGGACGCACGCACACACACACACACACACACACACACACACACACACACACACACACACATACTCTGCCCAGTGTGTCCCCCAGGCTCTGGCGTCTTGCTTTGCTAATTAGACCCTTTCCTTTAAAACACTTCTCCTGTAAGCGCTCCTATTTTCCTCTCGTCCCTCTGAGAGCAAGTGTTTTTATTTATGCCAGCATCTGTGTGTGTGTGCGATTTGTACGTGGCGTGCACGCGGCTGTGTGTGTGTGTGTGTGTAAGCTGTTAAGTAATCCCAGATGAATCCCTGCTCTCCTCCATCAGAGTCTACGTGTCTCTCCACCAGGCTGCTTGCTCCCTGCCTGCGCCTCCTCCCGCCTCTCCTCCCTCTTTGTTACCCCCCCAACACACGTCTCCTTTTTCTTTTTTCTTTCTTTCTTTTTCTTTTTTTTTTATTAAACCAATGTAATCTTGTGTGTAAATCCTGCCTCTGCAAGCCTTGTTGACGGAATTAATAAGTGTAAAAATCATAAGTCGCTCAGCTGCTGTCTGTGCATGTGTGTGTGTCAGAGATACAGCGCGACTGTGCATTTGTTTACATGTGCATGCACGTGGTTAGCATGTGTAATAGGTGTGAAATCAATAAGCCCTGTTGTGGCGTGGAAAACGTTCTTCAAGTTGCAACACATTTATTTAACCCCCCCCCCCTCCCGCTCTGACCTCATCGCCGAGAATGTTATTAATACCGCTGATGGCGTTTTTGTCATTGTGAATGCGTTGGGGGAGATGAAACCGATCCCAGACAGATGCGTTTATGGCGTTCCTTGATGCAGAAGGATATCTCAGCTGTTCACTGGAGATCACAATTACAGATTAAGGAATCAAGAGATGTGCCCCCACCCCTTCTCTTCTTCATGAATTATCGCCATTACTTCTATTTACACGTAGACAGAGGAGGTATTTGTGTAATTTATTCCTTCGCATTTCCTTTATTTTGAAATTTCACACCAATAAATTCCTTAATGGTCTCTAATGATGACTAGGTCCACAGCAGCTGTAATGGTTTTTAATTTTCCTCTACTGTTTTTGTTTTTCCCCTTGAAATCCCCTGTGCCGCCTCTTATTACACCCTTCACCCCCGTTAGAGACACGGTATGGTATTATTACTGTGCAACGATGAGTGTGTGTGTGCGTGCATATGTGTGTCTGTGCGCTGTAGGCGGAAGGTATCTATCGATTGTGGCCATCCTCCAGGATACTAAACTAGGTGTGGTGATGTCAGTAGTGATGTCATCCTATCAGGGTAATCGGAGCATGCCATTGGCTCAGAGGTCTGACAGATGAGATGGCATTGACCTCTGCGAGCCGGGACAGGACAAAGCCGCATCTCTCAGCTCCTTCCCGCTTGCTCTGTCGCTCTCCGAGGAGTTACCTGTCAATCTCACATCCGTTTGTTCACGCACGCTCTCGTTTCTCTCTTCACAGACAAAGACTGCCCTCCTTTCTTTCGTCGCTATTTGCCGTGTTTTTCTGTCTCCATCTTCCACTCCCTCACACACATACACACACTCACACAGGTCTTAATGATGTCAGGTGTCAGTGAATGGGCCTTGCGGCTCCAGTACACAGTGGGAGTGAATGAGGAAGACCTCTCCTCACCTGCCTCTCTTCTCCTTTCCTCGTCTCCTTCTTTTCTCTCCTCGTCTTCTTCTCTAAGGGGAAATTGGATTCTGTCCATGTCCATAATGAGGAGATGTAGGAGAATAAATAGATAGCTCAATAAACACTTTGCCTCTTATTGCTTCTCCTCCCCTTTACTCCCCATCCCTCCCTCCCTTTTTCTCACCGCATCCCACAGTCCTTCTTCTCCTCCTTCTCTTACCATCTCTCCAATTCTCCCTCACATAGCCTCACGCAGTTTGCCCATGTCTGCATAGCTCAGCGAAAATGCTGTAGGGTGCCTGTGTGTATTCTAAATGAGTGTTTTTTTATTTGCGTGTGTGTGTGTGTGTGTGTGTGTGTGTGTGTGTGTGTGTGTGTGTGTGTGTGTGTGTGTGTGTGTGTGTGAATGTGTGTGGACCGTCTCATGAATATTCCGTTTCATCTGCCGCTGCCGTGACAATGACAGAGTTAATGACAGTGACAGATGTAGAGATCGTTCCCTACAACCCCCCCTCCCATGCGTGTGTGTCTGTGTGTACGATTAGGCATGAACACCAGTATACATCAAATAAACTACACAGCTAATATCATAAATATCACCACTTTTCAAGACGCCGTTTCATCGCCCGAGAAATAAATCCTTTCAGCACACGGCGTGTTTTATAACCAGGTGTCAGCCGCTGCGTGATGTACCAATCTAAATCGAAACAATCCGTCTCCGCGCAGGTGAGGAGGACATGCCGACCTTTGACCTCCACAGTCTGGCGACTCTGGTGGCCGCCCGTGCCCTGGAAGTCGGAGGGGGACGGGTAGATGTGGATGCGGATGGTGCCGTGGACCAGCAGTGTCCAATCAGGAAGAGGGTGAACCTGCGCAGGAAGTGCAGCTGGACGCCTCGGCACGAGCCGGTGAGGCACGGGTGTATTTTGTGTTTGTGCATGAGGACGTAAATCAGTGAGGATTCAAAATGTGGCTCAATGGAGTGCTGAACAGTTTGAACAGAAATGAATTGTTTTATACTTGTTGTAAATAAAACCAAAACAATTTAAAAAAAAAAAATCTAATTTCTGAACTGAACAGCTAAGAAATCATAAAGGAAAAAGCCTGTTGGTTATTATCAGGGATACAAATGAGAAATAGACTAATTTCTAAGAGTTTAAATAATAAGATTAAAGCAAACATGCCAGTAAATTCAACATAAAACATGTAAAATGAACATTTTTACTACATCATGACTTAATGTGTTTTATTTGGCTCTTTTTCCCCCCAGTTTTCCACCATGTAGGTACCCAGTATTTCTTAAATTATTTACAGCATAATTTATTTACACTCTCCTAAAAGAAATTCCCTTTTATTCTCTTATTTCCCCATATCTACTTTTAAGCACTGGTGGGAATCGATGAGTGTTTTGCATGCACTGAGCCATACAATAAAATGACACATAAATTCCATAAATTCAGTGGAAAATCACACTATAAAATGAATGCATTGTGTAGTGTAGCAAACGAACACTAAAACACGGGTGCAATAAATATAATCTATCATAAGAAACAAAAAGCAGTGTGGATTAAAACCAATACACTGTGTGTTCACTGAATAACTGAGCAAAACGTGTTAGTGATCAAATAAAATGGATGGATAAAATTTAGAAAAAAACTCTTTTAGTTTGCTCTGTGTTGAAATTCAAAATAAAACATTTTCATATTTTTTTGTAATGTTCAAGTAAAGATGACACAAGTGCTTCCTGTGTGGTGGAGCTTTACATTTCTTATTAAATTCAAAAAACTTCAAAACAAGATCCGGCTTCACCAATGCTATCAGGCGTTTGATTTTAAGACTTCAATAAGCGCACATTTATCCTACAGATTATTAGATAACTACTTGGCGAAACCTTTTTAACGTTTACAGATTGATTTTACTTATGTTAATATTTGTTATCTGCGACAGAAAGTGCCTAGGGAACTACATCAGCCTATTAGAAATCTGCCAGTAAGAGCAGAAGTTGTTGATTTGCTAAAATTAACTGCTTCACACAAACGTGTGAGCGTTTGGTTACAGGAAAGTCCTCAGCAAGCTGGCCAAACACAAGCTGGCTACATATCCAATGACTGCTGTGCTGAAGTTGGTGTTCAGCATTTAAATTCCTCTGCTCTGTGTGTGTGTGTCCGTGTTTGTGTGTGTGTCAGGTGTGCCCAGTGAAGGGCTCCATGGAGACCATGGGAGGGGAGGAGCTGGCCATGCGTGTCCAGCTGGCTGAGCTACAGCGCCGCTACAAAGAAAAACAGAGAGAACTGGCCAAACTACAG
The DNA here is from genome assembly GCF_057381915.1 of Diplotaxodon limnothrissa. Lineage (NCBI taxonomy): Eukaryota > Metazoa > Chordata > Actinopteri > Cichliformes > Cichlidae > Diplotaxodon > Diplotaxodon limnothrissa. The sequence goes on along the minus strand of NC_140603.1, from coordinate 12,659,289 downwards.
AGGAAACACGACCACCAGTGAGCAGAGACAACACACACACACACACACACACACACACACACACACACACACACACACACACACACACACACACACACACACACACACACACACACACACTTATTTTGTCTAGTCTGAATTCTGCATTCCAATATTCACTCTTCTGCTTTCATGCTGCATCTGCGTGCTCATATTTAATGCAGTTTGACCTGTAGCCGATACAAGCTTCTTCCTGATTTCTCCCGCTGTCCGGATTGCATCTTTAATCTCCCTCTCCGTACCACTCCACCTCCTCTTCCTCCTCCTTCCTCTTTCTGCAGGAAAGAGGAGACATCTCGAAGCCCTGCTCGCCGGGGGCCCGGCCGCCCCCGTAAGCGCAAGTCCACCCCCGGCCCAGCTGCTGCAGAGAGCTCCAAAAGACTCAGGTCAGTCCTCTGATATTGCGTTGGTATAATCAGTGTGATTGGCAAGCCCAGCTCATTCATCCTGATTTCTGTTTGTGTTTTTAGTGAAAGGCATGGTTGATTTTCAAGAAGTTCTTCTTCAGCTGAATTGATTCAAATGCTCTCTAGCTGATGATTTGCTTGATTGGGCACTGGAAGGAGATGCTCACACACACACACACACACACACACACACACACACACACACACACACACACACTGATGCACACACAGACACACACATACACAGTGGGGGTTATGTGATGGGAGCTGTAAGCTGGGTGTGATTTTTAATGAGAGAAGGTAATGGAGATGAGGGCTTCATTAATCACCATTAATCACTTTTAATCATATTTATCACTTGTATTGATTATGTCCTGATTCCATGCGAACCTCCAGCATATATTAATACAGCTGGACAAAGTTCTGATGTACAGTTATTACAGTGATAAATGACTCCACGCCACCCCCACCAGCTGCAACACGCAACCACACATTATTTAACACCTCACACATGCAAACCTCCACACTGACTCACATTCACGGACACACGCACGTGTGCTAGTGCGTGCAAGCAGCCGGGATTCAGCAGTGATAAATGTGTTTTCTCACGATGCCCCACCTCTGTTAGCATGTGCACCCCTCGCCTTGATAAAATGATTAGAGAAACTCGAGGTTTGTCACGGTTACCATGATTAGAAAGCGCTAATGAAAATGACAATGAAAGCCTTTAGTCATACATGCCAGTGCACTACACACACACACACGCAGAGAACTTGTTTAATTAGTAGAGCTGGGTGCTCCGTGCCTGAGCAGCATTTCTGTTGTTATTAACAAGCAATGTATCATTTGTTTATGCTTTCATCTTCTAATGAGAGTTGGGGTGTGGGTGAAATAAAACTGAAAGAAAGCGAGATGAAGAGGAATGGTAGCTCTTCTAAAGTGTGCTGACTTGTTCTCTTGATATCTGGAATATGAAGCATATATGGTGAAAGGTGTGCGGATAGCCAGCTTGGATTTTATAGGTGAACCTAGCTTATCGTCTCACCTCTTGTCAGTTGCTCTTGAAGTGATTGGGCTACATAAAAAATTGTTAAAAGCACTTAAAGATGGTTTAAAGAACCTAGCAACCACCTTGCTGTTTTGTGCCGTGTACTCCCGAACACTAATTTGACTGAATCTCGGGTTAAACGTCAGTCATTCAGGGGAATGAAACAGACAAAGGTGATCTGGATAGTTAGAATCTTCCTCTCCTCTGCTCTGCTCTCCTGGGAGCAGAGATGCTGAGAGCCAAACCTTCCCTCTCTGGGAATATAGGATTCACCTGCCTCAGACACCAGCTGCTAACTGTTGTGTGCCTATGTGTGTGTATATGAATGTTAATGTGTGTGTGTGTGGGGACTGCCTGTGGTGGTGCGAGAGAGCATGCGGGCAATGAAGGAAGGACAGAAAGAGGGAGAGAGAGGGAGGAAGGGAGGAGTAGTGTTCAATAGAGGTTAGTGTTTATCGATTGAGCCCTGAAGCTCCGGTCAACGGACAGACTCCCCCGAGACTGCTTCATTTCTCTCTCTCTGTGTCTTTCCCTCCCCCCTCAACCATTCTCCTCCACCCACTGTCTCTCTCTATCTCTCCCTCTTCTTGGCTCTCTTCACGACAGATAATTTCTTACCCTTTTTTAGTCTCGCGATCCGAATATTCCCGTGTTTGCCGTCAGACCGCGCCGAGGCTGTCTCTTACCTCATCAAAGTTACGAGACAGACAAGATGAGTGGGAAGAGAGCGAGACAATGACTGAGCTTCAACACAGATAGAAGGGACGCTAAGAAGAAAAAAGCAAAAAAAAAAAAAGGGAAATGCAGAGATGCAGAGAATAAAGACGTGTGATTAAGCTGATTCTTTGTTTTCACATAGGATAAATTCTCATTCAGCTGCGTCCCTGCTGTGTTTTTATGTTTTTTTTCAGGGCTGGACTGAATGTACTGGAGGAAAAAGCCAGGAATTCAATGTCCAATCACAACTTCAAAAGCCTCAGCACTGCACAGGTCAGCCGCTCGCTGCTTCTCACGGTTCATCCGCACACACAAACACACACGCTGAGAACTATTTCCTCCTGCTCCTGTTTTTTTTTTTCTTTTTCTAGATATTTCAATTAGCAGAAAGGAATGAGTCAATAATTAGTTGTTCCCTGACTGCAGATGAAAGCTCGTTGTAAGCACAGAGGTCGACCCAGCGCCCTGAGCTCCAGGCTGGCCAGGCGGGTGACCCAGCTGAAGCAGAAGGCTGCAGCCCAGCGTGGTTCACAGTCAGCAGATATGCTGCACAGCAGCGAGAAAGACGCATCCAAGAGTCACTGCAGACAAGGCGGAAAAGGTGGGGGAGAGAGAGGGTGCATAAAAACACTTGTTCACTAGGCAGCACCTCGAAACTCAGCTCACCCCTTTTCTGCTTATCTCTTAGACCTGCAGCAATCCCACAGCGCCGCTCAAACCGGGAAGAGGAAGAGAGGTCGAAAGCCCAAAGTTCCCTTGGACATCAACCCTAACAGACCTCACCACAAGGACAGCCGAGTTACTGAGAAGCATGAAATAGATGATGAGAAGAGTGACAGCGAGAGCTCAGAGCATGGTGAGGTTTTTTTCTTGATATACAGTCTGGTTGTGTCGCCTTGCCAATTAACCAAAAAAGGATCACGCAGCTGATGCTTTGGCCGTAAAATTTTACAGCCTTTTTTGGTCAATGGAATGCACACATTTTGCTGATAAGAGCTTTATGACAAAACTACAGTTTCAGAAGTTTGGAAAAGCTCACTGACAGTTTCACATGCGAGTCAAGCGGCGCTTATTTGGTGTGTGGGTCAAAGGACACCAACCAGATCTTGTGAGATTGTGTGTGTGTGTGTGTGTGTGTGTGTGTGTGTGTGTGTGTGTGTGTGTGTGTGTGTGTGTGTGTGTGTGTGTGTGTGCATGTGGAGCATCTGAGAGTGAGATGTCTGCCGTCATCAGGGGTGTCCTCTCACTTCCCAGCTCGTCTGTCACACTGTTAAAACAGTTAACGACTTGCCACGGGCATGCGACACGGCCCTCCGCCCTCATCGGCATATGGTAATGTGAGCCTGCCCTGGCCTCCCCGTTCAGAATGTCACACCCAGCTCCTCCCATCTCTCCTTAACCTCTCCAACCTTGTGAAAATGGCCACACTGAAGTGCCTCGACTTGAGGATACACAATGACACCCGTCCTGACTTTTAACGGCTCGCCAGAGAGATGGGTGCGCCATGAAACCAACATAACATGGAGGAAAACACTAGAATTTCACTGACCCCGTGGCCTTATTGGCATGAAGAATTTGTGGTTCAGTTAAGTGTGTGTGTGTCTGTGTGTGTGTCTATCTGTGTGTGTGTCTATCTGTGCGTGTGTGTGTGTTTGCCAGTGTTTGTATGTGTGTCAGGGAAAGCGTTGAAGAGAATGCCATGTAAGTGACAAGTGTGTCAGATGTGTCAACACCCGACGCGACCCCTGCAGCCAGCGAGACACAGCTGCCATTAACAATCTGTGTATGTGTGTGTGTTGTGTGTGTGTGTGTCAACATTTGCTCCCTGTCACAGCAGTTAAGTAACAAGCAGGGCATTATTGTTTAGCCATTAAAGAAGGTTTGCTCATTGAGAGTTAATTTGTGACGAAATGCCCGACTTTTATAGACCCTCATAGAAATTTGACTTGCTTGGCATTTGAACATGCGCGCATTTAGCAGCAGGCCCAAAATGTTAAGGAATCTCGAAAGCTCGCTGTCGATGCATCTCATCGAGTGAGTCCTTGGCTGTTAACAGAGTTTACATATAAATGACTTGAAGCGCTCTGACTCTCATACTGATGTCGTGATTTCACAATTTCACAGAGGAAGATGCCAGCTATGACAGCGAAGACGGAGCCGGTGACATCAAGATTAGCTCATCCTCTAAAGAAGCTCCTGCAAACCCTGCTGGGGGCATATCTTTTTCATCACAGTCCTCCAAGCTGCAAACAAACCAGAAAGCCAGGAGTAGGAGACCAGGACCTCTTGGTGAGATGTTTATACATATCTTTAGATTTCCAGGAGACAGATTTCCTTTCTTCCGTTTTTCTGGTTGTGTTTATTTTCTGAATGGACACTTTTCCATAAGAAAAATTCCATGAATAGAGACTGGGTACACCAGGCATTTACATATCATGTTATCTGTTTGAACTGCACACTGTTGCGTTAATGAAAAGGCATGCACAAGGATTATAACATATTGTGTCAGTAACAGGAAAAACTGACAGAAACTTTCCTCTCCTAAGTCAACAGGTTTGAATGACAACGTTCACTTGAGTAGTTTTTGGCTGTTAACGGTCATGCAAATTGTGATGTTGCTCCCATATTCAGAGGAAAACATTATTTTCTCTTCAGATGTCCGGCGAAGCTGAAGAGTTGCAATCTATTTTGCATGTCGTCTCCTCCTCTTTTCCCTTCACACGCATGTTTCTAAAATGTATCTTTTTTCACAAAGAACCATAACCCGATCATATCAACTTGATATCAGTTTTAACACGCTATCTTTAATTTACATGATGCTTTCGTCTCCATCCTCAGGCATGGGGATCTTACCCACCACGGACCAAAGGAGAGCACCCCTCAGGCCAGGCCTCGCCAACACAGAGAGGAGTCGTGCAGATCACCTGCCGACCAACAGAGCATCTCCCCTCAGCTGGGGCGTATTGCCAGTGGGCTGCAGTTTTGGCGACAGCCATGAAAACCACAGAGCTCTGACTGAGGCGAAGAGGATCAGCAAGAAAGATGAGAGGAAGACCTCTGCAGGACAGAGCTTTCGTGGAAAGGTGGGACATTGGATAGCGACGTGTAAACTGACATTCAAACCTCGGATCCCCCCACTCAACTGCCACACCTGTGCATCTCTGTGGCAATGATCAGAGGAAAGAGAGGGCACTGATAAAAAGCATCACTTCTGAAATTTTTTTTTACAACTTACTTTGCATGACCGCTTCTGATAACGTTTGTTATTTGCTCCCTTGCACAGAATAGGAACTGTACTTTGAAAGAAATCATGCAATATTTGTAATTAATATGATGCTCTGAGGACAGTGCAAATAAATGCTCTCCCAAAGTTTATTTATTTAAGGGAGAGAGAGTTTATGTGCTCTACAACTATTTGTCTCCCCTGATCACTACACAAAGTAGTAGGATTCGAGAACGGAAAGGTGAGATACAATAGCCACATTTAGAAGCTTGGTGGAAAGGTTTTATAGTGAGCATTGAGCTGTTACAGAGTCCTAAACAAGGCAGAAATAAAACATGATTTTTGAGTAACAAAGCAGAAGGGGAACTGGTTACCGTGAGTAAAAGAGGGCAGGTGACTCAGAGGGTTACTCCCTTTGGCTACTGCATGCAAAGTAAAGCTGAGAAAGAGAGAAGAAGAATTAGGAAAAGCCCTCGCCGCAAGTTCACTCCTTGCTTGTTTAGGTGTGAGCCACACCCTGCCAGGAAGTCTTGAAAATCCCGTAGATTAACACTGACAGCGCCTACCAATAACTCCTGCTCCCATACGGGCAGATGCTTAACATCAGCTATAAATCAGTCACTGTGGCAAATGCATCGTTTGCTGTCGTTATAGGTGCATGTTTGCAGGTGCGCCGGCTGTGCTAACAGACCGCTGGCCTCATTTTATCTGTGCGAGCAGCAGTTGGCGAGACACTCGCATTTCGCTTTAATGTGAGATGCCCTCAGGTTGCTTTAGTCTTTGAGTCATTGCAAGGGAATGTCCAAAAACACATAACTCCAAACCAAACAGAGGAATATAAAGATAATCATTGGCCTTAATGCTTCACACACCCATGCGTGCTGGCACACAAACACACACATATCACCGGCGTTAAAAGGAAATAGTCACCCATGCCCTCTGGTGACGAAACTTCTATTAATAAAATATATGATCTCTTGATGTGGAAAACCTAACACACACGTCAAATATTATGAACGCTCTTCTTCGGAAAGCCTAAATACAAGCAGAAACCTGTTGGGCGAGCTTACTTACTTCGTCAGTCATCTGTCATCTTTGGATAAACTAGCTGAAACCGGTCTGGAGATGGGTAGTATCTGGTGTGCGTTTATGTTCGTACGCGATGGTGAGAACGTCCACCTCAGGTCAAGAGTCCTCCATCAATAAGGTGGATGTGCAATATGTGCCGCCTGTGCACAAACAATGGCAAGTGTAAAAACTAAAAATTTAAATAAAAATAAACCAAGAAAAACAAAACAAAACAAACAACATCCTTGAGGCTTTAATGATGTATCACATTACAAAAGACATTGACGCCTGGGGTTACTTTCCAATGATGCATTAACCACATCAGTTACATCAGACTGAAACGACTCTTTTAGTTGTCTGCAGGTCCTGTGTACTGATAATTAGTTTGTGTACTACCACATCCTGCTTTCTGACCACTGATGTAATGTCCGGTTTCTCTTTTAGGAAAAGGGTTATGCCGTGAGCAGACTTCTGCAAAGCTTCGCAGCTGATGATGGCTTTCGCTTGGATGAAGAGAGTAGCTTCTCTGAGGGAGAGGAGGATGAAGAAGAGGAGGCCAAAAAGCTGCTGGTTCATCTTCCTCCCAACATGCCTTCCAGAATACCTGGTAAGTATAAACGCTGACATATAACTTAGTATTACACAGAATCACAGGCTTGCTTTACCACACACAAATGCTCCGTGTCTGCTCCTGCGTCCATCTCCTCACGTTACACCGAAACTGACGAGCTCACTCAGTGCATGCTCAAATTTTGTATATTTCAGCTTTTTTCTTCTTCAATCCATCTTTCTACTCCCTCCATAGCTCTGCCAAACTGTGTGTTAAGTAAAGAGATGTTGGTAGATGGACTGAAGATCCTCATCTCCAAGGAGGACGAGCTGCTGTATGCCGCCTGTGTCCAAACTTTGGACCTGCCTGATATGTAAGACCCCATTTTCCTGTTAGTAGTGCATAAGGCATTTCCACTTTCTGTTTTTTTGTTTTTATCACAAATGTGCTTGTCAATGCAACAATGTGACATATCAATCCCTCAAATACAGGTATCTTTATTTGAGGGATTGATAAATTGTTTATTAATCATGAGATCTGGAGTGTTTTTCGAGAGGCGAAAACTGCGGAATTTATCACCAAGAAGGCATTTAGCAGCAAGAGTGTTGTGTGATTTTCAAAACACTCGAAAACCGAATATATTTAAATGCCTGGCAGCTGTGAGAATCCTGACAAACAAGTTGCTGAGATAATTGCAAAGCCTTAGGACAAAACCCCTTTTCTTGGTTCCCAGAAGACTGCTTTGAAATGTAACAATAAAAACTGCTAAAAATTGGAACTCATAAATTAAAATTACAGTTTTTTTTCAATGTTTAAATTTTTTTTTTTAGATTTAGTGTTGTAATTGAAGGGGAACGAGGTAATCGCCCCAGGATATACTCGCTGGAGCAACTGCTACAGGAAGCAGTAAGTGAGACCCCTTAGCCTGTATAACGTTTGCAGGTTTGTGATGACCTTCATCTGAAAAGTTTTGCAATTTTTTTCTCTCTTTACCAGGTGCTGGATGTGAGGCCACAGACCGAGGCCATCCTGACTGCAGGGACGCGAGTGTGTGCCTACTGGAGTGAGCGCTCCCGTTGCCTCTACCCTGGCTACGTCCACCGAGGTGAGTTACACATGCCAATCGCCTCACTCTGCACGCAATAACAAATCTTTCCAGCAACCCATGTTCTCCCTACTGTGTTGGGCAATTAGGAAGTCCAGGTGAGGAGGAGAAGGACGGCAGTGTGATGGTGGAGTTTGATGATGGTGACAGAGGAAGGATCTCCCTTGTGAACATCAGGCTTCTGCCCCCCGGATACCAAATTCGCTGTGAGTATGGCTTTGACTATAGGAGTTATTGAAAAAAGAAGCAGTGCACAAGTGTATTACACATATATATATATATATATATATATATATATATAAACATATAAACAAACAGAAGAAGACGGCCGTAGTGATCGATGTAGCGGTTCCGAATGACAGCAATATCAGGAAGAAGGAACACGAGAAGTTGGAGAAATACCAAGGGCTCAGAGAAGAGCTTGAGAGGATGTGGAGGGTGAAGGTAACGGTGGTCCCCGTGGTAATCGGAGCACTAGGTGCGGTGACTCCCAAGCTAGGCGAGTGGCTCCAGCAGATCCCGGGAACAACATCGGAGATCTCTGTCCAGAAGAGCGCAGTCCTGGGAACAGCTAAGATACTGCGCAGGACCCTCAAGCTCCCAGGCCTCTGGTAGAGGACCCGAGCTTGAAGGATAAACCGCCTGCAGGGGCGTGCTGGGTGTTTTTATATATATATATATATATATATATATATATATATATATATATATATATATATATATATATATATATATATATATATATATATGTATATGTATAAATCACTTATCAACCCTTTTCTGTCAGGTGCTGAACCCTCTCCAGCGCTTCTGATCTCTCCTGGACGACGAGGTCGACGAAGCTCCACCCAGGAGAAGAAAGACACAGAAAAACCACCCAATGAGTCAGAAGGAAGGCCTCAGGAAAAAAGACCAGGTAGGAGAAAAGGAACGAAGGCTTAGTTGAATCTGTAGGGACTGAATATCTCTTAGGCTTTAACATATATACTGCCTGAGAAGTGCAGATCCACATGCATACATGCGAAGCAAAGCCTCTTACTGTTCCAACTATCAGCTAATAATCAGGAGCTCAGAGTGCAGGTTCAATACCCAAAGACTCATAAATTTACATTCCTAGTTAGCCACCTGTCATTTTGCCTAAGTGATCAAAGTCATCAAATGTCGTCGGTGTCCTTTGTGAAGTTAAGCAACAAACAAGTAACTGATCTCAAAGTAAGAGTGACAATAAAACTGGGAGGAGAGACAGGTTTACCAGGTTTGTTGTAGTTTGAGTAATGGATATGTTGAAACTTAGGCAGGTGAAGATGAAGGAGATAAAGATATTAAGTTTCACTAAAGCCCTTACTTCCACAATTAATCATAGTTTGTTCGTTAGACCTGACATTTTCTACTGATATTAACTTCCCTCTGGTGCTGGCTCCTTTTACAGTTGGTAGACCGAAGAAAATACATTCGGTGCCTAAGACTACCAGCACACCGACATCAGTGACTGACACCATAACAAAAGGCAGCTCTTCCATGCTGAACTGGTGCGTTCCCAGGAAGAGACCGCCAGTGGATTTCTTCCTTTTCAATGGGACGTCCCGTAAGACCCAGAAAAAGATCAGAGAGCGAGACTTGGGGTTATTTCATCGGCCTTCCTCCCACTCTTTGGCTCCACCAACCCCTATCAAAGGCATCTTTGGCTCTCCTTTTGAAGTTGACTCATTCAGTAGTATTGCTAATGGGTACTCTACCTTTGGAAGTGGTGGAAACTCTGGATCTGGGAGACCAGTTAACGCAGTAGCCTCCATGGGGCTCCGGGACTCCTCGTCTTCTTCTTGCTCCTCGTCTGTCACCATGGGTATGACAGCTGGGAGCCGGAAGCCAGCGAGTGAACGTGACAGGAAACACTTTCTTGTGAAGTTAGACCACGAAGGAGTGACCTCTCCTAAAACAAAGAATGGCAAAGCCTTGCTTCGACTAGGGGGGGCTGCAGTGAGAATAGGGAAGAGCCACGCCTCCACAGGGGCACCGCTGCGATACATCCAACCCTCCCTGCTGGTGAAAGATGGCAAGAAGGGAGGAGGGGAAAGAGACAGTGGCGGGGCCCGCTCTAAGGCTCCTGTAAAAGGCGTTCCACATCTGAGAAAGGATCTTCTATCGGCTGGTCTCGGAGTTCAAGGCGGAGATTACAGTTTGGACTACCCGAGTGACTGTCCAAGCTCTTACTCGGAGCTGGATGAGGATGATGAGGATGACGGTCAAGACCCTGACACACGAAGAAGAACTGTCTCGTCCCATCGGGGTGGTCGTTTTCTGTCTCGTCACGCCATCTGTTTCTCATCATCTTCCTCCTCCTCTTCCTCTTCCGGCTCCATCTCCTCTTCATCCCTCTGTTCCTCCGACAATGACTCCTCCTACTCCTCTGATGAAGAGTCCTCCTCCGTGCTGCTGCGCCGTGCACTGCTCCAACAGGACAAACAAAAGCACAGACAGAGCATGAACTCTGATCTCCTGAGCCCTGATCTTGCCACCTCCAACTCCTCTCCATCTTCTTCATCTCCAGCTCATGGCTATGTGACAAAAGCCAACATGGCCATGAGCTCAAAGATGAGAGCCGACAGAGTAGAAGACAGAAAGGACTACGTATCAAAAGGAAGTATGAGTAACAGCAGCAGCACAGCTAAGAACCAGTTAAAGAGGAAGGATGGTCCCAATACCCACCATCACAGTCAAAGCAGTGCTGGCCGCCAGCAGCTGAAACCTGCCTCTAAGGACCCGGCAACAGCTAAGAAGCAGAGGATGTCTTCACCCGAGCCCCTGCCCAACATGGCTCCTCTACTGCCTGGACGCCAGCTCTGGAAATGGTCCGGCAACCCCACACAGGTAAGAAGATTTGTGTAGTATTTGACTACTTTTTATCAGTGTTTAACAAGGCTTAAGAGATGGCTATTTGTGAGTAATCAGTGTTTATTGATTAGTCTATTGTGTTCCCAGACTGTTTTTTGGCACTGTTTCAGCTTTTTTGTCATTGTGAGAATTTCCGAGCAGCTTTGATTTCTAATTACGTTCTCATAACTAAGTCATTTGTTTCATAATGCAAATATATTATTTTGCTTTTATTGCTTTTACAAAATCAGCTGATCTAAACCTGCTGGCTCAGTCCATATGTGTCTGTGAGTCCTGCTGGAAAATCGTATACGGTGCTATTTAACCTGCATAAGGCTCATACATTTGTTCTGCAAGTAGCTTGGCAACCGACCTCTAGCCGAGATCCTATATTTCACGATGTTCTTGGTGTTTCTGACTTCAGCTTTGTCTGTTGTCACTGATGCTTGCTCAGTTCTGCTGCTTTTCCAGCATTTTGACCTTCCATATAAGCAAATGAAAGGCCAGAGTCACACCACCAAAATAAACCTCATCAGTCAACCATATATTGACTAAAGGGGTCTTGCCAGACTTGTCGAGTATCAGTATCCTACTTAAGTCCTCCGATCTAAGTAGGTTACTGATTGTTGCTCCAGTTTCTGCCGTGTCATACCTTGATTACACACGGTAAATGCGATGATCAAATATGGTCTATCTCAGATTGCGTATTCTGCTTCAGACTTTGTACACATTAGCAATCTATCTTAGTTGGTGTGCTTAATCTGTGAAATTGTTATCCAGTTTATTAAGTTGCAGTCCCGAGATAACAGAACAAAACCTTTTGAACAACCGCTGCCATTCTCTTCTTTCATCCTATCACGCTGTTTGCTTAGTAAACACCACTACATCTGTCGTCTGAGACGTGCAGCTCGAAAAGAAACCGACCCTTCGGTCAGTAAATCAAAAGGTGCAGCACAAATATAGGTACATTACTCAACTTGTGCATAAGATTCAGTATTATTGCTTTATCAGAGAGGATTACTGGTGTTATTGTAAATGTTAGGTGCTGGAAATCATCCACTAAAAGTATGTTAGATGAATACATTATGGTGGCCCTGAGAAAAACACACACTAGTAAATAGAAAATGTAAAAAAAAAACAAAACAAAAAAAAACACAAAAGCTTACAAAAACCTTAAAAATGTGGAGTTGACCGAGCATAGAATTAATTCAAGTTGAGCTCAATGGTTTGAATGGTGCATTTCATTTGCTTTTGTCTGTTTGCAGCTGGTGTGCATCTGCAAGCCACCTTGCAGCCCATCTGTATCCTAGCTTTTCCTTTCGTGTTGTATTTGACTTTATCATTGTTGTCACTGATGTCATTGATTCTTCTTTTTCTTACTGCCACTTTTCCCACATCCAGCTTCGGATGGTCCCAAAACAAAGCCACGTTGCCAAATATAGATTATTGAAGATAGAAATATCCATACCTTAAGATTATACTAAAAAAATGAAGCTGACTGGGCTGGGTTTTTTTCTCTTTTCTTTTTTTTTTCTTTTTTTCTTTTGTGTTGCACAGATTTTGTTGGATTGGTAAATTATACTGAACCTTGCCCTAGTCTGCTCTGGTGATGAAACAAACTGTAGAAACTGTCTAAATCAACTGAGTGCTGTTTTCTCTTTCCTTCACAGAGGAGAGGTCTGAAGGGTAAAGCCCGCAAGCTTTTCTACAAGGCCATTGTGCGGGGCAAAGAAACAGTGCGTGTCGGGGACTGCGCTGTGTTCTTGTCACCCGGCCGGCCCCAGCTGCCCTATGTGGGCAGAGTGGAGAGCCTCTGGGAGTCATGGAGCTCCAGTATGGTGGTCAGGGTCAAGTGGTTCTACCACCCAGAGGAGACTCGCCTGGGGAAGCGACACCGTGACGGCAAGGTAAAAAGTGGGAAGTGCATGCAGAATTTCTGGAAGGGAAATGGCCAAATTAACAAGACTGTGAAGTTTTCATGAGCATATATTACTTCTTTTTATTCCGTACCCCCAGATGATTGAACTTCCACTTAGATCATAAAGCTATTAATATTTGCAGATCTCTAAAAACTAAGCGTACGGTGACTCAAGATTAATCTAAGCTTTACATAGTCGTGCATTTTATATTTCTGGAAAAGAAATGGTTTATTTGGAATAAAGAAGAAAAAGCAAGATGTTTAGACTGAGCAGGAGCATATATTGTATGAGCAAAGACAAAACTACCATGAACACTTTCAAAACCTCAAATTTTCTCATTGAAAACCCCACAATCAAAAAGGTATTTGTAGGAGTGAAAACACTACAACAACAAAAACACACAACAAAAAGCATGAAAATCTGTTTAAATATGACATTATTCTATTCTTCCGATTGTCTCTCTTCCAGAATGCCTTGTATCAGTCGAGCCACGAGGATGAGAACGATGTGCAGACAATTTCCCATCGGTGTCAGGTGGTCAGTAAGGCTGAGTATGATCACCTGATGCGCGAACACAAGCCGGGTACCACGGCTAATGACCTCTTCTATCTGGCCGGAACTTATGAACCAACTACAGGCCAGCTGGTCAGTGCAGATGGCATGGCTATTGTGTCCTAGCACCACCAGCTAGGAAGAAATCAGAAAACTGACCTTGTCTCCGGAGTTTCTAGGATGGTTCTTCAGAAGACAACAGGGGGACAAAGACAAATCAGGACAAAGAACGGAGGGCTTTGGTTACTGATTTACACGAGAAAAGGCGCTAGCCCGCCAGATAAAGCCTGGCAACACTGGCACTTAAGAGGAGACTGGTTTGTTCCGAGGAAAAATCTGATCGACGTCAAATTTAACCACTTTATCAGAGCATCTTGTAATTGTGGCGAGATCGCTGCAAAACAAGTAGAAAAACCAAGGACATGAGCACTTTGGAGTGTAGTATTTCTGGAGGCATAACGGAGACTTGGCTTCCTGAAACAAAGAGAGCAGCAGAGAGCGTCTGCTAAGGAGAGACATGCTGTAAACCACACTGGTTTGGATGGTTTTAATGGTCTTATACTGGTAGTGTAACTACAACGCGGAGATTGAAAGATATCCAACAGGACCAATAAACACTGTAGTTTGGACTGTGTGTTTAAATGTGCGTATTTGTGTTTGCAGAGTGGCTGCGATGACCCTGTTTGACATATAATTAGCTCTAAGTAAATAGTGCTTTAGCGTGTGTTTATACTGTACGTGTGTGCGCGTGTGCGTGCGTGTGCGTATGTGTGTGTGTGTGTGGTCATGGACGGGTGTGCTCATACAGCAAAGATGTCGACGTCATGGCACACGGGTGGGCATGCCTCTGAATATTAATCAGCCCAGTACTATTAAACGTGCAGTTTTCAGTCTTTGCGACTGAAACACAACATTAAATTTTTTTGCTCTTTTCAAGCCATACACATCAATACCTCTCTCTCTCGCATGCCCCTGCTCGGGTGCGGAGACACATGTACAGGTAGTTGGATTGTTTATTTGAACTGTGCGTGCATGTTGGGTGTGCGTTCATATGTGTGCGTGAGAGCGCGCCTGCGCTTTGTACAGCATTATGGGAAGGATTACATGATGTAAATAGTATATATTTGTTCTTATTTCTTGTTTTTCTTTTTGCAGAGAAGATTATTTTATTTAGATTTTTTTAGGGTGTGTGGGTGAGTCTGGGGTGGGCGGGGGGTGGGGAGGGATGTCAGCCTCTAGCAGAGGTTTCTTCGCTCTCAATGCACTGAACAGTATCAGATGTTTGGATTGGACATCAGACTGTATGACTGATGTGATGACTTTGTGGTTGTAGCCTCTGCTTTAGGCAAAGGGTAAATATGTAGAAAGGGTATTTGGGAAATTTTTTTTATAATGTAATCAGACAAAAAAGCTCTTTTTACTTGTGTCCAGTTCTTTCTTTCTTTTTTCTCTTTATATTTTACTCCGTTAGGTTAAGAATGTGCATTTCCTTGTTTTGTTTTGTTTTTCATTTGTATTTAATTTTTTTTTTTTACAAATACTGGAAAAAGCAAGCTGACTTTCTGCTGTTCTGCGATCCTGAAAGAATCTTCTGTATCTATTCTAGCCTGTATTATAAAATGTAGATATTTATCCGGCAGCAAAAAGAAACATACCAAAGCACCTGTGAGTTTACGCTTCACCACATTAGAAGAAGGAGGAAAAAAGGAAGAAAGAAACAATTTTATGAAAGACGCTCAATCAAATCTGAATCTGGGACCTCTGCAATCACCGAGGTATTCGACAGAGTTCCCTCTTGTTGTCCGCTCGCGTACATCCGGCGTTGCTATGACGGCCCCTGTTGCAGCAACATTGTCTGCACACCGCCCGGCTGATGCACTTGAGGTCTCAATGGCAACCAGAAATGGCGTCACGTGACTGTGAAGGACAATCAGAGCCAATCAATCGGACAATGCCGAGGGACAAAAAAAACAAAAAAAACAAGGATCCAATCATGACTTATGCTTCTTGTCACTTTTATTCCTGCTTTGCCAAAAAATGTCTATATGTGTGTGTGTGTGGGTGTGTGTGGGCGTGTGTGTGTTGTCTTTTGTCTTTTTATGTTTGTTTGTTTTCGTCATTTACCATTCTGTTCTTGTTTATGCAAGCCTGTGCTGGCTGTCTGTGTGTCGGATGTAAAGGGGGAAGAACATGAATGCAACCCCCCCCCCCCCTCCTTTTTTTTTTTAACTGACTTTTAACAACATTGTTCCTGTTACACTGCAAAGCAAAAGCTTTAAATGGAAACTAATGTGAAACTCAGTTTGGAAATATTACTTTTATGGGTCTTTAATTTTAAAAAAAATGAAAAAAGAGAGATTTAAAGCTTTTCTTTAAGAAACACTGGATTCAGTTCTAAACATCACATTTTGACAGAAGCAACTTTTGTTTTTGTTCTTTCTTTTTATAGACCCACTGGAACCTGTTTTGTATGGTTGAGATTGCCTACTAAAATATATTATGTGATTTCAGTCATGCTATGGAAATATAACTTAAATATTTCCTCATGTACAAAAAGAAAAAAAAATATTTATCTTAATTTTATTGCCTTTTTTGTGTTTCATTAAAAAAAAAGAAGAATTCTTACAAAATAAAAGCATGTCAGTTGTTTCTTTCCCCACTCCACGCCCTCCCTCCACCTTACTGTTGGCTGTGAGCTCGTTGAATACCTCCCAGTGATCATCAATGCCGATCATTTGTCTGCTGTAAGAAAATGGACCGCAGAAGAAAGCAAGAATGAGGAGGCGAGTAGGTGGGGGAACACGAGACGAGGAAGCAATTTGAAACTATAGCTGTAGCCGATAGAGGAGGAAGAATGGGGAGAGAAAGGGCAACTGTATCTTAGGGTGTTTCATGAGAGACGACGGGATAAAGTCTCTGCAGGCTCTACAGGTGGGTCAGGTATTCAGAATAATAAAAAAACAGAACAGGATCATTAAGAG
This sequence comes from Diplotaxodon limnothrissa, assembly GCF_057381915.1. NCBI lineage: Eukaryota > Metazoa > Chordata > Actinopteri > Cichliformes > Cichlidae > Diplotaxodon > Diplotaxodon limnothrissa. Next base: position 12,642,809 of record NC_140603.1, on the reverse strand, counting down.
AACAAAGGGAGGATATCAGATTTCAGCTGGCAAAGATTTCAAATCTGCACTCTGCATTTTTGTGCTAGCACACAGCTCATGTGAGAGTCTATAAACCACTATAAATAAATTATGTCAGTGCATTCCTGCACTGCATGGGTTTTCTGCTAGTGTGTGTGTGTATTACCCAAGAACAGTTGAGATTATATCCCCCCTGCAGGCTGTGGACTGCCTGGGCCAAAGTTTGCAAATTTTCTGGTGCTTTATTCAAGACTTCCTGCAACATATTCACACCTTTTGTATCGCATTGAGCCTTTTGTTATGCCGCTCACGGCAAACTTCTACTTTACCTTTGACCTCAAATTACAATCCAGTTGCCTTGTGGCCCCTTGCATTGCCTTGAACATCGGTCATAAACTTTTTCTACTCTGAGCTGTGGTTTGTTTTTTTGTTTTTTTTAAATGGCAGCCCCTCCTTCACAGTTTTTTCCATTTTAAAACTCGGGCCAGCGTCTGTTTTGCTTGTCAATACATAACAACTTTACTCATGGTCCTTGGCCATACATACACACATTCAAATAGGGGCCAGTGGTATGTGTGCATATTTGCGTTTCTTTTGTCTTTTGCATTTAGCTGTTTCGGCAGTTTGACTTGTTATTACAAAGATATGAAACAGTACTCCCACCACACACACACACATGCTCCCTTTCTGCTTACTGTTGGTCTTTTACATCCTCCTCATCGGCCACTCAATCAACCGACGCCTTCAAAACACACACACGTTAAGTGCAGTCTTTGACTCCTTATCAGCAGGTTTGCACTGGGCTTATCTGGTTGACATTGTTAAACTACTTTACCCAGAATGCTGCAGGAGATAGGGCCACAATGGGAGGCTCGGGTGCCCTTTGGGTTAATGAGAGAGGGCTTTCACATTGTTAGAGCAAACATGCTGAAAGCTGATTTGTGTGTGTGTGTGTGTGTGTGTGTGTGTGTGCGTGCGTGTGCGTGTGTGTGTGTGCACGAGCGCGTGTGCAATGGGTCAAGGTGTCATAGAAAGGTGTGGCAGTTTTCGTTGCATATCTCTGTTTTCAGGTGTAGGTTTGTGCAAAGGCACAACATCTGAAGCATGCTCACCTCAGCAATCCACTGATACAGGAAAAGTGTGTACCTAAGATGCATATGTGTGTATGCATGTGTGTGTGATGCCAGGAGGTGGGGGATGGGTGGGTCCAATCCAGAGAAAGCCCTCTATTTAGATATAGCCCGAGCATGTCACCAGAGTGAATGAATGGCTGTCAGCTGCAGCGGGATGCTGCATGTGTGTGCAGATAGTTGGTACGTGTATGTGTGCGTGAAGTTTTATATGCGTGTGCGAGCTTGTGTATATTCAGGTCACTCAGTGTGGGAGTAAGGAGATCAGCGGCTTCTCTGCATCACCTCATCCATCGTTCATCTGAGCCACAGAGAGCTCGTCACAATGATCCATCTTACTATCTGTGTGTGTGTGTGTGTGTGTGTGTGTGTGTGTGTGTGTGTGTGTGTGTGTGTGTGTGTGTGTGTGTGTGTGTGTGTGTGTGTGTGTGATACTGTAGATGTCCCTATAGCCAGCCTGACTCATTTGTAGTTGTGCAACGTATTCTGTGGAAACAGATGGAAGGCTTACATAAATCATGGATTCTTGGCAGTGTGGAAGTCATGTCCATGTCTTCCTACATTACAACACCAACAAGCGTCCACTGTTCCATTTCCCCCAGTTTTATGACTTGACTCTGGACCATTACATGGAATATTTAAAGGAAAACATTAGGCTTGTACTTTCTTCTGAATTCCCACAGATAACTGGCCAAGTGTCAATGATACGGCCATGTTTTCAGCTTAACATATGAGTAAAAATATTTGACAGGTTTAAGGCAGTAAATATCAGGATTTGGTGTCAGTTCCTCAGAGAACTGGGCATTAATTTTATAGCTGCCATTCTGCATTACTGTTCGGGGATCATAATAAACAGTGTATTCTGTACACAAAATACACTGTTTTTATACTTTTAAGACTTTTAAGACATCTACACTTGGCCATTAGATTATTCTATCATCATTAGATCATTAAAGTAGACCTAATGTGGCTCGGTTCTCTAGCTTCCTTTAGTCCAAAAACAGCTAGAAAAAGTCTTTAATTAACGCTTTTGAATGCTGCTAAAAGTGTTGTTCAAACAAAGGTTTTCTTTCTTTTTGCAGGTTCAAGTCGAGTTAAATGTGGTATGACAGGTAAGTGTTCATTGTTCTCTCAGGTTGCAGGCACCGGACGGTTGCGGTTGCTTTCATGGGTAGAACTGCAAATATTTTCTGCAGATACTTGCTGGGAATGATTCCCTTTTCTTCAACAGGCTCGTGTTTCTTTGTTAGGGAGAGGAGGGGTCAGTAAAGTTTAACCAAAAGCAGAATCCCCAAACGGGTCAGGAACGTACGAGTTAGCGAACAACACGGTGTTAAACTAAGAGACCAATATTACTGAATTAGAACACTGAGTAGCAGTGAAAGTGAAAGAAGCAGAACCTGAGGATAGAGCAGAACCTGTCCATGCTGTACTCTTCCTTTAACCTTGTGAAATTTTGGCTCCAGCCTCTCTGTAACCGTGAACTGGATAAGAAGATAGATGGATATGTATTGTTATAACAGTTGGCCCTGCTATTAAACATGGTCAAAATGTTAAATAAAGATGTCAGTACAACTACAATAAATTCCTGTGAGCCAAAAGTGGAAGGTTCCTACTGCTCTAAATATACTGTTATACTGAGAGTGTATCTCCTCGATATGGTAATCTCGAGCACAGAGCTCTGCCTGTGAGCTCAGAGCCCCACTCACCTGCTGTTCCTTTCTTCTGCCCTTCAAAATCAGGAGGTTTTCCAATTTAGAAACTTAGGAGAACGTTAGCTTAAAGCAGTGATGTCAAACAAAAGGCCGGGTAGCCAGACTTGGCCCACCAAACACTCGAATCTGGATGATTCAACAGCTTTGGAAAATTTGAAGGAAGACGTACATTTTGGACATTTACCTGTATTTTCACAAGGTTTACAACTTTTCTACTAATTAATATCTCCTCCATGGGAATTCATCTCCTTCATACACCAAAGTAAATGAGAACTAAACAATGAAATGACAGAGAGGTCCGATTTGAATGATTTTTACTATGGGTTCACTTAATAACAAAGAAAATAAAAGAAAGAAAGGATATTATCTTTCAATTATTAAATAAAATACACATTTATCACAGAACAGTCTTAGTTAATGATGATCTAACAGAACTTCTGTTATTTTTACTAATTTATTTCTTAAAACTAAAGCCAGAACAGTCATGCTGACAGACGTATTTCGTTTACTACAGCAGCTTTCCTTTTCTTTGTAGAAAAACTGACATGTATTGTTTAAATATCAATTCTTTCATATTAAAACACCTCAAGGGTTAAATGTGTGGCTAAACTTCTTTACACTTACAGAAAGGGGAGTTTCACTGGTCCAGCCCACTTCTAATCAAAGTGGGCTGTATGTGGCCCAGGATGTAAAATGCCTGGCTTAAAGTGACAAAAGCTAACACATTCGTGTTAACACATATTGTTTAAAAGAGGATGAACTGAAGGGCTGCGCCAAAGATCAGGTTTGTTTTGAACTGCGAATCGTGTAAAAGATAGAAAAGGTAGAGTCCAAGAATAAAATCTGCAGCTGGTAATGAGAGACAGCATGAAGAGCTGACGTATCAAAGCTGCCACTGTTGAGAAAAGCATATTTTACACATGTTTGTCTTGCTGTTTGTGAAAGCTGTGGTTTGTCAAAGCAATCATTGTTACATGTGGCATATTAAAGGCTGACGTCTTTAAATATATTTTGTTTTCTTCTTTGTCTGAATGATAAAGGTAACAAGAAAAAATAAATTACTCCTAAAATAATGTTTATGGGGTGATTCAATGGTGCAATGCAAAACGCATTAAAGCAACTGTTATTTATTTGAGCACAATATGAGTTAATTGAGAAAATTCTGCTCAAAATAACTGCATTAAAATGACCAATTTAATCAATTTGTATTTTCTGATACACCGTTCCATGTCAAGGTAAAATCCTTTATCATTACAAACATTGTGTACACAGTGAAGCAGGGAAAAGAGTGACAAGAGTAGAAAGAAGAGAACAGTGACGAAAGGAGAAGAAAAAAGAGGAAAGAGGGGCTGAGGAAGAGGCGAGGATCAGGATGATTTTGCAGCCAGGATGCTGTCTCAGGGTGACATAGTGCCAAACTTCTTTCATGATGTCCTTATTTCACTATTAAACCACAGGAAAAGTAATGGTTTGCTTTCTGTAATGAAGCTAAAACAGACTCCACACACATACACGCACACGCTGTACATTGCTTAGACTAGTTCTGGCGGTTATCACTGATGCTGGTATTTGATATTTGGAATAGTAGAGGAGACTTGGCTGACTTGTGGCCGCCTGCCCCGACAATCAGAATAGGTCAAACATCTTGTAAAGTCTTAGTGGACACAGCAACCCGATCTGCAGACACCTGATAGCAGCAGTGCAGGAATGTGTGTGTGATATTTATGATAGGATCTTGATGCAGGCAAGAATTTACACGTATCTGTGTGTGTTTGTGAAAGAGAGGCACACTCGATTGCCAAACCTGCCAACTCTACCCCAGCGACAGCAGGAGAAAAGATATATACAGTGTATTTATATTAAACAACTAGTGTAAACCCACCCACCCACATGCACACACACACACGCACATATACATATCGCAAACAGGCCTGTATGTTCTTTCCTCTTGATCTGTTGTCAGCTACACTGTGGGGGTCATCAAAATACCTGTAACATTACACCTATCTGGACGTAACACGTACAGTAAATTAAAGCGAAACCTGAACTGTGTGGCAGTGTTGGAGGATTTATCACCTCACATGCTTCTATCACCACTTGAAATGTGAATTGATGCAACAGGCAGACAGTCGGGTCCCATTTCCTAACATTTCATCGGGTTTTTTTAAAACAATATTCCATATTAAATGGATACTATATCACAGGATCACTGTAACAGTTTTCATCGACGTGTGGCGTGCTCACAAGTCCATATCGCTTCTGTGTGAAACTGTTTCTTAAAAGGCCACTTGTTTTATGTCATATGTCAGGATATCTGGGGAATTATGGGAGGTTAAATTATATGCTGCTGTTGTTCTGTGTGTAAATTTAGACTGATGAGAAAACTGCTGTAGCTTTAAGTTGTGTATGGAAATACATTTTTTAAAAGTTCAAGAGAAAGTGAGTCTCTGGAGTTTCTTATGGTCATTAGGGTATTCACAGATCGGTTGGCAAGCGCTTGATGGCTGACGCCTTTTAAAATAATTTGCAAAAAGGTTGAAGAACTAAAAACTTTCCTGTCTCTCCTTTGGTTGATACTAGATTGCTGCAATCACCCTTAATTACATAAAAGATGCTGATTTGTCTGTAGACACTACTCACCATCGTCACTTTCCAAGAAGCTAGCATGTTTTTTGGTCACTAGCAGTTTGCATGCTAGTAGCTGTGCCTTAACAGAGCAAAAGGCCCAGCTTTGGAGTTGTACTCTTCACAATTACACTATAGCTTAGAGACTAGTTTGCAAATGTTTGCAGACTAGTCTGCATCTTCCATACAAACTACTCTTGCAGTTTTAAGGTGGTTTTTGGTGCCGCACCAGATAACTCTTTGCAACCAGTTTCACAGTACCAACTGCCAGCAACTACTCATGAACCATTAGCAGGTTACACACTTTTCCGCACTGACAACACTGATTGTTGTCTATACCTACATGTCTGAGGCTTTAGCAACTGATTTTAAAATGACTGCCAGCAGCTTTCACAAACCACTCGCGCCCCACTGGGAAATGTCTATTCTTCCCTTATGATGAGTGAGCATACTGGTTGGCCAGGATCAACGGGCCCAACCACTGATCCATTTTCCTAACTCCTTAACCAGCTTAGTGTTTGTGGGAGTGCTAGAGTTTGTCTAACTCCAAACCTAACAAATTATTTTAGTTAATGAGGTTCAGAGGTGATGGGGTAGAATTTAAGACAAGCTACTTATTCAACCCTCTAGTCTTTAAGCTAAAGGCCCCCTGGGTGCTGCTTTGTATTTAGAAGAATGACTGAGGCATCTGTCGTCTTAATAGTTTTTATTATTAATAATATTTTTTATTATCTTCTCCTGTAAAAAACGCAGAAAACATGCTTCATAATATACGTAACTTACAATAGGCTTCCTCTGTTGACTAGCTTGAAAAGCTGCCTGCAGTTACTTATAGAAGTCAGCTTGTCATTCTCATCCCACGTAGGAAAGAAAAAACACATTTTGAAAACCAAGGCAATTTTTTTCGTGCTCTCTCTTTTTAAGAAGCTCTAATTACTGAGACACAAAAATAATATCACCAGATATCTGGTAAAATGTGAAAGGCAATTTGGGGTAGATTCTTTTTTTCTTTCCAATTTACACATATGGGAGATTTGAAAGCAATTAAGAACACATAGAAACTCTGTAGTTATTAGAAATCCCAAGATGAGCCAGGTACAAATATTGATAATAATAATAAACAGAGATGGTGTCTAGATGTAGTTACCATGGTGATAAGTGACTGAAAATGAATAAACAATTTAGATTTTAATTGGTAAATGTAATAATTTGTGCACTGGAATTAGCCCTGATGAGCCTGCTTCATATTTTAAAAAAAACCACACACTCTGAATATATGAAAGGCTGAGAGATGCACGAAGAGTAAGAGTCATAAAAGACAACTGCCTTTGTGTGTTTTAAAACTCACGCTTGTGGTCCCCAAAGATGAGATCTGTTCTTCTCTGTCTGTATAAATGACAATTCATCAACTGACAACAATCCTGAGAGATTAAGACGCCACACTGAGTGAGCAGGGCCGAACCACCAGGAACATACAGTACAAAATCAATGGAACAGTTAAGCCTCCTATATGTCAGACAACAGGAATCAAGACAGGCCCCGGAAACCCTGCTTATATTTTGGTCTTTTTGTTATCCGTGTTGACTCAGCAAAGTGTGTGTGCGTGCGTGAGTGTTTGCATGACAATGGGAGACTGAGGAGGATTATGTGAGAATTATGTGTGTGTGTTTGAGGAAGCTGTATGGAGAATTTGTGGTTGCGTTCTTGCAGTAGTGAAAGTAAAAAGTATGTGTGTGAATAAGACTGAAGGTTTTGGATTAGTGTGTGTGTGTGTGTGTGTGTGTGTGTGTGTGTGTGTGTGTGTGTGTGTGTGTGTGTGTGTGTGTACCCCTGGCAGCTGTTTGCCCCACCCAGAGCGGTCTTGGCAGTGTCTCCTTGCAGTAACTGCTCCCACATGTCAGCACAGTCAGGGCACTCTCCTCAGGTGCCAGAGTTTCAAGTGTATGTGTGCCTGTGCGTGACTATGTGAGAGAAAGCAATAGAAAAACAAAGACTGATCTGATTCCTAGCCTGTCCATTTTATACACTTGTGTGCTATATGAATAAAACATCAAATATTATCCGGAGAACTTCCAGGTTAGGCAAGGTACGGCTATGTTTGTGTCAGGGCCACATGGGCCAAGAGACCACTTAGTGACCATCTGGCAACCACCAGTCATGAGGGAAAAATGGGTATTTCCCCAGACAGTTGCAAGTAGTTGCTGGAGTTTGCTGGCAGTTGCTGTGAAATCAATCAATCAATTAATTGATAAAGGCTTATTCAAATATGCCTGTGCATTCTGGCACAGTTTTTAGGCGGTTTTTCTGAAAGCTTGCTCACAGTTGTTAGCATGAAATTGACCACTTAGGCTACGTTCACACTGCAGGCGAAAGCGCATTTTTTTGACCCTATGTGACCCATATCTGATCATGGTATGACAGTGTGAACGGCACAAATCCGATATTTTCAAATCCGATCTGGATCACTTTTGTATGTGGTACTGAATCCGATACATATCCGATGTTTTAGAAAGCGACTGCTGTTTGAACGGTCAAGTCGCATTACATCCGTCTTTTACGTCACTGACACAAGACAGACACAGACGCCAATTATCAGCGCCGGAGAAGCGCCTGAGAAGACATCGTGAACGCTTCCTGGCCATCCAGTGTAGATGTCAGTGAAACTGTTGGGAAGACAACGTTGGAGAAACGTGAACATTTTATTTGTACTGTATAATCTGCAGACTCTGACAGAAATCTGCAACTATCCTTTGAAGCACTGCTCCGCTCTAAAACAGCAATAAGGATCATTATTTGGCCATTTGTAAATAACAAAATAACTTTATAACTTAAAGCAAAACTGGGAAACGTAAAGTCAGAAACAGTCAAACAATACTGTTTGGTCTGGGTCTAAACAGAGTGCGTTGTGTGTGACGTCTTCTTTTGCGCATGCGGGCCGCTTTGTGGGTTCACACTAGAGCGCGTTTGCTGTCACATTTTATTTGTAGTGTGAACAAGCAGACAAAAAAATCGGATTTGATCAAAAAATCGGAATTGAGCATTAAGACCTGCAGTGTGAACGTAACCTTAGAGATACATATTGTGTATTCTGTGCTGCAATGAAAACTTTGCTTGCTTTGGTGCTTTGTAACCCATAGTTTGCATTTAGGGCGGCTCAGTTGCAAACCTTTGCCGACTACTCGCTAAGTGGTAAAGAAAAGCAAACCAAAAATGGAGACCTCTCACCTGCAAAGTAAAAATTGCATAATTTAAAATACCTCTGTTTGAGCAGTAAGGTAGAACTTTCAGTTTGAAGTTGATTTTTTCCATGTCCAATCTATGTTTCACTTTTTCAACTTTCACTACAACCTTCAACTGGGTGGCTGTAGCTCAGGAGGTAGAGCTGGTCACCTACTGATCGGAAGGTTGGTGGTTCGATCCCTGGCTCCTCCAGTCTGCATGTCACGTATCCTTGGGCAAGATACTAACCCCAACTTGCTCTCCGATGCATCCATCGGAGTATGAATGTGTGTGAATGTACTTAGAAAGCACTATGTATAGATAAAGTGCTTGTGAGAATGGGTGTGATTGGGTGAATGAGACATGTTGTATAGAGCGCTTTGAGTACTCTGGGAGAGTAGAAAAGCGCTCTATAAGAATCAGTCCATTTACTACAGCTCAGAGAGTAAAGGGACAAGCATTCGCAGGCAAGCCGTCATCGTTCCCAGAAACTAGAAGCAACTGTTAGCAATCAAAAAGAGGCGCAGACACAGGACACAGCATCGGGTGGGTTATCAAAATAAAGAAACCTGCGCAGACTAAACACTTTGATTCAGAGGTGCATAGTGTAGGCCTATACCCATGGTTACATTACAGTTGGATATGATGACCTCAGGGTATGGTAATGTTCGGATTAGATTGGGGTAAATGTTAAAATATTAATGTTACAATAAGATAACATGAGAAAGATAAGAAGTTCTTTATTTATCCCAAAAGTCGGGAAGTACCGGAAATTACCGCATATTACCTTATAATTAGGATATGGTAATATAGAGTTTAATTAAAAGTAAATTTTGTTTTTATGTTTTAAAGTCTCCTTTCTGGAGGAAATGTTTGCATCAAAACAATAAATGATATGTATGAACATTGGCACAAGTCTGTCTTTGTCACTGCTGTCTGAACTACTCCGAGTCCTGTCAGTCTTTATTTATCTAGCTATACTTGCATGTGTGTAAGCCTAAGTGTGTGTTTGGGAGCATGCATATGGTAGTACAGCCCCCTGTGTGTTATTCATGACACGTTTCCATTGGCTCAAAGAAAACATTTCATCTCTAAACGTCCCTTTATCTTCTCCTGAGGTGTGTGTTCGAGTGCCTGTGTGTGTTTTTGCATAATGTGTCTCTGGTTCTGTAAGTTTTCTTCAAGTAAGCATAAACGTGTGATACCTACACGCACATCACAGGCCTCACAGTCGTGGGCTTTGTCTTTCGGTGTGTGTGCTGATGAGCGTGCATGAGTCAGTGTTTGCGTGCCGATGCCTCTTCACCCTTTCATCTCATGAAGTGTTCATCGGTCTGTCCTTCATCAATCACACCATACGGCAGATCACTCATCAGCCTGGTGTCCTGCTTTAAAACGATAAGATCTCTATCCACATAATCTGTCTGTACACGCACGCACACACACACAGCTGCGCACTCACGTGACGCTGACTGTGATCATAGAGAGTTTCGAAGGTATTCTTGCTAACACGGTAGGAGGCCCGCCGTTCGGCACCTACACATTATTACCCCTCCTAATAAACACACACCCTACAGCTCAATGTTAGTCACCAGTGCACACATACACAAATGTTCACACACACACACACACACACACACACACACACACACACACACACACACACACACACACACACACACACACAGTTTCCATGGTGACGGATAGGCAGCCATGCAGAATGAGTGCATATTCCCTTGGGACATCTCCTTTGTCCATCTTTCCATCGCTCTCCTTTAGTGATGACAAGATGTCTCCTCCGTGTCTCTCATTTTTTTTCCCCTCTTCAGTCTCTGTTCATTATGCATAATGCATGTGTTTCGATTCATAAGCCACACTTCATATAGCCCATCCAGTGAGTAACAGCAGAGGTGGTCTTTGTTCCCAAACTCTTTCCTCCAGATTTGCCCATTGTATTGCTCAAAACTCTTATTCAACAAATGCAACTGAGACGTTAAGGTAGCTTGTCCTGTAACCTCGACGGTGTTGCAATAAGTGCTGCTTGAAGCAGTTTGAGTGGCAGCTCCTCATTATGAGTAACTCTAGTATGGATGGAGGGAGGGGAGGAGAGGGGGAGAGAGCGGATTGGTTGTTCTGTCAGTGGTTGTGAAAAGAGGCATTGGTTGTGTTAAAGGTGAAGACTACCCCTCGATGTCCTGTGTGTCACAGCAATCAGCATATTGAGGACATAGATGGACACAGGAAAAGTTATCTTTCTTGCAAAGTCAGTATTTTGGACAACAAGTGCAATTCTCAGTGTCTCTTTTTTGAAGGGTTTGGTATAAAATATTGCGAGTGGGTACTCAGAAGATGAACATGCACAGTTGTTTGAGAGGGCATGGTGCAGCATGGTGTGAATCACCCACCAGATGTCATGTCGGAGCCTCATTTCATGTGACCATGTGACAATAAGAACTGAATTCACCAAGCAAAGGGTGAGAGAGGCAAAGGGTTATGGCTGACACCACGGGGGATAGAAGGCAGGGGAGCTGGAAAACTTGGCTGAAAGGCTGAGAGGCATGGGAAGCAGATGAAGCCACTCAAGAGGGGGTCCCAGAAGTATGGAGAGCTGGCTGCAATGGTGAAAGCAATGCTGGGCAGGAGTCTGGCAATGGAGACAAAATCCCTCAGCAGACCGGCCAGGATCCTGAGCACTCCAGCTCACTCTTTGGAGCAAGCAAGACAGCGGTTGGATCTGGCTTAGAAACTAAAGAGGAGCCGGCCTCACGTCAATCAACCTTTGAACAGGCTTGGACCTGGTGACTATGAGAGATGCTGGCAGCAGCCATCCCAGCTAAAGGATAGTTATCAGCTGACCCACAAGCAGAAAACATGTTGTCAATGGTGTTCAGCAGTAAGACCTCCTTGGTGCTGGGAAGCAGTGAAGCTGAAACACCAGCAGAAAGGACCCAAATACACAGCTAATGCTAATGAGGAAGTGATAGGCAATCACAATGCAGGCAAAGACAAGTGAAAGATGCACAAGACAAATTGATTATAAAAATAAAACAGGAAGTCAAAGGAAGAAGTCACACAAAGCACACACTGGAAAACAGACGCAGCATGGGCAGGGAAACACGGGAGACATGGGGAAAAGGTCAACACTAAGAAACACAGGGCAAAAGCCAACGATTACCTTATAAAAGTTAAGTGCTAAAGCCAAAAAATACACACTGCTTGTAATATTAAAACATCTGAGCTCTGTAATTCTGAGAAGCCACAACAAAACAGTAGCCACCACCGCAGTCCCCTGTACACACACACGAGACCGACTTGTTCTGCCCCATGAGCACAATACGTTAAAAGCATCATCATAGCCAGGTGACTTCAGCTCTGTCATCTGGTATATATTTAACATCCTCTAGGTGTTAATTTAAAACAGTTTCTTATGGGTTTTGATATTCAAAGTGTGTATATGCTGTTTTTCTTGGACCTCTCTTCACTGTCAGCAGAGATGTTTTATTGAAACAGTGTAACAAACTTACTCATCAGAGCAAAACGCAGTGATTTAAATGCTCAGGCAAACCATATGCGCCATGTGTGCAAATGAAAAACCATTGGTGCAGAAATAAATGTCTCTGCCTCTGTCATTTTTAGACACTTGAATACTCTGAGGCACTACACGATTCTTAGACACTTAATTCAAACCTTAAACATAAAAGCACGTGTTGCATTTTTTCCCCACATCTAAGCTCAACATGGCATCATTGCACATCCTGTTAACTAGATAACAATGACAATGATAGAAAAGAACTTTTCTAACCTAAAAAACATAAATCTTGACAATAAACTGACATGAGTGACATTACTTATTAAATATTTTCATCACTTTTATCTTCTACAACTAAAATAGCCATAGTTTGATTCTCTATGATTGAAGTTGGGGTTGTCAAATATTTGAAAACTATTCATATTGTTCGATATTCATTATTCAAATTCAATAAATAAAGTATGAGTTTGCAAAGAAAATTTACAAAAATTGTGACGTGACAAACTGAGCCCAAAAGATTAAAATGTTCTATAAATCAAGACTTACCTTCATAATAAGACATTTTAATGCAGCTGATATCATTTGGTGTCAATTTTCAGCATGACAGATTCATGTAAACAGGCACATTTTAAATCAAACTATTAGTTTTCAAACACGGAAGTAAAGTAGTCTGGTTTCTGAACCTAGAGCTTCAATCACAGAGGCCTAGACTGGTCACCACCCCATGGCAACCTCCAGTTGCTAAGGGAAAATTTCTATTTCCTGACCAGTTGACAAGTGTTTGTTGGAAGTTGTTGGCTGGTAAAAATCAGTTGTAAACAGGGTGCTGCACCAAAAACCTCTTTGTAATTGCTGTGGTTGCTAAAAGATGGCTGCGCTGCTTTGAGAAAAGTTGACAAGTGTTTGCAAACAAGTTGGTGTCAACTGGAAGGAGGTTTTCAGTCCTGCACCGTATACCTCATTGCAACCAATTTCAACCGGTCACCACCAGCGACCATTCAACCAGCTGGTCAGACACATTTTTTACTCATGATCAATGGTTGCTAGATGATCGTTATGATAGATGATGATCTAGGGCTGTATGATTGTGGGTTTAACAAAGCAATGACTGAAAAGTAAGTAAATAGAGAAAAGAAGAAATGTATTTTACAAAAGTGTTCATCGACTACTTTACATTATATCAAAGTTTCGTATCAAAGTTTTCATATCTTCAATGTTGTCCCATGAAAAGATATAATAAAATATTTACAAAAATGTGAGGGGTATACTCACTTTTGTGAGATACTGTATATATAGTGCCAAATCACAGCAGTTTTCTCTATAATAAAAGCAAGCACATGGCAACAGTGGGAAGAAATAAACTCCCTTTTAACAGGAAGTAACCTGCAGCAGAACCAGACTCGGGGAGAAGCAGCCCTCTGGGAGGGAGGGGAGGGAGACAGGACAAAAACTGGGTCTAGTCTTTTATTATTATTTTATTTACTATCTATTTAATATTTTATTTACTTCTATTCACTTTTATTCACTCCAACAAAAGGATATTTACAGTTAAATATATCATACATTTACATCATACTTTTTTTTTTATATTGGGCAGATAAAAGACTGAATCAAATAAAAAGATGATGATCAAACATGACACAGTTTATTCTAAGTGCAGCATGAATATGTGTACAAATTGGAATATCCATCTCTTAAATTTTTGATGAAAAGTTTCACCTAAAGCCTACATTGCAAACATCACAACACATGGGTTTAGCTAAATATATTGGAAACTATCCAGCTGTTGCTGTCGAAATCACAGTCTTGATCAAGTAAGTGACTAACCGGGCCATGCAGCTCGATTTAAAAATGCTTCTCCCCAAAACCCCATGATCTGAATCACATGGTACTGCTTCCCCACAACTGTGTATGTTCTCCATCTTTTATCTTAATAGCATATGAGTTAAGAATGGATTTATTGAAGGTCAGCAGTGTTCATTCAATATCTCCTTTGAAAATGTCATGAGTTATTCAATTTTATCCAACCATGTGGGGACCACAACCAAATCCACAAAGATGTCAGCTCCGATATCTGAAATAAAACAGACAAATTATTCATTTAACATTTCTGCTTTTAGATCACTTCCTGACAACATTTGTAAGTTCATCCTTTACGGTATGTTACATAGAAAGTTACTTTTTCTGCTCATTTTGGAATGCAAAAGAGCAATACCTCTGCCAAAGGAGCTTCTGTAATCGTTGCTCGACCACACAATCCCCCGACAAAATGCAACAACACCGAATGTTGTAACACTGGTTCAAAATTCTCGTGTTGAGACTGAAATAGGAATGAGAAATGAGGAGTTGGGGTTCAGAGAGATGGACAACTTGTGCAACATTGGTTGTAACGCAGCAAAATGAAAGGTTTGGGGATATGATACCAATGGGACATGGACAATAAAGGGCAAGGGGAGCAGAGGTGAACGGTGAGGGAGGCGATGGCTTTAAAGTGATCTTGTCTGAGAAGTCCAAGTGCTATCTGCCATTTCTCTGTGACTCAGTTTCGCTGTCATTAGTTGTTGCACAAACTACTTGAGCTCATTAGCTGCACACAAAATATCAGCGAGGGCTAATTGAGACTATGTGGTCACGAGTGTGAAGGTTTTAACAGGCTCGCCCTCCCCTATGGGGAAATGTTGAAAATGTGATTACGCGAGGGAGATGTTGGAAATTATCAGGGGAAATGTTAAGAAAACATCATCTGGTTTTACCCTGGGCTGATCTACTACCCAGTGACTGTTCACCCACACCACAGGATCCCTAATAAATAAGACTACAACTGTGCACTTCACTTTTATTGTGCGCGTGTGTGTGTATCTGATGTGTGTGTGTGTGACCTACCCTGTCCCTTGGCACGTGGAACATTTTGCACTGCTGTTTTTACAAGCTGCGCGTTAAGCTGTCCATCAAATGCCAGGAAAATACCCTGGATCCTTTCCCCCCTATTACACACACACACACATACACAAATGCGCACACAGACATTGATTCCCCAGAAACCACAGTCGCAGTAGTGGTAGCTGCTCCTCTGCCAAGCTCTTAAACACACTGAAACCAACCTCTCCACTCTTTACAGCCTCTTTTATACATGAGCCTTCTCTCCTTACATCTCTCCCTCGCTCATCCATCCTCCCTGCCACCCATCATTTATCTCTCTTTATATCGCTCCCTAAATATCCTTTCTGCTTGGATACAGGCCGCGTTATAAAGCAAGCAACTGCTGACTAGATGGGCTGTGATACAGCCAGCCTCATCTGGCCTTACCACCTTAGATTGGCTTGTTGTGAGATACGCTTGTAAATGTAAAATATAGCTTGACATGGCGCACGGCTCTCTATTACAGCTGCTTTTTTTACAGTCAAAAGAAAGGGTGCAAAGGCTGCGTGAGCATTTCAGTGTGTCTGTGTTTCTGCTTTATTACAGGTAGGCCAATATATCATGATGAAATTAAGCATGAAGGTTACACCTGAATCACAGCCACAAAATATCTGTGTCGCTGTAAATTTACCCTCGCATGAGGGTTATATTGTGTCCTTGATTAACTACTACAAATCCATTTTGGTCATGCTGTTGTAAATAAGCAATAGTGTCTGTGTACTATTAGGATCTACAGTAAGTAATACGTCAGAGGTTTTAGCTGTTTCAGATTGTCCACAGGATAGTCCATTTTGCCTTTAATTGATAATGTAGTTAGCCAAGAGGAAGACAGGAAATGTTGCGATACATGCAACAAAGAGCCCTTGTCTTGTGCCACTTTAAGCTTTTAGCATGGAGCATGCAGGAATGTGCAGTTTCTTCTGTAGAAATGTGGACACTGGCCTTGTGTAACAGAAATATGTAGATAGCATAGCCTGTATTTAAAGGAAGGACGTAGCCATGGTGACATCACCCACTGGTTACTTAACACAACATATTTTAAACAGGAAAAAGAAGAGCCAGGAAGCTGGAGCAAGAAGCTTAATGGCCTGAACTGTTTACCAAAATGAAAAATGTGGCAGATGTTACTGCCCTGTTCTGGTATTAAGTTACTTATCTCTACAGGGTGGGCCATTTATATGGATACACCGTAATAAAATGGGAATGGTTGGTGATATCAAAGTCCTGTTTGTGGCACATTAGTATATGTGAGGGGGCAAACTCCTCAAGATGAGTGGTGACCATGGTGGCCATTTAGAAGTCGGCCATCTTGGACTTCTCCATTCACATAAAAGTTTGCCTCATCACTGAACAAAAACTTCTGTGTGAACTGAGGGTCCTGTTCCAATTTTTGTTTTGCCCATTCTGCAAATTCTGTGCACCAATCTGGGTCATCCTCGTTGAGATGCTGCAGTAGCTGGAGTTTGTAAGGGTGCCATTTGTGAGTAGCTAATATCCGCCGAAGGGATGTTCGACTAATGCCACTCTCCAGTGACATGCGGCGAGTGCTACGCTGTGGGCTCTTGCTGAATGAAGCTAGGACAGCCACTGATGTTTCTTCATTAGTGACAGTTTTCTTGCGTCCACATTTTGGCAAATCCAACACTGAACCAGTTTCACAAAAATTAGCAAGCAGTTTGCTGACTGTAGCATGGGAGATGGGTGGTCTTGCATTGAAATCTGCTGCAATGACCCAGTTATTGCATTTACCAGATATCAACACAATTTCGATCCGCTCCTCACGTGTTAACCTCTTTGACATGTCAATGGCTGTGAACAAAGAAAACTTGTAAATAACTCATGAAAGAATAAAGTTACGTTGAAACCAAGCACACCATTGTTTTTCTTGTGACATTAGCCACAAGTTTGATGTGTCACATGGCCCTCTTCCTATTGAAAAAACAAAAGTTGTATCCAAGATGGCCGACTTCTAAATGGCCACCATGGTCACCACCCATCTTGAGGAGTTTGCCCCTCACATATACTAATGTGCCACAAACAGGACTTTAATATCACCAACCATTCCCATTTTATTACGGTGTATCCATATAAATGGCCCACCCTGTACTTCCTGCTTTACTTACTGAACAATATGTATAACGTTCCAATAGTGTAAGACCTTTTTAACCATGATATTTATTCAAATTCATTCAAACAAATCCATTTAATATGAACTTAATCCTAAACTCCATGCCTATGGCATTTCTTTTGATGACCTGAATTTCCTGAAAGGCAGCTGCATTTTAACATCCCTATCCAGGAATCCAGATTTCTTCCACATTTAGATTAAGATTTCCATATTTGGTTTCATTTTGTATTTGACTTTCACAAAATGGTCTGCCCTGCCTTCTGTGAGTTATAACTTCCAACAAATCATCACAGATCAGCTGCACAAACAGACAGTTTTTGTAGTTGTGTTTCTATTTACCACCACATTGGATTAAAAATTCTCAACACCAGACTGAAGTGCAGTCATTCAAGTTTAATTCAATGGTTTTTAGAGGGTTTTAAGGAATTATTATTAAGGAATTACAGACATTCACACAGTCCACATTTTCAGAGATTCAAATTGAATTGGACAATTGACTGTCAAGCAGTTTTATGACCAGCTTTCTTTGTTATTTCATGACAAATAAAGCAGAAATAAATGTTGAAATTGTATTTTTTTTAGCTGTTAAATGTAATTTTAAGTCATAAAAAGATGCCAGTGCAAAAAAAAAGAAGAGTTATAGCAAAAGTTTTAGGGGCATTTAAATCAACTCTCTGGTAGATTTTGCTGTGACCAGCTTAGCAACACCAAGTATCCTGAATGACCACGAAAGATACTTAAAGTGGAGGATAGCAGAATTATTTCCATGGTTAAGAAAAACATCACAGGTGTATCACTGTCTATAATCAAGATACACATTCATAAATGGAAATAAAGAAGATTTAAAACACTAGTTACACTCCAGAACAAGAAGCCCAGATTAGACTTTGCCAGAAAACATCTAAAGGAACCTGCACAGTTCTGACAAACAGATGAAACCAAAATTAACGTGAGCCAGAATGATATGAAGAGAAAAATAAGGAGAAAGAGAGAAACAGTTCATAATCTGAAGCATACCACATCATCTGTCAAACATGGTGGAGGTAATGTTACAGCATGGGGACGTATGGCTGCCAGTGGAACTGGGTCACCAGTGTTTATGGATGATGTGACTGCTGATGGAAGTAGCAGGATGAATTGTGAAGTGTACAGTGCTATGCTCTCGAAAGTACTCTGCAAAACTGATTGAATGGCTTCAAAGTGCAAATGGATAATGACCTAAAGCATACTGCTGCAAAAAATAAAATAAAGTTTCTCACAGCAAAGAAATTAGATATTCCTCAATGACCAAGTTAGTCACTTTCAGTTACTGAAAACAAAAATGTGAGCAAAGAGACTCACAAGCAAAACCTGAAAGCGGCCGCAGTAAAGGCCTGGTGGAGAATCTGAGGGAGGAGAAAAAGCATTTAGCGATGCACATGGCTCCAAGACTTCAGGCAAAGGAGACAGCATTCAAGACAATCTTTATATTTAACCCTTTATTAGTTTATCCAATTAATTTTGAGGCTCTGAAATTGAGGTACATTGTATACAAATGTCTAATTTCTAAACATTAATCCACAATTTCGGTTAAACCCCTCGAAATAAAGTCTACACTTCAATCATGTGCTGATTGTTGATTGAAACTCCACTGTGGTGGTGTACAGAGGCAAAACTACAAAAATCGCATCTCTATCCAACAAATTATGAACCTAACTATATTTAATAGTTTCTCTTCTCAGAGCAGTAGTTGGAATTTTAATAAAGAGAAACACTACACAGTTCAGGCATTTTAAAAATGCTATATTTGTGTTTGTTTCAATCAAAGAAACATGTCATGCTTTCCTCTTAGGCTATAATGATATTCTTCATATGAGTTCAGCAAGAAAATGTTTGTTTTATAGATATTCTATGTTGATATATGCAGTTCACTGGCCATCAGCACTTTCAAAAAATCAGTATTGGCCTTACCCTTCAAAAACTCAGTTAAACCCCTGGTTTATCTATACATCTGTGTGCATGAGAGAGCCTGTACCTGGGGAGAAAACACTGCAGAGAACCTTTGACAAATAAAAGGTGGGAGACAAAGGGGAAAGCTAAAAGGAGAGAAAGCATCACAGGGGCCATGATGGAGGGAAAAACATCAATACCGTGTGCATTTAGAGGAAGTGAGTGAGAAAGAGCAAGAAAGACAGAGCCATGGGAGAGAGGCAGGGAGCTCCGCTGAGAGAGAGAAGGAGGCTTGAAAATCAAGAGAGGAAGTCTAAATGAGATTATCTGAAAGAAGTCGAAGACAATGAGAGAAGCATTCAGAGAAATAGACAAAGGGAAGAGTGGAAGGCTTTCTATGACTTGAGCTGCAGGAAAAATCAAGCCTTGTCCATGAAGTGCATTCTGCTCAAGCCGATCTTCAGCTTTGCTTTTAGCACAGACATAAAGACTTCTAGTCTCCATTAATGTGCAAACAGTAATTGACATCTTACCTGCATACGTGCATGAAGTAGCCACGGTGATAGGATGAAAGACCGCACAATGAAACAGACTTGTGGCAAGAAAAAAACAAAAAAAACAAAGAAAAAAAACCCCACATATCCCTGGAACTCTGCTAATGTGCAAAAGCATAAACAAAACAGTTCATATAAAAAATCTCACAAGATAAGACTTATTTATTTGGTATTATGTCATTAGCAACAAACTGCCAATTTGTGAGTCCATCTTTCAGCATTTTCTCTTCCCTGTCTTTATGCTTTTTCTAGTTTTTGACCACAAATTTAGCTTTTTGCATGTTTGCACAAAGTAAACTATAGCAAGAATATGTCAGACCAAACAGCAGCTGTTAGTGTCAAATGTTTGTTTGTTTATGGTCTTTTTGTTAGATTTGTTGACCATAAGAACAACATAATATTCAAACGAACCTATTATCTAAAACAAAAACAGCTCTTGAGCATATATGTTGGTTAGTTCTACATCGACTGTCTGAAGCAAACTAATCACACTCCAGATAGAATTTTTAAACACATCAAATATCTAAACACATATCAAGTTTCTGGTCTAAAAGTATGTACCGTATTCCGTCTTCATGTCTAGTTATTACATCCCACTATACCCTTAAAATAAACGTGATAATGTGTCTAAACCATATGAGCTACCAGTCTGTCTTATGTCTTTTAGGTCAGTTAAAATCTGTTAAAAAAAAGTTTCTGTTTGCCTGAGGTCACATAAATATAAAAAGGTGATTACACAGAAATAAACTTAAGGACCTGCACGGCTATATACATTAAATCAGCTGATTTGTCCACCGTGCTGAACAGATTTACATTAAAATTACCCAAACAGAAGGAAACAAACCTATAAACTTTCTCTAACAGCACTGTGATATAGAGAGACAGTCTCTGAAGCTTAACATAACCTGCTTTGCTTTTCTATTACACAGTTGCAAATTCTCAAAGGATGAACAACTTAAAAGGACTGATGCTGATCCAGCAGAAGTAAAGATCTTGTTCTTCTTAGTCTTTAATTTTTTTTATTCTTATATCTTTTTTGTTAGTAAAACCTTCTGCATTCATTTCCCACAAATCAACCACCAACGGTTTGGTCAGACACTCAGTGTTTGCTAAGCTACTAGTGACTAACGTAATGTAACAAATGGTGACCTTTAACCAGGTCAACATGGACAACGATACATCCTAATCCTGTAAAAAGATGAATGTAATGAGTAACTCACAGATATTCTTTTTCGTCCCATGGCCATCCAGTAAGTTACAAACTAAATTTGTGTTTTTCAAGGGTTGTTTTAAGCATGTGCGTTTGTGCGTGTGTGTGTGTGTGCGTATATGCAAAGGTTTTTGGTGGGGTCACGTCAACAGACAGTCAGCGATATAATTGCACCTCATTAGTCGTACAGATTGGCGCCTTTCACTCCCCTTCCATTTTCCTCAGTTTGGACGACCCCATAGGATGGCTGCCACTCAGAAGAAAGCCATTAACCAATCACAGCGTGGCATTTGTCACTAAGGGAAAAATAATGATAATTGTAATCCTTAGGATCTCCCAGATAACTAATTTATTTCATTTAAAAGCCAAATTACAGTGCTCAAATGCAGCGGAGGCCACAGTGGCACTCAAAGCGCAGCGTCGGAGAGGGATGAGCGACGTGTCGTGTCTTCATTAACTGTGCGAGAGGGAACCAAAGACTCTGCACGCAATTAATGCAACATCACAGTGCTAACGCTTATCACTCGCCCCCACAGAAATACACACACACACACACACACACACACATTGTGAGTGACATAGACACAACAACGCACTGCTCATTACTCCTGTGCAGGTCTGGTCTCCATGGTCTAGGTGATGTGATGGGGGCTCTGGGAGCAGCTACCCAGTTGTCTGACACACACACACATACCTATACCCACAGACATGCACACACACATTCGCGCACACGCTCACAGGCACATAGTCTGCTATAAGGGATCAGGATGAGGGAAACCTCTGATTTGCCGCCTTTTATCTCAGGCGCAGAAACGTGCACACGCACACACACACTCTGTCTCTCCCGCTGTCTTTCACACACAAACACACGCACACACTCATGCACAGTGGAGTCATATCTTGATTAGGCAGCTTAGGTGGTCCCAGGGAAATACACTCATCTCTGTCTCTCTGCCTCCCCCTCTCTGGCATGTTGTTATCTCCAGGGTCCAAATGTTTGGAGATATCTTCACACACACCTGATGGCAAACAACCTCAGTTGTCTCCCCAGCCTGGCCTTCTTCTAACAGGCTTCTGCAGCCTTGACCGGACCCACAGCCTGTTTTACAAAGGGTCGTCCCCAACACCTATTTAGCCCAGTTTGTCAAAAAGGAACAGACAGAAAGGTAAATGCAAAGGTTTGAGGTTTACACTTGCAAAATCCTGCTCTGGAAAATTGGATTCCTCAGAAACTGAGGAATTGAATTTACATTTTGTTAAAATGAAACTGTGTTTGCACCCAACACTCTTTGCAATAGTTTGGTTTCTGGGGGGGATACCCATCAAAGATGTCAGTTGTTAATTTTTTGGGTTTGTTGAGAAAAGAGATTCAACTCATACATGTTCCATGATTGTGTAATCAGTTAACTTGTTTGTGCAAAAGACTGCAAAAGAAAAGATTTGTTTTATATGAAATGTCTCTTTATAGGCTACCAAGCAGTTAGTTTTACTGCATGGCCACCATATAAATATCTGCAAAGGCTATCTGGTAAGTTGTCCCACCCCCAAAACCAACACCGAAGTATAGAGAATCTTTAAACTGTCACAGCTATGCAATGATTTCTTTTCTTTCCCTATCACTACAACTGCTTTACACCCCTTTGACTTATCAAAAACAACAATAGAAATTGTGTGTTCACAGTGTGAATACATCCATTACAGCCTTAGAGAGATAAACGCCCTCAGAAACTAGAAGAGGAGTTCCTTGTCTGTTACACAGATAGTAAACCGAGTTATAAATCAACTCATCTACACGCTATGCAAAACACAGAAAACACGTTCATTGGACAACTAAGGTGTGTTTCAGATAACATGATGATGGAGGGAGACATGGAGAAGTCTCTGCATGACTGATGTGTGTCAACTCTTGTTGCACCTCATTTTTAAATGAAATAATCACTCATTGGAAACTAAGACTTGCCAAATAGTCATCCTCTGGTATCAGAGTCATACACTTTGCCTCTCATACACCTCTCGCTTTCAACTTAACTAGTCACAGTCAGTAACCCATTTCTGGTGTATTTTAATGTAACAGGTAGCCCGTCAGCACCTGGATGATCATTTAGCGTCAATCACATGGCCTAAAACCAGAGATAAACTTTTTCCTGACTTTCATTTTGACTTTGTCTTTTCTGATGCTGTTTGGTTAAAGCAGTGTGGTCAGATTTAGGGAACAAAAATAAGCACCAACCTTAGAGAAATGATCACACACAGGCATTTTTACAAGTTAAACACAAGTTAGGATTAGAGTAATTACACTGTTAACATTAGTAGAAAATTGTCATTGGTTGAGCAAGTCACAAATCAATTCATAATAAAAGTATTAATAATAATTAGTACTTCAGCTGGAACAAATCAGATGAAGACCAGTGATTTTTCCAGCATTTTGATGATCCTGTCCAGTTTGTTCCTGTCTCAGTTAGGTTGCCATACCAGACTGAGGTTTTGAAGATAATTTAATTAATCATCATAATCTAACCATCTGTAGTGGTCAGTATCTATCAAAAGTGGTCAAAGGAAGGAACAGTGGTGAACCACCGACAGGTCATGGGCAGTCAAGGCTCACTGATTCGTGTGGGGAGCGAAGGTCAGCTCCCACAGACAGTGGGAACAGACAAAGTGAGTCTTGTTCAGATTGCTGAAAAAGTAAATGCTGGTTCTGATAGAAAAGTGTCAGAATACACAGTGCATACCAGTTTGTTGCATTTGGGGCTGCATAGCCACAGACCAGTCGGGGTGCTATGCTAACCCTTGTCTGCCTTCAAAAGCACCAACAATGGACACGTGACAATCAGAACCGGACCACAGAGTTATGGAGGGAAGTGGCCTAGTGTGATCAATCACATTTTCTTTTACATCCCCTCCCCTCTCCCCTCAACCGACCCTGCTCCGGTCCTGAGCACTCATGAGCTGAGGCGTGTGTTCCGGAGCATTAACACCAGGAAGGCGGCCGGGCCGGATGGAGTGCTGGGCCGGGTGCTAAAAGACTGTGCTGCGGACCTGGCGGACGTCTTCACCTCTATATATAACACCTCGTTGTCCTGTTCACTGGTACCATCCTGTTTCAAAGCAGCAACCATCGTTCCCATCCCAAAACAGTCAAATGTCACATGTCTGAACGATTTCAGACCTGTGGCACTCACCCCCATTCCCGCCAAATGCCTGGAGAGACTGGTCATTAAACACATCAGAGCTGCTTTTCCACCATCCCTGGACTCGCACCAGTTTGCATACAGGGAGAACCGGTCAACCGAGGATGCGATCGCCACAGTGCTGCACACATTACTGAAGCACTTGGAACACAGGAACACCTATGCACGGCTCCTCTTTGTAGACTACAGCTCGGCTTTTAATACCATCCGGCCATACAAACTCCGTCCCAAACTCCACCAACTGGGACTTAACTCCTCTCTGTGCAACTGGATTGTGGACTTCCTCACTAACCGTAGACAGAGTGTCAGAGTGGGTAAGAACACCTCTTCCACCCTTGTGGTCAACACCGGTGCCCCTCAGGGGTGTGTTCTGAGCCCTCTGCTATACACTCTCTTCACCCATGACTGTATTTCCTCCTGCGCGTCCAATCTCATTGTTAAGTTTGCAGATGACACTACAGTGCTCGGACTTATATCCAACAATGATGAGACAAACTATAGGACAGAGGTGCAACAACTAGAGTCATGGTGCCACGACAATAACTTGGTCTTAAACACCAAAAAGACCAAGGAGATCATTGTAGATTTCCGGAAGAGGGGTCATAACAACCATCTGCCTCTCTTCATTGGCAGTGAGGCGGTGGAGAGGGTGAGCAGTTTTAAATTCTTGGGGGTAACTGTGACCGAGGACCTGTCCTGGGGCAACCATATCACCTCAGTTGTACGGAAGGCCCAACAGCGCCTCTACTACCTGAGGAGACTGCGGAGCGCACACATTCCCAGATCTCTGATGTTGAACTTCTACAACTGTGCCATCAGCAGCGTTCTGACGTATGGATTTCTAGTGTGGTTCCCCAGCTGCACCAAGGCCGATCAGCAAGCACTCCAGCGGGTGGTGAAGGAAGCTGGCAGAATTATTGGAACAAGTCTGCCAGAGATCAGTAATATCTTCCCCACTCGCTGTCTGAGGAGGGTGCACAGTATCCTGCGGGACCAACATCACCCTGCGCGCCACCTTTTCCATCTGCTGCCCTCAGGGAGAAGGTACAGGTCTATACAGGCCAGAACATCCAGACTGGCCAACAGCCTGTATCCACAGGCTGTGAGGCTCCTGAACTCTCTGCCCCCCTCTCACGGACAATAACCATATCCAACTTCTAAATAGCAATGAACTGGTCTGCATTGGTGCATCATATCTTTATTCTCTTCCCCCTCCTGCCCCCCCCCCTTTCTTAAATAGATAACTATCATATCTGATATCATATCTCACAGTACAATAATATTGAATGGGTTGCATTGTTGTATTTTGTCATGTTTCTCAGGTCTTTGTCTGAATTTCTACGAACATTATTGCTAAGGATTGTCTTATTGCATTGGAGTCACACTGGGTTAAATATGTACACTTGGGTTTTAAGGGGTATTTATTATTTTCTTCTTTTTTTTGGGTTGTATGGAAGCCCCAAACGCAATTTCATTGTTCTTGACAATGACAATAAATAAATAAATACTAAATACTAAATACTAAATGGACAGGTGCACTTGCGATGCTTAATTGGGGAACACCTGGTAAGCATCGGCTTTGATTGACGTTCTGTACGGCAACCTTGAGTCCATGTGGATATTATTTTGACACGTGCCACCTACCTAAGCATTGTTGTAGACCATGTACACCCTTTCATGGAAACGGTATTCCCTGATGGCTGTGTCAAAAATGCTTTAGGAATGGTTTGGTGCACAACAACAAGTTAGAGGTGTTGACTTGGCTTCCAAATTCCCCAGATCTCAACCCAGCCGAGCATCAATGGGATACGGGAAAAACATGAAGGCCCCATCTCGCAAAAAGCAGGACTTAAACAATCTGTTGCTAACATCTTGGTGCCAGATACCAGAGGGCATCTTCAGGAGTTCTGACGGTGTCCGTGCTTTGATGAGTCAGTCCTGTTTTGGCAGCAAAAGGGGGATCAACATAATGTTAAGCAGGTGGTTACAATGTTATCCATGACCTGTGTAAGTAATATATTATATATATTATGCAATTTACAGTTTAAATAAACTTCTGCATGTATGCAACAAATTTATGTTGGTGTGTTTAAACTTAGTTTACATTGGACCTCATTGCTAAAAATAGGTTTTCGGGAATTTCGTTATTATGATTACAGTGAATTTATTTATTTATCTAGCGATACCTTTGTGGCATCCTTGAACAACGTCAGTCAGTGCTGTTTTGTTGAGGTTCAGCTGTCAACGCTCCACTGCATGCATCCTTGTCTACAGTTTTCTGCTAACAAAGTCCAAGATCCTGAGTCATTCCTGTTTGTGTCTGTCTAGTCATGGTGGCTGACATTACTCAACACAAGTATGTGTTAGCCAAATAACTCTAACCCGCTAGCTGACTCATTCAAATTTCTGCAAACAGCTTTGAAAGCAGCTGGGCTGTTCCAAAGGAGCTTCTAAATGGGACAGGACACATCCAGTGTCTAATTCGTTTTTTCGTTCTTTCTGGGGGTTTTTTGTTTATTTGTCAAAGGACATTTATAATGAAATGCAGTCCAGGTAGATGTTTTTAGCATCATTACAGCATGATGCCTTCAGTTACAGACATAATAGTTGGGCAACTCCCCAATAGCTTTGATAGTTTGATCACACACCGTGGGTAGGGTGTTTTCTTCCTGGTTGCAACACTTTTTGAATCAGTACCACTTTTGTCAGTGTTGTTAAAAACTAGTTCGGTTTGTGCATTGCTGTTCTGGTTTCGTATTTCTCTGTAATGTAGCACAGCATGAAACTAGAACTATATGCTAATTTCCAGCTTCAAATTTTTATTCTTGGACTTTGAATAATCGCCAATTCAAAATACTGTAGCAATTATGTTATACTTGACCCTGGTCCAGTCCTTCAGTTCATCCACACGCTGAAACAGGTGTTTTGGCCCCCGCTCCCCCTTTTTATGTTAACTTTTGTTTTGATTGGCTGCTGCTCACAAACAGAAGGTTTAAACAGTATGTGGGCAGGGCATATTGAAGATAACACCTCTCCCTGTCTCATATAGAGCCAAGAGCAAAAGGAAGAAGGTCTAAAGAAGAGCACTCTGCAGCTCAGTTATTGAAGTTTTGTATTTTCTAATTAGCTTTCATTTTTATCGTCTTCTTTTTTTTTTTTACTTTTTTCAGTTAAGTTTAATTTCAGTCAGCTTCCAGAGAAGGTGTATTCATTCCACTTTAACTTTTTATTGTTTTAAAGTTTTTTGTTTTTATTAGTTTCAGTGTTGTTTTTAGTCTTTTGACTAATATTGCAAGAATAGCAATGCAGGATTTAAACAAATTACATAGTTATCACAATCAAAACCCAACACTCTTTGAAAAAACTAAATCTCAGTAAACATGTCCATCAAAGCCACATCAGGCAGGTTATAAGAGATGTCTAAAGCCTCTAAATGTTTTGCTTATTTTAGTTCATTTTCCAAGTGCATAGATTTTTTTCAGGTGTTTTTAACTTGAACCTAAAAACTGGAACCTAAAACACCTTCTAATGTCCCAGCAAACTCTATATTTAATGATCAAATCAATTTCATAAATGTGCTACTCAGCTAGAAAAATCCTTTGTCTGGAGCTGTTCTAATAATGACAGAGAAATAAAAGCTAAATAGATATATTTACCCATAAGCCAGTATTATTAGCCTGCTGGTTTTTTGCATCATGCACTGAAATGACACCATCTGCTAGAAGTGGAAATTCCCCAGTTTATCACTGGCTTACTATCTTACTACTATTATTATTTTTTAAACGCACTCCTGCAACACATCATTAACCAACTACAGAACAGGATGACACAGGAAAGATATATTTGGGGAACATTCAGGCTGTATGGGAGTTGGCATACAAGGCTTTTAACTTCACAGGACAACAGTGATTAACCTTGAATTTCCAGCCATAATCCTCGCTGTACACAGTAACACATTTGACTTTGTGTGACAGTAAGTAAACCATGCTAGGAACATTCTTTCAATAGACCGCCAGCACTGGTACTGATGAATGATTGACATAAGAAAACACAAACACACGTACACAGTTTCTATCGTTTTCACACACACACACTGATCTGGTTGAGTGGGCCCTGCTCACAACGTAATGACTGTGCTATGTGCTTTTTATTTTTCTTACTCCCGTAAAGTTGACTCACGCTCCGCTTCCTAGCGTGTGTGTCGAAACGCTAACACAGTTCACTCTTCTCATATTCACAATAGCTGATGATGTGGTGTGATCGGTGACTGGAGCCAAAACTGCTGCAGACACATTTCAAAATGAGTTTAAGGAGGAGCTGTTCAATTTTTCATCTGACTGGCCGTTGACAGCCCGAGCATGCTTGTGTAAACACACGGCTGTGCTGAAACCACGCTTGCGTGTGCATGCGCGCGCAAACATTCGCATGTGCGCAGCTTCGGAGCCAAATGAGTTAACTGATAAACAAAAAACAAAACCACAAAAAAAACTCAGCATGGAGATAATTCACGCTATACCTCATCCTCAATCTTTGTTTAGCTGAAGTCATTTTGCTCACGTGCCCAAACAGCGGCGGGAAAACACACAGAGACAACGCGCGCGCGGATAGGTATATCATGCATTCTGGGCCTACAGTGCCGAGGCGTTCGGTAATTGAAAACAGGGCTGAATAATCGGGGAGAATGACAGCCCTGAAAGATTATGTGAACTCAAACATTAACACAATTAAGTGTGTGAGCACTGGAGTATGTCGCAGCATTAGACACTGTCTTTAATAGTCCCCCAGCACAAAGACGGGGGAATCTGTGCATGTGTGTGTGTGTGTGACAGAGAGAGAGAGTGTATGCATGACAATCCATATCACCGTGGTGCAGTGAAGAAAAACCAGAACCAGAGCAGCGGGCTGTTTTTTTAATGTTGGAAATCAAATAAATATGCTGTTGTTTTATTGTATTATCGGTTTGATGACAAAAACAGAACTCCAGCGCGGCCTCTCCTAAATCCTGTGAAAGGAGAAGCACAGAGATAACAAACAGTCTTATTTTTTCTCCTCTTTTTTATAGCAGTGATCCGGTTGTTAAAGACAGACGCTTTATCAGACAATGAGCAAATGATTCAATTGTCTCCTGGTGATTCCACGCCTTAGCAACAGCCGCTGGGGCCAGCATGGCGGCGGCCCAGTTCTGATTTATCTAGCGGGCTGCACTCAGGTGCTGTTTTGTTAACAGGATTGCAGCCATTTATAACTGTGTTTCATTACTGTACTAAGAGCCGATAAGATGATCACTCACGCACGCACACACACTCGCACACACAGAGGCGCTAATTCAATCCGCTGACAGGGAAACACGGCAAACAACATCCATTATGGCCTCAGAGCTAATTGGTTATGTAGGGGGAGGGTGTGGTGGGTAGGCGAGAGAAAAGAGCTCACTTACCCAGGAGGAGGCTGGTTAAAGGAAGCCTGGATTTGGTGCGGGGATTTCTACAATGAGGTGGTGCCTTCGGAGAACGTTTCCTGCATTTTTCACCACCTATTGTTTGCAATTATTCAACACACTGATCTCTCACTTTACACCTACAAACAGGACAAGGTCTTTATTTTATTTATTTATTTATTTTAAAGAGTGCGAGATATAACATCCCTTCCTTCCTGCCCGTCTTTCCCTTTCGTACTTTTTCCCTTTTTGCCAATGCAGTGAACACTAAGCCCAAAACAAAGATGGCATCTTAGCCCCAGGTGGCATCAATCAACTGGTGACATTTAATAATTTCTTTTCTCCCGTTAAACCTTCCCTCCCGCCCTCCTAGATCACCTGACTATTACTATTAAAGATAAATCTTCTTCTCTACGATGAAGAAGAACCGGACGCAGATCCTGCTTGATGAATTACTGTCCTTTATGCAAAGACCAGATCTTTTAGGATTCCTGGCTTTGGTTCTATTTATTTACTTCCTCCATCACAGCACATCAGCAGCAGAATGATGGTGGATGAACGGCTGGAAAGGAAGGCAGATCGTCAGACAGATGGAGTTGCGGGGAGAAATAAATAATGTCAGCGAAGGTGTTTCGGGGTGCGAGAAGAGAAAAAGAGGGCATATTATAATAAAGAGGGGGAACAGGGAAGAAAGGGCTTGGAGTGCCCAAGGAAGGGAGACAGATAAACAGATAGAGATGAGTAGAGACAGAGAGAAATGGATGAGCAGATTTAGAGGGCAGGAGATAAGAGAGATAAAAGCATGGAGGAAAGAGGAGGAAGCGGGGGGTGGCTGCTACAGTGTACAGTGTTTACATGCGCCAATATGTTGCTGAACATGTCTGCTTACTTATGTCATTAGCTGGAGCTACAGAGTGCGCACAGACACACACGCACAATAAGAGATGCAGGTATGAAGACGGAGGCACAGGGAAACAGAATGATTGATGATATGATGACAGTACAAAAGTACGGGTTTTAGCAGTTGAGTAACCCTATTCATATTTTGAAAACTTAATGCTGTTTAATGATGAATGAGTGTATGTGTGTGTGAGTGTGTGTGTGATTAACTGCTGAACATGGCTGCACGCTCAGTAAAAAGCACAAATTCGTGGTAGATTGTTTTAAACGTGGCTCTCATCTCACTCTCTTCTCAGGCTGTTCTGGTCAGCAGCCAAACACAGTATAAAGCTGTGCTCCCGTGTACACTGCAGGCCTCAGTTGTTCTAGATAGCATATGACGAAGGTGCATACGAGAACACTGACCAGAAAATAAATTGTCTTAAACCTCCTAGAGCCCATCTGAAGCAAATGTGGGCTAAACTCTGGAGAATGGGGTGGGGGGAGTAAATGCCACTAGTGTCGTGGGAGTCACTTAAATTTAATAAAGAAGTTTTTTTATTAAAGACATTTGTAAAATATATATACAAACATTCATGGGACACTTCATTAGACACCTTCAGCTGCTTGGTAATGCAAATATCAAATCAGCCAATCACATGGCAGCAGCCAACCAAATTTCAAACCGATCATCAGAATGGGGAACAAAGGTGGTTTATATGGCTCTGAATGTGGTACCAGATGTTGGTACCAGGTGAGCTGGTTTGAATATTTCAGAACGCTTTGTAGAATTTAAAAAGAATGAAAATGGCAACAGGAAAGGAAGGTAAAAAGGAAGGTCTGATGAGTCTCTATTTCTGCTGTGCCGTTTGGACGGTCGGGTCAGAATTTGATGTACACATGGATCCATCCTGATTTTCACAGTTAACCAATCGCCATGCTCCAGTGGAGTACATGTGGGAAGTGGTGAAGCAGAAGATTTGCATCGTGTGCAGCTTCTAAATGTGCATCAAGTATATGATGCAATCTTAGTATTGTGGACCAAAATCTCTGTTTCCACCAACTTGTTGAAAGTGCACATACTTGCCATACCGAAAGAAAAAGATATGAAAACTGTCACACAAATTTCATTCATTTAAAGTAACTGTAACATTTCAGATTACACATTATTATACTATGTTATTACACTGTATTCATTTGCTTTTTATTGTTTTTCGCTATTATTTAAAATCTGTTGGCTTTTGTAACTTTGTAAAATGAGCTAGTAAGACAGATGAGACAGACCCAGTCCACCTTCAGTTTTCCATACTTCACTCCACACTAAGTTTGGTAGTTTTGCATGATCTTGCTGAGAGACCATCATACAAACAGATAATGTACCAATTCCAACCATGACATAGACTGTACCAGTCTCTTATTGGTAGCTTTTGGTTTTGTTTAGTATTCCTTCGGTGCATTGGCAAATTTTCATAAAGGTGACCCAGCTTCCCAGACCTCCAGATCTTGCCTACATCTCTGATCTGTTCAATTCGAGTGCATTTGAAGATGATCCCATGGCAGCCAGCTCACACAGAGAAAAAGAACATCATCTTCCTATATATTTTTCGAGTTAACCAGCTGCAAATATCAATATAGCTCAAGACACAAGTCATTTCACTATATTAGAAATGCATTAGAAAACTGTTTATATGGATGTAATTTTATGAGTAAATGCCCCAAACTGAAAATGTGGGCTTTTAAAAACATTACATTGTTGTGTATAATCATTTTTGTAATTATCTTTTCAACACACAAAGCAGCTGTTCACTTAGCTGTGAAAATTATTTCATTAGTTAAACTCATGGTGCTAATATGCCTGCATGCTTGGGCAAAGGTCTCTCATGAGCCAGGGAATATCTTAGCCCTTGCCAGACCAGGGGCGTGTGAGTAAGAGGTGAAATAGCTGTGAGGACTGTCATTGTAGTATATCACTGCAACCGATGTGTCACTCTTTTTTTTTAATAATACAAATAAGTGTGAGAAATTAAATAGAACAAATGTGCTGGAACAAAAATCTCATCAATCTTAATACCTTTTAGTAAAAGTGTAGTGTGTTTCACTCTGAGAATATACTGTTCATCGAAATAAACTAACACTGTTTGGATTTCATTTGTAAGATGTTATCTGGAAATTTTAAAGGTAAAAATAAAACTTTAACGTCTGGTAAACAGGGGGAAGGACCTGGAACTCAATTTAGATAGATAATAAAATAAAATAAAAAATATATATACTAATTACACTTTTAATACTTAAGTAGAGTTACGTGCATTTGATTGAGAGGTGTTATCAGAGAGTTGAAAATGTTATTTTTAACTTTAAAAGACAATTGAGGTTAAAATGTTGGGGTTTTTGTATAATTTTCGTTCTATCGCATTATCCCTTTTCCACAATTTGTGTACAGTTTTGACTTTTGGGTAAAAGCCCATACAAACAAAAGCTATTTTTACACAGATTCCTGTGTATAGGGTCAGTGTTGTTTGCAACTGAAGAACTTATTCTGAATCTCGTGACACCGCTCTTCAATTCCTTTATAGTGTCCAGACATCATCATCTTTCAGTGCGGGGGAAATCATGACCAAAAACACAATTTAGCTGATATAAAGCTACATAAAGGAACTCATTGGTCCCAGTGGACTCTGATGACACTTATAAGAGAAATATGAAGACAGCCATTAGATCACATTGCACCTGGCCATTGCTCGGGGGTCTGGGTTTTTGTGGTTTTTGCACCAACTGCATCTTTGTGCTTCGGCCTTGGTAAAAGACTATTTGTGAATGGCAGCCCTGAATACAAGCTTTGTGAAACTCTGTCATTGCACAGTGTTGGTTGACACTGTAACACCGGGGGTTGAGAGGTTGATTAAAATCTGCAATGAATTTGGGCTTTGTATCTCCACAATATTCAGCAGCTTTCAGGTTACAGTAAATATTTGTCTATCTCTGAGGCTGAGCTTTGACTTTAAACCACTTTATCTCTTTGCTCTATCATCTCTTAAATTATTGCATGAAAGAATTTAGTTGGTTTTGTTGTGTGTAGTTTAGACTCACACTGATAAGCACCCTATCATTAAAATGTCAACATTTTAGAAAATCTCTGATCAAAAAAGTAAACATCTTTTGTAAATAATTATAATGCTTTTATGCAAAATTTTTAGACCTTTGATTAAGAAAAAGATTCGCCCACTGCCTTGCCACTGACAGCTGATCATATATCTGGCAGTGCTTGCTGAGCTAATCCTCACCATCACTGTGTCACCTTGTGAACACAAATCTCCGATCAGCTAATCAACTGATTTCATTTAGCCATGGTCAAGATGACCTGCTGAAGTTATAACTTAGCATCAGAATAGGGATGAAAAAGTGCATGGCTTTGAATGTAGCATGGTTGTACTGTGATTTTTCTGCACAACAATCTCTTGGGTTTACAAATAATAGCCTGAAAAGGAGAAAATATCCAGTGAACAACAGATCTCTGGGAGAAAATGTTGAAGTAAGAAGTCAGAGATAATGCTCAGACTGGTTCAAGAAGACAGACAGTCAACAGTAACTCAAATAACTACTCTTTAGAACCATGATATGCAGAAGAGCATCTCTGAACATTGAAGCAGATGGGGTATAGCAGTGGAAGACCAGACTGAGTGCCACTCCTGTCGACTAAAAACATACAACTGCGTACAGCGGAGATGGGGGAGGGTCTGTGCTGGCGGACGTTGGTTACTGGCCTGGTAGCCTGGCTGCCCCTGGGAGGGTCCGGGACGGGCGTGGAGGCTTAGGGGTCTGGGGGTGCTCCGCCCCCCAGTCTGGGGTGCTGGCCGGGCCTTGGGGGCTTGGGTCCTGGCTGTTGTGTCGCCGGAGCAGTGGGCGGGTGGGTGCAGGGGGGCTCAGCCCCAGTGCAGGGGACCTCTGGTGCATCGGCCCAACTAGAGGGCTCTCTAACTGATGGGGAGGTTGTTATATCTTTGCAGGTGGTCCCCTCTCTACAGGAGCTCACTCTGCAGGTGGGGGGAGAGTTATAGGAGAGGTGGAGAATGAACTCAACCTGGGTGTCTATTGTCTTGTGTAGTTTGGGAGATAATTGGATGATGGGGTGGGTGCAGTTTTCTCTGGGGTGGAGTCGGGTGGGCTGCTCCGGACTCTGTGGGGCTGGGCGGTGCTGCGGTCCCCGGTCCAGATGGGCCTGGGCCCCCTTTCCCTGGTGGGTTCCAGAGTGTGGGGGTGCCTACTGGGGTCAGCGGGGGAGCTGGCCCCAGGGAGGGGCCGCTTGCCCCTCCCTTTCTTCCCTCCCCATCGTCAGCTGCCTCCCTATTCCCGCTCTACCACACCCACCCACACACGCAGGGCTTGGGGTGCAGGTATGTCACCAGGGTGCAGGGGAGGCACTCCCCCTCTGTCCCCTTCTGGCCGCCTGTGCCTCAATTTTATTCTGCAACCTAGACATCCACATTACTCACACTCTCACATAACACATGCACATAGGGCCTTGGGGGTGGGCACGTTTTACAGCATCCAGAGGATGGTCGGTGTACTCCAACCCACCTCTGGCGCTGGTGCACTACCCTCAATTTTAAATGCATTTAGACACTAAGGGTTTTCGGGAAGAGCCGTGCTGCTCTCTGAGAGGAAGCTAGTACCATGCTCTCCTGAGTTTTAAATGCACTTTAGAACAGCACACAGCAACACTACATATGAGTGGGCGTAGGGAGGTTTGAGGTCTTCACTCATCCCGGTTCTGTTAGCCGTCAGGGCTGGGGGGCTGGGTGGAGGTGCTGGCCGTCAGACTGGGGTCTGGGATGCGGGCCTCCCTGCTACTGCAGATAAGGAGGTGGTCCGCTTGCCTCCACCCCAGAGAGAAGGGTTACATCTCCTGGGTCTAGGTGCGGCTTGCCCCTCTGAGGGCGGGGGTACCTGGACCTGGGATATAGAGTATATGTTTGGGGAGTGCGACTGTCTGTGCAGTGTCTATTTGTGTCTGTCTACACGTTGGGTGAGTGCCGAGTATTTGGTTGTGCATATGGGGTGGGAATGCACGTTTGTGTCTGCATGTGCCTGTTCGTCTGTGTCTATATGTCAGGTTGGGTCTTAGACTCAGCCTCTCTGGGAACATCTCAGGCCCTCTAAAGTACGGAGGCCTATCTCCCCTCACCACACTCCCTGCCGGTGGCTGATGCCCTCAGACGTTGGTGTGTTGGTGGTGCTTGTCGTCTGGGGCTGGGCGCTCATGTATGTACCGGCTGACTCCTGGTGGCCGATTGGCGGGGCCGGGCGCCTGTGGCCTGGCTGGGCTCCTTCCGGGGGGTGGGATGCCTCAGGGCCTGAAGCTCGGTCCTCTCTGGCAAAGCTGGCTGCCGGCAGAGCCCGCGGGCACGCCACTGCAACCCCCTCTGGCCTCTGCTCTGTAGCTGCGGGGTGACCTCTCCTTTGGGGCTCTACTCAGCTCTTCCCAGGAGGGTGGCACGGTTTCCCCCCCTTTGGTGGTCCTCCTCAGGTCCTTGTACTCTGGGGCCTCTGGATATCTGGGGCCTGGATCTCCTCCATACCTGCTTCATACCCTGGTGGACGGGGCTATGGCTCCCCACACTTCCTAGCAGATCGTTACATGGAGAAACCTTTTGAATACAAGCATGCTGATCCACACAGGTATGCACACAGGTGTACACACGGGTGTTCACAGACGCGGACTACACCTTTCTTGGCTGCTGCCTCAAAGCACATTGTGCGCTGTCTATCTTGCGTGCTGCACAATATCGTTTATTATTTAGTATCTACTGTTATCTACTGCTAGCTAGTTTATTGTGATGGTGCTGTAATTATTATGTTGCTCTTTGTTGTTTGCTTTCTCTTCTGTTTTTTTTCTCCATACAGGTGATCCAGGTGTTTTGTTTGTTTTTGTTTTTCTTTCTTCCCCCCCCCCCCCTTCTCACCGTCTCTTCTCCCCTCTGGTTTTCTTTCTCTCCCTCTCTTTCTTTCATTCTTTCTCCCTGTCCTATCCCCCAGTCATGTCTGTCCCGATTTTGTAGCAACTGAAAATAAAATTAATTCATAATTATAATAAATGTCAATCAAATGGACCAATATGGCAAGGCCATGATGATCCACTTGGTAAAATAAATCCGCTTGGCATCTTTCTTGGCCTTAAGACAACAATTCTGATGGCTAAAGATCCAAACGGGACACCAAGAAAAACAAAAAAACAAAACAAAACATACAACTGAGACTAAAATTCACATGCGCTTACCAAAATTGTACAGCAAAAGACTGGAAAACTCTATTTCTGTTGCAACATTTAGATGGTAGGGTCAAAATTTGGTTTAAACAATGTCACAGCATGGCTGCATGCTGCCTTCATCCGCTCACTCCCAGTCACTGCCGATGTCCGCCCCTCCCTGAGCCTACTGAGGTTTCTTCCTGTTAAAAGGGAGTTTTTCTTTCCCACTGTGTCCAAAGCGCTTGCTCATAGGGGTCATATGATTGTTGTGGTTTTCGCTGTTTGCTCTGTATTATTGTAGGGTCTTTACCTTGCAATATAAGGCACCTTGAGGCAACTGTTATTGTGATTAAATAAAATTGAACTTGAATTGTATCAACTGAGCGTTGCTTAAACACCAACCTACCTGTGTATGGTTGCTGACTATGCCCATCCCTTTATGACCACAGTGTACCTATCTTCTGCTTCCACCAGAATAACACAGCATGTCACAAAGCTCAAAAGATATCAAACTGTTTCCTGAACATGGCAATGAGTTCACTGTTCTCAAATGGCCTTCGCCATCACCAGATCTCAGTTCAATAAAGCAACCCTTGAGATGTGGTGGAATGAGAGACTCCCGTCATGGATGTGCAGCCAATAAATCTACAGCAACAGTGTGATGCCATCATATCAATAAGGGCTAAAATCTCTGAGGAATGTTTCCAGCACGTTGTTGAATTTGTAACATGAAGGATTAAGGCAGTTCTAAAAGGCAAAAGGGATCAAACCCAGCACTAGCGAGGTTTTTGTTCAGCTATTATTCTAACTCTCTTGGTTCGGTAGTAGATTCAACCTTTTGCGAATTCCAGCCATTACATCAGGTTCAGTGCAAACTGAATCCAAAAAGCTCAGTCCTTCCCAATCCTGTAACCCCATCCATGGACCTCAGCTGCCAATTATTTATGACAGACTATTAGACTAAGCTTTAGTGGCTTTCTTTTAATAAGTTCTGAACTAGAGCCAGTAACAAGCTTTTTCATTTATCAGCTACCATTCCCTGTAGCTGATTCAGTTTGAAGGTTTGCAGTTAAAGGTTTTCTTCTTCTTTCACCTTAAGGATGTGGAAACATCTGTCCTTGACCTCTTCCTCTGAATTTGTTTTGAATAGTTGTCAATGCACTTATGGTTCATTCGCGGTTGCACGGTTAAAGTGCATCGGATTGCTGAGGAGCAGGAGAGCGGACTGCTTATGATGCTCTCGCTGCTTCCTGTCTTTGACTTCCCGACAGGTTTTGATTAACTATTGCGTCAGTGTCCCGCGTTAGCTAACTGTCCAAAAAAGCAAATGTTCCTCAGCAAACAAACAAAACCAAAAGTAAACCAATGAATTAATTTATTCTCGAGGCAACAAGCCCAAGAAAACACAACCAAACGCCAACCATGATTCAGAGCAGAAGCAGACCCATGTGGTTTGAGTTTATATCTCTATCTGCATGTAATTTGGGCCGCAGCTGATCCAAATACTGCGTAAACACAGGGGGAAGGAGAGAGAAGGAGATCAGGACAGAGACGAGTGACATGGTATCCTCCACTTGTTTCAGTGTGTGTGTGTGTGTGTGTGTGTGTGTGTGTGTGTGTGTGTGTGTGTGTGTGTGTGTGTGTGTGTGTGTGTGTGTGTTTTCCCTCTCTCTCCCTCACTCCTCTCTCTGATACTTTTGGTATGTTGATGGATAGCGCACACTCAGCAATATTTCATGGTATGATAGAGGTACAAAAAAAAAACCTTTCATGGCAAAACAAACAGGCTTCGAGCTGCTTAGGCATGTGTTGACAAATGAGGAGGGAGCATTAAGTACAGTCAGAAAATGGCAATGTGAATCCCCTGAAGAATAGAGAGAAAATATCTGACTACTTGTTTGGACCATAACCACGAGGCTGGGTAAGGCTCACATTGATGAGCGCACACACAAATACACACTCGCACACACACAAGCAAGTCCTTTGAGGAGCCCCGGGCCTAGAGGGAATAATGGTTAGCAACCTGAAAAATGCCCTCATCACAAAAGGCCTCCGACAGTAATAAATGAAATGGTTGAGCCAAACACATTAATCTATGCCAGTGTGTGTGTGTGTGTGTGTGTGTGTGTGTGTGTGTGTGTGTGTGTGTGTGTGTGTGTGTGTGTGTATGCATCCCTGTTTGTGTTTTTGTTTGCATATTGGTACTGGTATCGCTGAGTGTTTGTGTGCGTCAACACACTCCTGCTCACAAGCTCGTGTGTGAGTGAGAAGGAGGAGGGAGGCAGCTGAAAAATTTGAGACTGTAGTTTGAGACACTGAGAGGTGAGAGTGTAAATAGACTCGCTTACACTCTGTGGAAAGATCTTTTTAGAGATTTAAAAAAAAAAAAACAGTTCGTGTTAAACCACAATTTCAGCTATCACACACTTTAAGTTTTAAAATCTGACTTAGATCAGTATGTGTCCCATCCTCCAATGTAAATGAAGCTTTGCCTGAACATCTTCACACATTCAGTAATTATTAACACTTATATGTTTCTTTAAAGATCTATTACAAAGGCCAGTTCTTTTGCTTTTCAGATGATAATTCATTCTTGTAATGCTGAAGAAGCTTTTAACGATCATCAGGAGCCCTACAGCAAATTTTATTTTTAATTATAATTTTTTTGTGTGCATGTTGTTAACCTGTATTATATTCAGAAGATTATATACACAGAGAGACAGACATTTATTTAAAATATAAATGAACGATTATGAAGGCAAATGTTTAACGTTAAATTTGGATCGACAGCTAAGATGTGAATCCAATAAGGTACAACATGTATTACAATTGGGATCTTAAATTACTGAATCAAAGAAATCAGTACACGTACCAGGTTTCTTACATATCTTGTTTAAAATTTCAGGTTTCAGATTTTTTTAGCGATTATCACCGGTCATACCAGCATTACGGTAATTTCACATAAACATCACACCCACGGTGTCATTTTGTTGATAACTGTTTATTAACAACCAAGTTTCTGTTATGAAGTTGTGTAATGAAAATATTCAGAATGACAAGATAAATTAACCACACGTCTGTGATGAAAATGTGCTGCAGGCTTGGCTAGTTTAAATAAACTCCTCTACATATAGTCAGATTAAAGAGTGCAAGTATCAAGATCGTGCACTATGTCACCAGAGCTAATACTTATAATATATTTTAATGTCAAAACATTAAAAATGCAGTGATACTTGTTTGTACCGTAGGCTCCATCTGAAATTTTGAGGTTGCGATTATTGATGGGTCGACAGTGGCAGCGGACACCTACAAAAGAAAAATGTACATAGGAGCCAGTTGTAAAGCACCACCAATACTCACTGATAACAAAGGCAGTAAGAATCGAGCATGGAGCTACTCTATGTTAGGAATGCTGTGTGAAATTAGCTGTGCTTCATAGGCAAAAATACTCGCACATGTGGCTAACATGATCAAAACTTTTACGTTAATGCAGTGTCACTAACCTCATACCAGTAACATTAGTAGGCTACTCAACAACTATCCTGACCTTTCAGCCTGTCCCATCAACAAAATATGATGTTAACGTTTAAAATAAATGATCTGCCACCTCCTTGTAATTTAAAATGACTTTTTAAATAGAGGAGTATATGTTTAAGTATGTGGGATTATCATTTTGTAATTATTTATTACTCATAGAGCTTAATAGCTGGCCTGGTGTTGTTTGAGTTACCTTGTGGGACTTTTCTCACTTCTGGGTCTCTGCTCTTCGTTGTGGTCCTTTTTGTTGTTGTTGTTGATGTTGTAACAAAAGCAAACATATTTATACGTTTTCCACTTCTTTGCAACTTCCCTCATGTCCATTTCAACAGTTTCAACAATCTTCCTCCAGGAATTTGCTGATCTCAACATCATGATTGTTACTCTCTCGGGTTTCGCAAGCCTCTGCTGGTGGTAGCACCAGCAGAGGCTTGCGAACAAGTCTGCTGGTGCTATTTGATTAGTTTTCTCAGTCGCCATCTTGGTGTTTTTTTAACTGGATGTGATGAGAGAAGGGCAGACCTCACTTCAAGTCTGTACACTCTTTGCCTGACAACTCGTCAATCACAAGTTGTTGAGCCAATGAAACATAGTGTTGCTAAAATAACAAACTGAGCTTAATATTTTTTTTGTTAGTTTGGTACTTTGTATGTTTTTTTCCGATATGACCTAAAATTGGTCCATAAAGTCATCAGGAAAGTGTTTACACAGCTCAAGTCAGAGAGTTGTTTTCCCATACATCTGGAATTCTTTTTGCAATCACAGGTATTACCCCTTGATGGCCATCAAAAAATGCAGGTTTAAAGCTGCATCCACACAGACAGCAAGTTGTTTGTTGCACATCACTTTGAAACTGACATTTGGTCACTAGCAGATGGTCAAGGCTCTGGTTGCCTGGGTAACCCTGTCATATGTCAGTCACTGATAATATACACTCTCATTGGGAGTCACTATAATTGAGAAAAGTTTAGCTCAGGACCGGCCTATTTTCTGTCGCAATTGTTTTTTCCTCCACAGTTACTTAACCCTTTAAAACCAGTCGGAGCGGGCACGCTCTGTTTTGCGTAACTATTTTTAAATCCCTGTAGAACCGGAACCACTTAAGCTAACACAATAATTTTTTCTGCACATGAAACCGGAGGAGTTGTACTTACATCTTATGCCATCAGCTTGTCCTAAGTCACGGTTTCCTTCCACATATAGCTTTGCAAAAACAGCATAAAAAGCACTTGAAGCAACAAAAACACAATATTACAGAAACACAATCCGATCAGCTGTCCATAACATTTCCTATGTTGGAGTAGAAGTCAGCGCGAACTATCGCGTGTCCACCATTACCTGGCCGAAACCGGAAGTGACGTCATTTTCGCGGTAAATGTAGATTTTTACCTTTACCTTTGTTTTTAAAAGTCATGTTTGACTTCATATTTTTTGTATAGAACTCAAATTGCACTGCTGAAAATAGTTTATTTTGATGCACATGCTGGGTTTTTTTTTTTGCAAATTTGCATTATAATATTTATTTTCGTTTTTCCAGCTGTATATAAAAATTGGTGTATCTCAAAAATAAAACTATGAAGACATTTAAAATAAATTTCCTGTTGTTAGAAACTATTTTGTGCAACTTTTTTGTATTTACAGTTTTGAGGGACAAACCGCTTAAATTTCTCTAACTAGAAAGATATGTAAAAAACAAAAAAACAAAAACTATTTTAATTTTTTTTTGTAGTTTATTGCACTTTTTTGCAATTTATATTGTTACTGTAGACTTTATGCATACATATTATCATAATTTGGGCTATGACGGTTATATTGATGTATAGCAACTTGAAATGCTCCCAAAAATGGCACTACAGCATGTAAAAATATAAAGATAACTCTGGCGGACTTGGTTCTATGGTAGGTCTTAAAGGGTTAATCATTGAATGTGGCTGACTTTGGTTGGTCAATGCAAATCAGGTTCTTTGCTGCCTTCACTTTTGACTATTTGTTTTGTGTTTTTGTGGTTTAGATTACTGATTTTGTCCTGTTTGTCAACAGTATCTGAAAACATGAATAAATAACTGTCTAGGTTCCAACTACGTATGATATCTTCTTTATTCCTGGAGAAATTTCTTGAGGGGTAATGTAGGCTTCAGCTTGCACAGTAAACGAGTGAAAGTCTAATGAAAAACACCATTGGTCATTATAGGAATTGTAAGAGTTTTGGACATTTTTGGAACTTGGTGTCAAGTAGTGCCTAAAAGTCTAGAATTTTCATCTGGTTCTATTTTTAGGAGGTTAATATTTTTGCGCGTGCGTGGCGTTAAATCATTGGAGTACACTTTCACTTCAGCTTAACTGCACACACCCTAACCTGTTTTGGATCATTGTTTTTCAAAAGATAATTTGTCCTTGTCCACACATGAATGTGAGCCCAGTTTTTCAGATTTATCCCCTCTAGTGACCATTTTTGAAAAGCATAAAGAAAATCGAGTTCTTAAATTCAACCCGCTTAGAGCCGACATGAGCTCCCGCGTCCCTTGCCACTGCGCTTTGGCGTCTGGCCTCCCATTTTTTCCCCCCGCCCTTGCTTCTCTCATCTGTACCGCTTTCTAAACTGTATACATTTTCCCCCTCTCTTTGTTTCCAAACTGTATATTTTTAGTCAGCATTTGGCCTCACCTTGTTCTCCTCTTTATTCCCTTCACCATCGCTCTTTCGCTCTCCCTCTCCAAACTGTGTATATTTGGGTCTGTCTATGGGGAGTCAGGGGTCATTATTAATCTTGCTAGCTCTCCTACCTTCAGGCATAACAGCAGGGCCACATTTCTGTGTGTGCATGTGTGTGTAAGTGAGAGAGAAAGGAGTGGTAGCGAATGAGTCGGTTACAGTGTGTGAGTAAAGGTGTGGGAGAACATGTTTTTGTGAGTGCAATGTCTATGCGGCTTCATGTGTGTTGCATGGAGCATGTGCGTGAAGGAGAGGGAAAGTGTATTTTGCCATGATGGATCATGAGAGACCCACATTCTTAATGCACATTCGCACAAGACAGACACCCATGAGAAATGAAGGGGAGAGAGAGGGAGAGAGAGAGGGGGGAAGGAGAGAGAGACGATGGGGGAACACAGTTAGAGAGAGAAAGAGGATAACAGAGAAAGGAGAGACAGAGCAAGCATGGAGAGTCCCTGTTCCTCCTGAACTCATTAACCGTTGTCCTCTCCGCCCTCCCTCCCGCACTCCCACAATGCCGAGCAGCGGCGTGCATCAATAACGCCAGTGACAGCACGAGGGGGACGGGTCAGACAAGCAACTGCCATCTCCCTGGCAACCACCACTATGGCCACCATCGCCACGACAACAAGGGGGTAGCGGGTATCCCTACCCCCACCCCCTCCCTCCCCTGCTGGCCCAGCTCACCTCCTGCAGGCGTCACACAGCGAGGGCCGCTGTGCCCGCTGCTGCTGGATCAGAAGAAAGCTAAATCCACAGCATGACTCCAGCATGGGATGAGGCGAGAAAAAGCTGACTGATCTCGATTCCGAGGTTGAACTGAATATTGACAGGAGACTCAATCTGAGCTGAGGTTAGCGGCATTATTCAACATTTCAAGAGGAGGACAAAGGGTAAGGGATGCTCCAGAGGAAGAAATCCCAAAA
This sequence comes from Diplotaxodon limnothrissa, assembly GCF_057381915.1. Lineage (NCBI taxonomy): Eukaryota > Metazoa > Chordata > Actinopteri > Cichliformes > Cichlidae > Diplotaxodon > Diplotaxodon limnothrissa. Next base: position 12,598,925 of record NC_140603.1, on the reverse strand, counting down.
GGAGTCACTGCGGCTGGGTCTGTGAGGCCCACTGAGCAGTGCTGCCTCCGAGGGAGACACAAGCCCGAAATAACTGCTCTCGTCCAAACAGTAAAAGCTTTAGATGAAAAATAAGATTACATAGCATACTGGTGATTTATCTGTCTGTATCATAAACCATTACCACAGTATGAAATCAACATATATGAATGCAAAAAATCAAGGAAGGGTGGAGATTTCCACCTCTGGTTTTTAGCCTTATCTTATTTTGGTTTTGCTGACCACATTTCACTAACAGCCGCTTACATAGCTCAGGCAGCTTTCATGCAAAAAATAACTCTGATAAGCCTACAGCATGCAACTTGCCTGGCACCAGACGAGTTCAGGAGTCAGTTAAGACCATGGCAAAGAGTGGGGACGGGAATCAAACACTGATATGTCCAATGTATCGGAACAATATGTCTTCAAAGCTTATCAGCCCCTTTTACCAGTGCTGGCATGATTCGCTGAAAGTTGTTTATTTCAAAAACAGTTGTGTCAAACTCATGGCAGAGGAGCTATGTGCACAACACTTACTTCTTTTGACACAGATAACAAAGCACCTGTTTTGGGGATGAATGATCAATAACTGGACCTGTAATGGTACTGAAATCTGTGTAATCTCAAAGCCACATTCACCAGCTATGCCAGAAACATGACTCAAATGTGAAAACAAACAAACACATGCAGTCCTGTCAGTTTGCTTCGTTATTTCAGCTACCTCGAGGTTAAAAAAAAAGTTACCCAGTTTTGCCATTTGATACTGTCTAAAGATGAATGAGTCTCAAACAGGCTGCGGCTCGCTTCATTTCAATAGCCTTTGATTGACTTTACAGTGGAGGTTGTCACAGATTTTTCTGAAACATGAAATACTAAGACTACTGTGGTCTTTTTCTTAAAAAAAAAAAAAAAATTAAATCAACTTCCTGGTAAAATCTGAATCCGTCATCATTTCAATCAAACTGCAAGAACAATTATTTTGTTAGCATTCAACAATTCCCAGTGCAGCTCCTATGAGATTTTGACATCATGCCAATGTCAGAGCTTTTAAACTCTTAGGAGCTTATGCACTGCACTTTTTTGGGGGGTGGGGGGGGCATGGAGAATTACCATTTTGTAATTCGATTTGAGTTTAAAGTGTTCTGTGAGCTTCTTGTGGGCCCTGAGTGCTTCACTTTTTATACACTGCTTCACGTAGGTTTTTTTTAAACTGAAATGTGCTTTGATTTAAGCTAATTGAACATAGTCAACTTTAATAGTACTAAACTAGCACTAGAAATGTTTGGCGATTTTACTAATAGATGTCCTAAGTTGCTTATGTTCCAAATGAAATGGATGTTTAGTTTTTTTCTTCCTTTGCTATCCGACCTTAAATAGTATTGAATGCTAGCTTCAGACAGAAGCTAGTGTTACTCCATTTAACTAAAATATATACTTTGCCATTGACAATTAATAAAAACCTTTTGCTTCCCGATGCACGGAGGCGGTCGCCGACCCGGTATGGAAGTCTTGATGGTCCACATGTTTGATTTGGTGAAGATGCCCTTCCTGAGGTAACCATCCCCTTAGGATCAAAACTAGGAGTGCACTGGCTTGTAAATCGTAAGTGGACCGTTTCTTATACAGAGCGTTGCTACTCTTCTTGAGCACTCAAAGCAATTTATACAACTTGTTTCATTCACTCATTCATGCAAGCACTTTTTTATAATATGTGAAAATACTTTCTAGATAGCATTTGCAAGCATTCATGCACCACTGAATGCATCAGTGCGCACTTGGGGTTCAGTATCTTGCCCAGGAATAGTTTGGCATACTGGAAGAACCAGGGATCAAACAACCAACCTCGTGATTAGTAGATGAGATGCTGAGTTGCGGACATGGAAAGTATAATCCAAGTTTTAATTCTGTCTTTTTTTAGGCCCAGACAGGTTAATTTGTCCAAGTAAGGGCTAGCCTTCTTTTCCAGCAATCCTGGCGTTAGTAGTTAAGCTTTGATTATACTTTACACAAGTCCACTAGGACCCAAGTGATGCACGAGGGTCCATGCTATCATCTGTATGCCTGCCAATTTTTTGTGACCATGAGGACTATTCCTGCGAAGACTTAATACAGCAATGCACCATCTGCGCATGTGGTCCAGGCAGTGGACTTCAAAGAAATATAACAGGAACAGCTATCTGTGTTCACAACAGAATGCAGTCAAGGCTCACCTGCATGGCTGGTGCAATACATAATAACAGGAATACGCTGCCATCATCATCCACGTTCAGTGCAAAAACAGTGTATGCTGTAATAGAGGTTTAATTGAAAAATAAGGTTCACCTAGAAGATTAACAGTTTGGTGGTTGTGTGATCAGGATGGCCTTGGATGGGGTCAGATTCCTGAATTATTGTTACAGTTTGTCCTTATTAAAAAGTGAGAAGGTAGCAAGTGCTGAGCTTGCAAATGCAGACTGTATTTATTATACATGGATGTAGCTTCCAGTTCTGAAAAGTGAAGCAAATGTGCCGTAAATTTCTACTGTGTCCAAAGCTTAGCACATGGCAACTTACTGGGGCTGCAAAAAAAAGACACCTAGGAAGCCTCTGTAAACGTCTTATTTAATACAGCACTTTGGACGTTATTAGTTTATACAAAAACTGTACAGCAGGCTGGTAAATCAGTTTATTCTTCACTGAGTGATTGACAAGTTGCAAGCCAATGAATGTGTAGTATAACTTGGTTTCACAGTCATATCCGCCTCTGCACTTGTGACATCTGGTTTAAAAAGCTAATCAGCTTTCACAAAGGGGCTGCAATCTATGCTTGCACACTCTGTGCTGCGAACAAGGTGAACAATCTCTGAGAATAAAACGCTTTCCCAAGTCCGCAGATTTTGTTGGTTTGAACAGTTTGTATAGTCAGATGCAGTGGTCTGGTCTCTTTGGAGACACTGGATGTCCCATAAGTGACATTTAAAATTGTCATTCACTGTAAATAGATAAAATATTAAAATGTTCTCAGTTAGCTTCCAATAGCCTTCCCAGATAGATAGAAAGATACTCACGCAACAATTCTATTTGAATCTCCTTGCCTGTTAATCTTTTGTAATATAATTAATTTATTAAAGGTTAACGGTCGTGTCACTGCACATATAAACACGGGCAAAGGCGCGCGCGGATATGTGTGTGTTGCGGTGGATGTTCAGTTTCGTGGGAGAGCGAGTCGGCTGGCTGCTTTGAAGATAAGGAAACATCGCAACAGACAACGTCTCGTTGAAACTGACTGTAACGCGGACTGACTCTTCACCCACATGTCGACATACAGTTATATAACATATCAGAGAACCATGGTTTATGTCGCAATTTCGAGCCGTTAAGAAAGAAGAGGACCGGAGCGAAATGTCTGTTCTGAGTTCGCGCGCCTCCTGATAGATGTGAAGCGATGGCGCAAGCGGCCGCGCGGTTGCCCGCGCGAGCCCACGGAGCTCGCGAGAGGGATATTTCCTTTCCTCTCGGATAGAAAAACAAGACAGAGAGGGGGAGGGGAGGAAGGGGGAGTGGTTGAATGCTGAAGATTGGCCAATAACACGGAGAGATCGTTGATAGGCGGGTCTTAAATGCGGGGTCTCAGCCAGTGAAAGCTCGACTGAGGGTCCGTGCCCCCACGTGGGTGTTGAGTTCCATACGACAACGAGCGAGCTTTAGTCCAATCACGGCGCCACAAGGTGTTAATCTTGACGCGGATTGGCCCGCTGCTTTTCACAGAGTCCCCTCACTCATCACGTTTAGCCCATCGTTATTAACTCTTTCCTACCACACAGGAAGGAGCTACTCTGCCCATAAAACACAAACCCGCACTGTAATAGCCAAATGTGAATTAATGAATGATTCAGAGGCGGTTTGTTTTTAGAAACGCAATACATCAGTTAATCCGGACTGTTTCAAAGCCTCGTTTCAGACACATTTAAAAGAAAAGCGAGGGTAATATACTATACTACAGTAGAGCACATGGGGCTGCCCGGAGCAGCGCTGAACCCTTTCAAGCGTGTGTTGGCCTGATCATAATCAAATCAGCATGCAAGAAAACCAATGAGATTAAAAGCACATGAGAAGTGCATGCTTAGCAGTGAGGTATAACCCACATTCACACATCCAGGCACTAAAACCGAGGGTCAAACCTGCACTTATAATGCCACGTACAAGCGTGGTTATACGGGCGCAGCAAAGGGGCTCAGGTACGGTGACGACTCGAAATCACCGAAACTGGGGAAATACCCCCCAACTCCCCGCCCCCTTTCATTTTAATTGCGCTGGTGTTTTGCAGTTGATAAGGTTTGACGTGTTGACGCCTTTCAGTTTCTATAAAGTCTCGTCCGACCACTACCACCGCCCCCCATAAAGCAAGACACATTAAAAGCATTTTTTAAAGAACTTCATTGCCTCCTACCCCATGCAGTCATACAGGCACCAACACTGACAAACCAAGCATCAATCTTCTCTTTCGGTTTTTTTTTGTCTTCGTAGCCTCCAAAAAATACATAGGCAAGGATCCTGTGGAGGAGCCGAAGTAGAAGGCTGACACCGCCCCTCCGCGGTGGCTTTGGGAATTAAAATTTCGAGCATGCAGTGTGTGTCAAGAGTCAGTGTGTGTGCATGATGATACAACTGTCTAATTATGCAAGCCATCAAAAAGGCCTTATCACAGCTGCTAATTGAATGAATTATTGAATGAATTATTGGATGATCATTCATTTATTTTTAACATGAGGGAAAAGTAACAAAAATTGCAAACTCATTTGCAACATGTGACATATATTGACATTGTTTTCAAAGGTTTCCACCTTTCTACTCAGCCACTGCGTGACCTTCTGAACTGCTCATCCCAGAAGTGCGTGTAAAGAAAAGCGAAGCAGGGAAGAAAAAGGTGGACACAGGTAGTCTGATACGACGCAAGATGGGATGGAGAGCGCAAATTTTTACTATAAAGACGCTTGAGCTTTCATATTAACTACAATGAGCACATTTGGTTCATTTGCACTGAAAGAACTGCCCTTTTTCCCTTTACAGTCTCTGAAGTTGAAGTGAACTCTCAAGAGTTATTTACACCTATTGTTCCCGCGTTCCTGTCATGAAAAACAGGCAGCTGCAAAAAACAGATTCTGATTTAATAGTTCATTTTTTTCAGCTGCCAGAGGAGGAGTTAAATCTAAATCTAAGCAATGCAGGTACGTTTAGTTATTCTTAAGTGGGTAACTCTGTAAAAGACCCCCCTACCCCACCAATATTTGATAGAAAACTGGGTCCTCCTGCCAGGTGATTTACAGTAGTAAAGAACTGTATGTTGTCGCTGATGCTGTTGTTGCACAGCAGCAACAGCAGCTTTACAGCTTGTTTTGGTGTGCCTTTGCACAAACAACAAGGACAACCAGTGGACTTAAAGACTGATCCAGTTGATCTCTCTTTCATTCACTTCACAACCTCTGGAAATGAACTGAGCACGAGAGTGGGGAGAATGGGGAAGACTTGGAGATAAACAAAAATAAACAGATAAATAGATATTTTTTAAAAAAGTGGAGATGACTGCAGGAGGAAACCGACCAAAGGGTGACTGTGTATTTGTGGCTGTGTGCCTGTTAGGATGGGGTAAGAGCAGGGGGGACACTGTGGGGTATGCAGCAGCACCCTGCAGTCCCAAGTAATGGCAGAATAGAACTTAATAGGGTAGAAAAAGGCTGGAGGCTGTTAACTCAGAAACGGTCATTTTGAATTCCCCATTCTCTCTCTCCAGCACTTCTTTCCTGCTCCTCCACTTTTCCATTCACCTTGTATGTCTTTAACTCTTCCCATCCATGCCTGCCTGTGTAATTTCCCGATATCCTTAACCCACCTCCCGCTGCCTTCCTTCCTTTCCTTTCCTTTCCTTTCGTTTCCTCCCTTCCTCCCCCCTATTCTTCATCTGATTCTCCCACTCCCTCCCCTCCTTGCTCCTCTCCTCCATCCTTCCCTGCTTCATCTCTCTCTTTTCCCGCCCTCCCTCCCTTACTGTGTTTCCTTGGAGGAGGTGTAATGATAGCTATTTGAGTGTCATCAGAGGATCGCTGTAATGGCTTCTAAAGCACCATCCCACGGTTGCCACGGTGAACCTGGCACAGCCGCTGTCCCAGAGTAAGAGGTGAAAAAAAAAACATCTGGTTGGGCTATGGACAGGCATCACCGTGCCGACAGCAGCAGCAGGAGCGGCGGCACATCAGCAGACGATGACGCAGCCCCCAGGGGCCACAGAGAGTGAGCTAATGATGCGTGGGATAGGATACATCTGAGGAGGAAGTACAGTACTAGTGATAATAGTGATAGTAATGAAAATAATAGCACTGATAACAATAACAGTTTATGGCTTTTTTGATTGGTGAGCAGCACGTCTGTCTCCCCCTCCCATCGCTTCCCCCCTCAGCCTCTGTGTTTGTACAGTTTGCCCGTTTTAGGCAGAACTGAAGACAAATGAAGAAGGGCAAAAGGTCGACTGATGATGATTTTTAACGATGGAAGTGTGTTATATCTGTTATTTTTCTGTTCTTATTAAAATATTACATGTACGCACGTGCATGCACGCTGCAGCAGGCTTTTTAGCAGCAAGAGATCCAATGAAGAGCAGGGTGAACATTTCTAAGAAGTGATTTTTATCCACATCATTGAGTGTGTTTAAGAAGACGCCATCAAATTTTCAATTGCTTGCGCCCAGATAGAATTTGTAGAATGAACTGCAAACTTATTTTCTCTGCTATTGCTTTTCACCTTAATGTCTCAGTTGTTGAATCAAAAAAACTCTCAAATACTGAAAATGATTTTGGCGGGTTTATATCGGACTGTGTGCAAAAAAAGGGATGTCCTCCATAGGTTAAGCAACAGAGCTCTGTGTGTGGTATAATGTGGATGTGAAAGTAAATAGTAAATTCGTTTTTTGCTTAGTTGTTTATTATTCTAAAAATTAGTCTTATTTTAATTTCTTTCTAAGATGTTTGCTTCTGCTTTGCATTGTGTCACCACCAGAAAGGCTTAAGGGAAAAATTGCACCACCCGCGTCCTTCAGAGCATGTGTGTTTGCAAGCGTGTGATTTTGTGTGCAGTGCGCATTGTTCATTACATTTAGTGTAGTTCAAGTCTGGGTCAGGAAGAGTAAATCTTTAGGTGGGTGGTGTTTACTATGAACCCTGAGACCCTCCTCTGACCTTTGTGTGTATGTGTTTGTGTGTGCAGTGATGACATGTATGTTGCTGTGGGTCATTGCACCTATGTGTGCGTTTAAAGGCACTGACAAGCAGAATGGGCAGTGTGCGTGCGTGTGTGTGTGTGTGTGTGGAGGGGGGGTTAAGGGACTGGGGAGGGGTTGTGTCAGTAGATTAGCCAGGTTGGGATGATTGGGTTGAGGATTAGATGGATTCGGGAACAGACACGTCTGTTTACTCCGCAAAGAAGACTTACAATAGGCTGATTGGCAAGCTTGATTGCACACACACACACAATTGCAGGTGCTTATGCCACACACACACAAACACATTCATTCAAAACCCCATATGTTGATTAGCTTGTTATTGTTGCCTTTCTAATGCCCGCCATCTCCTTTCCTAAATTCAGTTGTAAAGTCTGACTCCCCCTGCCTCTCAGACATAGTTCCCACAAGGACTGACCCAGAGAGCTTGCAATCAGAGAAGGAGTGTAACTAAAGCCGAGCACGGCCAGGTAAGGAGAGCTGCACTCAGGCAACTACTCCAAAGGCACAGGGAGTGCTCTGGTTACACGGGGCTGTGTGTGTGTATATTTTGTTTGCATTGTTTCTACTTGCTCCTCTTTATGCGTCACAGAAAAAGGTGAAGTGCTGAGCTCGGAATAAGGTGCAGAGGCAGAGAAAGGCAGGATTACACACATGGCAGGTTAGAGAAAGGCGGTGAGAGAGAAGGAGAGGATGGGAGGAAAAAGCGACAGAGAGAGGCTTAAGATTACAGAGTCGAGCACCTTTTGTTGCTGAGTTCAGTTGCGATGGACCGCTTAAGTTTAGGGAAAGAGTGAAGGACTTCTTCAATCCTCTACCATAAAATTAGTATGACTGTGGAGGATGTTATCCTTCGCTGATCAAACCTGTGCCTGATTTTTTTTTTTTTTGACGAAAAGAAAGAAAAGGAACCCCAGACTTCGAGGAAGGTGAAGAAGAAGAAGGTCAGAGTACTTGATGTGACTGATCTAAAGATAGTTGGCAAAGCAGCCAAAGGAGGAGCAAATGCAAAACCCCAGAGAAGTTTAGTAAGAGGGGGGAACAAGTGATTGAGCCTTCAGGGTGAATAACAAGTCATGCAAGAACAAGAGTTAAGCCGGACAAGAGAGCACTGTTCAGCACAAGAGAGAGAGGGCGAGGGTAGGCTGTAGAAGCAGAGATAAGCAGTCCACAGCAAAATTAGTCTACAGAGAAAGAGGGGTTGACACCGGACTGAAGAGAGATCAAGGTTGACTCAAGTCTTTGCTGCCTCTAACCTGATTAGGGAGAATAGTAGCGGCAGTGGAGGCGAGCCGGGAGACCCGATCAACCGAATGTGAGAGCCGGCAAGAGCAAAAAGAAAAAGAATTACAAGAGGACGCTCGGTGAAAGAAGCCTCTTAAATCTGGGAGCTGGAATTAGAGCCGTAGGAACTGCAGAGGGAAAGCCACAAAACCACAGTAAGTAAATTAGGAGGCTGTGGCTGGAAAAATGTGTAATGACGCCATGGGCGGGGGAAGGAATTTGTGGTCTTGGAAGTGCTTTATATACTGTACCTTAATGAATTGATTTCCTGCCTTTGCAACTTTTATATTTCATCATCCTCGTGACATCACCACCTACCATTCCACTTTTAAAACCCACTAGTCCTCCATTATTTCTGTGTTCAGTTTTACCTCAAATTAAGTTTCTTCCCCCTTCATCGCTAACTTGTTTCTCCCTTTCCACTCTTCTCTCTTCTTGCTCTTCCAATTCCACAGGTGAAAATGCCCACAAATGGGAACCGTCCTTTGAAGCTGCAGTTTGGTCTGATCAATCACGAGGGTCGCTACCTTACTGCTGAGTCCTTTGGCTTTAAGGTATAAAAATACAATAAGAGTGACAAACTATAAGGTGTCGATTTGCATTTCTGCTGGTGATGCTTTGCTGTTGGATCAGTATATGCAAGATTTTCAAGTGATACCTTTTCGTGCTTCTTAGGTGAATGCGTCAGCTCCCAGTCTGAAGAAAAAGCAGATATGGACTTTAGAGCAGGACTCCCAGGACAGCCAGGTGGTCTATTTACGCAGTCACCTGGGACGCTACCTGGCCTCCAACAAGGACGGCAAAGTCACCTGTGAGGCAGATGGCCACAATTCAGACTGTCGCTTCCTCATCGTGGCTCAGTCAGATGGCCGCTGGGCGCTGCAGTCTGAGCAGTACCTCCGCTTCTTCGGCGGCTCTCGGGACTACCTGTCCTGCTTTGCCCAGGTGATCACAGATGCAGAGCTGTGGGCAGTGCACCTGGCTCTGCATCCCCAGGCTAACCTGCTGTCTGTGGCCCGTAAGCGTTATGCCCACCTCTCTATGGAGGATGGGGAAATTGCTGTGCATCTGAACATTCCCTGGGGTGTGGCAGCGCTCCTGACCCTTGTCTACCAGGAAGGAAAGTATTGCCTAAAGACCTGTGACAGCCGGTTCCTCGGCAATGATGGAAAGCTCCTAATGGAGAGCGGGAGGGCCACAGCGTACACGTTGGAGCTGAAGTGTGGGAAGCTGGCCTTCAAAGACTGTGAGGGGAAGTATTTGTCTCCCATGGGTCCTACAGGGACCCTGAGGTCCGGACGATGCTCGAAACCAGGCAAAGATGAACTATTTGACCTGGAGGAGAGTCACCCTCAAGTAGTTCTGACAGCAGCCAATGGGCGATATGTCTCCATAAGACAAGGTAGGAAAACACAGAAATATCAGAGGGACAGGATATTCTAGCGAATTAGATTTTATCCTAAATCCTTGCAATACACACACACACAAATTGCTCCCCTGGCAGCTTGCTAGTACCCTAAAGAATCCCACATGTCTGATTAAATGGACAAAGGCTGACCTTAGGTGCCATCGAGAGTGGTCACACAAGCTTTTGCTGACAGACACAGACCTATGTGCATACATAATGAAGGAGAAATTGACAGCCGATAAGGGATGCATGGTAATTATGGGTAATGTAGTCTGCACATCAAGTTGCATCAACAACACAGTACGTGGCTGCATGTCTCAAAGAAAACAAGATTGCTGGGGCTGATATGGGAGACTATCAGCCCCATCGTTGAGACCTGAGACAAGCACGTCATTTGTGTTCATGGCCGCTGGCCTACATCAGTATCGAGCCTAAACTAATAAGTTATTTTATTTAAATAACAGACTTAATGTGCATACATTTCAAGGAGAATAACAGAAGCAGACTTCTCAAGAACAACTTGCAATCACTTTTTATGTATTAAGAATAAAAAAGATGGTTCCATACTCCTAAAATATCAGATACCTCATTGTGAAATGTTCAGAAAAAGGGCCGTTTGTTTTCATTTTCTTTCACTAAATAATCTATTACAAATAGAGCTCTTTTCGAAAATCCCTTCTCAATCCTTCTCAAATGTACCTTCTGGCTTTGTTGGGCAATGTTGTTAACACGCTTTTACCCCTTGAGCTTACTGAAACAGCTGCCTGTAACCAATATACTGCAGAGTAATGCTCTGTTGATACTGTATTATGTATTTACTCTTCAGTCTTGTGATCGGGCTGTTGGAGGGGAGTTATTTGATCAGCGCGCAGGCACGACACCACACTACTGTACTGATGGATTACACCTGCTCCTCATTGACGTCGACATTAGGCTTTGTTTAGCGCAGCAGAAAAACTACAAAAACTATAATTGTGAGGGTTACATTACATGTGACTACAAATGCACTTGCATTAGGAGGGACTTGCACAGAGTTTCAATTGCTGATGGTCCAAAGGGCTTGCTGGTCTGATTTGAAACTGGATTTGGGGCAGATTAGCATACACCCCCCAGTCCTTGTCAGCATACTTGGTCATGACAGCCATCCACAGGCTGCAGATTCTTGTCTGCAGGGTTGAGTTACTTCAGGCCTGGGTGCTGTAATTGAATCTCCCCACCACTCATTGTTCCTGGTTAGCAGTGGGGGCTGCAAGCAGGAACCAAAGCATTGAAAACTGATTGGTTAAAGGGAAAGGAAGAAAATGGTTAAACCCTAAACACATATATGTAGCACATCACATGCATGCATGCAAGGATACTTTTTGCAGCATACTTTGTATCTGTTCTCTCCTTCCCCTTCCTACGCTTGTCCCGCACAAACAAAAGCTTTATCTTTCTTTGAGACACTCGCCCACTCACTACCATACCATCCTACTGCGGCGAGTGGTGAGATGAGGTGTGTTGAATTATTGATGAAGTTGGCCCCTGTTCCTGGAAGGCAAGGGTGGGAGGGGAGTCTGCTTTCAGAAACCCAAGCTTCCTCATACCTGCGGCCAAAACTTGTCCCCCACCGAATCCCGCTCTAACCAGTTAATCTAACCTGTTAACCTCAGCCTGAGTCAACCTCTATATGCTACTGGAAAGAAAAATCAAAGACAGAGTAAATATGCTCTATTTAGCAAGCTATGCCATTGTGACAGGTCATATTGCTTTTTTTGTAGGGTTTCAGTGGAAGGTGAGTGAATCAGATAAATTCTTAACCAGCATCAAACACTGAAGCAAGTGTGTGTTTGTGCTTTTCCTTGTATATAGTTTACAAGTGTGCATGTTTTAATGTGTCATACAGATCTGTTATCAAACCTCTCATCACGTTTCCTCGGGCACAAGGGGCCCGCTCTGCCCTGAATGTGAAAAGGAGATGACAGTCCAAATTTTCACAAACTTTTCAGGTCCACAGACACATAAAAGCACACATACCGTATACATGATCAGGCGTGCAGAGCTCAGTAACAGATAAGCCGAAAAAATAATTGGAGTGAAATGCAGTTGTAAAGGATGAAGAATTTAGAGAGAGAGAGAAATAAGGGACATGGGGATAGTAGCATCAGCTTACCATTAATAATTGACGCCAGAGCCATCTATCGTTGATGGATTAGTTAGGCCTGCTCCACTTGCAGGCTCTGTAAGACAACATCAGGAAGTGGAGCTGGTTCTGGGGTCTGATCCAAAATAATGCACTACTGAATCTACCTGTTTGTCCTCCAGATACACCTGAGAGTGTACTGATATGTGTGTGCTGTGCTTATTGTTTGATGACAACATCTCACTTCTTATCCTCAGATTGATGGCTTGGATTTCAGTATATCTAATCTCCCTTCCTATCTGTTCTTCTTTTCTTTCTCTTCCTTCATCCTTCTCTCCTTCCTCTGCCTCCCTTTCTCTCATCTATCAAATAGCAGCTGTGAGGTCCCAGCTGAGCCCTGTGTGAAGATCATTTCTGGGTTGAATTAGTGTGAAATGGGCACATGGAATAGGTAGACAAAGCATGACATTGAGTTGGGATGAGAGAGAATGGGAGTGATAGGCCCCCAGGCATAGCTGAAGAGTGGAAGGGCTAAAAATTATGCTTCAAATGCACTTAAGATCAATGATAATTTCACCAGTTGTAAGACTTCATGATGCCACGTTTATCGGGTGTGAATAAGATGTGATTAAAGCATCCCAGTGGCTCAGTAACCATGACATCTTTGTCACGTGTCAGCCCCCTTTTCTCCTTCCAACAGTGAGATTTGAATTTAGCTGTAGAGTGAAGCAACAAAAAATTTGTCATCGGGCCTCTCACACATGCTGAATGTTTATCTGTCTTGGAGTATGCCAAAGTTATTTACATGCATCCATTATTAACCTTTAACCACTTGATGTCTTGATCATAATGAGCAGTTACAAGGTCACAAAGACGTATTCATTGCTGCACAAAAACCTCCTTGTTATTGCTTTGGTTGCTAGCAGTTTACCACAGTCACCCATAGTTTACATAGATGACAGCATCTTGGCAGCAAACACTTACAAACTACTCACTGCTACTGCTACATTTTTCTTTTTATAACTTACTGACCTCACCCACGGCTGGAGTCTCAGCTGAAACCTCAGCCCTAAGATTTTGGTCACTGCCCTTTTGTTTTTTTGGACACAGACGCTTGTTAGCTTATTAGCTTATTTGAGGAGAGGGTGAAGCACCAAGTTATCAGCTAATGCTAGCTAGCTTGGTTAGCTAGCTACATAAGTAAAGAGCACAGTTTGAATGTGCAAACACGGCCAGCTGCTAGTTGGTGCTTACATACAAATAAAATAATTGAATTTTGTTCACCTAATGGGGCAAAAAAAATTGCACAGCCTATTTGTACAAGTAATCTTAGAGCAGGCCCCAAAAACACCAATACAATAAACAGAGTTACAGTTCTGTGACTCAAATTAGTTGAGCAGGCAGCTAGCAGTTAAAGGGATCATTTTTGAGGTGGCTGATACTACCACGAAATGAGTTAACGGGGTAAAGTAGAACTCTTGTACTATCTTATGTGTCTTCTTAAGAGTTGGAAGAGAATCAGTCATTGCTATGCTCCTTGTCTCAGATTCAAGCCATTGCTTCACAAGGTTAACAGCTCAGCAAATTAGTAACTCATTCAGTGACAATGTACAACATGGTCCTAGGTGGAAAATTCAGTGTCAAACATTAATTTGTGCATGCATGTTACATACTAACCCACAGTGGTTAGTATCAAAGACACTTCTAGTGTAGTCTGACTTATTTCCTCTTGTTTTCCTCTTTTGCATGTAGATACAGTTCTATTTGACCTCAGGTCAGGGGGAAGCTTGTTCCAAAGAAAAGGACCACAGGAACTGAAAGCACACATTAGATCAAATTCTGGGAACAGTTAAAAAAGCTGGACCTTATACCCTCAGAGGTCTAAGCATAGATACTCATTATGGACCCTAGCAAGTTATTGTAACCCACTAGTGTAGTTTATTTATAACTAAACGGTGCCATTGGTTCTTTTGCATTTTTACCATGTTATCCCTCTGCTTTATCATCCGTGCTTCCTTCAGTTTGAGTTTTGAGAGGTTTTGGTAATTATCTGCACATCCTGCTAAGTGTGGACCATAAAATCCTCTGGTCTCTTCCTGTTTTTCCTTTATTCTTTTATTGAGGGGATTGAGGGATTGGACGGGTAGCACTCGAAAGCTGATTATATCAGAGCCCTGCTGTGAGGAGGGCAGACTGACAGGGCCAAAGGTGGGGTGAGGGTGGGAGGTGGGGCTTGAGGGGGGTCAGGGGGTACGCAGGAAAAGATCGGGGAAGGGATGAAGGTGGAGAATGATGACCAGGGAATAGAACAGGAAGAGATAAGAGGCATGCAGATTAGTGTTGTTAAAGGATTAGGAAAATGTATTGAGAATACTCGGGAATGCATCTAATTTAGGCTTAGCCCTCTGCAAGCTGTCTTGCAGTTTGTGGCAAACTATTGTCTTCCTCTCTGCGTTCAGGACAGTGTTAAAATGTGGCAATCAACAAAATAACTAAAATATGTATAGACAAGAAGCAAATTATCTACTTAAAACTAATGGGTTACATTCAGTAAATAACAGAGGATTAATTGTAAAGCCTGTTTGCCTTTGAACCTAGAAGACAAAGTACCCAAGCAAGAGTTTGTCACAGCTGTTTCTGTTTCACGTGTAAATAATAGAAATACTAAAATAATAATAGAGATTTTAATAAAGTGTTTTTCAGTCACAAGTGAGATTTTTGTTCAGGTGTTAAGTGGTCTTGGTGTAATCAACACAAAGCCTCACAGTGAGAGTGTTGTGTCTCTAAAACAGCTGATAACACTTTCACTTTAAGAAGCATCTTCCTGCCTTGGCATAATTATTTTGTTTCTCCATTTCCTGTATGCTCTTTTCATAACTGCATCCAGAGCTGCAATCACTGAAAATGTATTTACCCTCAGGAAGATATTCGAGGACGACACGTGGGATAAAGAGTGCAGTTTAAAAGATTTTTTAAAAATAACAGGATCAGATATAATTACAAGATCTTTTGTAGACCAAGCTAAACAAATCAGTGCGACTTCATTTTTAATCACAGTGTTTCTATAACACTAAAAACACCTCACATTTTCCAGCTTAAAGCAAAGTAACAGTGACAGCATGTGTTTATTTCGTCTCTCCCAGGAGTGAGCCTTGCAGCCAATCAGGAAGATGAGACAGACATGGAGACTTTTCAGATGGAGATTGACAAGGAAACCAAGAAGTGTACGTTCCGCACCAGCCAAGGGAACTGCTGGGCTCTGGTGGCTCATGGAGGCGTCCAGTGTACTGCAACTGAATTGTAAGAGAAGACTTTTATATGTTGTATAGAGAAAAATTAATGAATTTATCATTGAAAATGAGTCAGTTGGACATTTTACGTTACATAAATTTGACTCATTGCAACTGATAATTAAGATGCAAGGGTTAACATAAGAGGGATGGTCAAATGAGTGCATGAGATAGCAAACAGGTGAATCACATAGAATGATAAATAACTGTTATGAAGGAATGATCCCAGCAAATTTAGGCAATTTTCGTTTTATTTTACACATTATCCAAAACACCGAACTTCAAAAAAGTGTGAAATCTTTTCCACCACAGGTCAGCAAACACCATGTTCTCAGTGGAGTGGCTTGGCCACAAGGTGGCACTAAAAGCCAGCAATGGCAAATACATCTGTACCAAGAAAAACGGCCAGTTAGTCGCTGTCAGTGACTCCATCGGTAGGAGGACAGTCCTTTATATTATAGCCCCTTTCTTTGGTAATTAAGAGGTGGCTCTTACCTCTCTTTTTTCTGATCATTACTATGTTGACTTTTGCCAGGGGATGATGAACAGTTCACTCTGAAACTCATCAACCGACCCATGCTTATCCTTAGAGGAGAGAATGGATTCATCTGCCACCACAGAAACTCGAACACACTGGATGCCAGCAGATCTGTCTATGACATTTTCACTGTGCAATTCAGCAATGGAGCCTACCATATTAAAGGTCAGCACATACATCAAACATACTTCTGGAAAAAGCCAGGTTGCTTAGTTTTCCTCTAATTTGCTTGTTTACTGCAATTTGTCTACTCTGTCTGACTTTGGTGTATTTACTTTAAACCCCTGCAGGTGCTGATGGCCGGTTCTGGTACGTTAACAGTGCCGGGCTGGTGTGTTCAGATGGCGAGGCCCCTGAGGATTTCACTCTGGAGCTCCTTGAGCACGGCCGTCTCGCCATCCGTGGCAAGAATGGCAAATACCTGCGTGGAGACCAGGGAGGCACTCTTAAGGGAGATGGACTCTGCCTGAGCAGCTCAGCCCTCTGGGAGTATTAATACAAACCAATATTAGTCCAAACCTGAGTCCTAGCTCATCTCATTGTTGGCATTAAGTGCTTAATGTGAATCTAAATCACTGTTATTCTTTTTCCTTTTGCAAAGAGCATTATTGAGAGAGGCTCACATAGCTAGGTGAACAAAGAGAGGACTGCATATGTATATATTAGGCCAAGAGAATCTCAATGAAGTGAACAGTGTTTTGAGTGAGGATTTTAACAATTAGTGTTAATGAACACTTCATGTTTTCACAGATTTAGTTATTAGTATGACATAACGTAACATGACATGACATCCTTTTATGTATATTCATCATTCCATCTATATCTTTTTTGCCTTTTAACCACTAAAAACAAGTATTACATGAGCAAGCCAGTAAAGTTGTAGTGTGGGCATGTAATGGTACCGTTCACTCATTAGGTCAAGTGACACAGGGTGCCATTTGAGGCAGACGCAGTCACCATTAGAAGTGATGTCACCCTCTAGGTGGGTGAAGTCATGCATGGTACTACTGACTGAGGTTATTAGGAGACGAGAGTGACAAGGTTTCAAATAGCTGCCTGTAGAAACAGAGAAAGACTGTACCCGAGACTCGTACTTGGAGTGTGTTTTCTTTTTCTTTTGTGAACACAGAGATTTTTAAAAATGCATATCTTGCATTATTTTGTTTAGGTAAAGATTGTTTTATCAAAATAAAGGAACCAGGGATATCATAAAAAGCTGAAAATATGCTTCCTTCCCATTAATGTCACAAAATTAGCAGTACTACATCATGTGAGCGTGCCATAGGAGTTAATAACACTATGACCAATTTCAAAGTGTTCCTTGTGGATTTATGATGGACATTATTTCGTTCTGACTACATGGAAACAATGCAGCTGGAAGCTTATTATCTACATGCAACTTCTTCTGTGTTAGCAGGGAATTATGAACTCACTCAATATACACTTGCCAGCCACATCATTAGGTACCAGAGGTGTGGACTCGAGTCACATGACTTGGACTCGAGTCAGACTCGAGTCATTAATTTTATGACTTTAGACTTGACTTGAAAAAATGTTCTAAGACTTGTGACTTGACTTGGACTTGAACCGGTTTACTTGAAAAGACTTGATATTTTACCCAAAATATAAAATTTAACATGCATATTATATAGAGATTGAAAATGTGACGTCATTCACGGGTAGAACCGCAAAGGATTCTGGGAACTCGTGGCAAGCGGTAGTAGCGCACGCAGGCTTTCAATTAAAATCAGTTATACAGCGATAAAAAGAAACACAAAAATGTCAAGAAGCTGTTGTATTATTAACTGCAATAGCCGGTCGCATGACAGCCACGGGAAGCCGACGGGTAAAGAGATCGGTTGTTATCGGATTACGTCGTTGAAGAGAAATTGTTCAAGCCATGTTTCCGAAGTAACAAAGACGCGACTGGATTGCAGCCATTCAAAGACCAAATATAACGTCCCAGAACACTCCAGCTCACAGGTTAGTCTGCTCCAAGCATTTCCACGAAGGTCAGTATTTTTTAGTAGTTAATACGTCATTTTCATAACATAATTAGTGATATAGGTTACAAGCAAGTCTGGCGCTGAACAGAAATTGTCGCGCTATGCTCCTTTATTTATTGTGCATAAATAGTGAATTGTCCTGACACAATATTGCGTTTCGCTTCTGTTATTATGGTACATTAACAAAAACATATACTTTTATTCACAGGATAAAACAGGTTTTTTGTATCACATAACTATTTTAGGAACAATTTGGTTTTTCGTTCTTACAAACACATTTCTTTTGAACTTGCCCAACGTTCTCAGTTTTTCAATGCTCAACATTTTCAATTTTGTCCACATGCTGGACAGAATGTAACTGTGTGCTTTCTGCAGATGTACTTCTTGCATTTCTCACAGAAAGTGCTTGTTTTCAAACAGGAACCTTCCTAACTAAGATTTAAAACAAAAGATTTCTACGTCTCCTCCAGTCTCACAAACAGATGACAAACCAAGCAACACACCTGAGTCACTGACTTTCTTAAATCCACTCACTCTCACTGGCTGTTTATTACTAATCACTGTGTAACTGCTGTGAATTCACAGTAACTGCCATCTCCTTACAAATCTTCATTAGATTAACCACACTTATACAGACTGTATATAACTCCAGCCATGTTGATGGATTGCCTGTATTGGCTGGAAATATTAATTTCCAGGGAAAGAACACAGGCAGACGATGCTTACAGGATGTGATGTGACAACACTAATGAAATATTGATGTGTCATATTTGTCCAAGGTGTATTTCATTGTTATGGAAAAAGAGAATATCAAAATCATGATGACCAATTGGAGTGGTGATTTCTATGACTTTGTGTATATAATTTGGGATTTTGAACAAATGTAGGCCAATAAGGAATATATGATATCATTTCATTCTTTTCAATGGTTTATTTGCATGACGCACAAACAGACACAATTGAAAGGTACAAATGTGCATGACACGAATTCAAACGTGGTGCAGATGTGTCACCAGTTGATCTGGCTGTGGGCTGTGGCACTTGGCCAGAGGTGGCGCTGGTTGACTCGAGTCCATGTTAGTGCACAAAGTAAACTGCTCGCTTTAGTTGTGAAGCAAAAACGCTGAATTCGGAGACATAAACCGTGCGAGGGGAACGATAACGACGACAAGAGTCTCCCGATCGTTTACTCTTGCTGTCCTGTGAACAACATCGGCGTGGTGTTAATTGTTTGCTGTTTTCGCGATCGCGTCGCGCATGAGGATATCACCAGGTAAACTCGCCACATTTTTAAACATTTTGTTGTTCAACAGCATCAAGACTGACTGAGTGTGTTTGAGACAACCTCACAAGTGTCACAGGTGACACATTTGGCGTTTTTTTTTGCTGGTTTGTCGGTAGCAGCTCCTGAAACGCAAGACTGCCACACATCTGTTCGACCATCGCCAGTTGATCTGGAACACCGGTCCTACAACCGCATCCAAGAATAACATGCAGCTTATCTCAGAACTGTCGGTGAAAATTATTCTTGGAGCTAGGTTTAATTGAGCTGCATTTTAAAGAGGTGCAATTTCACAATTTGTGTATATTTTCTAAGTTCACTATTTTGTCATGTGTTGAGAAAAACACAGATTTTAAAATTACATGGTCTAATATTTACATTTAGCATATAACTGCAACATTATTTTTTCGTTTTTTTTTTTTTAAAGACTCGAAAGGACTTGAAATTCAAAGTTTCAGACTTGTGACTTGACTCGGACTTTTACACCAGTGACTTGAGACTCGACTCTGACTTGCCTGACATTACTTGAGACTTGCAAAACAATGACTTGGTCCCACCTCTGTTAGGTACATCTGATCAAGTGCTAAATAGCTGAAATCAAGAAGTCAAAAACTGCACTTAGCATGTGTGTGTTTTGAAGAAGTCGGTTGATTGGGGCCTGATGAGGTGAAAGACCAACAGTTGGCAGAAAATGACCTAATCAGTCAATCACATGGCAGAAACTCAGTGCTTTTGGGCACACTAGACAACCTGCTAAAGTTCAAACTCAGTATCAGAATAATAAAGAAAGGTAATTGAAGCTACTTTGAACGTTATATGGTTGTCAGTGCCAGACAAGGTGGTACTTCAGAAGCTGCTGATATGCTGGGATATTTTGACACTACTATCCAGAAAATATCCAGTGTGCACCAGTTCTCTGGATGAAAATGCCTCATTGATGTCATAGATCAGAGGAGAAACTCATAGGAAACAGAAATAACCAACTCTTTACAAACAAGGTATGCAGAAGGGCATCTCTGAACACCTCACATGGTGAAGCAGATGTACTACAGCAGCAGAAGACCACACTGGGTGCCACTCCTGTCACCTACAAACCAGAAACTGAAGCTATAACGCAGAAGGGCTCACCAAAATTGAACAACTGAAGACCTGAAAAATGTGGCCTGGTTTGATGAGTCTTGAATTCTCCTGTATCAGTGGTTCAGACTGCTGGTGGTGGTGGCTGCCTCTGCACCACGTCACTAGTTTCTTGAATATTGAATGACTTCACTGTATGGTCCCCAGATCTCAATTCAATATAACACCTTTAGGATGTGGTGGAATGGCAGATTCACATCATGGATGTGCAACCTGCATATCTGCAGCAAGTGTGTGATGCTATCATGTAACTATGGACCAGCACCTTGCTGAATCTTTGCTACAAAGCTATAAAAACAATCCAAGGGTACCATAACCCAGTACTAGCAAGGTATACCTAATAAAGTGGCTGGTCAGTCTATAATCAAGTTTACCACTGACGTTTGATATTGTGGCCTGAGAGACAGAATGTATAAAAGTCAGAAAGTCGACTTTTGTTTTTCTTTATTAAGCTGAAAAACTGCAGTGTTTTCTTGAGAGATTCATCTTTTGGCGATTTCAAGATTTCAAGGGGTTAAACTGTTGAATGTCTTATAATCAGCTCTTGCGTTTGCTGTTAAAATCATTTACATTTTGTTGGATCAAATTTAGCAATTTTGTTCTTCATCATCACCTGCTATTCTCAAAGCCGGTGCTGTTTTTGGATGCACCTTGGCTGTCATAGTGAAAGAGTTTAGCAGCAAGGAACAGAACTCACCTGCTGCTGCTTTAGGCGTGTTGACGCTATCAGCTTTCGCACATCACACCATGATGGCAGCAGAAAATACCATCAGTTTCAGCAGCAGCAATGGTTGCTGAAATTATGGCACATTTGTCAGGTGCTTACTGGCTTTCTCCTCCTAAATGTCCTTCTCGCTCTTTTTCAGTCCCTTCTTAATAACAGTGATTGTTATTTTGACAAGAATGAAAATGTCCTGGCAAGACTGCCCAAGCTACTGACCGCTGTCACTGTTTCTATGTTCTGCTCTAAATTAAGCAAATAAATTCTCATGTTCTGTTTATGTGTCAGTGTGCTCATTCATAAAAGAGAGTGGACCCAAACTAGCACTGGAATCCGATGTTGAGACTGAACCCTGTAGTAAAATCTGTTTTTAAAATCTTGGTATATTAGATCTAAAGTCATGGTGAAAAGAAAAGCAAAGGCTGTTTCAATTCCTAGGTTTATATGTGGCCATAATGAGAAAATATCCAGTCCACGCCAGGGCTTAAACCTGAGCTGAACAACAACACATGACATATTTAACTGTGTCATTATTTATTTAACAGAACTGAGCCAACATGCGGATGCAGAGTGTGAAAGAGCAGCCCACGTAGAATTTCCTTTAACAGCAATAACTTGAATGCATCGTTTTCTGTGTGACTTTATCACTCTCTCACACTGTTAAGAAGGAATTTTTGTTCTCTCTTCTTTACAGCATTGCTTCATTGATTAAGGTTTGCAGATATTTATTCATGCACAGCTCTGTTATGGCCCTCAGCACTTTGCTCAGGTTCAGGTCTGGACTTTTAACTGGGCCACTGTAACACCTTGTTTTCTTTCAGCCTTTCTCTTGTAGATTTGCTGCCATGCTTGGGATGAGTGTCCTGTTGCATGAGCAGCCAAGCTTTAGCTGTCGGACAGGACCTCACATTTGACTCTAGAATATTTTGGCATTCAGAGGAGTTCATGGTCGACTCAGTGACTGCAGGGTGCGCAGCTACTGTGGCTGCAAAACAAGCCCAAATCATTACCCCTCCACCGCCGTGCTTAACAGTTGTTAAGAGGTGTTTGTGCTGCTATGCTGTGTTTGGTATTCTCCACGTGGTATCATGCATTGTGGCCAAACATCTTTAGTTTGGTTTTATCTGCCCAAAGGATATTGTTTCTATTGTCTTGTGGTTTGTTCAAATGCAACTTGGTCTTGGTTTCTTCCATTTCTCTGAACACTGAATGGTCTGACCTTGGGGTGAATTTGCTGGGACATCCTCCCCTTGGAAGATTGTCCTGAATGATATTGAATAATCTTCCTCACTTTAGGATGATGAACTTCAATCTTGTAATCCTTCCCAGATTGATGGGCAGCAACTACTGCTTCTGTAAGATCACTGCTGATGTCTTTAATTATTGGCATTGTGTTAACACAGACCTGCAAATCACCAAAATATCTGCTTTTATAGAGCTGCTCACATTTGCTAATTATCAGTTACGGTGGTTCTTTTTGGCTTTTGAGTTTTTGTTGAATAAATATGGACGCAGAGTAATATGTCATGTGTTGTTGATCATTTATGTTTGTATTTATCTAATTGTGAGACCTCCTTACGACTAAATTATTTGTATTATATCCTCATACATGAAATGTTGTAATTGAAATAGGGTAGATTTTCTTTCTATCATGACTCTAAGTGATCAAGCCCATTATTTCCAGGATATTTAAGTCACTAATCCAGTTCTGAACCTAGAACCTCAGCAGGCTCACACTTTAATCAGTCGGCTTGCTGTACTTATGAGACAATAACCCGCAGAGTGTTGCTTAAGTTGTGAGTCTGAGCCAGACCTTTAAGGGACAATGGCTGTTAAGTAAAAAGGATTCAGTGAGTTACATATGTTTAGAATGCGATGCAACAGCATGACAAATACAATCCTGTAATCTACTTTATACTTCAAACAATCTGGAGGCATTTATTCAACTTCATGCAGAAGCTATTTCTGCATGTTAGTTTCAAGACTTCAAACTGTAACAGAATAATCATTATACTAATAATGATTAGGACTAGTCTGGTTAGGAGTCACCTTTTCATTATGATTGAACCTAAAAAAGGAGCCAGTGACACTAAGGCTTCACCTGTAGAAGTACTGTGTTACCTTACCTGCAGCAGGTGAGGGGAAAACAGCAGGACATGGTGCCTGATCCACTCACACAGAAAAACCTCTGTAATTTAAATATCTGCTAAGTGCTAAGTATTTTAGTTTCCAAATGTACATTTGTGTGCCTTTTTCTTGTGCTAGTCCTAGAGAAAAGTAAAATATAGAAATGACTGATCCATCCATTCTCTTCCACTCATCCAGTTCAGAGCCACAGGAGGCTGAAGCCTGAAGTGTGGGTACACCCTGGACAGATCAGAAATGATACAGACTAAGAAAAAATAAACAAAACAAGTTTTCAACATAATAAAAAAATGCAATCCTGTGCAGTCCTTTTAATTTTCTCTCTGTCTGGTCTACATTAAGAAAAATTAACCACTAAGATTCACTTCTTAGACTGAGTTCTTCATATCATAGCGCTCACAGCAAGGTCTACAAATGAGTAACTATGAAGTTATTAAAAATAATTGCATTTAAACTCAATTACTATTCTGCGGTTTGTATCCATTAGAAGTCTGTTTTATTGCAGTGATGTAAACTGTTTGTAATCACTGTACTGACTGTGTGAGTCTGTATATTAAAAACTCATCGGAGCTTTAAAACAGAAATTGCTCCATGTCTCGGGCAATTAAAGGGACAGTTAATGTAGATCGCTAATAACATTCAATGACTTGCATCTCCCTGACCAGGTTTAGGAAGCTTATCCATCACAAGAACATTCAGTCCCTGCAATTATTATAGTGTCAGTTAAAATGGCTGTGATTACCCATTTTATGTCCAAAATGTACAATCCATCGCAAAATGCTGAGAAAGGCATAGGCAACTTTTTCCTCAGACAACTTTCCACACATAAACATATCAGGAATGTGTTTTTTCTGCAGTGGATTAAATGATTGGCTGAAAACATAACGATACTGAAATCTATCAGTTGTCTGTTCCATGTTTATTCCATGTTCAAGCACAACGCATCAGATCCTACACTAAACAGAATATCTAACAGCCAATCACATGACAGAAACCCAGTGAATTTAGGTATGTAGACATGGTCAAGATGACCTGACAAAGTTCAAACAGAGTATCAGAATGGGGAGGAAAGGTGATTTAAGTGACTTTGAATGTGCCGTGGTTGTTGGTGTCAGACAGGCTCCTCTGACTATCTTAAAAATTGTTGATCTACTGGTGCACAACCATCATTAGTGTTTACAGGGAAAGGTCTGAAAAATAGAAAATATCCAGTGTGCGGCAGTTCTCTAGGTGAAAATGCCTTCTTGATGTCAGACCAAACTGCTTTACCAACAACAGAATTAACTCAAATAACCACTCGTTACAACCAAGCTACGCAGAAGAGCATCTCTGAATGCACGGCAGACCTTGAAGAAGACGAACAGCAGAAGACGGCACCGGTGCCACTCCTGTCAGCTAGTTACAGGAAACTGACGCTGCAAATCACATGGACTCAACAAAATAGGGCAATATCAGGCTGGAAAGATGTTACCTGGTCTGATGAATGTGAATTTCTGCTGTGACATCTGGTAGAGTCAGAGTTTGGCTTAAGCAACATGAAAGCATGGACGTTAAAAGAGGGGTTAATTAACCCAATCAACTAGCAAGGTGTGCCTAATAAAGTGTCCAATGTAGTGACTGTGTCACACACACACCTGAAATATCAGGAGACTGTAAAAATGCACCTGTAAGACAGTTCTGGAGCTTGTCAAATTATGTGGTCTTTATACAATTTTAAACCCATTATGAGCAAGCGCTTGGCAACAGTGGGAAGCAAAAACTCCCTTTTAACAGGAAGAAATCTCTGACACAGCCAGGCTCAGGGAGGAGCAGCCATCTGGGAAACTATACTTAGGGTTAAAGTAACATGCACAGTATTGTGTTGTTTTAAATGTACATTTTGCACCGAGTCCTGTTTGGAGGTTGTGTAGTAAAATATTAATACTTGGAAACTAAAACAGTTACATGAGTATAAACACAAACAGGAGCAAAGTTACAGAAATACTTCACTGAATTTATTGTCATGTGAAAAAACAAGAGAAACTTTATTATTAGACATCACCAAATTATAACCTCTTCAAAATCAAAATATACTGTAAAATGTCATATAGAAACCATCTTACAGTCTAAAGTATTACATGTGCTTTGCACTGTGAAAGGGCTGGCAGCAAAGTCAGATTACGCAACAACACCAAACAAGCGAGGGCAGCTGTGTAGGTGTTACACTATGAGCAGAGGATTTCGTCTGAGTTCTTGGTAAACACTGAGAAGCAGCCGATCTCTCTGCACTGTGGACACGACCTCACCAAAGGCTCCTGAGATCTGACTTTGCTGGATCTGTTAACGCACAGAGGACACATGAAACAAAAAACACAGACGAGCTTTAATCTTAACACACTTACAGACATCCCAAGCCCTCAAAAGCTCTAAAGTCTTGCTAATCAATTAATTGAACTAAGAGAAAATAGCTGGATAATTACGTGTATTTAATGATACGGAGGGCTTTGACATTAATGGGATTAATCGTCAAGCGCGGGCCCACTTACCTCGGCCCGCTGCAGCGCCCGTCTTAATCCTAAAATCTGGACATTCTTTGTAGAGGCGGCTTTCTCTGTGGCGCTCTGCAGCAGAGTCTGTGTCGAGGAGCAGAGGAAAAATTCAAACCTAAAGAATTTCAAGTAAAACAGGGACATGAAGCGTTGTTCTCAAGCCCAAAGACACGATAACGCTTCTTTTAAACCGACCACACTGTTTGCAGCACACGTTAAAAGAATCGTCCCAGTTTCCATGTCATAGCACTGACTCGCAGCTCTCCTGCGAGTAGCTTAGTGTGTTTGTGAGGCTGGACGTCCTCCCTGATGCAGCCCTCCCCTCCCCTTCCCAAAGGATTTGTGTCTCCTCCTGGAATCGAAGCGGGGGGTCTTTCGCTTGTTAGGCTAACATGTGAACCACTGCACTAGGGAGCCGCTATTTTTACGCTCCTTCTATTTATGCCAATTCAAGTGGCTGGAAGGTGGAATGGCAAATTTGCACGTATCACAAAAGTCTAGCAGTATGTTCTGCATCAGTGGTGTCAAACATAAGACTCCAATCCGGCCCATCTAGACATGTTTGGCAAAGCTGAAAGAGGAGATAAATATTGAATTCTTGTGTCCGTGGTAAAAGAAATAAAATAAAATAGGACATTTTCTGTGAATTAACAAAAACTATCTGCTTTATAATTGGAGAACAGTTGGGCCAATCAGCAACCAGAAGCTTTTCTGTTAATGTCTAACATTTTATCCCCTTATAGTCACACTGAAAGATTTCTTTCCTTTGCTACAGCAGCGTTTCCCTATCATGCAGAAAAACTGGGATAATATTGAAGTTGTACTTCTTTTTCTTATATTAGCATATCTCTGGGATTAAATGTGCAGTTAAACTACTTTACAATGACAGAAATGGGAGTTTGATTGGGCTGGCCCACTTAAGATCAAATAGTGTGGCCCTTGATGTGAAGTGAGTTTGACATCCCTGTTATACATCTGTACAGTTTTACATTAAAAAAGAAGAATGCAAAATATTCAAAATCTGCAACTACCTAAGTTTAGCCAGAAATTAGCTTATGTTATATAAGTGTGTTCTGGACCTGGATCCGGCGCAGCACAGCATGGTGCAGGCCACACACCGCTGCTAAAGATGAGCTCTCGATCTGAACCTCGATTGTAGCCTCCTTGTCTGTGCTCTCCTCCTCCCCCACGTTTATCTGGAGAATAAAGGAGCATTGACGATGAGGATATAAAACATACCAATATATGATTATATCATATTAGATAACGATTGACCTCTTTCACTGTCAGTTTCATTGCCGCTCCGTTTGGACCACGAGCGTGGGCCACTGAGGTGCTCAAAGCAATCTTGTCTCCTTGGCAACCCATCTTCACTCCTTCAGTATCTTCAGACAACAGTCGCTCAAGCAAAGACAGGCAGAGATCTTCGGGGTCTCGTATCGACTCTTTGGCATCCAAATTTGAACTCTTTTTTGGCTTCAGCGTATCCCTCACTATCTCTGATGACACCCATACGCTTGCTGAATACTTCTCAGGCTCAGGCTTTGCAGCACTTTCTCCTCCTCTGTTCGTTCTACCGCTGCACCTGAGCTGGCGCGAGCTTAAAAAGGTCTGGATGCTATCTGCTGCGGCGCTGCTGGGCTGAACTGTGGCCATCTTATGAGTAGCTGTGGGACTGTTTAGCTGCAGAGCATGCAGCCAGTCCACTGTCAGTGTGGACAGGGGCAAACTGATACAGCTGCTCTGCAAGCCTGCAAAGCTCGCCGCCACCTCCTCCTCTCCCAGAAGACTCGAGAGCGAGAAGATGAGCGAGCAGCTCACAGTCATGGGGAAAGATGCATCACCTGCAGCTGCGATAGGCAGAGACGCTTCGAATGTTTGCCCCGGACGGAGGTCGTGAAACGGGAATGAAAAATTAGTGGAGGAGCTTTCTCCTGCTGGGGAGGAAGAATAAGACAGAGGGGACACCGTAATGCTCAGCGTCCAGCCTCGTTCCAGGACAAATGGACTTGAATTATGCAGGAAACACACAAGGCTCAAGGAGTCTTTCTGAAGCAGTCTGCTCCAGCTAGTCTCGAAATGACATCTGATTGGTTTCTCCTTAATTGGAAGATCAGTAGTTGTGTCTGCCATCAGCAGGAAACTGACGCTGACGGCGTGATTCAGAAGCCTCAGAAACTGGTTTTTGGATTTGATGACTGTTTTCAGCACTGATGCTCTATATGAAGAAAGCAAAAAAAAAAAAAAATCACATATATATTTACAGATCTTTGCTGTGTTTTATTTAAATGTCGTCTTTCACACCCGATCAAATACTTGACGGGCATACCTCTCACAAACATCCCCGATGGCAGACAGGAGGTCCCTGACACTGCGGGACACCTGTGTGGAAGGAAGCTTAGACGATCCTTCATCCACCCTCCCCGCAGGTAAGCAGATCCTCTGGAGCTGCCCTCTGGCAGACACTCCAAGCAGCTGTACATCACCTGCTGTGCATGAAGCATTTTTAGAGTTAGGAAAAATAGTTTGAGAGTTTAAATTAGAATACAAGACAGAATTACATGAGTGCACAACATGTAGAACCTGTGCATTTTCCTGTTTCCTAACTTGAAGAGCACATTGAAGCTGAACTTATAATAAATCCATTCAAAGTCAGCACGTCTATTCTGCTCACCCGCAGTGCTGCATGCAGGCTCAGCCAGGGCGATGACTCTGCACACATTTAAACTGCTGGGGCTCTGGAGGGCGGCCGCTGTCGTCCCAGATGTCTCTTCCCCTCTTTCTTTGCTTTCTCTCGCAAACGATCCCTCCGACAGATCCAGTCGGAGCAGATCTGCACCAGTGCTGTAGTAAAAACAGCTTTTATCCATGCAGCCGCACCATACAGGCCCTGGTACACACCCCTCAGTAAAAGCAGCCACAGCGCTTCCCCCCTCTGAGCCTGCCTTGTCAGTCTTGATCAGTGCCACTCTGCCTTGTTCGCCCGCCGCCACCAAGCACTGTGCGTGACCCGTTTCCGTGACAACAGATGCACCGACAAAACAGACCGGCTGCTCCAGGCTGTGCAGGACTCGAAGGCGCGATCCCGGGAGACGCAGAGGAAGGAAACACAGGCGCCCATCTGGCAGGCCGCAAAGGATGACTGGAGATTTGGCAAGGGCGGCTTCAACTCCAAATAACAGTTTGAAGAGGAGAGGCTCCAGGTGGAAGTGGTCTTGAGCTACAGTTGACTCTGCAGAAGCATTGGAGGAAGACGATGCCTCTACATCACCCGAATGGATGCAAATTAGCACAGAGCCCTTTCTTGGTCCTCTATTTGACTCAGCAGCGCCACAGTCCACAGCTGAGGCCACCGGCAGATGGAACGAGCCAAACTCCTTGTGGCTAGTAGACGCCGTTTGCTTTGGCGTTTTGTACAAAGTCAGCAGCCAGGAGGCATCTCTCTGGCAAAGGGTCAGGAGCACAGAGCCAACGAGGAGCAGAGATGACACTTCATCTGCTCCAACAACGAGACACTCTTGGGAGATTTTCAGTTCAGCTGGACTGGAGGATGCATCAGCTTGAGAGCTTTGATCCCTGCAGAGGAGAAATGTCATATTACATAAGAGCAATTTAGCAGAGTTGAAATAACAGCATTAATTAAAAAAGGTTTACTGAAATCTAACTATGAGGGTTCATACCTGTGTAGCAGAAACTGTAAGTTTACACGGTAAACTCCACTCCTGCATGCAACATAGATTAGCTGCTTGTCCTGGTTTCCAACCAGGTCATTAACAGCAGCAGGTAACAGGAGGACAGTCTGCAACAGCACAATACGAAGCAACACACAGTATGGTTAATCCAGAGATATGCCCTGCAGTGTAGCTTATGTCTTAGTATAGCTTAATATTTGATTGATATCTAGATTTATTAGTATCTTTTTTCCCCTAATATATCTCTAGTTAACTTTTTTGCTTTCTGACCCTTGTGGTGTTGTAACAAGTGACTTTCCCCAGTGTGGGATAAATAAAGTACATAGATCTATATCTATTTATCTGTGTCTGATACATGTAAATCGGATACTTGCCGTGATTTTCCTCTCACGTTTACTGAACACGTAGATCTCTTCAGTGCCAGTGCAGATTAAAACATCTGTTCCGAAACCACAGAGGATCTTCACTTTATAAGATCTTCCCGAAAACCCAAACTGTGCCCAAGTCTCGACAGCACACCGTCCCTCCATAACCTGGACCCGGGGGGAGAAGAAGAAGAAGCCGCTGAATGAGCATATGTCACGTTAAGCTCACTTTAATGGTACTATCAGCTCAGTGAGGGATGCTAATGTGAGGTTATGTGAACCGGTTGTTGACAGAGGATGTGACACTGTCTCACAAAGTTCCGCGCGTTGTGCTTTCGACCAATAAACGTAATGAACTACATTGCCCATGACCACAAAGCGGAAGTGGGACGCAAGTATAACGGATGCTTGAACTTAAGGTTGACTCGTGCTCACGTAGAAGGTAGAGAGTAATGAATGAGAGCAAGTTTTGTTTTGTTTTTTAAATAAAGTCGAGTCAAATTTTAAACGTAGTTTGAGTGCATTTGTCTAATAAATTTCCTTATTTTTTCTCTCGGTCAAGAACACATGATGGCGCTCTTGTGCTCATACGATTAACTAATATACACACGAAGAAGGTGGGCAACCAATCAAAACAGCCGAATTGAAGTGTCGTCGAAATTTGAAAAGGCTCTGTAGTTTAGCTCACGGGTTCGTGCGACAGTGAATACAATGGATCCATACAACGAGGAAAACATCAAAATGTATTTTTTTGAGAATAGGTTAAAAACTTATGGGGGGTGGCCATTCGACGAAGACTGCAAGTGCACGCCGGAAAACGTGAGTTAACGTTTAAACTGAGGTTGGAAACGGTGAGCGACGCCTTACTGTTGACATGCTAACAGTACAACAGCAGCTGGCGTGAAAGCAAAAAGAAAAGCGGCTCAGATGAAATACAATCTAGCTAAACTCTGGTTTAGCTGTAGATTTAAATGAAATACAAATCTTCTGACTCCCCATCTGTATGCCTAAATACACACTTGTTTTGGCTCCTAGTCCCTAAACCTAAATGTACTCAATTTACGACAAATTCTCACATTTAACGCGCTGAAACCGACACATTAACTGCAAGAATCTATTGTTTTCCTTGTTGATTCATCCGAGTTATTTTTTTTTCCAATTAAAACTGCTTAAATTTAAATAGTAATGGACATGTAGTGATGGGCAGATGAAGCTTCACGAAGCACTGAAGCTCTTCATCCAATTGGTTCACCCCAGTGCAAAGCTTCTTGAAGCTTCATTTGCTCTAGTAGGACACCTACTGGACGTAAAAATATTAGTTGGCATGAATTTGAAGAGTGTGGCCTTTTGCACACAGCCTGTAAATGTCAACAACAAAAGGAGTGTGTAAAACATGTATATTGTAGTGATGGAATTATACTGTGTATATTTATACTGGCAGTATGGGAAATGATTATTTGGAAATGCTTAAAATGGAAATGATCATTTACTGTGAGGTGAGGTGTGGACAGCGGTTGTGCTTTTGTAATGTTGAGGTATGGACAGCTACAGGCTTTGAGCCTCAGTCCTGCCTGTTCACATTTTATTCTATAAAAACTACATTTTCACTGCTTTTATGACCTTTTTAGTGGGGAGAACATAGCTAGGATTTAATGATTTAACAAATCTTTTAAATCCTTTGTCATCCACAATGCTAAATGGCTGGGAGTCCTCAATCACCATGCTAACCAGGTCTTCATCTATTTGAGATTGTTCTCCTGAGGAAAGACAATAAAGACAAAGCACAAATATAAAAATCACACACGTAACTTATTACAGTTGTAGAATATTGTTATATCATTTAGTAATGTTACTAATATTAGTAATATTATCATGACATTTGATGGCTCACCTGGTCTTGCTCCTCAATCGGCGTTACCCTTATTCTCATGCAAAGCTCTGTAGTGCCTAAGCATGGATGAGGTGTTGCTGTTATATCCCAGCTCCCTGGCACATAGCAAACACTTCACCTTGTACAAAAGTACAGACAGCTTAACATAAATTGTATTGCACCATCAGTATTATGAAAATACATCTTCTGTAGAAATTTACATACCTTGTTGGGAGGAATAAAATCAAAATGTTCCCACACAGGTGAGGACATCCTCCTCTTCTTAGCTGGCTCCATTCTCTCCTGACTTTCTCTCATAAACCTCCAAACTGTCTCCAAACTCTCACTAACCGCAACTCTCCATCAAACACCCACATTTTGAATGAAGTCTGAGGGGTTTATATCGCTGTCATAGCTCGCGGCAAAGTTCGAACCACTTCACGAACCAGTCACCTGGTACAGCCGGGCAGCGAGGCTTCGGACGTCATCATTTTCAGCTCCTCCCATAAATGAGGCAAGCCTCGATACGCGCATCGCGGAAACGCCCCCTAAATTACTCGACACAAGCTTTGAAGCCTCGATACAGAACGTCACATCACTATGGACATGTACTGTCAATTTATTAGGTACAAGTTGCTACTATCGCGTTGGGCCCCCTTTTGCCTTCAAAGCTGTTTTAACTCTTCGTGGTACAGATTCAACCAAGTGCGGGAAACATTCAGAGATTTTGGTTCCTATTGACATGATAGCATATTTGTAGACTTCACATCCATGATGCATCCACCACATCCCAAAATCTCTCCACTGGATTGAGATCTGGTGACTGTGGAGGCCATTTGAGTACAGTGAACTCGCTGTCAAGCTCAAAAAAACAGCTTTACGCAATTCAAGCCTTGTGACATGGTGGGTTAGCCTTTTGGATGTAGCCATCAGTGGTTCTAAAGCGCTGGACATTGACAGGAACAATAATCAGTTGCCCGTGGTGTTGCCTAAATGACACTCAGTTGGTAGTAAAGGGCCCGAAGTCAGCCAAGAAGATATCCCACATACCTGAACTGTTGACAGGAGGCAGAAGGCTTCTATGTTGTTTATGCCAAATTCTGACACTGAGATCTGAATGCCACAACAGATACTGAGACTTTATAGCAGAGATTTTAATGAGCCTCTGCGAACTGCAACTCAGTTTCATGTTCTTAGCTGACAGGAGAGGCACCCAGTGTGGTCTTCTGCTGCTGGAGCCCATCTGCTTCAAGGTTCAATGTGTTGTGTGTTCGGAGATGCGCCTCTGCATACTACATTTGTAACGACTGGTTATTTGAGTTAATGCTGCTGTCAGTAGTTGTTGTTGTCATTATTATTTGTAGTAGTAGTGTTATGACAAAACAAATAGCTTATACAGTACAGTCTCAAAAGATTAATATAATGGAGTATGGAGCTCAATAACTTAAAGTCTAGATGACATACAATAAAGAAAAAATAAAGTGAGTAATAAATATATTAAATGACTCATTTTAATTAAATAAACCCGAGTGGTACGTGTGAAAAGCTCTATATGAAGTTTTGTTTTTTTTGTTTTTTTTTTCGTGCAACATGACATCTTCATTTATTCCTGCAGATGGCTAAAGCCGGCTTCATTCACACACCTTCAGAGAACAGCCCAGACATCGCCATGTGTTTCTTTTGCCTGAAAGAGCTGGAGGGCTGGGAGCCAGAGGATGACCCAGAGTAAGAGCACACATCACATTACTGGGCTCAGAAATAAAAAATAAACTGCCCAATAGTTGTTAATTTCTTCCATAAATTTAAGCCGTTCTTGTTTTTACAAGTCGTTAATAATGTCTCCAGCATGTCTTCAGTATTATTAAGCAAACTTCAAACATGTTGCCAAATTGGTGTCAAAGTTATTGCCAAGTGATTTTTGCTAACATTTTATGACAGCTCAGAACCATCTGTGCTCACCCCGGGTTATTTCCCCCTTTTTGGCTCACTCGTAATAAAAACATGTGAGCGATCCGGTGACACGAGTGTTTGGTGAGGCTTGGTGATTTATTATTTTTTTTGTTTGTTTTTCTCCTCCAGTAACAGCTGTTGACTCCTATAAGCCTTTCCTTTAATGTGCGAGAGTTTGCCTGTGACCCCCGGTCCCCCATTTTGACTCTTATTGTCATAATTAACAAGACTTGTGTTTCAGTGGCATTATTTAGGAGTCTTTGTGACTACATGCCCACAGCTCTTTACTTTCCCATCTATCTCTTGTTTTTGCCAGAAAGGAGCACAAGTCTCATTCACCATCCTGCCACTTCATTGCCCTGAAGAAAAAAGTGGAAGACCTGACTGTGGAGGAATTCTACAGATTGCAGAAAGAGAGGCACAAGTTCATCAATGTACGTTCTTTATAGGAAGTCACGAATCTGTTGTCTTGTATAATAACAATTTATTAAATAGTTTTTTGGGATATGTCTGACGAGCGAACACTTTGCCGACTAGAATAATGTCTGCTAATTATTTCCATGACAACAAGGCCTTAATTACTGATCTGCAGTTGATCTTCTTTGCTCACAGAACAAATCTTGTAATGAGGCCATCACCAAGTTTGAAGAGGCAGCCAAACTGAGGCGAGCAGACATCATCAAGACGGCCATGGGAGAAGAGTGACACAGCGACAGATTCAGATGAATGACATGAGCTCGTTTGTGTATCTGAGAAAGATGGAGAGAATAATTGTAGCTGTCAGAATTATTGACTTGTTCCTCACCAAACTCATTTTTATGTTTCCTTTGTGTGCCTTCATGTCATCTTTTTTCACGTATGTGTTTTTATCTTTTAACACTTTCTGTTTTTATGTAATCTGATATCTAATAAATATTGGATTCTGTAACATAATTATTTATGGTGTCTTTAATATAGATGTAGTCTGTTAGAGCAACATGAATCCTCCACTCAAAAGGTCTGGCTGTATTTATAATGTATTTAGATTTGATTATATTTATATAAGCCTTTGCATCTCTAGCTTTCTCCATACCACAGCTTGAAATTGAGGTTAAAGTATTTTACTCAAACACAAATGAGTGCAGCCTCTTAACTCTCCGCTATTTGCTCCCTCCGTGTTTTGCGTAAACGTGTGCGTTTCAGTGTGAATCCGAGTCCCTCCCAGACAGGAGCTGCTGCTGCTCAGGCAGGTTCTTATCTCTTTGTTACTGTGTGATCATTCATTAATTGAGAACGGAAATGAATATCGATTCCCCTTAACAATTTGATTAGTCAATTGGAAAGATTTTGGGGAGGGATATTTTTTCCTGATTACTTAGCCGGCGGTGATGAGTGCGTAAAAGCACTCCAAAGCACACTCGACAGCAGAAGACCTCCGTTACGCATGAGCTGAAGCCACCGAGTTTCACGCGTGTCTCAAACCTTAACCTGTCCAAGATGAAGGTATCTTTTGGCGCTTTCGTTATCGCAGCTGGCATCTGCGGGATGCTAAGCTTTGCCTTTTTGGCCACTTCCCTCGGCACCGATTATTGGTACATTATAGAAATGAATCCCATGAATGTCAGCGACTTTGAGAACATGAGTTCCCACTCGGGACTGTGGAGCATCAACGAAGGTAGGCTGCCACTTTTCTTAACTTTTGCCTCTAAATGCTGAGATCTAAACCCTCAACCAACATCACCGTGTTGTTAAATGTGATATTCAGGTGGGAAGATGCACACGGGCTCTATCGACTCGTTCACAGTTGACTACTCCGGGGTCTCCGATACCGAGCTGCGCATGCTGAGTGAGTCCAGAAACACCACCAGCTTTTCTGCTAATGAACTTTCACTGTCAAGGCAGCTATAACTCCGCTGATGCTCCATAATCCATCTGTTTCTACCCAGACATGCACAGTGCAATTGTGGTGATGCTTCCCCTCAGCCTGGTTCTGTTGCTCTTTGGAGGCATCTGTGGATTGGTCAGCTCCCTGGCTCGTAGCCCGATCCTCCTCACCGGCACGGCGTCGTACTTCTTCATCTGCAGTAAGTTCGGGTTCACTTTATTTACTCTGATCTGTTTAACCTTAGACCCACGAAGATCGGTCCGGATGTCCAGCTCTGAGTATTGAATACGCGTGAGGTCAGCCGCTTTGTGAGGGCACTGCGGTGTGTGAAAACGGAAAACACTTAGTTGCTAAGGGCTTTAGTGCATCCATTTACCCTCCATTCAATTCTGATCCATTAAAACACAATTGCCACAGGCCAGTGTGGCCAGAGAGCTCTATCCGAAAGAGACTGCGCAATCAATCACCCAAACGTGTCCGTCTAACACTTTGTACTTTTTATATAGTCTGTAATTTCACATCGTGTTTATTGGGCATCATGAGACCTGCACATGAGTCAGTTAGACCACAGAAGTATTACAAATATAGGTCATGACTCATATGTGGCACACGTAAATGGACTACAAGCAGATATGGGTTTTAAGAAATCTACTTTCAATGAGAATTTTATATTGCAGTTGTCATTATTTTCATAAACACTGTATTATGCAGTAAATTCGGACTATAGAAATTCTTTCATTCATACATGAAATGCATCGCATTTGGAATTAAGTAAAAACTACATGTAACCATATGTTGACGATGATACTGCTCTCCCCAAAAAATTATCTTTAAGCAAAACTTCACTCCAGAAATGTAAGCTGTCTTAATAACGACACAGCATTACTTAGGGAATCGTTTTGATTGACTTGTGATTATTAACTCTGCAACATTTATTAATAATTAACTTCTGACAGGAGGGGAAAATATGAATTAGTGTGCTGTTATTAGGGAATCGCAGTGGTTTTGTAACAGCATGTCTGTGTATCTGTATACAACCATGGCCATTTCATTAGGCACAAATTGCTAGTACTGCGTTGCACCTCATTATGCCTTCAGAGCACAGATTCAACAACGTGCTGGAAACATTTCTCTGAGATTTTTGGTCTATGTTAACATGACAGCATCACAAAGTTGCTGCAGATTTGTTGGCTGCACTTCCATGATGAGACTCTCCTGTTCCACCACATCCCAAAGGTGCTCTATTGGATTGAGATCTGCTGAGTGTGGAGGCCATTTGAGTACAGTGAAGTCACTGTCATGTTTGAGAAAACAGTTTGAGATAATTTGAGCTTTGTGACATGATGCGTTATCCTGCTGGAAGCAGCCAATAGAAGATGGGTACACTGTGATCATGCCAAAAACAAAAAATGATCCAGACAACATTACACCAACAGCAGCAGCCTGAACCACTGATACAATCTCTGTAAACCTTGGAGATGGTTGTGAATGAAAATCCCAGCAGATCAGCAGTTTTCTGAACCAGCTGCTCTGGCAACAACAACTATGCCACATTCAAAGTGACTTAAATCACCTTTCTGATGCTCAGCTTGAACTTCAGCAGGTCGTCTTGACCATGTCTCCATGCAGTGTGCATCAGGTTGCTGTTACATGACCAGATAATTAGGTCTTCTCTGCTTACTGTGGGTCTTTTGCATCCTCTTCATCAGCCCCTCAATCAACCGACTCCTCCGCTAACAAGCATTTGAAGAGGCTTACCTAACAAAATGGCCAATGACTGTATGAATTACACAGATTAAAGGTCAGGCTGCCTCTTTTAGCACACATCTTTCGATTTTGCTCCCCTAAACTACTGTTCCTGCTTCAAATTCAGCACATCTTAAATTTTAAAGCTTTATAATTCAACTTCAGTGGGTTTGCTGAAATTGATATGTTCTCATCGCATCATTAATCAGTGAGGACCGTTTGCCTCAAAAAGATGGCCGGAGCAAACTGGCATGTGTTAAGACACCCCAGTTGTGAAAGAGACAAACAAGACGAAGATAATATTCCAAATGTTTCAGCCGCCATGTAAAATGTTGAACCTGGTTATCTGATCCAAATTCAGAACATGATCTGAGTAAGAATAGCTTAGTTAGAGCTGAATTACTCATTTGACTTTTGAATTAAACAGTTACAGACCACAGAGCTGTTTCTTTTTGGTGTGTATTGAATCTGTGCCGGGCGATAACAGAAAAAACTGAAAAACTAAAAAACAGGAAACTGTAATAAAAGTGGCATTCAGGTCACAACTAAGACAGAAAGTGTTAAGATGTCATGTATCATGCACCTACAGTGATTATTAGTTTAGTAGCTCAAAAAGCTATAAATGTGAAATAGTTAGATTACTGTTAATGCCATTCTCTTAATCTAGCTATTTCCAGTAATTAAGTTATTCTTGTCTGCATAAATCTAGCGCCTGAGCTTCTGGATCTCCTGGGCGCTCTTCTGCCAACGCCTTATGACCTCCATAAATGGGACCTTGTGATAGACAAACACATACTTAAACAGACTCTTCATAGTCTCACTTTAACAAGCAGCACATGGTTAAGTGTGGAATAAAATAAAGTCTTGAATTAGATTGGAGTCATCTTGTGAACTTGTTGACTGTTGGACTTTTTAAAAGACCTCAGCCTCCGAGCCGGGCATTTCTTAATCTCTCTCGATTTTGCCACTCTGCTCTGTCGTTGGGCGCTCTGCTGCTCTTAGTTGTAAGCATTTAATTAACTTTTAATGTCGGAGTATTTTTAGAGTTAGCCCATTAGTAAGCGTGCAGTGCATTTATGAACACGATTGTAACGTAGTGTGATGAGGAAGACAACAAGAGTTTTGCTATATTACAGGATGAAGTCTTTAATTGTTCATTTGCACAACACAACCAAAATTAAAATTACCAACGGCTAATATTGGTTATCTCAGTGCAGCGTTCTCCTGAGAAGCCTCGGGCCTTGGCATTCGTGCAGATGTTTACATTAACCGCCCACTTTAACATTGTTCCAGACTGAGCACACACACCCCCATGGCAACGGCGTTTCAGTGCTGGATACAAACCGTGTTTATGAGTAAATAACTATGAATGGCATTCTGTTGCTGTCTGATTTGCAGTGCCTGAATGTGACATTAAAACAAATGCTTCAGCAGCAGAAGAGGGGTTAAAAACAGAAACATTTCTGTAGTAAGTCTTGACCCACTCTTAATATTTTGCATCCAAGCATTCACACTTTCTTGTCATTTTTTTAAAAAGTGGTCGTGAGCAGGCTTTCTGAAGGCCTTTCAAAGTTTTTCTTTGGACATTGACAGCTTTTTCACTCATTTTCAGTCCGATCCTCGTAACTTCAAAATTTCAGGGGAATGTTTTTTATCTGTTAAGCCACATAACACTGATCTATGAATCATTCAAGCATAAAAACATACTTAACTGAGACAGTGTTGTGGCTACAAATAAACAACAATTTAACAAGAAACTTCTGTTCCAGTTTCTGTTAAATCTAGCTGAACCAATGAAAAATGGAGAAGGAAATGCAGTTTGTGGTATTTTTGTGATTCACAGAGAGCTATTAGCTAAAAACTTGGCCTATCTCAGCGTGGTTTGCAGTGTGTCCTTAAAAAATTCAAAAACTGGACAAGTGGAGGTTTGTATCTGACCCTTGATGAAGCCTCATCAGAAATGAGCTCAATGTAAGGGTGGCTGTCAAGAAATCATTCTTAAGTTAGAAAAACAAGAAAAACGGTTGGGATGAATTTCAGCCATTGGTTAAAATCATCAATCTGTTTGGTGGAGGTCAGGATAGAGGTACAACAGTGAGTGTCCATAGCGATCTGTAAAACATGATGGTTTGGAGCTGCATTTCAGCTAGTCGTGTTCAGGATCTTTTTAAAACTGATGGAATTCTAAATGCAAAAATGTATCATCAGCTTTTGATCCACCATCTGGAAAACATCTTAATTAGAAATGGGTTCATTTTTCAGCATGACAATAATCCCAAACACCCCAGCAAATGTCAATAGTTTCCATGTGTTCATTCAATCAGTAGGCCTGAAACATTAATGAAACTTCTTAGTTCAGAAAGAGCTTTAAGGATCACTCCTAGAAGCCTTTCAAGGGGCAAAAAGCTGCTTAAGGGTTATGTTGAAGTGATCGTATCAAATATTGACTTTCATTTCAACTCATTAGAATTGTACCAACTCTGTTTTTGCTTTATTTACTGC
The DNA here is from genome assembly GCF_057381915.1 of Diplotaxodon limnothrissa. Taxonomy (NCBI): domain Eukaryota; kingdom Metazoa; phylum Chordata; class Actinopteri; order Cichliformes; family Cichlidae; genus Diplotaxodon; species Diplotaxodon limnothrissa. The sequence continues at coordinate 12,559,208 of NC_140603.1, read as the reverse complement.
ATTTCTATATGTCTTTGCAGATGTTTCGATACATCTCTGCAACTATTTTACCATTTTTGTAGCAATCTCTAAAGAAATGAAAAGTCCCTCAAGACTTTAGTAGCTGTTTCTTTTCAATAAATCCCCCGATTTGTAAGATGGCAAATAAAAGTGGTTATTTGAGCAGATACTAGTGTTATTACGTAGGCACTCTCATTTTTGCACAATCAGTTGGTGAATATTTGGTCTAATGTCTGTAAAAAAAAAAAAAAATTCAAGACAGTCTATTAATCTCTTAAGATATCGAACAAAAGAAGCGAACCAACTTGACATTAAGATGCCTATTCTAACTAAATCTAATCTAAACTTCAGTGACACTCACGTCCTGTTACAGGATATAATGAAAAGCGATAGTTTTTACACTGAATAAAATATATCTTTGATTTGATTTCTTTATTTCTATTTTTTTATTTATTCTTTTAGCTGTCTGCTCAATCATTAAAACTGATTACACACCTGATGAAAAATTATTCCATTACTTGACTTCCTTATCTCTATTATGGTAAAAGTTGTCTTTCCTATATGCGCTGCAGTTCAATCATTTCCTGTCTCTCTATTTGTTTCTTGGCAAAGTGCATAAAAATGAGGCGTCAGATGCGGTTTCCTCATCATATTCCTAGTTTGTTGCACCTTGGGGTGTAATTGTAATAAAATCTTTATTAGTCCCGCCCTGGGTAGCTTCATTTGCATCCCCTTAAAACCAGTAGCAAGCTGTCAGAATTAAAAGGGTTTCCAATAGCAACACTGTGGAACAGTGTGTGTGTGTGTGTGTGTGGGTGGGTGTGTGTGTCTCAGTCTAGTCTCTGATGAGTAGAATAACAGACAATCCATGCGTCAGTGCTGTTCCTGTCTCTCATAATATGAGATTCTGGGCAGCTTCATGAGTTACCGTTCTCAGCTCTCAGCACAGAGCTCTGACTAGAACACATTTCCGCTTCAGAATTGCTGGAGTACGATGCCAGCTTGTGCAGGTGTTTGCTTCTAAAATGCTATCCTCCTCAACAGGGTATATAATTTATTGTCACCTCTAAACCTGGAACCAAACTAATAGCAGATCCAAATAAGGATTTCCTTTATCTATCTCGCCCAGAACCCTGATACAGGATGCAGGTTTGGTGAAAACTCTGAGTTTGTTAAACTTGAGATCGAGGAAAATGCAAAGCTTTCAGTTCCATAAAGGAAGCCAACTTAAATCCCAGGTTATCTATTGAGCTAAAAGTCTGGGTTTAATCTGTCTCCTCTCCTCCTGCTACGTCTGAACTTTCTGTTTCATTTCCTAATTCATACAGTCGATATCACAGCTCCTATTTGCTTTGCAGAGACTGAGCTCTTTACAAGCACTGAAATGTCAGTTAGATGTTAACATAACTTTTATAATAAGGGCAGAGAAATTGGGAATTTATTATCAGCTCAGAATAAAACTCATAAAACTAATCAGTATGACGATTTAGACAAAAAGGCCTCTCAGTAATAATCAATCATTTTTCATGTCATAATTGGCCACACTGATGAAAACATTTTGTTGGAGAAAATGTTAAGTGAATGTGACACTAAATCTGGACAAAAAGTAACCACCCCTCATTCATCTAAGTTATTTTTTTGCTTCTAAGAAGCAAAAAATGGTTTTGAGCAATCTTTTTCAAAACCAGTTGAATGTAATTTGTTCCCATTACTTTAGTCAATCTACAAAAAAATGCCAACGATAACACTCTCTGACAGACATAAAATAGTATTTTTGCACCGACGAGGTGATTCTGAAAGAGCTATTAGCCAAAAATTCAGCATGTCTGAGAACGGTGTGTAGTGTTTCCAGTTTAAGTGGGGGACAAAAGAAGTAGTGTTAGGACTAAAAAACTATTTTCAGCTGATTCAATTTTCAATTCAATGCAGTTTTATTTATAAATATACAAATCACAACAACAGTTACCTCAAAGTATTTTATACTGTAATGTAAAGACCCTAAAATAATACAGAGAAAATGTCAACAATCAGACCCTCTATGAGCAAGCACATGGCAATAGTGCGAAGAAAAAACTCCCTTTAAACAGGAAGAAACTTACTGCAGCATGGGAAGCCCCCAGCAGCCAAAACAAAGGGAGGATTCAGAGTTCCCTGATCCAGCTCTAACTATATACTTTAAATATACCAGTTTTGACTGCTTTGAATCTGAAGACCCTGAACTTACTTGCCTCTTCCTGTGTGTATATGTGTGAATCTCCAGGTCTGCTGACTATGTGCGGCGCCAGTCTCTACATCATTTACTCGAACCAGGCACTGGCTGAGACTGAGAGGCTGGTGGGTCAGGAGGGTCTGGCCTACATTCACACGTCTTTCGGCTGGTCCTTCGGTCTAGCCTGGCTCTCCTACGGCCTGGAGCTCCTCACTGGAGTACTGTTGCTTACAGCTGCACAAATGGCCAAGCTCCAGCACACCAGTCCCATCATGGCCTAACATAATCAGTGCAGTGGGCCTATGGTGTTCTAGATGAGAACTGAACTGTGTGTGAATACTAGAGAAAGGAAAGGATGACGATGCGGTGTGATTCTACCTTCACACAGACTCCAAAGGCTATCATAAAAATTGATGTGGAGCGAACTGTTTTATGGATCTATTTTCCTTCAGTTTGGGCAGTTCTGACTTTCTGACGATGAGGTCCAAGTAAGGAGGCGGATTTATACTGTCAATTACATTTGACCAATGACGCCCTCTTGTGGTGGGGGTTGAATTTGCACCTCATACACGGAGTGTATCTGTTGATCATACTGTTGTGCCAAACTAAACTGACAAGCTTTCAATTCACTATAATATAATGTTTCTTTAACTTATCTCATATGAGTCGCTTTGTTTGTTAATATATATGTTAATATATATATATATATATATATATGAGAGAGAGAGACTTTTGTCATGCAGATTAATTTGATGAAAAGTGAAACCGTTTTTTTCAGTAAGTCTCATGTGTTGTTTAACACTGTTCTACATAAGTTACACGTTTTTGTATTAGTGTTCAGTGCGACTACAACACTGAGCCAACTTGCTGTCCCATTTCTCATGTTCTTTTGGTATCTCTGTAACAAATTTTAAATCCAATGGAAAGTTTATTGCATAATTAATCTCGTGTCAGTATGAAATTAACTACATGGAAAATAAATAGATACACTTAAACCAAGTTTTGCTGTTATAATAACTATTTTCTAGTAGTTTTTAACCCAAAAAATCAAAAAGGGGCCAGAGAAAGGTAACACAAGTATGTCAGTCCTTCTAATAAGTGTAAATGACTACTCTGCAGTGGACTATTAATTATCATAATTTTGTACTTTAATTTTCCATTGTCATTAGAACACATCACATTAATGAAATTATGAGCAAAAAATAATTAAATCTCTTTCCTTTTATTGTTAATTTTATTGCCAGCCAATAGAACAATTGTGAAGTGGTTCAAAGAGGCTCAAAAACTACAGTCATGTGGAAAAGAAAGTACAGAAAGAAAGAAACAGTCATATGGACAATGAACAGGTACAACATTACCTCTTAAATTCAAATTAATACGGTAGCAGCCAGGCGCTGGTGCTCAAATCCACTTGATTAATTTATCATCAGTGTCAGCATCTCTATAAAAGCAGATGTTTTGGCAGTTTGCTGGTCTGGAGCATTTGAGTATTTGTTAAAACGATTCCACAATCTTCACAAGAATGAACGTCCCAGCAAAAGGGCATCAGACCATTCAATGCTTATAGAAAAAAAAAACCCTGAGCGATATCTCAGACTCTACAGGCCTCGGTTAGCATGTCAAATGTTCACGTTTATAACAGCACAATTATAAAAATACTGAACAAGTACTGATGTTTGTTTGTTTTTTTAAAGGATTGGCAGAAGAACATAGCATCGCAATTTAGGTTTGTAGAGTTGCATGTGAACAAACTACAAGACTTCTGGAAGCATGTCCTTTGGACAAAGAAGACAAGGATGGAGATGTTTGGTGGAAACCAAACACACTATATCAGCCAAACACCTCATACTAACGATTAAGCCTGGTGAGCATTAGAGATGTGATCGTTTGGGCTTGTTTTTACCCACAAAAGCTGCACACCTCGCAGTATCAACACAATCACAAACTCCTCTGTATACTGAAGGATTCTAGACTTAAGTGTCTATTCAGGTCGAGATGAATCCATGCTTTTTATGCTGTTTACACCAAATTCTTACCTTGCAATCTGAGTGTCGCAGCAGAAACTGAGACTAAACAGACCAGGTTACTTTTTCCAGTCCTCTACTGTGCAATTTTTGTGAGCCTGTGTGAAATGTAGCCTCAATTTTCTGCTCATTTGCTTTGAGGTTCGACAAAGTTATTGTCTCAAAGTGATGCTGAAAAACTAGATGATGCATTTGTTACTTTAAGGCTTGACTATTGTAAATCATTATTATCTAGTTACTCTAAAAGCTCCCTGAAAAGTCTTCATTTCATCCAGAACACTCCTGCAAGAAGACTAACTGGAACTCGAAAGGTTTCCACGTTACCATGGTAAGCCTCTCTGTTTCTGGTTCCCTGTTAAATTCAGATTTTTAAAAATCTTTCTCCAAACATACAAAATCTTTATTGATTAAATGTTAAATACCTCATAGTACCTTATTATCTGAACAGAGCACTTTGCTCTCACACTGCAGGCTTAGTTGTAGTCCCAAGGATATTTAGAAGTAGAAAGGGACCCTCTTCCATGAAACCAGCTCCCAGTTTGGATTTGGGATAAAAACACTTTCTATTTTTAAGATTAGACCTAAAACTTTTTTTTTTTGATGATGTTGATTCGTTAGGCCTAAATCAGGTGAACCTGAATCCTCTGTTAGTTATGCAGCAATAGGCCTTGGCTGCTGAGGGGTGCTCAGCATAATGCACTTAGCATTATTTCTTCACTCACCTCTTTTTACTTTGTGTCTTTTTACACCACTTTGTATTTAATCATGAGCAATTATTGAACTCTGGCTGTCTTCTGTCACCCCCCCAACCGGTCACGGCAGATCGCTGCCCCTCCCTGAGCTTGGTTCCCCCGGAGGTTTCTTCCTGCCAAGGAGTTTTACCTTCCCACTGTCACTGAGTTGCTCAAAGGGAGTCCCAAGGAAAAAGATAAACGCTCCTCTGGTTGTGCTTCATATGTGATGTGCTGCCTTCAGGCTAAATGCTAACTGGGGTTTCTCTCTAATATTTTAGGGTCTTTATCTTACAATAAATATACATTGAGGGGACTATTACAGTGAATTAGCAGCATATGAATAGAACAGAACTGAATTGAGCTGTTCTTCATATCTTGACTGTAATGACTGGTTATTTGTGAGTTAGTGTTCACCATCTTGAAGCAGTCTGCCTGAACGACACCTACACTGAACAAAAATATAAACGCAACACTTTTGTTTTTGCTCCCATTCCCCATGGGATGGACGTAGAGACCTAAAATTCATTCCAGATACACAATATAACCATCCCTCCCAAACAGTGGTCACAAATCAGTCCAAATGTGTGGTAGTGGACACATCTGCCATATTGCGATAATCCATCCCACCTCACAGGTGTGCCACATCAGGATGCTGATCTGACATCATGAGTAGTGCACAGGTGTACCTCAGACTGCCCACAACAAAAGGCCACCCTGGAATGTGCAGTTTTGTCTCACAGCAAAATGCCACAGATGCCACAAGCAATGAGGGAGCGTGCAATTGGCATGCTGACAGCAGGAATGTCAACCAGATCTGTCGCCCGTGCATTGAATGTTCATTTCTCAACCATAAGCCGTCTCCACAGGCGTTTCAGAGAATATGGCAGCACATCCAACCGGCCTCACAACCACAGACCTCGTGTAACCACACCAGCCCAGGACCTCCACATCCAGCAGGTTCACCTCCAAGATCGTCTGAGACCAGCCACCCAGACAGCTGCTGGAACAATTGGTTTGCACAACCAAACAATTTATGCACAAACTGTCAGAAACCGTCTCAGGGACGCTCAACTGCATGCCCGTCGTCCTCATCGGGGTCTTGGCCTGGCGTATACGACAGCGTGTACCAGTTCCCACGAATATCCAACAACCTCGCACAGCCATTGAAGTGGAGTGGACCAACATTCCACAGGCCACAATTGACAATCTGATAGACTCCATGCGACGATGTGTTGCACTGCATGAGGCAAATGGTGGTCACACCAGATACTGACCGGTTCTGGGTCCCCAGACCCCCAATAGTGCAAAAAACTGCACATTCCAGGGTGGCCTTTTGTTGTGGGCAGTCTGAGGTACACCTGTGCACTACTCATGATGTCAGATCAGCATCCTGATGTGGCACACCTGTGAGGTGGGATGGATTATCTCAATATAGCAGATGTGCCCACTACCACACATTTGGACTGATTTGTGACCACTGTTTGGGAGGGATGGTTATATTGTGTATCTGGAATGAATTTTAGGTCTCTACGTCCATCCCATGGGGAATGGGAGCAGTAACAAAGGTGTTGCGTTTATATTTTTGTTGAGTGTATATGTGCACAGAATTGCTCCCACATGATTGGCTAGATTAATCAGCTGTTTAATGAGAGTGTACCTAACAAAGTGTTGAGTGTAGATATTTAGTATGGTAATGGTTGACATTGAGGACAATAAACACACACTACAACTTCAAGTGTGACCTTGATTGCTCTTACTGCAGACACTGTGTGTGTGGTTCAAACATCATAGATGCACACAGCATTATTTTGAGAAAAAGCATGAAAAATAAAAGGAATGGGTATTCCCTTGTCATAATTTTAATGCGATGACACCTTCCATGCACAATTACAAACATCAGTGATTTGAAAAAAAAAAAAGGCACAGACACACACACAGGCATCAGCATTATAGATGAATAAAACAAGTCGATGATTCTATCATTCTTTGCACTGTTTAATCCATAAAATATTCTTTAAAAAAAAAAAAGGTGAAAAATCAGTTTACTACATCAATAAGATTAGTAAAACTAACAGAGAACCACAACAGGCTTGACCTTTTCCTCACTGATTATTCACAATGTTAAAAGCTTAAAACTGACATCTTTCAACAGCTCCTCTTCCTTCAGTGCGGACACATTTCACAGACTCAAGCATTACAAACTTTGGGCAGCTGTTGCTAATAGCCCATTTTACATTCCACTCAGAAATAGCATTTTTATGACTTCTTGTATCATGAACTTTATATTTATTCCATTGCAGTAAACCATCCTCAAGGCAATATGATCCACTTGACATAGCACTGGCAGAGAAGCTGGCCTTTTAAAACATACACTTCCAAATCTATCATATAAATAAAAGTAATGCAGCTTATATTATTTTGTAGCAGTGTTTGGGGGAAGAACAGACATTATACAGAGGTTGACTGGCCAATATCAGGGCCTCAGACTGCTATCAGGCCTGACATGTGCAAATCGTCCCTGATGGTTCAGATGAGAAGAACAACAGCTCTCCGTCGCCTGTCGTGAATTTTTAGGATGACAGCTCAGACGTTCACAATGCCCCCTTAAATTCCTCGAAAGCTCACATGTCACTTTTGCCATTTTATAATCTGTTTTCTGTTCACTTCCCTGCTTCTTGTTCACGAAGGAAAACAAGGAGGGCCGTTTCAGAGCTCCTTGCACCTGCTCGGCCTCTGAACAAACACATGCACAGATGGACTGCAGCGGTTTTGGCTCCGGTTGCGACAATTCATCGGCGAGGGAAAGACAAGTACTTCTCAGCTTTCAGCGACGCTTCCAGCTCTGCCGCAGGAGAGTTCGTTCTAACGACGTTGGCTTCCAGTGGTAGCGGTTTTTTATGCGTTTAAAAAGAGAACGTGAGTTTGTCAGCCGGGCAGGCACACCTTCCCGGCAAACAGCAGTCCCACTATGGTGAAGAATATTGACAGAATGAAGAGTACGTAGGAGGAGCCCACCACTGTGTTGTTGGGCAGCTTATATGGCTGTCCTCCAACCTCGTTGATGTAGAATCCAATTGGGAAAATGAACGCAGCCATACAGAACAGGATCACTGCAATGAGAAAATACAAGGATAGAGAAGCATCAGCACCAATGATTCTGCTGCAGAACTAATCGCTCAGTCATACCAGAGTAAAAACAGGATAGCAGCCCCGAAAATATTTTTGCAAGTGACCAAGTTGCATCGACCGCTGATTCCACAACGTTTGAGTGTCCAACAACCCCAATGTTTGCAAAAAATTGCCGAAAAGCAACATTGCTGAAAGCCTGTGTTGCAGGATGGTTAAATCCCCATCGTGCAACAGTTACGTCACTAATTGTGGAGAAAACCCTGGAGTTTCAAATCTGTGGGTGCTGGCTGGAATGTAAGTAGTTAAGGTGAATTTATAAGTATGCAACAATTTCCACAGTTGATTATTAAACTGATTGCATGTAAAATCCAACTTGACCCAAATTGATAGCATACAAACTCCATTTTACTGCAGTTTTGATTCACCAAAGCCGCTTTGAAGACAGTTGCAGCCTACACAGTGGGCCGTTCTGGCTGTTGAGATGGTGGAGTCAGTGATGGAGTTAATCTTGGGGTCTCAAGTGTCACTTAGGAGGTAGAGTGCATCGCCTACTAATCAGAAGGTCAGTGGTTCGATTCCTGGCTCCACCAGAATGCATTTTAAAGCATCCTTGGCCAAACTGCTGATCAGATTGCCCCTGATATCAGAGTGTGAGTGTGTGAATGTTAGATTAAAAGCATTAGACGTAAAAAATGCACTTGTATGAACGTGTGTGTGAATGCTCTGAGTGCTGTAATAGAGTAGAAAAGGACTATATAAGCACCAGTCCACTTACCAAAACACTGACCAGCTGTTATTAACCTGAATGTTTTTCTTTTAAACATTTAAAGTAATATGACACTCTCTGCACACTAATTATGTCTCTTTTCTACGAAAATAAAAACTAGCAGCTATTAAACAGAGCTCCTTATATATATTTTTATGTTTTCATGATTACCTGAGCTTTCCCACAGTGAAAATAATTCTGATGCAGAGGTAGCTGAAGTTTATTTCACAGCTTTTTTCTGAATTTATTATATAATTTTGGTTTGGTACTCTACATCCATTAGCACACAGCTGCACTGCAAATCTCAGCAAGTTCAAGTTTAGCTGGAGCACATAAGCCAGTCATTTGCAGAAAGGGAAAAAGTCATTTTACAATCCCCGCTGTGAGTAACCACAGGCCTGTAAACACATCCCAGAGCCACGCTCGCAGGTGAAACTGAAAAAGATTATTTGAGCGCATTTTTTGATTGAGTGCAAATTGTGGCAGTGGATACGTACTCCCCGTGAAGGCGATCCATCGGGCATATCTGCTGGCCTCTCGGTGCCAGTGTGACATCACAACAAGACCGCAGGTGACTGTAAGGGAGATGATGCCCAGGATGATGAAGAGCAGCACAGTGATCCATTCTCCCGGCAGCCGTGGGGGGGTGCAGGTCCGATCTCGGCCATGGATGGTCTGGCACTGCCGGACGAGACCCAAAGTCAAAGAGCCTGGGGAGAGGAAGGAAGGTAGGTGAAATATGAGAAAAATGAGGTTTGTGATGTTGCATCCATCAACAAAGCAGAAAAATCACGCTGAGACACACAATAAGCAAACATCATTGTGTGGCATACACAATGGTCTCTATAGAACATGGTATTGATTATTTCAGGTGAATATCGATTCAGGTTTTCATCAAAGCAGTGCTGGTTCTGTACATTTTCACCAAAGAATGACGGGTAAAGGTACTCCAAAAAAAAAAACCTTTTGAAATACAGGATAAATCTTGTCATTGGCACAGTATGAATCGAAAGATCTCTTCTCCACTAATAGGAGTTGTGAGACAGGTAAGAAAGCCTGCTGCAAAGGAAATGTGACGAAATGCATGAGAATGGATCGTTGGAGAGTTTCAGTCAGTATATCACTACACTGCTATTAGACTTCAGTGCTGCATACTGATCACAGTATTTTACTAATGACACTATTTACAGTTGTGCTGTCATAGACTTATTTACACTGATCCATCCACATAAAAGTCACGGAGTTCCACAGGGATCTGTTCTAGGACCACTACCGAAAATATTATCAGAGGGCAACATGGGCCATTTCTACCACAGAAAAGATGGTGGTAGAAGTACAACTTCTAGGGCCAAAACTGAGTTATTTAAAACTTTGTGCTGGGGCAAATTCTGCATCTTTTTAATAAACCATGACTCGTTTTATGTCTTGGTTCCCACTGAAATTAAAGGTCATTTAGACCCCAATACTTATCACTTTATATATGTTTCCATTGTGCAGATATATTCATCTATGAAAGATGAAAGAAATGAAACTAAAACTTTTACCTAGGAGCCTGGATGACCCACAGTTTTATACTTCTAGATGCAGACAATACTTACTTTATTGTACTTGGCCCTAAAAACCTCAAAAACACAAAAAGACTTCTCTGCTGTTGTTTGTGCTTATCCTCTGAAACTTCCAGGTCTGGTTTCTGCTAGCAAGACACGCCCAGTTTTCCCACAGCAGCTTTTGTTATTTCACTTAACAGATTTATGTATTTGTGTTTCTTTCCCCTTTGTAGCTGGAAAAATATAACATTGCTTTGTTTTTATGGACCAATCAGTAACACCGGAAAGAAATGACATCACAGCTGTGGGGTGGGTTATTTCTGTAACACAAACCATAGACTTTAATAGACAATGAACTTTCAGGTTGAGAAAGTTAAGCCGATGGTGAAGGACCTTATTCCGGCATCATTTCTAATGACCTGAAGGGGGCAGCTTTCAAAGACTGTATGCTCACTTGATCTAAGAGCTCAGTAAACACCGTCTTGAGGAGTTTATGATTTTTATCACTAGTTTCACAGTTTACTGAGTGCAACATAATGTTCATTTTTTACATTCTGTCCCACATTAGAGACAAAAAGTACGACAAAGCAGAGTATACCTTGCGGCGGGCAGCATGCAGTGGTCACACTTTCTCATTTAGATCAGATGGGTGAAGAAATGGAGGAGACATCTTTTATTTACAGTCTATGCCACAAACACACACAATCTGCATGTAGTTAATGTGGCTAAATAGTCAGTATGTGACTGATAGACTCTTCCCTTTAAGCTTCACGTCTACTGTGAGTAGTGTTTAATGTTGTAGAAAGACACTGTGTTGACATGATGACCCTGCAGGAGTCTTTCTCCCCTCCCCACCACAGTCCACAGGGGCCCGAGGAACCTGCTATTATAAAAAACTGGTTGATCGGTAGAACACCAGCAGCAGTATGATATCAAACAGGTCAGGAGTTCTGGCACAAAACGGCAAAGCATCATGCACAGAGAGAGCAACGGAAATGAAGAGATTAGTGGCGCGAGTCCTCTGATGGCCTCCTGTCTCCCAGAGGCCTGGTGGGTGCTGTGATATCAGGTAGGAGGGCTACTGTCTGCACTTGGAGCCCAACAGAGACTGCATCTGCTCAACTTTGCATCCACGCCAACAAGATAAGACTCCAAGCAAACCAGTGCGCGCACTGAGAGTGGAAAAAAAAAAAGCTAAATAAAATCCTCCCACACTATCATTTGTTCACTCGCCTCACTCTGTTTTCTTTCTTTCCCTGAATTATCTTTAGAAGAGAAGCTGTATTCATTTTTAGCATTTAGCAATGCAATCAAGGTTATTTCGACCCAATGAGTGTAGTATTAACACACTTAACGTGATTACAAGCAAACCGCATAAAAAAAGAGAGAAGGAAAAAACAGTGAAGCACTGAAACATCTTTTAATTTGGCAGGGAATTAAATACAATAAACCGCATTTGAATAAACATCTGGTACTCACAGCAATCAAGCCGCTGTCAATTTAGATTTAACTGTTAAGTATTTGTAAATGCACATGTGGTTTTTATCCTCACTCCACCCACGAGACAAGTACAGCACAAAAAGCTGCTTCACATAAAAAGAATCGAATACTTTAGACCATGCATGTTAACAAAGATCCTAATGTTGGGGTGATGATAGAACGGCCGGCTGAAGGAAACATCAGGCCTGAGTCAGATCCCCCCGCAGGCTGACCTAGACCCCATTTCCACAGGACATCCTGTTCTTACCACAGGGTGGAGGAAAGTGCAAATGGTGGATCCATTTCCCTGGAAACTGCCCTAATGATCCAAAAATCAAGTCTGCTGTGGCTACACATTCACACAATCATCCAAACTCTGAAAGCTTTTGCCCTGAGGGACAAACATCTGCTCATCCGAACAGACCGGGAACAGAAATGCAACATTCTGATTACAGCTTGTTTGGGTCACTAAACGCAATCAGCTGTCTACAGGAAACTGGAGAAAGAACTTCACAAGTAATCTTTCATTACCTAAAGGAAACGAAGCTAGGTTTCCAGCAAGTATGCAGTCGATAACCTAACTAAGAAAATCAACACCTAAAAAGCGAATGGCTAACTGTGGAGGTCATATAAAAAGCACCTAAACTCAGGCACTTAACACCTGATGTGCCATTTGACCCTGTGGTGGCTGAGGATTTCCGTCTCGAGCACTTTTTGAATGTTTTGGCATCAATTGTGCTTGAAGTGTTCGGCGTGTTCGAAAATGTTCAGTCATACATGTAGGCTACAGATGGGAATCACCAGACATCCCATGATACAATATTATTCCGACTTTTACCATTCTGTGACATGCTTTGTCAATATCAGTTTTATCCAATAAGATAAGGTTCTCTAACTCTCACAGTTACTTTTTTGCTGCAAAATAAGACTATCAAGCACATCAACACTGTCGCTAAAACCTGCCACAGATGTTCTCATAAAACAGTCAGTCTGCCATCAGTCTGCAATTAAATGGGGCCAAGTTGGCAATTACATGCAGTCTGTTTCTGATAATACAGCAATTAGCTGCAATAAATCATCGAAAATCACATATCTGTTACTGTCTACATAGACAGAAATTCACATGTAACTATTACATTTGAGCTCAGCCTTCCTTTTCTGTTGGAATTAACCAAAATACAACCAGCTGAAACCAGTTGAATCCTCTCGAGTTGCACTCATTGACATATTTGAAAACCTTTGACAATCTCTCTGAGAGTGATTGCACTAGTAATTTAATATACGGTGTCCCTGTAAGGAAAATACTGATTACTTCAAACTGAATCACCTAAATGAGGATTAGAATTTGTTTTACACAATACGATATATATTTATCAGTTTGAGGAAGACGTGACTACACTGAGCACACACGGCTAAAATGAATTATGTCAGAACTGAGCATGTAGAACTTAATTGTCCGGGTGGAAAAAATTACTTTCCCAAGAGGTCCAATTAAAAGTCAAACATCCTCAGTCCCACACAGCACTTCCTGCCTTCAGGTAATTACCATCCAGCTAATTAGACAGGCACACAAGGCTTTTACTACAGTCATTTCACACTATTATTTACTTTGAGGAACGGGAGATAAGAGCTTCACAATGTGAGCTCTTTCTGAGCTTCAGTTCGTTTACAACTACGGCATTTTATAAAAGAAAAATTTACCTGTTTCTCATTTAATCGTGCAAAAATAACCGCTTCTTATATCCTTAACGAGCAGCTGAAACCATTTATTTTTTAAAGAACAAATTCAATCCTGTAATGACCACTCAGTACGGCTGTTATATCCTTGTCTCTGCTCCTCTGAAGCATTTTGATGGAGGTGACAAGAGCCTCGTGCAGCTGTGCACACAGTCGTTTGTGCCAGTTTTAGTCAATGTTTAGCTTTGGATGCTGCATCTGTGTATTGCTTTACTGCAATAAGCAGATAACCAGGAAGGCTGAAACTACATCTTCAGCTGTAGCGCACGCTTACCAATAACCACTAATCATCTAATTTTATACAAAGAAACAGCTGAGCAAACCAAACTGAGCAAACCAAACTCTTAAATTGTATAATCATTTAAAATATAAATGTTTGTCCTCCAGTGTACATTTAGTTACCTGTAACAACAAGTGTATGCCTTTTTAATAGACTTTTTGCAAAAGTATTAATCTATCATTTGGAAGGGTTTGGTGCCTTTGCTGCAAGCCTATCACAAACGCAGGCCAACTACACACTATCTGCTTTAAATTATCCTTATGTGTCAAAACCGTGGCAGGACTCTACTGTCAGCAAACTGAATGGACTGGACATAGTTTGTAAAACACATCTATCAGGACTTCACCATAGTCCAAGTAACTCTGTAGACATCCACAGTGTGACGTTGGTGAAACACAGATCAAAGAAACTGTGTTTCCATAAACACCATGACCTCAGTAATTGTGAAACAGCAGATGACCAAAGTGACCAAAAGGGTGAGTAGGTCCTTATCAAAGAGCGGTCACCATAATGGAGCTTTAGGTTCCCCGGTAGAGCCAGAAGAACCTGGAGGAAGAACAGCCATCTCAGCAGTAGTCCATGAAACAAGTCTTAATGGCGGGGCAGCAAAAGGAAGACACTTGAGTTCCCTGTTGTTCTTTCTCACGTGCTGAATAGCGCAGGAGAAAGGCCACTTTTTGCATGTTCTGGAAATATTCTGATTTAGGTGAGGGTGCTGCCAGGGTAGAAGGTGAAGAAGTCAGGTCTGGTGATCTCATGCTATGAACCTATTGGACTATTTTCATCTTAATAATAGAAAACAGTCCAGAACCTGACCTTCCAAAGTTCAGGGATGCACTGCATGTGTGAAAACAGCTGACAGCATGCCAAATGGTATTTAAAGGACTCTGAGAGCTGGAGGGAAAAAAGATTCTCCAGCGTAAGAGACGAAAACTGCACCCATCATGCAAGGTTAAACCAGGTGATGCCCTCCTACAGTAAAGCATGGTGGCTGTGGCATCAGGCCATGTGCTTGTCAGAGACTTTTATCCCTTGAAACAAACAGGAAAGCCTTGCATACCTAAATAGTGAAACAGTGTGTGCAGCTGGTTGTTATTGAGCAGCTTTTTTTGTTGTTGTTTTTAATAAGAAGACAGAATTAAGAGTGCAATCTTCCACAATTGTTCTGCTGTCTGCTTATTTTTCTACAGTGGGTAAACTTTTTCATCTCATGTGGTTGTTGGTAGATTTCCTTTTCCTGTGTCACCCCGACTTCCCCACATGCAAAGCACAAAAAACAAAACAGTGCTGGAGTGTCCGCAACCTACCGCCTGATTCTCCGATGTTGATCCAGTCCGGGTTGGCAACGCTGGCGATGGCGAAGATGTCCGCAGCTAGAAAGAGACATCCTGATATCACCGTGAGTTTATCCATGTCGGTGAACACAAAAGGAGGGACCGAGGGAGACAGGGCATCGAGAAGTGACCTAAACCCGCATGTCGTGTCCCATCACTGTGGAATTTGGCCTGTGCCTCTTCCACGCCCTCTCTTCACATTGTATTTAATTTCCGGTGGTTTGATGTCCATGCATGGGGTGATTTCTCTTTGTTGTTCCTCCGAAAGTGGACTGACTGACCCGACCTGCTGGCCCAGGAGGGGAGTATCGCTGCAGGGGGTCACGGGTCGCTCCACCGCATCTCGGTGATATTCGTGGGGAAAACACGAGTGGAGATTATATTTAAAGAACAAAATACTGTTTTATGCATGCACTGGACTTGGTGCCTGAGTTTGCATGAACAGTCCGATCTCTCTCCCCACATATGGAAGCTGTTTCCTACCTCGGGAAGACCACAGGCGGAAAACGCCGCCCATGCTCACATTAAAGCGGCTTTCCGGAGCTTCACCCCCCACACTCGCACATCCAGCTTTCTTACTTCTTCACTGAACGCCTTCTTTCCTCGCAAAATGACCCTGCTTTCTCAGAGGAAGACAAACTCAAATCTAGACAGCCTACCTCTACCCTCCCGTCTCCACGCCCGTCACTCTCGCGAGAAAATCCGTAAACTCTCGCAGCTTTTTTTTTTTTTTTTTTTCCATCGTGCAGATTTATGTAGGTGGTAATAATTTCCTGGACACACACGGTGGGGACTAAAGCCCCATTCCCGAAAGCATGCAGCCACACTGTGGTTATTATCAGATCAAGTAAACTCAAGTCTGATTTGATCAGTTTCCACCAACTCAAACTTTTATTCAAGACACCAATGACCTTAAACTCGGTGTGGTAGATAGAATTTATTCCTTATTTTACATCAGCTATACAGTTAACGTGGACACATGAGTGTGATGCACCAGAGCAGCATCACCTGAAAGTATACTGTTTCAACACCTATAAATACCCAGTGTTGTTACGACAAATGTCTGAGGAGAACACCATTGTAAAATAATCCTTTTTTTGTTGTTCAAATGTAGAAGAAACGAATTCTGCTTTGCTGTCAACCACGCTTGAGTGTGTGGTGATGAGGGTGGGATTTAGATCTCATCCACGAAGGGTGTTTTTACAAGATTGCCACTGGATGCCATGGTCTTCTTTCCAGATACGAATGTTTTGGCAGCCTGAAAAAAAGAAGAAGAGCTAAGTTTACACGCCACTTTTACACTACGACAAAGCACAGACAAAAAACAAAACAAAGTCTTACATTAGCAACATCAGTCAAGGAAATGTTGTCAATTTTTTTGGAGATTTCTTCGGGGGATTGGTAGGATGCATCAGTCAGAGCCTGACTGCCCATGGCTTCCAGCAAACCCTCTGAGGTTTCCAGAGACATCAGGTAGTGGCACTTAAGCTGAGCCCTGCAGAAAGAAATGAGGAGGGGAATGTATTAAACATTATGCAGTTAGCATAGTTTAAAATTGTTTAAAAGTTTTAATAAGGAATCTTATTTATCTGCAAATGTTATTAAAAAAAAAATACAGGAATGAGTAAAAAGAAAAAAGAAATATGGAGGTGATGGAGGGCAGAGCTTCATCCAGTAGTGAGTCAGGTCCTAGTTAGGGGGTGTTTTGAACATGAAACCAGTCTGGCAAGAGCAGCTGCTGGGTCCAGCTGGCCAGCCTCCACCAGGGGTCGACTGCAGCTGCAGACAGGTGTGAAGAAAGGCCCAAGTGGCAGTGGACCTGCATTCTTTAGTGGGGCCAGTGACAGAGAGGTGAAGCCATCAGTCAGCTATTACGTGCTACCAAAAGCAGACTGTGACACACCCCGAATCAAATTAAAAGTAATTGCAGGCCACCAGAACCGTTCCACAGACTCATCAAATAGACCCAAGACAGACTGTTCCTTAAAGACTAAACATCAGGTGGGTTTGAGCTTTTAGGGAGGGTTGAAAATGCACCACTGCAAATGAAAGGATGCATTTGGTAGTGAACACTTAGAAGCCAAATTCATAATTGAGATTAATGTCCAAAACATCTGCTAGCTCTATATCAACAATGACGCCACAAAAGAGGCAACAAGTGGCAGCTGTACAAAAAAACAACAACCAGAAATTACAAGCTGTGGGAGAAGTCTGAACTCACTTCCTGAAGGCAGATAAATCATACAATGCCAGTAAAAATGAGATGCTTCTCTCTACTGCAGCGTGTTTAAAGGATTTTTAAATTACATAACACAATCCAGTGCGCATGTAACATCTTCCTTTTATACAGGCCAGCGGCCCCTTTCATATTTTTCCTGCCTTGAAAAACAAAAAAAGAAGCTAATTTTAATTACTCTATATACCGATGAATCTATCAGCATTATTTGTCACTAGATTTTTCTTTCATTAACCTAAACCTGAAAATTTAAAAATCTTTAAAATAAACGCTAAGTACACGCCCCTCCCCCCTCCTTCCCCCAGCGTTTCTATAGCCAAATAGCAGAAAATGTACATTTTCTGTCAGAGGTACATTCTGTCGGGTCTCTCTCATCCTGTTTCTGTCTGTCTGACTCACTTTGCTCGAGTGAGGTCAGCAGCTGTGACTCCACCGTCAGCAACAGCCTTCACCTGGGCAAGAGCAGCCTTGATCACCTGCAGAGAAGAGTGAAACAGTGCTCTCAATAGCAGTTTCATTTGGGGGAAAAGTAAAGAAAAATTATTTTCAAGACTACGGGGCATACTCACATCACCGGCAGCTGCAGCCTGAGAGATGGTGTAGACCCCAAACAGACCAGAGTCAGAGTAGCTTGTATTGAAAGCAGTGACCTGGTGTGGGAGACGAAGACTGAATTAGAATAAAGCTGGATTGTGTTTTTGTGGTTAATGTGCAGACACACTGCTCTGTAGGCGTATGGCTTATTTACAATTTATCTTACAAAAGTGAAAGGCACTCACATCAAAGGGGTCTGCTGTTGCCTTGGAAACACCCTGGACCAGTTTACTGGCGACGCCTGCTCCTCTCTTGAGGTGCGGCCCAGCTCCCAGTAAATGCTGCAGCACACTGAAGGCCAGAGCCTCGCTGGTGCCTGCTGCTGCTGACTGGCTCACCACGGCTGAATGGACCAGACTGCTGGTGCTGGGCAGGCGAATCTCACCTGGAAATGGGCACGAGGTCATGAGACAGGGAAGTCTGCAAGGTCTATCAATTTCTCAGGTTGGAATCATTCATTCAAAATTTGCTTAAATCCTATATTTTTTCCTTTTCCTTCCCCCTCTCAGCCAGCTCGCCTCACCTCCACGATACTGTGCCTTAGCCCCTGTGGTGCCGGCTCCACTGCGGATGTTGAGGAACTGCTCTCCCACTTGCTTCAGCACAGTGTGGTCAACACCTAGTAGAAAGGTAAGCATTGTTATCGTTTATCCAAAATCTGGCTACTTCTTTCTTTATATGGAAAATACTTTAAATCCTAACACTTACCAAGTCCAACAAGGGCCATTCTTGCACTGGTGAAATTGTTCTGGACAAACTGGTGCAGCTGGGGAAAAATGGAAACATTGCAATAATTCATAATTGTTTTAGTTTGTACGTTTCGTACTGATAAAAGACAAATAAAAATATATACTCACATGCTCAGAGTGGATGTCGTTGATCATGTGGTCTGGGCAGTACAAGGAGTTACACAGGGCGTTCTTGTAGGCAGCTTCATGCAGACCTTCAACCACACCTGAAAAAGATGGATGGGTGACTGTTAGCTGCAGCGCACTCATGGTGAAGAAAAAACAGAGAGAACATTACTGTCCCTATATGACAGTTTGGTATCTAGGCTCTACAGGGTAATTATTGATTAATCGAACAACCAAGAAGCTTTTTAAAATATTAATCAGGCTCACAGTTGGGAATATAAATTAAGTAGTTCTATATTAAAACAACAGATCCCTTAAAAATCTTTCAAAAACTGAGTGTTGTAAGAGAAACAAAGGACCCACCTATCTGGGTGCTCTGTGCAGCTTGTGCCTTGTCCACCTTTACTTTTGGGGTGAGGTCTGACACCTCCCACGAACGGAATTCGGGGGCTGTTGTCACATTGATCAAATACTCCATCACTGTGTCACTAGAGACCAATAATAGAGCAAGCGGGAAAAGACAGTTATCACTCCTGCAACATCACATCTCAGAGCATTCATATGTTCCAGTGAATGTAGTCATTTCAACAAAATATGGAAAAGTGTGTAAATAGAAAGAGACAAAGTTCTTTAAGTATCTCCTAGTACTTCAAACATTTTCATTACATTATTATTACTATTACTCAATCATGTCAACACACATCATACACACAGGTGATATGCAGAGACTCACACGTCATCTCTTAAGCAGTCAACGGTGTAGGTCATATTCTCTCTGGATGAAGTCACGCTGCACAGAAATAAACAGATATACAATTAGACACCTAAAAAAAATCAGCATTAAATGACTATTTACAGGATAAACCTTTTAGTTATTGACCTAAGACTGCCTCCCACTGCCTCAATTCCACGGCATATCTTGAAAGCTGAAGCTCCCTTGGTTGTCTGAAAAGGTAGAAAAGTTAAGTAACATGTCAACTGAAATGCAGCAATGTTACACATGATTACAAAAGCAGTGGTCTTAAGCTCCATTTATTAACAACAGTTGTGCAGGCTTTTTAATATGTAAACACTGTTATATTTCTACTCAAAATAAGACTTTTACCTAAAACTGAATAAAGATTTGGTTTGTATTCTGGTGCTTCTGCAGCTTTACTCATTTCTGTCTTTCAACAACACCAAAGAACCAAGGTTGATGATGACAATGGTTACTTCAAGCTAAATGTGATGATTTTTTTTAAGTTACATACCAGACCGGACGCCAGCCGGAGGAGGTGGGTGACACCCTGGTTTTCAGGGGTTTCATAGCGACACCCAGCCTTGATGAAGACTCCAATTTTGGAGGCTGGAGAATAATTCTCCAGTGAAGCGATAACCAGCCCACTGGGCAGCCTGGTCACCTGGAGACATATAGAGATGTCCTTTAGCATTCTTAGTACCCTGAGGTATAGGCAGTGATTCAGTTAACTGGTTTCCTTGGCTTTCATTTATACAGCTCAGATAATGCGGGCATTTAGTTAGATTACTTAACATTTATATTCAGCAAGGTGAAACAAACAGATAAAGCTTAAAACACAACCAATATATACTACAATTTTCATCACTGCCCGACATACGTGGACATCCTGGTAGGAATGGCCAACCCTGGGAGAGAGGCTGAGGCCAGCCAGGGGCTGAGCAAGGGACTGGTCTTTTCTGGCAGCCGCATAGAAGCGTTTCTGCAGAGAAGAAAAAGAAGTCAACAACCACTGACCTGAACATCCTGTGGATGAAAACCAGTGACCTCCACCTTACGGGCAGCCTGGGCTGCATAAAACCTTGTCTGGGGAAAAAAAAACAAAGAATACAGGAAGGCAGGACATTACAACTAATGTTTTGCTGGCCTTTTGGCTGATATGAGCACAAACTTTAAAATAATGGGATCAATGGCATTAGTAGGGCAGTCTGTACTAAAAGAACTGAATGTTGTGACTAACTATGAAGCTAGAATTATGCAGGTGAAAAAATAATCTTATGACAAGGCCCACTTAAGTCTCTGTTCTGCATTTTGTTTAAGCATATCACCTGGTTTTAATCTGCAGGTTAATTCTTCCAAATTATCTTTGAAGGTATCAAGGATTTGTAAGATTGTAATGTACTCTGAAATGTAATAACAACCTCTATATGGTTCTTGGTGTGTTCCATCAGAACGATGGCAAACAACATTACAAGCCTTTAACGACAAATGTGAAAAAGTAAGAACTTATCTTTTTAAAACTAGCTACAATCTACCATTTCAGGCTGCAAAGGTTCTCACTCAGTAAACACACATAAGTGTAGATGTTTACTGCAAAATCCAAACTGCAATAATTGCACAATATTGCAGATAAGAAAGAGGAAGACATCATTAGATAGTAAAATGGAAATGTAAGTTAAGCAACTCGACGGCTAGGTCCTTCATAAACATGAACCTAGCTAGCTCTCATCTCTCAGACGTCAACTAGTTTGATTTCTCTAAGCCTTACTTGAATTAACTGAATAGACAGTATTAAGCTGGGTGTACAATGACTTAAAATCCGCAGGGTTCGTGATGTAACTAGCAGGTTATTGCTGGTTATGCTCGGAGTCATTCATGACCAGACTTAGCTGACTGCTTCCTCGTCTGCTCTTCATCAAAACCTGCCCGGACACGACCCGGAATTTAGACACCGTCTAACAAACACAGCCCACAGCTCGGTGTGCAAATGTTCCGACACACAGACACGTAGGACACATTGCCCGAGTCCTCACCGATAACTGACTGATTCCCCGAATCCCCTTCATCTCCCCTCTTGCCTTGGGTCAGGACGATGAAGCAATATGGCTGGCTTCAAAGTGCCCTACCCAGAATGCTCAGCGCTTTCTTCGCTTGTAAACGGTGCCTAGTCAGTGACCGCGCGCCCTCTGCTGCCCTGGAGATAAAATAAAATAAAATAAAATAAAATAAAATAAAATAAAATAAAATAAAATAAAATAAAATAAAATAAAATAAAATAATTTTATGTGTTAAATATTTTTTTTTATTGGACTAGAAATTATGTAAACGGATGTTGAATGTGGAGCTGCCAGGCAGGAGGATAAAATGAAAACCACAGAGGATGTTCATGGATGTAGTGAAGAAGCACATGCGGAGGGTTGCTGTGAAAGAACAGAATGTTGCCAGGTTGAACTACTTTGGCACAGGGCAGATGTGCTGAGCACTGAAGGGAGCAGCTGAAGGGAAAAGAAAAAAAATTCCGTGTATTTATTTTAAAAGGTATTTGTTGTTCAATAAAAAAATGTAATCCCTTTCCAGGTTGTCTATTATTTGGTAAAAAAAAAAAAATGAAAGTGACTTGTTTCGTTGTATTTTTCAATTTATTAACAACGTTTTTTTTCTCCCAAAGCACTTCCTGTGATTTCGCCAGCTTTGCCAGTGCGCATGCGCCTCACACCACACGTGTGGCAAACGTTTGGACTCGTTGCATGCGACGGAGCTTAGAGAGTTGGTACCGCTGTAGAATACATCACAGGAGATCGCATTTTGCATCGTATCGTTAATCTTTCAGAAGCCAGTCGAATTAAAATAGTCCTCCGTGAAGCATTTCGCCGAGAGGGCCCGAATAGCACAAAAACACCATGGTGAGTGTCTTCTCGAACGAACAAGCTAACAGAGTAGCTAGTTAGCTACCAGCGAGCATAGTAAATTAAGTGCAGAATTCAGTAGAAGTGACCAGAAACGGTGCTGGTGACTTTTTTTCCCCGTTAACTGGTTTCTCTTGGTTAACATGGAGTTACTTTGTTTCTGTGTGGTGAGCAGACTGAAGCACAAGTCAACCCAAAGGCCTACCCGCTGGCCGATGCCACGCTGACCAAAACTATCCTGGATCTGGTGCAGCAAGCCTCAAACTATAAGCAACTGAGGAAGGGAGCCAACGAAGGTGGGTAAACACAACGTGCCGTGCGACACGGTCGGTGCAAATTAATATTTAAGTTGTTAATGAACGCATTTGAGTGGACAGGCGACACCAGCATGCTCGAAACGTGGTTTCTCTTCACTTTAAACAACAAGCTTTAGTCACAAGCCTCTGATTTCTGCATGAATGGAATGCCTGCGAGAAGAAAAATAACTTTTAGTATTGTTTACACAGATAATTGTTAAATTACACCGTAGCTGTGTCTTCCTGTGGAGGCTAATGATTAGCCAATGTTGAGTGCTTTTATTATATGAATTACTAAGTGCTTGTGAAAAATGTGTTAAACAGACACTTGTATTTTTGTTGTGGGCCACAAAAAGAATAACGGTGCAGCAGTAATGAAGGGCACTTTTTCTTGTGTAACCTGTAATATGCTGAGCATTGTTTTGTTTTTTTGTTTCCAAGAACAAACTTGTTGTATTCAAGTTGCTCTTTCTTCCCCAGCCACTAAAACCCTGAACAGAGGCATCGCTGAGTTTATCGTGATGGCTGCTGATGCGGAACCACTGGAGATCATCCTCCACCTGCCGCTGCTCTGCGAGGACAAGAACGTCCCCTACGTGTTCGTCCGCTCCAAGCAGGCCTTGGGCCGGGCCTGTGGGGTGTCGCGCCCCGTTATCGCTACCTCAGTCACTATAAAAGAGGGGTCTCAGCTCAAGCCACAGATCCAGTCTGTTCAGATGGCCATTGAGAGACTGCTTGTGTGATTTTTCTTTCACTGACAAAAACTCCTTGAGGGGAAAAAAAAAAACCATTTTAAATAGTGCTGTCCTTTGTTTGATTAAACATGAGGGGGGAAAATCATGTTTAATTGTGTTTTTGTTTTGTTTCTTGCTTTTTGGGACCGATGTTTCTCATCAGGAGTTTGTAGTAGCCCTGCTCACTTAATAAAATAATTCTTTTTGTTATTTTTTAAAACCTGGTCTTGTGTTCATTAAAAAAAATTTTTCAAGATGAGTTCAAACAAAGTGATTCCCAAATGGTTAGTAACAGAAAACGGGGCGTATCTCTGCATGGTCTGATGTGTGTCAAAGAAAATAGCAGATGAGGACTATCTGAAAATCATGTCCTTGAGAGACCTGACCCAGGACCTGAGAGATGCATCTATTCTTCACTGAAGCCTTATCAGAAATGGTCTCAGTGGAAGGAAACATGGAGAAAAGGCTGAGGTACACCAGGTTACAGAAACACTGGGATGGAAATCAGTGGCAAACAGGTCATATTTAGTGATGGCTTTGAAATGTTTGGTTCAAACTGTCTTCAGCATGGCAGAAGTCAAGCAGCCTTGACAACTATTCTCAAAGACTACTTAAAGAAATGACAGGCAAACTATCCTAAGAGAATTGAAAGAATAAATGTGGTCATACCAAACACTGACCCAACAAACTGTTTTTGCTGTATATGCTGTAATTCCGTATGTTTTTGCATGTGTTTTGATAAATCGATCACCTCTTTCCAATTTTTTCTGGCTCAAAACCTTTGTACAGTACTGTATAAAACACGTTCTTACACTGATCACTACATCAAAATGTTAATTACAATTTGTTTCCTTTTTTTGCATCAGGATAAATAATCAGTCGGGAAACGTTCTCAAAAGCACGGATGTAAATTGTCAATTAAAAGTAATGAATTCATAATTCCGAATTTCTACAGTCATACAAATACTAACAACTGTGGAAGTCAAAGGACTTACAAACCTTCTAGGGGGCGTGAAAGCAGCATCTAGCTGGCCCCGTTACTGGTTATAATGTGAAGACAGGACATTGTTTCACAATCGTTTGCGTAGAAACTGCAACACTTAAACACGGATTAAGTGGGTATCAACCTGAGATTGGCTTGTTTGAATACTTTCTCCCCTTAAACTGGTGCCAAATCACAGACTACGGGAGCCTGGCGCTTGGAAAGCGCAGTGGATTATACAGCCTCCTCTGTGCGTCCCGCCTCTCTCCGCGCAACATGTTTAAAAAAGCTTTACTGCGGCTCTTGAACGCAGCTCAAATCCCGCTCGATGTTGACTCAAATTTTGTACCAAACCAGTTAAGTCAGTTCCGCATCAGCGTCTCAGAAGCAGCAGCCATGGCTGGGGCTCCTCCTGTTATCATATGGGAGCGTGAAGTTGAGAGCCTGTTGCATTACAAAGAGCTGATCCCCCGTCTGGAGGAGGCTTTAGGTAAGTTCTCCAGCCGGGACAGCGCGGAGGTTATCCAGCCTGTGCGCTCCACGGTGCCCCTGCAGAAACACAACGGGTAAGGCCCTCCGTCTGCTTCAAGAGTGCTTCAGCCCAAATCAACCATTAACAGGGTGCAGCTACTGCTGGTTGAAACTCGCTCTCGTTTCTAGGTTTCTGGGGCTGATGCCTACATACATGGAGAATGACGGAGTCCTGTCCACAAAGTTAGTGTGCTTCTACAACAGGGGGGCTGGCTCCACTTTGCCATCAGTGTCAGCCACAGTGTTGCTGCTGGATCCCGAGTCCGGGCATATGAAAGCTGTGAGTTCAATCCCCGCATGCACCTGTCTTTCTGATGGCTTTGGTTTTATGAGCTGCAGTCTCATGCTTCCAACCCGCAGGTCATGGATGGAGAGGCAATCACTAACATGCGTACTGCTGGAGCTTCAGCAATCTCGGCTAAGGTACTTCCGCTCTCGATTTATTCACAGCATGCCTTTTCTATTCTGGAAATCCTGCTGTAGCTCTGAACTTCTGGGTCTGCCCTGGTGTGTCATGCAGCTGCTGATGCGCCATGGAGCCGAGGTTCTGGCCATCTTGGGGACCGGCCAACAAGCCCTGAGTCACTATAAAGCCTTCACTGAAATGCTTTCATTTAAAGAGGTATGCTTCCAAAAAATATATTTATTTTAGAGAACATGATACGTTAAGTACAGCATACTATTACATATTTATTAAAGAATAAGAAGCAAGTGCAACGTCTGCCCCACTAAGAGGCTTGTTTGCTGCAGGGGTTTTCATTTATTTATTTTTTCATTTAAAGAAATCTGTGCAACATAAGGGACCCCAGACTTTTGCACAAAACTGAACATACTGTGAGTTACCTGAAGGATGTCGGCTCTTATTAAATGTGCAAAATGTGTGACAGCACAGCTTGCTGAGCTTCGTGGGGCTGACAGAGAGGGACAGTAGTAAGCATGTGCACAAAGCATTCCTTTGAGCAGTCCCTGCTGCCGACCTGCTAGCAGTGTCGGTGAGAAAGTGATAAAAATGTGTTCTATATTTTGCCAGATGTCGGTATTTAAAATGATCTCTGACCAGTAGGGCTGCCACGATTAGTCGACTAGTCACGATTATGTCGACTATTAAAATCGTCGACGACTGATTTAATAGTCCACGCGTCGTTTGAAGCTTTGTAAGATCACAAAAGACGCAGGAATAAGTAGTAGGATTTAAGAGTGTAATAACGGACTGAAACAGAAGATGGCAGCACTGCATGTACAAGGATGCCAGCTGCCGTTAAACCCCGAAGAAGAAGAAGTAGCTCTGTCCCAGAATTCATAGCGCAGCCCAGCTCAGTTTCCAACAATGGCGGTAGCTACTTAGTTTTAATATTACTCTTATTATTCATTCTGGGTCACAAAATAAACGTTTAACATATTTTCAGGCGAGAATGTAGCTGTGTAAACCTCAAATATCTGCTCAGTTTATCAAGACACCACATATTTTCAAAAGCGCTCCGACGTTTTCGGAGACGTCTGCTACCCGCTAGCTCGTTAGCTAGCCGGGGGCAAGGCTCACTAGAGCCGGTGAGAACACCGGACTCCTGGCAAATCGTTTTCAAACCCACCGCCGTCTTTCGCTACTCAGGTTAAACATATATGAGTCACTTAGATAACTTAAAAATATTATTGTTTGGCTTTTTTTGTATTTTATTTGTTCCTGAGTAAATCGGTTTGGCTGAGATTAAAGTTATATTTTTTACACAGCTGAATAAACATCAAGCAGACAGCTGATTATCAGAAGTGTGAGATGCTGGAGAATATACTCCGGTGTCCTGTTATATTTTAGATAGCAAGGAGTTTATTAAATTTCACCGAGACAATCTGCAAATTTCATTCAAATTTAATAAACTATCATCTTGTCTTTATTTTTAGTTAGCACATACCTTAAACACTTAAAGCTGTAAGCTAATGATAGTTATATAAGAGCAGATGCTGCTGGTGCAATAAGCTGTACGTTTTATGTCCAATGGATGATGATCTGATTAGTCGACTAATCGCAAAAATAATCGGTGACTAGTCGACTATCAAAATAATCGTTTGTGGCAGCCCTACTGACCAGTAACAGTAGCAGCAGTACCTGAATATTGTATGAATGACCCATACATTCATGTTAAAGGAAAAACCAATAGTCTTTTGACGTGTGCCACCAGAACACTCTTAATGCTCTTTAGCATTAATTCTCCAGGTATTTGGAGCTGTTCTTTAGAGATAAGTACCATTGCTCCAGAAGATATTTCCTTATGTGGTGTTTTCTATTATAGTGGTAGAGAGTGCTGTGTAAAATGTTGGTCCAAAATGTCCCATTCAGAGTACCGAAATGTGCGCTGCTTTTTGGTCTGGTTACTACCGTTTATGTCAGAACCGGATACCGGTACCCATCCCTACTGCTGAATAAAGAAATCACTTACACAGAACTTCTGTGACAAACTGAAGCAGGCTTAAAAGATTTAAAAAAGTAACACAACAGCTGAGAAACAAGATCAGTGACATCTATGAGTCTGGAAAGGGTTGTAAAACTATTTCTAAGAAGCACCAAAATTGGGACTCTAGTGAGCCACAGTGAGAGCCATTATGCAGAAATGGAGAAAATTTCCTTTCCTGGAGTGGCCGGCCTACCAAATTACTTCAAAAGCACTTTGAAGACTCATGCAGGAGGTCACAGAAGAGCCCAGAACAGCATTTAAAGAACTGCTGGGTTCACTTGTCTCAGTTAAGGTCAGAGTTCATGATTCCACATTAAGAAAGAGACTGGGCAAAAATAGCATCTATGGGAGAGATCCAACATGAAAACCACTGCTGACCAAAAAGAAAAGAAAGGCTCGTCTCACATTTGCCAAAAACATCTTGATGATTCCCAAGACACCTGGGAAAATATTCTGTGCACTGACGAGAGAAAAGCTGAACTCCCATTAGTCACATGTAATGGGACTCAAACCTTGCCATAAAACTCAAAGCATTTCATAAAAAGAACATCAAACCAACAGTCAAACATGGTGATGTTAATGTGATGATCTGAGGAGGCTTTGCTGCATCAGCACCTGGTTTCCTTGATGATTCCAGGATGTTCTGCTTTAGCAGAAAATCCTGAAGGAGGATGTCCAGTTATCAGTTCATGCCCTGAGCTCTGCAGCAGGACAATGATCTGAAACACACCAGCTAGTCCACCTCTGATTGGCTCAATAAACAGAAAATTAAGCTTTGGGAGTGGCCTAGTCAAAGACCAGACTTAAATCAGATTGAGATGTTTTGACAGGACCTTAAACAGGCCATTCATGCTCCAGCATGGTTTAAATCTGCAAACAAGGGGACAATTACATTTTCACACAGGGCCAGGTAGGTTTGGATATTTTTTATCCCTTAATAAATTAAATTACTTAAAAACTGCATTTAGTGTTGTATACATGTCGGAAAAATGATTATTTGTGGGATGGGATCATCAACTTGGTGAATGATATTTTTAAACTTAATCTTTCTAAATCTCCAGCTATATGCATCCTGGGCCTACTACCTGACGATAACATTCTCTCAAAAAAACAGAGATTGTGGATGCGTCTGGCTTTTATAACTGGTTGCAGGGTAATTCTTAGGCATTGGAAGTCATCCAGCCCCTGTTCTTTCAAGGAATGGACCGAACAAATGTCTAGGATGGCATCATATGAACGGGTTATGTATAGAATGAAGGGAAGAGAAGATATTTTTGAGCAGGTCTGGGGTCCCTTTTTGCGGTACATTGACAATGTCTCTTAGACATTATGATAAATGGTCTCTTAGAGGGATATTTCATGTGTCATTGGTATTTTGGTTGTTGTCTTTTTTTTTTTTTTTTTTTTTTTTTTGCACCAGGGGGTTTTACCCTTATTCGTTTTTGTTTTTGCTGATGTTTTCCAGGAGGCGGTGTATTATTTTGTTTCTCCTGGGTTTTATTTATTTTATTTATTTATTTATTTATGTAATTTTTTTTTTTTTTTTTTTTTTTTTTTTTTGTTTGTTAGTGTGTTGTTTGTTTGCTTGTCTTAGTTTGTTTGTTTGTCTAGAAATGGACAGAGAACTGACAGTATGATTATCGCAGTTGTATATTTATTTATTAATGTTTCTGTCCATCCAAAAATATTAATAAAAAAAAAAAAAAAAAAAAAAAAAAAACTGCATTTAGTATTTACTCAGTTACTGATCACAGCTATATTAATGCATTAACTGCACCAACTAATCAAAGATTTGTTGGTTGTTTCGCTTCCCCTGAAACTTCATTTCAGGTACGGGTGTGGAACCACAGAAGGGAGGGAGCGGAGAAGTTTCGCCGCTCAGTTGGCGGTCCCGTGACGGTGTGTGGTTCAGTGGAGGAAGCAGTGAGGGGAGCGGATGTAATAGTAACAGTAACCAGGTCTATAGAGCCAGTGCTGTGTGGCCAGTGGGTCAAACCAGGGGCCCATGTGGCAGGTGAGAAGTAATTCACCCACAAAATATTTTAAGGGAAGTGGGGGAGATTTTTTTTTACATTGATGGTTATGCAAAACTGAGGAAACAGATGGAGCGTTTTTTTACCGGTTACTACAGAAAATAATTTTAAAAAGAAAAACAGTTTCTCTACTTTTCCTCTAACCAGCGGTGGGAGCTTGCAGGCCAGATTGGCGGGAACTGGATGACTCATTGATGAAGGAGGCTGTGGTGTATGCTGACAGCAGGGAGGGAGCAATGGCCGAGTCCGGTGATGTCATCCTCTCTGGGGTCAGTGTGTCATCTCCTGTTATGCTTACAGGTCAGTGTGTGTGTCACTGGCATCTTATGTGAGGAAGAATATTACAGCGTTTGTGCCGTTTGCAGGTTGAGGTGTTTGCAGAGCTCGGAGATGTTATTAATGGGATCAAACCTGCTTACAGAGAGAAGACCACCGTGTTTAAGTCCCTTGGTAAGTCTCACTCTTTAAAGCCACACAATCTGGCCTCTACTTCATGTTTTCATCTCATTAAGAAATTTAATGCTTTGAAAATGTCTTTGTTTTTTGTTTTTTTAATAACAGGAATGGGAGTTGAAGATGCAGTGGCTGCTAACCTGGTATACGAGCAGTGGAAAGCCAAAGCCTACAAACTGTGAAGCGGCCATGTACTTTTAACCTTTACACATCACACAAATGACCAAGAATGAAGCCATACAAGAACAATTATCAAGGAGCAAAAGAAATATGTCTGGCCTTTCCTCAGAGCTTATTTTAATATTAAGTTTAGCTGTTAGCCGATGAATCACAAAGTCAGGGTAGGGAAGAAAGCAGATAACTGACTTAAGTAATATCGAGGAACCTGAACAAATCTACAACTGCACGAGTTAAGTGAGGCTGTGAGATTAACATGCTGATGTTCCTCTACTGTGGTTATAGTGTTCACCACATTGTTTAATATGGTACACTAATATTCGGAAATAATAGACCACAATTGAGGCAGACTCAAATGTCTGTTTTTTTAAACTTTTGTAACACTTTCCCACCTTGGTTGAAAGAAAAAATCTGGAGTAAATCCAAGTTGAAAGGAAATGATTTATGCATGAAAAAAATACGTTGGCTGACGCTAATAAATTTGGATCCTTGTTTTGTTTTTAATTTAATGTTGTTGATCATTAAAGTGTCGGGAGGTATGAACCATGTTCTGGTTCCAAGCGGGGACAGAAAAAGTTGACAACTGCTGCTGCGCTACAAGAGATGGACAGACCAGCGGCTCCATGTCGTCTGTTAATTTACAGGAAGCTCTGAGACTCTTTTTGTAGTTTTGCTTCTGTACACCGCTTCCATTGTGGTGGAGTACAGAAGCAAAACTGAGTGTTAATGGGGCATTTTCCCCCTTTTTAAAATTTGGACTACTCCAATCAAAGCATTTCATTGGAAATAGTAACATTTTTAAACCTTTACCTTGACAAAAGAATGTCTGTGGCATCATATAAAATGTAAAAACAGAGTTTAACAAATTTGCTTAAAAAAAAAAAAGGAAGAAAAAAAAAGAAAAAGAAATCACAGCAAATTACAATGTGAAAATGAAACCACATTTATTAAGAAATTAAATCCAACTTCCTCTGTGCCAATGAAACGCTGATAAAATGTTGAGTTCCCTGGAGCAATTGCACAACTTGATCATTTCAAAATAATAAATTTTCTGTTACTGAAGTTTAATTGTAAAACAAAATGCATTCAAATCAGCTCTGACCTTCAAAAATTACTTCACTGGCTTCATAACAGACAGTAATAGATGGGTTCAAAATGAAATGTTACACACTTCCATGATGGCTATGACACAGTGGGTATCACATACTAGCAAGAAGCATCGTCTGGGTAAAATTTGGTGAAAGCTAGGGCCCAACTTTAAAGGAAAAATAAAGGAGAGCAAAACAAGACCTGCTGCACAGACACCTTCACATGTCTGACCGTCATTCATAAAATACTGTGCTCACATATGATGAGACAAGACCAATGGATACATTTAGAAAAAAAACATTGAGGAACAAGACAACTAAATGTTAAAAATATTAACCAGACACCGTCTCTTTAATGTTTGATCACTGCACTCTTGCAATTATTCTGAGCAGGAGCTTCAAAAATTTATTGCAGTCATTTTAGGGTTTAAAGGTTTTCTTCACAACTGCATGACGACACGTTGTGCAGGTAAAAACAGTATTAAAGTGTTCACAGAGGGACTAGCAAGAGATGGCTGAGTTTTCGCAGCACCTCTAGTTGGATGACACGTGTAAACAAAAATGGTCCAATGGAGGAAAAAAAAAAAAAAAAATCTAAAAAAAAAAATCTAAAAAAAAAATCTTTTTACCTCTTAAAACTAAAATTTTAATCAAGGCAACAGGAATCTCTTAGTGTGTAGGGGATAGAGTGCCGTGCAGAACTTCCTTCTTTTAGTGTTAAATCTACGGTAGTGTCACGAGAAATTCACCTTCAGGTAGTGTTTCTTCACAATGTCTGAGAAAACCGACGACTTTTGTTTTTCTTTTAGTAAAATCCTCCCTCTCTCCCCAGCTCAACAATTACATCCCCTGCCCTCCCGTTCCCCGAGGCCTTAGCAAAAAATCACTTCTTTCCCATCCATCTGAAAGGACTAAACAGATGCAAACCCAGAGAAAAGATCTGACAGAAACTCTTCTGCACCCCTTAAATCTGTAAAGTTCTTTCAGATGATCTACTAAAGCTTCTATGTAAGCAAGGACACAGGGTGAAAATAACCCAGCCGTCTTCTTCCCTCCAAGTAGGCGAGTTCTGATTTCGACTGTATTTGCTGCTCCCCGTTACAACACGCTGCACTTCCTCCTCCTTCTCTTGACAGGTGGTGGGCACAGAACTGCCCTGATGGCTTCATCAAACACCGTTTTAAGGCCACGCTGGGTCAAAGCTGAGCACTCCAAGTATTTCACTGCACCTGGTCAACAAAAAGGGGAAAGAAGAACAGTCTCGTTTTTTTAGTCAAAACATATTTTAAGATCCTTCTACACTTTAGGCAGCAAAAGGCAGCAGAGGTTTCTAAATAGAAAAGAAAGAAATGGATAAAAACACAATTACAAATAATCAATGATGAAAAAAACAACTCAGCAATAGAAATGTTAAATATTTTAATTGCCATAATGAATTATAAGTTTAAAACAAATTGTGCGCAGTTTTATCAGATTTCTAAAGGCTTAGTTTCTGAGGCTCCATCTGGAAGGTAGGAGATGGTCTCTTCCAAATAACTACTATGTGACTATAAATAGACACAATATACTCGCCAGCCACTTAATTAGGCACACCTGTCCAGATGCTAATTAATAAGTGTTTTTATTTTTCTTCTTATTATTATTATTATTATTATTAAAATGAGAAAAATATCATCAAAAAGAAAATGAAACAAAATGCTGTTTCTAAAGCAGCAAAAACAATTATAGGAGAAAAGTCACTACTTAAATACTGTAACAAGTGTAAAATGTCAATAAATATTCCTGAAATGCCAACAATGAATCGACAAACGAGCAACAAACAGACGCCAGTCGCTGCTGCTGTCAGTCTGCAGCCAAGTTAACAGGAATCTGCCAAATTTAAAATAGTCCCTTGCAGAGTTTGCCTTCTAGCATCCTCATCCTCTAAAATAATAGTCAATAAATTATTATTATTTTTTTTTTTTTTTTTTAAAGGAAGCATTTGTCAAAGTGTGGAGCTACAACTGACTTATTTCTTTAGCCATGGCCAACCCTTGCGGGTAGATAATAGGAGAGAGTTTCTTCTCCTTCAGCTTCTCAATGGTGTCCTTGTCGTCTCTTAGATCCAGCTTGGTTCCCACCAGGATTATAGGTGTGTTGGGGCAATGGTGCCTCACCTCAGGGTACCACTGCAGGGTGAGGACAGAAGTGTTGGCATGCATTATTATTAAATAAAAAGACGATACTGAATGCAAGTGCATTGTTTAAAACAACAGATTTCTTTCACAGTTTCCAGTTTCAAACAGTGTTACCTTTAAGAAGTGTGATCATTGCATCAAAGAGCTGCATTTGAACTAAAACTTACATTTTGCTTTTAAAACATTTTTTTTAATAGTTTTTTGGAAACCATTGTGACAAAAAAAAAATCCTAAAATTAAGCATATTTCTTTAGCTAGACTTAGAATTGTGTCAAAAATGCACACCATCATCTGGCTATGTATCACACTAACACAATTACCCAGCCAAGCTGATCTGAGAATGGCATTTCATGGACAACAGTTAAGTTAATATTAAAGAGCATGCTGTACTGACCTTGGCACGGACGTTTTCAAAGGAGGCTGGACTGACGAGTGAAAAGCAAATCAGGAACACGTCCTGAGGAGGACAAAACAGACACAAATCACTACGACATTAAGAACTTCACTATCGCTGTGCAGGCGTCTGTGTTCCAACTTTGAAAATAATAACCCAAACTTACTGTAAGAACTAATTAACCATAACAGTTGAGGATGAACATTTTGAACATAAGACTGACTAATGCAGATGTGAGGATTCACAAATAAACACAAACACAGGCTGGTCCTGTTGGGTAAACAAAGTGACTCCCATTACTCGAGTCATTGGCACAGAGGCCAACTTGACTGCGAAGACAAAGAGGGCAAACAAGAGCTGCTTTTCAAAAGCAAGAGCTGCTTTTCACTTCCTCCAGCCATCCTCCAGACAGTGTATAGGTACTGTGGATACAAGGCTCTACTCTGCAGAATGCACAGACCCTGTCTTGAGTATTAGAGGCCAGTGAATAACTCCAAATCGGTGCTGGGTAAGTGAACATTGTCTGGCTACACCAAACTATGCAAGACAGTGGATAAACACATGTAATATATGCCTGTATACATACTGTCTGCGGGTAGGACAGTGGCCTGAGCCTGTCATAATCCTCCTGTCCTGCTGTATCCCACAGTCCCAGGTTCACTGGTTTCCCATCAACCATCACATTGGCAGAGTAATTGTCAAAGCTGCAGAGAATGAGAGGTGGATAATGTTTTTGAAACTATGCAAAAACGTACAAAACTTTTTTCTTCTGTAATATGCAACTTAATGTTCAAGATTAACTGCCACATGTCAATTTGACACCCCTACCTCAGCTGGCCAGTGGGGGATTTTGTGTGTGTGATACTTACACCGTGGGGATGTACTCTCCGGGGAAGGCATTGGTAGTGTAGCTGATTAGCAGACATGTTTTACCCACAGCCCTGAGAGGAGGAAGGAGGGAATGATGAGAAGTGGAGCACTTTACTTGAAATGTGTGAATGGGGAAACTGTGCTACTTGACAGGTTAACATGTCGAGTTACAGGTTTCATGTAAAAGATCTAGCTTTGGATGACCACTGCTGACCTACTGCTTTGGCTTTGTTGTGATCTTTCAAAGAGATGTCAGGTCTTAATCGCAAAAGTTTAATTATGCCCAGGAGTGTCCTGAAACAGCTTTTATATTATATGATCTAAAACACACACAGTATAGTATAGGGGATAAGAGCACATACAAATACATTACAAAATGAACTGTAGGCTTAGAAATGCATCATAATCCTAAGTATATCTGATCCATGATTTTCAACAAAGTGAGAATTTGTACACACACACACACACACACACACACACACACACACACACACACAGATCATTAAATGCCACCCAGTCATACGGTGAACTATGATAGGTCTCAACTACTAGATAAAACTTTGTGCTGAGCACAGGTAAAGACATTATGTTTTTATTTGCATAAGTACTATTTCACTTAACATTTTCACTTTCATAAAGCTTATTCCAATATATAAATTTGGTAGTAAATTGAAATGTTTGCTTCATATATCAACTATTATTCTAGACATTTTTTTTCTCTACATCCAACCCCAACCCAATAACAACTTTGTAAGCAAGCACACTGCCCTAGAGGAGTCTGATAATGCATGTTTTACATTTAAAATCGGGAAAAAAAGGGTATTCAAAACGCCTTTTAATATCTCTAACAACACTGTAAACTTAACCTGAATTCAAAGATTCCTTCAGGGCTGTAGGTTTAGCAAATATTTAATCAAATTATTGGATCAGTATTAATAATTAAGAGTACCATCTGAATACTCCAGAATTTTGATCAATTTGAAATAAGCTAATTGGTGATATTTTTGTTTTGTGTAAAAAAAATTCAAATTTTTTTTCAATCCAGCATAAAACAAAATGAGAAAACAATACAAATATACACTATTGACAAATTATCACAATTTTTTCTTCCTTTTTTTGTTTGCAATGTGAAGATTTTAATTATTTATTTAACTAGTGTGTGCGCAAATATTAATATTTTAACTTGCCAATATTCAGTCTTCTATGTGCATCTGTCCCATATTACGGATGCTGAATCACTTTTATGGTAGGGAAAGGGAAATTTCAGGCCCTTTCTTTTCTAGTTTTTGAGATATTCATGTTCAAACATTGACTCAGATTTCAATGTGCAAAAAAAGGCCTGAAAGTGGATGAACGGGCATTTAAAACTTAATAAATATCCAGAAAAATATTTGAGATATAAAGCTAAATTTTCACAGCAACCACTATGGGAGTCCAAACTCTGACTGGTAGGCAAATCGGAGATGTTTGAGCAGAAAATGTTTAAAAATATGAGGAATTGAGAAGGAATGACCCAGCTAATTTAAAATTAAATGGCTTCTGCTGAATTTTAATGGTGGTTTGTTGTTTTAAAGCCTCAAACAACGAGTGAATTAAGTTTCTCAAAGGCCTTGGGCAGCTTCACAGCTGTTGTAAAACCATAATTTAAACAGACAAATGTAAGCACTTAATCATAACACTTTATAAAAAACGAAATGCCTGCTAAATAACGTGCTGTGGAGCCTTTCAGTCACACCGAACCGGGGCATGCAGATAAATCTGTCTGACCCAGCTGGGCTGGAGAACAGGCACAACAACAGCTGTCGCTCATGTTGGCTGTTATCTTAGGCATGTTAGCCGCTAGCCAACTGTTGGTAACTGGGTCAACTAAAACAGCCATAAAACATCGTACTGTGCTTCAAACTGTGAACATTTAAGAGCTCAAATTGATAATAAAATTGCCCTTTAACTTACCCGTCCCCCACCACCACACACTTTATGGCCTGCATCGAACGACTCTCTCTCTGGCGACTCAGCCGACGTTACAGCAGCTCGGCGTCCGTTAGCTTAGCTGGCTAACAGCGGCTATAATAAAGCGGTCCCGTACCGTCTGAAAAAGTGTGGAATAAACAAAGCGGGGGGTCCTCGACGGTGGTCCGAAAAGTTTTAAATGTTGCTACAGGACGTATCCGACTTGACTGTCCTTGTTAGCAGCACTCCGGTGAAACTCCAAAGTTGTAAAGGCAACACCCTAAAAAAAAAAAAAAGTCAAGACTGAGAAGGAAAAAACGCCCACAACTTGGAAGCAGAGGCTAGGAGATTCCTGCAAGGCATGAGATGGGTATTGTATGGTAGTCAAAATGTGCCATCTGCTGGTTAAAATAACAACGTGACAGCCTCCAAAAAAGTGACAAAATAACAAAAACTCCATAAACATATGATTCTTTGCAGCAATGCACTGTCATGTAAAAAGTAAGGAGAAAAAAAAGGAAAAAAGGCAAAAAAAGTTAAAATACTTGGAATATTTTGGAATAACATCTAGCTATATAATAATGTTTCATATTGCCGAATAATTCTTTTTATAACGGCAATGTCTAGTTA
Organism: Diplotaxodon limnothrissa; assembly: GCF_057381915.1. Taxonomy (NCBI): domain Eukaryota; kingdom Metazoa; phylum Chordata; class Actinopteri; order Cichliformes; family Cichlidae; genus Diplotaxodon; species Diplotaxodon limnothrissa. The sequence goes on along the minus strand of NC_140603.1, from coordinate 12,521,881 downwards.
GAGGTTAATAAGTGCAATCTATCTCTTAATATCTGAAGAAACGTGAGTTGTTAAATAACTGTAGGGACAGTTAAGCACATTCATGTAAATATTCAAGTGTGCATTCCTGCTGTCTTTATTGGTTAAATGTAACTGGCTGGGGTAAGCAGTGTCATTTTATAAAACTAGCAACATGCACGTGAAAAATACGTTTAAGAAACAAAGAAACCGCAAAAAAACAAAACAACGAAATCATCATTTAAAACCTGCAATTTATTTTCATTCTGGCTATCATTAACTAATAATAAAATTTGTTTTGTGAGATGAAAATTCTATGCAAACAAAACAAAAAGAAAGAAAGAAAGAAAGAAAGAAAGAAAGAAAGAAAGAAAGAAAAAGGCAAGAAATGAGGATGCAGGCAAAACCATTTCTGTGGCATGGCATATTTGATTTCCAGCCACTACATTATACAATTAAAGGGCATTAAATTAATAGGTAAAAGGCTTCCTGAACTAGTGTATTTGACAGAGAAGATGAGATATAATTCCCGGACTTGGGGAATTCTTTTGTCACAGTAATTAAATTTGAAAAACAGAGAGTGAAATACATCAAATACATACATACATACATATATATATATATATATATATATATATATATATATATATATATATATATATATATATATATATATATATATTAAAGGCATATATGTAAATGAAATAATTTTAAAATAAATTAAATTACATTACATTTTGACTGAACAAAGATTTTAATAAAATGAAAGCCAATATGAGATCAAAATAAATACACTTAAGTGGAATAAGTACATATGAAGCAGTAATATCATGTACAACAAGTAAATATTTCAGAATCGGCAAAGGAAGAATGTGTGTTAAATGGGTTACAAAATGTAGCAAAAAAATTATGTACTTCTTTCCATGTTTTGATTTATACATGTAATGATCTATTTTATCTTGTGGCATTGCTGTCTTTACTTAAGGGCCTGAACACTTTTATTACTCATCAACGTGGTACAATCAAACTGCAGTTGTACATGCACACAGCAGGGGGCAGTATTGTACATCTTTGTAGCTCTGTGAAAGGGAAGCCAGTAGTGCTGATTTTTTCGTTGCCACTGGGGAAAAGTATAATAGAATCACAGATCGCTCTCTTTCTCTCAGCGTCTCTGAGCATCATCTCTTGACATTTATTTTGTGTCCATTAACTAATCACAGACTCCAAGGCAACCATGTCCCCGCTCACACACATTACTAACCATGTCTCTGGATTATGTTTTGGGGGAGATTTACCGGCAAACAACACATTAATAGGATAAACGTCACCATTAAGTGAGGGGGAGAAGGAGGGGGGAGAGATTAATGAAGGATAAGCAGGCCTGTCGCCATCACAACGGGGAGGCTGTAAAACACAGCAGAGGGGCGTCACACTGCGTGATTACTGTATGTCAAACTGACAAAATGAATGAAGAAAATCTTCCCCGAGGTTGTACTCATGCATCCTAATGAAGAAAAAAAACACAAAGAAAATTTGTTCTTAATGTTTTACTGTGAATTTTACACAGCACAAAGTTTTTTCATAATAGTTTCTTTTTTAATGTTTGCATCTAGTTTAGCAGCATGTTGTTAATATTTTGAGTCTGTTCAAGTGATATTACCAGTAAAGGCAGTTTTAGCAACACTGGATCTTACAGTATTTGAGCTTTTTGAATATAAATTTAGATATTTTTTTTAATTTACTCTCACCACATTTCTCACATTTTTTTAAAAACCTGTAAAGTTGCATTAAGGTGAAAAGCTATTTTCTTGCATATCTACTGTATTCTTACTGCTTTACACTCTAATATCATAATGGATTTGTCCCCTCATTATACCATTATTCTATTATGTTCCTGTTACAATCTCCTTACTTATGTCACACAGTTCCTGTACTTTTTGGGCAATGAACATTGGCTCAATGAACATTGTCCTATTGCTAGCTAAACATTAACACAGTCACATAAACACTGGAAACAGCATCATGCATCCCCAACAATAAAACGTTTTAATAAACTTACCTAAAATAACCATCTGAGACTTTAAAGTCATGATCATTTATAGCACCCAAGTGTATTCATAAAGAAAGGTACATTAAAATGCACACATTTCCTTTTCTCTCTCTCTCTCTCTTTTACAGCAATGTTACTGTTGCAACTGGCATGACAGTTGAAGTAATTTTCTTATCTAGCTGAAAAGAAATGTAGCATTTCCCTGAAAGTTAAACTCTGTCTATATTTTATCATCTCATTTAGATTTTGCGGTTTTGCAACGAAAAGCCGATGTGGTTGACTTGTGCAATGAAGCAGATCACATAAAACCTAAGATTAAGACTGTAATCTGATCTCCGGTGCATTCACTGACAGCGGTAGGGATGTATCATTACTTACACTATAGAATACAGTATCTGTTTTCTTCATGGTCAACTTTGGGTGATTTTTTTTTATACCTTTAACATCCGACCTTTAATAAAGATGTGAGGGTTTTATCATTGGGACTGTTTTGGCCTTGTCTTGCTGTAACACCTGAGTTTAGGGAGGTTTTAAAAACTATTCATGAACTTAGCCTCCAAGTCTTTTTTTATGCCATCAGTCCATATGCATCTTCCTTCAAACCGCTGCTCAGAGAGACATATCATCAGATCATTATGCTGTCTAATAAGCACCGAGATTTAATGACCCTTTTCATGGTGTTGCCATTTGCATAGGAATCATATTGACAGTCTGCACGTAGTCATCACTCAAGTGCCTGAGTATAGCTTGCAATGGTGCATGTGGGGAATCACACAATGTGGGAAAATTCAGCATTTTAAATGAAGTAAAAGCTACATTCTCTGGATTTCCTCATTCCAGCTGAATTGAGCACATAAAGCAGATGGCTGATCCCAGCTGAGGATTTGCCATTTGTGCTGCTGCTGCTGCTGCTATCTCTCCTTCCCACATGATCAATGTAAGCCTATGCCACAGCGACAGGAGATAACCTACATAAATGATTCAGTAGCTCATGATGGACTTTCCAAAAATTTAGCTGCGACTGCAACTCTGATTAAGTCACTGCAAATGTTCATTTGGAGCTCATAGTTCGGTTTCATAACTTTACTTTTTTACAGCACAAGTCTATGAAGCAAATCCCCCCATGACAATGTGTTAGAAACAGAAATAAACTCTGCTTTATTCTTTGAAACCTTCCTCTAGGTGCTTCCCGAAGGCTTCCTCTAGCATATTCTCCACCTGGATGTCGAGCTTTAACAGAAGGATGCATGTTTTCCTTCAGTTTGGCTTCAGGCAGTGCTGTGCACCTTGTTTATTAGCCAGTGGCAGCAGATGGAAAGCTCCCTAAAAATAAGCAGCGCTTTTGAAGTATGACAAGCAACATGTGCATGGTTTAGTCGTGAGATGAAAGGGGACTTCCCTGCAAATGTCCAGTCCCATTTCTTTAAAAAAAACACCCATCTTTTAACTATGCAATTACATTTTAACAATCAAATACAAGTCAGAGTTTTTTACAATCAAATGTCCTGGTGAGTCACATGTTGCAGGGGTGGATGTGATGGGAAGCTTGTGTCTGCTCAAACAACAGAAAAACTGCAGAGCTTTGCTCCCAGCTGGAAAGACGTCCCACGTGTTTCCCTTTGTCCCCTCTCTCTCATTCGGTGTGTGTGCATTTCTCTTTCTCCGGTTTCTTTTCCGGCCTTCACCAGCTTTGCCTGCTTCAGTCTCTCCACCATTGTCAGACAGGAAGTGTGTCACATTACTTGTGTGTTGGGATTTGCAGGAATGTGTGGGGGAAGTTCATGATGGTTTTCACAGGATTGAGGAATTCTTAAGAAACTCAGCAGGTTCAAAGCCAAATGATACAAATGAAACAAAATATGTGTTTGAAGAAGATAAATTCTGTATCTGATGACAGACATTGATAAGCAGGGTCATTGCAGTGGTAGACCGAAACACAGGAGGTGATGAATCAAATGCAGTGCACTCACTAATTGCCTAATTACATTTAACATTTCATCACTTTCATTTGTAAATCTCACTTTCAGGGATCTAAAATCCCACTACTTACCTAACAGAGCTCAGTAATCAGCATTTTTCTATCTTAAAAATAGAAAAAGCGTGGAGCTACATTGCTCAACCTATGCCTCATTATATCAGTATGGGTCAGGAAGCAGCTTACAGCGTTGCTGACTTGTAATTTTCTTCTTCAGAGCAACAAAAAGTTCAGGGCATAAAAGTTTGTAAGCTAAAAGAAAAAAGTCAACAACTTCCTGGAGAAAAACTTTTGAGGGTGAATGTGGATTAGTCATGGGATTTTGTGTGTGTGTGTTTTATTGCCAGAGGTGCAGTTGTGGTCAGAAGTTTACATACACTCATCATGGACATGAATGTCATCGTTACTTGATTTCTTTGAACTGTTCTTTTCCAGGGTGAAATGATTGTAAAGCATACATCTAGTATAACTTTAAAAAACAAGAACTTGGTGGTTCTGAAGGTTCCACGATGTCTTGAACTTGACAAGGATGAGGCCTATTAACCTATTAACTAGTGATCATTACTGATTACAATTGATAGATTTATATATTAAGTACATTCCAGGGTCCTTAATCATCAGAAATGATCAAGCTAGGCGGCTAATGTGTACATTTACACTTGTAAATGTGGTAGTAATGTTAATAAAGTGTGAAATGGACACTGTGGACTGATGTGTTTATTACACCTTTTGCCGTGATATTGGGTTGAATGCTCAGAACAATGGGAAAATCCAAGGGACTCTAAGAGGAGTGAGGCCACAGACTTAGGATCATGACACTAGACGACTGTAAGTTGGACACAGTTGGATGTTCCACCAGGACAATGATCCCGAATACATATTAAAATGGTTTTGGAACGGATTAAGCAGACTAACATTAATATACTGGAATGGCCTTCCCAAAGGTCGGTGGTTTGTGGAATACACTGGAAATTTGTGGAATACACTGAAAAGATGAGTCTGTGCCGGGAAACCGGCCAGTTTAAATGAACTTTACAAATTCTGCTAAGATGTGTGATCAAACATCCAGTCAGAATTATGACAGAAGCTTGTTGATGACTGCCAAAACCTTGGATCAAATATTAGTAGGGGTGCATGTATATAGTTGAACCTTTATGTACTGTATAATGTTGATCATTTAGCTATGTCTATTATTCATATACAGTCTATGGTTTAGTGGTACGTAGCATACTTCAGCATGGTGATCTGGTTAAATGAGCACATCTGAGAATGCCATCATACCCACCTTAAACTTGATCTCCTAGCATGTGTGCATGACCATCACACAAAGTTATAATATTAGCAACCAAACCACAAACCCCTGACAATGTCTACATTACCAACAGTAAGAACATCCCCAAATGATTTCTCTATATTTCTTTTTTTGTGAAACAGTAACACATTTACAAAGTTATAATAAACTGATGTTTGAAGAGTTTAAATTGACGCGTCCACAAACATCACAAAAAGGACAACTCTTGCATGCGTGCACCCATTGATGACCCTGCACATGATGTTTTAATGCAGATGACACAAGTTGCCTTACAGGATGTGCGTCCATGCAAAGCTTTTTTTTTTCTGGCTTCTAAAGAAATAAAAACAAAATGCATAACTACATTTTAATGAAGTCAAGTGTGATGACCGACTGGGGCCAACTTTATGAGTCAACAAAAATGAGAATGCTAGGGCAAGGAAAGACTGACTCTTACTTTTTCTGTCTCTTTCTATTTTAAATTCGCTAGAAATTTGAGATGACTCACAAAGTATTTTTAGGCACACCTCTGGAAGACAAATGTTCCATTTCCAAGTATTCCAAATTATTCAAAACAAAGTGTACACCATAAACAGCAGATGTATGAAGTCTAGCTTCAGTGATTTGAAGGAAGCTCTTGCTTGAGTCCACCCATTTGGTTTCAATGAAGCTGGAAATGGAGCCTCTTCCTGTTCCAGTCCGGACATCTGCATGCAAGACAGGATGATTCCCAAACCTATGGCTGTCACCTCCCTGCATTCCTGCTTATTGTCACAGCCAGGAATACTAGTTAAAGAGAAATATGCCGAAACTGTCACATATCCAATTATTCAGTCCTCAAGTTTCTTCAAGAAGGTTTGTATGAAAACTCTAACATCTGACTACAAGCATGCCTCTGAGGGGGAGTGAGGAATTCATGGGAAACATGCTACAAATTAATTACAGCTACCCACGCTGTGGACTCAGTATCTGTTTATTCCATGAGCTTTGCAGTGGGAAAACAAGGAAGGCCATTAAATTACTATTTTTAGGAAGAGAAGTGTAGTTTGCTCAACAAGTAGGGTCTGTCTTTAATTTGAAGTGAGGAATGAGGAAATGAAGTAACTGTTCATTTTTTATTTTCTGGAAAGAGCACGATTAGAAACATACGATCAGATCACAAGACGGAAACCCATTCTTCAAATTGAAATAATGAGTATTTCCAGATACTTAACTCTGGGAATAAATGAATGTGTGCATATATGTTAAATGTTTGTATTTCTAGTAGATTAAACTGTGTGTCAAGAGTGTTGATATTATTCAGGTCAGATATCAAATATGTAGAGAGTGATTTAGCTTTAAGTTTGTATTAGAATGAAACGTTACCCCACTCAGATTCATAGATCCATTATATCATAGATAAATCTGCTGTGATTGGAAGTATGTGTACGTGTTTGTTCTACTTGGTAACAATGACGTCATTGCTGAGGCATGAAACAATGAATGCAGGCATGATTTATGTCAGCTGTTCAGCCAGCAGAGGGATTTTCAAATCAGGAGAAGTTTACTGTGATTATGCCACAGAAGGGAAACTAAGCACGGGAGTTTTACTCGGCTTTCCAGTAACAGTTCTATTATAGCTCAAGGTTTGACTGAACAAAAGACTTGCAATTATCAGACTCTTGGTATACTAAAGGTGTGGCATTCAACAAGTTCATTTTTCTTCTTGCAGTACAAAAAAGCATCTGAACAAAAGACTGAAAATAAATCATGTTCCTTACATCGCTCTTGTGATGTTCCAAACTGCAAACTTTTCAAGTGAATGAAACCTTTGTAGCATTATGGTGCTTTTACTTCAGGCCTGGATGTTTCCTCCACACGTCTTCATGAAACAAACCCACAAAGCAAGCAGGAGTTACTGAAGTAAAGTAGAACTACTGAAAATATAAGCTGAAAGTAGCTTATCAGGTTTTAATGTTTACTATAATTTAACTTTTATTACTTGCCTAAGTCTTGAGCTGCCCCTCATTTCATTATATTTTGGAAGGAAAGTGGAGAAAAGGTCCAGCGATTTATTAAAATGTGCAAAACACAACTTTAAGTTGCCTTTGGGAATACAATTTAAAAAAAAAAAAAAAGCAAAAAAAAAAGTGTATTTGTGCATGTGCTTGCATACTAACGCAGAAACCGTTAGTGGTAAAAAAAAAAAGCCACTGCCTCCAAATAAGCTCCCATGTTATAGTCATAAACTGTATATATTGTGCCACCACTATGTTTATTTCCAAATTAAACACGTGTGTCTTCACTCTCCCACTCTGCATGCTTTGTAGTTAATGAGAGTTTAAGTCTTGCATGCTGCAAGCTTGTGCTCACATTCATGGATTATTATCCCAAATATTTCAGTCACCGTGGATATGGTTGCTGTTTGTTATTGAACCTTCACTTTGAAAGAGGTCAGATTTCATAATGCTGCAAGGGTGGAGGAGGACAGGCCCATCACATCACTTCCTGCTCTGTAGCTTTTTTCCATTGTGCCCCTGTAGTTCTGCACAATGTGTCCTCAGCAACAACTCCCTTCCTGAGCTCTGGGTTTTGCACTTTCATATGCATTTCATATTCTTTGCAGTTGGACTGCTGGCATGGCTTTGCTGGAAAATCCTCAGTGAGTCAGACTCCTTTGGCGGTGAGCCCTCAAAGGTGTCGTCATGCGTGCATCACCAACATTGAGGCAGGTATATACAGTGGGGCAAAAAAGTATTTAGTCAGCCACTGTAAATAAAGCAAGTTCCCCCACCTAAAATGATGACAGAGGTCAGTAATTTGCACCAGAGGTACACTTCAACTGTGAGAGACAGAATGTGAAAAAAAAAAATCCATGAATCCACATGGTAGGATTTGTAAAGAATTTATTCGTAAATCAGGGTGGAAAATAAGTATTTGGTCAATAACAAAAATACAACTCAATACTTTGTAACATAACCTTTGTTGGCAATAACAGAGGTCAAACGTTTACTATAGGTCTATACCAGGTTTGCACACACAGTAGCTGGTATTTTGGCCCATTCCTCCATGCAGATCTTCTCGAGAGCAGTGATGTTTTGGGGCTGTCGCCGAGCAACATGGACTTTCAACTCCCGCCACAGATTTTCTATGGGGTTGAGGTCTGGAGACTGGCTAGGCCACTCCAGGACTTTCAAATGCTTCTTACGGAGCCACTCCTTTGTTGCCCGGGCGGTGTGTTTTGGATCATTGTCATGTTGGAAGACCCAGCCTCGTTTCATCTTCAAAGTTCTCACTGATGGAAGGAGGTTTTGGCTCAAAATCTCACGATACATGGCCCCATTCATTCTGTCCTTAACACGGATCAGTCGTCCTGTCCCCTTGGCAGAAAAACAGCCCCATAGCATGATGTTTCCACCCCCATGCTTCACAGTAGGTATGGTGTTCTTGGGATGCAACTCAGTATTCTTCTTCCTCCAAACACGACGAGTTGAGTTTATACCAAAAAGTTCTACTTTGGTTTCATCTGACCACATGACATTCTCCCAATCCTCTGCTGTATCATCCATGTGCTCTCTGGCAAACTTCAGACGGGCCTGGACATGCACTGGCTTCAGCAGCGGAACACGTCTGGCACTGCGGGATTTGATTCCCTGCCGTTGTAGTGTGTTACTGATGGTGACCTTTGTTACTTTGGTCCCAGCTCTCTGCAGGTCATTCACCAGGTCCCCCCGTGTGGTTCTGGGATCTTTGCTCACCGTTCTCATGATCATTTTGACCCCACGGGATGAGATCTTGCGTGGAGCCCCAGATCGAGGGAGATTATCAGTGGTCTTGTACGTCTTCCATTTTCTGATGATTGCTCCCACAGTTGATTTTTTCACACCAAGCTGCTTGCCTATTGTAGATTCACTCTTCCCAGTCTGGTGCAGGTCTACAATACTTTTCCTGGTGTCCTTCGAAAGCTCTTTGGTCTTGGCCATGGTGGAGTTTGGAGTCTGACTGTTTGAGGCTGTGGACAGGTGTCTTTTATACAGATGATGAGTTCAAACAGGTGCCATTCATACAGGTAACGAGTGGGGGACAGAAAAGCTTCTTACAGAAGACGTTACAGGTCTGTGAGAGCCAGAGATTTTCCTTGTTTGAGGTGACCAAATACTTATTTTCCACCCCAATTTACGGATAAATTCTTTACAAATCCTACCATGTGAATTCATGGATTTTTTTTTCACATTCTGTCTCTCACAGTTGAAGTGTACCTCTGGTGCAAATTACTGACCTCTGTCATCATTTTAAGTGGGGGAACTTGCACAATCGGTGGCTGACTAAATACTTTTTTGCCCCACTGTAGGTCGAGTGCAAAAAGCACCTTTAAAACAGATATTTAGACTTTTCTCACAAGTTAACCACTGATCTTGTAATTGATGCAAATAAATACATCGGGAAAACATCTGGCCAAATCAATAATGTTAAATAAAATGATATGATATGATGTAATCACCTTATTATGAACTATAATGTGAACTAACTAGTTTTAAGGGATAAAACAACAATCCATGATCCATAATCCAACGCCTATGACATGTTTCTTATTGGTTTATCTTCACATCATTGATTAATGAGGTTAATCTCCAACTGAGCTTTTTTTGTGGTCATAAATAGTCTCAATAGTCTCCACATAGTGTATAATTCATATGCTGCATCCTCGCTTGGATAATGTTTTCATTTTGAATGATACAAACAGTTTTTCTGGGTAGTCATGTGAATCTAACACTGCTGAAGTCATCACTGCATCAACAACACTGGAGTTACATGACTGTTCAGAGAAACTGTTAATAAATGATCCATTTAACTGTACATCAAACTGATAACAAAGATGTACATGTTTAATAAAATCAGGCATTTACATTAGGAAGGGCAACAATTAGTATTTCCATTAAGTTCTTTAGCTGATATGGTAAAACGGGGGACTTATTTATAATCAGCAGCCAGTTATGTGCGTTAAATCCATGTGGAATTAAATGAACTGTAAGTCATTATTTTTTAATTTGTAAAGCAACTCATTGTGCAACGTATAATAAAAAGTACAAGATTAAATAAATCCAAATATCCACTATATATATATGTTAGGGGTGCAACGACACACAAAATTCACGGTTCGGTTCGATACTTTGGTGTCACGGTTCGATATTTTTTCATCCATCCATCCGCTTCCGCGTATCCTTTTCAGGGTCGCAGGGGGCGCTGGAGCCTATCCCAGCTGTCATAGGGCGAAAGGCGGGGTACACCCTGGACAGGTCGCCAGTCTGTCGCAGGGCTAACACATAGGGACGACAACCATTCACACTCACATTCACTCGCACATTCACACCTAGTGGCAATTTGGATTATCCAATTAACCTATCCCCACAAGCTGCATGCCTTTGGACGGTGGGAGGAAGCCGGAGTACCCGGAGAGAACCCACGCAAACACGGGGAGAACATGCAAACTCCACACAGAAAGACCCCGGCCTGATGGTGGAATTGAACTCAGGACCTTATTGCTGTGAGGCAACAGTGCTAACCACCGAGCCACCATGCTGCCCCCCCGATATTTTTTCGATACAAAAAAATGTTCATGCCTTTTTAATTTGTCATTTATTAAAAATTTTTACCTTTACCTTACAATGTAAAGCAGTTGAGGCAGCTGTTGTTGTGATTTGGCGCTAAATAAAGAAAACTGGATTCAATTTAATCTAACTTTTGTGGGAATTTCTTACCATTTTCCTTTCTTTCTTTTTTTTTTTTGGAAAAAACCTTGAAAGAAATTGCAAGAATAATAGTAATCTACATAAAAAAAAATCACGTGCAGGGATTGTGTTTTTTCTTTCTTATTTGAGTGAGTAATTTCACTTTAAATATCACAATGCTTTACAATTATTTTGCTTGATTTAAATACCCCACATCACTCATTTTACTTTGTTTGGTTAATCAGTAAGCGCCGGTTACATTGTGTGTAGTGTAATGTATCGTTGGTGTGGGGGGTGTTATTTTTGGGGGGCGGGCCTTGATGACGTCGCTCTTGCAGTGTCGCTGGTGTGAACGCAGACGGAGCAGCTGAGGATGGAGCAGAGGGACAAGAAAGCGGCTGCCTCACATCTCATCGTCTCACCTCACTCGTGCAATTAAAGAGCTTCTTTTAATATACAAGGAGGCTTCTTCCTCACCTCCCTCCCTTCTTCTCCCTTTTTTCTTTTTTGTTTTCTGTTAATTTTGCCGCTGACATCTGCTCACCGGTCCACTCCTCCATCTGTCAACACACCGCCGGCGTCGCCTATGTGTCAGTGGACGGAAAGAAAATCCCGGTAAAGACAGATAAACAGAATTTCCCGCGAGGTTTCACACCTTCTGCTGGAAGTGCCAGGTCGCTGGTATGGACGAAGACAATCACGGTGAGGCTGTTTTCCTTTCTCCCACACTGGTTTTCTCTCCCTCTCAGTCTGCGCGCAGGGGAGGGGGACACGGAGAGGACGGTATGGATGGATGTGTGCGAGGACGCAAGGATGCGCGAAGACATGAGGTTGTCTTGTTTAGACATTCCCAGTCTTCCACGGTCGGCCGCCGTGTACCCTGATAATACATACCTGCTGATAAAAGAGCGTTTTTCAGATATAGGGCAGCCCTGTAATGATTTGCATGCCCTCATTCATCGCAGGTGAGATCCTGATCTTGGCAGAAATCAGGAAAGAAGGGTGGAAAAAAGCTACACAAAGCAAAATTTTCCCTGCATGCTTCTTTTCCATCTGTTTGATGTCTCTCTGCTTTGCTTTGAAGTATCTCTCACTATCTCTTGGCGCCATGTGAAGCCTGTAAACTGGTGGAAATTGATAAGATATCTGACAGGCACCCTTCCATATGGAGGATAGTGCATTTTCTTGTTAAATGTTCTTTTTTCATGAGCAGTTCTGTGTTTAAAAATTAGGGGTTTTTTTAGGATAGTGACACCCATTGCACATTTGATTAAACTCTGTCTGAAGTTTTACTGCTAGATCTTGTAGTAAAATGAAATACTGTAATGCTCATTATTGAATTAGATGCAAGATTTACATTTTTGATCTTGATGTAGGTGGAAATTAAGCATGATGAGCTCACTAGTGATATCCAGTGTGCGCTGACTGTCCTGACTTGGGTATTAAAGCTAGTATAATGCAGTCCTGATGGTGGGTTTTGGTTTTAAAGCTGAATGAATTCAACCAGTTCAGGCGAGTGCAACATAACCCAGATTACCACACATGGTGGCTGCAGCTCTGAGTTGGTTATTAAATGATGGTGGCGAGCGACACACATACGGGATGCTTCCAAGCAGATAATCCTAACCGTCTTCTGGCCTGAAGTCCTTGAATACAATGTAGTGTAAACAAATGGATATAGTCTGATAACAGTTTGGCGGTTAAACTGTGAGATTAGTAGAGGCAGGAGAGGCGTTCCTCTGAACTTCCACTTTTTCTTTTTTACCCTCATCGGTGTCATGCTTGAATTACCTGAATATAAGGAAAGCTTCATGCTCTGCCCTGAATTTGAATGAAAGTGATATAGATGACACAGATATTTCCAAATGTTCCAGTCAGTATGCCCTTTAGCTGATGTCCGTGTTCAATTTTATTTGAATTCCACTCGGGTAGCTTTGCATGATTCACGCTTAAAAATCCTCTCCATTCTCTGTCTGAAACAGGCATTCTTTAGCGCGTCTCCATTTAGGCTAGCTTCCTTCGTATTGGCTGCCCCTCTCAAACAATCAGAGCTGTTTGCCTGAGATCAACGTGTTAAGAGTTGAAAAGAAACACATGAGCTGAACATTTACAGCAGTCTGAAAGCTGAGCTCTTGCTTTACAAGGACTACTTATACACACTCTGACTCCATTATTTGAAACTGTTTAATATGAGCATCCATCAGTGTAGGAATATTTATATAATAGACAAATAAGGGACTATATTTTGGAGGATTTGTGTGAATATTAATGTTTGTATATTTGCTGCCAAAATCAGGCGTATTGATTTCTCACTCCACGCTCTCACTCTAGGGCTAGTTATCAACAAGAAGATCTAATGTGCCACAAAGGTAACTGTGCTGATTCATGATCCAAAGGGCAAGAAATATTCATATTTTAGCTTTACCAGAAGGAAAAACAGCCAGCTATGAACAAAGATCTCTCTTTTCACGTGTGTTTTAGGAGAAGAGTTTTAAATGTGTTATTTCAGAGGCTTGCAGACATGAATATTATTTTACAGTCATCCTATTTGGACTCTAACCCATGAGGAGTTAGTGTGGTTGTTCCATTTTCCCTTAAAATCATGCGCACTACAAGCCATCTCCTCATATGAGGTCAATCATAGCGATACCAATTTCTCTCCCCCCCACCCCCGAAAAAAAAATCATGTGACAAGAAGAGAGAGCTCAAGAGCACAGAGGCACGTGTGATTAAATCTGAAATATAGGACACGAGCTTGTTGAGATTACACGCAGCGGTGTGCGTAGCGGATTTTTCAAATAACTTTCCATACATGTTAAACTAATTGAGAGCTCTGGAGCACTTACTCACACTCTCGCTGCCTCCCATCGCTTAAAAATTGTTCGCATGCGCACCTTGATACGCTGATGCTAAGCGAAAGGCATTTGGCGCCTGAATCTGTCTGCCAGTCACTTAACGGGCAGCTGCACAAAGTCAGTAATGTCAAAGACTCAGAGGTGTGTTCTGCTACATTTTTATGTCAGATCACTGAAAAAACTTTGTGATGTCAGTGCCGTGGTGATTTTGCAGACCTTTAGCTCAATGCATGATGATCTGCCTTGTTGCAAACTGTGCTTTGTAGCTCTCTTATCTTGCATTCTAACATATGTGCACATTATGGGACCGTGTTCCCACGCCTGCACGTCCAGCCTGCACGCAAACTGCACAACATATGTTCAAAGTTAAGGGCATCATTTGTTCTGCACCGTTGAGCCAATCTGAGAACAACAGAGGCCCAACAGATGACATCATATTTTATAGGATTAAGCAACAGTACACAAAGAGCTAATGCTCCCTCAACCCTCCTCCTCTGTAACTCTAAACAGTGTATGGGAACATGCAGCTGGGCCCAAAATGACAAGGCTATACTGAGGTTTCTGATATGAGAGGCCTTTTTTTTTTTTGGTAGATTACAGGTGTGCACCAAATCGGTATAATCAATGCTTTCTGCTGACACTGATTATCAGGTGATCAGGCGATGATGTATACTGTTAGCTGGCTTTGCTTGTAATCATGAACCAATCAGGGAAAAAATTACCACCCGCCTCTGCAGCTCTCTTTAGCTAAATGACCCATTAAGAATATGCTTTGGGCGTGACTAACTGATCGCACCGTGTTGACAGTCTGCAAATAAAATCAGCCTATGATGTGAAAAGACTTTAATTTTTTGTGTTTAAATCCAGTTGCCGCCCACGACTCGTTGAAAGGTTTTCACTATGCTTGGTGTTGTTCACTCTCTAGTCGCAACTTGCGGCCGTCTAGCTAAACAAAAGCCGCTAAAACGACTGCGTGCTGGCGTCCCTGCAGTAAGCGACCACATAAACACTAAACCACTAAACACAGTGGAGCATTTAGTTATTTATTTTCATGAGCAGGTGGAGACCAAAACAGAGGGAAAAGGATTTACCATTCATCTCTTAAACACATGCCGATTGTCACGTTTAAGGAATCTTATACATTCAGTACAAAAATAAAAACAAACAGATGTAGGCTGTCCAATGGCCTCACAGTTATTTCACATTGTTAAGCTTTCCTTCCATGCTGCGGCCTCCGTGGTGCTATCACTATAACAGCTGGAGGACACATCGTACATAAGAGTCCATAATGGGCACATTCGTTTATGGAATCCCAAACATTTCCTTTGGCAGGTGTGAATGAGTTTTGTTTTGTGTTACTTCACAGTGGTGCCAGTGTGATCTGCTCCTCATTGCATGCTGCATTTCTGTTGGATGGTTAAGAGACTTAGATCGTAGCTCCAGTCCTGCAACCCTCCATTTTTTCCCACTGTTTAGCATGTTATAGCGGCTAGATTTCAATCCATGTCAACAACCATACAGTAAGCAACTCATTGCAAGGGGAAAAGTCATGCTTGTGTTTGCAACTTGTTGCTCTGCCTCAAAGTGTGTGATCTGGGGGGGCGGGGTTATTGAAATTCGCAGACAGAATCAAGAACTTGTAAAGCACCTACTACTGTGCAGTGTGTGGAGTTGTCCCATCCTGCAAGTAGAACCTATATTTCTTAACTACAGTTATCCCCACGCTGAACGAAACTATAAACGGTGCCACTGTGCATTGTTTGTGGTACTCAGCTGCAGCATGGGATTCATTAGTGCATGTTTACTGCACTCGCTAATCAGAGTTGGCGCTTCTCTGCTCAGCTTGCATGCCACAGAGCAGACAGGGCCTGGCTTCAGATTGGATGAAATCAGCAACAGGCTTCAAAATGTTTTTATTACTCATGTGTCTATTTTTAGAATCATTGTATAGCTGAATGGAGAAGTGGAAAGAACACAGACGCAGGAGCTGGCTAGGAAGCAGTTTGCTGAATGGCTGGATTGAGGCCATGGATTTTTACTCTTGGATTTTAAAAAACTATTTTTTTTAGTATTTCCTTTCCTTCGTAGGAGCTCTGTGATGCTTCAGTCAAGGATTATTGCGAGCTGAGCTTTTTGTGCAGACTTGGGAGTATTAAAATGCTGAAGTGAATAGAAATTTCCAACACCTTTAAAGCCTGAATGAAGCTCTTTGTGGCAAAATTGGTGCAGACGCCCAAAATGTGCAAAACTGTTTGTCTTTGTTGAGCCCCGTCAGTCTTTTCTGTCCATGTTTCCTGTTTAACTGTCACGATAACCCGAGTGAGTCAATCAGCACTCTTCTCTCTATCTGACCGTGGGAAAAGTTAAATGTGAAAGGCCTTTCCTTCCATTCTCCTGCTGTCTTTGGACTGTGAGTGTGTTCTGAAATAACATCTCATATCTGAATGTAAAGACCTGTTAATGGTACACACCACAATGGCAGTTACTGTGTCTCCTAAAAGCACATCCAGGCTTTCTGATCAGTCTTCTCTTGCAGTGAAAGAGCTTGAGTAAAAAAAAATAAAAATGCCTTTCTTCTTTGCGTTTCTGTGCAATCAACTCTCAATGGACATCAGACTGGATGCAATTATTTCATATCATATTCACCCCGGCAGGCGTGAAACTCAAGATAAGATGGCTTTTGAGTCTACGCAGAACTTAAGCTCTGAGGGAGATTAGTTGGTAAGAAGGGGAAGTTGGTGTGATTGGGGTATGGTCTTTGTTGTGGCTGTAGGGCGAGTGAGTGGGAGGACATCAAACGGGTACTTGAGGCGAGCTGTGGCTGCTCTGTAGGTATCCATCACCCTGGGCGGCTGAAAGTAAATGGTGCTGGTGCTGAATGGGTGGATACATGTTTACTAGTGGCGACAGCATGAATAGTGTTGTTTTTGCTTTGTGAGTCTGTCTGTCTCTCTCTCTGTGGCATTATGGTTGAAAATGTGGTCTGGGAGACACCTACTCTAGACGGACCTACCCCAAAGATGGTTTAGAGTACTTTAACCTGGGTTTATGTGTCGGTCTGTGCAAAGATTTTGCCACAAGCTCTGCAAGATGCAGTCAATACTTAGCATGTCACATTAGACATAACATTGCTGTCTGATGATAGCTGTGGTCTGAACTGCTGTAAAAGCACAATATTACAGAGTGAATGATTTTATACTACTGCACTCAATCTATGTCTAACGCAGCATGCAGAATAGGCCAACAGGGCTACCAGTTTTAATACTTGTGCTGGTGTACCTGCATTGCTTTGCATGTTTGCTGCCAAAATACTCATTGATGGTGGAGTTTCTCTCTTCAAGTTGGTGTGTTTTCTTCCAGTCGACTCAAAAAAAGAGGAAAAGCCGAAGTAGCTGAAAATGCAATCAGTCATTGCAGTCGATGCAACGTGTAGATAAATCCCCAAAAGTTGATTCTGTTGATCTGGACGTAGCGTTTTCAGTGGGAGAAACGTTTCGTCACTCATCCAAGTGACTTCTTCAGACTCAGCTGACTGCAGGTTTCCCCAATCTTATAAGCAGTACATTTGCATAATGACTTAAACTAGCACCACTGAAGAAACAATGGGCTGGGAGGTCAGTTCCTTGATCATTAACATGCAAATTCTCATGACCATTGATCAACAACCACTGATCAGAGCTCATTGATCAACAACCACTGATCAATGGCCATGAGTACCATTCACTGGGGAATGGCATGCAATCACAGCATGTACCCTTAGGCCCCCTCCACGATTCAGAGATGCTTTCCCTTTCCATGTAAATGGCCTCCTTGACTCCACGCTCAAACCCCGCTCCTCCCCATCCAGTGTGTGTACATCCTCATCCTTGAAAGAGTGTCCACTGGTCTGTAGGTGTAAATAGACTGAGGAGTCCTGGCCTGATGAGGTGGGTCTTCTGAGACTGAAGAAGTCACTTGGATTGGTAACGGAACGTTTCTCCCACTGAAAACGCAGCGGCCAGATGAACAGAATCAACTTTTGGGGATTTACTTACTTGGATGATTGAGCGTGCGTGTAGGTACATTACCATAAGTTAAGGCAGAGGGTTTGACAAGTGTTCATGATTACAGAGTCCTTGCAGTTAAACATAAATCATACTTAAGAGCAGACAGTGGTTTTTGTTTTTGTTTTTAACATGAAGAAATCTCCTCGACGACCCCAGTGAAAGCCTTAGTGTAGCTGCCATTGTGGCCCTAACCAGTGGTTGAAAACACCAAACATGATGTCACATCCACTGGTGCAAGCCACGCTTTGATTGTTTCAGCTGGTCATATGCCTGTTGTTTTGTTTTTTTTCTGGGGGGGCTTTCTGTCTTTTGTAACATCACATGGGCGATACAGCCAGATCATGTTGGTTTCATCAGAGCAGAAGCTCAGAGGGAGATGTCACGACTGCTTGAAAAGATGAGACTTCCTGAAAAGATGGGCTCTTGAGGGGAAAGAGAAGACAAAAAAAAGAGGAGCACAGAGAGACCACAAAGAACAAACGGGACAAAATAGAAACAACAAGAACAAGAAGTTCCCAAAGTTGATGACTTGCAGTTGTGTTGTCAGGTGCTAAGTATAGTCCAACTAAGCCGAAACCATTTGTTTCAGCTTTGCATATTTTTCTGTGATAAAAAACAAAATAACTTCTGTTTTGGACTGAATGAAGATAAACATAACCCCGCAGCAACATCCAGTAATATATTTTGGTGACAATTAGATTTCCCGTATCCAACATGTAGTTGAGCAATACTGTATATAAAAAGTGTAAAATCTGCAGATTATTGTGTTACATAAAAAAAGAAATGCCAGTCATCTGAATAGCTGGGGATTTTGAAAAGCACTCATTCGCTTTCTTACCAAGTGTTATGTGAGAAGACTAATATTAATGCTGCTTAAAGCTAAAAGCCAGAAGAGGGTGAGTTTAAATTAGCTTAACATTTATCCAAATGTAATTAAAAAAATAAAGAAAAATCCATAGAGCATAGAGCTCCATATAATTCACCCTTCCAAACGCCATACAGCACCCGAGTAGTCTGAAATGACTGTCTGCAGTGGTTTAGGCAAATGCGTCTATTTTGTGTCATCACAAGCAATTGCCAAAAAAAAAGTGCTAAAATGAACTCTTAAAATCTCGCTGGTTGACCCAGTAGGCAGGCTGTGTTATTTAAAGGCTTAAGGGGAGATTTGGAAAGAACAGAAATTCATTTTGACTGCCAAGATTATGGGTTTTGTGGTGCAACATTAGAAGATTAAACATACAGTTGCATTACACCACATGTAAGTAGACAAACACACAAAGACAGCGCTGGCGGGTGATGCGCAAGGATTGAGTCGGGGCTCGTAACAAACTGCATTATTTAAGTGTCGGGAGAGACGGCTACATATGGACCTGATTAGAAGAGAGACTGTGGAGGCTTTGCAACATGTTCCCATCTCCATGGTAGTAGGTGTGTGTGTGTGTGTGTGTGTGTGTGTGTGTGTGTGTGTGTGTGTGTGTGTGTGTGTGTGTGTGAGAGAGAGAGAGAGAGAGAGAAAAAGAGAAACAAGACATTGCAACTGTTTGTCAGTGAGGCAATGTTTTTGCTGTTGTAAATAGGGGGACGCTTTGCTTGGAATTATTGCTCCGAGCTTTGAAAGGAGGAATCTCTTTAAGTGCGAGACAGAGAGCAGATGGGAGACAAAAGGCTCGGCAAATTAAATGAGTGTGTTTCACTGTGGGGACCAACACAGAGAGACAGCAGCAGAGATCTGGGCCTACAGTGTCTGAGTAATTTCAGCTGAAGGGGAACGCTGCGTCCAGTTTAGGAGAATGAAGAAAACTGGGTCCAGCCGATCATACAGGCCTGAAAGGAGGGAGGGAGTAGTGGGGGTGGCTGTGAGACTTGCATGTTTTTCTTGGCTTCTGGCTGGATAGAAATGGAGGACGCCAAACCCTTTCTCACCTCAGCACAAATACGTGGGTTACTTTTCAACCACTACTACATATCTTAGGTCAGTCTCACTGTCGGCACTTATGTCAGGCCATATATTAAAGGAACATATATTAAAGGAACATTTCATCCCAAGAATGAACTGCATGTGTTTTTCCTCTGTTTTTTCCTCTGTTATGTACTACAACTGACATGTATTGTTATAGTGCTTACTAAAAATACAGCACAGCTGAGGGGAAAGGTCATAAATGTTTGCTTTGTGCATAAGAATTCTCTAAAACCAGCAAACAATCCATTCTTGGTTTTTCTTTCAGAGGGGGTGAATTACAAGAATAACTGAAGAAAATCTTTTTTACCACAGGGCTGATCACTCGATTGTGAGTGGATTAAAAACTGTCTATTATTATGATACATTAGCAGTTAGTACGTTATCTGAATGATCTGTGAGTGTTAGTTTTCTTGCAGACTCCAAAGCTGTGTTCTCTAATCACCCATTAACAGCATGGCTGTCACGTTATGGGAAGATGCAATTGCGATATGATATCGCGGAGGTTTATATCGCGGTTTTGTATCAGTTACAAAATTGTTACGCCCCTAATCTTTGAACATCTTGATACAAACCCTAGCCTTTGCATGAGTCCGTCTGCACAGCGATATCACTGCTGCTTCAGTTCAGTTTTATTTATATGCTGCCAAATCACAACAGCAGTTGCCTTAAGATGCTTTGTGGTTGCACTTTTATACAAAGAAAAACATTGTGCATTAAAATACCCACTGTAAGGTTTGTTTACTGCGCTTTTTATGCGTGTGTTTAAGAGAAGGCAAACATTTCTACAGTTCTGTTCATTTATTCTACAATCAAGATGCATAAATGACTGCACAGGCCAGAGGGAAAATATAGAAATGTCGTTTTTCTTGGGGTGAAATGTCCCTTTAAATACATACTGCTGGTTAGGTAGTTCATAGAGGTGTACCTCTATGATTTGCACTTCTGCCATTGAACCTATTATTGGCTGATATTAGCTATTTCCTGATATATCAGTATCTGCATTTATAACATCCAACAGATGAAAAGTTCAAAAAGTAAAAACGAGACTGGAGAAACACCCTTCAACCATGTCGAGCTCGATGTTGCACAGCTTGTCCAAAAGAGGGCGCTCTGCAAAGTCGACAAATACAACCACCAGCTGATCCGAGCAGCGTCGGTGGAGAGCATAAATGAGGAAGGGTATCTTTTAATGTTTTGTATGTCTGAAAATCAGCCAATATGTTGGAATATCAGATTTTTAAATAACCTGCGTAATGTCAGTATTGGCATCGATATCTGTATCGACTTTTAAAATCCTATATTAGTGAGGCTTAACATCAGACTCTCCTAAATCCATGGAAATGAATCATTCCCTCTTTGGAGAAAACTTTTGAAGTTTAATAAAATATCCGGGCACTTTCTCCTTTCATTTCCTGCACCGTTTTCTCGATCAAGTATATATTTTCACGTCTGTGTTCAACTAGACTTGGATAAGAACTGAAATTTTGTTTTTGTTTTAAATGGAAAGTATTTGATCTGCCAGGTGGCCATCTGGATATTTTGAGGTGATCCGTGTATAATAACTATAGTGAACTTGGGAGTCAATACCAAGAGAGAGCAATTACCTTGACGTTGTGGGTGGCTTGTAAAGTGTTGTTCTGGTCTCATTGTGAACATGATCAGGGTGGTCCACCAGACTCGGTGTTTTTGCAGACAGCGACACAACCATCACAGGAACATCCCAGATCTCAGAGCGGGCTGAAAGCCAGCGCAGAGCTCCTGTTTAACAGAAGTCTGTGCCCATCATCCAGCTCCAGTTCTCTGCCGCTGCCTGCATGTAGTCTGCATCACTCGAGATATCAGAAGTTTGCTCTTGTTCAGTGATGCGTGCAAAATAATAGGCACCAAATTCGGATTTCAAAATTGCTCCCTGGCTAGATATCTATCACAATATTGGAGGCGAGCATGCACATATCAGATAAAGCGTTGTATTCTGCTGCTTGTCTGTCAGCTGACACCCACAGGAAGCAAAGGAAATGATCAGCCACATACATGTCGTTTTTCAAAATGTGTTGTCATATCAGTGTTGTCCATCTTTGCCGGCTGAAACTGGAACCGCATCCAAATGAGGTTTGACCGTGTAAGGCTTGAATTTTACATGTATAAAAGCGACGATGCTGGTGGAGACTAATTTTTTTTTTTTTTTACTGTTCTGTGTAGCGCTTATTCTGTTTTGTGTAACATTTGATAACAGTTGTGCTGGTTGTTTAGTTTTGTAATAATTTACAGGCTGTTTAGCCATTTATCAAACATAATCTTCAATGTGTCGACACCAATTTCTACAGTCATCGGTGCACACCAACTTCTTCTACTCCAAGGCTAGCGCTGATACGCCTATCGCTCAGAGAAGAATACTGCAGCAAGTACCTGTACCCTCGGCGCAGATGCAAATGATGATTGGACTTAGTGATGTCACTGTTTCACGCCGCAGCCATAATGTGGGCTTTTAATGCATCAATAGAAATATTATTTTTCATTTGCTGTGAGCAAAGATCCTTTTTATCTTGCAGCAAAGACAGTGACTGTGCAGGGTCAGACGGGTACAACTTTCCACATCAAACTTTGTCACTATCATGAGTACAGTGTCTGGGTACGTGTAGTGTACTGGGTGTAGCCATACTTCTCAGTGAGAACTTGACTTTATGAGCTCGGAAAAACATTAATCTGTCTATAACCTGGAGCATCCAGGACTGGAGAGTTCCAGTGTGTGAAACTGATGCTGTTTGAACTGCACTCATCCTCTCAGCTCCAACAAAAATGCCTTCTCTGGCCAATCAAATCATCCGATCATAGTTACTTTAGCCACCGGCATAAGGCTGTGGAAGCATCACATCAAATATTGACATAGTGCTGATGCCGAACAGATGTGCAATATAACAAGGACATCATGTGCAGACCACCTCCTATGCAACCACACATAAATGCACTCACAGCAGGAGGTCCCCAGCCCCCAAAACAGCAGATTAACAGAGCAATCAGTGTAAAGGCTCTTCAGCCGCTCAAGCCCCAGATTTTGATGGTGACCCCCAGAGGTAGTTAAAACTAGAGGCCATGTTAGCCACCCAGGAACGTCTCTTCTGACACGATAGGCCAGGACCGTTATGTACCACATGGTGATCTGCTGCAGCGCAAACTATCACGTTACTTTATCCAGCATCACTGAGCCAGGCAGCGGCTAGCAGCTGGGAACATCTGTGTATATGCTGCCATATATCACACATATGAGTGTACAGGGCTTGTAAAGAGTGTGTGTAGGATTAGTGCCAGCTGGCTTTGGTGTGCATGTAATCATATGTATTTTCATCTACATGTCCACTGGTATGTATGATCTGGGCTATAATATAATATAAAGCATGCCTTTGTCCACCGTTTGAGGGATTGAGGGCAGCAGAGCACGGATTAGGGTCTGGATCCAAAGGAAGTTTCCTTCCTGGTCTTTCCTCCTTCCTCTCATGTGACACATAGAGCTTCAGAGCCAACTGGGATAAAAAGGATGCCTTTTTTTCTCAAAGCTCATCCACTTTAAAATACATTATAGCGTTTAAAGTCAGTTTAAAGGCAGTGAATCTAGACAAATCCCCTCTCAGTCACACGAGTCAGTGACAACTGGGACCACAGCCAGGTTCAAGTGAGCTCCATGTGCTGCAAGTACCTCGCTGCTTTTCCTGCACGAATGGTCTGAACACAGGATTTAGAGACTCATTTCTCAAAGCCTGGGAATTTTTTTCCCCTTTCTTCTGTCGACTCCAAAAAATAACTTGAATATAATATATATATATGTGTATGTACGTATACATATACATACACACATCGATGGTTTGCAGACGATTTCCTGCATGGTTTTAGTGGGTGTTTGTGGGACTGTTGTTGCTTTTGGGTGTGAAGAGCAGCAGGAGATTTACACTTAAAAGTAGATTTTGGGGAGATTTTGTTTTTTAAGGCAGGAAATTGCTGGAACCCTTTTGTTTTGCCGCACACATGTTGGAGTGTTAACCTTTGGAATCTCTCACTCGATGCCGTGTATTTCTAATGTCGCCTGTTGGGGATTTCTTCTAGAGGTCACGAAGTTAAAGTGTGTCTAGCTTTTTTTTGTTTTCTTAGACACAAATTGAAGCCAGCGTGCCATTAACTTTTGTATGATTTGACCCTCTCAAGATCTGCTGTTTACTTAGAGGCAGTGACTCACTCCGTAATTGATTTTAGTAGATTATCATTCAAGCATGGCTGCGTTTGGCTTGGTAGCGACCAGTTTGCTAAAGACACTAAAGTCATTTCCTGAGTAAGTCATAGAAGGTCACGGGGCGGGTGTGTTAATAATCTAATTGGTGGACCACCTCTGAAGAAAGGTCATACACTGCTAAGCAAGAGCATCCAGTAGACCAGAAGCACTAATAGCAGGGACTTTATGGCTTTCTCTGTTATCATGTGGTTTGAAAAGCTTGTAGACCCAGCAAGACTAGCCTCGATCGAAGGATCGTGATAACGCTATGCCACTAATGGTGCTTGGCTTTCATTAAAGGGAGCATCCTCTTCTCATTCAATTTGTAATGAATCAAGATTGTAATCATGCACGTTGTTGTTGCAGCCGTGGGATATCTCTATTAGCTAATGCACAGCCATAGGCTAATGGAAAACATGGAGCTGTATGCCTCCTGCATAAAATCATCCTCTGGGACAATTATTCAAAAGGCATAAAAGAAGCCCAGTGATTGGGAAAACCTTTTTAATTTTTTGCTTTATAGATTATTTCCTGTTTTAATAATTAGTCATCTGGTACAAACGGTGTCAGATGCCGGAATACGATTTGATTGTTTAGCCTGAGAAAGCTGGTGCCAGGAAATGTTTTATCCGCCTGTTTAGCTGTTAGCATTCACCATGATTACCATTTAGTTTTCTAAGAAAAACACATTCAACTGATGCTTTAGTCTTTGTCTTAACATATTTGATATATATTGGCATTAACACTTACGATACAATATCCAGTATTTGCTAATAATACTTCGTTTTTAACAAAACTTAATGATAGAAAGTGTTTAGGTTTCCATCACATCCCACAGTCCTCTTTTGGATTGAGATCTGGTGACTGTGGAGACCATTTGAGTACCGTGAACTCATCGTCATGTTCAAGAAACCAGTTTAAGATGATTTGAGCTTTGTGACAGGGCGCATGGTGGCCCACTGTGGCCATAAAGGAATGGACACCATCAACAGTGTTGACGATGTGGCATTTAAACAATACTCATTTTGGTACGAGGAGGCAGTAAATGATCCCCCCCACACCATCACACCACCGCCAGCAAGCCTAAACTTCTTCAGGTCAGATTCCAGTTTTCTGTTGTTCAATTTTGTGAATTGAAGCTTCATTTTTCCCATTTTTAGCTGACAGGAAGGCCACCCAGATTGTATTCTGTTGATGTCTGATTTTTTTTTCCTGGTTTTGGCACTGGTATCACCCCCAATAAACGTGGAAAAATTTTATACCATATTCATATCTGTCCATTAAATACGAAGCTATAGTTTAGCATAAGATAACGCTTAGAAACAACTCGACTGTGCTTATATAGGCATAGATTGAGATTTCATAAAGCAGAGGACACAGGGAGCACATCCTTCCAACTAATTAGATGCCTCCAATCCTTCTTGAACTTTTAACCAGTAAAATTCACAAACAGACTTTGATGTATGCAGGCGAAATTGTTCAAAAACACTTAAATAAAACATTAAAAAGTCATGTGAAAGAGCCTTGAAACTGGGAAACTTAGGAGTTTCCCAAGTAATTGTCTTCAAAGCCACATTCATTCATGGTCACAATAGAATTGCAAGTAGTGTAAGTGATGTGAGGTAGCCGAAGGTGAGCAACACTAATTAATTAACATCTTTATTTTCGTTGTGCTTTCATGTTCCCATCTGCTGTCTATTAAAATCATGGCCCCGGGGAGAAAATACCCCTCCCCATCTTTACCTGACCCTCATCACGCTGCTTCAGAATTACATAACTGGGTTAGAAAGTACCTTTTGCGTCACTGCTAAATGCGAATACCATCGACAACAATACTTGGCCGCCCTGAATGCAATTCTTCGGCAAGCTGTCAAATTAAAAGGGGCTTGAGTACTTCCTCTTGAGCCCAGTGACCCTGTTTTATTTTTAATTGGCGCAGAATCCCGACTGTGAGGGGGAAATAACAAGTGGTGGGTTTTTCTTGGTTTTTGGGGGGGTGGGTTGTTTCTTTTCCCTTTAGCAACATGTGAAGCTGCGCATGATTTTTAGATGTGCCACTTTCCTGTTGAGAGATTTACGCTTTCTGCTTTTTGGTTGGCTTAATGAAGCAGGATTTCACAGACTCACTGTGCTCGGGAAGATGTAGAAAATTGAGAAGTAAAGCGTGCGTTGGATGGAAGAGGGATGAAGTTAGAGGGAAAAACAAGAGTGAAACATTGGAAAAGAAAGCAAATCATCTTTTTCTCTTGCATGTTTTGGTTTTTTTTTCTTGCTCAGAGTGGTAAAACACACACAGCTGGAGGGGGTTGGGGTCATGGGCTGTGTTAAATTACCAAATTCACATGAAAGAAACATAATCTGGATTGGTTTTATTAATAGAATTTTCCCCCCGAGCCAAATGGAGAAGGAAGGAGGGAAGGGGCTAAACACTTTCAAGTGGAATAATTAAGACCCTTTGCCTTCTCTTTTTGTCTTTATAAATTAACATGCAGGCTCTTGATATCTGCTGTTCCAGCTGTTCAAGGTCCCACTTTACTGTGTTAGGAGAATAAGCCTTAAAACTGCTTTTACATCTTTGCAGTGAACTGCTAGATTTGATTTAGCAGTCCTGTTTTGCTCCTTTTAGTTGACTTGTTTTCTTTTAAGGTAATGTCTTCTGTGTTTTCTCCATCATGCTTTTCAGTCCCCGAGGATCTGTCCGTGGAGGAGAGGGATGAACTGTCGAACATCAGGCGGAGGAAGAGAGAGCTGCTCGATGACATAGAGGTGTGTGCTTGAATATATACAGTATATTAACTGGATAGACTTAGCTTCATCTCAGCAGCTAAGTTCATTAACTACAACCGTTGTATATTGATTGAAAATCATTTTATTGCCAAATTAAGGACAGTGCTGAATGTATTTGTTGTAATTGCTCACCTGTATTCCCAGTCTTTTTCCGTTGTCTATACGCTGCTGCGGCACTGTGGGCATTTGCATGCTGTATGTAATGCAAATGGGCCTATCTTTGCACACGCAGTTTCCTCATAAGAAAAAAGTTAGTTTTCCACTGCGTACACTTCTTTCTTAGTCCCGTCTCATCCCTTTGCTTTGTCCTGCTTAAGCATAAAGAAAACCAACTGGGGTTTGTATTTTCTCTGTGTTTCTCACAGAGGTTGAAGTTTGAGATAGCAGAGGTGATGACGGAGATCGAACAACTGACATGCGTCGGAGAAAGGTAAGTCAAAATAGTGGAGATGCTTTGTTAAACAGAGATATTGCTATAGTCTTTTTTTTTTTTTTTTACCTTATTATCTTGTTTCATGTGGAAAGGCATGTCTAAGTGTGGAAACAGGTTAATTGTTTTTAGTGTGGATTTAATGGCAGCAGTGTGTCTCAAAGTTACTCCCTATTTGTTATGAGGCTTTCATCGAGCCCTTCTCACTATGGCAGCGATCTGTGGAGATAAATACCAAACCCTTTTCTGGGTTACATTTTAAAAAAACAACAAATCTTCTATAGCGTTGACAGAAACACCCTTAAAATAACACAAACATATACAATATTGATTTTGTTCCATGACAGATGATGGTCTACAGCAATAAATAGCAGCAACATTTGATTAGATTTTGCCTCATAGAAGCTATCTCTGTGACTGTGGCTCATTGCCTCTGTCTGAGTTGCGTTTAGGATTTGCATGCAAGTTTTGATGACAGACCAGCATTATGTGACATAACTACATACATAACTACACCTGGCTGTATGAATTATCATACCTATTGTATATTAGAATGGGAATTAAAAAGTTTTTATTGTCATTAAATGTATGATGAAACAAGCGTACAGTCATTTACACAGTAGACATAAAGAAAGTACTTCACATTAAAACTAATAAATAAATAAGATGTGTTTAAAATATGGTGAGGAAGTCAATGTGCTAACAACAAGCGGTCATCCTATGGAGTAACATGAACATGCAAATATTTAAGAACTGCACAATGATTTAAGCAATAATAGACAATATTCTAATATTGCTCATTGCACTTAGCTGTGATATTGTAAAGGAAGGAAATTATCGCAGAATGAAGGAGAGGGGGGGGATGTTGGTGGTAGTGGCCAGGTGATTATGGCACTTATGAAGATGCTCTTTCCGAGTCTGTGTGCCCTGTAGCACCTGCAGAGGGGCAACGGTGTTGAACAGGTGAGAGCCAGGATGTGAGGGGGTCCTTTAAAAGCTGGAGGTGAGTAAGCCCTGCAGGGAGGGCGGAGAGCAGCCTTCTGAGCTGTGTCGAAGCCGTCTCCTCTGTGCGTCGGTGCAGCTCCTGGACCTTACCGTGATACAGAGTGTCAGCACGCTCTCTGTGGAGGAGTGTTAAAAGGTCACCAGCAGCTTTTGGTTGTTGTTCCTGAGCACTCTCAAGATGTGACGCTGCCCCTTTACTATGTTTTTAAAAAAGGAATGTTAGCAGCACAGAGGTCACTGCGCTGTTTCCACATGAAGTGAGTGAAAAGTCGACGTTAGGAGGCAGCTCATTTATTGTCTGGGACCAGCTTTGCCATCACTCAGTGTTTGGTTTAGGAAACAAAGCCACTGACTCAGGGTGGATCAAGGAGACCATGTGTAGCCCTACACGTGTAAGAAAACATATCAGAGTGTTGATACCGTGAGTTTATTGTCATGCTAGATGGTGAAAATCATTCATGTTTGGAGTTCTTTTTAGTAAATAAATAAAGTCTCTATATTTATTTTTGTGTTCCAGTAAAACTTCCCAGAGAAACAAACAGATCGCTATGGGCAGGAAGAAATTCAACATGGATCCTAAAAAGGTACTCCGCTGTGTTATTTCTGCGGTTTGCAGTTTTGTCAAAGCTCTGAAGCTCTTAGCAAAACCCACCACAGCCTTTAAAGTGTCAGTAGCCTTGAAGCGAGTGTGCCGGACTGAAACGCAATCTCTTCACAGCTGTGAAATCTTGTCATGATCTATCATCCCACCATGATTTGAGATGAGCAGTCATCCTGCTTTCTCCTCCTCCTCTTCCTCTCCAGGGAATACAGTTCCTGCTGGAGAACGACCTTCTCCAGCACACTCCAGAAGACATCGCTCAGTTCCTCTACAAAGGCGAGGGCCTCAACAAGACCGTCATCGGGGACTACTTAGGCGAGCGGTAAGACAAAGCGTCTATCAGGCCTAGAGAGAAAGTCCTCCTTACAGGAGATTTACACCCCCTCTGTGATTAAAGAAGGAAATTATGGACTGGATTTACTGATTAAAGAGGGGGAACATGATTGACCCCTTTCTAACATAAATCTTGGAGGCAGCGTAGGCGTGTTGGTCTATAAGTCCGCCCAGTGGGACTTATAGCTGGTAATAAAACCATCATCCAGCTTTTTATATCTCAGGTCAGACTGCAGGATAATAAAGAAAGAGACAAGTTGTGACAATGCTGTAACGCAGTAGCTGTCTCAGATAGCTGAAAGACTAGTGAGATGGATGGTGCTATTTTAACCGTATAGAAACACAGGAAGTCCACACCAAGACATGGAAGCTGATAGAAAACGAACAACAAAGAAAACTGTCCACTAATAAACCCTGTTATTTATTACTGAGCCAGGGATTTGGGGGGGTTACCTCCATTTTTTATATACAGTCTGTAGAAAAAAGGCATTAAAGAGTTTTATTCTGTCATTGATATAAAATCTAAAATGCAAATATCGCAAGAAAAATCTGAATCTCAAACATTTCTATGCTCAGCAATGCTCAGCTGCCTGCAACCAAGACCTAACAACAAGCATATGCCCCCAAGGAGCCAATATAAAATACAGGAAATCACATAGCACCGAGCGCAGACTCTGTCAGGTGATGGTGTATCTGCAGGTGGTGAATAAATCCTCAGCTATTTGGACTGGCTGCATTCCTCTGATGCTGTCCCAGCTGGATTTGGTGCTTTGTTTAAACTGCCATTTGAACAAGCTTAATTAAAAGTAGCCTCTTTTATTGCCAGTGTTCAAGCTTATAAATGGATTCTTTTTATTTTCTGTGAGCGCAGAATGTTTAATTGGTGACAGAGCATTTTAAAATAGCTTCAAATAGACTATCTGCTCCACCGCCTGACCCTTTGCCCTTTAGTCCATGCAGGAAATTGCATCACCAACGCGCTGCATTGGCTTACACGAGTAAAGGTGCTGCTTGTGCATCAGCAGACAGATGTAGTCTGACAATAGTAAATCAATGAAACACACGCTGAAAGACAGGGGGGGTTGGGGGGGGGCTCTGAAGACTCCTTCTATTACTAATAGGCTTTATTCATGGAGGATCATCAAAGCGGCCATCTACCCACTGGAAATCACACTAAGCACAGGATGGGGGTTTGCACTCAGTAATTATCACTAATTAAGCTTATGCAAGGACCAGGAACCTATCATTACATGCTGAGCAGAGGGGGGGAGGAAGAGAAGGAAAATAGAGACAGAGATGGTGGAAAAGGAAAACAACTAGGAGACGAATTAGTACTATTATTATTATTATTGCACACTGAGGCACGGATAAATGTAACCTTGCATGTAACTCTCACGGGACAGGAGTCCATTTATTTGGCTGTAGATGACAGCCGAGCGTGCACTGTAATCACAAACGAGACCGAGAACTACAAATAAGCAAGAAAAAAAAAGAAGAAGTCATTCTGAGAGTAATTCAAAGAGTGTTTGTTGTAGGTTTCTTATAAGCCAGCACTTTCAACCCTTCTACAATTTCTTTCCACAAAAAACAAAAAGCTAAGTCTTTAAAATTCCTGGTTTGGTTTCAACAATATACACAATACAGAGACTACACAGGGGTCAGGATCGTGGAGCCCGGTGTACAACAAATATGATCAGAGAAGCCGTGACCGCAGTCTGAGAGCAGCTGCCGACTTTTTCCTCTGAAAACCCTCCAATGGCCAAACAAAACTCTGACAAAGAGGAGCCTGTACGGGTTTGGTCCTTTTTAGCTGTTTTTCATCAGTCAAATGCACCGTTTACCCCCATCCTCCCCTCTGCGGTGGAGAGAAACGCACTATTATCCAGCTGTTTCAATTGCTTCCAGACCCTCACAGCGTCTGATATGAGCTGGGGCACAAATATGAAGGGAATGCAACGAAAAAAGGAGTTCGGATTGTGAAATGCCTTCATGGATTAATATGATTTCCCCAAGCTGTCTAGGTTTACATAGTTTTCAGGGTTTTTATCGCCATTAAACGTTTTGTATTTTCAAAGAAAATGATTAGCTGTTGAATGATACTGTAAACTTGACTTTTACCTTCTTTGTTTTTTGGGGTTTTATTGCTTTCTCCAGGGACGACTTCAACATCAAGGTGCTTCAGGCTTTTGTGGAGCTGCACGAATTTGCAGACCTAAACCTCGTCCAAGCACTACGGTCAGGGGAGCGATTAACTCAAATATCGAGCAGGAGGGGGGGATAATAATTTCAACAGTTAACTGCATTGTGCGAACCCTACGCCTCATTATTGCAGGCAGTTCCTGTGGAGTTTCCGCCTGCCCGGCGAGGCGCAGAAGATCGACCGTATGATGGAGGCCTTTGCTTCGCGGTACTGTCAGTGCAACCCTGGAGTTTTCCAGTCGACAGGTCAGAGGCACAACATGTGTGTGGTGTGGTGTAAACCAGTGATTCCCATGTATTCAAGACTTTTCAAATCAAATCTTTCAGATTAATAAACTGTTCTTTTGGCATCATTTTTTTTTTACCCCAGCGGTAAATGAAAGGAAAATGTGAAATCCAACACACAGAAATCATCTAATCTAATGTGCCTGAGTGATGGCCTGTTTTTATTAATGCATTTCAACCATTAAGCCATAAGAGTTGCTGTAACTAAAGCTCAACAAGGATTAACCAGATTAAAGCAAGTTACATTGGAGCTTATGAGTAAAAAACCAATGCATTATTCAGGGAGGCTCAACCTGTCCTGAGTGATACATAGTATTGTGGTAAACAAAGCCAGCAGCTACATCTGTCAATAAATAATGTAAAAGGTTTCACAGGAACCTTTTGTGTGCTATACCATGGCTGGTGTATGTGGTCCCATTTTAGCATTTGAGCCAATCCAAATGCTGAAAAGTAAAAGTGCTTGGTGATTAAGCTACATGCTTAAAAGCCTCTTTTTTGATACATGAAGTTTTTGTATCATTTACATCAGGGGTCACCAACCTTTTTGAAAGTGAGAGCTACTTCTTGGGTACCGATTAATGTGAAGGGCTACCAGTTTGACACACACTTCTCAAATAACAAATTTCCTCAGTTTAACTTAATTATGTGTTATCATTAATAATTAATGATATTCATCTATGTACGGACATTATTATTATAATTATTTTTCACCATAATTATAAAGAATGCAATTAGGAAACAAGGTAGGAAACATAAATATCAATATGCAACGCTTTATTTCTATATATCTCTGCAAGTATTTACATTTTGAAGTGATCACTTCTACAACATTTTCACTTACCACTAACAAATTTTAACAAATCATGCACTGTTACATACATTATTTTTGTATGTATGTAACATACAAAAAATCAACTTTCAAATTTTACAGAACTTTTCACCAAATTGGCAGCATTTTAAAGCAAATTGTCACATGTTACACTTAACAAACACATTTGTTTTTCAATAATTAAATTCAACTTTGACATGACACTGTAATGTTGCCACTGAGAACATCTAATATGGCTTTCTTTGTCTGTTAGTGGGAAACCTGGCATTGCATGCTGTTCACCAGTGTGTTGTAATCTGGGGTATAACTTGACACTGCAACTCTGAGTGAGTCTTGCAGATGTGCATCGGAGAGGCGTGTTCTGTGTTTGTTCTTGATGAAGTTCATGTCAGAAAAGGCTGATTCACAAAGATAGGTTGAACCAAACAGGCTGGCAACCTTCATAGCTGCTGTGCACACACCACTGTACTTTTCTGTGTCAACAAGGCACCAAAAGTTTGGTGCACCCAGATAGGCTTTGAGGTGGACGTCATTTTGCAATGTTACAATTTCGATTTCCACCTGTCCAGCATCCAAGCTGAACATTGAACTTAGTTGCTCAGCAATGCATGTTGTGTCCACATTCATGAAAGGATTGGAAACAAATAGAATAGAATAGAATTCAACTTTATTGTCATTGCACATGCACAGGTACAGGGCAACGAAATGCAGTTTGCATCCATCCAGAAGTGCTTAGTGATATAGATATATTACAATATATATTAGCAATAATATAGATATGTAAGTATATTACAGAAATGGGTCTATTATGTTATAATGTACACGGTATGAAGTATGTTGTGAATATTCTATAACTAAGTATGTAAAGGCTGTAGTGAGTACAAGCTATGTACAGGATATGGACAGGATATAAATATGAAAAACTATACAGAATATGAAATAAATAACTTTACAGGAATCTGAGATATACAGCTATACAGAAATGGGAACTATGCAAGTTGTAAACAGTTGTAGGGTTAAAAATTATCGTATGTACAGAATGATTGTTTACACAGGGCTATACAGTAGTGCAGTTAAGGTAAGTGAGGGTGTGGATAATTTCTACAGAGGCTATATAAAGTGCTAGTGGTTGTGAGTGGTGGTTCAGTCCATGTTATTATTGTGTGTTTGAGGGTACAGTTGTCCATTGTGAGAAATGAGACAAATGAGACACATGGCTCAAGCTGATCAAGGTCACAAAACCTGTTCTCAAACTCTTGACCAAGTCGGTTTATGACTTGAGTGTACTTTTCTGCAACTTTGTCAAAAGTCTCACATGCAGAAGCATTGTCTTTCAGCACCATCTGCACAGAGGGAAAGTGCAGCACCTTTTTTCTCTGTAAATGCACAGAGAAAATGTTCATCTGGGCTTTAAATC
This sequence comes from Diplotaxodon limnothrissa, assembly GCF_057381915.1. NCBI lineage: Eukaryota > Metazoa > Chordata > Actinopteri > Cichliformes > Cichlidae > Diplotaxodon > Diplotaxodon limnothrissa. The sequence continues at coordinate 12,487,855 of NC_140603.1, read as the reverse complement.
CATTTAAAGCACTAATCATGTCAGCAACAGTCTTACCTTTGCCTTGCAGCTCACAGTTCAAATGGTTCAGTTTCCCAGTAATGTCTGTTAAAAACGCAAGGTCAAGTGTCCAATCGGTGTCCTCCAGCAGAGATGTGTCTTCCCCTTTGGATTGCATGAACTCCTTGATTTCACCCAAAAGTGACAAAAAACGAAGCAAAATCCGTCCCCTGCTGAGCCATCGGATTTCCGTATGTAGTAGCAGGTCACCATATTCAGCTGACAGCTCCTCCAATAGCACCTTGAATGTTCTGTGCTGTTTAGCTCTGGAGCGGATGCTGTTTATGATCTTCACGACGGGAGTCATGACGTGCTCGAAGCCGATCACCTTTGCGCATAACGCCTGCTGGTGAATGATGCAGTGGTAATGCATGAAGTTTGGGAACTCTGTGTCACCTTTACAGTGAGCGATGAATCCCGTATGTCGGCCGATCATAGCAGGAGCCCCGTCGGTAGTCACTGATACCAGCTTTTCCAACGGTACCTTTTTCTTCGCGAAAAACTCCTTCACCGCGTTATAGATGTCAACTCCCTTCGTTGTTGTCTTTAGCGGCAGTAGTGTCAGAAGTTCTTCTTTTGTGGAGAATCTTTCACAGAGGTAAAAAAGAACTCTTCCTCCCATTCACTGTGAAAATTATATGTTTTCTTCCTTTTTTCCGCCATGTTTTCCTCATCTCCTCACCTTTGCCTTTGCTGGTCTTCACGGCAACTGTTTCCGTGGAGACCAGCTGGCACTAAATATTAGATCATGATCTAATATTTAATAATAAAATTTTTTTTTATATATTATCTCTAACAAATTAACGCCAATGCAATTGTGATTAAAAAAAAAAGCAAGAAAAAATAAAAATAGATGCAGCTTACTGGTAAGTTGTTATGGTGAGCTATTTTTAGAACAGGCCCGCGGGCGACTCATGTGGTCCTTGCGGGCGACCTGGTGCCCGCGGGCACCGTGTTGGTGACCCCTGATTTACATACTGGACATTCCTGTGGTAGACGTTTCCCCAGCCTGTAACAGAATCTGATGATAGGCAGGTGGGAATTTTTATTATGTGTGTGTGTGTGTGTGTGTGTGTGTGTGTGTGACAGTCGGTACGTGTGTGGGTGCACCGGCTCCTGTTCATTGACGTAAACTGCGTATCAAGACTGGGGAAAAACACAACACGACCTCAGGTTTTTAAAAATTCCCACGAGCAAGCGAAACCTGGGTTTCGTCCAGCTCGACAACATGGCATTCGCCTCGCTTCAGCACCTTTTTCCCTGTGGTGAGTTTGGTACAGAGGTCCTCATTTGCAAAGTAGCAGGGAGACAATAGACGGCGCTGGACAGCCAGAGCCAAAGTGTGTCAGTGAGAGGAGACAGACAGACGGGAATGAATGATTCATTTACAGGCAGCCACTGGCCCGTGTGAGTCTGCGAGACTGTAAACGCTTCGTTCCTCTGCAGACACACACGCGCCTCTCTCCCTCTTGTGCACACGCTTTTTAATAAATTGTAATATTCTTTTTTTTATGTAACCAAAATTGATTAAAATCATTAACAGTGATAATTGTATATTAACAGCAGCGATAAATGTGCTCACTGTGCCTGGACATGGGCTTTTTCTAATCCATCGCATCGCGCCCTTTCCATTTCTCTGTCTCAGACACCTGCTATGTGCTGTCATTCGCCATCATCATGCTGAACACCAGCCTGCATAACCCTAACGTCAGAGACAAGCCCCCCGTGGAGCGCTTTATCTCCATGAACAGGGGGATCAATGAAGGGGGAGATCTGCCAGAGGAGCTTCTCAGGGTGAGGATTTGTCTGTACCAAGTGTGTGGCGCGATGATTTAAATGTGCGATTGCCCTGCTGCACGCACTCCATACAAATGAGACATTTAATTTACTAGCTTCCCCTGAACCACCACTCTCTCTCTATGCAGAATCTTTACGACAGCATCAAAAACGAGCCCTTCAAAATCCCAGAGGACGACGGGAACGATCTGACGCACACCTTCTTCAACCCCGACAGGGAAGGCTGGCTCTTAAAGCTCGGTATGTATGGGGCGCCTCAGAGGTGCAAAATTAACCTTCACCATGGTAGTTCATGTTGGTCATGTTGGTTGCAAACGTGTGCTGTATTTTTGTTAATAGATTAGACAGACAGACATCACATAGTGAGGTGCCACAAAAAACTACAAAAATGGTGCCTATGACCAACGAATGACGTTTGCCTGTTACCGCTGTCGCATGCGAGCATGCAAGAATAAATGTTAAGCACCTAGGGTAGACTGACTCGATTAAATATTTCACCAGATTCACTCCAGAATAATTAAAACCTTGGAGAAGCAAAATAATAGCAAATGTAGAGGGCTGGGGTTGATCGTGCTGAAGGTGGAAGCATGGCTGAGAGGATCGATGAGAGGTGGGTAGGCAAGGAGTGGAGAGTCGAGCAGGGAGAGCTGCTGTGGCTGATGGTGCGAGACAGATTTGTGGGCAGCATGAGCTTCAAACACAGGGGAGACTTGGTTGTCAGGCAAGTGAGATCACAAGGAAACAAAGAGCTAGGCAAAACTAAGTTGGCCTTGGCAAAGGGTTTCAAAGGAAATTTGTGGTGCACCTGCAGCATGTCTGCTTTTGTCTTTATCCATCAGCTTGTGACCTCTCCTCTTTGTTTTGTCTACTATTCTCTTGTCCTTTTATAGTAATCTCTGCATTTTCTCTCTTCATCTTCCTGCCATGGTGTTTTTTATCTCTCTTTTTTTTTCCTCCCATGTTTTGGTTCCTCCCTCCCTCTCTCTGACCTCTGTTTCACTCTTCGTTCTGCTATTCCATTTTGCTCTGTGATGGCTGCTCCCTCTTTAAATCTCTGTATTAGGAGGAAGGTAACACTTTGTCTTCATTCCGCCGCTCAATTCATCACAGAGCGCCCTCGTTCTGACACTGGCTGCCATTATCTCCTTAGCACAACAGGCCCTTGAACATGCTGACCTGCTCATATAATTGTGTTGTTGTATCATAGCTGTAAATGGGAAAATAAGTGTATAAGCAATGTGATGTGATGGATTATCTTATTTGAAGTTAAGTCAGAGGTCAATGATCTGGCTCATTCTGCGTGGGGATTGGCTGTATTATTCCTCTTGTGGCTACTGAGAAGGCACAAGGGACACAGCTAAGCTCGTGCTTACGAGAGCTCTAATTTTACTCAGTTTTTCTAAGATTTCTTGCCTTTTTCCATACCAAAAAAAGCTGTATCAGCTGTAGCATTAGCTTCAAAACCTGCACACAACGATTAGAATCCTTTCTGCAACTTCACTGAAAGGAAGCATAAAATTATATAACAGCCATGAAAATATCAGCAAGTACCCCAAAAGGTTAGGCCAAATTACTCGTCAATAGAACGTCAATTCTTTGTAGATGCCAGGAATCATCGTGATTCATACCGATTAGCTGAACGGGTCATCTCATGCTCTCTACCACTTCCCTGCACGTCACACATCTCCTGCTCCTCCTGCCAGAACACGCAGTCGTGCTCGGGCTTTAGTGAATGTGGCTGCTTGTGTCTGCACTGTGGGAATGCGTACCTACGGTTGCGTGGCTGGTCATGCAGCGAAACATCAGAGAGAGCCTTTCCCTTTCTTCATTGTCCTCCATTTGTTCCTGCCCTGCAGGCTTTATTACCTCCCGCTCATTCAAGGATTTCTCTGTCCTCTAGCAAATGAGCTGCACTCACTAGACTGTTTTAAATCTTTTGAATTCTTACAGCAGTATATTGGACTCTAATCTAATCACAGCTACATCGACCTCAAATGTTTAAGGAGTTTTAAGGAGCAACGAAGCTCCTTAAAACTCTTGATTTATGTTGTGCTGGTAGTCCCAGGCACAAATAAGGTGAATTAAACAGGGAGGTGTAAATTTAACTCATTGACTTGCCTGAGGGCAGCACAGAGGGCAGCGGTTAGAACTGTTACCTCACAGCTAGAAGGTCTAGGCCATCTGGCCGAGGCCTTTCTGTGTGGAGTTTGTATGTTCTCCATGTGTGTGTGTGTGTGTGTGTGTGTGTGTGTGTGTGTGTGTCTTTGGACATAAAAGTGGGTTAAGTTAATACTAAATTTCCTATTGTTGTCAATGTGTGCAAACAGTTTTCTGTCTCTCTGTGTTAGCTCTGCGACAGGCTGGCGATCTGTCCAGGTTGTACCTGCCTCGTGCCCTATGGCAGCTGGGATTGGCTCCAGCCCATCCATTCATCCACCAACTCAAACTCTTATAGTTTAATCATAGCAACAAATTTTCATAAAAACTACATTTATTTGAGCTTTCTGTAAACAAAACAAACTGATGATGGCTCTGTATATTAAGTGTACATGTGGTTCCCTGGACTGCAGCAGAGTAAAACTTCTGTTTCGTTAACTAGTCCAATAAATCATACTGGGTGTTAGGATGATAATCTGAGTCACATAAGCGTTACGTTATTGATTACATCAGTGACAGCTGCTTTGTGCACGTTTCATCCAGTCAGCAAACAAGTTATTATGAAGATTATATGTTGACATAAGTCCCATTAAGTTTTTATTTTTTATTTTTTGATTACATAGACAAATTGTTTATCATGTTGTTGATGGGGTAATTATCAGGAAATCCAATAATCCCAATAATCCATTTTTTATTCAATGACAGAGCTAGATGGACAGATTGTGGGGAATTCCTTATATTTTGCATTAATGCATTAAAATGTCGCCCTATGACAGCTGGGATAGGCTCCAGCGCTCCCCCGCAACCCTGAAAAGGACAAGCAGGAGCAGATGCATGGATGGATGCATTAAAATGTTTCTAAGACTGTCACTGCAACAATCACAGGCCATTATTTATTTTTTTCTGCTGCTTTCTATTTAAAAAGTGTCAGGCTTTTCTCAAATCGGGTCATGGCGCTGCTTCTCTTAGCTGTCGCATGTATGCGTTCGTATGTGTCTGTGATTCCTCCTGGAGGAGAAACACCTTCATTCCCCTCCAGACCATTGCCCTTGCAGGCATCGGTCTCAAGGGATTGAGGGATAAGGGTCTGATTCGGTCTTATAATGCTGGGAAATGTTGATTAGAACCAGATGTGGAACGTGGAACAAAGCAGGTTAGCTTCCACATACACAAACAGATTCACCTCTTCAGTTTACCCTCATACGCTGTTTGTTTCTCCCTCGCAGGTGGCCGAGTGAAGACGTGGAAGAGGAGGTGGTTTATTCTGACTGACAACTGCCTCTATTACTTTGAATACACAACAGTAAGTAGGCAATTTGGTGTGTGCACGTGTGTGTGTGTCAGGACAGAATTTGACCATTTCATGGTGCACAATGGTGAAGGTGTGCTTTGCCAATTCTTAAAACGTAAAACCTCTAGTGACCGTGAAAACGTATGCACAAGTGGCAAATTTATGCAATTTATATGTAAAAACGACGTATGTTCACACACCGACCTCGATCTATATTTAAATCCACAGAAAATGAAACAGTACTTTTTATTTGAAATATTATAATTAGTCATCATGTAGATGTTACGAGCCTTGGTACCTTCGGTAGTTTATCGGTTAAATTTAATCAATATTAAACCAGTTGTCCAGGTGGAGTTTGGGAACAAACATGCAGACATACATATAATCAATCATCATGATGCTGGTGTTAAAATAATCTATGCTAAGATAATCAGCTAATTGCACTGCAGTCATGACTTGGTTTTCAATATCGGTGGCCAACTCTCAGCAGAATTGCGAGTAAATATAATCTCTAAAATGTCAGACTGTTCCTTTACGAATGCATCTGTAATAAATTTTCACATTATTTTAAAATATTTAACCCAGGACTGTTTAGTACAGTTTTGTGAATAGATATAGTAGAGACGGATTAAACAAAGGGGCATCAGATTAGTCTGTCACACACACATGCGCGCACACATATTGGCACTGGTCTGTGCCTTCCAGCTTTGCTATTTAACAGATGCCGCCCCCTTGACCTAAATGAACCTCACTCCAGCAATTAACATGAGACATCATAGGAAACATCTGCAAAGTCTGCAACACACATCTGGCCCTGCTAAGCTATAAGCCAAGTGTCTCCCTCAAGCCCGCGACCATGAATCCCTCAGCACATACAAACGCCTTCTGTGGTGGGGGGCATACGCAGAGCCAGCTGTGAGCAGCTCTCCCAGGGCATTTCCTCCCCCCACGCTTTGCCACCTTATTAGAAGGAAGATGACAAGCAGGACATGGGGCTGTTCCTCAAGAGCTCTCCCAACACACACACACACACACATCTGGCCCCGCAGACACAATGGGGGGATGGAGAGAGTCGGGTTACATCTCCTTTGGGTGACCAGGATGAATAAAAACCTTCAAAGTGCTTTAATCGAACCTTGATTTTTACTTGGATGCATTCAGACTTAACATAAAGGTAAAAATGGCACCTAAATAGCAAATGTGTTGCATCAAAAACTCTGGGAAAATTTTGTGACACACATATTTTTGAGGTCTTGTTATTTGAAACTGCCTTTAGTAAAACTCCACACTAGAAAACAAAAAGTACTAAATGTCTTCAATATTACCAGTGATGATAAAAGTGTGAAGGTTGTTTGCAATTACATTTTTACAAATTCTTGTTTTTTTTTTTTTAATGAATCATATTCTGTCCCACCAACAAACAAGACAGCCAGCATAGCCTGTATATGAAAGATGGATAATTTAAAAAAAATAAATAAATCACATTTTGGTTTTTGTCATTTTTGGGAGGATCTGGCTCAGAAACACTCATCCAGAAGCATCATGCCCTGCTTTATCATCTATTTTACCATAATGGTTCCATAATTTATAGAATAACATCATATTATATCAATCATACCTGAAACATGCAACTGAGACCATAAACTCACCGGAACGGTGTTTATTGAATTCATAAATCAGGTTAGCAAATAGTTAGTTTCTGTCCAGACTACTTTTTAAAAATTGGAGGCTACATCCATCTTTTTTTATATACAGTCTGTGACTGGGTCATGGCAGCCACAGCACAGCTACAGCATAAGGCTAAAGGTGTCACAGGTGATGTGACAATGATCCAGGCGGATCTTTTGTCACTGTGACTTCATTTGCACATAGATATGATTATTGTAAATGATGTGCATGCAAATGAATAAGTGATACTGAGGACTGTTTTTCTGTGTCTCTTCAGGATAAAGAGCCTCGTGGGATTATACCTCTGGAAAATCTTAGTATCAGAGAAGTGGATGAGCCGAGAAAACCTGTAAGAAACACCTCCTGTCCCTGCGAATAAATCCTCATCTCATTTAAATTTAAATACCTTTGCACTGCCAAAAAAACAACAACACACAAACAATGTGTTCTCGGATTCTTTCATCATGTAAATCAACAGTTTCATGATTTTTCTTTAGAACTGCTTTGAGCTCTACAACCCCAACCATAAAGGTCAGGTAATCAAGGCCTGCAAAACGGAGGCGGATGGACGTGTCGTCGAGGGAAACCACGTGGTGTACAGGATATCTGCCCCCACCCCGGAGGAGAAAGAAGAGTGGATCAAATCCATCAAGTAAGAGACGCTGCGTTAGTGTGGATCCATTTACACTGAGAGGGCACTTAGCCAACGCCTGCCTGCTCCCATGTGGGACTTTCTCATGTCTGACCTTGACTGTGAGAAGCCCACACACACACGCGCACACACATACACGGAGCTGCGAGCTTAATCATAACTATGCTTGAGGCTTGAGTACACACACACATGCAGACTGGTGACTAACTGTGACTCATTTTCTCACACTTCCATGCAGATAACACTCGGAGGTGATGTCTGCTCTGCTGGATAAGCACACTTGCCTTTGATTAGCGTGCAACAAGAAAGGGGGGGGGAACACACACACCTGCTCAGACTCGGTGCACTGCTGTACACTTAAAAACATAATGACAGTTTTAATGCATTCCCATCCAAACACTTGTTAAACACAGAGAGGAGTGGAGGTGCTGCTGCAAATTGGACCCACTGGGTAACTTTCGAGCATGCTGGTTATGATCGGCTCTGCTTCAGTGCGATCAATATCAGGCGAAAAATTGTACTGCTGAATCTTCCCCGTGCCCCGATGAGATTTAAAAACCCTTGGTGTGGAGAGATGTTTGATGAAAGTGGGGAAGGTTTAAGGGTGAGTTACTGGAATCTTATTTTGGTGAGCATGGCCTGGGGTATGGTTAAATAGACTGAAAACTGCTAATTTTCTTGGTTTGGAAAATTTCACATGGGGGGGGGGGACTGCTGGCTTCTCGTGGCTGCACATCATGAAGTCTCCTCCTGTCACTTTGGCAGTGGAATGATTACACATTAGACTCAGCGGGGCAGAGCTGTGCTGCCGCAACCACACTCCGGGGCGGCAGACTGTCCTGTGGTCAGCAGATTTCACACAAGCACGCGACTACACACACACACACACACACACACACACACACTGTCCGGCCCTGATTCAACCTGCAAGGCTGGAAACTACTGTTGTAGAAACTGTTCTGCACTTGCACACATGTCAGCCGTCATGTGGTGGGAAAGCGGCTAATTACTCAGCGTTATTCCCATCAGCAATCTGTGACTCCGCTATAGAAGTCCAAGTTAAATACGCCGTGGTTGACGAGCAGCTGCGTTAATGAAAAACTTGAAGTTGTAATTTTTACAATTTTATGGCAGCTCCGTATCACATGTGCGAGGTGAAAGATGCTCATTGTGACAAACCCACACATGATTCACACTTTAACCCACAGTTCCTCTTTGCTTCGTGAAGCGTTGGAGCTTTTTTTAGCTCGTGTTGACTTTACAGCCCGCAGCTCATTTTGGTTCAGTCTCTCACCTTCACAGCACAGCAGTGCTTAATGCACGCAAAGTTAGCAACTACCTCACTGAAATATTGGACAAGAAAAAATGCACATCAACTTAAAAGCTCATGAACTTGCAGCATGTCTGCTCCATCCTAAAATTCTGTTACTCAATATTTGACTTCCACTGAACTAAGATACACAATTATCAGTCGCACAGATTTCTAGCTCAGCGAGTGTGTTGTTTGTGAAGAACAGCGTTCAGAGGTGTAAGTGCCAGATTTTGGTGCTGATGAACTTGTAGATGGGTGATTTATTTCAACTATACAGACAAAACAGGATGGATAGGATAGAGATATCCAGTTCAAGGTGACAGGAGGGGCTGTAGCCTGCCCCAGCTGTCATGGGGTGAGAGGCAGGGTACATCCCGGAAAAACCATCAGCCTGTCGCAGGGCTGACACAGACAGACTAGATAGAAGCAGTTTTGCTGATATTAAAAATAGGTGTTGTCGTTGTTAAATCTGTTCCTTCCTGTCCTCCACAGAGCAAGCATCAGCAGGGATCCTTTCTACGACATGCTGGCCACCAGGAAGAGGAGGATAGCCAACAAGAAATGATGATGACTCACCCTCACTTACGTCAAGTGTCAGCAGCATTTCTGTCATCAGAGGAATCCTTGTGTGTATGTGTGTGTGTTTAAGAGTCTCAAAGGCGTCCGATTCATACGTTCTCCGTCAGCCCTGCGGGACATGCAGTAAAACATATGGGACTAACGTGGATCATCCCTACTTCTGCCTGAAGATTTGTCTGCACCTCAGTTCTTGGCTGTTGGGAATTAAAGATTCAAATTCAGTCTGCTACAGGCAAAAAATATAATAAAAAAAGAAGGTAAATTCTCACCACACTAGACGACGATGGAGAACAGCATGAGGACTTCATGTAACTGGAGATAGCCATAGCTGTAATCATTAGTCTTTTCAGCATGCCCTAATGTGAGACTACACCCTGCTGGACACATAAGGTGCTGCAACACATTGGGAGGATTTGAAAGCTGAATGTTCAGCTCCCAGCCACTCAGACCTACTTGTCTGGTCTCAGCGTTTCATTACCTTCACCTCCTTCGACAACTGCCAACAATATTTTGTAGATAATTCGCAACTACAGAAAGCCTCAAGCTCATCAGTCAGCTGGTCTGATTGATGTAGCCTTTAAGTGACTGTACCTGTATATGCAAACATACTCAACATGGGCTCGTACACGTCCATTTACGATATTTCCTTTTTAAAGGCAAACCAAGTCGTGTGTAACGAAGCCTGCCAGCAGTAACGCATCATATTAACTCACATAGTGAAGATCCACCTCTGCGATCGTTTCTTTTGTATTTATTTTCTCATCTTTTCACAAAAAAAAGCAGCCCTCCCCCCGACTCACATTATGCATGTATAGTATATAATTTACATACCGTTTTGTTTTTTCTGTATTGTGTTCACGTAGTGTGGAAATCATAATGGCTGTAGCCTTTACCCGTTCATTTTCTTTTCATTTTTAGTTTGACAGCTAACAAGTTTACAATAGTGGAAGAGGGTCATTGTGCAGCTTCCCCTCACACTGTTATTACTGAGGTTCAGATAGTATATGTAATATGAAAGAGAATTAGGACAAACCCTTTCAAAATAAGATACTGGAATTTGCTGGAATACGTGTGAATGCTCTAACCGGAATTTTGAGAACCGTTTTCCCCAGACAGATCAAACCGCCCCACAAAGCCAAAACTTTCCTCACGGGCGCAGCTTTCAGCTCTAAGCACGGTTTGGCGTTTGTGCGGGAAAACGGCTCTCGAATACTTTGATGTACACTTTGAATAAAAAATACATGCTGATAAGAAAACAGCTTTTTGCGTGCATGTGAATTCAGCGAGCAGTGCTCGACTCACCAAACTTACCAGGTCTTTGGTTATTTCAAACATGGATACAGTGCTGTGAGAAAATTAGAGTGAGCTGAGCCCAAACAGCTAGAAAAGTGTTTGTATGTAACAAAAACCTGAATACATAGGAGTGTCGTTAGTGGATCTACATTATAATTTAACCGTAGTGGAAGGTTTGCTCAACAAGAGTCTCATACAGTCTAGTCTATATCATACAAAAGCACACAGGGGCTTTAAAAAGCAAAATCCCTGCAACTCATCTCAATCAGCATTTTTTCCCCATTCATTTCAATGCAGCTTGTAAACAAAGTCCAAGACCAAGAACAAATTACAATTTCTGACATTAACAAATGTATTTTAAGGCGTTTACCTTATACAATGTATAAATTCGTACATGCTAAACTTAAAGGTATAACAGCAGTTTTTCTTCCAACTTTTGTCTAGAGTTGAAAAGGAAAAAAAACAAGAACAAAAAAACAACCCAAAGCATATTCATCACTGAATTTGTCCAGAGAATATGCTCAAAATTTGTTCTTCTAAAAACACAAAACAGAAATCTGAGAATCCTGATACAGGATTTGATTTTTTTTTTTTTTTTTTTTTAACATATAAAAGTAACTGATATTACAGTTCAAAATTAAATTCACAGTATTTTTTGACGCTAGACGACAAACTGTATCTTAAAAAAAAAAAAAAAAAAAAGGAAAAAGTGGTCCACCACCATGACAGCAATAGCGTGGTGCTTCTTTTTGTTTTTCGAATGTGGGAGAGAGCGGCATGACAAAACTATTTTCAAAAAACAAAAAACCCCTCTGCATCTGGTGAAGAAAGTTAAAATTACAGAGTGAATCTTAGGCTTCACAAATGGGAACGAAGATGAAAATGAAAGCTGGGAAATGTTCTCAAGTCTTTCCAGGGTTAACATGGAGGTATCAGTCAGCAAAGCTCTGTTCCCACCACTGCACTCATCACCCCCCACCCCACCCCACCCTCCCTCCCTCCCTCCCTCCCCTTGCACAAATAACTCCATTAGTTTCACGGCTCCCAGAAAGAAATAAAGTAAAACATTGCAGCTGTGTAGATATGGTGACATCTTAAACTTCCGATGCCTTTCAGTCCTCTCGGGCATCACGTCATTCCCTTTGTTTCGTTCCTCTTCGAAGCAGGTGGATATCTGTGATTGATGTTAACACGTTTTTTTCAAGTCCTGAGTTCCACTGAGCAGCAGTTGAGATGTTTAAGCTCCAGGCTTTGTGTTCATACAAGTATATATTAATATTCTTCATCATAAATGTTCAACAGGTTTCTTTTTAACCGATAGCTAGGAGAAATTACGGCAAATAAATAAGCCCATTTGAGGAGAGGGAAAAAAAAAAAAAAAAGGGGGGGGGATAGTTTAAATTTTAAAACACTTTACTTAAGGTAAAAATACAATATTATTCCTAATGAAGAAGCACCACGTCAAAAAAGTTGATGTCATTCCTCTGCTGTTGTTAAAATTCGGTTGATGGATCTGAAATGACAAAGATGAGGTCTTAGTGAAGAGAAAGTATTAGTAGCTACATCGACGCTGACCATTTAAAAAGACATCCACTCACAGAGTCAGTATTTCAGGTCACTGGGAAATCCACTGCCGCTGATTTGGCTGTAACCTACAAAACAGGGTTTGATGCTTTAAAATTGGACTAGCTCGTCAGCACCATTTAATTCAGCATTCCTGTGATTTTGGAGACTAAATGAATACCTGGTTGTCCATTGAGATGGCCGTAACTTGAACCGTTTGCCGGTGCGGTATGATCGGAAGGTAGTAGATGGTCACCGCTGCCGTCAGCGTAGTCTGTGCAGCGACGTTTTTCCGATGGAAAACCATTGTCATGTTCAAAGTCTCTGTCAGAGTGGTGTCGCTTGCGGCTCTCCCTTTCCTCGCTGCTTCTGTTTCTGTGGCTCCGAGCTGCGTCTGGGCTGTGCAGTTCGGGATCGCTGTCCTGATGTCTCTTCTTTTTCCTTTTCTTCTTCATTTCCGCAGCTCTGTCTGAATCTCCGTCAGAACTTCTATGGGATGACAGAGAACCAATCACATTGTTTAACAAAACCAAGATCTCAAGCTTTACGGCCAGCCTAAGACAGAAAAAGTGACCCATTATCAATAAAATGATGAAAATTCTTTCCGTTTTTAAGAAAATATTAATACTGATAGTGAGCTTTAACCCCATATTATTTTCAAAAAAAATCTAGCTTAAAACAAACAAACATTTCCTTCTGTTTTCATTAAAGGATTGAGAGAAAGATGGCAATACTCACCCACTCTCACGGTGTCTGTCTTTATCCTTTGATTTCTTCTTTTTCTTACTCTTTTTGTGTTTTTTAGTGTGGCGGGCCTCAGAGCTGTCGTCCCTGTCTTTGCTGAGAGTCCTCTTGTGATTTTGATCCTCTTTGTCTGGAGAGGAAAGGCGAGCCCGTGGCGGGGAGCCCTTGAACTTGTTTGTTTCTGGTGCTGTAGAAGGTGAGAAATTTCCTTCCTTTGAGGAGTAATTTTCTCTCTCTTTGCCATTACTCTTATCCTTCATTGCCCAGGAGTCTCTACTATCCTGCAGCCACCTCCGACTGCCACGAGACTCCTCTCGGTGGGAGTAACCATATCCCCTTCGCTCATGGTCAATGTCCTCTCTTGACCGGTAGCGGTAGTAATGGTAATGGTTAGAGCACCTGTCGCGATCACGCTCCCGAGGGTGCTGGAAGGTTCGCTCCCGGTGACGATCGGCCTCCCATTCCCTGTAGTAACGTCCAGAAAGGGGGAAACGATCCCTGTACTGGCGGTGGTGACCGTCTTTGTAGTCCCGTCTGTACCGGTGACGATCGCCGTCGCTTTCTCGTTCGTGACTCCTATCCCTGTAGTGTCTTTCTCTATCTCTGCCAGAGCTAGAGTACAGTCTTTCCCTGTCTCTGGAAGATCGTCTTTCATTGCAACTAGAACTAGGCTTGGACTGATACTGCTCCTTAGTATCCTTACGTCCTTCAGTCCCTGTTGTTGCACATTTATCTTGTGGTAGATCCTTGGCTTCATCCTTGCTTACGCTAACTTTCTGTGGAGCTGCAGAAGCCCCACTGGTGCTTTGAGAGCAGCCCGGCTGAGGGGGTAAGGCTGCAGGGTTGTCATCTTGCCCAGAAGAAGAAAGAGCGGAAGCAGATTCTTTAGCTGCAACAGAAGGGGTAGTTGTAGCAGTAGCTGAGGGTGAAGCGCTAACGGCGGAGGATTCTGTACAGTGAGGCAGGGGTTCAGATGGAGTTTTAGCCCTTGTGACAGGAGTGGAGAAATCCTGGCTTTCATTAGCAGCAGGATGAATGCTCTGAGAAGAACTGGCCTGGGATGAGGCATCTTTGCTGGAAAAATAAAATACAAAAGCAATATGAGCAATGCTTTGTCACACTGGCAGAGAGGAAAGTCTGCACAGTTTTAAGATCACTCCTCTAAACTTAAAAATTTAAATGCATAAAATGGACAGCAGAGCAATAAGTTTTTTTTAGTTCAGTGTTAGGCTTACTTTGGTTGGCTATGGTCACTGCCTATTCCATTAGCAACAGGAGCCGTAGACGTCAAACTGCCATGATTACTGCCAGAGATCTGATGTGCCCAAAATAAATAAAAGAAATATTAATAATACGTCCCTTTAAGAAAAACAAACAAAAACCCAAACAGACAAGCATTCTAAAAATAAAGACAAGATTTACCTTGTCAGGGCCGCTGTGTCCATTCACTTTGTGATGACCATTGTGGTGCCCATTTTGACTGGATTTGAAGTCTCCATACGTTTGTCCATTTAATCCATTGCCGTGATGGTGCACTCCTGACTCCCCATTGGCGGTTTTGGGAGAATTATCAAAGACATTTCCTGTGTCTTTATTTTCATTAGGATGAGACTTGGATGAACTGCCGTTATCCAGAGTGCCACAGTTCTCTTGGTCTGATTCCTCTGAAGACTCTTGGCTGTACGGCACCAGGAAGGATGCCCCGTTTCCTACAGGGTTGTGATCCCCATTACTGAAAGGCATGCCGCCGACTCGGTTTAGTGGACGCGGAATAAAACGAACGTCTGGTTGGACGTCTGAGGTAGACTGTGAGGAGGACAAAGAGCTGGAGGAGGAGGAGCTGCTGGCGGAGGACGGCTGGCAGTAAGAGGAGGAAGAAGCAGATGGGCGGTTCGGTTTGCTTAGCCCAATTGAAAATGAAAGCTTCTGTCGTTTGTCGCTGTCTGGAATCATTGTGGGCCGGCTTACTGAGTGGGAGATGGAAGCAGAGGAAGCAGAAGTAGCTAGTCCATGGTTTGGTTTCCCCACCGCACTGCCGCTGGTGCTGGGCTTGGAGCTTGTGGGATAGTCCCTCAGAGATCCATTCCCATTAACATGAAGCGAACTCTGAAGGAACAAGAAGTCACAACAACAGGTTTTTAGAAGACAAACACTGGGTTTAACAAAAACAACAACATTAGCAGTACCCTCAGGTGAGGAAGTACCTTGTTCATGTGTGGTGGCAGCTGGGGACCTATGAAGCCAACACTGTTGTGATGCATGGTGGCCATGGTGCGTGGGATCACCACCGGCCGGGGAGATGACTGACCAGATATGCCAGCGTTATGGTTCACGTGGCTGTAGTCCCCAGTTTTTTTCACATCTGTGCACCTGATGACATGGAAAAAAGAATATTAACCATGACAAAGCATCAACATTATAACATTAGGTTATAATAATAAATTTTCTACAAGAAAAGTGGGAATAAACATGTCTACATTATTAAATAATGATGGGAAAAGTTCTACTGAAGGAATAAGCCTAGAATGTTTAAAAATACCGATGTTTACTCACTTGATGTAGAAGAGGACATAGGCCTGCTGGTTGAGGACGTTCCTAATGTCACTGACTGACACGGACGAGTCATTCATCTGAAACCACTGCCCATTGCTGGCCTGTGAGACAGAATGAGAGAGATGTGACACAGCAGATTCAGTTTCTGAATTGAATTTGAGCTAAAAAGAAGAATCTTATGGTTATATAGGAGTCTTTTTTTTTTTCCTCTTTCTTTCTTTCAATGCATACAAAGTATTTTTCTCTGTTTGCATTCAGTTTTCTGCTGAAATGTGTTGTTTATGGTGTGTGTTTGTTTGTACTAAGCAACAGCAACATTCAAACAGATTCGGGCACAGCCAGTACCTTAATATAGCAGAAATAGTGTCCAGCATGACAACTGAATCCAGAGTGAACCAGCACAGCATACAGCCTGTAGAGCTGGGGCTCCCCGTGGGACTGAGACATGAAGGGCCGCAGATCCAGATGCTCCAAATACTTCACATCCTGATGACCACCAAACAAAAAATTTCAAACATTACATGCAAATATCCTGTTTTATAATAAAACAAAGCATCTGTCATGTATCTTTATGACTTAAGCAGACACTATTGGCCATTTACCTTTGTGATTTTGCCTCCACTGAAGTTTGCAAAGCGTTTGAGTGAGATGGTGAGCACATTGGCGCTGCGATGGATTGTGAATCTTTTTGAGGCCGTTACCATTTTTTTGCACCTGAAGGAAACAAACATTCAGCTTGTTGACCAAAAAAATAAATAAAATAAAAAAAATCACACCTAAACACTAAAACTCATCATGGTTTGGCATCTCTTTGACTTACTTGGTGCATTTGTAAGCATTTTCGCCATCCAGCTGTTCTGGCTTGACAAACTGCTCCAGAGCTTTGGAGACATTTGGAGCAGTCTATATGAACAGAGAGAGAGAGGAAAAACCTCACACTCCATAATGCAGAGAATACATAGTAGCAACGTCACTTTGAATGTTGTCCAATTACCTTAATTTCCAGAGTGATATCCAGAAAAGGGTCAAATGTATCTGAGACAGCTTTGCAGTTTAAACATTTAACTGAAACAGAAATCAGTGCTATGAGTATCACACAAGCTGTAAGACATAAAAAGACAAATAAAAGAAAAATAAATCAAACCTTAAAAAACAGTGACTTACCTCTGGATCTTAGGTACCCGCCAAACACTTGATGGATGAAAGAGGTTGCCTGCGTTTGCCTGTCCAATCTATAATAAAAAGATAAAGCACAAAAGTTAACTAATAAGGACAGTGCAACAATTAACTGACCATTTATTTTTAGCATTTTGGAACCAGACGATCACTTTATAGTATTCAAGTAGCAGAAAAGACAATAGGAGGAATTGGAGCACGATTAATTACTTAAGAGGCCATCTGCTGCTACACGGGAAGAATTGATTTGATGAGAATTGACACTTTAGGTTCTTAAAAAAAAAAAATGAATTAATAAATTATTTTTAGGAGTCTAACAAGAAGCACAACACTCAGCCCAGTGCATCTGTTAAACGTGTAGTTTTGGTTAAATGTGCACATAGACTTTGAAGCTCTATAGTAACACATAGAAAAACCTGGATTTTCTGAATTTTGCTGCTGCAATAATAGCACTAATGCCATTAGGGTGACCTGAGGGGTTGAGTGCTCCTGCTCACACTGCTTACCCTGTTGCCTCAGAAGAAATCTATACTAGACACTAAGACTGGCAGCTCTCCCCCATAATCCCAGACACCTGTTTTACTACACGTTTAAGCCGCTTCTGATCTTTTCAAGCCCTGTTACCAAAACAAGCTACCACACCCAGTGTAAGAATACTTTCTGTGTTGGAGCAGTCAAGTTCATTAAAAAACTTGATATAATAATGAGGTATTATATCAAGTGGCTTGCCTAGTATGTAAACTGAGGTGTCAGTCAGGCAAGAGACTGAGGAATCTGCATTTCTGAAAAATACTCTCAGCAATTGAAGCATTAATAGTTAAAACGAACTAGTAAAAACTGCACTTCCTGAAAAAACAGGATAAAGGATTTATTTCATATTCTCCTACTGTCACGGTGTTACCTCTACGTAGCTAATTATGGATCTTACTACATAATAAAGTGCAAACACTGTCAAGCCCAAGTAAAAATATTTTTGTGTGTTTAATTTGTTTAGAATGCATGCAATGTAAAATGACACTCACTTGGTTCCAGGTAAGCAGGACTTTTGCATAGCATCCACTGTGCACCGCAGGAATTCATGAGCATCTTCCTGGCTTCCATAGCGGAAGTGCTTTGCAATCCCTGGGTGAGGGGAACGAGGAAAAACAGAACCAAAAAACAAAGCAGGAGGTGAATTATTGTAAAGGATACCACAGTTAAATGCAAGTTTACACTTATTTAAAAACAGAATTCAAAATCCCTCCAGATTATTTCCCTCCAAAATTACAAAAGGTAAACAGTCACACAGCGCCTCCTATCATTAAAATATAGGTAAACACTTTGCACAGAGCACAGCATCAACAGTCATCCACTTACTCTTAAGCTCATTGAGTACACCAATGGGCTTAATGACATTCCCAGAGTTGGCAAAAACCTGAATGATGTGGTTTTGCATGGTACACATCATACAGAACCCTGGCTCATGACCTGCAGCAGAGACAGAGACAAAATACTGAGTGAGTAAGGAGTGATACAATGTGAGAATCAGCGCAGGACTGCGTAACACCACTGTTGGTGAAATAAACTTACATGTTTTGGAGTGCTCCCGCGTCAGCATGTAGTTTGCTAAAGGAGGGGTGTAGCTGAGACACTGCAGGGCTGAGTTGAGGAAGCAGGTGTTCCCCATGTTCTGGAGGCCTGCACCAATGCGGTGAACCTGGGCCCACTTTAGGCTGAGCCGATCTGGTGAGAACAGCACCTTCTGGGGCAAGTCAATTCCATCGCTACTGCTCATCACTGACACACAGAGCCACAATTATTACTAAAAATCTGTTTCAATACATTTTAAAAAGGACATAATTTAATGCTAACTTACTTATACAACCACACACTGGCACATGGCAAAGTCATGTCAGGACATCACAGTAATAGCTACAACTATTAACAGTTATATAATGTGATTCTGGCCACTGTGAACAACTCCTAAACAGGCTCAGGAAGAAAGACGGGACAGTTTGCCTTCTCCTTTGTTTCTGCTAAACAAGTTGGGCTGCCGGTCTTTATATAAAAACAGCAATTGCATCACGAGCTGAAGTGACTGATCATGCAAAGCTGGATGCATTACATAACTGGATGAATGAACGGAGAAGGGAAGCAGCAACACAACACCCACAAAAACAGTTGTCAAACTTGTGTGAAAGCAGAAGCAAAAAGATTAGCTGTATGTTACTAAAACCAATTCTGACAAATATGGGTAAATAATGGCTAAAAAGTGTGGTTCCATATTTGCTAAAACAGGTTGGAAAACTATTCTGTCTGACAATAAAAATCTTCAAACAGCTTAAAAAGACATTTTGAAAAAAAGCCAGGCTTTGCTCTGACCTTGGTCCTTGGGCCGGTCCACGGAGGAGGGTGTACTGTTGTACACAGCAGCTCCAGGAGTGGGGGCCAGGCAGCCTACTGGAGCCTTGAGCCTTGGAGAGTCACTGGGTACAGTGGGGCCCACTGCCCAGCTGCTGGAACAACTGCCGTCCATCCCCACGTCTCCACTGGTGAAGGAGGGTCGGTTACATCCGGCTGACTCGTGGTCAGACTTTTCTGAAGATCCGTCAACTATGGTCATTGTTCATAGCTGCATTAGGAACAAAGACACATACGTTTATGAACTGAAAACAAAACAAAAAAAACTAAGTCGTTGCTAGGTTTGAATTTTCTCATTGTTATTTTGGAAAAAGGGAAAGAAAACTTAAATACTACATTAATCCTACACTGGTTAGGTAGCAGTACAGTGAGTTTGGACAACAACTACTAAATACAAAAGCCACATTAACAGATTATACCCAATTTCGCTGTGCAAAAAACTGCACAATGATAATAAAAAGCTCTAAGTCTCTTATAGCTTATAGTTAAATAACGCTATATTAAACACTGCCCTCATACCATCGCCTAAACTTTCAGCAAACAAGTATCAGAAATTGTGTTAGATTGGATGATTTGTTTACATTCACAAACAGACTAGCATAAGTGAGCGCCAAATATTTGTTTTTGACCCTTTGCTTTTATTTGAATCATCTTGTCAGATTCCTTTTAAATAACAAACACCAGGAGACAAGAGTAACTTTCGACATCTAATTTAACTCTGTCCAACTAACAAACTTAAAATATCGACAAAAATTTGTGTTTAGAAAACTCAAGAGGGGAAATGCCAGATAACCCACTCGACCGAGGAAATTTCCAAGTCGGAAGCACGTTTACAACAGAAGCAGCTGTTCCCTCCCACCTGCTCTTACAGAGTGGCTCACATTGGCTAAATGACGGCTGCTAGGCCTTTAACACGCAGCGTCGCAAAACCTCAAGAAAACACACAAAAAACCCTGAGCACATCAGACGGAGAGCAAGTTGAGAGCTTACCAGTCTTGTCGAATTCCGAGATGTAATGACGCGCACTTAAAGAAGATGCAAAAACCATCGAAACGCCGAACGCAACGTAGCTATCGAACTGTGCTAGCATTTTGTGCGGCTAGCTAGCTTGCCTACTTGCTAGCTAGCACAAGACTATGGACGCTGGCTGACATGGCGCAGAGAAGCGTAGTTACGGACCAGCAAGCTGACGGGTAGTTTCCTGGCTGTGCGGTGACATTTATTTTATTTAAAAATGTGTGGCCTGGGCAACGGGGCGTCTAGCTAGAGGAGAAAGGAGGGGCTCGACGCCGGCGCTTGTGTATGATCACTGCGCTGCTCTCTCCGACACGACATAGAGAACCGGTGTAAGCTTACTACAACAAATCTCAGCGGCTCACGCCTACCAAAATATTACGGGCGCACAGTTAAAGTGGCACTTGATCGTAAAGGCAATACAACACTCACCTGTAACCTGTTATGATCGCGTTAGTAGAGGTTGTAAATCCATTCCTTATTTCTAGCGGGTGTCCGGCGGTGAACAATGACGTAGCTAATTGCCCCACGGGTACATCCGGGTACCTGGGATGAAACAAGGCCTCTGATAGGTTCCTAAAATCGTCAAACGTTCCTAGTGAATATCCGGCGCATGTACATACCTCTAAACTTTGTGTACATAGTGTACCACCCCACAGTATGAGCTCTATAGCTTTATCGTGATTATAGAAGTGGTCCAGATTTAATTATTTTACTAAAACAAAACAAAAACGATGTAGAAATGCTATTTTCCCTATATTATTGGGTGCTCCCAGCATTTTAACGTTTGAAAGCTATTGAAACATAACAGAGCGCACCCCCTGTATCTCATTTTAAACAAATCTCAAACATATATGCAGGAAATATAGAAACCCCTCATCATGTAAATACAATAAGTGCCTATGTTTTCAGAAAAAAGAAAGAATGACAGGACTTATTGTGTCAAACAGTAAAGACTGCACCTTGAACTCTCAGGATAAACTATTCTGCTGCTCAGTTCTGCTTAAACATCGACTTGTCAAACTCATAATATAAATCATAGATTTTAAAGAAATACCTCAAATGATTTTAAGTGACACGGTGCTTTGCAGAAACTCTGCCGAATATATTAGAAATAATTTTTATTAAACTGCTCAATGAAGAAAAGTATTTGCAATCCAGATGCATGAGACACACTTAAATATTCAAACATACAAACACACTAATTTGCACTAAGCTAGCAACTTTTTTTTTTTTTTTCCTCAAAGGCTCAGGTGTTTTCCAGCTCGGAGAAATTAACTGTGAGTTGTGAAGTCTGGAGCTGAGTGATCCGTCTCCTCAGCTGCATGATCTCTTCTTCCTGCTCTTCAACCCTCCTCTGCAAACCGTGGATCACCTGAGGGTGAGGAATATTCTTAAAACTGGATTGGAATTATTATGAAAACAAAAACCTCAACAACTTCAAACAGTAAAACATAATCCACTCTTTACATGAGTAACTTTTATTTACTTTGTTTCCTTAAGTAAAAAAAGAAATAGTCTTTTAATTACACCATACCTTGTCTTTACTGCAGAAGAGTTCACTCTGTAGAAGCTGGCTGGCTGTGGGACGAACACTGGGTTCTTTATCTGTGAGATTCATGATGTATTTTGTCAGAACTGGCCATCTGTGGCAGAACGAGTCAGGGATTTTCCCTTCCCTCAGGTCCCCAAGTGTCCGGACCCGCTCCATTTCGGTACCAAAAGGCTGGAATAGCTCGAGAGCCAGCACTCCGATGCTGTACATGTCAGACTGAGTGAGCAGCAAATGAAGATTCATGTTCAGCACAGTTGTTAAAAGACAACAGAAAAAAATAATTAATTCTAATAAAATGTTACCATTTCTAATCATAAATTGCTAACACTTCAGAATGATTTTTACATGAAAAGAAAACATGAATTATTAATAAGTAAGGCAGTCCATTACCTTTGAATTATAATTGGAGCCCTTCAGTTGTTCTGGTGCAGCATACACAAATGTGCCAACACCTGAAGTATGGCTGCAATCTTGAAAACACCAGAAATGTCATTAAATAGCAAACGCTGCCATCTACTGGTGGTTCTGAAACATGCCATGTTATGTGGGTAAACTCTTACCGCTGTAAGGAGAAGTGTTGCTTTTGAGTCCATCCGCTATGATGTCCCTGCAGGCCAAACCAAAGTCCCCAATCCGAACATGACAATCATGGCCGTGAAGAAAAATGTTCCTTGGCTGTGGGGAGAAAAAAAAAAGGTTATAATTAAGTTCCATATGTCACTAAGGACACAGATTCTTTTATGTGAAATCTGCAATACAATAAAGACAAAAACTAAACATTCTTATGATTTGAGAGAATCTAACTTTACATAAAATGTGCAATATTTTTTCTTAAATTTCTTTCCACATAAAGGCTCTGATGGGAAAATACATTGAATAATTAATCCAGTCTGTCCCAGTGAACAAAAAGAATATATAAATAAGCAATTAAATGCAATAGAAAGCATATTTTTAATAATGGGACTATTTATACTGTATTTTGTTTTTTCCATTACTTTTCAATTGTATTCATTTTTTTATTTACGTTATTTGTAGTGACTTCACCTACATTTTCTCCCCATTTATTTCCCTGAACTTACTGATTTATGAGATTGCTAGACAACTGCGGCACTTGCTCAGTCTAGCTAAAGATAACTTAAAATGGAAAAATAAAATGAGAAAGTAAAAATATGAAAATAAAATTGAAGGTAACCAAACATGGTCAATTGTTTTTCAATTTCATCCCCCCACAGTCATCAAGATTTAACTTTAAGTACAGGTAAATAAAAGGTAACTATGTGATGCAAACACAGTTAGTTGCAGGAACGGATGCAGCAAGCCCCCAAAATTGGCCCCGAGTGCAGCAACAAGTTATCAGTTCAGACAGGAAGGCTGCACATCAAAGTTAGAAAAACACCAACCACAGAAAACAGAAGTAGCTTTCGACTTCCCTTCCGTAAAGTATTGCTTCCTGATGTCTTTCTATGAAAAACATCAGTGAATTTGCAGCACTTGACCATGCTGGAGGAGCACAAGGAGTGTTTGGATAAGAGAGGTAGCATTAGCAAAATTCACAGCAATGAATATTACACAGCAGTCATGGAAGAGGACTTGCAACGCATTGAAGACTTGATTGAGAAACATGGGAGCAATTTCCTCATTGAGCCACAAGGCAAAGTATATAAAGAAGCCTTCTGCAAGGTAAATGCAACAATGCTACCATCTTATAAAATACTGCAAGGATCTTTTTATGCTTGCAAGCAAGTCTCACTTCACAGAAACAAAGAAAGAAAACAACTTTGATAGCAAATAAATGTCAACTGTTTATAGGCAAACAAGAAACTTAAATTTATGATTATTCCATTTCTTCTTCACTCGTTTTTCCCGGTAGGGCTTTGCTATTCTTCCCCTTCACCTGGCTGCCTCTTACAGAAAAATCCAAAGCATGCAGAGTCTTCTGTCTGCAGGAGCAGACACTGAATTGAGGTATGGATGTAAGCACTAAAACCTGACATCTAACTCAGGTAGAATCACCTAATACTTCCTGAAGCATTTGATCATCATACAATTATTTTATAGGGGGTTGAGAACAAGAAAAATAATGTACTTTCTGTTAAAAGTCTTCTGTTCTCCATGTCTTCACCTTTACCTCTGTCACAGAGATATGCTTGGTCGAACCCCGCTGCACTTGGTGATAATTGGTTGGCCAAGCATCCTGAATACGTCCCAAAAACCAGATTCCAAGTTCCAGACTAAAGTGATCGGTGTGTGTACAAAGGCAGAGGCCTGTTTAAGGCTCCTCTGTGACCATGGTGTAAACATCAATGCTAAGGTGAGTTTTCCATGTAGGCAAATAGATGTCTAGCTGCTTCTTACAATCTCCTAACTTTGATGTTCAACATGCAAAAGGGCTACCAACAACGTCAAAGTCAGCATACTGTAATAAGTCTGTGGAAGTAAATTCTGCTTTAAGATAAATACTGGTTAAATTGTGGTTCATCTGTAGGTGGAGAGAAAAGGCCACCAGACAGCTCTTCACATATCAGTACGCTACAGAGCACTATCTGCTGTCCAAATACTGGCGTGCTATGGTGCCGATGTTAATGCTGTGGATGGCAGTGGGATGGCACCTCTGCATATGGCTGCTGGGATACTGCATAAGAATATTATTGCCAGTCTGCTCAGGCATGGCGCAAATGTTAACATGGTTTGTATTGTTTGAGAATTTGATATTCAGTATTATGTTTGTTTGTTTGTTTTTTTAATCAACTGTGCTTTATGGATAATAAGACATAGGAAAAGTTAATTATAACTGTCAACACCAACTTATCATTAATTAAATATTTACTTACAATCTTAATTACATACTCACTCAATTATATATGCTGTGGTTATAAAAAGCCCCTTCCCATCCAAAAGCATGGATCAAGTTTGTAAAGATGCACAATGGCAGCATGTGATTCAGTTTTCCTTTAACCTTTCTGCTCTCAACACTGTTGAAATATCTTGTGTCCTTCAACAAGTCTGTATTATTCTTTTTAATAGGGAGTGCAGCACACTGGGAACACCCCTCTACACCTCGCTGCTGTGGCAATGGCTACAAAGACCACTAAAACCCCAGAAGACGCCATTAGCAGCATCACTGAGCTGCTCGAACAAGGCGCGGAGCCCAATGCAGTGAACAACGCTGGCATGACACCTTTACACGAGGCATGTAGCATGGGAAATGAGGAGCTCGTAGACCTGCTGCTGAGCTACGGAGCTAGCATGTATAAGCTAAGCGAAGCAGGGGAGAACTGTCTGTACCTTTTCCTGAACAACATGCCTAATGTGAGAAATGTTTCTCTGCTAGTGAAGCTCCTCAGCCTGACCTCACCGCTTACTGTCTACAACCAAAAAGGCCACCTGCCCTTAACCTTAACAAAACCATGTTTCTTTAAACAGAGAGACTACCTCATGAACCTAACTCGACAGCCAAGGAGACTTCAGGATATTTGTAAGAGTGACATTTATCTAACACACGTCAGAGGCAAGAAAGAAGAAACGAGGAAAATCCTTCCTGACAAGCTGTACAAATTTATCTTCAACCATTGGGAGAATGTACACAACATCTCCTTTGTGACAGACAGTGAACAGGAATATGTAAAATAATAATTTCATATTACTCCAACCTGACACCAGTTCAAACTCCACCTGACTTTAAACTTTTGCATCAAACCGCTGACTAACCTTAAAGTAACAGAGGTGTGGATGAAAGAAAGAAAAGAGAAATCATACCTTCAGGTCCCTGTGCATGATTCCATTGGAGTGAATGTACTCCACACCTTCAAGTATGTGTCTTAGCAGTCTGAGCGTGTGTTCAGTATCAATACAGGCATAAGGACCTGAAAACAGAAAATACATCTATTTATTCCCCTCCCCCAAAAAGATTTTCTATCTCAGAATACCCCTAAAAATATTATCTGCATATATTATAAGCAACATGAAGCTCTGGGCTGTAAGTAATCTGAAATAAACATGGATGTATAACTGAGAAATTACATCTTGAGATTTGTTCCTCTTTGGGCTTGGCGTTCCTCTCAGAGATCCAGTCTTTTAGGGAGCGCTCACATAGTTGCATCTGGATATAAAGCATCAGGTGGAAGTGCACCTGCAGATATGCCATAACAGAAAAGTTACATCCTCTGCTTTTCTTTTTTGCAATAAAGAAAAAGAAAAAACTCCTATTGCTCATTTCCACCTTCATGTCTATTATTTATTATAATTTATGGGCTTTACTAGCGTTGCTTTGCAAGCCTATATAAAATTATCTTAAACTAGGTATACCCTTTCAGTTTATTCTCTGATAGGAATGCACTGTTCGAGAGCAGTGTGCTGGAGATGATCATATTACTGATATTCAATCTCACTGACATCCGTGTGAAAACTGTGAAAAATTATAAAAATAAAATAATTATAAATATTATAATTTAGATCAGTCTGAAGCCTGAACTTATGACTTCTACATACACTTACCTCAGTATCTGAAATTAGTTTAATTAGCTTTTTTAAATCCAAGAAAGTTTGGGTTTTTTGTTGTTGTTTTTTTAAATCACCTACCTCTTTAGAAGGCCTCGTTGGACGCTTCTCAGTCCACTGATGACACTCCTTGTCAATGCAGGAGTTGTTGTTTAGTTCCATGCTACTCCTACTGGACTCCTCATCCAAAACTGCTGAAGCGTCCCAACCCATGGCAGGACACTTGGAGGCCTTAATGGGACCTTGCTGTCCCAGAAAAACGCAAGGGACATAGTTCTCTGGGATGCGACGCATCGTCTTGGGACACACCACCTGTCCCTCCTGGGTGGGAACTAAGGCTTTTATAGGCTGCGTGTCTCTCTGAGGTACTTTGGCACTTGAAGCAGTCTCTGCGGGTGTTTGACTGTGGCTCTGAAAAACTATAGAGGAACTGCTGCTGTTCTTCTCCCCACTTTCATCAAGGCTGTAAATGAAAGAGTCGAGACAGACTTAGTGCAAGTTCACAAACTAATTACTAGTGCTGCCTGTACATGCCTCGAGATATCTAGTCATTCACTAGCAGAGATGGGCAGTTACTGTAATCAGATTACTTTTTTCGAGTAACGAGTAAAGTAAGGGATTACTATTGCAAAAACGGTAATTAGATTACCGTTACTTTCCCGTAGGAACGCTGCGTTACTGCGTTACTACAACCGTGATTTTTTTTTGCGAGAATGTCTCATGACAGTGACGTAAGCGAGTGCGACGTTCATGACAACAGCTGTGTGCAGATCAACAGTGGATCATATATCGAGTACTGGAGAGAGTATGAGCGTGCAGCATTTAAAGCGTGGAAGTACTGACCTTACTTTAAGTTTGATAAAAAGTGACAAAAACAGTGTCCGTTGTGCGTGGGAAGAAAACTTCTTTTTACAGCGAAAAAAAACCCCTAAACTTCAAATCAAATCAAATCAAATCACTTTTATTGTCACATCACATGTGCAGGTACATTGGTACAGTACATGTGAGTGAGCTTCCAAGCAAGCTCCGAGTGCGCTACCACGTAATGGGAAATTCACAGAGAAACTGCCGTATCCTTCCACTGACCGCTGCGGCACACCTGCACCAGGGTAAACCTCCGCGTACCCCGCTCCTGCTTTACAGGTGAAAATAGAGCAAAAGGACCGCTAGTCTTTGATTTTATTTATTCTCTGCTGTGTTTTACTTGCATCTATTTGAAAGACTGAGTGTAAACACTTTTTATGTGCTGGAATGTGCAGAAAATAGGTTTAAATATTAAACAAATTTCTTCCAGAGAATGTTGCATATAATTACATTTTTGCTTGATGCATAAAGTTAAAAGATTAAAACGAATAAAACAAGTTTTAAAAAGGGACTTTTCCATTTGATTACATTTTGTATGATGGATTATGTAGAAAAAGTAGAATTGGGCTGAAAGATCTATCGCTTTATCACCTATTCAGGTTGTAAATCGTGTTTTTAAAAAGTAACTAAGTAACTAAGTAATTAATTACTTTTGAAAATAAGTAGTCAGTAAAGTAACGGGATTACTTTTTTGGGGAAGTAATCAGTAATTAGTTACTGATTACTTTTTTCAAGTAACTTGACCAACACTGTTCACTAGTCACACAGACTTTATGCCAAGACCTGCAATAAATAGCCCACCTTTAATGGTATTTCTACACATAATCAAGAATAATGTTACTTGTGCTCTGAATTGAAGTCAGCAATTCATCCAAAGTGTTCCACTTCAAGGTAATTTTACAAAAGCAGGAGAAAATTATTAGTTTTGTCAAAATTTTCCCAAATGCTTTTAAACACAACAAGTCAGAAACCTAGTACATAAAGAAATCAACATAGGGTTTCTAGGATAAACATACATAATGTATGTGTTCCCAAGAAAACCATTTACAAAAATCCAGATTTCTTTCAGAAAAAAAGAAAACAACATTATCAGACTCCTGAAAAACTGACCTTTTTATTGAGCCATAGCACAAACCATTGCTGTGCAATGATGTAACTCTGTAATACTCAAAGCTTGTAAAATCAAGTTAAATCTAAGGGTTATCTTCTAATTTACACAGTTAAAACTTCAGCAAGAGTTTTAGCTGTCACATGAGAAAGCATTATGCCAAAGACAAATAAAATCAGTTTAGACTTGAGAAAAGAATTGTTGATGCTTACCAATAAGGAGATGGCTATACAAAATTATCACAGCATTTTGAAGCGTCAAGAACTGGAGTGAAAAGCATCACCAAGAAATATAAGGAGAGTCACACAGTAAAGAACGAGCCTGGTAGAGGTAGAAAGTGAAAGATCTCAAAGACTGTGGAAAGAAAACTAGAGGGAGACGTGTCTAAAGACCCCAAAACAACTGCCAAGACACCAATGAATGACTTAGCCATGTCGGGAATGGTAGACTTCAAGAAGTAATCCAATAGGGCCTCCAATTCAAGGAGATTTCTGTACTATATAAAAATCTAAGAGAGAACACGGCAACATCAACTGAATACATAAAAAAGAAATGGGAGCAGGAAATAAAAACTGATATCTCAACTGAGGAATGGTTAGATATGTGTGAAACCCAGAACACAACGACTAACTCAAGATGCTGGAGAGAATTTGGGTGGAAACACCTTACTCGATTCTTTATTACACCAAAAATCAAAAGTAAAAAGACTCAAGACAGTTTGCCATGCTGGAGAAGATGTGGTAACATGGAAGCACACCATACGCACGTGTTTTGGGAGTGCCTGAAACTGCATAATTTTTGGAAGAACGTGACTCTTGTAATAGGCAATATCTTGGGCTATCAATTACCACACAATTTTAAAACTGTATATCTTGGGAATATTAGAGAGTATGTTCTGTACGACGACTTGTATTTGACAAAAATCCTATTGATAGCTGCAAAGAAAGCTATAACAAGAAACTGGTACAAACTGGATCCGCCTTCATCAAAAGACTGGTCAAATATTGTTGGAGAAATCTATGCAATGGAAAAAATGACTTACATTCTCAGATTAAAGGAAGATATTTTCGTTGCTAAGTGGGAGAAGTGGACATTATATGGCACCAAGGAAAATTAATGAACGAACAAAACATTTAAGGTCTATGACTCTGTATATCTATTGATGCATGCCCGTATAAAAGTACGTATATAAGCTGGAGTATGTATGCTGCGGAGTAAAGGCAGGCATGCATACGGTAGTTGATTAGAATTGGCACCCACACCTTTTGTTCGCTTTAGTTCTGTTTGTTTTGACTGTGTGCTTGCATGGTTATTTCTCCTGTAATGCAATACATGTCTATGTTTAAACTGTGACAAAACTATCAATAAAAATTACAGTGTCAAAAAAAAAAAAAAGAAGTAATCCAATAGAGCCATACACAGGAATGGACTATGAGGTTGCAGCCCAAGAAAAACTCAACTTCTGCATTAGAGACACCTACAAGTCAGACTGAAGTATGCTAAGGACAACCTCAGAGATGCTGATTATGTTTCAAGAAAGAAGGGAGAGGCACACATTATAAAGAACACAATCCCCACAGAGAGAGACACCATGGTGGGACAATTTCTCTGTTTAACAACACTTGTGAAATAATGAAAAAAATGACATTTCCCCAGAGAGTTTAATAATGCCGTTCATAATTTGTATAGCCTATACTTGTAAAACATTTACATAGGCCACAAATGGAGTTATTTACTCGCACACAAAACAATGCTACTGAACTGCCTTAAATATCTGGTTTGTAATCCAGTCTTTTCTTCTGTTACCTATGCTACTATGTAACACATTGGCAAGATGCCTACTTGGTAGCTACTTTAAGCACCTGAGTCAACTAAATCCAGATGGCAACGTTCCAACAAGAGGAGGAAAGTGTGACAGTAATATGGTTAACATTATGTTTGCTTCTCTCCCATATGCCTTTGTTCACACTACCGGTAACAAAATTTTAGTCAAGCAATATTCCCAATAAATCTGTTCTCATTTATACAGGTAGATTTTTCTGTTTCTGTTCACAGACAACATAAAAATGAAACAGTCAAACAAACTTGGCTCACTGAGACAAATTTAAACCAGAAGCCATGTTCCAAATCATGTGCCAATTTGCTGCTCATAACTAAAACCCTTAATATAACAGTAATGTGGTCTGAAAAAATAACTATTAATATAATCAGCTAAAGATATAAGTGCTGTTTTTTTGTTTTGTTAGGTTTTTTAAAAATTGTATAAAAACTGCACAGAGAGGACATTAGAAGCAAGAGGAAACCTTTCTGCTTATTTTAAATTGTTGTCTTTTTAGTAACCACTGACAAAAAGTTACTTTTGGCTAGTCCCTAAAGGGTTACAATGGGTAGCTCAGCATCTAATTTAGCACACCCACCCATGGCATTTGTGTCTCCTCCTAGGATTAAAACCAGGAATCCTTTGTTGTTAGGAAAACGTTAAACCGTTATACTGTGGAAATATCGTGCCAACTGACCAGTCGGAACACATTAGGGATTCAGGAAGGGAGCAAACAAACAGCATTGCACACATAAGGTGAGAAGTAATGCTGTATCTGTGTACCATCTGAAGATTAACGCCTGCAAATCTATTCTAGCACACCCTCGAAACGAAAATTTGAGCCCATAAATGAGAATAATAGTAACACTGTAATTATCAACAACCTAATAAATCACAAAGCCAAAACGGATAATAATCACACTGCCTACCTGTCTTGTCGTCCAGCAGATTCTAGTGCAGGCAAGTTTGACTCAGGATCTGCAACAAAGACAGTTTACACACAAAGTCTCCATCAGCGGTCCCATCATGCATTTCTTCCAAGCAAACATGTGCAGGACAGAGTTGAAATACTCACATGCTGCAGGCTGGACATGTTCCATCCATGCGGTGTGATAGCCCACAACATTTACATGCTGCAAGCTGGACAACATTTTGACCTCCCTAAGGACCTACAGCAAGTAAAACAAGTTAAAGCGGGTACTTCATATCTCTGTATTTAAGTTACATAAGTGTTCTAATGAGCACAGCTCAGAAGGCTTACCTTCATACAGTCTTCCTTTGAAACTTTTTTGATGAGAATTTTCTTCATCGCATAATACTGTCCATCCAATTTGTTCATAACCTATCAACGATAACACAATGATTTAACTCAAATCCAGTTTTAGAACAGAATAGACCTTTCTTGTCATTGTACATGTACAATGAAATTGTGAGGAAAAATGAAAAGTTTAGAAGAGTTTCTTAAAGAATGTCACAAAAATTATATATACCTTAAATACGTTTCCATATGATCCTTTCCCAAGTCTACAGATTTCTTCGAACTCACTGAGATACCGTGATGTCTGCGCTTGAAACAGTCCCTCCTTAGGTCTGCTTAAGGCACAAACAGGCTTCCTTAAAAATGTACTGAAATATGCTTTTGAACACATGCATCAGAAAAAAATCCAAATACAATTTACCTTAGAGAAGGATTGTGTGCGTTTGTTCCGAGGCCCTGCAAACCAAGACGAGGATAATCACAATGATCACTCTTTGACACAGCAGGCGGCAAAGAAGGTTTATCAAAGTACAGAATTTGCTCAAAAATGTTGATTAAAACTAACATACTGACTCCAAGCACGCAGTGTAGGTGCTGGCAACAGATCCACTTACCTGAGGGTAGAGTGAGGAGCTGGCAGCATTAAGCAGCTCGGTGAAGGCCCGGTTATGCTGGAGTCTGACGGTGCTGAATTCATCACTTATTGCCAGAGGTGAAAGGAGATTCATGGCAGCTAAACGCTGACCTATGACTGTGAGAGGAGCAATAAAATACTTAAACCTATGTGACACATGAACCAAATGCTAAACATGAACTGTATTTGGATTTCTCTTCTAACTAAATGTCAGTTCTTAGTATAGGATCTCGATGGCTACCTTTAAACAGCATGCGTGAGCGAGCTGGATTGCTCTCGTAAACAAAGCACAGGTGCTCGAGCAAAGACCCGAGGAGAAGGTGGTTGGGGATGGCTGAGGCAAACTCTTGGATTGACGGATAATGCCTACCAGCCATCAACACCTCACGGTTATCGTCTGTGTCTGAAGCTAAACATAGGACAAAAAGAAAGAAAAACACTGAAAATGAGATCAAATAAGCACTTGTGAAAGCAGCTGACTGTTCTGTAAAGTTCACAGAGTAGATTTCTGACACAGCTGTCTTACCTTCTTCAATAACTTTTGCTATAATTTCTACAATGTTTCTTTCTCCTATATCCATTCTTCTGTGTGAAAACCCTTTCGGTGCAATATTAAGGCCTCAGAGCTACACTAATGATTCAACTTCAAGAAAAAATTTGCTCATCTTGTTTATGCATAAGGGGGTGTGCACAACAGTAATGCTTATCTGCCTTATCCAGTGGACACAGGCCCCCCTCCACCTATCGCACAAAATGACTGAGCTTAGGAGAAGATGTGCATGTAGGGGTCTTTGCATGGTCTCCGTCGTCACTCTCATTTTATAATATTGCAGAATTCGTACACAGGGAGGGCCTGACGTGTGAAGCAAACATTAACCAGGTGTATTTTAAATCCTGTTTATGTAAAGGAGGAAGGTCAGGCTAGACCTGCCTCTTTGTGACTCACTTTATTTGAAGGCTCTATGGAGTAAATTCACATGTAAAGACTATTATTTCTCTCTGTGACACTAAGAACTAAAGGGATAGGCCATGCATAAATAGGTATGGTTGCTTTAATTCAGTCAGGCATTTCAGCCGCACATACCTCAAAACCCAAAACATAAATGAGACCTCAAACACACAAATATATACGAGTGTATTTCAAAGGGTTTGGAGCCTTTCTGGTGGGGGGACAAGCACCCCTAATTTTCATCATCAAATTCTCTAAATAGCATCACAAACCTTAGCCGATGTAGGCTAGAGCGCTAAAGATTATTAGCTGTCCATAAGTCTACTGCCATATCGCTTTATGCCAGCCAAGGAGCCAGTGTAGTTTATTTTATTCCCATTCTGCTTGAATTGGGCTTCATTATTTGTTTACAGCACAACAGCACTCCAGAGCAAGCCAGAAGGATGTTAGCTATCAACGGGCAGTGGAAGCCTATATTCAATTAGAATACTATCATAAAACGATGTAAATCCTGCTTTTATTGTTGTTGTTGTACATTTTGTTTCACTGTCACATTTACATTTTGGTGACAGCACAAAGCCTGAGGGAGGAGGATAGAGAGGGTGAGAAGGAGAGAGTGCAGGATGAAGACAGCAAAAGTAGAGGAAGCTTACATGCAATCAAAATCAGCAAAAGTTATAAAGCTACGGTAGCTTCTTCTTTTGGCCACATTCACTGAAGTTTATTTCAAATCCTAAATCTAATACAATCACTGAGGTAAATGGTAGCATTTAACAGAATTCATTTCACTCTAAACATGCCTTAAACAGGACAGCTGCCACTATACTTAAGTATAAGTGGATCTGGCTGGGTACCAGCTATCCACAATAAAGGGAGTGTTTGTATTATTTTTTTAATGTCTGTACTAATTCATGCTACTTTGATTGCTTCAAGTAAAAGGAAACTCAAACAATGGATACTACAATACGTCATCCAACTAATGAGATTGCTTTTTAAGTTAACATTTTAATGCATACCCAGCTCAAATGGGTTTTGCAAAGGTGAAAAGATTGAATATGCTTGCAAGCACCATATTCAATTAATACTTATTGGAGGGTACTGTGCACGATATCATGACTGGAGGCTGAGGCTGAAGACTAAAGCTGATCCTTAAAATTGTTCATGCAGTTAAAATAAACGGTCTCTCAGAGGATGGCTTGTCACTAGTGATGGGATTTCCGGCTCTTTTTAGAGAACCGGCTCTTTCGGTTCGGCTCACTAAAAAGAGCCGGCTCTTTCGGCTCCGAACCGGCTCTTCAGGTTGTTTTGTTGTTTAATTAATTTATTATTAACAATAATATAAAATTATGCACAAAAGGAATTACTAACGTAAAAACAAGTGGTTTTATTTATATATGTTTATATATAAATATATGCGGTGGCCCCTAGAGACAAAACACGTACAAACTCCAAAACACATTTCTAGCATGAACTGAACTTCCAAAGCAGAGCTACTAGATCACTTAAATTACACAATTGAAAGCATGTGTGTATTGTTTGTGTATTTATACACAGGCACTCATATATATATTCAAATAATTTTAAAAAAAGTTCATTTACCTGTTATTACCACACACCAAATCCGGTCATTGGTACTTGCTGGCTTGTGTAGCCACAAGATAACAAAGGCTCAACACTGCGCCCAGCATCCTGGAGCACTTCTGTTGTTCTTTTGTACGTGTTTTGAGTTTTTATGTGCTTCTGAGTTTTTATATGCTTCTGAGTTTTTACGTGCTTCGGAGTTTGTACGTGTTTTGGAGTTTGTACATGCTTCAGAGTTCGTACGTGATTTGAAGTTTGTATGTGCTTTGTCTCTAGGGGCCACCGTAAATATACTTTTATTTATTCACTCCACATAAAATGTAATAAATAAATCATCTAATACAAAAATCAACTATTCACATTTCAAGTTTTAACTATTTACATTTTCAGCTTTTTCCTTTCACAAATTTAAAGTGAAAAGAACACAAAACACTGCAAACCACAACACAATTAAATATAAATTATAATATGAAAACTAAAAGAACATGCATATTCTCTGTCATATGGACCTGCATGAATAAACTTTCTCAATCCTTTATCATCTGCAACCGAAAATAGTTGTGGATGATTACTATACCTTTCTAATGTTGTTGTCCCTGCCTCTCTTTCTCTCTCTCTGGCTCTGTTCCTGTGCTACTGAGTGTAACTACCGCCCCTCCCCCCTCTGCCCAGCGTAAAGCACAAGGCTCGCGTGCAGAGTGAAGCGGAAAAAAAGTGCGAGAGAGAGGCTGAGAGAAAGAAAAAAAAAAAAAACCACGTGACGGCTCGCGATAAGGAGCCGGCTCGCGTCGTTCACGTCAAAGAGCCGGCTCTAAGAGCCATTTCGTTCGCGAACGACCCATCACTACTTGTCACACGGACTCTTAACTTCTTAGCTACGCCCCTGCTATATTACATAAGTAAAAATGCAGGTGTGGACTTTCGACAACTCCAAAACTCACATTTCACTCAATCAATGTGGACAACCGTCACGGACGTTTGGTTGACACCGGTGTAAACAAAACCTTTGAGTTTAGCAGTTGTAAAACACAGCAACGAAAATCTGCTTACTGTCAAACTGGACTTCGTCGTCCTCTTCAGTCGCCAAGTTTAGCAGGCTAACGATACTGTCTGCCTCCTGCCTCCAGCTGGGTTTACGGTTATGCCGAAGCAAAAGGCCGCTGCTGCCAGAACATTCCTCCGACTGCACGAGTCCGTTGTCGGACGGTGAGCTGTACATTTTAGTACGGGAAATAACGATGACATGGCAAAATAAAACGCTTAATTCACCACGCTGCCCGACAAAAAATAAAAATAAAAAAGCTGCCCCATGTCTGCAATAAGATGAGTCAAACTCTACGTTAAATCCCAGTTTGTGAAAATGTACAACGGCAGAAAAGTCCGAAAAGCTGTATGAAAAATGCCATAAGGTTCACCATGTCAATGGACAGCCATGTTTTGCGTTCCCCAGCCTTACAGGGACCGTCTGACAATAAGCGTATTAAGCCAAAAGGTTAACTTATTTATTCTATTTAATCTATGTTTTTGTAAAATAAAAAAATAAAATAAAATAAAAACTTAAAGTAAAATTAACATAAGCGCATTTGAAAAATATGAAACTAAAAAGTCAAGACACTGAGGTGGTCCCTGTAGTTAAAAAGTCGTCTTTTCGTTTTTAAAAACTGGATAATTGCACATTCGCCCTGACACGTTACGGAGTCGGTTTGGTGATGAAATAATACTAAGCTTTAGGCAACAGCTTTGAAAATACTTACTCTAACAGTGCCATTTATTTTACTTTTTTTGCTACTATTGTATTTATTTTTGAGGCTGTGTTCTTACGCACTCATTATATTACTGTTTTGCTGCTTTTAATAGGAAGCTGCGCTGTTCTGCGCACACGTGACGCTCGCGAGCAATCTGCGCAGTTCGCGCGGGACTTGCTTTAGGTTTGTGTTTACAGCATGGTGTCGGGTAGTGGATGTACTGGCAAGCAGTGCCAATGATACTATTTGACAGAAGGGACGGCAGGGACTAACTATTCGGTGTTTTACAGAAAAAAACAAATTTAAACTCTCAAGTCACTCCACTCTTCGAAGATGTCTGATGCATGGTAAGCTAGCGAGAGCATTTGTTCATATGCATATATTTGTGTTTTTTAAACTTTTGTTACCTTGTACACTGGAATTCAACATTGCTTTTCTTTGCTGCAGCTCTGAACCTGCCGGGGCCATCAGAGCTATTGATAAGCACTCGGTGCATCAGATTTGCTCAGGACAGGTGGTGCTGACTTTGGCCACTGCTGTCAAAGAGCTGGTGGAGAATAGCATTGATGCAGGAGCCACCAACATTGGTAATTAAATATTTACCCAAAGTATTTTTCGATAGAGTCCCGTTTGCCTAATAATACTGTTTTGCATTGTTAGATATAGTTTAATGTATCACATGTTTGCATGCTGCAGATGTCAAGCTGAAGGAGAGTGGAGCTGAACAAGTGGAGGTGGCAGACAATGGCAAAGGTGTTGAGGAGGCCAACTTTGAAGGACTGAGTAAGTGTCACCTTTGTATCTGTGTAATTAGACAATATCTGCCTGTGCTTGTTTGTTAAGAAGAAATCATCTGTGTGTTCCACAGCACTGAAGCATCACACATCAAAGCTGAGGGATTTCTCTGACCTCATCCACGTGGAAACATTTGGCTTCAGAGGTGAAGCCCTGAGCTCTTTATGTGCTCTGAGGTAAAGTATTTCACGTTCTGCGGTAATTTTAGATATAAAACTAAATTATTTGCCAGCTAAAATTTGCTCTTGCTCCTTATTGTAGTGACTTAAGTGTCATTACCTGCCACGAGTCCAGCCAGGTGGGCACAAAGTTGGTTTTTGACCACAAAGGCCACCTAGTGCAGAGGACCCCTCATCCTCGGCAACAGGGCACCACGGTCAGCCTGCAGCAGCTCTTTTCCACCCTGCCTGTTCGACACAAAGAGTTTCAACGCAATATTAAGAAGGTCGGGCATTCAGTCGTCTCTTTCATTGTCTTTCTTCACATACTGAGTTTTCCAAAAGTGGGCTTCAGGTGCCCCCTCTGTGAA
Organism: Diplotaxodon limnothrissa; assembly: GCF_057381915.1. Taxonomy (NCBI): domain Eukaryota; kingdom Metazoa; phylum Chordata; class Actinopteri; order Cichliformes; family Cichlidae; genus Diplotaxodon; species Diplotaxodon limnothrissa. Next base: position 12,450,283 of record NC_140603.1, on the reverse strand, counting down.
TCGCCACCTTATCGCGGTGGAGGGGTTTGTGCGTTCCGGTGATCCCAGGAGTTATGTTGTCAGGGGCAGTTTGTCCCTGGTAGGGTCTCCCAAGGCAAATTGGTCCTGGGTGAGGAGCCAGACAAAGAGCAATTCTAACAACCCCTATGAAGTCCAAAAAAAATCAAGGGTTAAAAACTCAGGGTTACCAGGGTTCCACCCGTGAGCCAGTCCCAGTGCGGTGAGCGGTGATCAGGGACAAGGTCCTGGTGTGTTGATCCGTGGCTTTCAAAACTAGCTTGTGGTACGTGGTAGGTCACATCTCTGAGATGGGCTGGTTCGCCTCAACATACAACTCGGGCTCCAGAGCCAGTTTCCTGGGCTTTGTTCTACTCTGGAGTTGTCCTAGATGAGAGGCGGCGGCAAGAGTGGGTATTTTCTATGCCAAGTTTAACTTTAAAGTAACAAATTAGATCAACAATGTCAACAGACCTTAATAACGGCTATTATCTTGTTCTGTGTTTTTAGGAGTATGCCAAAATGATACATGTGCTGCAGTCCTACTGTATCATTTCTACAGGAGTGCGCATTACCTGCTCCAACCAAAATGGGCAGGGAAAGCGCAGCACAGTCCTCAGCACTACTGGCAGCCAAAGTATGAGAGACAACATTGGAGCCATATTTGGACCAAAGCAGGTTAATATGCTGTTGCTAATAACAACAAAGCCACTGGCCTGATACTTCATAAAAGAGGCTTGTCAAAAAAGCGGTTCATGTGCTTGCTAAATGTTTTATTTCATATTAATTTTTTTTTCTGTGATTATGTGCTGGCTGTACATCTTGCAGCTGCAGAGTCTTCTACCTTTCCAGCAAGTTTCTCCCACTGAAAATGTTATTGAAGAATATGGACTCAAGGGTGCAGATCTACCCAAACAGCTTTTCTCGTGAGTGTTTTATAGGAAGACCTTTTTGCACAATTCTTGTTATTATTTTCTTTTTTGTAATTATTATTATTTTGTTTGCTTTTGACAGGATCACAGGTTTTGTGTCTCAAGGTGACCACGGTGTTGGGAGAAGCACCACAGACAGGCAGTTCTTTTTCATTAACAGTCGGCCTTGTGACCCCCTGAAGGTAATTCCTGCTGAGTGGCTTTATGAGGAGGTGTCAGATTTCATCATTCCTGCCTGAACTCTGGTTATTCCCACCCTGCAGGTGACCAAACTCGTAAACGAAGTGTATCACATGTACAACAGACATCAGTATCCATTTGTTGCCTTGAACGTAGCTGTTGCTTCAGGTGAGAAAATGGGGATTAATCAAGCTGATGTAATTTATGGAACCCGTTTGATTTCCCTGAGTGCATGTGCGTTGTGTTTTCAGAGTGTGTGGATGTGAATGTAACCCCGGACAAGCGACAGATTTTCCTTCAGGAGGAGAAACTCCTGTTGGCTATTCTGAAGACCTCTCTCATCGCCATATATGAGGGTGGAGTCAATAAGATCAGCCTGAACTATACACCTGCACCCAGCACCAGTAAGAATACACCTTTACATGTAGACCCTCATATCTTTACATTAATAATACGGTAAAATAGCAACACTGAGAGGTTTTTAGGAATATTTGTCCTTGCGCTCACTGGTTAGTAATGTAAGGGAAGGAGGAAATAACGCCATGGTTATGAGTTAATTAAGTGTGGGAGCATGAGAGCTACATAGTATTTATCTTCTAATAATGCATGGCCACGTGTAGAATCTTTTTACAAAATCTGTTTACTTTATGGGAGAAGTCCATAAAGTATTACAAAGTATTATCAAATGAAGCATGGATTCATATATTATTTTCAGAAATGTCCTACCAAGACAATAATGTACAGTTACTTCATGGGATATCATAGGCATATGGACCCTGCCAGGTTTAATCAAATCAGCACATTTTGTGTTCAGTATTTAATTATCCCTTTTCCAATGAATGGTATTTTTATTAGCTGTTCTTAAAAGTTTCATTTTGTTTCTGTGCTTCTTCATAGATGCAACATCAACATCTGAACCTTGCCGAACTGTCTTGTCTAACGAGAACAAGGCAGAACGTGAGGAGGACACCGAATCTGTTATTCTGAGCCCAAAGTCATCCCTGAATCTGGCCGGCCTAAAAGCTGCTTTTTCAAGTCATTACAGTTCCAGTTCTGGGAAGTCGAGTAAGGAAAAAGCTTCCGGCAGTGGCACAACACAGAAAACACTGCAGTCTTTTTTTAAGGATCCTGTAAAAACTTCCTGCAACTCAAGTTTAAAATCTCCATTAAAATACACAAGACAGCTGGATAAATGCTCGTCGGCAGGGAAGTCGGTGCTAGATGGGTTTAGGTACCGAGTGATGTCCTGCGAGGACACTGATTCTCAAAAAGACAGTGCTGGGTCCAGTTGTAACACAGCTGAAGCAAAACCCGATATTCAGTGTTCTGACCTGGAGTCCGGTCCTCCAAAAGTGGACAGAACGAGTGTTAATAATGAAACTTTTAAAGAGACATCAGGCAACATTCACACTGTTCCCGAAGATCCAGAGTTAGAGACTGAAGCATGCACTCCTTATGAGGACTCTGCTGTCAGTCCAGAGGCCAAGAGGGCCAGGAAAGACGATCCACATTTCCCTTCAGAAGAAGAATCCAGCACTTTTTCAAACGCTGGTGAGAAACCTCCCTTGACAGTGGATGCTCCAGTCTCCCTGCAGAGGAGGACTGTGCATCTTCAGTTCTCTTTAGCAGAGCTTGCAAAGAAGATGAGGAGGTTACATGACCAGCAGAAACAAAGGGCCGGGGAAGAGCTGCTGTACAGACGCTTCAGAGCCAAGATCAATCCAGGAGAAAACCAGAGTGCAGAAGAAGAGCTCAAGAAGGAGATCAGGTAGATTTTAGAGGTATGGACTTAACTGTCGGTGTGCAATTTTCAAACAAATAATTAAAAGAAAAATGTTTTTAATCCCTTCAGTAAAGAAATGTTTAAAGAAATGGAGATCATCGGTCAGTTTAACCTGGGCTTCATTATCACAAAACTCAAGTCGGACCTTTTCATGATTGATCAGCATGCCACAGATGAGAAGTACAACTTTGAGATGCTACAGCAGCACACCGTACTCCAAGGGCAGAAGCTCATTGTGTAAGAGTGTAAATCACTGAGTAAAACCGTGTTTGGAATGTTTCCAATGGCAATCCGAGTATGTTTTTATTTATTTTCTTTTTCCGTTTGCAGCCCACAAAAACTTCACCTCACTGCAGTCAGTGAGAACGTACTCATAGAGAACATCGAGATTTTCAAGGGCAATGGCTTTGAATTTCTGATTGATGAGGACGGTAATACAATTTGCACCAGGGATTAAAAGTGATCTGATTATTTTGACAGTTACAAATATGAAGCTTATATTTGTTGTTTATTTTTTGGGGACTGCAGCTCAGGTGATGGAGAGAGTGAAGTTGGTCTCACTGCCCACCAGTAAAAACTGGACATTCGGTCCATCAGACATCGAAGAACTGATCTTCATGCTGAGCGACAGTCCAGGGGTTATGTGTCGACCATCCAGAGTCAGGCAGATGTTCGCCTCCAGAGCTTGTCGGAAATCTGTGAGTTTATATCACTGTGACGTTGTTTTTAAGTGCTCACTCAAGTTTTGACTGGATAGTCATAGACTGCAGCATTGACTGTATATAAAGGATGGACGTGGCCACTTATTGGTTTCTAAAGTCCACTTTTGAAGTCTCGATTTCTAGATTGTTTTGCCCATCGTGATATTACGTTTTTTTGGACTCAGAAATGATATTCATCTTTGAGGAAGCTTGATTTGGAAAGCTACATACATAAACTATATGGTATGATACACCCTGTTAGTAATGCTAGTAATTTGTAGTTATCTAAGATCTTTTAAAAATGTCATTATAGGGAAATTGCATAACATTATTTTAAAAATGCTTTTTGATACATTTTCTGCTCATCAGGTGATGATCGGCACTGCTCTGAGTGTTAATGAGATGAAGAAGCTCGTGGTTCACATGGGGGAGCTCGAGCATCCATGGAACTGTCCTCACGGCAGGCCAACCATGAGGCACCTCGCTAACCTGGACGTCATCTCACAATACTGAGTCTGCAAAGGAAGGAACTGTTGGAGTAACTGATTTAAGATAACTCAAATGTGTCCTCACTCCAGATTACTTCTGTCAAACCACTCTTATGGTATATTGTAGAGTTAAATGGTTTGTTATTGATTTAATGTCATGTTTAGTTGTGTTTAGATTTTAAAAATGTATATTACATATTATATTTTTTTATTTTAATATACACTACACAGAACAATAAAAAAAGATACTGGAAAAATATATGTATTCTGTCTCTGTTACTTTAAATCATTTATTTACAGGTTTGCATTGTGTTGTGTTGACTGAATGGGTCTGCTACTGGAGTGAGGTCAACCTAGATTCACACCTGAGTGGTAAAATTACTGAAGGCAAATGCAGAAAAGCAAACGATCTGTAAATATCGTCACTTTAGGACCACAAGATTTGGGATCGTTTTATCAGCCACTGGATTTGTAAACGTTATACACATCAGACTATCTAAATTTCCAGTAGCAAATGCCGATTTAAGATTAGCAGAAGTAATTTAACAATGGAAATAATGTATTTTCCATTACTTTGAAATCCATAATGAGTGTTTAATGACGCTTGAAAGTGTCCGACTGCTGTATCTGGAAAATATGTTTTATTATTTACTTATTTGCGCTCACAAAATGCCTTTTATTAAGGTTATCGTAAATACTAGATCAGTTGCGCATTCAAAGCCCACCAGGTCAGGGTGTGACCAAGGATTAGCCTAGCAAACTCAAATGAAGGCTTTCTTTCAGGCTTCCGTAGTTGTAAGCGTCCGTTGCCATGGTTAAGTTCCTATTCCCAGCTTGTGCAGTACTTGAGACAAGATGAGAAATAGAAAAGAGGCTAAGGAAAATGTTTGATTGGGAAAAATAATAATAAAAAGGGAAAACAATAACAGTTGGGTATGACATCCAAAACGGAGGAGGGTAGACGATCTTAAAAGTCGATGACGATGAGCCAAATCAAGCTCCAGAATCATCCTGACAGTGACGAGCAGCCCGAGGACGAAGGCAACTATGAACTTCCCCCACTTGTTATCTTAACTGAACAGAGGTACATTGTTATTCACGACGTTAGTTATGTGAATAATTGTTTTTAGAGAACGTATAAGTTACTCAGGGTGTGAGGTTTGGTGTCTTTCTGACAGATATGAAGGGGAAACCTGTGAAGGGCAGTTTCATGGACAAGGTGTAGCTTATTTTGAAGGAGGCCATGTGTACAAGGTACAGCTTTACAAATGAATTTCAAATACAAATAATGACCGAATTTCATAAATCAATTAAGGATTTATTATATTATAATATATTTTGAAATGTGTTTATATCCTTCCAAAAAAAAATGCATCAAACAAATAACAAAAATGTATGTTTGAATTGTATTTTTGTGAAGGGCATGTTTTCCAAAGGACTTATGGATGGATTCGGCACATTCACACGGGCAGCTGGACTAAAATATGAGGTAGCATACAGAAATTATGCATTAAAAACTAACTGTACAGTATCCTTTCTTAAGCAGGGTTTTTGAAAAGTCAATGTATATGTAACATTTCTAAAAACAGCCATCCTTTATATACACACTCATAAAAATACAGGTCAGTAAGGTGTAATGAAACATAATGTGGAGGCAAAGTCTTTGATAAAGGAATGCAGGCAAAATACTGAATTGAATTTATCTAATAGGGAGAGTTTGTACACAATATTGCCATGGGCCAGGGCACTTATACATGGGCAGATGGCAGCACCTATAAGGGGGAGGTTTACAACGGTATACCACATGGGACAGGAACCTACAAATGTACCCAAAACAGCTTGTTTTACAGCGGGCAGTGGCATCAGGGCAAGAGACATGGAAAGGTATGATTTACCATTGATTTTGTCATTTTTTAGGAATTTGGTTGTCTCTTTTTAATTGGTCTCGTTTGTGCTAGGGTACGGCGTATTATAACGAGGAAAAAAACTCTTGGTACAAAGGAGATTGGGTGAGGAACAACAGAGAAGGATGTGGACTGAGATGGTATGCATCAGGTGAATATATCTCCTCATCTGGTGTTGTATTTGAATTACCCTGCAATAACATCTGTTCCTGATAGCTACCCTTCTGGGAACACTTACTCTGGTGAGTGGAAGACCAACCAGAGGCATGGAAAGGGCACGATGCGGTGGCTGAATCTGGGACAGAAGTATGTTGGGGCATGGCAGGATGGAGTGCAGGTATGAAAGAAAACCCTAGTTTAATTATATATGAAGTTATAAAGCTTAAAAAAAATTAATTCTTGAATCAGATTTATGTTTTGGTTGCTCCTGCGGCAGCATGGCCAAGGCACACATGTCTGGAATTTAAGACGAAAAGATGGATCTCAGTATTCCCAGAGCAATCGATACACAGGGGAATTTGCTCAGGGTCAGAGGCATGGATGGGGAACCTTTTACTACGCTGGTGGTGCGATCTATGAAGGAGAATGGAAGAACAATAAAAAGCACGGGCAGGTGTGTTTCACTGTCAGCTGGAAAAAGTTTAGAGAAATCCACAGTATGCTTTCTTATTGATGTATTAAAAGTGCAGAATGAATCAACTCTGATTGTAAAATTCAGAAAAATGTCACCTTTGTTAGGGAAAATTCACACTGAGTGACGGGCGTGCATTCGAGGGACACTTTGTGGATGACCAAATTATCACACCCAACCTGAGAGCACATAGTGCTCCTCTCGGTAAGGAGCAACAGTATTCAAGAGTATGTTCAAAATAGTAAAGGAGGAAATAAGCAATCCTGCAGTCTTGAAATCCTTCTGAAATTTGTCATAGGTGCGTTCCCACTGTCACATAGTAACTCATCTTTACTGGGACCAGACATGGCTCTGAACATTGACTGTCTCCTGGACATGATCCCGGAAAGAAAACGTGACACAGAGCGCAAACAGGTCAGTCCTCAGCCCAGCGTCCTCATTTACAGCCGTGTTCCCACCCTGAAACCGTGTATCATGTGTAACAGGTGGAGTTTGTGGTGCTGAGGCAAGAAAGAGAGCTGAGGTCAATTTGTAGTTTCTACAGCAGGCTTGGTTATGCCCACTCCCCGGTGAACACCCTCCTGCTGTCCCGTCTTCAGTTCTGGCGCCTGCTCAAAGACTGTAACATTCATCATCACGGCATAACTCTGACACAGATAGACCGTCTTATCAGAGGTGAAAGGGACTGCTCCACAGCAGACACTGAATGATCCTCTGAGAGTATTTATAGGTTATTTTAACCGCTTTCACTCTGTGTGTTTCAGAGGATGTTGATCCAGCAGAGATACACTCGCCTTTCACGCCTGTGCTGCTTCGCAAGCTCATCAGCTATCTTGTCATTGTGGCCCACCACATCCACAGTAAAGACATGGTGTAAGGGAACCTGTTCCTATCTTTATCAGAAGATATCACAATGAAACTGCCTGGGGTGTCCCTTAATAAACTTAATAAAATCAGTTTGTTTATACTCAAGAAAACTTTGTTTAATCGGGATTAATCATGATCAGTTATCTGTAATAATTCATTTTTTTCTCTATTTACAGGTCACCAAAGCACCTTCTGGCTGCCTGTTTTTCCAAACTGATGACAGATGACATCCTTCCAAATGCTAAGAATGTAAAAGGTGCTTACACATGCTACAGACCCAATTGTATGTGATTCATTTAAATTGTATTTCACTAGCTGGTGAACTTCAGAGACAATCCGTTCATCAGCGGTACTGCTAGGTAACAGCAAACGACACTGTAATCAGAACTAAAAGAGCAAATCGGTGAAAGAAAAGTTCAGTTACTACTAATGTTTTGGTTTAGTAGTTTGTTGGTTCCTCAATTGGGTTTCTTCACAGGTTTTGATACTCCTGTAGAATCCTGATGTTGTAGTGTTTAACACTCTTGCTTAACTCTATAGTATGTAGTACTAACTGTTCATTAACAATAGTTGCGTCTGTCCAGGCTTTCTGTTTAGGCAGCCAGACGTTGGAGTGGTGGCTATGAACTATATGAAGAGGTGCTGGGAAGTCTTTCAGCTTTTCTGCACAGCCACCAGGGATGAACAGACCATGACCTGCCATCACCTGCTGTGGATGTTCAAGGTGCAACAAACTGTAACACTTTTCTTTGCTTGTATAAATAGTACATTACATTTTTGCTGCCTGTTTCATCAGTGCAAACTAAAAGCTTCTCAGTATTAAATGATTACTGCTGCTCTATTCCCTCTTTCCCTTCACTCCCAGCTGGTCACGGCAGGTGGCTCTTCCTCCTGGTTCTGTTGGAGGTTTCTTCCTTCCTGTTAAATGGGAATTTTTCCTTCCCACTATAACCAAGTGCTTGTTGTTAGAAGTTATCTGATTGTTTGGGTTAACCCTGTATTATTGCATCGTCTTTCCCTTATATTATAAAGCACACAGAAACAACTGTTGTTGTAATTTGGCACTATATAAATAAAACTGAATGAAAGTTTTATGTCCCAGATTTGACATTAATACAATACTTTAAAAAAATTAAAGTGGATTTATGGTCAAACAAATCTGATTTAAATGTCTTTATCAACAACAACAGCAGATAGGATGAATGACATGCCTATTTATCACAAAAACAATTAATCAAAGTTAAAACCTCATGTTGTAACCACTTGCAGGATTTCCATTTGTTGGACCATAAGCTGACCACAAGGAGGTTATTGGAGATCATCAATACAGAAAGCCACAACCCCGACAACCTTTCTGCCAGTGTTGATCTGGAGGTCTGTTTACATCAGTAAACTCATTCAGCTGTTTTTTGGTACAATATTACTCTTTTTGAATCATGAGAGCTGTTGTTCTGTTCTTTCCATTGCAGATTACGTTCCTTGAGTTTTTTGAGGTGCTTCTGGGCTGCGCAGAAGTTACATGTGAGCAGGTTTCTGAAACACTGAAGGAGGACCATCGGGTTTTTGGGTCCAACACTGAAACCAGGAAGGATTCGCCTGAGGTGGAGGTCAGTGAAGAGATGATACAGACAAAAAACAGCCCCTTCCAGTTGGTCAGATCCTGTCTCAACGCTTTCATAATCTCTGTATCTGCTAACCTTGTAATGTCATGTCACATGTAAAATATGTAGTTGTTCAAACATATTAAGGACCAAACATATTTTTGCAAGCTGTGACATAATTATATATTTCAAAATTAACAAGCTCCTGTATTTTTTCCCCTATTCATTTACTTTCAGTGTTACTCATTTTTCCTTCTGGCAGTTTTACTAGCCGATACAGGCCAGTATTGGTTGACAAAACAACCAACACTATATGCACAAAAAGATGACTGGGGCTGCATCTGTGAAGGGTGATTCTGGAATATGCCACAAAACTGGCAGTAACTTTGCTAAAATATTTAATAAGATAAAATCCCATCTTTATTGCAGACTGGGATTTCCAGTGCTCAGGATGGAAGTCAGTGGGATGTCAAGACGGAAGCCAACGAGATACCCGAGCCTGCAGGTTTGGTTTATAGTTTCAGTGTATGCATGCCTGTGTGTGTATATATATATAGGACTTCAGGCCTTCTAGCCCTCACGTCATACTTTAAAAAACTTACGTTCATCACCCTAGGGACCGTTTTCTGCCACGCCCGAAAAATGCTATAAAAAGATTATATATTCATATTTTTTTCCACTTTAAATTAGCCAGTCTTTTAGACCTACTTCTCCTTGAAATATTCATGTCAAGTTTTAATTACATTTCGCGGATTTTAACCCTTTATATCCCGGTTTCGTCACATGAGCGCACTGCTTTTTTTGCCCCAAAAAACAAAAAACTTGAATATTTTCCAAAAAAAACATTTGAGGTAATATTCAATTGTTATTATAATTAGGCCTTTAGATGGACTAAAGATTGGCACCAACAGTCATTTCGATCGCCTTTTATTTTTTTTCCAGGAGCGCATTTCATAAAATGCACACTATCGACCACGCCCAAAAAGTGCTATAAAAAATTTATATATTAATATTTTATTCCACTTTAAATTAGCCAATCTTTTAGACCTACTTCTCCTTGAAATATTCATGTCAAGTTTTAATTACATTTCGAGGATTTTAACCCTTTATATCCCGGTTTCGTCACATGAGCGCACTGCTTTTTTTGCCCCAAAAACATAAAACATAAAACATAAAATATTTTCCAAAAAAAACATTTGAAGTAATATTTTATTGTTATTATAATTAGGCCTTTAGATGGACAAAAGATTGGCACCAACATTAATTTCGATCCGTTTTTAATTTTTTTTGCAGAAGCCGAAAATGTCCCCAGGCGGCGCTGCTGCTCCTGCTCCCCCGGGGAGGAGTGCCTCTGCCGCGGGTGTGTTTCGCGCAGCGCCGGAGCATATGGTTCGGTTCCCGTGTCTGCAGCACACACTTCCGCTACCACGTGAAAACAAATACGTCATTTCCTGTTGATTAAAAAAAATTAATGCACCCTCAAACGATCCTAAGGGCAGAAAATGGTCCGGAACGAGCAGCGGGCCAAGCTGCTGCTGCACGCAGGAAATTAGTCTGCCTTTTCCGGGTATCTGTCTCGAGCAGGCCGCTGGAGAAGGTGTGTATGTTCCAGCAGGCGTCACATGTGGAGCAAGGGCGCCACCCGGTGGACAAATAAAAAAATTACAATTCTAAGGCCAGTACTGCAAACGGAAACATAACCGATCACGATCGATTTGACCGTAATTTTTTTGCCGTGAAAAATAGCGTTTATAATGGGTTTCAATGGGGCACAAAACGGTCCCTAGGGTGTTGAGTGTGAGTATTTTTGCTGCGCCGTCATTTTAGGCTGATTTAAGAACATCAGACTGAAATTTTAAAGATTTTACAAAAACGAAACCGCTTGGCAAGTTTGGCTATGTTACACCCAACACAGCGGAAATGGCGTTCATACGAATGAAAAAAGTGGCACAAAAAGAGCCCAGTATGACGTGAGGGCTAGAAGCAGGTCTTATCTTGCCTGGGCAGGGTTTTTTTGAAGAACTTAAACCAATAACCTTTCATTTCAGTGGTGACTGGGATGTAAACCGAGTCCATAACTTCGCCTTGAAAATGCTTAAATGTTTTGCAGACTGACCACCTAAAAAGGCTTAAATTCTTTTCCCTTGATGTTATCCTACTGTCATCATTACAGATTCAAAATTTCATAGACCCAAAGTTTTACATAAGAATGGTTCAGAAAATGAAGGGACATTTATTGTATTCAATGTAAGCTAGACATGCACAGTAAATACACACTTCACAAATCACATATTTAAAACTGGTTTGTACTTTCAAATTCTCAGAATGATTGTGTCAGAACTAAAATGCCTAACATGTTTATTTCCTTTAGAGTACACAGACGATCCTGAAGGTGAAATCATGTGCAGACCAGCAGAAAACAACACTAAAGACTGCAAATTGGAACTTAAGATGAAGACTGTCGATGAATTCTTCAACCACTTTTTCTTCCCAGCATCTGACTATTACCAGCTGGTCACAAGAAACATAATGGAAGAAAAGCACCACCCAGAATCTCAGGTTGCTCTAGATAAGATGAAACAAAAGCCAAATAATGCTGTCAGAACAACATGCAGCTATCATGTCCTTAGTTTTGTTGGTTCAGTTTAGAGCATTATGAAGTGAAAATATTAATACAATGACCTCACACACGTTGTACTCCATTATTAACAAGACATGCAAGTAAAGGGCTGGTTTCATGAAAAATCTTCAAATTTTCCAAGTTGCCACTTTGCAACAAAGATTTTGTGACTGCATCTCTTCTCAGAAGAAATGCCCCTCACCCCCCTTAGCAAAAAACCCCCCAGAAAATTGAAGAATACAAGATGAAACAAATGATTCTGTTTGTGTATCCCGTTTTAACAAATAAAAGCAGTCAGTAATAACAGCGTTGAGCATTTTGTTCATTTGTGATTGGATATAGATACAGAGTTCTTTATTGGTTGTAACCAAAACTTTAATTAGAACTTTGCGTGAGAAAACTTTTCTACTCATCTAAGAACGTCAAAAATCTTTTTTTTTTTTTTTTTAATATTAAAAAGTGTAAAAAGTTGCTAAAACAAGTCAAAAATAAACACTTCTTTACTTTCTTCAGTCTCTTTACTAAATATTAGGAGGGGTGAAGACCATGAGGTCACTCGGACAGACTGACTGGCGTATCTTGTCCTTCAGGTCTGGGGTGAAGAGAAGCAAGGCAGACTCTGCTGTCTGTACCTAAAGAATAAAAGGGGAAAAAAAAAAAAATCCAAAGAGAAAAATCACAAAGACAATTTTGGACAAAACATTAGGATCGATCTATCTACTTAACCACTCCATAAAACCCTAGTGTTTAGAAGAAAAGTGGAAAAACTTTGACCTGTCGTGAGTGACGAGTTAACACCGAAGACACCACTGGCAGTGCTGTCGTGACAGAAGTGAGCAAAAGAATGAATAAAATGGTGAAAATGTGTAGTTTTTAAAAATGTGGTGACAAACCCCCCCCCCCCAAAAAAAACAACAACACTTCAACATAAAAATCTCTTTCATTAGTTAGTGTTGCCAAGTTATAAAACATTAGTCTTACCAGACTCTTTCTCAGTAAGAAAGTTCGTAGCTTGTCCTCTAGGACTCTCCATCGCTACATCCACTGCCATGGGTGACAGTGTCTCTGTCGCAACTGTGTCCCTTGGTGACAGGCTGCATCTGTCTGAGGGCTGGAGGTATCTCTCAAAATCCAGTCCAGAAATTTCCTAAAATTACGAGACAATAATATATTCATTACATGGCTAGAAAACACCCCCCCCCCCCAAAAAAAAAAAAAAAAAAAAAAAAAAAAAAAAAAAATTTGTTCTGAAGCACAAAACAGAATTGAGAGGGAAATTTATTTTACCTCAACGACTGTGCTGTCTGGTGTGTGACACAGAGTCTCCACTAGGCCCTGCACAGCAGATGAAGAGACGGAAGGTTGGCTAGGAGTTGCACAGGGCGACAGTGTAAAGCTCGGGGCTGATGAGGGCTCAGGAGCTGGGGGCACGGCAGGTTGTTTGCACGGAGAGCCTGGAACTGCTGGACTGACAGGGTTATCAACAGTTACATCCTCGGCTGGCTCGAGGATTGCTGGAAGGAGTTGTGGAACAGAGGGAATGTCTGTGAAGACTTTTTCTGACACTTGTGCAGGGCATCCGTCAGGTTGGGTGTCATCTGAAATCACTTCCTTGACAGGTGAGAAATCCATTGAGATGTTCACGATGTCCCTTCTGCTCTGGGTCGCCTGAGGAGTGCCGCACTGAGACTTTGGTTCTGGGGTTTGTCTGAGAGTGAGGCGGAGGTGTGCGGGTGCGTGAACATGTTGAACAGGTGTCTGAGCCAACGCAAGGGAGCGCCGGGTGACCCTTCTAGGTGAGAGATATGTGGAGCAGGGAGAGACCCCAGGCAGCACAGCAGCATTTAAATGGCTGGATCTCCTAACTGAACAAAGAAAAAACCCAACATGTGCAATATGATTAGACCAAATCCAGAGTCATCCAAAGTCCAAACTTTTGGCATGCAAGTCACCTGATTGTTTAGCTGGGCTCTCCACCTGGAAGAAGCCTCCATCAAAGACCACTGTGTCCTGCCTTTGAGCCCCTGCTTGTGGGTGTGGATTCTGAGAGCTCAAGACGAGACAGTCTTCAGTGTTAGCAGCACCGGCTGCCTTCTCTGCCTCAGCTGCCTGCTTTTTGGCTTTCATGGCTGCTTTTGCGGCAGCCAGACGAGCCTTAGCTGCTGCATTAGTTCCTGCAGGCTTGGCAGATGCTGCTAGCTGTTTCTGTGAAAAAGACGGGACAAGCTGTTTTCTTAAACACGGAGGCCTTCATATGCAAATGACTACAGAAACAGCAACCATAAAACTCAATTAGTTTTATGATGGCACAGCTGTGTGTTGACAAAAGTAAAGCAGTGTTATTGAACCAAAGCTTAAATTAGGAATCTTTACCTTAACTACTTTCTTCTGTCGTGGTGGAGGCTTGTGCTCCTCCACCCAGCCTCGCTCCTCCGCTTCTTTCAGAGCGTCAAACTTCTTGTTGACATCCTCGACCTGGAATGCGGAAAGAGTGCAAAACAGATGTTAGGTCACTTCTCCTTGTTTGCGTGTTAATGTGTGTGTTGCACCTCTCGAGGCATCACCTGGTAATAAACCATGTCCCAGAACCCCTGCAGGTCAGTGCAGGTGGTGATCTTCTCCCCTCGGCCTAGCTCACAGTCGTCCACCAGACCGCTGAATTGGTTGAAGCGTTCTTTCATCAACAGCCGTGCTTGGCCAACAGCTGTGCGCATGCGATCTCTCACTGAACACGATGAGAAAGAAGATAACAAAATTACTATTAGTCAGAGAAATCCACCATTTTCCTCATATGAAAAACAACCACTATCTACAGAACCAAAATTAAATATTCAAGGTTTTAATAATCAATTGGTGTAGAAGATAAACTCACTTTCTTCTGGGATGGACTCATCCTCCACTTTAGACTCCCAGTGGAGAGACAAGCTCATCAGTCTCTCTGTCTCATTGGCCATTTCTGATCTGAAGCATTTAAAAGAAAATGTTTTTAAAAGAAAAAAAAAAAAAAGGCGTTCTTTTTTGAAAGACTAAACAATATGAAAAGTACCTGAAATATGGTACGTCGTGCTTGGTTTCCACTGATCCACCTGGACTTGGAGGGACAACCGTGGGAGAGGTATGAGGAGGAGAGCGCAGAGGAGATTTAGGTGGACACGATTCGCTCTGCTCATCACTGAATACGGGGGCTGGTGGAAGGTTGAAGCTGGAGCTGGATGGAAAGAACAGCACTGCTTTTAGATTGACTGAAATTCTAAAGCCTACATATTTTCTTTAAAAAGGGCCCAAAAGAAAAAAGAAAAGATACTACTGCCTGACTCGTCACAGTAATGCTGAGTAACAACAGCAGTAAACACATCTATTAATTGGTGTTTTGCAATACTGTGGCCAACATCAGTGTTTCAGTACATATTTAGCAAAAGGAAAATTTGAGCAGATGAAACGGAAAAAAGAAGCAGACCTTGGTGTAAGGAAGGAGTCTGCTGAACGAGGTGTGAGAGGCTCAAACTTGAAGGATGACAAGCCAGTCGGAGCCTGGAAGAGAAAACCTTCTGGAGCAAATGAGGATGTCGATGGGACGAGATCAGCAGAAACAGGCTTGGCTGGAGATTGATCCACCACCATGTCTTCTTCCTCAGCACATGGTGTCGGGCTGGGAGGACTAGGTCTTTTCTCAATGTCCTGCATCTCAGGCACTGTCAGCTCAGGTTCCTGCACACGACAGGAGCAGCAAAGCAATTAAACTCCAAGTTACTTAAAAGTTTCACAAGTTTAGTTTGTCGTGTGTTTCACTGAACTGCTCACCTCTGAGACAGCATGATGGATAGTGTCATTGACTGCTTCTGTGTTTCATAAAGAAGGACAACAAAAATGGTGAGAGAAATTCCAACAACTGTTCACAATGTAAAGTGAGGCAGACACATTTGGAACAAATTTTGTTTTGGTTTTATGGTTCATGATACCTTTACAGTTCCTTTGTGCACCAGACAGGGGAGCCACAGGATTAAGATTTGCTCGGCTCCTTGTGGTTCTTGCATCGGACACTGGTGAGAGACATTAAACACAAACAAATATCCATTTGTTTTAATCCCTCAACGCCATTTCTTAACTTCCCTTCCCAGTTTCGATATGAAATGAGCTTCCAAACCAGACAATACCTGCAGTCTTGTCCTTAGGTTTGCCTTTTACCACAGGAACTGGAGGTCTGTTGGCAGATCTGGTTGACAAAGCTCGTACGGCAGGTGCTTCTATGGTAGAATGGGATAATACAGACACAAATTAAGAGCTAAACACAGGATTGCAGTACTGCAAAACAAACAAAGCTCAATGGCTGGTTTCAAGGGCAGTTTTTTTAAATTATTTGTACCTTTGGTCTTGGTCGTAGTTGATGCAGGCTTGGCAGAAGCTAGCCGGGTCCTTGTTGATCTTTCCACAGCAGGTTGTCCTACAGAAAGAGAAGAAGGTCATTACTAAAACTGCTTCTAATCAAAAGCTGCATTTAAAAAAATAAAAATTCAGTTAAGGGGCATTCAGTTAATTTACCCTTCTTCAGTCCAGTATTTGGATCTTGTATCTTCAGAGGCTGCAGAAATTGAGGCAATAGAAAAACAAATGAACAAAGTATTAGTTTTTTGTTTTAAATAGTTAAATACGAAACTTGTGAAAACAATGGTGCATGCGTGGAAGAAAACAGTACCTTCTCCACTTGCTGCTGCTGTTTCATTGAACGAGTGACTCTAATACTTTGGGATGGAGCCGTGTTCGCCTTTTTCTGAAAACATAACCAAAAATAAATAAATAAATTCCACTGAGACCAAAAAGAATATCCTCTGATATCATGTGGTCATCACAGTTATGAAAGAACCAACAAAAAGATAGGGAAGTAATGTGATTCACAGACTTGTTTTATAATAAGTTACCTAAAGTGTTTTTTGATAAGTCCCCTCTTACCTCTTGGATTTTTGCTGAGGCATCTGGGACAGCAGGTAGTGAGGTAATGGTTCCCGTTGGATGATACAGACCAATCTTAAACACCCCTTTACGTTCCCTTTCCCTCTTCTCTTTCTCCTTCTCAAGAGCCTTCCGCTCCTTCCAGCGCTCGAGCTGTTTCAGCCTATCTTCCACTGCTTTTGCTGTGGAGTAACAAGCATGGGAAAGGGCACAAATCAGCTAGAGCTAGAGCAGTCCATTTTTTTTTAAAACTGTGAAGCCATACCTTTAGCAGGTTTTTCATTGTTTTTCGTCTTCTCTTGTATGGTTGACATATTGGCCACTGCAATAGAGGCATTCAGGGAGGACATTTCCAGCTCTGGGAGTTTATCCAGCTGCCTCCGGGTGTTCACAGTACGTTCTCGATTCTCCTTCTGGGAATGAGACCTTCTCCGAGACATTTTTACCCTAAGCATCGACACACTGGTGTCCCGCTGCCGCAGGTGAGCAAATCGTGACTCCATAATCAGGTATCTGGATTTTTCAAGAAGGGAAACATAATGTTTTGAAAGGTACTGCAGATTGCATGCAATGGATATTACAGACATTAGGAGACATTTGTCATATTAGATAAAAACGAGAGGGATCAAAAACTGAATGGCAAAATTTTTTCGTTTTTTGTGTTGTAATCAGCTATAAGAATAGAAATTAGGCAGTTTTTAAACGTATTAGTGTCATTATTCATGTGGTGGCAATTTTAAAACCACACAAAAATAATTCCCAAAACATGGACAATGTACTGAGCAAGAGCTGTCAGGGGAAAAAAACAAAAAACAAAACACTTCTTAGTATGTGGTATAGGCTAGGCACTATAAATGGTAACACGGCAAAAACGGCTTCATTTTGGCCTGTTTAGCTACAAGCTTGCAGACGCAACAACCAACAGATCAAAAATATTGACGCTGTGTTTTTTCCCCTCCCGCTTTTCTTATTCTCCGGAAATTCAAACAATTGCGTTAAAACAACGACAGGAATGGCGTCGCGATGGCTTAATTTTTTCCTTGGTGGTTTCTCTGCAAACAAATGTCAACGTCAGTGTTACTGGATTAAAGTATGATTTGAAGGAGACGTGAACCTTACACCAACTACATACCTGAGTAAAAGCAAAATATAATAAGGCAAAAATTGGAGAAAATAAACGTGAGCCAGCACAGTGTTTTGTTCTACTGCTACTAAAAAGTGTAGTGAGTAGAAATAGATACTTTCAAAGGCGAACCAGGAACACGAGCTAATTATTCAACCAATGCTAGTTTTGTAACCCACTCCACCGCGACTGTTGACAGAAGGACTCGCGCAGAGTTCAACGTTCCGTTAACAAATATATCTAAGTGAACAACTTTTATGATTAAAAACCCAACTTACCTTTTTTCTTTTTCCAAAGAGGTACAATATTTTTCTTTTCTTTTTTGTCTACTTACTAAAACCTGACAGCGCAACGTACACGCTCAGTGCAGAAACATAACAATCATGGCGGGTGAGTTTTTAAAATTTGTCCAAGTTTACGCTGATTGGCTGCAAGTCGTACGTGAGCCCTGATTGGTTAGTTTCTTTTCTTCTTCTTCTGATTATTTTGTTGCTGTTGTAACAACTTTCCATTGTGTGCTGAAATTAGTCCAGAAAAGTGGAGAAAAAAATTGTATAAAAACGTTTGCTTGGAATAAATTCTTTTTTTTTTTTTTTTTTTTAAGGTCAAACCCTGTATAATTACACAATATGCATGTGTCTGATAAAATCAGGCATTTACAGTAGGAAGGGTAACAATTAGTATTAATATTAAGTTGTTTAGCTGATATAGTTGAACACGGGAATTATTTATAATCAGCAATCAGCTATGTGGGTTAAATCCATGTGGAATGAAATGAACTGTAAATCATTATTTGTTACTTTGCAAAGCAACCTAAAATAAAAATACACATGCATCCACAGAAAACTAATGAAATGATTGTACAATGTGATGCAAATAAAAGTGTTCATCATAAATAAGTTTAATACATTTCTCAATTAGACAGAAGATTTAAAAAGTGATATTTTGAAGCCAAATAAATTATAATATCTCTGTTTTTTTCCCCTCCTCTTCCCCCTGCAGGTGATTTTTATCCTTCAAGCTTGGGACCTGGGAGCTTCAGGGTCCTGCGCAGTAGCTGTTTCTAGGACTGCACTCTTCTGGACAGAGATCTTGATGTTGTTCCTAGGATCTGCTGGAGCCAGTTGCCTAGCTTGGGGGCAGGGGGCCACTGCACCAAGTGCTATACACACTCCATTTACTCCTTTGTGTACCTTATGCAGACTTCAGTGTCCACATCACTCTTGTGTAACTTGCCTGTTAGACCAGAATTGACTCTGAGACCAGCGACAAAGTCATAACTCAAACAAGGAGAGCATAAACAGGTGAGAAAATTTCCAACAGCATATATAAATGTACACACCTTTTTTTCTCTCCACATGAAACTCTGTGTAGTGTAGTTCAACAACCAAATGAAGTAACATCAACACAAATACATTTTTGAGTCATGATCATTTTTGTTTTATGGTGGATTTAAGTCCTAAAATAGTAACAACACTTGTGTTTTAAAGGTCATTAAAAAAACCTGACTAAATATTACATTTCTAACCTCTCTGTCAACAAAACTCACAACTGTGTTTTTAAGAGATAATATGTCATCACATTTTCTGTCCTTTTCCCCTGCAGGACAAAGGACGAAGTACAAGTTAGGATGTAGTTCAGACAAAACCAAAAGAAAAAGCTGTTCAAGCCTAATTCATGAAATTTTTTGTAAGATTTTGCTAACTACATTTCCTGCAAAAGCACCAAAAAAAGATATTAGAAGCTTAATATGTCATAGGTGCCAAGAATTCAGTGCTCTCTGTTATTTACCAAGAACCACGGAACAGTAGATTTCTATGATCTCTGGCATGTTTCAAGTGCTCCAGGAGTTCATCACAAGTTAATATTTGTGTTATTCTAGCCCATCCTCATCCTTTTTATTTTTAAAGTAACTGGAATTAATTATTTTGAACAGATGTCTTTGTTATAAAATGTAAAAAAAACAAAACAACAAAGCAAAACAAAGAAAACAGGCCACAAAAACCTAAGTAATGCTACCATCTACTCACTTACCTTCAATTAATTTGCACTGAACAGTTATCAAAGAGGTGACCCACACCTTATTATTCTTTACATTTTAATGAGTTTTCCTGACTTCAGTGACTCATGATCAGAATGATGTTGTGGAGTTTCCAAAACCTTTACTCGCTTTTGTGTCTAAAGCCAAAGAGACTTAAAATATTCAGTACACTGCAGAAAATTGGTTCTTAATTTATTTGAAGTTAGGGCAGTTGTTTACAAACCACAAATCTTTTGACATGGCATCGGAATCATCAAATAAAGCCGGAGTATGAGCATGTCAGTTTTTAAATATATTTGAAAAAGTGTCATATGTTCATTATAAAAGTGTATGAACACATTTTAATGCGAAAGAAAATTGTTTCAAATCGCTCAAGTATGTACAAAGAAAATGAAAGAAAGAAAATTACACATACAGTCAAAACCTGGATTTTTTTCTCTTTTTTTTACACTTAATTACAGAAGAAAAATTACAATTTTTCAAGGTTAAATAAAAAAACCAAATCGATGTGAGGAATCTTTTCATTGTTATTGTTAATTTCACGATGCAATTATTGCATTACGCTGATGCTGTCAAGATACCCTGCAACAGTTTTTAGTGTCTTCACCATTAATCCAAGAAAAATATGTTGTTGAACTGAGTCGCACAAAGCCGCTTAACTTCCTCTATAGTAAAAAAAAAAAAAGAAAAAGGGAAAAAAAAAAGACAAGGGTCAACGTAAGGAGAAGAGGAGATTACTGGGACAGATGGTGTACTTTTGGTAAGAATGACATACATTTGCTTTATGCCAAATAGGGGAGACGTACCGTTTACTTCGATCAGATTGGCGTTCTTCTGATTCAGGATCACGTACAGTTCTCTCTGGTCTGACTTTTTGCCGACTACCCAGTAGTCTGTCATAGCTTTTACGATGATTTCCTCATCTTCGTCAACCCTGAAAGACGGAAAGAACTACATGTTTCAAACGAAGGTGTTCACCACATTCACAGTGGGCTCTTTGTTGCTTGAGAGATCATGTAATGTACCAGAGAACATTTTAACCTACTCAAAACCCCCCAACTTATTACACTGCAGGATTGCAGTGTAATAAGTTGCTTCGAAGACGGAAAGAATGTGGATATGCAAAGATCCCAGGAGTGTCGTAATAAAACTGAAAATTACACGGCTGTGCTGAAACGCTGGGAAAATGAGTTTGTACTTGTACACATCTTCTTTGTTTGATTCTAAAATACACAACTAAAGATGGTCTAATGCTGCTGTGATCACTCTTATTATTATTATTATTTATTTTTATATAAACCAAAACTAATCAATTCTTTATCCTCTCTGGTCACCATTAGGAACACCAGCAGTACCACCTATCTTATCTGTGAACTGTCATTAGAGAACTCTCGAAGAAATGCCTGATGGCACTTAGTAAATATAGCTTAAGTTTCACTAAAGTGTCCTCTGATTTTACCTGGCAAAGTCACAATTGATATCTCCCAGGATCTTCATGAGGTCAGGATGGACAGAGGTGAGGCAAACACTGGCGGTCTTCCTCATGTGGATAGTGCTCTTCTCTGCCAGGTTCATGTGGTTGAAGTAAATGAACTTAAACTGGGGCTCCTTTTCTGGCCTGAAAGTAACAAAAGTAAGCAAAAGTTAAGCAACTTATAAAAAGTGCCGATAAAATGTTAGTATTACAAATTATCCTTTATACCTGATAGTTTAGAGAACCTGGGATTTATGACTTTAAGGTGCCAGCACAGCTTTTCAAAATCTGCATGAAATGTGTGTTACCTTGATATCCAGTAAGATCGGTTAGAGTAAGAGACAAACAAAGTTAAAGAGGCTGGGCCAGTCTCTAAAATCATACTGTTACCAAATGAAGCCTTAAACCAAGGTATCATTTTACTTATCCCTGCTTCATTGGTTACCCACGCTGTGCCAAGTTAATGAGCTGGAGTTTACTTAACAAAAGTGCCTAAACTGCATCTATGGACATGTGTGTGAATGTATTCAAATAGGTGATTTTTATACATGATGTGTGTAATTATTTACCATTGGACGAGGCCAAACCAGGACACAGACCTGAAAGCTAGCTGATAAATTTGCAGTGGCATTATTTATTGAGTGGATTCTTCACTAGGGTGATTAAAAAGGAGCCCATCAAACTGCCTCGGTCAGGTTTGGATTACCTGCCGGGCCGTGTCTGAAGCTAACTGCTGGAATTAAAGGAGCGTTGACCAGGATGCCAGTCCTTAAAGCTGTACTGCTTGAGTTACCCCTAAGTAGTGACATGATGCTACCCAGTGATAGTAAGAGTCTCATCTATCACTGCCAGCCAGGCAGAGCTAATGCTACAGGCCAATGACAAGCAAAGTGGGAAGTGTAATCACCAAGCACACAAATCAATCAGCTTTCTAGTTATAGCAGACTGACTGACAGAAACATGAATGTCATCGATACTTACAAATATGACGCACAAATGACATTAAGGTACGTTATTCTGAAAAGAGACCTGAGACCGCTCTTTTCTAGCCTCATTTTCTAATTTTGGAGTTCAGATTGCCTTTAAATATCCTCCCAGTCTTCCTGATACTGTACAAAGGCACAAGTAGAAAAAAACTATTTGATTTATTTTGAATACAGTAATGTGCAAAAGTCTCGTGTTTTTCTACCCAGGTATGCTTTGGCCTTGGGTCTGGGATCACTATCATTGCTGAAAAATGACACTGGAGCCAATCAAATACTTTCTAGATGGTATTTTATGGTGGACCAAACCTGCTGGTACTTTTCTGGATTCCATCAATTTTGGCAAGATCCCCACTGGCTGCAATGAAGCCCAAACCATGATAAAGCCTCCACCAAGCAGACACTCAGGGTTATACTGTTCACCTGACTCCTCAGTACATACTGATGAAAAGTTGAACCAAACATTTCAAATGTGGATTCATCACTCTAGTTAGTCGCCACTGATTTTCACTCCAGTTCTTTAAAAATGACTTCTTGACATCCACTTGTAAAGTTTCTCCACATTTCTTCATAACACTGCACAAAATCAAACTACTTGGTGCAAAAATACAATTTCATGCATTTCAAACTGTGTTCTCTTTGCCATTTTTGAAGATTTAACTAAGGAATTGGGAAAACGTTGATGTGTTTTTGTGGCAGGCTGCTAGTAACAAAGTATCTAAAGATGCAGTTTTATATGTTATAATATTACAAGAAAGTCTGGCTGCTTGGAAGCAAAATATAATAAATAAATAAGGGGTGGCTCAAGATTTTTGCACAATACTGTAAGCACACAAATAGTCCTTCAATGTCGTAAACATATAATATTAAACTCTTGAGCTACAAACAATAAGATGTATGTCTAGTTTCTAAACCCTGGTTTTGTGTTGCAATCTTTATGTATAATTTTAAAATAAAATGAATAAATATCTGCTGTAGGTATGGCATTTTGTCCGTATCACTTTTTATATCAACAATATTTGTAATTTGCCCAGAGGTGCATCATTATGCCCTGTATTCTCTGTAAAATGAAGCTGAGGTAAGCGTAGCAGCACCACATAGAGATTAGATCAGGAACATGCCAAGCTAAAAGCTAGGAAAGAGGAGAAATTGCAACAAACCCTGATATCCTGCGGTTGATTGTGAACTGTTCACAAATATCAGAAGCCAGCAAAGTAAGCTGAGGGCCCACCAAGCTGTCCAACTGCTCACAGAACTCCCTCGTCAGCTCCACAGAGGCTATTAGGAAACAGACGAGTGAACTGTCAGCTGTTACTGGACATAAGGTGAGGAAAATGTAATAATTACGTTTTATAAGAGCAGCAAAAACATCAAAATGCCGAACTGAAAAAAGCAAAATGAAAGTGAACTTTCATCATTAAACCGGGAGGGCACACACACTTACCACTGATCATAAAACAAGCTGCTGCGCTCATTGCCTGGAGATCAAAGCAGATCACTGCAGGTTAAAATCAAGGTCACACAGGCCAGGAATCACACTAATGTGCGGGATATACTTCATCATTTTAAAATTCCGCGCACTAATCCCTGAAGTCCACATCGTTTGACAGAGCAGTGGAATATATTTTATCCCAAATCTACTATTCATAAACAGAAAAAAAGGTTAAATCCCCCCCAGTCACAGATTACAAGAATCCTCCTAAAAATGAATAACAACTGCCCACTCATTTTTAATGCATTAGAAAAAAAAAAAAAGAATCAAAACTAAATAAATCAAGAGAAATGAAACAAGCCTGTCATGCCAGAGTGTTGCATTTAACCTACTGTACCTTGTAAACAATCAGATGCAGCTCCTCGTAGCCGTCCTCTGCAGAGACGAATATTTTTGGAAATCGGAATTTGGCCTCCGGATCTTTCAGATTTGTAGGTCCTGTCAAAAACCTGAAAAAGACAGACGCAGTGTGCCTGGGTTCATATTCACAGACCAGGTATCAAAATCAAAACAGATGATCTAATTACTCAAAACCAAATGACTGAAAATCAGAAAGCTCAATTGGTGCCCAAAACACACCAAAAAACAAAAGCACACGATGCTATTGACTCTTTACCCCTTGAAACCAGGAGTAACCCTGAGCTGAACGGTTTCTATCATATTTCAGGCCTGTTTATAGAACAACATGACTGGATGTGAGAGGGTGGTCTCTGCCAATGCAGCTTCCCTTAGAAAAACCTGGAAACTATTTTAATGGTTATCAAACCACATCTTTATTAAAATATACTGATATAAACTCGTCATTAAGGGTACAGGGGAGGTCATCAAATGTCATCTTTATGGGGGAAAGAGTTAAGAAATGAACCTGAAGAATGATGGGAATGAAAATATTAAGATATGCGTGATGCTGGGAGCACATGAGGTTTCCAAAACAGGAAAAGCTCATCCTCTGAGAAGCAGTTAAGGTATTATTTCTAATCACATTAGATTTCTATGAATCTATCTACTATCTCAACATCTGTTGGATGGATGGCCCTGAAATTGCGTAGATGTATTTGTAATCTCCGGAAGACGAAGTATTTATTTGTTTTGACTGATGTGTTATGAATCATCACAGTGCACGTTTCTCCGTAATAATCAACAGTTGTAGTAAAGTAGCATATTAGCCTAAAGCCAATAATGGATGGCACCAAATCTAATCAGGAATTTACCACACAAATATGAGCTTAATGTTCTCAGGAGCAAAAACCGTTTATGCCTCTTTTGTTCACAACAGAACAACGAATTCACTGTTATATAGTTACACAGGAATTTAGAGAAACCACTTAAACTGCGGTCGTGAGTTCTCAGAACCTGCTCTTTGAGCAAAAAAAACGACAACATCACAGAACGTAAGTTTGGATAACATCATAGAAAGCTCACGGCTCTCCAACGGGAGATTGAGAGACCAGTGTTGGACTGTTAGAACAGCTTTGAAATTCATATGAGTTGTTCGCACTAAAGTAAAAAGCACCATCACTTCATGCGGATACCCTCTCGGCGCCAGCTGCGGTCGCAAGGCTGGAGCCGAACAAAAAACACCCTGATAACGACTGTGTTTAGTCTGTTCCTTCCCATTCCAAGGCCACCTGGGTTGGCTGGAAGACTGTTTACTTAGCCTAGCAGGGCAAAGGACACTGTCTCAGCTGAACTCTGGACACGCACACACATACATATACACTGATATGCACACACTCATCCCCCCTCCCTTTCCAAACGCCTTCGACGCTTATTCCCTTCCGATGCTGACGGTGGATCAAGGAGACCAGCGCACGCAGGCCCGGATGCACTGTCTAAATCGGCTGTCTCTCACCCTTTACCCACCCCTGTTGCTTGTCATGTGTTTCTTTGGTGTATTTAGAGTTTTTTCATGTGCAGAGGTGTTTTTTTCTGTTCTCAAACTGGTCTCCCTGTTGGAGCTCAGTCTGGGAGGAGTTATTTTTTTCTCCTTATCTTTCCTTATGTGGTGCATTTTCCATTGTTATACCTCTCTGACCTGTCTTCCCCATGTGATGTTTGTGTAATGCATGTATGGTCAGAAGGGTAAGTCAGCGCTGGCAAAGGTCGGCAGCCTTAACCCAATTTCCTTCGGGGTCAACCTTCAGGATCAATAAAGTTTTATTGAATTGAATTGAAAATTATGTGTAACAATTTAATGTTTCCAATTAAATGCACGTCTATTGTGTAGTGTTGTCCAACAGACTCTGCAATCCTATGCAACTTCCATTACTGCAATACCTTGTCTTGATTTAAAAAACATTTCTCAGCATTTTTCAAGAAATGCTGTGTCGTCTGTCCCGTGTAATTTCAGCAAGAGTCACACTCGGACCACTGTAGCAACTTTACATCATCGTGAGACACAAGTTATTTAAGCAGCATGCAGACAGGGAGGCAACACCTGAGCAAACTTTCTCCTGTTACACATGGACACGGAAACCAAATAGAAAGTTGAAACCTCTCGAGGCTGGAGTGATACTCCACCCCTTGGCTAACAGTACGGTGTGTTAGCCAAGGGAGTTACCTCGTTATCTAATTTGCTTGTCAGTGGGTCGAAATCACACATGGTGTCACACACACATGCATCTGTATCTTATCATTCATATGTGCATCCAGAACATGCCTTTTGACGTATCTGGGATGCCTTGGCCCACGAATGACATTACTCTAGTAACCGCACCACTGCAGGGGGTTGGATTAAAAGAGATGGGCGCAGGGATCATAGACTTACCTCCCATAGTGCAACAAATTTCCAGCAACTTCTGGTCTCATTGGGGAGTCCCTGCCAGCCAACTGAAACAAGCAAATACAAGAGAGTAAAATTATGGATTGTTTAGCCAATTATTTAAGTAGATCTATTATGCTTTCCTTATTTTAGGTCATATTTTCTGTCAGAAAATAATCATTATATTACTAAAGTGTCAGATATTTATATTAAACACAGCCAAAGTTTCAGATAATGGGGTCAACGTTTGTGCAAATGATCCCAGTGAGCCACACTGCTCTAAATGCTACAGTAGCTTTGTATGTTTTAATGACGGTGGATCCTTCTATGGAAACTAACAAAACCATGGACACAGACCTGTTTTACAAATTATATAAAAAGCTTAGCATTAGCTGTACAGATTTATCAAGACAAGTTAGCCATGTTGTCATATGATATACACTATGCAATATCGTGAAGCAGTGGTCCTCTTCTCTACAGTCATGACACCTCCTTTGACCATTCCTCGATTTGCCCTTAAAATAATCTAGTGGGCTGGAGTTCTGCAGAAGTCCACTTTTTTCACTCCACCTACCTCTGGTTCTGAGTGTCTGGGGAAAAGCGAGGTGGTCAGATATTTGTACAGGATCCTCATGTCATCTTGTTCCAGCCCGCTCCTGTAAACACGACCACGATGCCAAAAATGACACCTTGTAAACGTCACATTGCACTAATGAAAAAAAAAAAAAAACTAAATGCATGGATTCATTTTTATCAGGTGTGCTGTCAAATGTGTTATGGATCACTGGATAGATATTAAGAGAAAATGCCTTACTATTTGCTGTTCAGCAGTGGCTATAAATGGGATTCA
Source organism: Diplotaxodon limnothrissa (assembly GCF_057381915.1). NCBI lineage: Eukaryota > Metazoa > Chordata > Actinopteri > Cichliformes > Cichlidae > Diplotaxodon > Diplotaxodon limnothrissa. The sequence goes on along the minus strand of NC_140603.1, from coordinate 12,422,908 downwards.
ATGAGTGCTGTGCAGCAGATGCAGATGCTTAATTTGCACAGTAATTAAATATTCCTTCCTGTTTGTCCATCTTCAGTTCACAGTGAACGATTATGCTGCTCTCCAGTAATTTCATTAGCGATCATGTAATTCCCCCTGTGCTTACACACAGAGCCGGTGGCCGACAGCACAATTAAAAACAAGTGACATGTCAGGGAGCGCATAAACCACAAAGAGGATTAACTGCTGTGTTTAGAACCACCACTGTTTACCCAGCATGCCATTATTCGTGTGCTGATGCCAGCACAGGATTTTACCTTAATACACCGGATGGCTCAGTCAAATTTGACAGATGGTGGGTTTGATGGACAAACATACAGTTTAAAGCACAGCATCAACAAGTGTTGTATACCAGATAAGTTGGTCATTATACAGGAAGGCTGTGTATTTGATCAGACTGAGGCTCTCCTCCACTCTGTTGACAAAAGACTGGATCTTCAGGTAGGTCATCTTGTCCAATGGGAAGAAGCTGATGCCTCCGAATACATCGAGCAGGTCGCAGGACTGCAAGTGGAGAGTCTGCAGATACTGGAAACCCCAGCGTGATAACACACGGACACACACAGACACAGGAGACGCAAAAAAGAAAGGGTTTAGTTTACCTGCCCACAAGTGCTTGCTTACAGTTCAATACAGAAAAGAGGATATAAGAAACTCTTTGACTTGTACCGCATTGACATTCAACCTCTGACAAGCACACCACAGCCTCTCTCTTTCTCCCCGTCTTTAGATTTCATGGTGGACAGGGAAGCCCGTGTTAATGGATGAAGGGTATTCCCTAATTAGAAATTAATTTTTAAAGCAGCTCCTTAAAAGCAATGTTCCGGCTAGTTGACAGAAGTGTGACGTGAAGACAAATAATGGGGGCAAGACAACGATCAAGACGTCAACCATGACTGCAAACATCTTACAGCTTTCCAAGAGTAACGGGAGCATTCACAAATAAACAGTGTCCCTATGACAACTGTCATCAGTGAGGGAAACCCTTGTGATAACAAGGACAGTCAGGCTCGAATGAGTTCTGTTAAAAACACACATGCCGGCATTCTAAGGGAATCATCCTGTCAAAGCAAGGTCAATATACATGCATGCATGATCTGAACTCAAAACATATCCGCCTAGCAACAAAAATGTTATGGCTTGTGAGTATTTATTACCCTGTAGAAGAATTTCTCAAGTTTCTGCATGAGCAGCTCCACTCCGCCAGCTTGCATTGCTCTGGAAAAGGTGCCATTGAAGAGCTACAGCATGAGGAAAATGAGCATTGTTAAAACATGACTTATTTTGGCATCATACAGGTATAAATTAGTAATGTGTGACACTCAAGAGCAATGATTCAACATTCCCCCCAGTAATGTAATCCTTTCATTACGTATTTCAAGCAAAATTCCCTCAACATAATGCACAGACCTGACTTCATGAGAAGTGTTACAACCGGAAAAGACCAGCACTAAATTTAAATGAAACAACAGTATTTTACTGACTCCATGTTGCCTTCTTTTTAATTTCTTCCTGTGTTTTCAGCTGATTGCAACTTTTACATTTTGTCTGTCATTTTTCTCTTATAGATTAACCTTAAAATAGTAATAATAGGAACTTAAAATACTATTTATTTCAGGAATAATTTCGGGAATTAAGAACACATCTAATAAATGAACAAAAAAAAAAAATCCCCTGCAACACTTCAGAGTACCTCTGGGGGTGCAGAGTTGAGAAACACTACTCTAGGGTGTCATTACATGGCTTTGAGCGAATAAGGTCTTTTTATTAGAATAAGCCTCCAATGCAGTAAAATACAATTTTAACACAAATGTGATAAAAGCAATGACATTTATTTTAATTACTTTACTAAACTTTAAGTCAAAGATTTCTTCATCCAGAAGATAAATGTATCACTACACACAGCAGCAGGAACCCTTTGACATTTTCTATATTTCTTAACAAGTCAAACAAATATATATTGTACTATTTCATGTCATTTCAAGAGCCGTGAAATGTGTATTTGTGAGGGGAAATGTTTGTGAACCTCTAGCATTAGTAATTTAACATTAATTACATATTTATTTAAATTATTTTAAGATTTAATAGAGTAGTCATTTGACTACAGATAGATACCGAACCCCAAGTCGTGCTCCACAATGCGTTGCTCAGAGTATGAATGTGTGTGAATGAGCCACGTTGTATAAAGCGCTTTGAGAAAGATAAGAATAGATCAGTGATATATAACAACTATTTTACTATTTACGAATCACCATTATGAAGATGGTAAGCTAGCACACACTCTAGGACGCTTTCAAATTTGCTAAGTAGCTCATCGGCAGAAGAACAATGAACAGCAACGATGTTTGTGTCAAAACTTGGTGTCCACATCTCCTCAGACCTGACATGGGCTGCCCACATTCAGGTCCAGACCAAAAAGGCTAGGCAGCGCCTGTATCACCTACGACAACTGAGGAAGTTCAGGGTCTCTCCAAAGATCCTCAGGATTTTCTATACAGGCGCTGTGGAGAGCATCCTCACACAGAACATGACATCGTGGTTTGGGAACAGCTGTGTGAAGGACCAAAAAGCTCTCCAGAGAGTGATCCGTACAGCAGAACGCTGCTGCAGGATTGCTCTCCCCCCGCTTCAGGACACCTACACCAGGAGATGCCGGACTAGAGCAGCGCAGATACTGAAGGACCCGTCCCATCCTGGCAACAAACTGTTCCAACTTCTGCAATCTGGTAGAAGGTTCCGCATCTTCCGGGCAAGGACAGAGAGACTCAAGAGGAGCTTCTATCCCCAAGCCATCCGTGCCCTAAACACACACACCCGCCCTGAGACAGGACTCTCTTCCAGACACTCTAAACCAAGGCACAATGTACATTTCAATTCCTTTAATTTTAAATATGTTTATATTGTCTATCCTGTAAAATAGTCAGATGTCTATTCATATTAATGTACAGAATTCACCTGCTTGCTGCTACTACTGCACATTCACCCAGTGTATATACTATATGTCTGTATATATATATATGTCTGTGTATATATATATATATATATATATATATATATATAATGTTCTTCCTCTACACCCCCCCCCCCCCCCCCCAATTTTTGCACATGTCGAGGAGCGTGTCAGGCTACATTTCACTGTGTGTTATACTTGTATAACTATGCATGTGACAAATAAAGAACCTTGAACTTGAACTTGAAAACATCACCACAGCTCATCTGCACTCTGTTCAAAGTCATGCTGACAAGCGAGAATGTTTAATGACTAAATAATTTTAAAAAGGACGTTTTGATGTGAATGATAAACATTTTGTTCTGAAGAAGAGAAAAAGAAGAGACTTAAAATGGAATGCATTAAAAAAAAGTGCATTCCAGTATAAAAACCTTTTCCTCATCTGTAAAACATGATGGTGGCTGTGTCATGGTTTGGGTCTGTGTTGCTAAATAACAACTTATCACACTGGTGGTTTAAGTGATTTTTGTGTTGTAAATGTTAAAAAGTATGGCAAATTCTAAAACCGCACTCAAACTCACCTTATACATGCTGTAGCACTGCCTTACCACTGCACCATAAACAGTATCCTACAAAAGGCAAGAGGGAAGCTAAGTACAACTGGCAATACTCAGAGATAAACAATGAAGACATACACGAATACTTTTCAGTACTCACAAGCATTTCCTCTTCCTGATATTCTGCTGTAGGTGGTTTGCCATCTTTGTTTGGTTTCTCAATCATTGGATTTCGAACCACCTGAGGATGGATTTTTTTTTAATAAAACAGCACAAAGGAGCATTAAAGAGTTAAGAGCAGAATGATATTTAAAATGAAGGAGACAAACTCTGGACAAAGACTAAATACTGGGAAGGTGATGTACACATAAGCTTGCAAGATACCATGACCATCCAGAAATTTTCCTCGGGCTCAAAGAAAAACTGCCGGTTCTTCTGTGTGTGCAGGGATTTAGCTGGTTTTGTTGGACAGAACGTCCTGGAACAAAGGGGATGTGACAGTGAAGAAGGGCGACACACCCAAACAACACGCACGGCTCTTAAATTTCTGTCTGTATTTACACTAGATATTTATCAGTGTGCATCTGACCACTTATTGCAACATTTCCCTTTTCTATTGTGCTTCAGGCTTCCTTTTGCTTCATCACAGCTACAAACGCTTAAATTTATGCTCAAAGTACAAATAAATAGACTGCAAATACAGCCATGATGCTGCTGCAGTAATATATACACCATAATACTGATACCTGGTGAATTGCACAATGGCCTCACAAAGGCCGACATTTCGGATCTTCTCGTTCTTCTCAACATCACTGGGGTGGTAAAACAGAATCTTTTTCTCTTCCTAAAACAAAAATATTTGCATTAGGCATGCTTTTTTCATCTAAAGGCTAAAAAGGTTTGCATAAGAACTCTTTATCAGGGAGTCTCACTCACCTCTCCTTCTCGAGGTCCAAACGTGGGGTTGTAAATGAAAAAACTGAGTAAAGATGGTGTGTACTGTTTCTCTTGCATTCCTGAGGCCATTTTGGGGCTGTGGCACACAAAGAGAAAGGTGACATACCTCTAGACTCCATCCAAGTTGCTCTTATGTAATACTTAGACTTGGACCTTTTATTGTCATTGTGCACTTTTTTGCACAGCGAAATTGGGTAGCAAGACCACAAAGGTGCAAAAGTAAAGAAAATAATATACAAAGAAGAAAAAGCAGTATATTTCATATTTTCATATATATATATATATAAATACACATACATATGTGTGTGTGTGTGTGTGTGTGTGTGTGTGTGTGTGTGTGTGTGTGTGTGATTAAACTAAATATGGGGGTGCACATAAGTGGTCTGCAGGTGCACATTCGCTAACAAAATAAAAGATGTGCATCAGATAAGAAGTTGAAACGCCAGTTTGCGTACATAAGATTTTCTGGAGGAGGACAGACCTTTGACTAGAACTCTTGAAGATGTCGAAGAAGCAAGCTCCTTTAAGCAATTACTTTGGTGGTCCTCCACCTCCAAAGAAATGCCAGAAAGAGTCCGAACCGCAAAAGAAGTGCGTATACTCGGAAACGTGGTTGCAGGAGGTGAACTGGCTTCAAACAAATGATGAACGCACACAGATGTAGTGCAGAATATGCTGTGAAAATCCCACTCTAGCGGACAAAAACAGTGGCTTTTATATGTACGCAAATGCGCATTGCAACTTCTTATCTGGTGCGCGTCTTTTATTTTGACAACGAATGCGCACCTGCGAACCACGTATGTGCACCCCTGACTATACACGGTGTATGTAGAAACACTGAAACAGAAGCAGTGTGGGGGTGTATACAAGGGCAGTAATATAATATAATAAATAAATAAGGGTGGAGGGGCTATGATCATTTAGGATGGGAATGGTAAGGTCACAGAGACCAAAACATTGCATAGGGGCCAAAATACTGCATGGAAAAAGGGAAGACCAAAATATTCAGTCACCTAAACTTACCTGATCATCAGCATTAGTGTAACTTGTGTCTGCCTTTCCTTTGCTCCAGTGGCCGTTTGGTTAGCATGCCGTGTTCCTACAAAACAAAGACAACAACATCCAGTTATATAGTGACACAAATCCATTGGTAATAATACACTACTGGTAAGGTACACATTTTAAAAGGCGCTGGAAACATTCCTAAGAAATTCTGGCCAATACTGACATGATAGCATCACACAGTTGCTGCAGACTTGTTGCCTACACATACATGGTGGGAATCTCTCACTCCATTAGTTCTCTATTTCACTGAGATCTAAAGATTGCGCTTACTGTACTTAAATGGCCTCCACAGAGTATTTTCTGTTACCCTGCTGGAAGAAGCCATCAGAAGATGGCTACACTGTTGTCATAAAGTAATGAACATGGTCAGCAAGAATGCTACAGTAGACTGTAGTGTTTAAGCAATGGTCGAGGGGCAAAGAGAGTGCCAAGACAATATTCCACCCACCATTACACCATCAATAGCAACCTGAACTGTTGATACAAAGCATGTTGTTTACACCAAAATCTAAGCCTACCCTCTGAATGATGCAGGAGAAATCAAAATTTAGGCGAGCATGTGTGAACTGCAGCTTCAATTTCCTGTTCTTAGTTGACAGTAGTGGTACCCGGTGTGGTCTTCTGCTGCTGTAGCCCCCAATTCAAGCTTTGGCGTGTCATGCCTTCAAAAATGCTCTTCTGCATACCTTGGTTGTAAACTAGTGGTTATTTGTATAAGTTTGCCTTTCTATCACCTAGAAACATTCCCCTCTGCCATCAACAAGTCATTTTAATTCCAAAATTGGATGCTCACTGGATATTTTCGCTTTCCCTGGAAACCCTAGAGACGGTGGATCAGCAGTTTCTGAAATGCTCAGAACAGCTTGTCTGGCATCAACAACGATGCTGCGTTCAAAGCCACTTAAAATCATCTTTCTTTTCCATTCTAATTTTCAGTTTGAACTTCAGCAGGTCGTCTTGATCATGTCTACGTGTCTAAATGCACTGAACTGCTGCCATGCGATTTGCTTATTAGATATTTGCATTTAAAAGTTAGCAGCCATGTTGCTGTGTATAATAATAAAACGGTGTACCAGTTTTTGACCATTTTGGTTAAAGTTAGAGGCACTAGGTCACGCAAGGTAAAATTTTAGCAGTTCACTTCATTTACTGGAGATAAAAGTGATATAATTCAGACGCTTACACCTCTACATTTAAGGGGTGTGTTTGTTTTCTACTCGTTTTACATTTTGTCATTATTGTCTCGTACACATACGGTACTGCAAATGAAATGCTACTACTGTACTTTAGCCGGCAGAGAGAAATACTTGGATATTTTTATACAATATGTGTTATAATAAACTACAAAACAAACACATAAGGAAATTTATGTGATTGTGTACTACTATTGACAAACATCCAGTCAGCGACCAGCCGGAGTCACTCAGAGCAGCTAGCTTGTTAGCTTGGCTCTGCTAGCTGTAGGCTTGTGTTGGCTGTCGGAGGAACCGTCAGTGAACCGTGACAGTAACACTCACCTTACAGAAGATAAACACAACACGTCCATGTACTCGCTGATACAGACAGTGAAAATTAAAAGAACTAATGCGTAAATGGTGTTAATGGGAAGCGAAGCCGCTTGCATTCTACTTCACATCCTTAACTTCCTGCTTTTAGTTACGAGGTGCTACAAGCTCAGTCGCTCGGGTCAAACCGCTTTCAAACAAAGTTTCCTACTCTCCAAATAGGGGGTTCAAATGATCTGTGGGGTGCTCCAGTTTAACTGACCACAACACGTTTTGCTGAGTAAGCATACTGCTGTGCAATAATATTACAGAATTAGAATTTTTAAATACATAATAGCAAGATACAAAGTTTGTCTTTTTCGTTTTAAAATGTTTTTTTTTCTTAATTTGCACCCTTTATATCTTATCTTTATATAAAATTAAATCTTTAAAACATACATTTCTTAATTACGGACATTTCAGGTTATAAATGATGAATAGTACAGTTGATACTTAGGAATTAGTGCCACCAAAACATGCCTGCACCCAGACTGTTTTTCTTTTGATTCTCCAGTAAAGCTGTCTGTGAAGGTTCTCAGTCATCCAGGTCATCGTAGTCAAAGGAGCTTGCAAAGAAAAGCGTCTGGACTTATTTTGATTGCTTGAAGACGTTTCACCTCTCATGAACTGAAGAAGCTTCTCGGATGAGAGGTGAAACGTCTTCAAGCAACTTAAAGAAGTCCAGATGCTTTTCTTTGCAAGCTCCTTTGACCTCCAGTAAAGCTGTAATCTTGTGTGTATTTGTTTTTGATTTAGACTGCCATTTATATGTTGTGTTTCGGGTCTTACCGACAACAATGTGCTTTACACTACAAGTTGTGTCCAAATATTTACATATATCCATTTTATTCTATAAATTTAAGCTTCTTTATCTTCCTTTTTTCTACACCTACAGCCAAATAATCTAACAGGCATGTCTTCTGGACTTTGAGCAACACATGGAGAGGCCTTTTCTGTAACAAAGGCTGACATTTGACAGGGGAATTTAGACCCACAAACGTCTTGATATGATGCACCAGTGCTAAGCACTGCTTTATGTATAACTTTATCATCAAAGCATACTAAACACCATAATATGAGTTCGTTTAATATATACACAGTCAGTTCACAAGTGTGTGTGTTTCCACATGTTTATTTACCACATTCATTGTCAGGGGGGAATGCTACAGACGAGAAACCACATACCAATATAATGAAAAGACACATTAAGTTGTGATGCCTTTAAAATAAAATAAAAAGGCCTTTTTTAAAGCAATTTGTGCACACAGACATTAATAGAAAACATATTTAATCCCTGGAAGTGGATCAGAAGACTCCAGATGTGGGAAAGTGACCAAAGGACCTGAATGCTTGAACTTTTTTCATCTGAAAACTCAGGATAGGACCATGGATTGGAATTCTGGGGAAAAGAATAAACAAATAAAGGAATACTCAGAATTAATCATAGCTCTGCATGTGCCACGTGACAAAAATCAAGAAAACAAGCAAATCTAAATCTTGTGTCAATTCCCTCCAGGATTAGGGAAGAGCTGGTAAATAAACAATAAACACAGACTAAAGCGGTCCATTTTGGATCGCCTAAATCCTTCATCCTATTAACTAAGACAACTTTTTTGTTTGCAAATGGATAATGGGTAAAACTGGGGCAAATGATCGAGCATGATGATGACCTTAATATCAACATGTGTGGTTCACACATGGCATAATGGTTAAATAGGGATCAGAAAATACACCAATGAAACATTCCCAGGATTTCAACATTATAGAAAAACAATACCTTCTCTCACCTCATAGATGTATAGTGCATTTAAGGTTTTCTGATGTTTTCTGATTCTTTGTGAAAGACACCCCCCCCCCTCCCACACACACACACACACACACACACACACACACACACACACACACACACACACACACACACACACACACACTAAATCTCATATATCACCCAGTTCGTCTCTTTTGGCACAGCCTGTGTTGGTTCATTTCCACCAGCTGAGTCTTAATCCAACTAATAAGATCATTTCTGCCCACATGCTGATTTTTTTGTGAGAAACCAGATACCAACCGTCTACTCCAATTTTGCCATCGCTGTCATCATCAGCTGCTGAGATGAAGCTCTTGGTTTCTGCGTCAGTCAGTGTCCGTGCACTGGGGATAAACCGCTGCAGAAAAAACCTAGACGCACACACACAATGCAACACAATGATATTTATCCATGACTGATATTTATGGATGACAATATACGGCATGTTTTAAAAACAGAAAATAATAAGAACATGGAGAAAGACACCACTTCCTAAACTGGACTGCACAAGTCAAACCTCTTATCAAAAAAAGGATGAATTGTGTAACAGAAATGAAATGAAAACACCACTCACAGTGGATTACTGCGAGACAGCTTAACATTCATCACAGTAATAGAGTACTACTGTGTGATTTAATGTACCGAGCCTCCTTCTTTCTTTTTTTCTTTCTATCAGAGAAATAATACGAGATAGATTCACATTAAATATGAAGCCACACCGCACTGGGTCAGTTAGTTGACGGAGTAAATCCAGGTAGAGGAACAAAAGTGCATATTGAAAAGAAAAGACTAAGATTCAGCGCCTCTGGGAGAGCAGACACCCCGTATCCTTTTACGCACTTGAGCTCAGAGTGCTCGATGTAGCCGCTGTTGTCCTCGTCGAGGATCTGGAACACATCTTTGACCTCCTTGGGTGTCTTTGAGGACAGGCCGCACAGCTTAAAGAACTTCTTGTAGCAGAAAGTGTCCGGAGCTGAAAGCATACAAATGTTGAAAAAAAGAGAAACAAATACAGAAACAGAGCTGACCCGTGAGGTTCACCGGGCCGGGAGGTGATGTGGAGATTAAAACGGCATGTGTCTGCAGCGACGGAGGGAAGGATTTTCCTCTTCCCTCCCCCCTTTTTTTCTTTCTTTTTTTAAACGTTTAAAGCCAGCAGCCATGCCCCCACAAATATAAAAAACAGAGAAGATTATTAAAACCCCCTTTTTAAAGTAAATAAATAAATAAATTCCGATTTAAAGCGGGTGCGACTTTAGTAGCGAGGACACTGTACAATATTGAAAAGCTGTGGAGAAGATTATGCACCTTTCTGCAAAAACAAAAACAAAACCAAAGAACTCGACTACAGCAACCGTTTATTCGGCATTTAATGTATTTTATTTTGCATATAAGTCATACAACCGTCATAATTGATCATGTTTAGTTATTGTGTGGTCCAGTGTGCATAAGTTGACATCCTACCTTCACAGTCCTTAATGGCATTTTGGATGTCGTCAGCGGAAAGAATGGATGTGAGTGACATGTTGGTCCTGCAAAATAGAAGAAAAGTCTTAAAGAAACACACATAGGTCTGTATTTTTCTTTTTTCTAATGATCTTAACCTACATTTGGCTGTTTGATATCCTCTCAGCCCACTTTTGTATCACACTGGATTACCTTTTTTAATATCTGTAGTGGTATCTAGGTTAATATCATCATCCCATAAGACCTCAGGTTATGAGTTTTTGATGAGTGGGCTTCATGTGTTTTATGTACAATCTCTATTTTATCAAAAAACTCCAAACATATTTTCTGTCTTATCGTTGATGCCAGGTTAATTGTGCTTTTTGATTGGATCTCCCCTGCGAGCTTGTTAATGGGCTTTTTTTTTTTTTGGCCTTGTTTGAAGTGCTTAATTGGCTCTGTGCAAAAATAATTGGCACTTAGGGACTTTACAAGAAAAAAAATCAACAGAGGGAGGGAAGGAGTAAAATTTGTGATACTTAAACTTCCATTTCAGAACGAATAAAAAAGAGAACTAGGAAAAGTTAAAACACCCTCCCCTGAGCGCTAGACAGCTTGCTGTCTTTAAACAAAAAATAAACGTAGATAAAAAATGATCTGCAAGTTTTTATCAGGTTGTTTTAGGGGAATCTGTTAAAAGCATGAGCAGAAACAGCCCGAACCTGTATTTTGGTCAAAAATCTCACCTTTCTGTCATGTTTGGAGGAATTAAGCAGTGCTAGACGAATTTAAAACTTTCGTCACGTCCCTGAAAAAGTAACCCAAATAGTCTAAAGGCTGTGCCACTGCACCAACAGACCACACCAGACAGATACCACACCTGTACTGAGAGTTTACCTGTGCAGCTGTGGGCTACTCACCGCAGTTGCCTCGGTCCGGGTCCAAAAGCAGCAGCAGCAGCAGCAGCAGCAGCAAATAAGACTCTTTGGTGGCTGCCGACAGCTGGCTCTGCCTTATATACGACGAGTGCGATGCTTGAGTTTCCAATCTGTCCGAGGATCAAATTCTCCCGCAGCCAGCCGCCTCCGTCTCGTGTTCCTCACCCGCTCACCTGTCCAATTAACCTATACGGTTTATATCCGCTGCACATTCTCCTACTCTCTCTCCCTTTCCCCCGTTACTCATATGGCAGCGTGTGGTTCGTCCAATCAACTTTCTCCCCCTGTGTTACACTGCTCTCCCTCTCTCCCCCTCCCTTACATTTTCCCCATCCCATCTCTTCTCTTCTCTCTCTCTCTCCCTGCAGGTGCATTTGAAACCTTAAAAGTATCCAATAATCAGTCTGGCATCATTTCTTTGTTTTGTTTTGTTTCTTTAATGAAGAGTCTCTTTGATTTGGATGACTCAAGCAGGTCGTAATTTATCAGAAATACTCCATTACGCATGCTCTGATAGTAAAAATTCAGAAGTCAAAACCTCAGTGTTTGTTGCAAGTGAGCCATCAACCTGCCTAACAAGTTAACATGAAGATTACAAGTTTCTTTAGTGAGAATTTAGATATATGCATATCATTTGTTACTGTCAGAGGTTTTGAAGCTCTCACTCATGCACCTGTGCTAAAAGGTGAGAGGCTGGGTGGGGCCTGTGCTGAAGAGCCTGCTGGCAGCCTGCCACTCTAAACTGATGAATTTGTTTCCTGCAAAGGGGGAAGCCTTCCAAACCATCTGACGCAGCAGCGTCTCTGGTGAATCCAGTCAGCACTAATGGCTTTAGGAAAGAGGGGGGGGGGACGGGTGCTTTCTGTAACTAGAACCAGGGGGAATAAATCTAATTATTTTTTTCAAACTTTCAATTGCTGCAAATCTCTGACTTAACACTTTGCAAGTAACAGCATTTTCATCAGTCTCACCTACTTGTTACACAAAAAGATGAACTATTTACCCCAAGAGTAACTCCACCTCTTTATCTCCAAGCCTCGACGTTTGCAACTTTAACCATCAAGCATCTGAAAACCCTCTTTGTATTTATTTATTTTAAATGGCGACACCTTGTGGTTGCTTACTATTATTGCGATTATCAATCAAGTTTTGCTCTTGTATGTTGTTGTTGGTTTTTCTCCCACTTTGGAAGGGAGGTGGAATTTAAGCATTACCAGATACTGTAAGAGATAAGAGCTGGATTATGTAGAGCAGGAGTCAGGTGTGTGTCAGCGTATTAGTGAATCTAGATTAAGAGGTTATGTAAGTCTCACATCAGCACTGCTGGACGTACTTGTAATGCATTAATAGTGCAAAAGTCAATTAAAAAAAATGCATTTAAGCAACCAAAACAGGACCTTACACCTCACACAAATCAAAAACTGAGCGCATTATAGTGGAAAATTTTGCATATACAGTATGTGCACTCAACTGGTCTGCTGCAACAGGCTTATTTGGTCTGATATAACTACTGGCACTTAATAAATAATAGATAATTTTGAGTAAAATAAAAAGGTTTGTTTATTTAAATAATGACTCATTAAGGAAAATATAGTATAAACTGAATGCATACAAATCAAGTACATTTCATTTGAACAGAGTCCATTAAATTCACAGGTTTACATTGTACTTGTAATAAAACTACATGTAAAATCTACACGTAATCAAATGATTTAAAGTCAGTTTGCACATAGATATTTTTGAAGTGTTTTAGGTGGGTTGATTTCTGAACATTGCATATCATATCACTTCCATGAATTGTTCACAGAAGATACATGCTGTTGCAGATGTGCTTTAAAACTGCATTCTTCTGGATGTACAAGAGAAAATGCCCCTTCTTTTATGGTCTTAGCAACCGATTCAATAAAAGAACTACATGTTACAATCCCCCTTAACCCATCCATCACCTATTCAACGTTTGGCTCCAAAATCTCAGACGGTGATGCAAAATTCTGAACTCGTGACTTCAATACAGGACTATACAAACCCATGGGGGTGACATTATGTTGGCTATGATCATCATTTATACAGAGTCAATTACCTGTCTGTGTGACATTCGCCTACTTGTTTAGCATTTTAGTTAAAAGTTTAGCATTGATTTATTTTCTTAAAATAGGCACATCTGAGCCATATTACCTAAAGATTACCTAAAGAGCCAATTCACAGGCAATGGGGGAATTGATAGGTGGGTGGGTGGATGTTACATGTAGAAGTTTTCTCATGCATTTAAAAGAATGTTTTTGAATTTCTTTAAAAAAAGAAGAAGCTATCATTGATTTACTACTTCACAACTGAATAGCAAAGAACAGGGTCAGACTTGTCTTACTGAAAAAAGAACCTTTATTGTTTTCTCATCGTCCGTCCGTTTGCCCTAAAAGTGCATCATCACTGATCTCACAGAAAGCAGAAGTCACAGTAAAACGACGACAGAAGTGAGAGAGAGAGAGAAAGACACGAGTCAACCACGCTATACACTTAGTTGGTTACATTCATCGTGGACAGCATTGGGGTCTGCACTGCCAGAGAAAGAAAGAGAGGGAGCAGTTTGTCCATGGTCAGGGGTGAAAGGTTGAGTGTATAAAAGTGGTGTGGAGAACTGAAGAGAGACAGAGAGAGAGAGAGTGAATGGGAAGAGGAGAAGAAGAGAGGAAAAGGATGTCTTGATTCAAGTTGTTCCTTTAGAGTTGTGAAGTCAGTCAGTTGGTCAGTTCATTCATTTAAGACTTGACCATGGCAGCGAACTCTGTAGAGGGAGAAAGAAAGAAAGAAGGTTATTGTTTTGCTTTTGTTGGATGGCCTTTACATTGTTCTTCTGGAGGTAAAGATTTCCTCACCATCAACTCCGATCTTGCCATCGCCATCAGAGTCACCGGCCTTAAGAAATGTCTTTGTCTCAGCATCAGTCAGAGCTCTGGCACTGGCAGAGAAGTTCTGCAGGAACAGCCTGGAGAGGGTAATCAGAGACAAAAGATGAGCTTTTTTTTTATTTTTAAAAGAGAAGCCTTTCTTTGAACAGTTGTTTTCTGGGATCACAGTGAATATTTTGTGCTAAACCGATCATCTATTCAAAAAGCATATTAAATATCTCTAACTGAATGCTTCTTGTTCTATTGGATGCTGAGGTTTTTGGGCTTTGTCATGAAAAAAATGTAAGCAGGCTACAATTCCTTTCCTTTGTCCTCTGTTCTACGTCACCCTACAGCGAGAGGCACTGAAGGAGAGAACTGGTATTGAGTTGCAGTCTAGGAGAACACCCAGTAGCCCGAGCTTCTCAGATGCTTTTGGGCCTCTGACATCATTCTGATTTCACTGTGAGCCAGAGAAAGATGATCCCAGTGCTACAAGAGCTTTGAGGAGCTTGTGGGTGAAATTTAAGAGAGGGTGCCTACTTCAGCTCATCCTCCTCAATGAAGCCACTCTTGTCCTGGTCAATGATGGCAAAGGCCTTCTTGATCTCATCGGCGGACTTGGCTGCCAGGCCGACCTTAGCAAAGAACTCCTTGTGCTTGAAGGAATCGGCAGCTGTGGAAAGATGGACAGAAGGAGGTTATAGCACAAACACAGGCTGTGGTGTGTTTTGCAGAGGCTGTAGTTTCTGCATGTAAGGCCTGGCATTTGGTTGTATCCACTTTCCCTTCCTGACCATCACTCAGCTTTTTTTCTAATGTGCAGGTCAGCTTTTCTTACAGTAGATGCACTGGTGCATGCTTTATGCTGAGACATACAGCCATTTAAAGCTCTCTATACTACTGGCAGACACCTGAGATTTTTTTTTCTTTTTTTTATAATATTTTGCAACTGGATGCGAAGTTTTTGCAGTCACAGTTTGGCTGTTGTCTAGGCTTTCCCTAGGTTAAAATGCTATGAGTTTCATCATGTTTACCTTGGCAAGCTGCAAGGGCTGCAGTGATGTTAGCTTCGGTCAGGACTCCGGCGAATGCCATTTTTTAACTGAGGGAGGAGAGAAGAGGACAAGTCATCGGTTAGTCAGTCAGGCTGTGGGGAAATCTGACACGATGAAGCAGCTTTACTCTCAATCTAAGGCCACCTTTTAACTTCCCTCAGTGCACTTTGTAGTGCACTGCTCAGAGTTACAGAGCTTCATGCAATACTCATTATGCCATGCAGTATAATTCACAGTCCCTCTCTGTGAGTCTTCCAAGCCACAAAAGGTAGTCCAATTTCTCCAAAATAAAGCCTTCCAAAAGGCAAAAGATTAAATCTCCTTTGCATCTGTAGTTGAATTTTTTTTCTCTTTCTCCGTTTCGTTCCTCTGTTAGTCCAAAGCTGAAATCTGGCCTTGTGATGTTCAAAATCTGGACATGATTTACATCCCATTGCATGAAGAAGTAGAAGCCCTGTAACTCTCTGAGTCAGGAAGTGGACTTGCCTACAGGTCTGCAACTCTTCAGTGAAACTCACCTTAGGGTCTGGCTAAGACTAGAGTGGATTCGCTCAGATGAATCTGGTGACTGCAGTAAAGCCCCCAGCGACTCTCACCAGCTTATATACCTTGTCTCACCCGAAATATGATGCATAGGCTATGTAACAGACACTGTGTGCAAAGCAGTCAGTCAAAAAATGTGTCCAGTAGACAGAGCTGTTCTATTTATATGAACATAAATGAAGATGCTTAAATGGTAGGCTAAGCGTAGGCCTATGTGAAAGTGCTTAATATTGCATAAGGCTAATAATATATGTTGCTGATTTGGTTGAAACATACTCTGCAGCCTGTTAAAGTGTGCAGAACACGTCAGAGTGAAAGCTGGGGTAAACTTTTATATTATCTTTGACAGCCAGAAAGTCTTATTCCAAGTCAACCGTACTTAATACTGTTATTATTTTTTTGTTTTTGCTTTGTGTAAAGTGTGTAAAGTGTGCGTGTTAGTCCCCATAGGGAAATAGTTCCTCTGCATTTAACCCATTCACCCAGTGAAGCAGTGGGCAGCCGCCAGTGCAGCGCCCGGGGAGCAGTGTGTAGGGACGGTACCTTGCTCAGGGGTACCTCAGGGTAGCCGTTCAGTGGAGTCGAACCCCCGACCTTCCGATCATGGGGCCACCACTCTACCTACTGAGCTATCCCTGCCCTGTGTTTATGTAATTTCACTTGTTGACTGCGCTTTAATGAATGTCGTTTCAAACGCTGTCTTTAATCATGTTTAAATGACAAATGTATTAATGTGAAAAAGCGTTGTGTTGATTATGAACTCTTTAAATGACCTTAAATAGCTATCTTCACCAGCTTTGGTTCTAAATAACCTTCAGAAAAGTTCCTTTAATAAAGCAATGTGTTTTTGTTGTTGTTGTTTTTTTGTAAACCCCCCCAAACACTCAGTACATTTTGGTAATATTATCTCTGTGCTTTTACACCATCATCGCTGATCACGGTTTGGTTGAAACGGCGCTTGTGCGTAACTGGCGTGCGTAAAACGTCTGCGATGACTTTGCTGACCTTCCAATGTCAGAACAGGCTGATTGGTCTGATTGATCACTGCAGGTAGGGACGTTGTAGTCGAAAACCTACGTAAGTTAAAACACCACGTTCAAAATGTAAACGTTCATTTCTTTATTTGTTCTTTGGATTTTTAGCCCACAACAGGGGAATGCCTTTAACACTTTTCCCTATTCCAGCTGTTCTTAGCTTCACATAATGGCAACACTGAGAACACTAGGCTGATCAGCTATTATACTACTATATTATGGAGAAAAACATTGTCCTGCTTATCTATTCCCTTGATAAAAACAATTATGTGTGTATGATTGTTATATGAATTATTAATATATATATAAATCTACGTCAAACTTATGGACTACGGTTTCTATGAGTCTTTATTATTTCTATCTTCCTAATTCGTATGTATGTTTATGCACATTGTGCCCCATTTTTTGAAGTTTCATTCATTTTTATTGCCGTGAATGCGTAGAGGGGACTTGTATATAATAGCAATACTGAACTAAAACAATGTTATGATAATTTTCCACGCCAAACTGTGAGTTATAGTCTTATGAATAGGAGGAAGACGTTTATATGAAGTGGGGAGCTCCAGGGATTAATTGAAACGCTTTAATTTAATAGTACATCACCACTATCATCATGCACCTACATACAGCCACCGGCTCTCATGCCGGAACTTATTTCTGGACCTCTTACATCCATTCAAACCATTTCTCCATATGGCGATGAAACTATTTGTGGTGCTATTTGGGGACACGCTGAAAGCTGATACCCTCGGTATCATCGCACCCATTATCATCATCATCATCCTTTTAACTAATCCAGTTTGGCACCGGATGGTTGCATAATGACACCGAGTTCTCACGTACTATCAAAACAAATGACAATTAAACGGGGATAGTCCTGGGGACTTTCCTTATCATGTTTGCTTTTTTAGGATAGCCAGGTGTTATGCAGTAATTCTACATCAGGTGGCAGTATTGAGATGATGAGGAGTTTTATTGAAATACCAGCAGAATTTAATTGTGTGTACAAATCATAACAGAATCTATATTAAACATATTTAATTTCAAGCTCTGGACACGTAATACGTTGTTAGTTTAGCTGCTGCTACAGTTCTCCATAAGTCTTTCACAGAAATGTCTTCAGGCATAGGTTGTCCAAGAAGCCACAAATTGTACTTAAAATGTGTTTCACTGGGCTTTTTCTTTACTTCTTAAAAACTCTGGAAAGACTAATCTTTGGCATTTAACATCTGCTGTGGTCAAATGAGGTCTCTCACCTCAAACGACTCAGCCATAGATACTGTAACTATTTCTGCCCTTCTTCAATATCAGGCTTAAATTACAAATATCTCACAGCAGGAATGAAACCCATCAAGCCTGTAATCTGAAGCAGCAACGAATGATCATAGGACGTCTTCTGAAATGTACATTTCAGAAAATCCTGTGAAATGGGTTTAGGCCACAGAGATATTTTGCCTTCTGTGTGCAGAAGAGTGCACATATTGAATCAATATCTCCGCCTGAGAGCAGAAGGTCGCTCTTTGGTGCTGCAGCAGAAATAGAAGTGACCCTTGTTTCCTGTCGCTCTGTCCTCTGCCAGTCAGGTGAGTGACTCGCCGTCTGGGAGAAAGTTGCAAATAAATGTGCATCATTGACAGAACTGTAAATGCGTCGGATCAGAAATTTAATCCCGTCGCAGAGTTTCTCTGCTGGGTCATGCAGGTACTCCGAAGCTCTGCCAGACACCCAGTCACCTCACAGCCACTTTCCTGTTTGCCAGAGATCAGTTGCATGAGTCAACTGTGCCCTGCTTGTGCACCCCTGGTGCAATTTGCACCAATAAGCTTTTTTTAGTCTGTAGTGTTTGAAGTAAGATACAAAAAGAAGAAGAAGAAGAAGAAGAAGAAGAAGAAGAAGAAGAAGAAATAAAGTTGGACTAGTATTGATCCAACCTATCTGGCCCTGCGTCTTACTACTGCAGTGAAACAGTTTGGTGGAAATGTAATACAATTTTTTTTTCACTATGAACAAAAGTTTAGTGAAATTTTCTATCTCTAGCTTTTTAAAAGTGCAATTTTATTCATTTTTTCATTATTTTATTTTCTGTAGTCATGTGTCTGTGATTACACTGGTATATCTTACTTCCATTATCCACGATTAATGAGTAATTTACTAACAGCTGATGAACATTTTTCTGTTACTTACAAATAAATGCAGGACTTTTAGTGGTAAAGCACCATTTTACACGACCATTTATACTCTTAACAATCTGAATTCCTTTTGGTGATAATGTAGTTATGTCGTCCAGCTGATCTGAGGTTTTTTCTGTCTTTCTCTCCAACTTCCACTCTCTCTCTCTCCTCTTCTCTATCGCCGAGGCGGAAGTCATTGTGGGTTCACGCTAGGGTTGCCAACCGTCCCTTAAAAAACGGAATCGTCCCGTATTTCGAAACAAAAGTACACGTCCCGTATTGAGCTAATAAGGGACGCACTTTGTCCCGTAATACAGTGAGAATCAAAAGTAGTCTATAAATGTTTATGGAATTAACACTTTGTTTGAAAACATAATTCCCAGCCCCTCTCCTGCTTTGTGACCAATGAGCTGACACCACAGTTATGACAATTCGAGTATAACAATTCAGATTACCGCTCATCTCATTGGTCGTGGAAAAGTCGCTTACAGAGAAAATACCGGAAGACAACAGATGACCACAACAAGAAGCATGGCCAACAGGGAAACAAACGCCGACACTGCGGTGCAAGTCTCGGATGACAGTACACCTAAAGCTGGGCAGACACTGTGCGATTTTTTCAGTCGCGTTATTCAGCTCCTGCTCAAACTGCACAATTGACTCGCAGGGGTTAGAAGTTGGTAGGTCACGATGCAGGTCTCACACTATACGGCCCGATGCTCTGATGCGACCTGAGTGCTCACACTGTGCCTCCATAAAATGAAGGTTATAACAGAAAATCTGTCGCTCGCTCTCTCTGTCTTTCACTCACACAGACACACCACCACCATCAACTTTGCTAAATTGCTAATGAAAAACATGATCAGGCAGCTGTGACTGAGCAGCAATGTAAATCCAACTATTTTCACGGTTGTTGTGGTCGTGATCATTTTGTGATGCCACATCGAAAAGGCTCGGATGAGCTTTCCAAAGTTCTCCAAGTTGTGCCTCCGTCGCTTGTGTCCAGATCACACGCTGCACTGCTGTGCTGCTCCGTCTTTTTCACCGACGTTTACCTGTTTGCGCGTGAGCAGTGTGAGCCCCTGTGGTGACACCCTCACGAGCGATTGATGATCGGGAGCTGGTCGTGAGGTGTTAATCACTTCTCGTTACCCCACGTATACTACACGACGCACGATGAAGGCCAAAATCGGTCCGATCACTCAAAAATCGTCTCAAAATGGGCCTAAAATCGCACAGTGTGAGCCCAGCGTTAGAGCAGCAATGTTTGTTCCCCTCAGAGAAAGGGAAGAATGGGAAAAGGAAAACACCTGGCTGGAAAACGTTAATATGGGCATGTGCAGTAAATATCAGCGCTATGTGGCCAGAAGTGTGATAATATAATTTATTTTGTGTAATAAACAACTGCAAGGATAGATGATTACAACAAATTGATGACTAATACATAAAAGTAATACATAGATGAATAATGATGATGAGTTATGATGCGTAATCATGGGAACAAGTGGGTTTACAAACAGGAGCAGCTGATTAGCATTAGAAAAGCTGAAATAATACCTCAACTGAAGCCAATTGTACTAAATGCACTAAATGTGCACTGTTACAAGAATATTTTTCTTTCTATTGTTTTCTATTATTTTAAGTTAAGCAGGACAGAGTTCTTTTAAAGAAAGATTTACTTATATTCTCAAAAGTTAAGCATGACAGGCTTCTGTTTAAGAAAGAGACCTGTTTTACTGTGTTAATGTTGTCATTTTGAGCTAAAAATAAATGGCTAAATGATCATTTGTTTCACATGTGTTCATATCACAAAGAATACACATCTACTTAAATCAAATTCAAGTCAAATGGTTAAAAAAATAATTTCACACACAAAAAAAGAGCTAGAAAATTCACCACACTGGGAAGGGTGAAGACAACTGGGTCGCCCGGCCCTGGCCACGAGGTGTCCCTTATTTATTTTTCAGGGAGTTGGCAACCCTAGTTCACGCCGTCGGTGAGCCTAATCAGGGCGGTCAGCATTTAAGCCAGGAGGTGACTGCTGTCCTTCGCTGGATTGTTGTCTGCCAGGCGTTAGTGAATGTCAAGTCTACAGCTAAGCTAAGCTCAAGTGTTTAAAAGTGAACTGTGTAACTAATCCTCGTCTCCCCGTCTACAGACCTCCTGGATTCCCTCCCCGTGCGATTCTTTGTGTCAAGTGTGGAAGAGTGAACCTGTGGCTGTGAGTGTGGAGAGTTGGAGAATGCGTGACTACCCCCGTGGATTTCCCCGGAGCCCCGTCCCTCACCTAATTGTATATAGCACTGCCCTGCACTTCCCATAAATACACAATGTGGATTCTGCAAATAAATTATTGTGTACAGCTGATTCTGGAGTCCTGCGCTTGAGCCCTCACCATCGAACTGTAACAAGTTAGCTTTTTTGTCCAGCATTCATCTATAAAGACAATAAGAAAAAACCAAATAGATGTGATATGCTTGGGAAACTGTTTTCTAACTGAAGCTGGTTGCATGCTGGCTGAATATCTTTTCTTGTAACGTTAAACTTTAAGTGAAAATTAAACTGCACGATCCCCACCTTAATTGTTAATATTCTCCATAGATACTAAAGACCCGGTGTAGGAATGAATGCATGCAGTCGATCTGTTAAAATAAGGAGTTATATTAACCCAGAGCCTTGTGCTGCATTAGCTGTACGAGAATGTAAAATGTAAAGGCAGAAGAAACCATTTCTTCTAATGGCTCATCTGTAGTCTTGATGATTTTTTTTTTTTTGGCATCTATAGCAAATCAATCAATCACCTCTTTAAAATGATTTCAAGGAACACGGGATAAATACTGAACACATGGAATCTAAATGTAAACATATTCACACCAATTACTGCGCACGGAGTGTTAAACTGGGGCGACTTCATTTGCTGATTGGAAAATTGCACGTGCGGTTAAGTGGAGACTCAAAAGTCTCCTGTGTACTCCTCCCCAACCCCCTTGGCTAGCCTGGATGTGACCCAGTGCTCAATATAACATCAAAACAATAGGTTTTACTGTAACTACTCATCTGTGTCTCTCACTGGCTAGTAAAAGTCACACCATGAAGAAACATATATTCTAACAGGGACACAAAGCAGAGAAGCGAGATCTAACTTGGGGTTTACTGTAGGAAAAGGATCATCCCCATGCAGTAAATCATTCAGATCTTGTGCAGACTTGACCAGAACTCTGAAAAATAAAAATATTAGATGAAGACACCAGCTACATTTTAGCTTTGCAAAGTAAAAGACAGTGTAAGGTTGACAGATCACTGTCAAGAGATCATGTTATAGCTGGTGACTGCCACTGATACCAGCACCTGGGATCTGGGATTCAAAATGACAACGGACATAATCGGGAAAAGATTTTTCTTTGCAATCACTGCTCATTGTTGTTAATGATGAGTGCGCTTTATTATTTTCATAAACAAAGAAACCACAAAAAGAAAAAAAAGTGTGAAAATGATTTTTGTTTTTTCAGAATAAGACCTGACCACAAGGCTGGCGAATAAATATAATGGTACAATATAAATTAGAATTGAATTATATAATAAACATGTGATGACTAAAGACCTATTTTTAAAGCTGTTCCTACTGTTTTCTATAGGAGTGCTTGTCTTCATTTCAATAAGGAGGGATCATTTATGATGGAACTGAACATAATTTATTAATATACAGAATTCAGTTTGAGGTATTTGGTGGTTAGACTCCGATGGCGCGTCACTGAACGAAATCCCAGCAGTTATAGGGATTATGGTAGGACCCCCTGGAGTCTAGATGCTGGTGGTGGAGATGAAGATGAAGGCTTGAATGGAGCCTGAAAGATGAGCGAGAGGTGATGATGGGGAGGAGGTGGGTTGCATGAAGGCATCTGCAAGGGACAATGACTAATGTCCAGTGAGATTTAAAGTACACAGAATCACAGCTGATTGGCCCGAAGAAGGCTGGCAAAAAGCTGATTGGACGAGACTAGTGATGTCACAATCAGCTTTACATCGTGGGAAAGCGGAAGTGATGTCAAGCTTAGAATGGGCAGCAACACCTGGGAAGCAGACAGATGTGTGACTATGGCATCAAATCAAATACACATGCCTGAAAAAGCACAAAAATAAAAATGTGAACTCTATATCTTTGGTTAGTTGTACTCAGACACACTGACCTTCCCAGCCGATCTCACCGTCACCATCCAAGTCTCCCTCCAGGAGGAAAGCTCTGGTGTCTGCTGGGGTCAGAGGTCTTGCTCCTTCACAGAGTTCTCCAAGAAGAGCCTGACCGAGAGCAGTGAAGTGACAAGTGAACAAGAAACACAGAAACGAACAACACACTAAAATTGTCTTGGCAAAAGGTGATTTTATATATCAGATCAGAATGCTTTCTGTGCATGTGACTCAACTGTAACTCACCCTGTTCTATGTAGCCACTTCTGTCCTGGTCCAAAAAGCTTAAAGACACACTCAAGCTCTCTTTTATAACTGTTTTGATAAAATTCTTTACACCAAAGGAATCTGATCAGATCAACTCAGATGAAATGATGATACCCACCAGGTGACAGAAGGCCTTTTTGTCCTATGGCAAACAGGAAGTATTCACACCCTACACTACTATTTACTCAAGTTCACAAGTGCTCATTGGAGAAGTGATGTCTGGTGCAAAATTTGAACACTGATGGTCGAAAAGAAACAGCTGGTGACAGTGAACAAGCTTCAACCCACCCTAAATGTCAGAAACCATCAATTTCTGTCTGTCCACTGTCACCTGCAGCTGACCCCATCAGCCATCACTGTGTGCCATCATACAGCTGTGTTTTCTTTCTCCAGGGGTCACTGTGGAAAAAAGAAAGACTTAAACAGACCCCAAGCAGGTAGAGACTCTGTGTAAACAAAACAGCAGTCAGTGAGGTTATATTCGGTGCATCTGGAGGGAATCTGGCCGGCCTGCATTTCCTCTTCACTCGTGTTTCCAGCCACAGCCAAAGTTGCTGCCTGCTTGTGGTTGTCCCTGGCAGGGCTTCCGCATGCTGTAAACATCCTGTTATTATGGAGTCTGTCACTTTCAGGCTCTGCTCCATGGAGCTGTCTCCGCTCACAGCCACACTGTTTCCAGCAATACTACATTTAGCATTTAGAAAATGAGGAACATACAATAGACATTCACACTAGACTTACATTATATAAATGCATTTAGTTTTGTATGGATCGCTGTGCCTTTTCTCACAAGCTTGGAAAAGTATGCCCCAAAAAGTGGGACATAGTTGGATGATTGAGCATACATTGGAGAAGTATGATATGTGTTTCAGAAATACTAGCATATATACTGACACGTCGCGTGAACGTTTTCTTACTGTGTTCAGAGAATAAAGAGAAGCGCACGTCTTAAAGTAAGATTTTTTCCCCCCTCTATTATATTCACACAGTATTACTCTGGCAAAACACTGCAAACTACAAACATTTGCCCAGGCAGCTCACACTCTCTGCAGTATTTGCTTTTAAGGGAATAGTAATGCATTTTGTATGCATAATAATTTTGTTTTCTTTGTTTTAAACTGACTATAAGAAGTTTGCAGTACAGGCTTTTGTTATTTGCCCTGTTTAAAAAATAATAATTTTAATTTAATTCTTTAATATACTTTAATACACATGAGATAATTTTGAGTACTATTATTTTTTAGATACGATGCATTAAAGGTGTAATTGTATTAATATGCACATTGCAACATAGTTATAGCTGTTACGAATACTTAAAAATAGGTACACTAGGTTTTTACAAAGAAATAAAAAATAATTATACTGTAAGCATTTTTAAAAACGGCTTAATTTCCTGGTAATTGGTAAAAGCATCTTAATTTTCTCTGCATGTGACGCATTATGAAGTGTTTTAACCTTGCCTAACTTCCAGGTATTATACAAGAAAGCAGAAGCAAATGATATGTAACTTATTTGTGTATAAGCAATTTTTATAAGTAAATTAAGTAATCTTAAGAAAAGATGAATTAAATAATACACTATTCATCGTGTGCATCCGCAGAATAAATATTAAATAACAATGTAAAACATTATGATATAAAAAGGCAGGTTGCTCCATAACACATCCTGAAAAGTACAGTGTACTTACAATATAAGATCATTGTTCTTCGGCTAAATTACACTCTACTTGAAATTAATTACACTGTACTTTAAACTTCTTTCCAAATAGTTTCTTTAAGGCAGATGTGAAATCGTAAAGTAAGGTCAGAGGTAAATTGTGACAACGTGATTTTTATGCAAACAAAGGAAGTAGAATTTTAAGCATAGTTTTCAAAATAAAATGCTTTTAAAAAAAGTTTGACCTTATTCGACCTTGAAGAGATCAGAGGTCCAAAGTAATGTAATATTTAGAATCCCATAATATTATTTTCTATATGTCTATATTTGTCAGCACAAACAATGGCTATAATTTTACCTTTGAATAAACACTCTGTATGGCATTATTATCACTTTGACTTTCAGCTCAAATGTGTCATGATATTTAAATCTTTATATGATACTTTCTATATGCTGACAATGCACACTACACTTACAAGAATCATAGTTTCTAAGTTATAAGGCTTTCTGTCAATTTGACCCACCATAATTTGACCTCGAAGACTTTGGTGGATGTAAGGCAAATGTTATTGGACTGCTAAGCTGTTACTATGTGTTACAGACAGATTGACGCACACACAGACTCGTAAACATTACCAAAAACATGGCAGAGGTAATAACTGCAGTAATGCGGTACGTTTGTGCTTCTAAATTTGTTTTTGTTTTTTCTTTTCAGGCTGCAGATTTCACTTATATTTGTGGATGCAGAGATGAAGCAGAGTCACTGACGGAGGTGTTTCTGTGCCCACTCTAGGATTTCTTTATTGTTCTTAATTATTTCCAGCTAAATGTTTTCTTTTTCCCTTTATCACTTTAATATGTCGCTGAAATGATTTGAATTGTTGCATTTAAAGCAGCCTGACTTCTCTGCACCTTTAATATCCAGCTTTTTACAGAGCATGAAACGTATTCAGTTTTTTTCACCCGAACTGTAAAAGCATAGCTACGTTAGTAAATGTTTTTACTTTTGAAGATTATTACTAAAACTTCCCATTTTGGACAATGTGTCCATTTTTTTGTTACACTGTAAATCAGTCAGTGGGACTCTGTGGAAAACCATGTGCAGATAAATTCCCACACTTGCAGGTGGCTTGGCAGATTGCAGTGATTACATACAGGAAATGGAGGCTGGATAGATGGCAAAGTCTTCGACTTTTGTTCTAACACTGAGCCTCACCACACAGCACTGCTGTATGCTACATTTGATCGTCTGCTGTGATTGTTGCTGACTTTTTCCTGCTTGTTAAAGCTTTTATGATTTTTAAGAAACAGCGTTTGTTTGGAGGGATTACTCCAGCGCTACAGTTACTGCGTCACACCGGCCCTACGAGGGAGCACGTGTGGGCCCAAGGCCTGACCAGAGTGACGAGGGCTTGGCTTCCTCAGGATGGACTACATTGAGGCTTGCAGTAACCAGAGGGGCAGTGGAATGACAAAAACATCCTCTGCGCCCCCACACGTACCTGCCCCCCTTGTCCTTGTCCCTTTCCATGCTCGGAGACTTGTTTTCAGGAAGACCAGACTTCCTGTGTGATGGAGCAATGGATGAGAGGAGGAAGAGGGGGATGGGATAGACAGGAAAAGACAGACAGAGTGAGACAGATAGGGATGAGGCATCAGTCCAAAACACATTGTGATTTGGGGCATTTTGTTTCTTTTTTCTTTTCCTGACAGACGAGCAGCTGTAAGGGAGTCCAAGCAACAAGAGAAGAGAAAATTACAATGCAGATCTTTTGCTACGTTTCATGCTTTTACCTTTTGTCTACTGCACCTGCAAAAAGTCTTGTCTCATGTAAGGCAGCTTAGCAGGGAGTGGTCTGATGAGCTACAAGGATTTATTCAAGGCAATCAGTTCTCACGGGTACTAACAAGTTCGTTTTTTGGACTTGGATTTGAACATTGTGCACTCACAAATCAAAAAAGCAATATTTGCCTTTTCCCCCTTTTTCCCTTCAAAAATGAGAAACACTGAATAATGGGACAACCAGCAAAAGGACTGGAAACAAGAAGAGGTAAAGCTCCCATTAACAGAAGGTAGGTTGCACTTCACCTTTGATAGGCAGAAAAACAGCATTTTCTCTTTGTGTATCTGCATCTAATTTATTAGCATAAACAACCACGGAGATTTGGCATTATGATTTAAATGAAAATCTAAAACTATACAAATATGAAACTTTTTAAATGGGCATCATCTCACCATCATCATGACAGTTGTATTCAGTTTTATAGCTTTGGAAATTTGTATCCTTGGGTGCAGTCAGCTGACATGTAATGCTCATGATTTTCTGTTTTTTCTCTTTGTCTCTCTCAATATTTTCTTCTCACTTTCACTTTATCAGCATCCCCGACTCTCAGTTTTGTCCCATCATTGGCTTTTTCTGTGAATCTTGCTCATAAAGTCTCAGTACGAGTGATTTAATGACTGTGGCACGGGTGGATGAGTGGGCTTTTGATTGATTTGTAGGGCAGGTGGTTCAAACCTGGGCTCCTTCGACATGCATGCACAAGTATCCCTGAGTAAAAAGCTTAAATGAAGATGGGTGGTTTATGGGAGCCTCTGGTGCCACTGGCTGTGAAAGTGGAATCCATATAACATATAATGCTTTTCCTGAACAAATCTGCAATAGTTAGCTAATTGCATTTACCAGGCGAACCAACACCAGCTGTTTATTTACAGCTTTAGCCATAATGTGTCTACCATACACTTGAATATGTAAATATCCTTTATGTTAAACATGTGCCATCACCTTGAAAATTGTAACACTTGCTTTTTATCAGACATGGACTGTAATAAAATGTACTGCAGTTCTGGATTTTACAATTTTTCACAATTTTTTGTTACAGAGCAAGAATTTTTTTTCTCACCCCCCGTTTTTAGTGTCTCATGATGACATACTACAAACAGCTTTATGCAAAGTTTGCAAATCTGTGACAATAAGCAGTAATTTTGACATCTGCAGACGTTTGCACTTTCTGCACCACCGAAAAGTGCACAGGTTTACCCGAAGCAGACTATTTCCACAGTTTTTCTTTCCCAACAACAGACTTATTTCCATCATGGTCCTGGCTTATCCAGGTGCATGCGTTAGATGATGGATTTTTATGATGACTTTGCAGGAAGGCTCTCCGCAGTGCAGGTGAAACAATGCGCTCCCTGCTCTTCTACGGCTTCCTGCACCTCCCGCAGGACCTTTGGCTAGTTTCCTTTTTCTTTTGGCCCTGGACACATTTTTTCTTGATGTCATTTTACTTTGTCATGAAGCCTAATTTTCAGTTGTAGTTAGTTGTAGTATAATTCTTGAATGTTACCAAAAGGTTTGAAGAGTCAGAGGGTTGATCAAATCTGGACTGATCAGTTGAATCACTCGCTAAATGTACTATTAATCATGTTTATATATTTTATTAAGCACTTTACAGTCTTGATATCAAATCCTGACATCATGTATCTGCTTTATTTATTTATGATGGCTCATCAGGTTAGACTTGATGTTCCACTGATGCTAAACTAAATCTTTAAGTCCCCCACTAATGCCTGCAATGCTCGGCCTCTCAGACATGAGTGAGAGAGGCACCCTGTTCGTCCTTCCGTCCAGGGAAAGTGGTCACTCCTCCTCTTTTTGGGCTCAGTTACACCTTTGACTATTTCTATCTGACCAGCTGCGGTGTGGGCATGTCAGAGACACTCTGAAATTCAGCCAAGTCCAGCCCTTCAAAAGTACTCTTAAACTCCACCCTCCAGGACTGCTCACCACCCTCTGTCTTTGGAACAGTTTAGTCTTGTGCTTCTGTTTTGGCACCTGTCTTTCAGCACTAAATGTGTGATTGTCTGTGGCATTCAGTGTGCATGTGCATGTGTGCATGCCATTCTATTTCATCCATGCACTGTTTTGATGCACTCTTGTGCAACTGGTTAGTGTGCGTATGCAGTACAATGAGACAGTGTGCGCAATTTTGAATGAACCCAAAGCATATTGCTTGAGTGTGTGTTCATGTTGCTGCCTTTAAGTTGCTTAAAGCTATAAAACTCACACATACATGTAATATGTTTATAATGAAGAACAAGAAAGGTACCCTGTGGGGTAATCAGTAAGTAAACTGTGATGCTTCAAAGACTTATTGACATTTATAATGTACATATTGGGGTGTCACCCTGGTCTAAGCACTGCAGTATGAGCTTACTCTAGCCCATGTTAGTACACCTAGCAACCACAACCAACTAACTCCAGTGTGGATTGTTAAGGTTCAGATATTGAAGAAGGAGAGTACAAACCACCCATGGTCCAGAAGCTCTTGGTCAAACAATGATTTTAATGACTACACACGTGTGGGAAGACACTCTGTACGCAGACAGCAAGTAGTCTTCGACTTAATCAAAGCATAAACAGATATTTTATAGCATCAGGGTTTGATTTACTGACGCCCCTTCATGCGTCACAGATACATTTTATACATAGATCAGATCAACACCACAATGACTTTTAACCCAGAAGATCATCTTCTATTTTCATGGCCGATTCCTCCGGTCAACCTTTCAGTTCCTCTTTCTTGCCGAGAAGACAAGGACGGTTCCTCTTTTACCGAGACATGACTAATCTCTCTCTCCTCTAAATAAATCTAACTCATGTGTGTGTGTGTGTGTGTGTGTGTCACGACCTCACATGCTCTCTGTGTCACCTCTTCACCTGTTGCACTTCTGACCTTTCACTAGACCAGAGGCTCACTGAGACTATGTGTATGTCTTCTACTAAATAAATGTTTTAACCAAGAACCTCTACTAAAACCTTAATATGAAATGACCTGATATATAAGTGTTTTGTAAGCATGTATTGCAATTCCTTCTATGTTCTAGTTTTCCCTCAGCATGTATCACCTGAACAGTCACGTCAGTGAAGCTTAAGACCTTTAAAGAACCTGAACATCAACTCAAATAAGCACAGATATGCATTGTGTACACAATAGTTATAACTGCATCTGAAATACAAAATTAACATCATCATAAACATCTTAAGGCCATCTTAAAGCTATCTGTTACATTGTTAAAGCAATGATCATACTGCAGATTATATTATTAATGCAATGGTAATAATGATGATTATTTAACAATAGCAGTAAAATAATTTCCCTGCTCCACAGGATATTATACTAGAGTGTTCCCTTTCTCAGGCTTCAGGTGAATACAGACCAGTGCCACCTGAACTTGATTTGCCTCCTGATTAAAGTAGGTCTATGTATGGATGCACAGCACTACATAACATACCTATTGTGTGACACGTAAACAATTACGTTTTAAAGGGGACATTTGTTTAAATAAGGAAATGACATAAATTAAATATCTTCAGGTGGAAATCCTTTATAAATTGTCTGTTATGCTATCTCTACAATGTCCCTGGTTTTAACCCTGTTTCAAATCAGCTGTTTTACTGCTAATGAGCTGCCCACGCCCTGTTAGGAAGTGTCTCAGTGACAGCAAGTGGCAGCCAGTGGGAGCAGCCCAGGTCATGTGGGAGCAGACATGAGACACTCTTTTGCGTGGTCTGTCTGAGGAGCAGTTTTACATATAATTTTGGCCAAAGCACAGCCCTTGACTTTCAGTTACATGTTGGCAGTTTGTGTCGCATGGTGTTCGTTTTAGTGCAAAGTAGCAACCTAAAAATTGCTTGGAGGTGGTAACTGGTTAACACTGTAGCCTTTTAATATAACAGTGTTTCAAGTGGACTGAACAATGCTTTATAGTCTATGGTAATGTAATTATATACAAACAGAATTCCAAAAAAGTAGAGAAGCTGCACAAAATGTAATTAAAAAGAGAATGCATTGATTTGCAAAAACCCATATTTTAGAAGACATCTCAAATGTTTAAACTGAGGCATTTCACTATTTCCACTTTGCCTCAGTCCATTTTAAGTGAGGTTTGTCTCTGAATCGGCCAACACATAGCTTCATTGCATTACAGAGCTTTAACCTGGATTCGAGGATGGCACGGTGAACTGTGTTCACAGACAGTGATTTATGTAAGTGTTCCAGGCTTTATTGTTTGCTACAGGGTCTAACCAAAAACTGCTGAGAACCACAGACCAAAACAAGCCACTATATAAAAGGATTCATCATGAAAGCATAGTGTCCTGTTTCCTGTTCCTATACTGTGAGATAGAGGATATAGCCCTGGGCAGAGCTTGATTCCCAAATAAAGATAGTTATGTATATTCCAATGCCACAAGCCCCTGTAAATCTCATCACATGTAAGATTAGCCGCTGAAACAGATCTGCTCTTATCTGATCAGGGCTGTCTGTGTGCCTGTGTGTGTGTGTGTAAATTAGAGCTCTGTCAACGAGTGCTTGAACTCAGCTCCTTCAAAAACACTTCAAACCAGTCGAGGAGCACCGCAGCTGTGATCAAGTATGTGTGCCTAAATGTGAGTGTGTATGTACAGGTCAGAGGTCACAGTCAAGCCTTTTAACAGTTTTTCTCTCTGTCGTTGGCTCGCCAGCAGTCCTGACAGTTTAAGGAAATTCCTTCTCACATGTATGAACTCTGCATGTTCACTTTTTTTAATGCTGAAGTATCACTTTGCCCTGCTGAGCTGAGCCCTTAGCAGCACTTTGATTACAGCACTGGATGAGGTAAGTGTTTACATGGATAAGTGCGACAGCTATCAAGTGACAGACAGGTCAGGCCTTTCACCACTTGGTTTGTTGGTTGCACCAACCGGCTGATGTAGCGGTTTAAGTGATAAAAGCTGCTCTCCTCCTTGCTCTGAATGTCTGGAAAATCAAATATCGCAAATGTAGCATCACCAATTTTCCCTGCTAGGATGCTTTACAGTTTGTGTGTTAGTGTGTGAAATAAAGTACTTAGCAATTTTTAATACGCCACTTGAGGCTAACTTTTACACTCTACTGCCACCAAGTGGTAGGAGGCTGGACTATTCTCCTGTTTTCAATGTTTCTTATGATCTGTACCAGTATTTAAAAAAAAACATCCACTTCATAAGATGAACATTTTTTAAGCCTAAATGTGTGATTTTCTTTAATCACTAAGAAAAAAAATGTTAAAGGTAAAGTTTATTTTAATAAAGGTCAGCTCCTTTGCATCAGCAAACTTGTGTTTTTATGTCATTTTCCTTAAACAAAGTCATTCAACTTTTTTTCACTTCATATTTTTCACTTCTTCCTTTATTTAGTGGATATGGAGTCAAATTCAGAGGCCAGGTCTAATTAGTAATCCCAAGGAAGTAGAACAGGGATGTCAAAGCAATTCTGCACCATGCGCCACTTTTGACCTTAAGTGGGCCAGATCGGCGAAACCCCCCTGCTTTCAGTGCAAAGAAGTTTAATCACACATTTAATCTGTCAGAGATCTTAATATGAGATAAAGCGGTTCAGTTTCAACAGTATACACCAGTTTTTCTACATGAGAAAGAAATGCTTCTGTAGTAAACGAAAGAAATATCTCAACTATTTGAGCTTAAAATGGCATAAACAAATGTTTAAATTTACTGAAAAAGCTAGAGCCAGATTTGGGTATCAGATTGGAGGCCAAATGTTTGACATGCCCAAAATAGAACAATAATGGGCTCGTGGCTTAAATATCTAATTAAAGTATGGATATATTAAAATGATTCACATTTCCCATCCTGTGCAAGTCATTCTTGAAGTAGCCTACAGTTTTTAGACTAATATATTACACTTTATGTCCTCATATCACCAAAGAATGAGTTCAGATAGATCCCACCCAACTCCACCTCATCCCTACCCAGCTGACAAAGATCCGAGCTTCTCATACACTCCTGTCTGATCCTATATCTGTCTGTCCGCTTCTTTTTTATTCAAACACACAGTCACGCCTTCCCCAATGCAGTATGCCCCCTGGCACTGGCTAGTTCAGACAGACTGGCAGTGTTCTCAGAGATCTGGAAGAGCAGGTGTACTGCTGTCAACAGAGGGCCTATGATCTGAGACAGATTACACACTCATGTGTTCATATAAAAGCCACTATTAAAATATTTTCTCTCTGCAAAGGGAGCTGTGCACTGTACAGCTGATGCGAAGCAGCTTAGTCATTCATTTCACAGATGCAGAGCTGGCACACCGGCTTTTCCTTCAAACAGTTTTCCAAAAAAAGAGGATGTTACAGTTTTATTACTGCTAGGACTGCACACCTTAAACCAACAGGGTGACATATTTATTACGTTTTATGATGTTTTTTTAGTGTAGCATTTCACTCCCTCTCAGCTTCTCTCATCTGCGCCCATGAGACCGAGCCGTGTCCAAATAAAGGCTGCAAAGAGCACCAGCGGCATTCGATGCTGCTGTACATTACCCACAGTGCTTTGCCGTGTCTCATTCCACGGCTGCCAAGACAGTGGCTTTAGGGACTGGAGCTCCATATGTTTCTCTCAGGGGTCTTGAGCACCGTGTACTTGGCACGCTCAGAATAAGCCCAGTGATCTCCAATTACCCTCCTCTCACGGATTGTTTGGTGTCACTTGCCGTCTGCCGGCTGAATATGATGATTCTGCGCCTACAGTGTAAAAGGATAGTCGCACAGATCTCTTGGCATGCACTGTGCTCCTTACAACTCAATTGGAGCGGTGACCCAAAGCCAGTCCAAACTAGCCAATTATGAATTTCAAAAGCTCTTCAAGTCACATGTGTCAAGTCAGTGTTGTACTGTGTCCCCCCTTTTGAGCTTAACACAGTTCTAATTCTTGTCTTTCCTTTCCTTCACTTCTTGATGCCTGCTCCAAACGATGTCACAGGTTGTGCCATGATGAGTTGGCCCAAAATAAGCCAGCTTGACTATCATCACTTCTCCAGTACTTTAGAGAAATAATAAACTACAGCAAATAATAAAATACAGCTACCGGCCTTCTTCCTGTTTGATCGAAACTAAAGCTGCATCATACATCTGACATTTGGATGCAGAAGCTGTCGACATATCTGATTATGGGAAACTCAGACAGGACACATTCATCATTGCTCCAATGTGAAAATAGAACGTGAAATAGAGCGGAACAAGCTCGCATTTTGTGCCAGTGAGAAGGCTTTCAGCTCTGCCACTCCATCACATTCTCATATGTACTGCTAAGTCCAGTCAAATAAAACGTTGACTGTACTGAAACACTGTACTGTAAGCAGTCAGGGTGCCCTGGCTGACCTGATATGGATGAAGGTTGCCGTGCGACATGATTCCCGGGAAGACGACTCTACACTGGTGAAATGAGCGGAAGGAGGAGTTTGGCAATAAGCAAAAAGGATGGATTCTGTATGGAAACACCATCTGTCCGTCTCTTTGGCTTGGTTCACATCCTTTTTTTTTTCCTATTGAAAAGCAGAGATGGACTGAATGGTGAATGCTGTTTCCTCCTGGGAACAACATCCTGATGCTGTCTGGGTGTGTAAAGCAGAACTCCAGCATCAGTGATTTTGTTGCCAAGGGGAGGACTAAGTCAACAGAAAAGCTGTATGGTGATAATAAAAAGTAAAACCAGAAAAAAAGGGGAACAATGTGCAGAAGCAGTGTCAACAGCTGTGGTAAACATATTATTTATAGCTGCAATGATCCAGCAGAAGCAGCTTTAATATTATTTCCATCTTTAGGTGAAACATATTATAGCCTACAGCAACATTAGCAGTCTAATATGTATAAAGTAGGAAGTGTATTTCATATCGGGGTTTGAATGTATTTATTTTTTATGCCAGGTCTCCAGTTTTCAGTAGGAACGGCTCCTAAAACTGCCTGCTATTCTGCTTCCAACCTCTAGAGGGAGCGCTATTCATTGTTGAAACAATACTCATGAGACTGTCGGGGTCTTTCCAAGTATTTGGCCTTACAAATGCGTGGAATATATACTCTTAGGATCACTGCTAAGGAGACAGGTTTTGTTTTTGTTTTTATCTTCAGCAGGTCAGACACAAACTGGACACTTTATTCTAATGCATGAAGTTATCTTTTGGTCATGTTGTGTTTTTATTTGAAACTCCTTTTTCAAGGGAAACACTTTTGTTGGCAAATATGCAAATATTAAGGTTAAGCTGTAAATGGTTCTACTTCTGAGATTTGACTTGCCCTACTTTGTGTGCATGTCAGCAGTGTAGTGTGTCACAAAATTACTTCTCATGTAAATCTTGGAAAATGCTGCACTGCTCTTTTTCAGGAGAGAGGAAAGTGAGAGGTACAACCACGTGAAAACACTGTGATGGTTTGGAGTTGCGTTTTTTGCTTTTTGCCAGTGATGTTGAGGGTCTTGTTAAAAGTTGTGTAACTGTGAACATATAAAAGTACCGTCAGGTTTTGATCCACTATTCAATACTGTAATACATCTTAGAAGAGTTTGACTGACAACAGTTTCATAGTTTCGTTTTTCAACATGACAGTGGTTGCAAAAAACCTTGCCAGTGCATTAAAGGCGCACCTGGACAAAAAAATGAATTGGCATCCTCAGAGCCTGGACATCAACATTATTCAAGCATTGTGGGATCATCTCGACAGAGGACAGAACAAAAGGCTCTTTATGTACTGTTTCTCCATATATGTTTGCACATAATTCAACAAATCATTGCACCCATTTTCCATTTCCCTAGGAAAACATAAAGAAATGCTTTATCGTTTTATTTTAAAGTGTAAAGAAATGCTGCCAACACACACGTGTTTACATATTTTATGCTGTAACATCTTTGAGAATAATGTAACAGCCACAAAGTATCACAGATTTTCTATAAGTCTACATGTCACTGTGACATTCACTCTGCTGCTATTCTCCATCAGCAAGGACAGATGTGTTACATTAGACGGGATAAGTTATTGATCCCCGTCCTGCACTCTGCTGCCGGGAATTCTCCCGGAAGAGTGTACTGCACATCCAACCCCCACCAACTGCTTTTCTGTGCATCTCTCCGTCTCTTCTCTCTCTCTCTCTCGTCTCAGTATGCTTAGCTTATCTCTCTTGTTTTTTCCTCGATAAGGTTCCTGCAATGCATTAAAATCAGGGGACTTACTTGGGCCGACTGAATGCAAGGTAAGAAAAGACATGTGCTGGTACTGTGCATGCCTGCTGCTGCTGCTCAGAGATTATGGTGCAACACATTATGCAGTGTCATGATGCAGCAACGCATATAAATTGATAAACAGGTTCTTCTCTTTATTTTTACGGAGTTAAAACATTTCGGGGGTGGAGCCGCACTGGTGATTTCATTGGATAGTTTAAACTTGCTTTCTAAGAGGAAATGCACTAACAAAGGAATAAGGAAAAGGTATCATTTGCTTTTTAATAATGCCTTGGAGTCTGTGTAGTAATTGGAGACACTAAGGGTGTAATGTGCAGTGTTTTCCTTTTCTTACTGAGGTATCTGTTCATGGTTTGGCTGGTTGGAAGTTTTATAATCTTATCCCGAGTCTGTCCACCTGTTACACAGTGAGGTGTTAATTTACCCGAAACAGGGCAGATTACAGGCTTTACGGCCTGCTGCATACGTGTGTGTGCGACCATGAGAGTGTGTGTGTGTCTTTTCACATCGTTTACGTCACAGCTGCTGTGAGTCAGCTCCTCTCTTCCTTTCCTGAGTCACTCATCCAGTGGTTGCTTGGTTACTGCAGAGCGGTGAAAGTTTCCTATTGCGTCTTTGTCTCCGTGGACGGATGGGCTTCGATATTTATTCAGGCTCAGGAGTGAGTGTTCAAATAATGTACGTGTTTGTGTGCATGCGTGCATCTGCGGTTGCTGCTTCAGCCAACGGGCAAAGGCTGACAAATCAGTTTCAGCACATCCTGTTATTGAGAGACACTGAATGGATGTCTGGGTACCGCAACTGAACCCTTAATAAGCTGACACTGCCAAGGAATTGTATT
Organism: Diplotaxodon limnothrissa; assembly: GCF_057381915.1. NCBI lineage: Eukaryota > Metazoa > Chordata > Actinopteri > Cichliformes > Cichlidae > Diplotaxodon > Diplotaxodon limnothrissa. Next base: position 12,385,919 of record NC_140603.1, on the reverse strand, counting down.
TAGAGGAGACGCAAAAGAGAATCCTAATTAGAAAAAGCATGCATGTCATTTTTAGTCATATTTTTAAAATTGCGACAGGTTCCATTCTCACACCATCAACATCCAAATGTTTTTGGCCAGGCGATAAAAAGTCCATTTCAATATTTAAGCTACTGGGGCATAATTTTTAAAAGGCAATTTGAGCCTGAGCACTGACTACTTAATTTTAACTGGCATGTGCCATCAACACCGTTAGGTGGTAGGTGATGAAACTGTGGAGATTGGTGACATATTAAAGGAAAACCCAATATTAAGTGTACCAGCATGACCTCCAGAACAGCCTCATTGTTCCTTGCAATTGATTTTCTTTGTTTCTCGAACTATTCAGGAACGACAGTGCGCCATTCTTTAAAAAAAAAAGAAAGAAAAAGAAGCCACCAGTCTCTCAAGTGAGATCTTGGGTTGACATTTGTTTTAAATGTTATATACCTATGTGGTATGTGACTTTTGTTGCCATGATGCCAGGTCTCTCTTGGAAATGAGATTTTTAATCTCAATGAGATTTTTTACCTGGATAAATAAAGGATTAATAATAAAAATCTGATGACTTCAAACATGTTATTCACATAATTTTCAGACTCTTCCTTTGCTACATGCCTCTCCAACCCTACTGGACTGCAGTGACGGTCCAATGTTGTTATATGGACTTATTTGGAGGTGTAAATAAAGGCATGCGTGTTGTAGCTTTGTCCTCACACTACTTCTTTCTTCCCATCTTTATTCTGTCATGACTGCAGAATCAAATCTTTGGTCATGCTGCATGAATTTGGGGGGGGGGGGGGTGCTTCCTTGCAAAAATATTTGCAAGGGTGAAACTTCTGTATTTAAATCAATGCACCACCTCAAGTAGGTGCTATGTAGGAGTGTAAAGTCTTCTAATAGGATAGAAATATTACATCATAGGATAAAGGTAAATCACTTTATGATGATTTGCAGTGCCCCCTCCCTCTAATACTCCAAGTAGAACTTAGGGAGTCACAAGTTCAAGATTCTTTCTTTCATTAGTCACATGTCTGGATTTAGTGTATGCTAAATGTACAAAATATAATAAATTGTTCCACTCCCAACTATCATTTCACTATATGCTTTTTAAGATTCTCAAGGTAAATAAATACATTCTTAGGTAAATAAACCTGTAAATAAGTGGAACAAACATTGGTACTCTGTAGCTGGTAAAATCAGTTTGGCTACAAGAATTTACAAAATGAGCAAACAGTAAAATTATATTCTATATAGATTGGGGTTTTTTTTTAATTATAACTATAACATAGTGAGTGTATTGGCCTACATAATGAATTTTATTTTAATATAATTTGTATTATCTCTGTATTCATTGAAGTATTTGCCAATCTGTGAATATGCTGAGAGCACAAACATCACCACGACAACACCAAGGCAAGAAACACATGTAGGTGGTCAGACAGTAGGTTAGTGCGTTAATTAGTTTGAGGTGAAGCTGTTTGAGTCATTGTGAATCATTCATACAGGGATGAAGAGCTTCATTTGTGGATGTCCTCAGGTCAGATGATACAGGATGACGAGGAGGGACTACCAGTCACCTGCTTCTGCTTTCAAAGATGCTGCTCAACCTGTAAACCGTGGAGGAACACTGACTCCAGATCAAGCTTGGTAACAGCATCATCATCCTTCTCCCTCTGTCGCCAGCGCCGACGGATCAAGCAACTAGCGTTTGCTTTGCTTGATCTTTTTGGTACAGATTCCCCACTTGGACAAGACTTAGTTTAAATGTGTGGGACACAGTTTTAACACAAAAAATTTCAATATGGCCGCCCGCCAAGATCACCACAATAAGTTTATCAGTTTCAGCGATGACTGTATGCCAGCACAACTTTTTAATGACATTTACTCCTTGCAGAATTGCAATACTTTTCTTGGGAATAGTGATTGTCTTATCAGTGACAACAATACGACAGCTATGAAAAGCTCCACTGCCCAATGCCCCTTCTGTCCGAACACTAACTCTGAGAATGACCAGAGGGAAAATGTTGACAGAGACAATTTAAATACTGCCAACCAAAGAAGACTTCCAACATCCTCTCAAAACTACAATCATCCAGGAGAATCATGTGGACGGGACAGGAAAGTGAAAATAAGGAAGAGTGTGTCATTTGATGATGATGTCATTGTCTACCTGTTTGATCAGGTACTGATTTCCTGTTCTACTTTAACCTTTATTTTAATGCATTTTGAGGCTTTTTATCTTTTTGTAGCTAATAATGTGTTTATTAAATGTTTTTAACAGGACTGTTTCAACCATGTTACTGAATACTGAATACTTCCTGTTTATTCTTAGGAGAGTCCAACTCTGGACATGCACTTTGAGTCTTACACGTCTCTGATGAGCAGCTATTCCTCCAACCTGCCAGGCGTCACATTAGAAGATAATGGTAATGTCTTCAAGAATTACACAAGTGATTTTGTAGATTGTATGCCATTATTTAGAAAAAGAGCAAAACACACACTGTACCAGTGAAACATATTGCACTTTTACTTAACACCTTCATTCATGCTGTAATTTATATTTAGTAGTATCATCATGTAAAGCTGAGCCAGAGAGAGCAGTAGCAATACCTTACTATTGCAGGTATCCATAGCAACAAAATTGGGGTCGGCATGAAAAGAAGGAGCTGGGCTCGAGGTGGGTTGCAAAGTGGCTTGCAGATGAAGCTGTAGAAAGGCTGACGTACATGACAGTTATCAATTTGACGGAGATAAGGGTATCAGCCATGTCATCAGTTTGACTGAAGTAATGCTACACTGAAGTTACTGTGTTTTTTTTTTTTACATTACTTTTTCCTTTTTATTTACAGAGAGATGGAACAATGAGCTCATAAAATATGATGGTGATGTTATCACCATCAGCAACAGCAGTATAATTCTAAATAATATTTGGCAGTGTTATTAACAGTTTTATCTTTTTATCTGTATCAAACAAAAGGCTTATGACAATGTAAAAAGACCAAGGGTTGCACCGTGCACTGCAGGATATCACACAGTTGTCAGTGTGGCTAATTATACATGTGGTTGGTTTTGCGTGCAGCCTTCGAATGGGAGGATGACTTCTCGGCTTTGGAGAAGAGCTGCCATTTTCAGTATGACGGGCACTCTCATCCCTACAGCCTACTGCAGACACATAACCGGACTGCCCAGTCCAGACCAGAGAATGGCTGTCTACCCCAAACCTGCCTTTTCCTCACCTATGTCACTGAGTCCGACCTCGAGTGAGATAAGGGTGAGTGACACGCAAATGCACACACATACTGAGCTGCATGTGGTGATTTTTATGAAACGTGGTAAAGTAAAGACAGCCTTTCTATCAGAATGTCTGCCTTCAGCCTAAGGCCATCTCACTGTCGCCATGGCCTAATGTGACATCCACACTTGTTTTTCTTTCAGAGAGCCAGCCTTGGCCTAATGGAAAAACTGACTAATCGTCCAGATCTCTCCTCTTCACCCTAACTCATCTCCTACCCGCCCTCCCCCTTTTATGATGAGTCAGGGATTTTAATAGCTTTTTTTTCACTCCGTCTTTGCTCCAAATAGATTCAGCGCACTTGCCATTCATGACATCACAGCCGAGCAGGACTCTCTGACAGCGCATTCAGTTTTCACAGTTGTTGGTATGACAAGATTACTGCCCATGATGTCAAATAACGGTAAATAAGAGTTGCATAAGAGTGCTGGTGCCTTTCCAGCTGCAAACTGCTTTGGAAGCTACTCTTTATGCCAGGTTGCGTCCTTGGACTCGATGTAGGAAACAGAAACAGAAACTTATGTGTGTTTAACAAACTCCTGTGTGCTTCTGCAGTCGCACTTTATCTTTAAATTGCTGTAGTTTTCAGGCTAATGTTGGTGTTGAAGAAAATATGTTGTTTATATGGTTTGTTTTGCTCAAACAGAGCATGCTTGCGGGGGCCCTGTTTGCTTGCCTCATTACTGAAGTGTGTTGAGCTCAGAACATATCAGCGGCTGTGGTAAAATAAACAGTGTAAGCCTTAGGGCCAATGGAGGCAGAAACTGTGCACACTAAAGCGCAAAGATAATATTTCCACAGAGGCAACTTCAGCAAGGTTTGGTTGATTAGATACAATGTAGCTGAGGAGGGAAGGAAACCTGGCAGGACCTGTCTTACTGTTCACAAACACACACACACACACACACACACACACACACACACACACACACACACACACACACACACACACACACACACTCTTTAGAAGATATCAAAATAAATCCCATTCATTTATATTCCTTTATATGAGACTTATAGTAACCTTAAGCCAAGCGTCCTCCTAAATATCCTCTAATGATTGACATTATGTGGACTTTTGGGGCTTTTGTCCTTATATGGGAGGCGAGTCCCCACTGTGTGACTGTGTAAACAGGTTTATGTTCCCACAACACGAGTAATAGAAGTACACACACACACACAAACGCACACAAGCTGCTCAAGGGCATCAAGTGTTTGGAAGTGTTTGCTTCTAAAAGCTGGGAGCTTCACACCTGTAACGTTGCTGTGTCTGTGACATCCCAACACTGTGCTAATGTTGTTAATGCTCAGACTAAGAGGTTTGGAGAAAAAGTTAGAGAGGTGAGGCTGAGATGGTTTGGGCATGTGCAGAGGAAAGATTGGACCAAAGATGTTGAAGATGAAGCTCCCAGGCAGGAGGAAAGGAGGAAGACCTCAGAGAAGATTCATGGATGGAGAAAAGGAAGACAAGTAGTGGGTTGAAGTGACCAATGTGGATGATAGAAATAGAGTGAGATAGAGGCTGATAATCCACTGTGACCCCTAAAGGGAGTAACTAAAATAATAAGAAATCCATTAGCCATTAACTTGTTGAATAGAAAAAATGTAGTGGCCAACTGCCATGAAGCAGTGTGGTTTCTGTGTATAGACATGAGGTTTTGTATGTTTTCTAGAGATTTGTTTCGTCACAAACAGCAACACCATTGTTTAGGTCTTGTGAGTGTGTAGGCCATATAGTAAGAATAAGCACACAAAGCTATGAACGCATAACTGGTTCATAGTGTCCAGATCTGAAAAGTGAGGCCAATGTGGATGTGTCTTAACCTCCTAAGACCCGAACTCTTCCACGGCACACATTTTTAATTTCTCTTTGATATTTGGGCTGATTGGGGATTTTTTACCTTATTTTTGTTTTTAAGAAAAATAAGAGCCAAGATATCAGGCCCTTGTAGAGCAAAATTTAGTATTTTGGTCTAAATAACCCAAAATGTGATGTCCACATATGTGGAGGCCAGTCAGGAGCAACTCCTGTGGTTTCTAAAAGATAGATACTGTTGAATACTGTGCTGATACTGTAGAAGTCTATGAGAAAACAGCCCTCGGGCACTCCTGACCTTTGAACTCAGTAAACACCTTTCTAATCAGATTATGTTCTCCATCACTAGCTTCAGACCTCCCCAAATCAAACGTGATGTTAATTCTGGAAATTATGGGTGCCTTTAGAGTCGAAAGGGAGGATAAAGCAGGGTCAGTCTTATGACTGACAAATTGCTATCCCACGAGCCTGCACTGTGTCTCAGATTCACAGTCAGAGTCACCTCTCATTCGCCACATTGAATTTCAAAACACCAAAACTCAAATGTTAAAAGCAGGTAGCTTGAAGCGACAAGCCCATTGCCCCATTACTTTAAGCCCTTCCCCAACATCGTTTTAAATTTTTATGTATTCCTACCTACCCAAATGAGGAATCATCACCTGATATATAAACATCCAGTATCTATGCACTGCGATAGCATAACTGCAATCATTTAACCTTGTGAGTCTCTCTGCCTGTGTATATGTGTCACTGAAGCAAAATGTGGAATTGAAAACCATCAGGGTTTGTCAATAATCTTCCAGATGTTTGCAGACACTGCAAATGCAGTCACTGATGAACAGTCAGTATACCTCACCGTAGTGACTCCTCCCTGTCTTTGTAGTCTTGCTACCACAACATAAGGTAATCCCAACTGCCAACAGCTGCATTAGGCTGCCAAGTTAAACAGTTGGATTACTGCAGATCACATTTCCATGTGAAGAAGGAGCGTGTTAATAATTGCAGTTGTTCTGCTTTTCTTTTATGGCATGTTTTTTGTAATGTGTGTGTTTTTTTTAGTTTTCTAGTGGCCTGAGGCTGTCCATCAGAAGTAATGCAATGCAAAAAATGCAGCTCAAAAAGTTTGTCTGTTGAAAAGCAAATATTGGAGCAAAGTTTAAACGAGGCCTACATTCAGCTGTAGCCTGGAGGACTGTATTCAAATGAAGCAGCAGAAGGTGATAAGTCACAATGGAAAATATGTTAACTGTTCAGACGAACTAACTTTACTACAGTTGTCTTAAAGGTAAGAGCACGTCTGCAGCTTAACAGAAAAAGAAGAAGGTTTACTTGCATTCACCTGAATGAATAAAAAAGCATTTCACAGTTGGAAATGCTGTTGCTGAGCGTGTTATCAGCATATCAGTATGGAAAAAAGAGCAGTTTTTGTAAGAGTTTTTAAAATATTAGACCATACCACTCAATTCCACCACTGCAATCTCATTATATTGCCTTAATTGTTTTTTTAAATGAAATACAGTAAAGTAAAACTCCTCAGTTACATTAGTTAGCCAGTAAATCCTTAACATTTTGCTTGTCAACTGCAAAACGACTACACTTTCTAGAAATGGGAAGCAGGAAACGCAAAAATATCACATCAGAATATTCCTAATTCACCAGGTAAACTGGCCAAACTAACACTGAAAGGGTTTCAATTAAATATTTTTTTCATCACTGAACTACTGCACACAAATTTTCACTGTTCTCAGAATCTATGCAAATGTCAGCTGGAACTTGTGAATGGTAAGTACGCATATTCAACCAATTATTTAGTTAATATTTTATAAAAGTACTCCACGTATTTCACTTTCTGAACTGAATAGTCGTGTTCTGACTGCTATTTGTGCTTTTTCTCAAATGAACAGCACAGATATTAAAGCACACAGCCTGCAGGACACTTAGATCTGTCTCCCTAACCATGTCTATATAAGATGATCCCTGGATTTGAATGCTGCTTCCACCAACTACTAAGTATCGTTGGAAAACATTAGTGGGAGCCAAAGTTAATCTGAATCCCCCAAAAATCAAAATCAAAAACATCCTAGTATAAATGTAAGTTCAGTATAATTCTTGCACATCTGTGGCTTTCTGCAGCAACAGCAGCAGGTTGTTGGGAGGTTTAGGGTTGAGGGCGGAGCTAGCGGGGGAAAGGGCTGTCTCTCTGATTGGCTGAACAGCGCGACGTGTACATCTGTTAGCAACAGGTAGCCGTTCACGTGTGACAGTTATCTGTGAGCCTCGCGCTGATGTGCTGCTCTCGCGCTCCTTCATTCCCACTGCTCCTTTAATTGACTTTATGTCGCTGATCATGTCCGGCTGCATGCTGACGCCTTTTCTGTAAAAAGAAACAGGAAGGAGAATATTAGTATAATTTCCCAGGTAAGGCTTTTAGTTCCCTTCCATTTGTGTTGTGAGTGAATTTGACTTGTGTCTGCTCATCTTCATATCGGTCACAGCACTGCCGTTGGTGTGATTAAGCTGAGGTTAGGGAAATAATGACGATGATGGAGACATACACGTTTTTTTTTTATTGTGCGTACTTATCTATGTAAAACAGCTTTATCTGACAGCGTGTGATAGTATAGTTTAAACTGTCACTGTTTGTAAATTCACATTTAAAATATATAATAGTAATAGAACCTCTTCTTAAATAAGTTTAGGAGCTGATGGTTTAGTCTTATTATGTGAAACCAAACTATGCAGTGAGTTAAAGTGAAGTTAAAAAGCTTTGCTGTTGCTGTGAGCTGCCAGGTCTGTTTTTGTGAGTGTAACCTTGACATGGGTATTATCTCTGAACTGTGGGGTAAGAAGTGTGGAGTAACAGACCAACATCATGGAGTTTTCACACTGCAAAAGTCTGATTAGATACAACAGGATGCCAAGTTGTTTAAACTGGAGCTGACTGAAGGAAAACTATGAAGCGGGCCACTTTATATCCTTTTTTTCTTGTCCTTAACACTCCTATCTTGTCTTCCAGGTTTGTTGAACCTGAGATCTGTTCTGTCAGAGATAAGGGGAGTAGCAAGATGAAATCCAAAGGGAAGGCTGTGAAGCCATCCAGAAGGACCTGGTCCGACCCGGAGCCGGAATTCGAGCCAGACACAGAGCCGGGCTCCAGTGAGCAGGAAGGCTCAGAGGCCTCGGTCCGGATCCGTGGCTCCTGGAGGGGCTCTCTGAGGAGCGGCAATGGCAAGAGGCAGGGAGGAGGCCGGCGACGCAAGCACGGCTCCAGCACCAAAGAGCGCAGCATCCGTCGACTGGAAAGCAACGAAAGGGAACGCCAGCGCATGCACAAACTCAACAACGCCTTCCAAGCACTGCGCGAGGCCATCCCGCATGTGAAAACCGAGAAGAAGCTGTCCAAGATCGAAACGCTGACCCTGGCTAAGAATTACATCAAAGCTTTGACCACCATCATCCTGGATATGTCAGGGGGCTGCCTGCCTGCTGGCGGGGTCCCTTCAGAGGCCAGCGCTGCCAAGCTCCTCCAGTGCTACCAGCAGCACCTGGAGGAAGAGGGGGAGGAAGGTCTCACCCAATACCTCACCAGTATGCATAGCTTCAGCCAGCAAAGCTAACAGTAAGATTAAAGCAAGGGGAGCCACCAGGAGGAGGGCTGGACAAATCAAACATTACCCACTTCCTACAGTCACACTCTTAGAGACGTTCAGCTGTGTTTTCTGTAGGAAGTGGGCTCCCCCCCCCCCAGATCATAGACCTCTAATAAATGCTAGCAAGAGGTGAGCTGTGCAGAACTCCATGCAAAATATGGAAGGATTTTATACAGCAGACATGAAGAATGCAGACTGGAAAGTGAAACCAAATGGACCATAGTTGTGTAATGTATGTGCCCAGGAAAGAAGGGCTGCTTTCTTTTCACCCTCATGTTTTTTTTCCCTTCTTCTTCTTGCGTGTTGTGGTTTAAACTGGGGAAGGGGATTGTTCTCTTTTGTGTTATCTTGCCATCTTCTTGTATCGACTCTTGAGAAACCTGCTCAGTGTAACCTCGAGCCATAACTGTTGCATCCATGAAAGAAAGACAACCAAGCAGAAGGCTTAAATATTGAGGTGTTGTTGCAAGAAAGCGCTCACAATGATAATCCACCCTTGACCTGAACGCGTAGCTCATTTCTCTTCTTCTGCACACAGAAGAGTTCTTAAAGGCACAGATGCTATTTAACGTGTATGTTACTTGCTTATCCCCTCTCCCTGCTGTGTTTCCATGTGTGTTTAAGCTGCAAACTTTGTGTGAAACATCATAACGGGGGAAAAAAAAACATTTGAGAAGTTGTTATTAATAAATACATGTATTTATTATTGACACAGACTGTTTCTTTTTTTGACCACACACAATGTTCAGTATTCACAGATAATAGAGATCTCACTTGCAACATTTACAAATAGTTCAGCAGGTTTAGACAGCGAAGGTGCATTTAAGCAGCTATTGACATAAACTGATGCCCGTGCATGATGTTTAGTAGTCCGTGTAATATAACAACTGCCACGATACTGAGTAGATACTAGTATTTTGCAATCTTGCAACAAAAGATAATGTTTTTTTCCCCCTTACTGCTCAGTCATTCTACAACCATTATGTCAAAGGAAGTTAACAGCATGCAGCACTCCTGAGAAAGAGGAAGGTTCAGTTTGAGCGTTTCAGCTATAAGACTACAGTAATTTTCCTCTTTTTTACAATATTCACCAGTGTACATGCTTCATGATAATGATAGATTTTTTTTTTAGGTAATAACATCAGAAGTCTTTGCACAAGGCATGTGTAAGTTTAAACCAGTGTAGGTGTTCTAACAGCTGCTACATCCTGGCACCAAATAGCAGTCCATGGGTAAACCTCTACGATCTGTCTAGAAACAATACTTGACTGATTAGAAGTGACAAATGCTAATTACACAGCGTGTTTTGGAGTGTAGTTTTACAATTCTCTCAGCCAGTGTCATTCAGCTAACAGTGGGTTCAGTTTACCTCACAAGCTGACTTTTTACATGCAATAATCACCCCAATTCTTGTCTTCAGAATCCAAATGATGACACATAGATGCACATAAAAGTATTCAGTAGTGCAGATGCTGTGCCAGATCAGCAGACAAAAGGAGCAGACAAGTAAACAAAGATAAAACTTCAGATTAACTGGCCCTATTGACTTGTTGCTCACAGGATAAAATGCAAAATAACACTCATTCTGAAGCTGGTGGTCCAGCAACTATTCAACTACAATTCAAGCACATTTTAAAAAATATACATCTTTCATATAAACCCCCCCTACCATCTTAACCTTAACTTGTTGTGGTAATCTATACACAAAAACCACACATATCATGAACATCACATCCTGATTAATAAATAAGGACAAAAATGAATTAAGACCACTAAGTTCAATGGCAAAAGACTAACCGCACTTACAGAAACAGACACAAAAATGCCGTGACCATCACATGAATGCCTAGTACAAATGAAAAACAACACAGGGACAGATCAGATAAGCATGTTTGTCATCAGAGATGGCTCTGATTGTCTGAGATCCATTGCTCTGTTTCACCGGCTCACAAGGTGTGAAAACTCCAACCTCAGGATTTAAGGATCACCTTGCTATTCCAGTGTTAAAATAAGCTGTGCTTTAAAAAAATACTACAAAGGTAATCTGAGTTTTGTTTCTTTTTATACAGTTTGTGTGCACAAATTTGTGTTTGTCTAACATCCTGAAGTACTGCTGTCGACCTCCGTGTTCCTGACTTCCAGCAGGCTCCGAGGGGATGAGGTGTCTGTTAGAGAGGGAAAACGGATGTGGGGCGGTTCTACAGAGTTCCCTCTGACTGTGATATGGTCCCATCCACCCTAAAAACAGTGACACAGGGGTGATAATTATTATTACTGAGGATAAGCTTGTTTACCATCTGTCTATAAGCACTAAACAAAGCCTTGAAAACTGGGAGCCACACCTTTCTGTTGTTGTTCTACTGCAGTTTGCACATGAAGACTGAAGTGTTCCAGCAACTAATATTTACTCTACTGTTCTTGTTTTTTTCAAACGGCAATAAGCTTGATATACTTTGTGTTGGTAATTGTAGTTTTCAACACCTCCCATCCAACTCATATTAAAAAAAATCCCCCATAAAAACTGCATATATAAAATGTGACCCCTCTTTTTTAATGAAAAAAATAAACAAGCCAAAAGAAAATAATATTACAATTAGCATGTTGAACACACCCCAGATTATGTGCAGCGTTTACTTTACTTGAACAAGCTGCACAGGATGCTTGATGATGCTTCTTAGCATTAAAAAACAAGGAGACAAACTTCAGCAGATAACAGAAAAAAATCTAAGTCTGTGGGAAAATGTGATGTATAAATATATCTGCTGGAGACTGCCGTGCTCAAAATATCAACAACTACCAATAAAATGCTGCATTACTGTGATAACAATATGCCTTTATTTTGTTGCATTTTGGGAAGGACAGGATCAGTAAAAAAAATGGTGACAATTCACTCATGACACATATACAGTAGAGGAAATTATTGGACCTCATGTTGAATAAGTTTGCTCACTCACGAAGAAACAAGTAGTTTCTAATTTGTTATGGTAGTTTTACTTTACTGGAAAGAGATATATATCAACCAAAAATCCAGAAAAAACATATTACGTTAAAAGTTATAAATTGATTTGCAAATCACTGACTGAACTAAGATTACAGATTACAATCAGTCCAGTCAATCGCAAATACTCCTGATCACCTGGATGGAAACTGAATTGCTTTCATATTGGAGCTGTTTTTCTGCAAAGGGTACATGACGACTTCAGCACACTGAGGATCTTGATAAATAAATCGAGATCATGTGTTTTTTGGTTGATATTCTTTCTCTCCACTAAAATGAAACTAGCATAGAAGTTAGAAACTGTTCAGAAACTGTTATTTTCCAGTCATACTGTTCGGTTTCTTTACCCCAATGCCATAGTCCCAGGACTGTCCTTTGGGCTGCATGGGTTGGACTGCGAGTCGATGGCACACCGTCCCGCAGCTTAGACTGTGGCTGCCCTGCACCTTGTCTGCTATGATCCATACCTGCAGCCCCAAAACAAAAGCAACAAAATCACCCACAAATAAACACGCGGTGTGGTACGTGTTCCCTGAACTGAATCACTTTTACATTACAAGCGCCACAAATTAGAAAGACAAGAAGTCTGAACCTCCATGCCTATAAATATGTGAGGTAAAATCTGTTAACTGCATTCAGCTTTTAAGGATGAAATGGATGAAGGTGGTGCCATAATGTCCTACCTGGTCCAGAGGGCCTACAGAGACTTTGCGGACATTGTTAGATACGTGTTCCCAGGAGGAGCCCTGAGGGTAGCTGGGGGTCACACCCTGTCGGTACCACAGGTTACCTTGATAGAAAAACACCCACATCAGACATCTCGTAAAAATACATACCAGGAACTATAAACAGAACACACTACATCATTATCTATAAAAGTAACTTATAAACCTAAGCTGTAAATAAAAATCTGTGCTGCGTTTTGTGCTTTACCGTTCTCATCTACAGTGTAGACCGATGTTCTTCCCACAGATACCTGCTTCAGCTTCTGTTTGGCTGGAGATGGGATGTGGTACCAACAATCTCCTGCAGAGGGAGACACCCGCACACATAAAACACAGGTAAAATGCATCTGCTTGAGTAAATTTTATTTCAATATGCAGACATGACAAATGCAATTAAAATTTTCAGCCTTCACTGTCAGTTTTCATTTTTTCCCCACTGACCTGCCGGGTTCTGTGGTGACACAGATCCCCTGTAGAAGGCAGCTCCGTCCCTGGCAATAGCCCACACCTGGCTGGCAGCCCCAATGGAGATGGACTTGAAAGGCTGGTCTGTTCCCACGTGGAGCCATGAAGATCCCTGAGAGAGCAGACAGAGAAAGCACTGCCTCTCAAAAACCTGCTTCTCCATATTCAGATGTTCATAAACAGAAATAAAAGAAACTTTGGAGGTTTTTGGTCCATTGATAAACATCATTTCTTTTTTTTCCCCCTTTCCTTTTTTGTCTTTAGAAGCACTAATAAATTTAGCATAAAATAATACAAGAATTATCTTTCTCCAAATGAGAAATTAAGCCAAATATAGCTACCCTAACTCTGGCAAATCTGCATGCTGCAAGCCGCTTTTCAACCCACAACCAGCTCCTATTCATGGAACGTCTGACTTAGTCAGTCATCATTATCATCATATCATATTTCTTGTCATTAATGCCCTGCTGATAGAAATTACAATCTTCTTTTGACTGAAGTGGTTGTATTTGAAATAAATGCAAATATCTCTCAAACTCTCCACACTAGAAGCCCACATTAGAACTAAAAGAACCTCCACAGTAAAAATAAGTGACAACGTGCTAATGCACCTCTCTGTACTTTGCGTGCATTTGTTATGCAAGCGGAAAAAATGACAATAAGCTTTAATGGTTGCTCTCCAAAGATGTTAAACCAGTTCATTTGGTGTCCGCTTGCATATTATTAATGACTCACAGCAGGCGTCAGGGCGGTGACTCCCAGTCGGCAAAGCACGTCGCCCTTGTTACTGATCGCCCACACAGGAACCATGTCCACGGTGCTCTGAGCTGCACATGGCAGGATGGTCACATCACTTAGTGCGATGGGGGGAACTTCTTGCCAAGGTCCTGTAGTGGTCAGTTTACACTTCCTGCGCATTAAGGCCAAATAAACAGGTGTCCTTGACAACAAATCTCTTCAGTTAAATACCTTCCTGCACATTATTTCAGATTCTCTCCAGAATTTAAAATTCTACAGTAACAAACGTTATATGATTAACACCATAATATATTGTGCTGATTATGGCCCATTTGTCCCAGTCTGATTAAAAAACAAACACAGGGATGGCAACTTTCAGAGTGCTGTGTACCTGCTGAATAAATAGTGCACAGACCAATGCTTTTTATAGTACCTTGCCCATCGCCTACGACGCACAAAGTCCTTCATCGTTTTATAGCCATGATATGACCTGCACAGACACATGGGGAAGCGAAAGAATGAATTAAAGGAAAGATAAATAAATCAAGATCATAGTTTGAACCAAGTGAAGCAGCAGGTGGGGTTTCAGGAACAGCATATGAAACCTACGCTGGAAAATCAGCTGCATACTGCCAGCCTTCTCTGTCCGTCCCGCCAGACACGCTGTAGTCGATAGCCCATTCTGACACCTGAAAACAGCAAACAGGGGAAGTGAAACACTCAACGCACCTGCAGATCTGGCCACACCCCTTATGTGTGATATATTTAAGAAAAGATAGTAGTATTTTTCAAACTAATGGTTAGAAGGCAAGAATAGCAGCTACTGTAATTATCACAGAGAAGGTTACAGATCAACACGGGGAATCTCCCACTGTGGGTGTGTTTGCCTACCCATGTCCACTGAGGGGAGGGAGGTTTTGTATTTGCTTTGGTGCACTCGTGTAGCCCTGAAGCATCACTCCACATGTAGCGGTCTGTTGGTAAGCCTCTAAAAGAAAGAATAGCAACGTTCAATGACAGAAAACACACACAAATCAAAACAACATGTGATTCAGCTGAAATGACTGTTAAAATATATTGTCTATTTGTCACATCAGAGTGCAATGGCAAAGTTTTAAATGTTTCCACAATTGCTCGGTTTATGTAAACATAATAATAATAAAATAAAATAAAGAAATCTCAAATGGACTTGATGAGATGTTGGTTTTTGGTGTAGCTAGGCAACCTTTCAGTACACTGTTCATCAGCTGGTCTTTGTGGAAACTAGGATCCTGTTTCTTTTCTGGGCTCCGTCTCCCCCCAAAATACAAAAATAAAATAAGAATCACACATATATTAATGTAAAAAAAACAAACAACTAAAATCCACTGTTGTAACAGTTAAAGTGGAAGAGAATGGGATCAGAAATTCTCGATTAACTTATTTTTAGTGAAACACCTGCACCTGCTGGTGTTGGCAGGGAGAGACTAAAAAAATGACACCTACCTACTGCAGCTTTTACAAATGCATGAGATTTATTACATTTATTACATGTGAAAATTTCCCCTCTTTACAGTTATATTTGTCTGAGTGCAGAGGAGATAACAGGAGATGGGCTGTTACAGGAGGAGTGCTGGATAGGGCCCTAGAAGAGCATCAACACAGAAGCAGGACTGGTATGAGCACAGGTCCCACTAAAGGATGAAACCGTCACAGAGTCTGTTTTGGGCAGTTTTGCTCAGAAACATGAACATGCCTATTAGAAGTATTTTTGTAGGGCTCCTTTTTCTCCATGCACAAAGGAGCAAATACCGGTCCTGCTGTTGGGTTGACGCTCTGTCTCTCTCAAAACATTCTTGCAATTTTACTTATGCGTGTACTATGTTAGACAAGCTGTACTACCGGTGCAATGTAAATGCCAAAAAGCAAAACTAGAGTAAATTCAGTCAGGAGTGATCACATAAAACAAATATGTAGAACTGCCTTCATACATTTGTGCAATCACTAAAATTACAAACATCCTGTTTCGAGTGATGCTAAAAAATTATTTCATGCATTTATTTCCTCTAGGTTGGACTATCGTAATTCATTATTATCATGTTTCTCTGAAATCTCGGTGAAAAGCCTTCAGCTGAATGCTGCAGCGAGAGCACTGACAGGAAGCAGTTAGAATATATTTCTCTCGTACTGGCTTCTCTTCATTGGCTCCCTCTTAAAATCCTTTTCTAAAATTCCGATCTTAGAGACTTCACAGTATCCTAACAGAGCACATCACTCTGAGACTGCTGGCTTACTTGAGTTTTCAAGTAAGCTTTCAGGCCCCTCTTCTGTGCAACCAGGTCCCAGTTTGGATTTGGGAGACAGACACCCTCTCTATTTTCAAGATCAGGCTTAAAACGTTCCTTTTAGGTAAAGCTTATAGTTAAGCCTGAACCATAACTTAGTTGCAATAGGCTGTAGTGGGTGAGTATTTCTTCTTCACTTACCTCTTTATGTTTATATTCGATTGCATTTAACCATTAGTAATCATTAAATTATTTTGTCCCGTCTCCCTCCGCTCACCCCCCAAATGGTCATGGGAACGGCCGCCTCTCCCTGAACTTGATTCTGCTGGAGGTTTCTTCCTGTTAAAAGGGAGTTTTTCCTTCCCATTGTCACCAAGTGATTACTTATAGGGGGTTGTGGGATTGTTGGGGTTATCTCTGTATTACTGTAGGGTTTTTACCATATAAAATAAACCATCTTGAGGTGACTGTTGATGTGAATTTGTGCTACATAAATACAAGTGAATTGAACTGTTGCTTCTCCGGTGCACCTGCTCCTGTACTTGCACCAGCTTAGATTAAATTAATTCTTATGGTTCCTAAAAGGACAGATTGGTATCCCTGGAGTTTAACTGACTTTGTGTTACACAGTGGACATATTGTACAGCTAGGTATTAGACTGGATATTTCTGTGTCCTTGACATAGCAGAATTAACTCTACAAAACAAATTATCGCATATATTCTGACAACACTTTCCAACAATAAAGCGACAGAAGCTCCACTCTTGCACAGTACCTGTTGGTGTAGCCAGTAACGGGGTTCCACCGCTGATTCTCATAAATGTAAACGCTCTTAACGTCCGTCTGGGTGTAAATATTATCTGTGCTGCTTGCCAATCCCTGGAAGAACCCTCCTCCGTAGCCCCCGGTGTAGATCCAGGCTGTGTGGTCAAAGCCGATCCCCCACACTATCCCAACACTGTTACACTCCACTATATGCAGATGGCCTCCAACCTGTCGCCAGAACCTGCAGAGAGGAAAGAAATAAAGCTAAGTGGTTAGAATAGAAAGTCATATAGCAGAAGGTTAAAGCCATCAGTCTAGTGACGTGCAGCTCATTCTTACATCTGGTCGCAGGGTGTCGGGTAAGGCACGGCCTCTAGGCCAGGTGAGGGCTCACTGACAAAGATGTCCCCTTTACAGGTAATGGACCAGATGGCCTGTTTGGCGGGAGGACCCTGGATCCCCCTTGAGTCACAGCATGACACACTCAACAATGCCAGCTGAAGAGCAGGACAGAGCAGGCGGAGGGAGGCAAAGATGGAGAAACAAATGACATTTTTAGATGATATACATGAATAAATGCTGCATAGTATTACATTATTACTTTCCACTGTGCTATTTTTTCTTTCCATACCCACCCAATCATGCATTTCCAGCTCTGTGGCAGCCGCTAATCGAATAGGCCACCTCTGTTTGGTCCGCTCAGGAGTATAGATGGCAAAAGTGTGTTTGGAGTCATTTAGCACAGGAACCAGGATGGTAACTTCATTGATAAAGGCATGCAGGTACTAAAAGAAGTGTTAGAAAAGAGAAGTTGAAATATACAGTAAGCCTTCAGTAAGCCAGTCTGCTTTGGTGTTATGTCGCAGCCAGCGGTAAATGATAATCAAAGAAAAGTTAACACATGAAACTTAAGGAAGACACTTTTTTACTAAACAAACGCACACTTCCGTCTAACCTTCTTTTCCTCATAATAGTTGTAATAGATGAACAGGATGCCGTCCTTGTTGCCCTCCGGTCCTGAGAACTGCTCCAAGGCAAAATGAACATCTATCCACTTATGTGGCTTCCAGTCTCTCCACCACTGCATGCTTCCCTTCTTCACCCACACAGACTGCAACAGGATTGGATCAAGTGAACGAATCAAATGACATGCTAATGAAAGAAACGGGTGGTAAAGTGCATGGTTGAGAAGGTACCTGTTCTATGGCTTGTTCATAATGTTTGAAATTATCAATCTCTCTCCTGGTCCGCTCGCTGAGTTGCTCAAAGATTTGTTTTCGCCAAGCTGCCGTCTGGGCTGGACTGACTGACAAACTCATGGACTGGACTGACTGGACTAAGGCTGGATGAATAAAAAGACAAAAATAATGACATCAATGCTGCTTCATTGAAACTGAGCATAAGCACTGACTTATCATCCTTTTATACAAGTTACATGTTACTTAAAGTTACATAAAAATCTAAACGTTCAATCACCGGTGAGTTAGCTCACTGAACTCACATGCAGTGTTCACAGAGTTAAACCAGCTGAGCTGGGAGTGACTGTCCACAGAGCAGCCTCCTCCACTGACCCAGGCCCACAGAGGGTGCTCGTCTCCACCATAAGGATCCTCCATGGCAAGGGTGTAAGTGGCTACTGAGGACAAGCTGCAGGTGTCAGCTGAGTCCAGCACTGCTCCAGTTTGAGCCTGCTGGCTCTGTGCCTCCTCCAGATCCACATTACTCCACTGGGTATCAAGAGGGCTGCCAGACTGGCTAGGAGAGAGAGCAACACCAGCGCAGGGGGCTTTGGCATCTCCTTCGTGTGAGATGGTGTCCTCCTCTAGGACAGTGGGAGTGGCTTTTCCAACATCTCTCGAGGTCTTCCCCGATTCTCGATCGGAGACGAGTTCAGAGATGAAGCTGTCGCTGGTGACCTTGGGGATACGGGGTTTGGGAGTGTCAGTGGGCGGGTCAGATGGGGCGTCCACAAAGGTATCCGGGGAGGTGGAGGTGACCAGGCAACCGGGCCCATCTGCAGATCCTTTCTCTAGGTCTGATTCTGCATCACTTGCTACTGACGGAGCACGCACCTCACCACAGAAAAAACATCCGGCACTGAGAAACACAGACAGAGAGAGAATTAACTTTAATATTACATTTTTAAAAAGCTAACTAGAGTGTGTGTCCTCTGAGGCGCATCTACCTCTGCAGGCTGTTTGCGCTGGCGCTGGAGTGGGATCGGTCTCCGTCTCGGGGAACGGTAATAGCCTTCCAAGTTTTCCCACTCAGCTCACTTGAGGTCACGCCTTGTCTGAAGTACACAGCTCGGTCCTCAGAGCTGATAGCCCACACCTATGAACACCAGCAACTTTCAGAAAACCTCAGCATGACTGCATCACTTGCAAACATGCAGTAATAAAGCCATGTAGCAGTCCTTATAAGATTCCCAGCAGTTACACTGAGGACACACTGAATCACCTGGTCGTTCTGTCCTACGTTGATCATGATCATTTCTCCAACCATGCTGATCCAGCCGGAGCCACACGGGTTATGAGAATTCACGCCACGCCTGAACCACACCTGGTAAAGCAGGAGCGTAGAGTGAGAGGTATTCTGAAGACATCGCAGGTTTAATCCCTGCAGTTTTAACAACAAGCTGTTACAAGCCTGTTTAACTATGTTTAGACATTTTTCATGTTGTGTCAGTCACAGTGTTGAAATTAGGAGTGAACTGTGAAGTGCCAACACAGATTATTAAAGTAAAAGATTGGCAGAGCAGCTCCTAATATTTGTTTCTGTTCTTTTACTTCGCATTTGTTGGTCTTTATGCTCCATTTACTGAGCTGAGGAAAGAAATAAATCTTCATTATAAATAAATAAGTGAAACATTTGAAAGCTTTAGCTTGGTCACACTGCCATCTTTGCACATTCAGCTAGTGCAAACTGACCAACAGAATTAGCCACTGACAAAGGAAAATGCTAAATCTTGGAAGTACTTCCACTGATTAAAAGCAGATTTTTTTTACGTGACTGCAGCACTTTCTTACTTTATTGTCCTTCGTCACAACCCAGACCACGTTGTTTCCCACGGCTACGTGTGTAGCTCCCACATCGGAGCTGGGAGACTCCACTATTGCCCAAGAGGCACCTGGATTGCAGGAAATATTAATTCTCAAACATTTACTCAGAAACACCACGTCACCCTCCCATCAGTGAGCCTATTTGTACCTTTAGGGCAGTCTCTGCTTATGCCCTCCCTGACAATGAGCTGCCCCTCCCAGAGCACAGCCCAGACCAGGTCTGCTGGGCCACAGCTGATCTGGACCACCTCTCCAGGTAGAAGCACCTCCTCCCATGAAGCGCCCTCAGGATTATGGTGATAGATTCCCTCTCTAAACCACACCTGAACAGTGACAAAGACAGATTCCGAAAATTAAGAGCTGCTATCAAACAATTTTGGTGTGACACGAATGTATGTGTGAGACAGGATCATTTTAAAGTAGTTACCATGCTGCTAACGTCTAACTCTGCTTTTAATAGCAAATGATTTGAAGCATACACAGTTAATAAACACGAATTACTTCAACAGTCAAGAAATTCTCAATCTGAGCATATAGCAGCATAATAACATTGCCACTGATACCTAAAACAAGGTAGGTGCTGCCCTGTATATATAATCTATACCTTGCCCTGCAGGGATACAGCCCACAGACACAGACGGCCCCTGGGTTCCTCACTAATTTCCCAACCTCCACAGCTGATGTCGCTGAAGGGATCTGGTAGAGTTGTGTGCTGTGAGGGGATCTGCCATGCACACAAGGAAAACAAGAACTTAAAATGCACATTCACCCATCAGCACTCATTACATGCATATGTTATGCAGTAACACCCACCTTAGCCCAGGTGTCCATTGCTTTGTACTTCCTGTAGCGGAGCCATCGCCTGCGACGGACACAGGAGTTCCACTTCTTGTCTTTAGTATAGGTGGCAGGGAAATCGATGGCATAGGTCCATCCCTGGAAACAAACATCTGAACAGGTCACACCAGAGAAAGGAAAAAAGGGCAGTAACTGAAGCAGACACGCATTTTTTAAACTCACCCCTTTCTCTGTGGGCTCTCCCTCAAAGTTTTCATCCACATACCAGTCACCCTCCCACTCCCAGCTGCTGGAGGGCAGCTGGAAGCTGTCCAGAGGTTGGTGCTGCAGACCTGTGACGTCACTCCACTGCCAGCGGTCGCTTGGCAGCAAACGTTCAGAAAAACCGTCTACGGGATTCCAACGCTGACAAAAAGTTGGGCAGAGAAAGTGAACTGCGTTAAAGCCGGTGGTGTTGCCTTTTATTTCATATTAAGGGAAAACAAGAGCACTTTTAGTGAGATATCCCATGAAGATGTAGCCACAAGAATGAAAATGACTGAGTGTCGACCTAATGGGGATAATCTGAAAGAGCAGTGTTAAAAAAAGGTTTCGTGATCTTGCACTGTGAGAATTTTTTCCCATTAAAAACTGGTTTAGGATGCTTCTAAGGTTCACTTGTTAAAGCACGTAGCCTAATGGCTTGTGGATTTAGCAACAGAGAAGTGGGACTCTGCCATATGAGGATGCTGAACATATAATGGGGAACTTTAACTTTCAATTTTACTTGTGCAATAATAATAAAAAGAAAATGTATTACAAACTTGCTTAAAGACAGACAAATAATGTGGGTTCCTTATTACATATTTCTTGGCTTTTACAATAACTTATTTTAATGTAATTACAGTCATTAAAGAATGACAGCCCCCGACTAGTCACAGAGACCCACTTGATTTTCATAGGTCTCCTCTTGGTAGCGGATGGACAGGTCGGAAGCGTGAACGTTCAGGTAGATGTTGTTGTCGCAGGCGATGCCCCAGCAGCACTGCTGTGCCGCCGTGACCCGCTTGAACTCCATCTGGGCATCGCGGCACTGATCCCACTGCTGCCCCGCCGTGGACAGGCCGTAGACCCGCCCATAGACGTCCACAGCCCACAGCAGTGAGACGGGCATGGCTGCACCTGGAACCTGACGAAGAAAATGGGTTAATGCTGATAATGTGGCTTTGAAATTACGTTGTACAATTTCCCAGAATGAATGGCTAAAACACTGAGACGTGTGCCACAACATTTGGCATCAGCTGCTGTGTAAATATGCTGAAGTATGTGTTTAAAAACACTGGGCCTCATAAAAATGTTTTGGACATGGCAAAAATAAGCGAAATTGGCTCAGAGATAGGGTTGGACACTTTAAGCAGATCAGTAAAAACTCAATTTGAATCCTTCACAGTTGGTCCATGCGTGGATTTGTACGTGGAGCCGGCAGTCTAGAACTCCCACTTCCTGGCCGTCTCCTCTAGTTCTCTTGGGAGACACCATGGTGTTCCGATGCCAGCATGGGATTTGTCCCTCCCTTTTAGACATGTGTGAAACATCATCCTAGTCAGATGGTTAAAACACCTTAAATCCCCTTGTAAATGAGTGAGTTCCTGACACTTTCTCTAAAGCTGAGCCCAGAAACACTTTGGAGGAAACACGTTTCAGCTGCTTCTATCTGCAATCTCATTTTTTCAGTCACTCCAAACCATACATGACTATAAATAAAAGCAGGAACATCGATCAGCCAGTAAAACTGACAGTTTTGCTTTCACAGTAAACAGTCTCTTTATCACAACAGATGGATACAGTGATTCTACAATACTGCAGACACTATACCGGTCCATCTGCCTCCCCCACCAATCTCCCTCACTGTATCGCAGTGCATTATGATTTTATCACAAGTGATTATTTTCTTCCTCAACACTATATCTTATATGAAAAAGTGGGATGGTGTTCCCTAGCAAATCGCAGAGAGCAGCAATGTATGATGTTTGTTTACAAGGCTCTGCTCCCAAGATTGCATATCTTTTTCTTAATATGTGATCATGTCTTTTATTATTTATCTGTCTCAATTTTTGAATGTTTTCTGTACTCAGGCCTCTCGCATTATCCTGCCGTTTCCATGAAAGCATGTACGTGGTCTATAACAATGCTTAGATATGTGTTATGTGTCAAAGTAACATCCACATGGACCCAATGTTGCCCAGCAGAACATTTCTCAAAGCATCACACTGCCTTAGCCGGCTTGCCTTCTTCCCATAGTCCATCGTCGTATCAGGTGTTCCCCAGCAAAACACCCACATGCACCTGGCCGTCCACATGATATCAAATAAACATGCTTCATCAGATTAGGCACATCTTTTGTGGCTCACATGCTCACTGGTGGTGCTTTCAGGCGTAGACAGGGGTCAGCATGGGCACCCTGACTGGTCCGCAGCTATGGAGCCCCATATGCAACAAACTGTGATGGACTCGATTTTGTTTGTTTGCTTCCCCATTTTTATTGCTTCTAAAATGTCAACTATGAGGACAAAATGTTCACTTGCTCCCTAGCATACCCACCCACTAACAGGTGCCATAATGAAGAGATAATCAGAGTTATTCACTTCACCTGTCTGTGGTCAGAATGTCATGCTTGATTAATATAAATATATTTTTCATGACCACTGCATATCAAGCAAAGCATACTACACAATTTAAAATGAGCAGGAGCCTGAAGACATAACCCACCAACAGTACAGAAGGAAAAAGCAGGCCACAATTATACACAAATATGAACAAAGTGTGTGTGGAAAATAGGGAGATAAGGGCCAAATGGCCTCCTTAGAGAACAGTTGTTTACCCATCTGTAAACTAGTTGTTTGGATCATGCGCTGTAGTGGCGATGACCTTTGCACTGCGTTGCTCGATGTCTACTCAGCGCAATTTGCTGACCCACATTTAACACACTATACGTGTGGCATTTGTAATAACCAAGCTTGTATGTGAAATGTACACAGATCACAGAGTGGGCTCTGGGCTAGCTAAGTGGCAGTCAACTGTTTCACAGCATCTCGTAACAAGTAGGGACGCTGCTGCTGCTACAAGGCGTATCCTGTCACTCACAGCTGTACATGCAGCACACACCAGGTTGATGGTAACAATAAAATACATAAAGATATCACACACACACACGTTTGAAGCGACTGCGCTTGTTCACCCGTGGGGCTTACTACCAAGTAATAAAGTACGTAGCTGCCTATTAGCAACGGTGTAAGATTAGCTTGAAATATTGGACTATTTCCTGTAGAGGCGACTGACAGGAGAGGGACATGTGAAATGAAATGCCCCCAAACGAAGGTGTGCAGTAAAGCCAGCTCTATGATTTAACGATGCTCAGTTTGTTTTGGTACAGGCTTACGGGCTTAGCCGGATAGAAATAGCAAACAGAAAGAGTTCAAGCAGCCAACCTTGAGCCTCCTCTCATAAAGCGGCTGTCGGCGGTGGTGAGAAGTCACAGCTGTTCAGTCATCCAGTGGAGAAGGATCGTAAGCTGTCCGAGTCATTCTGTGTGCCGTAGCTGCTCACTCACGGCAGAAATGATTCAGTTTGAAACAGGAAGTGCTGTTACTTCTGTTCCCACTGGCAGTTTCCGTGGCAGCAGGCGCTTGTAGAGGTGCTGTTTAGCAGACAAGCAGCAGAGGGCGCTGTAAAGCTATAATTCATGTTCAGGCTGTTCAGGAGTAGTACTGTGCAAATATCCCGAGCTCTCTTGTATTTATATTTTGCTTCTAAGGAGCCAGACTTGCTTCTAAGGAGCAATAGTTCTCCAGTCTTTCTTTGGGCATTGGCTGCTTTTTCACTTGTTTTCACTCCAGTCCTTAAGTTATGATTATAATCACTTTCTTTCATTTCAGCTAACAGACAGTTAAATTAGCGAGAAGACAACAGAAAATGAACATTCAGGCTTTATGTTTTATTGAAAAAAAAAAAAAAAAAAAAGACTATCGGTCAACACAGTGGCAAGGTACTCGGAAGAAAAGCATGTTTCATTATGGCAGTGTGATGGGTTCACAGTGAGTTAATACGATTCAATCAACTGTCTTATGAATCACTTGCTCATCATACAGCTGAACTCAGAAAAGCTAATTCATGGGGGGAAAAGTCATTTTCCTCACAAAATAACACTTTGAATATTTCAAACAATGAGTTATTTTACTTATGCACATTTCAAATGATTGCCGTTAAAGTACATTCTCATTTTGCATAAACTGTGTTGTGCACAGAAGCTACATATAACAACTACGAAACAAACAATGAGGAGTGAAATAATTCCCTTCATCAAAAGGTCATCTTATCCATTTAATATGCAAAAGCAGCAGTCAGGCCTAACAAAAAAAAAAAAAAAAAAAAAAAAAACAACCAACAAAAGAAAGTAGCATCCATGGCTTGGACTGAGCGTGGTGACTGCTGTGTCTGACTTTTGTTTACAGATTTATTAAATATTTCATACAAACTTATTTTATATATAAATACCTTTGTCATTCAAAACTGTGACTTAGTGTTTTTGCCTTTAATCCAATGACAAACCCCTTCTTTCCCAATATCACTCTCCCTTCATTCTCACAACTAAATACCTCGACAAATTAAAAAAAACAAAAAAACAAAACTAGTAAAATAACTAGTAAAAAAAGAAAGAACTAAAGATACAGATATTTTGGCAAGTCAGGAAGACAACCTGTATGCTTGTCTGTTTCATCAGTATCAGGTAGCAAAGGTTTACATCTGGATCTCATCATTTTTCATTGAAACAAGCCTGACCGAGTGTCTTACAAAGCAATAAAGAGACTGGTTCATTCCAAAATGAAAACAAAGACTTCATCTACCAAATAGCATATCAGTAACAACAATTTTGTAGACAACAATACCCCATCAGCCTTTTACGACTGAGGAGTAAAAAGCAATGGTCGTTCAACCTGTTTACTTGGAGTAGCTGTGTATGTGCACTTTTTCCTGGTAGTGACAGAGGAAAATCTTCTAGTGGATTTCTCTGGACTGCTTTAAAGACGCATGACTGCAATTCAGTACAATTTGATTACTTTGATAACAGCCTCACTGTTTACAGTTTTCTGTCTCCGCTCAGTATCAGCAGTCATATTAAGTTCCTGGTAAACAACGTAAAGCAAATACTTTCTAATGGCACTGCAGATCACATGGCGGCTTTCACTGCAAAGCAGCCACAGGAAATGCAACACGTTCACCAATTTAAATGCTACTTTTACTAAAACGATATGGATCAGAGGGAAGTCTAAATGTTCATTTTGTTGATGATAAAACACGCGCTGGTACTGAGGAAAAAAAAACTAGCATGCAGGCTAGTGAGATGTTGGGTTGGGGAGATAGTCAGTGTGTCGCAGAGGGGGTTGTATGATTCCAGTACAAGAGTCCCCTGAAGGCATAACAGCGGTGAAGAACCCCCCCACCACCCTAATAAGCTTAGAGTTAGATGAGTGGTGCAGATCTGTCATTTGTGACAGTCGGCTTCAGCTTGACCATGGCAAAGGGGTTCCCTCCTCTGCGGAAAGAAAATGAACAAAGATGTATGAGGTTATTGTCAAATAGATTTTTAATTAGTCATATGGATATGTGAAAATCTGCCAGCTGTGTCACTCACGCAAGAAAAGGAGCCTTTGGAGTCCCGTTGACTAAAGAAACCTGTTATTAAAGAAAAAGCAGAAGAAATGACTCTTTAACTTCAAGTCACCAAAATGGAAACAACACAAAGTTCAACAGGCATCATTGCAATCTCCAAAAACTGCCTCCAGCTATTAAGAAAGCACTAGTTGTTGGACTAGTTTGATCAGACTTCCCATCAACAGTTGTCCCCCCCCGCCTTCCTTTGACATATAATTACACCACAAAACTCAGAACTCACTGAACCTGTAATCTAGACAATCTAGAAAGGCTGGCAATTGAAACACTTTTTTTTTTTTTACCCTCTCTCACCTTAGGTTGGTGATAATCTTACTGCCAGCAGAGTGAAAGGTGAGCATGGAAAACAACGAGGTTCAGGAGCAGAAATCTCTGAGCTGCATGCCCCGAGGGCTGCCGTAGTCTCACAATATGTCCCGTGACAAAAGGTTTTAAAATGAACCATCAGTGGTTTCTGTTTTTCATGGTAGGTCACATCAGCTCATGCAGATAATTTTATTATGTGTATGAGAAGGCCTTTTTTGTTGTCGTTTTTTGTAGGAAACAGACATTACCCATCTTTTCCCCTAGAGAGCAGGAAACACCAGGTGTCAACAAAAAAAAAATGTGACAGTTCTTAAAGCCACAGACGGGCTTTGAAGGCATTACATTCATCATTCATTGTTTGAAACATCCTGGCTTTTTTGTAGTTCTCAGCAAACTTTTACTTCTGATTAGATGAATCACAAATAAATGAGCACAGATTTGCTTCACAAAGAGAAAACCTCAATCAAATTTGTGTTAAAAAACAGAATTTCTTCTCCAGTTCAACTGATTATGTCACAAAAAAACCCCACCCTAACCTTGCTTAAAGGTGTCCTGCAATTCCCCCCCTCAAACAGCACAGAATATAATTGTGTCCAACACACACTGATCAACTATGATGTAAAGTGACCCCTGACCATTGTGACTGTGCACTGTTAGAATAATGCACAGCTTTTCCTTTGTCACATACCAGGCAATGTACACACCCCCATGGCAACAGCACTTCCTAGCAGTGGATATGGTAAGAAGGAAGGGCAATGTGTTCCTTGAGACACTCCTGAATTGCTTTTGTAGTGGAACACAAACTAACCCCACCTCAAAAAGCCCCAGATCCCAAATGAACTGATCGTTTTTGGGATGTGCTGGAAGAAGTCCTACCTCCCACAATTCACAGGACACCCAGGGGGTTCTATTATTGTAACTGATAGCTAGCTGATAGGGCTGATCTGAACATAAACACTTTTTTGGTGGTAAATTTGTAGCTCCTACTTTCTCAAACAGGATGTAAAATTTTGGGGTACGCTGAGCTGGTATTTCCCCCACTGTCGTATATTTCATAGTGAAACCCTGACGCAGCAAACTCAGAGGACAGTACAGACAGTCCAGAACAGAAAGGAAGGTGATGAGAAAGAAGTGTGCCTGGGCTTGCCTGCTGGCTCAACAGATAGTTCATTTCCAGTCAGGCAGCACAGCACAGTCACAAAATTAAATTGAGACTGTACTCTCTCATCTTTTATGCTTCCCTCTGTAACTCTTCTCTAGTCAAAACCTGTCTGGGAGTATTTTACCACCTTTTTCTCCTCTCTGATTTGTTTTACACTTTTCTTCTAGGTACCGTGGTCATGCCTGTATCTGTCAAAATTACAAACAGGCCCCTACTGAATGTGACTTCTCTGAAGATTAAACATACTTCGTGGAAACTATAGTCTTAATAAATATAGCGCATTTCCTTGAACCTTGTTTACAGAACACAGGTGTGCTTCTAGCTGTGCCATTTCAAGGGCGTGGAGCCGGTGACTGCGCACTAAGGAGATGTTGATAAGACGCGATCAGTTCGACTTAAAAGTTCTGCCTGCATGATGGCATTTATGGTGCATGTGTGGAGTGACGACCCAGCAAGGGCACGTGTCCCATCAGGAAGAAATAACCTTGTGTTAAAATGATGACTAACTCCACAAACTTCAGCCATTAAACTTCGCCAATGAGCAGCAGCCGGGGAGAAATGCATGTCACATTACAGAGCAGCTGCAGGATATTAGCTTTTATAATGTCTCTACAAAGTGCAATGTTTGCTGAGGACTTAAATATATCAAGACTCCCATGCAAACTTTGCAGAAATTCATTTTTGTGAATCACAATGACTCTGGTGGTTCTTTTTCTTTATCTCCAAGTAGCCTAGAGTTTGACATGTGGTTCAGAGTGGTCCAAAGTGGAAGAGAGAACCACAGCTGACCAAAAACCACCCCCCAAAAAAACCCCTTTCTTTAAATCTGACTGAAATCAGTAACTAAAAACTTGCTTGTGCTTGAGGCACAGCTGTTCTGAACAGCATACCATGTCGTATTTGACAATCCTTTGACAAGTACTGCATTCTGGATTTTTCAGCAGACTAACTCCTTTCTGTTCACAGACTGGGTGTCAAAACTCAACAGAGAGAGGGGAGGGCATGTGTGAGATATGGGGTTGCAGTTAGCTCAGACCTATTTCTAATAGCAAAGAGGGCTGAAGATGACGAGCAGCTACTCTTTTCGCTCCAAGCTTTCAACAGTCACTCTTAGCTGTTCTTTGTGTTGGTGCCTAATATTAAACTTAACAGCATGTTAGTATCTGATGGAACAAGGCCCATCAAAGAAAAGCCCTGAGGGAAGGCGTGATTGGTGCAAACAGACTACTTTTATTGGACTGGAAATCGACATCACCTCCCTGTTTTTAAAAGGTGGCTCAGTGAGACGCTGCTTGAATGGACTTGAATGGCAAAGGCAGGTCTTGCACTAGCTTTCAAGGCACCTGGAAATGATTACTGAATTTTCTGGATAGATCATGATCTCAAGGGGCTGTTTTTTGCCACTGCGGGGTCTTTGATCATTTGCATAGGTCTTTTTTCAAAATAAAATTTAAATGAAATATTTTTAAATGCCCAGCATGTCAGCATAACAATATTAGCGCTTAAAGGAGACACATTATGCTCATTTTTCAATAAAGCTGTTTTAGCTTCCCTTGGCTAGCTTTCCTGCAATTGGCTACCTCTCACAAGCAAAAGGTTTTAACAGCAGCTTCTGTGCTCACACCAAGAGATGTGTGAATTAGACCGTATCAAGGATAGCTGCAGCCATACAAAGCCAAGAGCAGAAATGATAATGTGAAAGATTGTTATAAGCAGTGTGAAATACACAGAAAAAAAAGTATACTTATTGTTTTACAATGTAATGGAAAACTACAGAGCAGATTCAGAAAAATGCTGAGTAGCACACTCACTGAACAGCTTCCCTAAATGACAACCCTGATCATCATAATAAATCAATCATTTGTGAAATTGCACAAATTCCATACATGCTTGTTGTGTTACAGCAAAACATCCAGTGTAAAGGCATGTTGTTTATCCGTTTTCTTCTAGAGCACGTGTTCTTGGTAATACCTACAAAACTCAAATTGCTTAACTGCAGCACTATTTCAAAGCATTGCCACCTAAAGATACGTCATATCAACCCAAATTATCAAAACATGAGGAAAAAAAGATATCAGGTCACGCTCTGGAAATGCTCCTGATACAGCTGATGACAGGTGGTTTACTTAATCGAGTGCTGATACTGACCGTGTTTACTGGCGAAGGCATTGAGAGGATGACTGGGCGGGAGGGGGCGTCGTCGCTGTAGTCTGGTGGTGGCAGCAACACTGTTTCGTCCTCCTCCTCTTCAGTCTCTGGCAGGCTAATCGTACTAAGACGATGCACCGGCGTGCCTAGATTACTACTGAGACACATTACATAAAGCTTCAGTTATCCAACAGCAGCTGTGAAATTTAAAAAAAAAAAAAAAAAAAGTTATTGATTCAATGCTTGGCTCTGACACCTCTTACCTATTTGATACCACCGACTCAGTGTAAGTTCGACAATAAGATGAGGGAAACCAGCCCCGCCTGGGAACAGAAGCACATCGTTTCATCTTTAAAAAAAAAACGTCAAAATAAAATTAAATAACGAGTCATGCAATTTCTTAGCAGTCATCTGGAATCCATCACGATAGAGAATCACCGCAGCAGACAAAACACTTGAATAAAATTCTAACATCAGACACAGAATAGAAGATTTTGTTCACTAAGACTCCAAAGTTGTCTCCAAGTCACGTCTGGAGAAAACGATGGCTTATCAGACCAATGCAGTGGATTTGTTGCTAAGAAACAGAAAGCACTGATTTCTCCCAACACGGCCTCTTCTTGGGGGAAAAAAAGAAAAGGAAAAAAAAAAAAGCCATTGACTGCATTAAAATCACTTGAAATTAAAAAGGCCGCCTAATGCCACGCACAACAAGCAGATAAGGCTCGTGTAAATTCTTTCAAAGTGGGACAAACGCAAACTGAAAGCACTCCATAATCCTGCATGATGAGCCCTAAGTGATCTGGCAAGGATGAATATGAACGTAATTATACACAGAAGGAGGGTAATGCTGCTGCAGCCACATATGCAAACACAGCCTGCTGTACATAAACAAGCCTGATCCTTTGTACAAGTGGATGCAAAGCTAACAGGTGCTATGTTTGTCTAAGGGAATAAAAAGCAGGGAGATCTTTCATTTAGCACCTGTGAACATTTTTCCACCTTCTCTGGAGGTGACATGTAATCACAGCTGCTAAAAAGGTCTGACTTCATTGGAATTTATAAAAGTTCCAGCTAAAATATTTTCCTTCCTTGTGTTTGGGGAAGGAAAATGTTGTTGTTGTATAATCTACATGAGAAGATGCCTCCTGGTTTGTTTTGTTTTGGGTTTTTTTGCATGTTTGCACCCATTTTTCTGCATGTGTACGTGAGTGAGCTAAGATCAGGCTTTACGAATGTCGTGTTGAACATACCGGACATACTCTGTATTTTGAGGCATGTGGTACTAGCATGACAAAGCAGCAAAAGCACAAAAGAGAAACTTGTACTGTCAGCTGAGTTATGTGGGGAAAAAAAACCACCCGTGTGCCACGACTGCTACGTCTTTCTTGTAATGGAAGTATCATTCCTGTCTTAGGTGTACCAACAAGTTAACATTTTTTTAAAACGCTAAAACGCCCACCGTAGCTAAGATTATGCACTTGACTGGTAGGGACAAGAAAACAGAATTCAGTTGACTGCAATCTGCAATTCACTGACATCTAATGGTGAGATTTTACAAACTGTACCTTTAATGTTTTGATATTGCCTAAAAATGAATAAATAAAGGAATAAATAAAAATAATATTCAACTAGAGATATTTGGGATTTGTAGACAACAAATCTATTGAGTGAATAAAATGAACGATAACTAGATTACAAAATGTAACTTTAAATGAGATTGTGGAGACTAAGCTCAGGTTTTCTTAGCCGTTAACACAGCCCTGAATACAAAAGCAGATGAAGACTCACTGCTGCGTCTTCTCCAGCTCTCCGTACAACCAGCCGTCCTTCTCGTCCTGGATGAGCAGAGTGATGATGTCGCCTTCATCGAAGCTCAGGAGCGTGTCGTTGTTGCCTGCTGTGTGAGGGAAAATGGTTCTAACCCGGAACTTCTTGCTCACGTTCAGACCAGATGACTGGGATGTAGATCTCGACAGGCTGCCATCTCCAATACTGCCCTGATCTGGAGGCAGAAGAGACTAGAAATGAGACTTTGCCAGATTTCTGTTGAACCGTTGTAAACGAAGTTTTGTTTTGTTTTTTTTAATTTGGGGGGATGGCTAGCTGTTTCTGCAGCTATTTAATGGACAGCTCTGGCATGAGAATGTTTCCTTTACACATATACAGGAAATATGAGCGAGTCTGGCCTATTTTAGACAGAAAAAAAATAAAAATCACACATGTAGATAACAAAGTTGATTTAGTCTTCACCAATAAAGATTATATATTTATTTATGCAGTTCACATAAGCCAACTTTACCTGAGCTGTGGTCTGAAGAGGAGTTAAATGGAAATGTGGGCTCTTGATTAAACATGTTGGCAAGTGGGCTGAACTGAGCTTTGAGGGGTGGTGCTGGAGGAGGGCCAGAGTCCACATTGACCTGAAGAGATCACAAAGACTGATTAGCGGATGCATCAATATGACAAAGTGAATTGGCATTATTCAGATCTCAACAGGTCCTTAGTGCTATAATCAAACAGTCACAAAGTGAAGTGCGAAGCACTAAACAGCTGTTGCCTCACTGGACCTTAACACCACACAACAGCAACAACACATCTGAGAATTCCTGCTGATAACAATCACCCATGTCTTACTACTTTACACAACAGCTTTCATCTGATACAACAGATTTCATTACTTTAACAAGATAAACTACAACACAACAACTTGAGAAGATAAAAACCCCGCAGGGCCAGTCTTTTACAAATGCTTTGTTCTCCTTATGCACTACAGCATGCTCTATCCTCAGTTTTAATCTAAACTACCCCCATGGTACGATGAGAATATGTGATAGAACAAGGTAATACATGACAGAAGAATGCTTAACATCTACAGATTTCACACTTACAAATCAAATAATAAAATCAAACTAACCCTGTTACAGTGATCAACCAGCGGTGATTGTTGTGGAACGACGGACAGCCCTTCTATCATGCTCACCACAGAGTCTGGCACCTTGGTGATGTCGCTGCACTTTTCCTGCCAGGTGGGGATCTTCACCGACAGTATTTCTTTGGCCTGGAAGCACCAGAGAATGAGAGCAAGTTAAATGATCCATTATAGAAGGTGTGATGCGGCTGTGCTGGATGTTCATCTCAGTCCTTGCTTACGTTCTCATAGAAGTTGCTAATTTGACCGGAGAACATGCAGTGTTTGTCCGCCAGGAAACAGAAGCGTCGCTTTTCTTCCAGCAAAGCCTCTCTGCAGCCGTCAGCAATGAACTTCTGCATGTCCATCTGGCGTGATGAGATAGTCTGCAAGTACTGCAGAAGGTGGTCACAGGACAAGAGGTTACAGAATAGGGTGAATAACAACAATTTAATCTGTGCTTCATCGGGTTCATTAAATGCATTGATGAGCTTATAGTTAAGAGGATCTATTTAGCCAATTTTCAGCTCCATAGTTTTGTTTGGCTGTATTAGAGTAGCTTTGCATGATTCACAGTTCAAAATAATCTTTATCTCAGTTCAAAAAATGTCAGAAGAAAGATTATGACAAACAAAAGGGTTTAACCACATGTGGGTGGAGCTATTAACTTAATTACTATCATTAATATTGATGTACATTTATTTATTCTATTTGTAGTTTATTTATTGTAGTATTAATATAGGTCCATTTAATTAAGTATTTTTGCAATTTTTTAACATGCATTATCCCTTTTGTTTTTTTAAACTTTGCATTTATATATACACATATATTCAGTCACATCTGTATCAGGCCATAATTGCAACATAAATAAAATCCTCTTTTAAATGGAGTAAGGTGACTATTCAAAATACTTGCTGTTTATTTTATTTTATTTAATTCTTTGCTACCAGGTGCCAACGCCTCTGATCGGGGGACTTTTGTTGCTTTAACACCCAAGATTGGGAAAACTGACTCTTGATGGCTCCCTGTGAGCAAAAGCTGTTTGGGTCCTCAGGTTAGATGCACAAATCACGCTCCTAATGAGCTTTGTAGTCAAAGTCCCTGCACTTAGGGACAAGTTTATTTGAGTCTCCTGCTGCCCCTGGATCAATCTTAGCTCAGCGGGAGACCAAATCAGTCTTCCCCTTCCCCACAGAGAGCCTGAGACTGAGTCTACGCGTCACGCCGCACACACGGGCAGCTGGACCCTGACACAAGGCACACTGAACCCTTTAAAATAAACTTCCCAACCTTCACTCCATCCCTTTTTTATTCAACGCCTACTCCCCCAATCTTTTTCATTTTCCCCAGGTTGTCATGGTGATGGTAAAGCAGCCTATCTCTAAGGGCTCTGTCAAAGACCATCCCCTACTGTCTGGTCTCATTCCCTCTATGTGTGTCTCTCTCTCAGACACGGAATCAAAGCTCTTTATTTCCCATTTTCACCACTAAAATTGCCCAGACGTGAGGTGGAAGAGCAGGCCGACAGGGCTGAGCTCATTACTGGCCCCTTACTCAAGCCCTACACATTATTAGAAAGCTGGGCAGTTAGACTCATCTCGCATGTAGCTCACTGGTGTCATTTTTATCAGATAATGAAAAAGTCCATTCTGTGGAAAGAAAGGCCCCAGTTTCAACCTGGCTTGAGAAACAGGATCAGGCTATCAAGCTCCACCCAGACAACACGGCTTATTGTATGGGTGTCTTTTAAACAGTGCCATTCAAATGCAAAGATAAACAGAGGACTGATACAGAGTTTAGCAGCAGGAAAACACAACAGAGCAAACCTAGAACACTTAGATCTCTTTTGCTCTTTGTTTTTACTCCTTAAAGAATCTCATAATACACAAGTTTTAGGTCTGGACTGCAGGCATGCAAGTTCCCAGACTCTTCTACTTTTACTATGAAGCCATGCTGTCATTGTAGATCCAGTTTAGCATTAGCATTGTCTTTATACAATGCAGATGAACAGCACTGTACAGTACCAACTATGAAGCATTATGCTAGCAATAATAATAAAAGCCTTAGTGAGCATATTTGAATATTCAGCTACACACTTTCCTTACTTTGCCTTCGATTACTGTGGACTTTGAACTGACATTCATTTTAGTAATTTTCACTTTTGGTGTTGGTTGTGAACATTTTATTAAAAAGGATCTTCAAATACTTAAATGTAAATAGCTTATACCTGTAGACACTACTGTGGACTCCACTTTAAGTTTCCGTACTTAGATAAATGCATCACACTACGTTGCACAATAAGCATATCAGTCCACTTTTTCCAGAGTGGACTGAAGGTTAAAAAGCCACAGAAATGATTGTTGTTGTCATAAGAAAACATATTTACAGGATGGAAACTTTCTGAGCAGAATGCAAATCAACGATAAGAATGATGGAGGGGTAGTATTTATATACCAACACAACACCCACACACACCTGAGTGCATTCAAAGTTAATCAAATTAACTAGTCCATCAGTCAGTAATAACTGGATATTTAAAACAACAGTATTTTGACTGTTTTTGTAGGTTTTTCTAAATGGAATTGTATTTATTTAATCACTGCTTACATTTGTGGTTTACATGAATGAAACTTATTAGTAGACCAATCAGATGTGCTGCATCCAATACAACCTGAATCTCAACAGGGTTTGAATCTGTGCCTGTATGCATGCTTTCCTTTGTACAAAAAATGGGTGTGTGTACCTTCTATGAAAACAGTCATTTAAGCCATATGATTGTTCTATTGTGCACCATGTAAAAACAGGTGAACTGCACGCAGCTTTGACCACGGTGACTTCTTTGATAGTTTTATTACTACATGAAAGGTTTTTAAAATGCCCTTTTATCCCACATAAGTCAAAACATTTGAAGACACCAAGGGTGTCCTTTCTCAAACGCCTGTCATCAGTGGCGCTATTATGTAATACAAAAGAAAAAAATATAACTGAAAAGCAAACATGGAATTTCATTCCAATGAGTTGCCCTAATATTACAGGCAAACTAATCCCTATCACGAGAAGCCTTGGCCTCAATTCATTACCCTGTCAAATAAATGTCATACTAGTCATCCAGTCTTCACAGCCAGCCGAGTGTCAGCATTCAAACTCCACATACTTTAAAAAACATCCAAAGTATTAGCACACAGTCGCCTTTTAATGTTCAGGAAAGATTGGAGCTGGTTTTGTTTCAAGCTCACCTCGTTCTCTCTGAGGTCATATTTGGATGAGTGCTTTCCCTGGCTTTTCCTCCTGAGCTTCTTCAGGTCTGTCTGAGAACGGTCTAGGGATTCCTGTTTCACCTTGTGCTCTGACTGATAGCGCTTGAAGGTGGCCTGCAGGAGTCATTTAACAAGAGGAAAACAGGCATTTCACTACACAAACAAGAAGAACTAAACCATCATCAATGCTTCCCTTAGGGACGCTTAGCTTCCATGAAATATAGTTACATAAACAAGATGTATGCAAGAGGAAACTTCTGGAAAAAAGAAGAAGTAGAAATGCCTAAAACTGCATTTGCTGAAATAATCAATTTAGTTGGCTCCAAAAGTGATCTTTCCAACAGAACTCAACATGTGGTATGAAAAGGCTGGTATAAAATTCTTTTTATACCAGCCGCTCTTTTTAACTTCCAACTAAAGCTTTAATTGTAATAAAAGCTTAATGTTGTGTACTATTAGAGTGTGGCCACATTAAGTACATGTAGACCTCTTGACAGGTGCTTGTCGCTAGTAGCTTCCTGCTGGGCTTCTCCTCAGATCATTAGAACCACTGAACTCTCGACCTGTGTTGATGATTTTGGAAGATTTGTAATGCAGTTATTATATACAAATATGCCTTGCACTGTGGTTATTTGTACTACTAGACCATCCAAGCTTAAACTCTGGTACACATTTCTGATAACATAGCAGTCTACCCTGTGTTCCAAACTACTGGTTATGATCAAAATGCTAAAATTAAGGGTTCAAAATGTGATATCTAAAAATACTTGTTGATGTCAGGGTCGCCATGCCTATCTCTTAGAGACAGAAAAACGCTGTTTTCTCTATGGAGACACGTACGTTCATGTATTTGACATCCATCTCTGTCTTCTTCTCCAGCTCGATAATAACATCTCTGTGGAATCTCTTGAACTGCAGATAGGAAACATCACGAATTTGTTGATACATACATCAAAGTTACAGTTCAGTTCAGTCACATCACTCGTTGTGTACAGTAAGCATGGATTGATCTTCTGGAATATTTGATAATGGCTTCAGTTGTTGACATATTTCATTTGGGAATACTTGTCTTCCGTTTATATGTTGTCACAAGGTATCTGAAGCATTTTACCC
The DNA here is from genome assembly GCF_057381915.1 of Diplotaxodon limnothrissa. Lineage (NCBI taxonomy): Eukaryota > Metazoa > Chordata > Actinopteri > Cichliformes > Cichlidae > Diplotaxodon > Diplotaxodon limnothrissa. The sequence continues at coordinate 12,348,719 of NC_140603.1, read as the reverse complement.
TAAGGCACAAGTGTCAAACTCCAGAATCAGAATCAGAATCAGAAAGGGTTTTATTGCCAAATGTTGAGCAGGTTTACAACATTGGGAAATTGCTGCGGTGCTTCAGTGCAAACATACTGTCATAAATTAAGCTTAAATAGACATGAAAATAAAAATAAGAATAAGAATTAAAAGTGCTAAGTAGATAGATATATACATGAGTGCAGGTGGTGATCAGTGCCAAACATGGAATGATGCAGTGAACACAGCGTAGGGTCATGTGTTAGTGGTGGGAACAGTCATACGGTTATTGTTCATGTGTCCAACAGCAGAGGGGAAGAAACTGTTCTTATGGCGAGAGGTTCTGGTGCGAATGGACCGGAGCCTCCTGCCTGAGGGGAGCAGGTCAAACAGACTGTGTCCAGGGTGAGACGGGTCAGCTGAGATCCGAGCTGCACGCCCCAGTGTCCTGGAGGTGTACAGGTCCTGCAGAGATGGGAGTCTGCAGCCAATCACCTTCTCAGCAGAGCGCACAACACGCTGCAGTCTCTGTTTGTCCCTGATAGTGGCTCCAGCGTACCACACGGTGATGGAGGAGGTGAGGATGGACTCGATGATTGCAGTGTAGAATTGCATCATCGTCCGTGTTGGCAGGTTGAATTTTTTCAGCTGCCTCAGGAAGTACATCCTCTGCTGGGCTTTCTTGATGACGGAGGTGATGGTGGGCTCCCACTTCAGGTCCTGGGTGATGATGGTACCCAGGAAGCGGAATGAGTCCACAGAGGTGATGGGGGTGTCAGTCAGGATGATGGGGGGGAGTGGGGCTGTGTGCTTCCTGAAGTCCACAATAATCTCCACTGTCTTCTGGGCATTCAGCACCAGGTTGTTTTGGCTGCACCAGGACACCAGACGTTCAACCTCCCTCCTGTAGGCAGACTCATCCCCATCAGAGATGAGCCCAATAACGGTGGTGTCATCTGCAAACTTGATTAGCTTGACAGACTGGTGGGTGGAGGTGCAGCAGTTGGTGTACAGGGAGAAGAGCAGAGGAGAAAGAACACAGCCCTGAGGGGAGCCGGTGCTGATGGTCCGGGAGTCCGAGACATTCTTTCCCAGCCTCACATGCTGCTTCCTGTCCGTCAGGAAGTCAGTGATCCACCGGCAGATGGGATCAGGCACATTCATCTGGGAAAGCTTGTCTCGGAGATGGTCTGGAAGGATGGTGTTGAAGGCAGAGCTGAAGTCCACAAACAGGATCCTGGCGTAGGTTCCTGGGGAGTCCAGATGCTGCAGGATGAAGTGTAGGGCCATGTTGATGGCGTCGTCTACAGACCTGTTGGCTCTATATGCAAACTGCAGGGGGTCCAGGAGGGGGGCCGTGAGGGTCTTGAGATAGGCGAGAACCAGACGCTCAAATGACTTCATGACCACAGATGTCAGAGCCACAGGTCTGTAGTCATTTAGTCCAGTGATCCTAGGTTTCTTGGGGACAGGGATTATGGTAGAGGACTTGAAGCAGGCAGGCACATGGCATGCCTGCAGTGAGGAGTTGAAAATGCCAGAAAACACTGGGGCCAGCTTGTTTGCACAGTGTCTGAGGGTGGCAGGAGACACACCGTCTGGGCCGGGAGCTTTTCGAGCATTCAGACTTAAACTGCTTCCTCACACCTACTTCATGAATATGAAGAGTTGTGGTGGGAGGAGGTGGTGTGAAATCCTCTTTTGTGTGGGGTGAGGAGGGGGGTGTTGTAGGTGACGTGTTTGAAGGTGGTGATGGCTCTATGGAGGGGGGAGAGGTGGGGGAATTAGTGTCCAAAGTGTCTCTATTGTTGGGGCCGTTGAAGGTGTGAAAGTTGTCTGATGGCTCGTCAAAACGGCAGTAGAAGTCGTTGAGGGTGTTGGCCAAGAGCAAGTCATCAGTGGAGTGGGGGGTTTTAGGCTTGTAGTTGGTGATATTCCTAAAACCTTTCCACACAGAGGCCGAGTCATTCTCTGAGATCTGCTGCTGCATCTTCTCAGGCCTCGAGGGTCGGTGTCCTGCAGGTTTTAGATGTGTCCTTGATCCAACACAGCTGATTTAAAAGGCTAAATTACCTCCTCAACATGTCTTTAAGTTCTCCAGAGGCCTGGTAATGAACTAATCATTTGATTCAGGTGTGTTGATCCAGGGTGATATCAAAAACCTGCAGGACACCGGCCCTCGAGGCCTGGAGCTCGACACCCCTGCCCTAAGGCGTCAGGTCCGGAAAATAATCATGTGGCTTTTCTACTTTGTCGGCAGTTCTGACACTTTTGCTTACAACGATTTTAAACTCAAAAGTTTGTAGAGGCTTGTGATAGCGAGAGTACAGAGGGGAAAAAAAAAAGTTCTGCATTTGTTCACTAACATTTAGAGATAAGCATTTGTGACCATAAATACTTCTAGCTAGTAATTAATGTAATTAATAGCTTGCTCAGGATAAGGCCAGCACATATTGTGTTTTTGCCCTGCAATACTTCCTTACTTTGTGACTCCGTCTTTGATACTCATATTTTAAAAATGCTATGTGAGAGACTTGACAGTAATTATAAAAATATGACTTCTTTAAAAAGGTACTTACGTTATCTTCCAGGTCATTATGGACCTTCTTCTGGGCTTCTGCAATCTCCATCAGAACCACACCTGAGGAAAAATTCAGGAGAAGATTTAGTATTTCAGTAATTACAGCTAATCATTGATTTGTGTATCATGTGGGGTTCCACATGCAATCCTTGGTCCCAAACAAGGTTTGTACATATTTCTAAAAATGATTTACTAACAAAAGGTTTACTGAGCTTTAAAGTTGCTGGCAGAGATTTATTGTTAGAACACCCTTTGACAGAATTATTTTGCTCTACACCCACAAAAAAGTACCTTGTTTTTATTTTTTACTGCTGGTTCTAACTTCATTTACTATAGGGACACAAGAAGATAGCCGATCATTTAATCAAAATTTGCGCAGCAAATCCTCAAATATTAAATACCATGAATCTTAACCTGTTTCTTTATGAGGGGTAGGAGACAGCATTGGATACCAGCAGGCACAGATCCGAAAACATAATATCAACAGTTATTACTTTTTCAGAAACTTTGTGTATAAATCCATCGAGCCTGTCATACATTTGTTACAGTCCATATTTTACAGATGACCTCTCGTGTTTCAATATTTGAACAGCTGTCAATAAGTAATCTCCTATGAAACATTCTGGTATTGTGCAGTCAATTACAGAACAGTCTCCATTCACAGACAGGCTAAAGCACAGACCGAGCAGCATATGACATGAAACAATGGGAGTGACTCAATACTGTAAACAGAAGGGGACAATCATAGCTAAGCAGTTTATACTGCTACCTCTATCACAATTGGGTGAAATCTAGAGTCGAGGTTTATTACAGGGCAAAATGCTCTGGTGAAACCGGCAAAACATGCACAGCACACCTCACCCCCCACCCTCTACCTCATTTCTGAACATGTGATAGTCAATGAGGGAAAAGGGCAAAAGTGAATGACCTACATGGATTTCAACACCTTGTGAAGAAAGTGTACAAAGCACAAGCATCAGTTTCACTTTGTCATTTTTAGGTGAAAGCAAAAAAATCTCTATAAGTCACCCTGTTCAGCACACTCCACCTTTGAACACCTACTCATATACATTCGATCCAACACCTGACATTCCTCTTTATATGACACCCCCTCCCCAGCTCAGAGCAAACAAACGTAACGATACATAAGTGTACGTCTGTGTCCAGCAGGCAGCATCCAGCTACAACAACATTGCCCTCTGAAGGTCACCAGAACGTACTGGTAAATGCTGCCTTTGTGTTTCGACCCGGGGGTTGGTGGGGGGTGGCCACTGGATGTTGAGCTGTTTGCACAGCCTCAACAACAGACCACATGGGGTGGAAGGGGGAGGCTGAGAAAGGCCAGGAGGGGGAGGCGGCGGGGTTCAAAGAGGCCATTGTACACCTGCAAGTTTCACCTTTGGGGTGAACAAGGTGTGAAAGCCTGCCTCAGTGAGGATAAATGCTACAGAAAGTCATCAGAGGGTGCATGAGCCTATCACATGAACAACTGACGGCTGAATCAGAGTTAAGAAAAACAGCACAATGTATGACGTCTGTAATTTTTTCATTTTTTTTAAGTGCAGGTAAAGAAAAAAAAAAAAAAAAGTCTTTGACTACATAATTTTAACAGAAAACGGGGCTTTTCAGTTCATCTGAATATCTGTGTCTGAATATCAGTGTAACTTCCCCTCAAATTTTTCAAATGAACAACTCCACGTTCATTTTTTTTTTTTTTTTTTGCAGGTTAATACAAGTTTGAGAAAAGATCCTTGTGGAAAAAGCACACATGATTCACACCTGTGATTCACTATTATTAATGCCGAACCCCTCATTCAACACCCGCTGAGTCCATGTAGAATTTACTCTAGCCTGTATATTACAGATAAGGTGTCTTACGACGCCATTAAATGACCTTTGGATTTTAATCAAACACATGTTGTTTGGAGGATCTGAAGCTTAAACAAAGCAAGAAAAACTATAACCCAACTGCGCTGTAAAACAAAGCAAAGGCTGAAATGAACCCCTAAAGAGACATTTCTTTGAGATTATGTTAAACTTCAAACAGCACCATGTTTCCACACAACTGGCACTATTGAATAACTGCTGATACATGGCAGAGTAGACAAGGCCTTAGACACTGTCGACAGGTGACTTTTATGAGACGGATATGGCCTGTGCCAACAAAAAAGCAAAAAATAAAAAAAAATTAAAAAAAATCCCGCCTATGTGGAGTTAGATAAGGAACATGAGGTGATGTTGGCATGGCAAACAGCGGCACTGACTTTTCTAGCATAGACTCTCTTTGTTTGAAAGTTTGATCAAACTAATGTTTCACCCATTCAACGAGTGTACACAGCAATCAACTAGCTCAGGAAGTGTCCCCAGTCATCGGCCATCGTCTCGCAACGCGGTTTGATCACTGAGACACATCACTGGGCTTGTTCCAGCAAGCATGCAGTGTCTGCAGTGAATCATGGCCGCCTCCTGTGTGAATCAGGATCCAAGTTATAAACATCGCAATGAAGGTGGGACAAGGATTGTGTTTGGGGGTTGCCATGGAGGAGCTACTCCCTTAATATCAACATAATGATGTCACTGTAATCAATGATAACGAGGATGATAATGAGAACCGCAATATGCAGTTCATCCATCCAGATGACTACATGAACAAAGTGCAACTGTAGACTACATTAAATGAAGTACGTCTAGTGTTTCACGTGATTTCCCTTCACACTGCCGGCTGGGTGTTGGCATAATCCACCAAGGTAGATTCTTTAGGCACTGCCAGCTGAAGGTTTGCCAGAAACAAAGAAGACATTTTTTAAAGTAGTAAGTAATGAATAGAAAGCAAATAGTTGCATTACAAATAAAATAAATTATAGAAAATGTGCTTACATTTTTTCTTCTCAGGAAAATACAGATATGATAGCTTGGCAAACATTTACTGATTACTATAATATCCTTTGTTTGTTTTTTTTAAGAGATCAAAAGCTTCAGAATGACTAAACAAATGGCACTTAAAGTGAGGCAGTTTTGTCAACCCCACCTCCAAAAAAAAAAAAAAAAAAAAACAAACCTCCGGCATAAAATCAAACAAATATTCTCCAGCCGACTTGTGAGAGATTTCTTTAATGGAAGCCTGATTTCTAGATGATTTTACACACACACACACACACACACACACACACACACACACACTTTCTGACCAGATCTCTTCCTTTCCTTTAACACACACTGAGATCTCAAGTAGCAGGAACAGTTCTGAGTTTGACTGCTTCCTCCTGTGTACTTAAAATATTTCGTAGTCTGATTCCCCTAAAATTCTTCAAAGTTCACACGTATGAAGGTGCTTATCTGCTTAGTGCATTATGGATTGAATCTTTCAGTCATCATCATCATTTACATAAGGCAATTTTGGGTGTTGATTGTAAGTTTCTATTCAATAACAATCACCCACAGTAACATTTTTTGGTTGAATGTTGTTTAATGGTTTGAGTAGTTACAGTGAATAAATATCTACTTGGTCTGTGGACAATAAATATCAGTGTAAGTTGACTTGACAAAGAGCAATGACTTGCCGTCACATAGAGTACAGAATATCATTTATTAATACCAGAGCCAATAATACCCCGAGCACAATGAGTCTCAATTTTCCTAATAGATTAAATTAAACACCAGCTTCAAAGGACTTCTAAAGGTTAGATGAGGTTAGTTGAGGTTGTTACATAAAAACAATCATCATATGTACAGTATACACAATTGAAGTTTCATATCAAGCACAATGTCAGCTGTTTAGTTTCTCATACACTGTGATATTAGGTTTTAAGACTTTAATTTGGATGATTCATTAGTTCAATCACGCCCATGGTTAGACAGTAGGATATATACCATGTCTGCAAATAAACGTAAAGAACTTTCAGCCTCAATTTCTCATCTTAGCCAATCTCTGTATGAGAGTAAGAAAGATAACACAAATAAAATGTTATGTAAAAGTAGTCCAAATGTGATTTTGAGGTGTAGGCTGGTAGATTTTTTTTAACCTCTTGACAGTGTTAGCAATGTTCTCATTTACAGTCTTTAAACTAAATAAGTTAACGATCTCCGGCTGCTGTATTGTAAATTAATGGCGCAGTCACACTAGAATAAAAATAGGACAGCAACCTCCTTGTCTCCAGGGAAGAAGAAATTGGAAAAAAAAAAAAAAATCCACTGATTGAACTGGACATTTCTACACTTGGGGACAAACAGCTAGTACCTGTGTCAGCTAAATTGCCAGAGAGCCTCTGGGGGACCACTTTTGAAGGCAAGGCGATTCCACAGGTTACCTGGGATGAAGCAACCTGTCTCCACACAATTGCAGTCTGACTTGGACTGTCTGCAGTCGCTCACAGACTGGTAAAGGTTTGCAAGTAAGTGCTGTCTAATTTTTTAAACACAGACAGACAGGACGCTCCAATCTCAGTCAGTCTATGCTAATTATCACAACTCATCAGCCATTTGCAATGAGATTGCAAGTTCATTGCACGTGGTCACAACAAATTTAGTCATGCTATACCCAACCATTTCCTCCAAGTTATAGCATTTGAATTAAAAGAGGACATCAATCGTTTTGCTAAACCCCCAGAACGAAACAAACACATTTTCTCAAGAAATATTAAACTTTTGTTTTACCTCAACTTCTATAATTTTCTGTTATTCCATTATTACTTCACAATCATGATGGCAATGATTTTGATTTTTCAAAATGGGCGTAAATAATGTATCACAGCACCACTGTTTTGAGAACAGCGCTTTTAAAACACAGCTGACCTGAAAAAGCCAGGCAAAAAAGAAACGCCATCACAGATGATTCTCCACAGGAGAAAAAAAAAATGTTGGTATGTCACCAAAGGAAAGACACAGGTATTACTAATGACTTAAAATGACTGCTCCTTTTAAGCTGATCAGGTTCCAGGGTCATGGTAAAGTGCACGCTGACTCACCAGCATACCTTTCTGAGACACTTAAAGAAGCTGAACCATCACTCCAGCTAAAACGTGCATCATAAAAATACATTTGATAAGGAGAAACACATTTTTGCTCATTAAAGTTCAACACTGCAGAATATTGTAGGCCTAAGTTTGCAACGTGTTTTCTTTTTCTTTTTTGAGGGGCAGGATTTCTTCCAAACAAGATACATTTTTGACTTTTCTGAATCATTTCTGCTTGTTAGTAAAAATAAACCGCTTAATTGCACACTGACTACATAGGCTTGTCTAAAGATTAAAGCCATCCTCTGAAACAGCTACAAAAAAAGATATTTGAAGTGCCAGAAAGTCTTATTCACCATAACATTAACCAGCCTCCAGAAGAAATGGTGCCTCTCAAAAGCAGAAACCTGCTACAAAAGCTATCAGCAGGACACACTCAGACTCCCAGCTCTGAATTCTCACTCTCTAAAGTGAAAGAAAAATCATTCTGGCTGACATAACCATTTTTCTATTGCAGACAGTTTACGTCAATATTTATTTATTTTTTTAAATGAACTAAGGCTTGACAAACAGTGCAGAGAAAAGGTGGAAAGGGTGCGGTTCGTGCTATTCATTCGCCTGTAACATTTTCAGCCTTTCGATACCTGCTGCTTTTCAAAGTGGAATAGCTCCCTGTGGAGTCCGGCCGTTTGCTCATGCATAGGCAATTTCAAAATGTAAACCCACTGGATATGACATTCATCAATCAAAAGAAATCTTTTTGTAATGACCTGCTGAAATGTAATTTAGGACTAGCAAAATCAGGCGACAGCTATAGAAGTCTGCAAACCAGCTATGCAGAGACAGACAGCAGTAGTTAGTAGCAGCAGTGCACTGAATGATCACAGATGGAAGGAGATGTGGGACAAAAAGTGCATGGCTGAAAAGCTCATTATCCAAGGAACTTACTGATAAAGTGAATTCCCCACAGTGCTGCCTTTTGTGAATCCACTAAATGAAATTAAAGGAGTGCAAGAAGAGTGACACAGGTTAAAGGCTTTCACTCATCTGAGCACTTAGTGTTTCTTCAAAAAGAAAAAAAAAATCTTTTCTTATTACTTTCACATCCGTCACAGCAAGAATCTGAGAAATTGAGCAGCACCCAAGTAAAAGCCTCAGGTAGCTTTCAGCAAATACCTGCTAACCTCTGTGACGCACAAGCTTTGTGCCATTCACTGAGGGAGGAAGAGAAAAAAAAAAAACAACACAATCTATGACTACAGAGAAAAGATCTTTACAGGTGTCTGCAGCAGAGAAGTGCAGAGTAATCTATCAGGTGCCTCATTCTGAAGAGTCGTGCTGCTTAGAGTAAATAAAGATTAAACACTCGCATCGTCTTTTTCAGACCGTTTGGAGAGGCAGATGGAGGGATAGGGGGATGAGGATGAGGATCAGCGGTGGGTAGACGGTCTCCTCTGTCTATCTGTCTGTTTGTTCAGCACGTTTGCAACTCTACGTGCTGCAGTGGGTGAGAGAATTCACACCACCATGTCGTCTACGCCAGGCGGTGAAGGAACGGCCACGGAGCCTGGAGTTCAACACTTCACCTGCCATTTCTGCATTCATTCTTATTCAAAGTCGAATTGATTTTTTTTATGACTGAAGTCACATAACGTGATGGGAGTACATACAGACGAATGCACCTAAAGGAAGAATACACAAACCATGTAGCACAAACTCTATTCTTGAGCATTTGTTAACCAGAAGGGGTCTGTTTCAATAAGGCTAGATTTGACTAGAAAGCGCAGAGTCCTCCCATCTGTGACTTTCCACAACAGGAAAGAGAACAAAAAAGAAAGAAAGTAGAATTTAGTGCTCGTAAAGCCGTTTCACTTCAGCGGTTCTGGTATGCTCAGACAATGCTACGTAACACCAACATATTGTTAAATGAAGAAATGAAAACTGCTATTGTTCGCTGACAAGAGCGCCTTAACAAACATGGGCAGCATTTCATAACAGCGCAGTATGAGACGTCTCCGATTACATTAAAACATTTCAGCCCTCGTCAGAATGTCAAAATACAAATTTCCATTGTGTGCGTTGCCACTTTGTAGCTAGACGGGCTGCACTATTCTTTTTCAGTCTATGCTTTTTTCTGATTTTTTATTTTATGAGTTTTATCCTCAAAATTCAGAAAAAGAAACTGAGCAAGAAAAGTCTGAGAATCTTGTCTGGGAGTCTACTTCAGCATTAAAACGCATTCTTCATCTCTGTGTTTTACCACGACTGCTTTTGTCCTTCACTGAAATTTTTATTTTCTTCTAAAAATTCTTTGATTTTTAGTCTAAAATCTTATCAAAGCTTAAAGGCTTAAAGGAAAGCAGATTTGATTTAAAATAAGAAAACTTGTTCAGAAATAACAGCGAAGAAATCACAACACAGGGGACAACCACTGTCATCACAATAGTCCTTTACAAAAAACAACAACAAAAAAACCCCCAACAACACACTGACAGAGCATCATCTTTTAACTACCCTGCTCTGATTTCCTGTCACATCACTCTGATTCATAAAAAGGCCGAACTGCAAAGCCCGGCGTTACAGAGTGATGCAGCAGAATACAAAAAGCAACTTAATGAATTGCAATATGACCCCCCCCCCCCCCCCCCACACCCCCGAACAAAGCGGGTCGGCTCCAAATTTCAGCACTAATAGAATAATTGGAGATGACTCAGAGGAGGCTGAAAAGAGAAAGTGCTTCAGTTGGAGTGAGAGATAGACAGGACATAATAATGAATTTCTGCTAAGTACCTCACCTCCAGGGTTGAAGCGTTGTTATTTTCAGATGCTTGTATATTTAACTTGCATATTGGGTGATGCAAGCAGAACGTGTCACTATTACGCTGAAACTGCAGGAAAGAGCATTTTGATATGTGTCCAGCTCACGTAATACTGGCAGGATGTGAGAGAGTTTAGCATCATTTCAAGAGAAACTTCAACCATGTGGAAAATATATGTTTGGGAACAAAGTGGTTTCTTATCAAATGTTGTCAACTTGTACAGGTGTAGGGTTTGTGGGGGTTTTTTGCACAGCTAGTACAAATAGAGTAATCAAGAGGAAAACAGGAAGCCTATACTTGTTAGCTTGCCCTTTCCCAAGCTAACAAAAATAAATCTGTCACACTGATATTAATCAAAGCACAAGTGTTAAACTTCAAGTCTGCAAAGTCAATCCATTGCTACAGTACTTTAAACCTACATTCTAGCCACCAGGGGGCGACTTGTCTGGTTGGTAAAAAGAACTTTGCTTGTATATAGATTTATGAGAAAATGAAGTTACTTTGCACTTGATTTATGACATGACTACGCACTTTACTAATGTGTTTAAGGTCTCAGTTACTCATTTTAAGTCTTATTTAATAGAGCACAATGCTTATTTTGAAAAATTATCATTTTGAGCAGCGGCCAGAATCAGCCCTGGGCCTTATGTTTTACAATGTCTTCACAGTAAAATGCATAAATAAAAAAGGACATTTTTTGTGAATTAACGCATTAACAGTAATTGTTGTTAATTACAGCACAATCTGGGCAACGAGCTGCCAGAAAATGTTTTGTAATTCATTTCTTACAATTTACTCCTATATAGTATGTATCATGTAGAAAAACTGAGACGCACACTTCTTTAGCATATATCAAGTCCTCTCTGGGATTAAATGTGCAGTTAAACTACCAGAACACTTAAGATTAAAGTGGGATCCATGTAAAATGTGTTCAACTTCCTCGACTTACATGAATACCCTAACAGGGACAACTGAACAAGGTATGATTCAGGGTACAGGTATTATAATCTGTTAAACAGACATTTTCCGGCTAGTTTCTACTGTATGAGTACACACTTTCAAGGTCTTTCATGGTGACTGTAAAAATACTCAAACTGAGGCTTCAAAATGGTCTTTCACAAACTAATTGTTGACAACAACGAGGCACATAACCCTGCTGTAAAGATACAAATTGGTGTTTTTGCACATTAGTAACACAGAATATTTGTGAATTGTTCTTTGGGGTAGCAAAGTGGATTTTGTTGGTTTAGTTTATTTTCAAGGTCTATAATAAGCTAATGGCTTCTGGCTATATTCTTACTTTCGTGTAGAGACATTAACTTAAAATTAATTTTAATAAAAGAATTATTCCACGATCTCCAACTATTCCTTTAATTGTATTTAAACATAAGAGGAAGTTTAGAGTCACATTCTTTTAAAAGCTTCGATCTCACAGCAGAGACATTTCTAGCATGGATATCAGACAGACCCTCTCGAGAGCTCCCACATTGCAGGTAGATTTAAAGTAGACTTGCATAATACTCACCGAGCTCTCTGGAGACTGGAGACACGATAGCAGTTTCTCCGATCTTTGACACTGCATCAAAATAAGCCTTTCCAGCAAGAGCCATTGCTGGGCGGGCAGACAGACAAGACACTGTTAAGCTCCAGACGATTTCCAGGATCATTTATAGCTCTGCTTCGACCATTTAAAAGTGCTGCCAGTGTAAAAACAGCTGAGGTACACCAAAATTCATTGTAGCGGTTACGGACCATTACGGGTTTATGCCCTTTTGTCCCTCATGAGGGTGAAAACTGTGTTTACCTGTGACTGATTTCTCATAGCTCTTTCCGAGGTTGACCAGGTTCCTCAGGCCTGGGTTGAACTGCTCCATTACATTCTGGGGTAAAGAGCAGAGTCTTATTATTGTGAATAAAAGCAAGAAAAAGCAAACAAACAACTTTAACTTTAAGACTTGTTTTCCCCTTTTTGAAAGGTCTCGTCATTAACAATAAAACCCTCATAAGGCTATTTTTGTGGGAGTGGGTGGAGAAGAGAAATCCATGAAAACAAGAGCAAGTGTTTGTGCAGTTGCTCTATAAATATCTCCATGTGAGAACAATAAAACTTTCAATCTTTAACTTGACCCCTCACGTATGTCATGCAACTCCCTCGAAAGAGCGAAGTCCCACACAAAGTCCCAGCTATTTGCAGCACCAACTTCATCACTCTCACCAAACCACCCATCTCCCCCTCCCTCTATTGTAATCTCCCAATAATCAAGCACTGCTCACCCCCTGCCTCTATTCCCCTGGCACACTCTCAATAGAACAATGAAGGGGGGCAGGTATGGCTTTACATGAGTGGGGGGCAGCTGAGAGGAAAAACAGTAAACTACTGTAAACTACAGGTAGGACTAGTTCAGTCTCTTTTTCCCTGCTCCCCAAACCAGAGAGGGCACTTCAAAATGCACCGAAATTCAACCTAACTGTCGTACTTAAACTTTTACTCTAAACTGTTGTCTATTTCTACTTCAGGTCATAGACAGTGAAGGCTCACTGCTTATCACCATTGAGAGGTAGAAGTATAATGTTGATTAGATTAGCCAGGAACAACCAATCAAGATTACACTCAAATTATTGCTCCAGTGATTTCAGATGTTCTGATAAAGCCACAGCAGATTGATTGAGCTGTGAGAAGCTTTAACACTTCTGTGGTTCACTGTGATTTACGAAATTATTTAATAACAGGGAGTGTCCCTGCTGTGGCAGTGGCATTGTTGAATTTTCTTTTCCCCTGGTAAACAACAGAAAGTTTCAGTTGCTCGATCAGTTTCTCTTTTTCCCACCCCCTCACAAAACAGGTCCTTGAAACAAGAGGTAACAAAGGGTAAGGGAAACACTTCATTATTTTATGGTACTTTACCTGTGGTTTACAGCCACTGTTGAAAAGCAACAAAGCAGACTCGCTGAACTATAAATTTCTGATTACACCTGAAGTGAACTACATTAAAAAAGCGACCCCTCCCAAAAAAACAACAACAGGTATTTCCTTAAATGTTGAATGCATCACTCACCTTAAAAGTACTTTCAGTGAGCTTGCTCACATGCTCCGGATCCCGAGCCATCACGGCAGGTTGTTTCTTAATCTCAGAATTAAAAAAAATGAAATAAAAAAAATAAAAATATATATACACACAATATAAATATTATATTTAAAAAAATAACAACAAAGCGGAGAACAAAAAGACACTTGGTAATCCAGGAGTTGTCTCGGTCCGAGTAATAAATCCCACAGCGAATCCTGCTCCGTGTCTGTACACTGCACGCGAGCAAGCTGAAACGCTCGTGCAGCCGGCGGCGGACGAACTGACTGGGACACCGAGAGACTTCCCCGTGCCTTTAGGGGCGAAGAGGGGGGGAGGGGGGCAGCGCGGAAGGGTGGTGGTGGTGGAGGAGGGTGACGTCACAAGAGGTGTTACACAGGTCAAAGTTCTCAGCTGGTGAGTTAGAAAGCTGTGGGCTGTTGATTCTCAGGACTGTTAGCGAAAAACACCATAGAAATGTGACGTATTTTGTCAGTGGGTTTTAGATATAATATTGCTTTTGGCCTGGAGAGGGCGCTGCTGTACAATAATTAGTACAGTCACAGTGACGAAGGAAGTTATGTGGGCTATATAATTGTGATTCATCATCAATATCCCATCAACCTATGAGTTCTTAAACGATTGGCTATATGTTTGGGGATTTTAATGAGTAATTAGGAAGACCTATCCATCCAAAGCAGTAGTACAAAACACTAGGACTTTATTAGACTCTGAAAGATATAATGAATCACAAGCCTAGTAGTGGTAAATCCGGACTGATTTACAGTTAAAAATACACTGCCATATTTTGACACATACTATATCAATGTTCAGGATCAGCTTGTAAACCTTCAGGTAATGTACATATTATTTAACAATGCAATTTGCACCATTCTCTTGCGTTATGTATCTTTATTTATACACAATATGTCTATAGTTCACAAACCAGCATGCTCTGTTTAAGTACATGCATGTGCTGTTGACATATTTACTCCCCCATGACCCTGAATTGAATTAGTGGAAGAGGATGGATGCATGGAAGTTATAAACATGAATACTAAGAGGTGAATGCAACTGTCACACTCCAGTTGAGTATTCACTTTATGTGCAGTTAAGTTCAAAGCAGGTACAATTTATGCTGATTTACACTGAGCCTGTTGCTTTCTCAGTGCTTAAAAATGGTCTAAGATCTCCCACCACACTAACAAGCTTTAAAACTATCTGAACCTTCTGTGACGTAATCACAGCAATCTCAATGCCAGTGAGTTGCAAACCACGCCCATCATTGAAACTAGCCTTCATTTAGATATCAACAATGGACTTGTAAAGTTGCATAACTGTATCTTTTGTCATGGTAAAATTTGCCCAGAGACATGCAGCACTACACCTGCAGATGAACTCAAACCCACCTTTGTATAGTTTCCAGAACAATAGGTCTCAGCAGCATGTCATCTTGCTACACATTAGTGATTTTGTTTCTGTACCAACATTTTTAAAACACAAGTGTGTGAAAAAATGGAAAAATGAAAAGTTAAATTATTTTCTATACATTTTTTACATTTTATTGCAACCTTAACAGCCTGACTGCTACTGGTGACAGAGTGTGCAAAATAAAGAGGGAAAAATTAAACTCTAAGTGAAGCAAGACCTTTAGGATTTTATCTATAAGTTAGTTAAATTACACTAAATAACTGATGTTTTACCCTCATAAAAATGTTAAATGAAAGGTTTATGTATTTGAATATTTAATCATTTAGGAAAATAACCAAGTATGTAATTTGACCAGATTCCATGTAAGAGAGACTTTAAAAAAACAACAACAAAGAAATAAAGAAAAAAAGAAAATCAACAGTAAACCTAGCCCTGTAACATCCAGTGTGTCATATCTCATACGTATATCTCGTACGTCTTTGTGATTTGTTTTTGTAACCCTCTTACAATTGCAAAAAAAGGCCAAATGAAGCAAAAATGATACAAATTAACTTCTCTCTTTAAAAAAATGTCAGAAGGTTTGATGAACACTAAAGTTCAAAAAAATAAAAATGAAAATTTTCAGGCAATTATTTCATGCTTCAGTCTTCTTTAGGGTTAACTCAATTTAAGTACTGTCCCAGTAACAAGTCAGTAGTTGTGCAATTTTTGTTGAGCTGATGATAATTTCCAGATCTGATAAACACAGAGATAAACCCACCACATTTAAGAAGTTGTCCCATGTAACTGACAGTAATGTGACCCAGGCCGGAACCACCTACTCAACAGCCGATTGTTGCTCATCATCCATGTGATTGAAACGCATGGTTATGATTTCAAGCCTTTACGGCGCTTATCTCTGAATCTCACTGACCAGAAGTAACAGCCTTCCATCCTTTCTCCCCAATGTCACTCGACTCCTGTTTTCAGAACTAACTTCATACTGTGAGAGGACGAGCAGATATGGACGGGTAAGTCGAACATCCACCACATTAACATCATGAACTGACACGTTTTCAAACTTTCATACGCGTGCTTCCAGAAAACACATCGTGTGGATGTTGATGCTTCCCATACTGGTTCTCCTGGGTGGAACAGAGACTACAGAGTCTTTGATAGATTTGAGTATGTCATCCATTTTCTATCTGTCTCTCTTTTACTGTTCATTCTTCTTGACTCCGCAACTAAATACAGCTTCTCTTTTGACCAGAAAATATTGAAGGGAAGCTTGTTTTCTATCAAATGGAGGGAAATGCCACCTACGTGAGAGACAGAGGTGAACTGGCGTCAGATGTTCCCACAGAGACTATGTTTGAACTCTTTGATCCCCAAAAGAATTTCAGCTCAGCAAAGTTCACCTATACTTGGGACTTAGGGAACGGGTATGATTTCTTACATTTTTAAATATAGATTAAAAAAAATGTTAGAGATGATTTTCTTTGTCTCATATTCTTTTTTGATCTTTGATACAGACAAGTGATTAACGGCACTGAGCCGGTTGTCCGCTATTATTACCCAGAATCAGGAAACTACACAATGTGGTTGAAAGTGGGAGCAAATGTGACCAAATATTCACCTCCGGTGACCAAAGTCTACTCCACAGAGGTTCAAGTGCTTGGTTTGTGGCTTTGAATTCATATATGCATTAATATATTCCTGTATAAATTATTTTCAGTCATTTTCAATAGGAAAAAGCAGTCTGCTGTAGGCTCAACATTTCTGGAAAATTTAATTTGAACTGTGACGTGATGACCTGATGTAACTATCAGGATTCATAAGAAAGCAGATTTGGTAGCAATTCTAAGTTATGGTGGTTTCAAAGTAGTACTTCTTAAACTTGGGGGAGGGAGTTCATGGTGCAGAAGGGGCGTAGATAGAGTAAAATTAAGTTGAATTAATGTGATTTATGTAGGAAAAATTTCCAAAATGCTATCATCTTGATTTTGTGGTCTTTGTGTGGGGAAACTAGAACACTTCTGTAAAGTTTTCCCAATAAAGAACGAAATGACTAATAGCTAAAACTTATTTGTAGATGCCATCAAGAACATCGAGCTGAAGGGGCCATCAGAATATGAGGTGTCACAGGACGCCAGTCTGATTTTTCATGTTGATGGAAGGTGAGCTGCATTTACCAGGAACATTGCTATATATTAGATCAATGCAAGTTTAAAATAGCGTGACCCTGAATAGTGCCCTTTCTTTTGCATTCAGCTTTTTATTTAATATTAATTTTGTTATTGTATTATAAAGAAAAGCTCCTCAACCCTGTGTTTGTGTGTGATTTTAGTCCTCCCTTATGGGTTTGCTGGCGTTTTCTCCCCAACTGCATGCCGGACGTGACAGAGGGCTGCACGCTGACCATGTTGTATGACAACATGTTGAAACTGAACCTCACCTTCGCCTCTGCTGGCTACCACTGTCTGGACATCAGTGTCCGGAACGAAATCAGTAAGCTGCAGACCTCCTTCAGCCTCTACGTCAGGAGAAACAGTGAGTATCCACCCACAACACCAGCAGAAATACCTGCAGACATGTTGCTTTCTGTGACATTAAAGCAGAGGACATAGGGAAGAAGAGAAAGAAAAGACATAAACTGATGTGGCAGCGAAATGCTTTTAGGGCAGAGGATCGTTTAGAGGAAACCTTGTTACAAAATGTGTTGGATAACGTAAAAAAATGCACTGTCATGATATCAGAAAACACAGCTGAAACTCACATGGGAAAAGTGTACGTTCAGTGCTCCCTGCCAGACTTGCTCTGCTGGATTTAATCATTGTTTTTTAACTCGAGCAGTAAACTTTTCACACCCTAACCAAAACCAGAACCTAATCAAAGCCTAACCAAAGCACAGCTGAAAAATACAAAAGAATAAAGAAAGAACAGAAATAAAAGTTAAGAAAGCCGGAAAACTTTGGAAAGCTGGCCCCATTCATCAACATAAGACTGCATCTTCCTAATAGCTTCATTAGTACTACAGAGTACCGAGGAGTCGGGAGATGAATTTATTGGGAAAGTTAGCGGAACCAAGCTACTTGATCATAAATGACACAGAGTAGCTCACGATTCAGCAGCATATTCAGTTTTGAGTGCTGAGAATGGATTCTGCTTAATGACTTCTAAATGCACCTAACAGGAAGCCAACTGACTGCTGCTATAGGTAAACCTGAAGGGCCAACCTGGGAAAAAAGGGGACATCCAAGGTGTTCAGGCCAGCTTTACTAATCTAAAACAAGGGAGGCAGGTTGAAATTTCACATATGATCAAACCTTAAGACTCCCTAATTACTCCCATAACATTTACAATCTGTTTATGCCGCATGACAAATCACTTCACCCTGTGTAGAAAACCATATTTTTACTGTTCAAAAAGTACAACATGGAACACAAAATGCAAAAGCTGCATTTTCCTCTCTTTGTGGCAGCCTGTAGTAAGAGGTTTCATTTTCACTTATTAACTCAGAGTTAATTAAAAAGGTTACCGGATAACTAAAGGAATGGGAGACATAACTGAAACAAAAGCACAGCAAATATTTGATATCTTGTCTGTTTTCTTTTCTGAATGAACTGTCAGAAATGCCAAATATCATCAGTCCCCCGCACCCCCTAAATTTGCAAATTTACTCAATCTACTTTTTACTGTTTTACTTTTTATACATCAATAAAAAGGTTGGGGTGCTGTGTGAAATGTACATAAAAACATAATGCAAAGATTTTTAAATCACATATTCCATTCACACTCTAACATACGGATGTTTAAACTGAGAAAACGCTCAATGTTAAGAAAGATATGAGGTGATATTTAACGTTGGCCATCTTCAACACTGTGTAGAGTTCCGTCTTCTTTTAACAACAGTCTGTAAACATCTGGGAATTGATGAGAGCAGCTGCTGGAGCTTTGGGAGAGGAACATTGCTCCATTCTTGCATTGGATTCTAGCTGCTCAACAGTCCTCTACTCTGTTGCATTCTTTATTTCATTATGTGCCAAATGTTTTTAACCAGTGAAAAGTCTTGACTGCAGACAGGCCATTCAGCACCTGTGCTCTTCTACTACAAAGCCATGCTACTGTAAGAGATGCAGTGAGGGTTTAGCACAGTGTTGTTGAATAAGAAACGCCTTCTCCAAAAAAGACACCTTCTGGATGGATCATATGTTACATACCTTTCAGCACTGATGGTGCCTTTCCAGATGTGCAGCTAACAATTCCATAGGCACTATTGCAGCTCCATCAGAGATGCAGGCTTGAGTGCTGATAACAGGCCTGAAGGTCTCTTTCCTTTTCAGTCCAGAGAACGTGAAATCCATGTTTTACAAAAACAGCTGTCAACTTTGATTTGTATGATGGGCGACACACTGTTGCCTCGCTGTTGCAGTTTGGGACCTTTTGAGTGTGGAGTACGCCTGTTCTCCCTGTGTTTGTCTGGGTTCTGTCCAGGTATTCCAGCTTCCCCCCAGAATACAAAGTTATGCTTCAGTTTAGGCTTACTGATGATTTTAAACTGATCATAGGCATGAATGTGAGTGTGAATGTATGTTTGCCTCTCTTTGTTAGCCAATTAGTCTGTGACAGAGGGGCAACCTGTGTTGGGATGTACCCTGCCTTCTGCCCCATGACAGCTGGGATTGGCTCCAGCCCCCTACAACCCTGAATCAGAGAAGTGAAAGAAAATGGATTTGTCTTATAACGGAGCACTTTTTCACTTTGCTTCAGTTCATGTTAAATGGCTCAGAGAAGATGGCAGCGTTTCTTGATTTGACTTAATTTTTACATATGTCGTCTTCATGCATGATAGAGCTTCCTCAGCCCGTCCAATGATCCTGCCTAAAGACAAGATCTGCATTATGCATAGATTTCTCCAGATTCTCACTATCCTTTAAAGATATTGATGATTCAAAATGTTCACAATTTTACATTGAGGAACGTTCCACAATTTCTTGATGCAGTTTTGGCTTACTGGTGAACCGCTATCAACCTAATTAGTTGCAAAATGTTCTTCCAGTGGTTTCTTTTATTACCACTTATTTTTCCATCCGTTTACTGTTCCGGAACTAACTTTTTTGAGATGCTCTGCTGCGATCAAATTCAAAATAAACCAGTACTTTTAATGAGTTTTATTATGAATAATGTGTGGGTTTATGAGATTTTCAAATCACTGCATTCTATTTTTATTCACATTTTATCCAGCATTGCAACTTTTAACATTTACTAATAAAAATCCTTAAAGCATTTTTGCCTTTTTTTTTCTTTTTCTTTTTTACCATTGCTCCTTTAGCTCATAGAAATTGCACAGAAACTGCACTTTAAATGCGTCATAGCTGGTCCAAACGTTTCAGGTTGTAAACACATTGATAAGCATATTTGGACAATGTTTGTAAATTTCAGATGAATACTTTCACATGCTTTACCTTACTGTGAATTTTGAACTGATGTTCATGTCAATTATTTTCCCTTTTAATGCATTTTTCAATGCAATGTTGGTCTCGAAATTTCTATTAGAAAGATTTTTTAGTAGCCTAAAGTGAACTGCCTGCAGACATCACATGCAAAACCATTTGCAATGTTAATGCTGCTTATTGGTCGTCAGCATCAGAACATATACACTCACACATGCTACTGAACACAATGAAACAAAACTAGACCAGCACCTTTTTTGAAACTGGAGTTGTAAGATGAATTAGCAAGTTTAAGGCCATTTGCAAAGTTCTCTTGGCTCTAAATATGAACTATTTTTGTATTAGTCATCGTGTACCTTCTGCTTTAATAAAGTTTGACTCAATCACAATAAATCTAAATAAACACAGCAAAATCTTTTGAAACAAAGGTCAGCTGTGCTGTGTCATGAGGTGTTTCATGTGCTGTTTAGCTGTGTTAGTTCCACAGACACAGATGAAAGAGTGAAAATGGAGGAATCCAAGCGTATCAGAGTAGGCGGGTCCGAACATGTCTGCTGTCCTCAATCGATTCGTTGTTGTGATTTTACTAAAGTTTCTATTGAGCCAAAATTAGCGTCTGCTTCCTACTTACTCAGAAACACAGATTTTCTGGGACAAATTTGGAACTTTTGACTCAGTTTTAGAGTGTGTTGTGCTACTTAACACACAACAGAGAGCCTCACTTTCTTCTATCATTATACCAAACAGGGTCATAAAGCCAGTAAGAAAATTGTACGCTTGCTAAAACCACCATATTCATTTACAACACAGCATCCTAGCTACAGTGTGTAGCATGGAGAGTAGAGACTCATAGAATAAGTATATGAGATATATTTGTTTCATTTGCTTATAATTGTTTTTACTGCATCTTTAACAACAGACCCACACTCTGTCTGCTTCTTTCTTCCTTAATTATAGATGGTGCTCAAATTTTCTTCATCCTGTCATGTGCTGCCATTCTTGTGGCAACGTTCTCCTTCATCGCAGTCATCGCCTGTCACCCTCATCTTCACAGCAAACTTAAGGTACACATGTTTGTGGTTCATTAACCACATATTAACAAGATAAAGGCACAATGCAAAACCTTCAAAAACCTTAAGGGCCATATTAGTAAATGATTATAAAATTGTGTACTTCATCAATACTGTGTATCCCACTGGTTAGAGTTTAAGCAAATAGCCTGTTATCCTAGTTTTCAGTAGCTCAATGAGTGCCAGTGATTGCAGTTAATTGCTGTGTATGACCACAAGGAGGCTGCCTATTTCCAGAAATAAATCACACTTGAACAACAACAAACTATAAACCACATAAGCTCAGATATTTGAACCTACTTAACTGTGACACTGCATTTTTATCTAAAAGCAACTTTGAAGCTGGCTGATGTTTTTCTGGTAAATGTCATTTTGCAGATTGCTGCTTCCAGTAATGCCGTATTTCTGAAGAACCAAGAATCTGATGGTCAAAGCTTAATTCTTTTAAAGCTCTCCAACATTGAGAAAGCAGAGAAAGAGCCACTCCTGTTGCAATATGGGACTCAAGGCCGCTCTTAACCAGCACACTGCTTCTCTTTCTGCCCTCTTATTGTGGCTGCATACACATGTGTTTGGCAAAGAAAAATCTAAAACTACTAATAACTGTGACCCTGCATATCTTGCATGTGTGATTATAGATATATTTTGCTAATATGTGCATGATCAAGTAGCTTGATATTGTATTTTGAAAAAAGAAGAAGAAATAAAGTGCCTGTATGTATTTAGAACTATCCTCTAAGCTGGGTTAATTGGTGGTTTCACCGCAAATGTTCAGTAGGCTAATAGGTCAAACACTGCGTTTGTCATAAAATAATGATGGCGATCAACTGATGAGTCACAGAACTCAGGTTGACATTCAAATAAACTCATAAAAAATGAACAGCTCAAGCGCAGGTCATGTTTAAACAATGAGTGTTAATGATCATGCTGTGAATGGATTGGACCACTCATTTATTCCATGTTTTTAATTGATGTATGAATCGAGGCCTTGCGTCGGTGTTACTTTCTAGAAAAACAATTAAATATTTGTTTTGGCCTTCATCTTGCACTCCTAAACGCTGAGGCACAGCTGCACAAGATATATTTTTTTGCAGAGAGCTAATACTCGACTCTGTCCTATCATGCATGATGCTCAGGTTCACAATTCAAATGAGCATATTTATCTGAACAACTTCTACTTTGAACTTTACAGAAAGTACATGTGAAGCTCTTTATCTTTTATAAACCTTGTGTTTTGTATCAGTTATATTGACACAATACAATGTACTATGAATGAATGTTACATTGAAATTTGGGTCATGTCATGAACATGAACTGAATTTCAATAAGGTTGTGGTAGGTAACATGTTTTTGGTGTCACTGGACAGGAAATCAACCTGTTCATCCATTTTCTTTCATCTAACCAATTCAAGAGTTTCTATCACAGCTGTCTTAGGGCAATAGGCAGGCAACACCCTGGACAGGTTGCTAATCTGTCAGCTGCTGCAGTGCTAACACAAAACACATCACTCACGGTCACACCTATGGTCAATTGAGAATCACCAATTAACCTAATGCCATATGTGTCTTTGTACTGTGGGAGAAAGCTAGAGAGAAACTGTCACGGCTGGCGAGGCAGGCCGTGTGGAGGTGAGGTAAGGACCCAAATGCAGGCACTGACGTAGATGCAGAGATTGAGCTTTATTTTGTGAGGTGAACACAATACAGGAGGAACGGAGAAGGGCATACAGATAAACCTAAACTGAGAAAACTAACAAAACTGACCTGAAACTATCATACGGCAGAAACACAGGGAGTCTCGAGGAGACAACGCAGACGGAGCAGCAACAAGCAGGAGAAAACACAGGGCTTATATACACACAGGGGCAATCCGGGAATGGGATACAGGAGGTGACAGGCTGACGAGACAAGGACCTTCAAAATAAAACAGGAAATACAACAGGTATGCACAGACACGAGAATTAACACAAGACATGGCAACAGGGAGGGAGCACAAAGACGCGGGACCAGGCAGGCAGAGAGACAGAACAAAAGGAGCTCGAAATACAAAACAGAAACTAAACCTGAGAACAAGAAATTCCTAACAAGAATGAACCTAAAACATAAGATAATAATCAAAACCAAAACCACTGAGTCCACAGACAGACCATGAGAGTAACCATGTAAACACGGCGAGAAAATGCTAACTCTATACAAAAACACATTTTTTCATACTCTTGAGTTGGTCTTCAAGAATCATTCTCTAGGTTTCTTGAAGGACATTCAAAGCCAGGTCAACACCTGAATCACATGATTAGTTCGTTACCAGGCCTCTGGAGAACTTCAGGACATGTTGAGGAGCTAATTTAGCCATTTAAATCAGCTGTGTTGGTTCAAGGACACATCTAAAACCTGCAGGGACACCGGCCCTCGAGGCCTGGAGTTGCCCACCCCTGTTCAAAGCCCTTCTTTAGCTGTTGGGTGCCTTTTGTTCAGTTCTGTCAAGATGATCCCAGGCTGCTTCAATAATGTTGAGGTCCGGGCTCTGGACTCTGTGCTTCCAACCCATCTTACAGATGGCTGTAGACACTCACTGTTGTACAGCTCTCTGACGTCTGCATATATATTAATGACAATTTGATCTGTTTCCTTTCTGTATGAATGACTTCTTTACAGCCTTCCAAATGTATCTCTGGGTCCTCTTTTAGGTCTTTGCTCAGTTTTTGTCATATTTTTAAGGACATAGCATTTAGTTCTTGATTTACTTCTTCCTTTGTCTTCCACTTATTTGCTTTACCTAGATTTTTAAAATGAGAAAACTGGACAAGTGAAGAACTGCTGCAAAGAAAAGTGGGCCAAACTTCCTAACAATGTGAGAAAGTCATACAGAAAACCATTACTTCATTAGCTTGTACCAGTGAACCATGTGGTGAGGTGTACTTAGTTTAACACACACAGTGCTATTTTATTAAATAAATACCTAATATAATACGTCACATCTTATTCATCTGTCTTTAAGCAGTTGTAGAACCTGGTATGGACCAGATTTGTCACAGCCGAGCAGGCCGGTGTGTTTGAGGTGTGGACAAAAATGCAGACACGGGAGACAAACGAAGTGTAACAAAAAAAAACAAGGCAAGGCAAACTGGAGAAAAACTAATCTGGAAACCTAAACTGAGAAAAACTAAAACATGAAAACTGTGACATGAACAGGGCCTGAACTGGAACATGAAAAACTCTAACGTGAGATAATCAGGGCATGAGGACAGAAGGGTAATGAGGGAAGTGGAAACACCTGAGGAGACACAGCTGACACAAATGATCATGACGCCACAGGGAAAAGTAAAACCCTAACACACTAAACATGGAACCACCAGGCCTTTCAAAATAAAACAGGAAGCATGGAGAGACGAAGACGTAATAACACAAGCTTGACAACATGAAACACACAGACAAGAAACATGACAGACTGGGTAGACATGAAGCACAGGGAGATGCAAGCATGGGCATAACTAAACGTTAAACAAAGAGGAGAAGACTAAATAATAGCACAAGAACAAGAACTAGCATTTTTACAATAACGTAAGAAAATCCAAAATAAACTCAAGACACTGGGTCACGGACCCGAACCCTGACAGATTGTTTTTGAGTGTGTACTAATGTGCTATATTTTAGAATAAAAAGAGGGTGTACTTTGTTTTTCATATGGCTCTAGACTCAATCGCCTCCTCTGGTTTTGTTTTTAGGCTTAGCTCACGAGGCTTGAGACAAGTTCTTTCAAGCCAGATCTAGTGAGCATAGCAAAAACTTGTTTAAAAAGCAGAGTAGTGATACGGCATGGTTAGGCAACAAAAGACCTTCACCTGGAAAGGCAGGGTTTGAGTCCTGTGTAAAACCAGAATGCAGGTTTGTTTGTTTTCTCTTCATTACTGATTAAGCCATTACCCAGTTGTTGTTGAGAAATCAATGCCACAAATATGAATGTGGTGTCATCAGCAGTTACTGAGGTAATGACTGACCAGTCCTCCACAGAGCCATATTACCTTCTTTTAATAAAACTTTATCATAACCAAAACAAATCAAAATTATTTAAATTCAACTTTGTGATAGAAACACAAAAATATAAAGCAATATTGTTTCTAATTACTGCAAAATGAAGCATCAGCCTGAGATGAAAGAAAGGATCGATTCAAATTCAGTAGAAAAACAGGAAGAGTTGTAAAAGTTAACCTTACATAAAGTCTTTGAATCTTTTCTAACTCCTCTAGCATCAGTCACGTTATTTTTATTCAGTTTTTTACCTTGATGGTGTTTAATGATAGTGTGTTCTCTGTTAGAGACGTCAGCATTATTAATTGTGAGTGTTTTGATGAATGCTGGTTGTCAAAGACACTGCGGGGAGATGCAGATGCTAAGATGAATATCAGGCTGACCTTGAGCTAAAAAAAAGTTAACGTCTGCAGCTGTTCGCATTTTTTAAGAGAAAAATCTGTCATTAAATTTCAGCTCTGTTATATTCACTCATATCTACTGAAACCAACGTTTGAGGTTTGGATGTGGTAATGTAAACATATGAACATATATGTAATATACATACAGTATGGATCATATCACTGATGTGTAAAAAAAACTTTAATGACTTAATTAGACATGTGGGACTTGCTTTTTGTTTGTTTTTGCTTCTTTTCTTCTCTTTTCAAATTTCAAACTTTGATTCTTTTTTCATCACCATCTTTTTGTAACTTCAAGGTCTGTGTTTTAGCTGCTAGAGTGACCAAAGAGTGAATTGCTAAGTTATAAACTAACACGACGAAGCTTGATTGGCAAGGTGCCATAACTGATATGGATGCATGCACAGATGCAGGCATGGTAAAATACAAAGAAACCAACAGAAAGCAACAAAAAATAAAATAAAATAAGCTCAGGTCCTCTATCAGAGGCCTGGGAGCTTGAGGGTCCATTGCAGTATCTTAGCTTTTCCTAGGACTGCGCTCTTCCAGACAGAGATCTCGGAAGTTGTTCCTGGGATCTGCTGGAGTCACTCCCCTAGCTTGGGGGTCACTGCACCAAGTGCTCCGATTACCATTTAGACCATTGTTACCTTCACCCTGCACATCTTCTCGAGCTCTTCTCTGAGCTCTTGGTACTTCTCCACTTTTTCGTGTTCCTTCTTTTTGATGTTGCTGTCATTCGGTATCGCTACATCTATCTCTACGGCTGTCTTCCTCTGCTTGTCTACCACTACTATGTCCGGTTTGTCCGTTTGTCCACCAGATTGTCCGTCTGTATCTGGAAGTCCCACAGGATCTTACCTCAGTCATTCTTGACCACCACTGGGTGCCTCTTCCATTTTGACTTCAGAACTTCCAGGCCATATTCTGCATAGATGTTCCTGTATACTATGCTGGCCACTTATTTATGGAGTTCCATGTATACTCTGCCTGCTAGCATCTTGCATCCTTCTGTTATGTGCTGGATTGTCTCAGGGGCATCTTTACACAGCCTGCACCTGGGGTCTGGCCTGGTGTGGTAGACCGCAGCCTCTATGGATCTTGTACTTGGTTGTTCCTGTGCTGCCATGATTTTTGCCTCTTTGGTGTCTTTCAGCTTTGTCTAGCAACTGGTAGGATTTCTGGATGTCTGCTACTTGCTCTATCTGCCAGTCATACATACAGTGGGGCAAAAAAGTATTTAGTCAGCCACCGATTGTGCAAGTTCCCCCACTTAAAATGATGACAGAGGTCAGTAATTTGCACCAGAGGTACACTTCAACTGTGAGAGACAGAATGTGAAAAAAAAATCCATGAATTCACATGGTAGGATTTGTAAAGAATTTATTCGTAAATTAGGGTGGAAAATAAGTATTTGGTCACCTCAAACAAGGAAAATCTCTGGCTCTCACAGACCTGTAACGTCTTCTGTAAGAAGCTTTTCTGTCCCCCACTCGTTACCTGTATGAATGGCACCTGTTTGAACTCATCATCTGTATAAAAGGCACCTGTCCACAGCCTCAAACAGTCAGACTCCAAACTCCACCATGGCCAAGACCAAAGAGCTTTCGAAGGACACCAGGAAAAGTATTGTAGACCTGCACCAGACTGGGAAGAGTGAATCTACAATAGGCAAGCAGCTTGGTGTGAAAAAATCAACTGTGGGAGCAATCATCAGAAAATGGAAGACATACAAGACCACTGATAATCTCCCTCGATCTGGGGCTCCACGCAAGATCTCATCCCGTGGGGTCAAAATGATCATGAGAACGGTGAGCAAAGATCCCAGAACCACACGGGGGGACCTGGTGAATGACCTGCAGAGAGCTGGGACCAAAGTAACAAAGGTCACCATCAGTAACACACTACAACGGCAGGGAATCAAATCCCGCAGTGCCAGACGTGTTCCGCTGCTGAAGCCAGTGCATGTCCAGGCCCGTCTGAAGTTTGCCAGAGAGCACATGGATGATACAGCAGAGGATTGGGAGAATGTCATGTGGTCAGATGAAACCAAAGTAGAACTTTTTGGTATAAACTCAACTCGTCGTGTTTGGAGGAAGAAGAATACTGAGTTGCATCCCAAGAACACCATACCTACTGTGAAGCATGGGGGTGGAAACATCATGCTATGGGGCTGTTTTTCTGCCAAGGGGACAGGACGACTGATCCGTGTTAAGGACAGAATGAATGGGGCCATGTATCGTGAGATTTTGAGCCAAAACCTCCTTCCATCAGTGAGAACTTTGAAGATGAAACGAGGCTGGGTCTTCCAACATGACAATGATCCAAAACACACCGCCCGGGCAACAAAGGAGTGGCTCCGTAAGAAGCATTTGAAAGTCCTGGAGTGGCCTAGCCAGTCTCCAGACCTCAACCCCATAGAAAATCTGTGGCGGGAGTTGAAAGTCCGTGTTGCTCGGCGACAGCCCCAAAACATCACTGCTCTCGAGAAGATCTGCATGGAGGAATGGGCCAAAATACCAGCTACTGTGTGTGCAAACCTGGTAAAGACCTATAGTAAACATTTGACCTCTGTTATTGCCAACAAAGGTTATGTTACAAAGTATTGAGTTGTATTTTTGTTATTGACCAAATACTTATTTTCCACCCTGATTTACGAATAAATTCTTTACAAATCCTACCATGTGGATTCATGGATTTTTTTTTTCACATTCTGTCTCTCACAGTTGAAGTGTACCTCTGGTGCAAATTACTGACCTCTGTCATCATTTTAGGTGGGGGAACTTGCACGATCGGTGGCTGACTAAATACTTTTTTGCCCCACTGTATCATGCAGGGGCCTGTCCTTCCATGATGGTTCCTCGGCTTGCTCCTCTTCTTTCTTAGGTTTTTGCTGCCTGAGGTATTTACTAAGCACACTGTGAGTTGTGGCAATCTTCCTGATGTACTCACTGTCTAGTGCTCAATTTCTCTGAGCACTGCACAGTCCTGAGAAGATTGGCAGATAATGGACTTCAATCTGTTGGCCTTATAACCCCTCCCTGATTGATGGGCAGCAATAGTTGTTTCTACTAGGATCCTTGCTGATGCTTTTCCTCCTTGGCATTGTGTTACCAAATACCTGAATGCTCCAGAGCCGCGAACTGCAAAAGCTTCTGCTTTCATAGAAATGGCCACACTTTCTGATGATCAGTTAATCAAGTGGATTCATCAAGCAGCATCTGGCTGATACTTACCCTCTTAATTCCTGTGGAAGCAGGAAGGGTGTACTTAGTTTTTACACACTGCTTCTGTGTGTCTATTACATTTTTAAGACCTGCTAAGAACCAGCTTATTTTTATTATGTCCTGAACCTTTAAGGGTTTGCTTTCTTTTGACCAGCCTAAGCTTCTTAAATGCTTACCTCTCCTGAAAACAACCTGTGTGAATTATATAAATTATTCTTCGCTACTAATCCACAAGAGCACAGTTAATATTCCCATCTTCAAAGACCCTTAGAGTATAACAGGTTTTGACAATTCTTGGTTTTGAGAAATGCAAAAAATATTTTTCACCTGTCAAACTTAACCGATTGCTTTGTTTTGCTCAAGCTGGGCGGCTAAGCTAACATATAAAAAGATGGTATTCTATATGATTTCATAATTCTGGATTTTAGTGAAACTTAAACTTAAATAACTCAAATAATGAATGTGTGTCATGTAGTTTCAAGGCTGTGGCAGACTTGTCTAATAGAGAGTGTCCGTGATGTCACCCCTGACCTTTCTCATCTGTTAAGAGTTGCTAAATCCACCCGGGACATCTGTTGCTGTTTGACTGAAGCCATCAGAGTCTGAACAGCCGTAAGACAGTAAGTCTGTCTTACTCGTGTGACGCCTAACAAACAAGATGGTTTTAAAACTGGCATATAAGATTCATATGATTTTTTTTAAACAGTCTCACAGAGAGTACTCGTGTTCACTTGTAAATTCATTTTGCAGGAATAATTATCTTTATTTTCCACATTTTCTGTACATGGTAAACATTTGGAAACACTTAGAAAACATTTAATGGCACTTCTATGAAAAGGCCACAGGACAAGGTGGAGAAAGCCTTACAAATGTGCTAAAAACAGACCACATTAAAAAAATACTTTTTTTTCTGGACAGAGACGTTACATAATGGAAAGTTACATTCAAATTTACATTCAAGCACATGTTATAAGGTTTTAATTTTTTTTTTTCACTCTTTGTCATCACAACACAGAAGCTGTGTGTATGTTTTCAAAATGATTCACCATTTCCTGTGATGGAAAAAGCCAGGAAGAGAGAACAGTGATGAGCAGCAGCACTGGTGACAGATATGCATCCCACTTTTGTTTTTCACTACGTAAGCTATAAAATGAAATCAGCAGCATGTCTTACACAGATTTATTTCAATCGCTGATGTGCTTCATCCATCAGTGCCACATGAAATATGGTCTTTGGGTTTTTCTGTTTTGTTTTTTTTAGTATTATCCCTTTAAAAGAGCCAAACATGTGAGGATCAGATTGCTGTTGGCTCAGTGCTATTGCTTGGTTAAAGAGGTGGCATAACATTAGCCACCCTTTTAATCTTTCCTCCTACACAGCACGCAACACTCGCTCACATGTTAATGGCAACGTCGGTCTGAACCTTAATGTGTTTGTCATACTACAAGTGTGCTGCACTAGAGTGGATTTTCTTTACTTCAGAGCTTCAGAGTGAGTGTGTGTGTGTGTGTGTGTGGGGGGGGGTCATTTTACGTCTTAGCACCAATACCTACGGCCTTATGTTACTACGGCTGTTGAAGCCAAGTATCCTAATCGTGATGAAGAAACTGCTGTCACTAAGGAGCGCTCTAATTGCCACTGGAAACCGCAAGCAGAGGTGATTGTGATCAGCCTGGGCGAAACAATACACACTTAGATGTGTGGCCCTGAACGCTGGATCACACCAAACGGTCAAAATGTCACAGCTGTAATCTCAGGGGGTCTTTTTCAGAATTGGTTCAGTAATCTCAAAGCTGTAAATGTAAACCAGACTACGAAAAGCATCCAACTATAAAAAAATAAAATGAACAAGCTGCCTCACAGTATGAACAGACTACTTAAAATAAAAAAAGTTGAATGGATGGAAACATTAACAAATCAAATGACAGGCTGAGAGGTTTTTTTAAGCGTTGGGCAACCTCTCCTGGCATATCTCCAAGGGCCGCTTGAACGCTCCCCTCCCGAAAACTTCGACGTTGCTCGCCAGCCAGGAGACGACATTCCCAGGGACGTACGAAGTGCAGTTGGCCATAGACTGGATCTCGACGGGCTTCAGAACGCGATCCCAAATGTTCACCTGACTCAGCTCGCCCACGAAAGCCTGTCCGGCATCAAAGCGCCCGCCCACCACGTCCTGGAAGAGCCATAAACAGCAGGATGTGAATTTAAACCGCATCGACAACAACATCATCAAACGTAATTACCTGTTCCAGTGCGGAGGAAGAGCCAGTCAGTGGGAATGAACTGCTCATTAAACTTTTGTACTGTCTTTTAAAGTACTCTTGGACACGAGGTCAAGTCCTTTATCTGTTTTCTAAGAAATGTGTCATTTTTTAAAGACTTTATGTTTCATAATTTAGTAACACTAAGCGATCACGTGAGAGCATCATGGGTATTCATGTTGATTTGAACTTTAGATTCACGGTTAATATATTTGGTTTTTGTTTGGCTTTTATTGTTCTTCTAGCATTTGTAATCTTGATTATGTGTTCACTGAATGGTTGAATTCCTGATTTGATTAATTTATTATTTTAACAGAGGTTGAGTTTTTTTTCTTGTGATATTATTGACTTTTTTCTTCTCTTTTAATTTTCAGTTTTACAGTTGTTTGTTTTTTGGTTCATGCCTTCATTTTTATTCTTTTAGTTCCCGCTGTGCCCTCTGTGTTTATATAGTCCTGTTTTTCCTTTGTCACTTTGGCAAAGCATCTATCATGCTTCCCTGTGTGCCACCTGCTGTGATCTCCTGTGGCTCGCCTTCAGTTATTTAAGCCTCTGCCTCACATTCAGATTCTCACTCAATCTCTCTCCCTTGACGGATAAACTGCTTGAGAAACAAAACTTAGGAAACGGATTTTAAAACTGTTGATTTCAAAATGAAAATATGAAAAATACTTAATATTTATTAGTCATATCTGGTAGAAAATTTGTGGTAGACAGATAAGAGTGCAAAGTCCTTAGACAAACAATTCTCCTGACCTTGGTCAAGCTGGTCCTTGTTACAGCTGAAGCACCTTTTCACACCATCTTCACACAATTTTGAGAAGCTTGACCTGAAGACCTGAAGCAATCATCTGACACAGTCATCTGT
Source organism: Diplotaxodon limnothrissa (assembly GCF_057381915.1). Lineage (NCBI taxonomy): Eukaryota > Metazoa > Chordata > Actinopteri > Cichliformes > Cichlidae > Diplotaxodon > Diplotaxodon limnothrissa. Next base: position 12,316,583 of record NC_140603.1, on the reverse strand, counting down.
CTGCACTGCAGTTGCAATCCTTGTTAGGTGTAGTCTATAAAGTCCAGTGGTTTTATGTGTTTGCAATCAAGAGTATGATAAAACTACCAAGCTAAATTTCATGAATCCTATCGATCGATCCCCAGCTCTGTCTGTCTTGGTTGTTGTGTTCTTGGGCAAGACACTTCACCTACCGCCTACTGGTGATGGCCAGAGGGGCCGATGGTGCAATATGGCAGCCTTGCTTCTGTCAGTCTGCCCCAGGGCAGCTGTGGCTACAACTGTAGCTTGCCTCCACCAGTGTGTGAGAGTGAATGAATAGTGGAATTGTAAAGCGCGTTAAGGGTCTCGAAAAGCACTATATAAATGCAATCCATTATTATTATTAAGATAGAGAACTGACATCGGCTTTGGTGATGTATGTACTCTTCTAGTCTTGAATCTGTATGATGTCAAAGACAGTGGATATACTAAATATGGTCATTTCAGACACACAACTCTGGCTGTGAGAATAGCAGTCCCAACCGATCTACTGTACAGAGTGCAAGGGGCAGCCATTCAGAAGAAAGCTGGCTTAAAAGGAGTCTGGTTATAAAGGGAGAGGAGTAAAAAGGCTCGTCTCAGGTAGAGGAGGAACTGAGGAGTTATTTTGTACTGTGAATCATGCAAAGCTACTCTAACAGAAACCAAGAATATAAATATGGAAGTGGAAATTAGGTTCCCTTCAATCACATAAATATTCTGCATGCTGCTATGTAAACTTTGATTAGCAGTGATTTGGATACCAAATGTTCCCTGCAGAACTGAACAGTAATATGATTTTTTTTTTAAACGATAACAGCACTCAAAGACCACAAGCCTCAGCAAACGGCCATTCATGCCTTTTAAAGAGGGATCTGGATGCACACCAAATATTTAATGGCTTCTTCCCTCAACACAAAGTGTCACGAAAATAGACTGGGCAGGTTTTGTGTAAAGCCATTAAAAGGGACACAAACAAACGTCAATAAAAACATGCGTTATTACCTGCTTGGCAGAGGTAATAATACATTGATTCATTTAGCGACCTCAGCAGCTGTGGGCAGTGATAGATTCACTGTTGTTTCTGTTAATTGTTTTGTTCTGATAATCAGCCTGGATCTCATTTGTGCCGCTTTAAATCTGGGTAATTTTCTTCTTTCCATCTGCAATTTGCAGAGACACCTCATAAATAGTGCGTCTTATTAGTCGAAGCGCTTGGTACAGCATTTTCAAGTTATTTTCTTCTTGCAGTAATGTGAGCGTGTTGAGTTGAGTGCACATAGCTGCAACACATTCTTTTTTTGACGATGAATCTAAAAATAGACATTCATCAAAGATTTTACTGTATCATTTCACCTGCTCCTGCCCCAGGATGATCACTCCTTCAGGTTTGATGGGGTGCCAGGCTGCCAGGTTGTCACCAGCTCCCAGCTTCTCCCCGTCTTGGTAAGCCTCCCACTGACCATCTCGCGTGGTCCAAGAGATGCAGATGTGGTGCCACCTGCCGTCGCGAACCTCCAGGGGAAGCTGAGCAACCTAGGGTCAAAAAGACATTATAATTTTGAAACGTGTGTTTTGGTACAAATATGATTTTTACTAAATCACTATTTCAATCCGATTTAATTACTTGCCTTGTCATTAATGAGAAGCTCAATTGGGTTGTTGCCCCATTCAATCAGCACAATCTCATTTGCTTGCCCTGGTACACCGTAAGAAAAAGGCGTGCCTATGCCAGGGCTGGCGCTGGACTTGATCCACATGCAGAGAGTGAAAGCATACATCTCTGGCAAGCTCTTGGTGATACGGCCATACAGGTAATTGGTACGCTGGGGCAGGGACAGCTTAAACTGTTCTGGGGATATGAAGTCTCCTCCGCCTGTAATAAGATCGGCAGAAAAGACCCGTGGTGTAAGGAGGGAGAGGTGACCCATGAGGCTAATCTTCTCACCCGTTATTTCACCTTTGGTGATTCATAAGATCATCTTGACTATTCTGAGTGCAGAGGGCAGCAGCCTTTCTCCACTCTTGTAATTTTCCTTTCGTGTGGGACTATTCTCTGTGTAGTCATCCAATCTGTTAAATGGGCTGTATGTCATTGAAACCTATTTATATCTCAAAATAACATTTCCTCTTGATTTGTTCTCTACAGCTATTGTAATGTAAATATGTGAGTTTGTGCTTGGCTGTACCTTTCTCCAACTCATTGATCCTCTCTACCAATGCGTTTAGAGTGCTCTCTGTTTTCAGCCTGTAGGCAGCTGTGGCATTGGACAGCATGCTCTTTTCCGCCTCCAAGGTGCTGACTTTTTTCAGGAGCTGTTTCTCCAGTTCTCCAAGACGTTGCTGCAGCAGGTCACGGAGCTCACTGGGGAACGAGGCTCCAGATATGTTGGCCCTCATTTGCTGTTGCTAAGGAAGGATCAACATCACCAGTTATCATAAGCAGGATGTGCACTAAGCCCCCCTGAGAGCTGTGAGCTTCTGTGTGACTGATTGGCAGGTTTACAGATTGAGTTTAAATAAAAGTCTTTCAGTCAGTTTTCCTCTCCTGTCAGGAGAATCCACTCATTTATTTTAATGTGGGAGGCACATACTGGGCTTGAAACTGAGTATTTTCATACTGTGTGGTAGTCATGGTAAGACTAGGAACAAAAGACTATTCAATTTATTGAAAGCGCAAGCAAAGTGAAGGCAGGTCACACGAGAAATTAACCAGTTAGCTGTATAATCTCTTCCCACATACTGTTTTGATTCTCCACGATAAACTCAGTAACAATTCTTAGAAGTCACGCTCTGCTTTTGTGCGAATCGACAGTTTGTTTTAATCCCCTTAAACCCGTAATCCGTAAGCAAACCAGGTTTTTAGGTTCGGGCTTTGGCACAATGCTTTGCGCAATGACTCTTACCTCAAGGTTTTCCAGTCGGTCCTTGAGCCCCTGCATGGTTTTTCCAAGATTGTCGATAGTTTCATTTGGATCCCCGGGAACGTCCCCCATCGTGTTTTGTTTGTCTTTGCCCCATGTTCCCCCTTTGTCGTACTTTCTATCGGTGGTTGCTGACGCGCACAGAGACAGCTTGGTGGTAAGCTCGTTGATGGTGCCAATCTGTTTGGAAATCGTTTCTTTCTGTTGTAAAATCGTCTCCCTTAGCTGCATGACCGTGTTTCTGAGCTCTTCTTCCTGACCCCCGGCATTTAACTCGGGTAGCAAAGTCACAGGGCAACTGGCATCGCCCGTGAGGGGTATTGCCCGGCAAATGTAGCGCTTTCCATCGTCCGCCTGCCTGTTTGTTAGCTGACCACATCCCAGAGCACAAAAACATAACATCCCGGACAAGAGTGAAAACATACCGGCGGCTTGTGTCGCTCAGAGAGGTCAAGAAAGAGGTGAAAACCTCACAGTTAAATTCTCAGCACTCCAACGCGAGCCCGATGTTGAGTTCAGTGCGTAAAAGTGTACTCCAAACGGGTCTGCGCAAAAAGCATCATGTATAACTATCTTTACAAAGTAGCGACATGATGTCCGACCGGCAAAATCAGGAGTGGAAAATGCGATCAGGGGAGTGTAAGCCCATTAATGTGGCTTGTGATAACGGAACTATTCCTGGCACGAACGGAGCTCACAGTGTGGTGCTGATCAGACAGCTCCTCTCGATAAAGAGGATTACCAAAAAAAGGTGTCTGTGAAAAGTCCTGGATGTGTTGTAGTAGGCTGACGTCACCGAGTCTAGGCTTAAATGGTGATTTGTTGAGCTGATTAAGACTCTAAGACTCGAAGTCGTTGTCGGAAATTGATAGGATTGAAAGGTGTGGTCGATTAGAAGGCGTGGTTATTTTCATACGGATGCCTTCCAACACGTTATCATGCTTTATTTTTTACCCGGTTCCCATCCCCAGACATATGTGTGAGCGTGCGCTGTATGTGGTAGAATTTGAGGTATATGGATAATAAACAATAGAATAACTTCAGAACACATTTATGGAAGTCCTGCAATAAAATCAATAAAAAAAAATTAAAAAGAAGAAGAATCGATTTGAGTTTGGATGCATAAATTTTTCAAACATTGCACCAACACACGTGGCCTCAAGGCAATTTAGAGACTGAATTGCAGCTGCGAAAAAACATAACAAATGATTCCCAATGCAGGTGAGTCTCTTCAATAAAGCCAACGGTGGAGAAACAGGATGTGGTGGTAAACAATTAGCAACAGTTGCCTGCCTAGTTGCAAAAGGTCAATAAAGCCTGTTGTGCTGACTGGAAGGCCTACCACTGTGCTTTGAAGATGGCATCCAACCATGATCCAAACCACAAAGTCAATCAAAGCTGTTTTACACTAGGGGATGATAAAATGGAAGCAGTGCTGAGCAAAAACTGTTCAATTCTGGGATTTAAAACAGCAGAAATGAAGCTCGTGGAGATTTTGATTTTCTCCAAAGATATGATCAAAGACTTAGATAATTACATGCAGAGTTGGTAAAAGACTAAACATTTTACAATTATTTTCATGTTAAATAAAATGAAGGCATCGCAAGCTGTCACGTCTGACTCATCACGCTCTCATTAGGAAGCACATGAATCAGAGAACTCATGGCTGTCTTCCAGCCAGATTTGTGAAAAATTCTCATTAAGAGCAACAATTATTGTCACTCTTGGAACTTTAGTTGGAACAATTTTTAATTGCCATGCAAGCTTTAGTATAGTTAGGGGTAACATTACAACATACAGTATATAAGTACGGTTAGATATAGTCAGGTTTCCAACCAAGAGGCAACTTAACGTTCAAAAAATCAACATGGAAGTGAAAACTGTGGAGAAAAAAATAAGTGTGGTACCCGGATTGTTCTGTTTTTTGTCTAGAACATTTTTTAAATCACTGGGCTTGATCCTCTTCTTTCTTTTCAATAAAACATCTAACACCTCGGACATTTGAACTGTGTCACGGAGGTTTCAACCAGTCCAGACACAGCTTCTTTTTATAAGGGTTCATAGGCCATAAAAGTTAGAACTCACTGGTTTAATATTATTAAAGCAATTAAAGTTTGATACTTGGCACCTTTCGTAGTTTTAGTTCATGTCAGTGCAAAGCTCAGCAGGACGATGGCCCCAAAACCTTCAGAGAATATTACTGCAAATCTGTTTGATGATTTAAGCAGTAATGGACAGCAGGGACTGACCATCAACGCTGTTAGTTTGCCCATGGGGTTCAGTTGCTTGTGCTCGTGCACACGTCTTGATTAAACACAAACGCTTTAACGCTGACTCTCACTATCTACTTTGTGTTTACTATAGGATAAAGACATAACTCACCTACCGGCAATGGCCAACAAACTTGGGACGTCAGTGCTGTTACAAAATTATGATTTTCATTAACAAGCATATTCACCGTGGAGGAGATTCTGCTGTGAGTGTTTGCCTGTGTCACAGAGAACATGTGTCTTATTCATACAGACCTCAGGAGTGATTTAAAAAAAAAAAAAAAAGAGTGAATGTCCACGGGCGCTTCAGATGCATGAATAGATTTTTGGGTATTGTTGATGATTCAGAACCAGTCTCAAGGAAAGTGCACTTCTTTCTATGGAAGAAATAATGCAGGGGCGATGCGGCTTCATCATAAGGGCATCACCAGTCGCTGCAGAGCACTGAGAAAAACACATATCTAATGGACAGATGAGTGGTTTTGGAAACCAGTGTGTCATCCACTCTTCCCTCTCAGGATAAAGCCCCCATCAGGGAGAGAAAGAAAAAAAAAACACTGATGAAACAAACAGGACAGCGCAATAAGCCAGAGACAAACATCTTTTAGCAGATCATTATTACTTAGGGAACATAGAGTGCAAAGGAGAATGAGAAAGTCATATTATATGTCAGATTAACTCTTACATCATATGTGGCATTCAGTGAGAGGGATATCTCATTCTGCAGTCTTTGTGCCAGTGGCTCCAGTCTATGGAAGGAGGAGGAGGAGGAGGGCTGTGAAGGAGGGAATTAAAACCCATTAGCAAAGCTTGTGGGTAGGACACATGCTTGATAGATTATGCAAGATAAATAATGATCATCTTTCAACCAGACTTCATTATTTCCTTTTTTTTTTTTTCATTTTCTTTTTTTTTTTAATTCATATTTTTATTAAGGTTTCAAAAGCAGGCATTCATAGTATGTACATCATGTAAGCATTCTTCATACTTAGGTTATCTGCCTTAAATACTGAAATAGTATTTTAATTTACATCCAAGTCATAAGGGAAGAATACTTACAACGATAGAAGTAATTGAAACCATCACATAATCCGAAAAACAAAAAACAAAAAACAAAACTAACAAACCTAAGAAAAGAGAAAAAAAAAAAAAAAGAAACAAAAAAAAAGAAACAAAAAACAAAAAAACAAAAAACAAAAACAAAAAAAAACAACAACAACAAAAAAAAAACACGGATGTGTTGGTATGGGGTGATCCTATAAATATATATACATACATCATAATTATTGGTTTGTAATAGTAAAATCTGGCCTATGAGGCGTGATATATTTAACCCAGTTTTCCCAATATGATGTAAATTTCTCCAGCTTGTGGTTAACAGAAGCTGTTATCTTTTCCATGTTATAAATTTCCATTGTGATTTCCATCCATGTACTTATGTTTGGGCTCTCTGGGGATAACCATTTTCTGGTGATATTCTTTTTACAGGCCACCAATAAAATATTTATTAAATGTTTATCATATTTAGGCCATTCCTGAGGTATATATCCAAAGAACATAGTCTTACTCTCGAGAGGTATTTCACGTTTAAAGATATCCTGTAAGGCATTATGTATTTCTCTCCAATAATCCCTCAAGATTGAGCAGTCCCAGAAAATATGGTAATGATTTGCACTTTGATTTCCACAGTTCCTCCAACAAGCAGGGGGGTTATCATCATAATGAGACTTCTGAGAAGGTGTTATAAAGTATCTAATTAGGCACTTCCAGCCAAATTCCCTCCACTTTTGTGAGCTGGTACACATCCACTGATATCTCCATATTGCCGTCCATTCTTCCTCTAATATTTTTATCCCTCCTTCCTTCTCCCATTTTGTTCTAATATATGAAGTCGAATGTGGTTTCAAATCCATTAGACCCTTATAGAGACATGATACAATTCTATCAATAGTTTCTGAGTTATAGCTTTTTATAAACAGTTCCATCAAGCGTGTGTTTATCATTGTTACGTTTCTCATCTTCGTGTCGGCATAGTGCCTTAACTGCAGATATCGATAGAAGTCTTCTTTTTCTAATGAAAATGTTTTTCTAAGCATGTCAAAGCTGAACAATTTTCCATCCTTCATTATACTGCACAGGGCTGTTATGCCCTTACCTGTCCAGTCCTTGAATCTAGAATCCAGTTCATTAGGTTTGAACTCTGAGTCGTAAGCACACCATTTAAGAACTGTAATATTGGTCTCGAGTTTATATTCCTTTATAATAGTTCTCCATGTTTTAAGGGTCCTTTTCACCCACATGTTATCAGTATTTTTTATATAGGTTTGTAAGTTATTGTCAGCTAGAGTTGCCTGAATAGGTATAGACAGCATTTGTTCCTCAATGGTTTTCCATTGGGCAGTGTATGATTGGTTACACCAGCATATTATTGCTCTCATCTGCGCTGCAAAATAATAATATCTGAGGTCAGGGAGGCCCCATCCTCCCTTTTGCTTAGCCAGCTGTAGTGTTTTAAGGCGAACCCTTGGTCTTTTACCTTGCCATATATATCTAGATAACATTTTATCCCACTCATTAAATTGACTTTGGTTAATCTCTATTGGTAGGGTTTGAAATAGATACAAAAATCTTGGCAATACATTCATTTTAATAGAATCAATTCTTGAATTAAAACTAAAGAAAGGAATTAAATTCCATCTTACTATATCTTCCTTTATTTTTTTGTATAAGGGTAGGTAGTTCTGTTCGAATAGTTTTGTAAGGTCTTTCGGTAAATTTATGCCTAAATATTTAAAACACTCCGTTTGCCATACCAGAGAGTAGCTACATTTTATTTCTTCTGGTGGGCTGTAGTTATATGAGAGTAGCTGGGTTTTACCTATATTAATTTTATAGCCTGATAATTGGCCGTATTGTTCAAATGACTGCATCAGCTTGGGTAAAGAATATGTTGGGTGTCCAAGGTAAATCAAAATGTCATCCGCGTAGCAAGCCAGTTTATATTGTGTCCCTTTGATAAAAATTCCCTTAATGTCCTTATTTTGCCTGATGGATTGAGCTAGTGGTTCCAAGTATAGTGCAAAAAGTAACGGTGACCATGCACAGCCCTGTCTAGTGCCCCTTTTTAGGGTAAAACTGTTGGATAGGCATCCATTAATTTTGATCCTGGCTGTAGGATTATCATATAATGCTTGTATCGTTTTAATAATCATATCATGAAAGCCAAATTTATATAGTACCCTGTAGAGGAACTTCCAATTGACAGAGTCAAAGGCTTTTTCAGCGTCTACACTCATCACAATTGCTTTGATTTTGTGTTTTTGTATATGGTCCATAATGTGTAGTGTCTTTCGTATATTGTCCTGTGTTTGGCGTTGATGTATGAAACCTGTTTGATCATTACATATCAGTGTTGGTAGGAACTCTTCTAGCCGTTTGGCCATGATAGATGTGAAAAGTTTATAGTCCACGTTAAGAACAGAGATTGGCCTGAAAGATCCACATTCCATTTTATCTTTGCCTTCTTTTGGTATAACTGAAATAATTGCCTCCTTCCAACTGGGGGGCATTTGTGCCTTTTTCAAAACCCAATTCAATGTAGGCAGTAAGACAGGTATCAGTTCCTTTTTAAATTCTTTATACCACTCTGCCGTGTAACCATCTGGTCCTGGTGATTTACTTAATTTAAGCCTATTAATTGCAGCTTTTAATTCTTCCTCAGTTATATTCATTGTCATTGCTTGATTTTGTTCTTCATCTAGAGTGGGTAAGTCTAGAGAGTTCAGAAAGCTATCCATCTGAGCTTCAGTCCCGCCCGGGGCTTCAGAGTATAGGGTTTTATAAAATCTTTCAAAGGCTTCCTGTATTTCATTTAATTTATTTTTTTATCACTTTTGTACTTGGGTCCCTAATTTTATAAATTGTATTTTCCGCTATCTTTTTTTTCAATTTCCACGCCAATATTTTGGTAGATTTAATGCCACTTTCATATTGTCTCTGTTTCAAAAACATTAAATCTTTCTTGATTTCTTGTGTGGCTATATTGTTAATTTCGTTCCTAATGTTTTTGATGTCCCTTAATATATCCTGTGTTAAGTCCCTTTTATGTCTTCTTTCTAATTCCTTTAGTTTCTTACTCAACTCTTCTAATTTTCTATTCTTATCTTTTTTCCTAAATGAAGCTATTGCTATAATTTTCCCTCTTAGTACCGCCTTCAGAGTATCCCATAGTATGGGAGGTGGTACTTCTCCGGTATCATTGAACTCTAAAAAGAGACTAATTTCTGATTTAATTTGTGCCTTGAAAGGTGAATCATTCAATAGACTTGAGTTCAATTTCCATGTATTATTTTTTAACCGTAAGTTAAAATCAATGGATAAATATATTGGTGCATGGTCACTTATATCTATCGTTCCAATTCCACAAGTATATATTTTATCCTTATCTTTACCAAATGTTATAAAATAATCTATCCTTGTATAAAGAGAGTGTGGGGCAGAGTAGTAAGTATAGTCCTTTCTATTAGGAAAAAGGTCTCGCCATATGTCCATTAATCCTACCTCCTCAAAAAGTGCATTCACTTTGATATATGGAGATTTCATATCGTATGTTTTCTTGCTAGACGAGTCTAATTTTGGCTGCAGGTGTATATTTAAATCCCCTCCACAGATCAAAAGGCCTTCTGTTTCTGTTACCATAATATTAATAATCCTTTGGAAGAAGCTAATATCACTCTTTGGTGGGGCATAAACATTTAAGAGGGTGATCAAATTCCCATCTATTTTCCCTTTTACTAGAATAAATCTGCCCTCTTTATCACCCATTTCAGATACTTTTTCAAAGTTTAATTTGCTTGAAATAAGGATTGCAACTCCTCTCCTATGTCCTGATTTGTATGAAGAAAAAAACAGATTAGTAAAACCCATTCTCTTTAATTTTACGTGCTCCTTATCTGTCATGTGGGTCTCCTGTAAGTAGACTATATGGGCTTGTTCTGCTTTCACTTTAGTTAGGATTTTAGTACGTTTAATTGGATTTAACAGCCCATTAACATTGAAAGATATAAATTTTACTTTATCACTAGCCATATGTAATCAGCGTATGTCCATAAAGCAAGTAAAATTAAACTTATCAGATCTACTCCCTAAACAGACAAACATATCAAACATAAACATCAAATACAGAGAAAAAAAACAAACAAAAAACTGTGATTCCAAGGCTGGGGTCTCTAAGAAATGACCCTGTGTAGAGCTAGAGAAAACGTCTAGCTGTGGAGGAAAGCCTCTCCCATATATGGGCTGAGGGCCCCCATCATGGCACTTGAGGCGGCAGAAAACAAAGTCGTTGTTCATTTCACAAAAAGTGTGTCCTTATGTGTCTCTCGCTTATATCTGTGTAGTCTCATCCAATTGGGGTAAAGATATTCTCACAAAACATCTTGAAATATATTTAACACCACGTATTTTTACCTCATTTTAACGTCCGACAGTACTTATAGCTCCTCTGGCGAGGGCATGATCTGTCTTCTGAAGGTTCGCAGTCTCGCCCTGATATCTTTCTCTCGCTCGTCGTCTGTCCCTCGCTGAGTTGGACCTCTCGTGGTTTCCCAGGCGGTACGGGACAGCTGCTCGACCAGACTCTCCTTCGGTGTAGTCACATTAACTGGAAGTCCTCTGTCCTTCATGTCTGTAGTCGCCTCCTCCGCCGTCTGATACAGAACTATTCCATCCTCATAAAACACTCGTAGTTTTGCCGGGAACGGAGTATGGAAGCGGATGAAGACTTCATTATTTCCAGAGCTATTAAAACAAGCATTATGAAAAAAAGAAAGAAATCTCAAGTCTTATCCCTACACTGTCATTTGTGAACCACAAAAGCGTGCATGACAGCAACTTAATGTGGTCAAAATGAAAGTCGGGGGCTGTTTTAAAAATGATCATGAAAAGGTTACATGCTCTGATCTCATAGAATAACTGTTTAGCTTGTGACTCGCTTCACAGAGTCAAGAGGATCAATGAACACTGTTAACATTCATTGCAAAATGTATAACTTTTTAAGGTGGCAAAGTATGGGGGCATCTTTAGTTTTTTAAATATATTTTGCTGGGAAGATGGGAAATAGGTGAAGGGAATACAGGCAAAAACAGAGTTTGTATTATTCAAATGAGCTTGACTGTCTTCCATTGAGAGCATTTCTATTGAGGCTTCAGTGAACAGGTGAGAGTTCAACTGAAGGGCCAGATTGATTTTTCATGTCAGTGTCAGGTCATTGCTGGATTCCCCCCCAGCAATGACCTGGATGGCATCACATTCACTTTACTTTGAGCACTGGTAATTTCAGAACATGGATAGACTCCAGAAACAGCTTCAGTAGGCTGCCATCTTGTGGTTAAAACAGCTCACGATAACTAACAAAAGCAACGCAAAGACATGGAACAAATTAGTCAATAAACTTAATTCAGATTAAATATCACTCCATCCCATGGCCAATTAAATACAATTCCGCATATACTAGTGATTAGTTATTAATATTATCTATTGATCTTTTGCTATGTAGAGCAATATCCCCCTGGACAATGTTTACTGTCCTCCAGCACTGCTACTGATGCAAAATCTGTTCAACTCCGTGTAAACACATCCCTTAAAACATTATTTTACTAACATTTGAAAGGCATATACATGTGTGTTGGCTTTCCAAAATGCCAACTCACGACCTGTTATTAATTACAGTAGTTATTTATTGTATTGTATTGTCCCATCAGTATTGTGGAATAGCATGGCAAGCAGGTATCCATATAACTAAAAAAAAGCTTCAAATTGCCTATTTTTTAAAACGAAGTCATCAGTACAAACTTCTATTTTAAGTCCTCTATTAATGATTGCTTATATTTGAATATATATTGTTTGCACAAAGACCACTTATATTATATTTATTCAAGGTGAAACGTCTGCCCCACTGGGAAGCCTATTACCTCCAGGAACCATGTTACTTAGCCTACTACTTCCTCTACTGTAGAAGCCTAGGAGCCAGAAGACCATCGAAAATGATGGTCTTATAGCTACTGTTTTACACTGTATATTCTTCCGCGGGTACTAGGATAACAGCTTTTCATTTAAAAAATGTATTATTATAGAGCTTAATAACGAATTTGTCACTATTATGCACATATAAATGCTAAACAGATATCATAATACCATATTTCATTGTTAAAAAAGAAGCTATAATATGCATTGCGCGGAGAGATATCACACATCGTTGGGCGCAAACGGGAGCGCGAGCACGGCGCATACAGGCGAGGGACAGTTTCCTGTCTGTGGCGTTTGGTAAGTGAAAGATTCGCTCTCTCTTACAAACTTTGGATAAATATAAGCAGTTTTGGGGAGTCTTAGATAGTGGTGTTTTGGGGTAGGTTTTAGTTGAAGCAAATGTGCTTTATTTTTTTGTGGCTCTTGTTTATAGTCTCCTTAAAGGAGTTTAATGTTCTGGGATGCGCGAGCGCTTTCTTTCTTTAACGAAACTAGCTTAGCATTGCCGTTCGACAGCTGGTTCTCTAAAATAAATGTGTATAAATTTGTGTTTCATTGAGTAAATCATTAAGATTGCAATGCGTCTTAACAAAACATTGGTTCCAGTTTTATGCCGAAACCCCAAGTTTGTTCATTTAAATTTTCAAACGCTATTAGAGTGCACAGAAATTGTGCTAGCTGATGCATAATGATGTCATCACTCTGCGCCCATTTATTGGCATGTTATTTATTATGGACGTTACCGGTTTGTTGGTGGGACGCAGCAGGTTTCCTGTTACAAACTAATTTTACCTGAATGCTCATCAGATACATCTTCTGTTGTTTTGTTTTTTTTGCATGCAAAGATAAGTAATTTATCTCCTCTTGCAGGTAGTGTACATGAGCTCAAAGTGATCGCGTAGACCTGTGCAGACTGCATCCCAGTCTGTCCGTGCTGCCACCATGGCCTTTGTACCCGCGCCCAGTCCCACTGTGGTGGACCAGACCACACTTATGAAGAAGTACCTGCAATTTGTGGCAGCTCTAACAGATGCGAACACACGTAAGTTCATAAACCTTGCTGTGTATTTTTTGGTGTCAGATGTTTGAAAAATCTGGAAAAAATTACTTAGTTTTAGAAAACATCTATTTGTTTTTGTGAGGATTACTGTTTCAAAATGCAGATTTATTGTTTGAATAGCTGCATGTATTTTTAAGCCTCTAAACACTTAAATGCCCTTATGGGTTTAAAAGGTTTTATCCAACAGTAATCCAGCAGTTACAGATAAATTGTTGGGATTTAGAGGCATTATCCAATTTAAGTATGGATACTTGGCATACATATTTAACGGTTATTAGGAGGAAGATGTGTGTGCATTAGTTTTTTTTTTTTATAAAAGTGTTGTGGACATGTCAGTTGATTTTGGCCTTGTTCACTGATATTTGCCATTAATCAAAAAGGGAGTGACATTTGCCAATGACAATAGTTAACGGTAATCAATTTTGCACAAGCTAAATGTTCATAGGTAATGTGATGAGGAGCTGAGCAACTTTAAAAGATTCAGTTATCTTATACGGTGCAGATTTCCTTGATTCCTTGTTTATAAAGAGCGAGATAGATGACATTAACAACAAAACCCTGAAATATCAGTAGCAGTGGCTGTTGGCAAAATTGTTACTTTAAACTTCAGGGTCCACCCAGAATTTTGCAATTAGTATATGAAATAATAAATGTACATATTTTTTGATGGGCAAGGGAATAGTTAATGTGAGAAAGGCACATTTCTTATGCACATTAGTTATTAGATGCAGCTCGTTACTCCTGTTTGGTGTGTCCAAAATTGCTCAGATGAGGTCCCTGTGCTTAGCATGAGCGATGTGATGAGAGCGATATGCTTTAGTCCAGTCAAAGGTACGTATGTGTGGGAGAGTGCTTGTGAGTGTGTGCGTGTGTGTCTGTGTGATTCTTGATGTACCTTTTGATTAGCCTGGACGCTGAAAGTAAAACTGATAAGATCTGAGAGCCCCTGCTGAGCACATGGAGATAACAATGACACCTGGAACTGTATCATTAGCAAGTTTGATTAATGGTGACACTCTTGTCCTTCAACTTCCAGCTGATGAAACTAAACTGAAGATGATGCAGGAGGTCAGCGAGAACTTTGAGGTGAGTTTGATGAATGTTTCCAATCTGTGATGGAGTAGATTCATTTTCTTTGTCTCTAAAGATAGATTATGGTGGATTTTTGGTAGTTTTTATGGATCTTACTAAAATGTAATTGTGTGAGATTTTGAGTGGTAACTGGAATCCTAACCTTAAAAATGTTGGTATTATAAATGTTGAGAATATTTGCAGAGATGAAAATGCTTTGATACAGGAAACTTTTGGATTTATACTTGTAATCTATTTGTGGCACCATTAGTAATGAGAAGTTATATCTGAGTTGGTTTTGGATGCATGTAGGTAAACAAACTTTGAAAAAGGAAATCTCCAAATAACTGTCTATAACACAGTTTTGTTATTTAAAATTGACTTGCCTTCATATTTGTACTGTAAACAAAGACCCACAGATGGAATATAAAGTAAAGTATTGGTATAGGTAATATTGTCTATTAGCTTGGTAATGCAGGCTACACCAGAAGCCCTATTGGTCATTACCATGGGATGTTAGGTTATCAGATGAGAACTTCTAATGTATTAATGTAAGCCTGCAGAAACACGAAAACGCTTGTAACAAAGTTGTTGTTTTTTTTTTGTACTTGACTATTTCAGAATGTGACCTCTTCACCTCAGTACTCCACCTTCTTAGAACATATCATCCCTCGCTTCCTTACATTTCTTCAGGATGGAGAGGTGCAGTTTCTTCAAGAAAAACCAACACAGGTAACTTTAAAAAGATGTGTTATCTATCTAGATTGGTGTGAGTCTTTAACATACCTGTTGTAAAGGTGTCTGGTTTCTCTTTGTTATAATAGAACTAATATCACATCTTTTTGCTACATAAAGCACCACTTGATTAAATCAACAGGACACGATTACTGAAATGTTAATCAATGGATAACTGAACTAGACCCATCAATTGGATAGCGGTCTCTGAGCTGTACTGTTAGCTAGCTGCATCTTTTGGTTGTTCTATGTAAACATTAGAAAAAGTCGCTCCTTCAGTGACCCTGAAGATGATGACTTGTGCCTACTTTTCAGTAATTGAGTCATGAGGTTTTGCTTAGAGCACCACAAGGCAAGTGTTTTTCAAATGCAGACATCTCTACAACTGATAACACCAAAGCTAATCAATTCACACCAAAACAATCTACATGGATGAACAGCAAAATGCACAAATTGAGTGACTGAGTTACTTTAACTTATTTCCGTTATATTCAGTAGTGTGCAGAAAAATCTACAGCTAATATCAACAAAGCTTATCACCTGACAGCACAACAGTGTAGAAGGATGAACAGAACCAGAGAAAGCTGCATGAATTGATTGAGTTACCCAAACTTACTGTTTAGCATGGATTTCCCCCCCTTACAGAGCTGTTAAATGTTTGTGGTACATTAGTCAATGAAATTCATTATAACACATCTAATGAATTTAGTGACTGTTGGATTTAATCAAAGTTGTATTATTGTAGGATATTTACCTTACAATATAAAGCACCTTGAGGCAACTGTTGTGATTTGACGCTATATAAATAAAATTGAACTGAATTGAATTGAAATGATATGAGTGTAATGAAGTTTGAATTCTTAATTTAAACGTGATTACCTGTTATTTATTTCATTTTATTTTAATTTTTTAAGCAATTGCGAAAGCTAGTGCTGGAAATCATCCATCGCATTCCAACAAATGAGCACCTTCGTCCCCACACCAAGAACATCCTCTCTGTGATGTTCCGCTTCCTGGAGGTATGAGCCCCTGTTTTCTTACAACATCGTGATTTTTTTTATGGTTTTATACCTGTCAGGTGCTTTAAAATTATATTGTCAATATTCTTACTGTAAATATTTTGCATCTTGATGTTTGATTTTTACCACTCACTGTGAATAGTAGGAATTAGTAATTTATCATATATGTAATTATGCATTGCACACATGAAGTCAGGTGGCTGCTTTTTATGTTTATATTTCCCCCTTTGTTTGTTTTTTTGTTTTTCTAGATTGAAAGTGAGGAAAATGTGCTGATATGCCTTCGCATCATTATTGAGCTACACAAACAGTTCCGGCCTCCAATCTCTCAGGAGGTGAGCATCTTTGTGTTCTGTGTTTAAAGTTTGTTGGGCATTGTAATGACAGTTGAGAAAGTGATGATGCTGATATTATGTGTGTCTTCAGTCTGAATTCTTAGTTAACTAATAATCAGTTAAAAAAAACCCTGATCATTGGTCATAATGATCGTGGCTCAAGAGTTGGCAGTTCGTCTTGTAATCGGAAGGTTGCCGGTTCGAGCCCCGGCTCCAACAGTCTCGGTCGTTGTGTCCTTGGGCAAGACACTTCACCCGGTGGTGGTCAGAGGTAGGGCTGCTCAATTAATCGAATTTTAATCTAAATTACGATCTGGGCTTTCAACGATCATTAAAAATGACTGAGCCGATTATTAGCACCTCCCTCGTGCTTTACTCTCACGCTGCTCCGTGTAACAAAGTTCACTAAACATAGATGTTTACATTTTTCATGTCTGTGAAGGTTCTCAGTCATCCAGGTCATCGTAGTCAAAGGAGCTTGCAAAGAAAAGCGTCTGGACTTCTTTAAGTTGCATTTTTCATTTATTTTTTATATTGCAAACATTTGCACTGTTATCAGTATTTGCACACTATTTTATATAATTTTTTGACAATCTTTAAAGCCATTATTCAATACATTGTTATTGTTAAATAAATATCGTCAAATAATCGAGATCTCAATTTCAGTGAAAATAATCGTGATTATCATTTTTGCCATAACCGAGCAGCCCTAGTCAGAGGGCCCGGTGGCGCCAGTGTCTGGCAGCCTTGCCTCTGTCAGTGCGCCCCAGGGCAGCTGTGGCTACAATAAAGCTTGCCATCACCTGTGTGTGAATGTGTGTATGAATGGGTGAATGACTGAATGTAGTGTAAAACGCTTTGGGGTCCTTAGGGACTAAGTAAAGCAGGCCATTTACCATAAATGCTGTCCTTAATGAAGAAATATGATCTCTTGAAGGACACTTTTTTTTTATAAATGGCCATTAGATGTGATGAGTCATAATTAACAAATACAGTAAATACTTTATCTCTTAAAACACACAGTGATCAATAAAAATATGACTAGCAAACTAAACATGTTTAGAAGAACAAGACTTGAATGAGAGACAGCAGCGGCAGAAGTACTTGTGTAACTTTTCATGAAAAATAGAACATTTAAGTAGTTTGTGTGTATTAGATCAACATGTTTACTGTATTCTTCTCTTCCCAGATTCACCACTTTTTGGACTTTGTGAAGCAGATTTACAAAGACCTTCCTAAAGTTGTTGTAAGTAAAGGCTTTTCAGCAGGTGGTTTTGGGTATAGTGATAGTAAAAGTGTTGTTTCTGATGTGACTCTGTTTTTAGTGAAAGCACTTTTAAGTTGCCATTGTTTTCTCTCACTGCTCGCCTTCCTTGCCACCTGTATCTTTATCAAGTCGTAATTTCCTTCTATTTCTACTTTCTTCTAGGCGAGGTATTTTGAGAATCCACAGGTGATAGCAGAGAACACAGTTCCCTCACCAGAAATGGTGGGGATGATCACATCAGTGCTGGTTAAGACTGCACCTGAGAGGGAAGATAGTGAAACACGAACAGTGAGCTAACCGCCCCTTTCTAGCTGTTGTTTCTACTTAATACTGTCTACTTTTTACAGTACTGCCTGCAGCCAGTGGAGGGTAGTAGTGCACTGTTTTGATACAATAAGAGCAACTGCAACAATACCATGATATAAAATACATTGTGCTCTTATTTTTAAAGCAGCGACCTGTTTTACATTTTCAGCATTATTAGAGTAATGAATTCTCTGCTCCGGGTAAACTGAACATTTATAAGCCATACAGTTTTGTCAGTTTAATCTGATGCTGCATATAATTTTTGTCTCGCTAGGAAACTTTGTCCATTATTAAATGTAAATTTCATAAACTCTTTTCCTTAAAATGAGTTCTGGTCTTCATTGGACAAAAATGACAGTGGAAGCATAACTCCAAAAATCCAGAAAATGTGAACGCAAACAGTAGTTGTTATTACTCCACTGAGCTATTTACCTCCTCTTTATGCAGCAGTATTGCATTTCCTGGAAACAGTTTTTATGTCCAGCTTTTGTGTCACTCAGGACTCACATTTGTCCTTTTCTTTCTGCCTCAAGCACACCATCATCCCGCGGGGTTCTTTGTCTCTCAAGGTGCTAGCAGAGCTGCCTATCATAGTGGTGCTGATGTATCAAGTGAGTGTAATACTCTTGAACTTTTGTAATATACACATCTGTTCACACAGGAAAATAAGGCAATGTTGTTCCAGAATGAGAAAAAAAGAATGAAGGTTGCTTCAAAATGGGACGTTTTCTTGCTTATAAAACATTTTATAATATATTATGTTTAAAACTTGTAATCTAAATGCAAAGGAAACACTAAATAACAGCAATGTATTTTTGGTACCGGTATATACATTACAATGTGTATATCAAAATGTTGGAGGGTTTTTTTTGTGTAGTAACTCAGGTTGTATGTTTGCTCTGTCTCCTCAGCTGTACAAACTAAACATTCACAATGTGGTGTCAGAATTTGTGCCTCTCATCATGAACACCATCATGCTTCAAGTGTCTCCCCAGGCCAGGTAAAGTATATCCGGCTAAAAGCATCTATGTGAGCCGTGGGAGTGTATCTCAGATACGAGTTTGAGTAATAACTTTTATTTCCAATTTACAGCCTTTGAAATGGGTTTGAGGAACTGATTTCATTTTCCTCCTTTTTTTTTCTTTCTTTTTTTTTTTTTTGCTAATGCCAAGTTAGCTGACAGTGTTGCTTGGCTCTTTGCTTGCTTGCTAAAACCTACTTGGGGAAGGTAAAATTGTTTTAAAAAAATTGTTGTTTTAGTAAGATACGAGACCTTTCTGGGTGGGGAGAGGGTTTTGTTAAGCATTCTGAACAGAAGGGAAATGGAGCAGAATTAATTTAACACAAAATACCTGAGCAGTCTCTAGCAGATACAGAGAAACAGTTTCTGCTATGACGCAAGCAAATAAGTCACCCTTGTAGAATTGACTCCCACGATTTTAACCTCTGTAATTACTGCAGGCATACATCATCATTAACACTGTCATCAGTGTTTTGATGGGACTAAATGACTTTTTTGTTTCTTTTTTTTAGACAACACAAGCTTTATAACAAGGAGCTGTATGCAGACTTCATTGCTGCCCAGATCAAGACACTGTCATTCCTGGCCTACATCATTCGAATCTACCAGGTACTTCTTATTGATGGTTAATGACACTGCAAAACAGTGTCATTTGATCCTGCTGAGTGAAGTAACATAAATGTAATTTCAGATGCATCTTTGTATGTGTCATGATGTTGTGAATCATTTGCACGTGTTTGAATTTTGTTTCTGCACATAGCTGTTGTGATTGGCAGGAAAAGGTGTACTATTTTCTGTTTAGTAATTGGAAGACAATGGAAAAACGAAGCTAAAACTGAGTTACACTTGCTTTAGTTTCTTGAACCAAAATAATAATAATAATAAATAATAATAGCACAAATAGCTTCTCTGAATTTACCACCTGCTTTATTCACTGTGTGTAAACATTCTGAGACAACTTGTACTGATTTCAAAAACACTGACAGAAATTAGAACCCACTTACAGGAATTGTGTGTGTGTGTGTGTGTGTGTGTGTGTGTGTGTGTGTGTGTGTGTGTGTGTGTGTGTGTGTGTGTGTCCCCGCATTGCAAAGAAAGAGCTTGAAAAAGATTTTCTTTGTATTATTACTGCCTTCTTTTTTTGTTTTGTTTTTGTTTTGTTTTTGGTGTGTGACTGCCCTCAGAATAATCCATTTTAAAATAATCCTAATCATTAATCATACTGTATGTGTTTGTCTACCATATTAGGACTTGGTAGCAAAGTACTCTCAACAGATGGTAAAGGGTATGCTGCAGTTGCTGACCAATTGCCCCTCTGAGACCGCTCATCTCCGCAAAGAACTGCTGATTGCAGCCAAGCACATCCTCACAACTGACCTGCGTAGCCGTACGTATATGGACACAAACACATTCTGTGTAATCCATCCTAACAAAGAATGATTTGATGTCTCGAAAATATTTTTTACAGTCTTAAAGTCTTTTTTCTTTTTTTTTTCTTTTTTTTGGCACTAGACATGTTTTGCCTTTTTCTAAAACGTTAATGCTAAGTGTTACTTAATGTGTTTGTTCTAGTCAAAAACACCAGCAGCCTGGATCCTTTCCAAAGCATACTTGAGCTTACACATTTCCAGAGGTGTGGACTCGAGTCACATGACTTGGACTCGAGTCAGACTCGAGTCATTAATTTTATGACTTTAGACTTGACTTGAAAAAATGTTCTAAGACTTGTGACTTGACTTGGACTTTTACACCAATGACTTGGGACTTGAATTGGACTTGAACCGGTTTACTTGAAAAGACTTGATATTTTACCCCAAATATAAAATTTAACATGCATATTATATAGAGATTGAAAATGTGACGTCATTCACGGGTAGAACCGCAAAGGATTCTGGGAACTCGTGGCAAGCGGTACTAGCGCACGCAGGCTTTCAATTAAAATCAGTTATACAGCGATAAAAAGAAACACAAAAATGTCAAGAAGCCGTTGTATTATTAACTGCAATAGCCGGTCGCATGACAGCCACGGGAAGCCGACGGGTAAAGAGATCGGTTGTTATCGGATTACGTCGTTGAAGAGAAATTGTTCGAGCCATGTTTCCGAAGTAACAAAGACGCGACTGGATTGCAGCCATTCAAAGACCAAATATAACGTCCCAGAACACTCCAGCTCACAGGTTAGTCTGCTCCAAGCATTTACACGAAGGTCAGTGTTTTTTAGTAGTTAATACGTCATTTTTCATAACATAATTGGTGATATAGGTTACAAGCAAGTCTGGCGCTGAACAGAAATTGTCGCGCTATGCTTCTTTGTTTATTGTGCATAAATAGTAAATTATCCTGACACAATATTGTGTTTCGCTTCTGTTATTATGGTACACTGACAAAAACATATACTTTTATTCACAGGATAAAACAGGTTTTTTGTATCACCAATTGTCCAGTACGATTACAGCATACAGTATTATTGTCACTGCTACATTTCTGTGATGCTACCAGAAATTATTTCCACTGCTAATTAATTACCGTTGAGCTCAAAGGTCCTATTAATAAACGGTTAAGGAATGTGTATTTATGACGACAATTTGTGAGACTGGTAAACTTATGATACGTACGATGGTCTTTCGTTCTACACGGTGCATTTCAAGGTCCTGTACCCATCCGTCGGTAAACTGTACCTGGGCTTGTTGCAGTGACCTGAAGTTACTAAACTTCATGAGTGTATGCACTCACTCCAAGAACCGTATAATTATAAATATGCATATAAATATGCTAAGATGAGATAGCTGACTTCATCCAACTAGCAAATGTTTTCCAGGCTACGTTGGTGATACAGTTTTTTTTTAATGTGTATGATATTTTTGTCATGCGATTTTAAAGCTGGTCCTACAACCGCATCCAAGAATAACATGCAGCTTATCTCAGAACTGTCGGTGAAAATTATTATTGGAGCTAGGTTTAATTGAGCTGCATTTTAAAGAGGTGCAATTTCACAATTTGTGTATATTTTCTAAGTTCACTATTTTGTCATGTGTTGAGAAAAACACAGATTTTAAAATTACATGGTCTAATATTTACATTTAGCATAACTGCAACATTATTTTTTCATTTTTTTTTTTTAAAGACTCGAAAGGACTTGAAATTCAAAGTTTCAGACTTGTGACTTGACTCGGACTTTTACACCAGTGACTTGAGACTCGACTCTGACTTGCCTGACATTACTTGAGACTTGACTTGAGACTTGAGGATAAAGACTTGAGACTTACTTGAGACTTGCAAAACAATGACTTGGTCCCACCTCTGCACATTTCACTCTTTCCAAAATAAAATTTTTATTAGCTGTCAAAATGTAGCTATAGAACCTCATTTTGAATTGGTGACTGAGAGGTTAAAAGTGAGACTGTAGATGAAATGGAATGAAAGCACAACCATCCATCAGTGAAGCCTTGACATAGCACGACACATTTTGGATGATTTTCTGCATTTTACTGCAAGTTACTTCTTCTGCTGCAGGTCAAACCACTTTTACTGATTTTGGCTTATTTTCTGTGACAGATTTACCAACGCTGTTAGGTGTTTGCTGTTAACCTCCTGCTGACAAAGCAGTGTCAGGCACAGTGCTAAATTTATAATATTAAATAAACCAAATGGCATGTAGTTTTTTTTTCGTGTATTAATCACAAATAAAAGCATTTCCAGTAACACCCTCTTAATATATTCTTTTACTGCTTTTATTTAATTCTGTCACCCATCAGCTGCTGTTTCAGGTGCAACTATCAGCTCTGAATTCACAATATCTACTTCATTGTGTTTCAGAGTTTATCCCATGTATGGACAAACTTTTTGATGAGTCCATCCTCATCGGTTCTGGCTACACTGCTCGGGAGACGCTTAGGTAAGTTCTTTGTATGTGTAGTCACGATCATTCGAACTCCTCTGTGTCAGAACAGCCTCTTATGGATGATTTCTCAGCCAGGTGCATGTTAAGTGTCCTAGCATATTAATCAGGTAGTTCTCAGTACTGCAAAATTCTCAAGGAAGCTGACTGAAAACACTGCAGCACAGAAGGCACTGTCAAGTTGTCATGTACAACCTCGTCTCCAGAGTGCAGGCTGCTTGCACATCCTCCTTTAGTTGGATTGCAAAACCTCCTTGACCCGCCTCAGTTGCCAAACTAGCTCACCTCATCAACAAAATGCCTGTCATTTCACATTAGTAATACATAGGAAGCACGGCAGCTGGATGAGATCTGGCAGGATTATCATTGTCACTCATTAGCTTGTCTTCTCTCTCCCTTTCTCTCTTCATCCCAAAGCTACTTTCCATATCCTTTTGTTCTTTCAGCCTCTTTGATTGCTTTTCTCTGCCTTTTAGAAAATACGGCTTCCTCACTAAGCCAGTCTGTTCAGTTTGTACCACTATTTAGTAATGAAATATGATTATGATTCACCTCCAAATGTCACAGTTACATATCTGTCTTATTTTCTAGACCCTTGGCCTACAGCACACTAGCAGACCTGGTGCATCATGTGCGCCAGAACTTGACCCTGACAGATTTATCTCTAGCTGTGCAGCTCTTTGCTAAAAACATTGATGACGAGTCACTTCCCAGTAACATTCAGACCATGTCCTGCAAGCTGCTGCTCAACCTGGTGGATTGTATCCGCTCGAAATCAGAGCAGGAGAACGGAAATGGGCGAGACATCCTGATGAGGATGCTGGAGGTGGGTTGCACAAGGCTCAATTGAAAAGTCTTATTTATTTCAATAGACATATGGCTAGATAAATATTGAAAATTTTCCCTCTTTCCTTATCTTTATCAACAGGTGTTTGTACTTAAATTTCACACCATTGCACGGTACCAGCTTGTGTCCATCTTCAAGAAATGCAAACCTCAGTCAGAGATGGGTGTTGTTGATCCAGGGGCGATACCTGCGGTGCCAGCCACACCCACTCCATCCACCACCCCTGCCATTCCACCACCTGCTCCTCCAACTCCTGTTACTGTGACACCGCAACCACCTGCAACGCCCTTTGACCGAGGTGGTGAAAAGGAAGACAAGCAGACCTTTCAGGTGTCGGATTGCCGCAGTTTGGTCAAGACCTTAGTGTGTGGAGTGAAGACAATTACTTGGGGTATCACCTCTTGCAAGGCACCTGGAGGTGAGTGGGGACACACAAGTGGCACTTATTGCAAACCTATTGATATCTAATAAAATCCCACATGCTCGACTATTCTTGCCTGATTAAAAAGCATCTAGAAAAATGTATAAATGCACACGTAACAATAATTTCATAAGGAAATTCAAGATTTTATCATCTCAAAATGTGATTCCCCCCCCCCCCCCCCCCCCCCCTTAACAGAGGCTCAATTCATTCCTAACAAGCAGCTCCAGCCTAAGGAGACTCAGATCTACATTAAGCTGGTCAAATATGCCATGCAGGCTTTGGACATCTACCAGGTACAACCTAATAAAAACTGACTGTACTGCAGGGGTGATGGTGTCTCATAACAGACAATCATGGAGTAGTGGTATAATTCATGTGTATCATGACCAGGTGCAGGTGGCAAATAATCAGCAGACATACATCAGGGTGGCTAACTGCCAGACTGTACGCATGAAGGAGGAGAAGGAAGTTTTGGAGCACTTTGCTGGGGTCTTCACCATGATGAACCCTCTTACATTTAAAGAGATTTTTCAGACCACCGTTCCCTACATGGTGGAGAGGATCTCGAAGAACTACGCACTGCAGGTATGTCTTGTCTCCCCTATCAAGAGAAAATAACATGGGATAAGGTCTTTGGTCTTGATTAATCACTTGCTCAAATTCCAATTCTTGTTCTCTTTTGTTTTCTAGATCGTGGCAAATTCGTTCCTGGCCAACATCTCAACGTCTGCTCTGTTTGCCACGATCCTAGTAGAGTATCTTCTTGAAAGACTGCCAGAGATGGGCTCCAATGTTGAGCTGTCAAACCTCTACCTCAAGCTCTTTAAACTTGTTTTTGGCTCAGTATCACTGTTTGCTGCTGAGAATGAGCAGATGCTCAAGGTAAATGGATATTTCTTTTAGTTTTTTTGGGGGGCGTAGTGGCAGACTATTTCACTTATTTCACTGTACCATTGCCATGTTTTACTGATAAGACTTTACCTTTTCATCAGCCGCACCTCCACAAGATAGTAAACAGCTCCATGGAACTGGCTCAATCAGCTAAGGAGCCCTACAACTACTTCCTGCTTCTCCGTGCTCTCTTCCGTTCCATTGGTGGAGGCAGCCACGACCTTCTGTACCAAGAGTTTCTACCCCTTCTGCCTAACCTGCTACAAGGTAAAAACCGCACACAGCATTACTCTGAATTACAGACAACTCATGTATGAAATATTGTAAGCACCTATTTCCATTTCTATTAGGATTGAACATGCTTCAGAGTGGCCTTCACAAGCAGCACATGAAGGACCTGTTTGTGGAGCTCTGTCTGACAGTGCCAGTGCGTCTGAGCTCCTTGTTGCCATATTTACCCATGCTAATGGATCCACTGGTATCTGCACTCAACGGCTCTCAGACTTTGGTCAGCCAAGGCCTTCGTACCCTGGAGCTGTGTGTGGACAACCTACAACCTGACTTCCTTTACGATCACATCCAACCTGTCAGGGCTGAACTCATGCAGGTAGGGCGTTGTTTTTGTGATAATGATTACAGTTTTTTCTCTTCTCATAGAAGAGAATGAAAATGTTTTATTGATTATATACAAGGATAACTCAAAAGCTTCCATATAGCCACGTTCCCCCTCAATGTACCTGGTGTGTTTTTTCTTAAACTTATAGTTTATTCCCTTCCTACTCTTTGCTCTAGGCTTTGTGGCGTACTCTCCGTAATCCAGCAGAAAGCATCTCCCATGTAGCGTATCGGGTGTTGGGAAAGTTTGGAGGCAGCAACAGGAAGATGCTCAAGGAGTCTCAGAGACTACATTATGTAGTGACTGAGGTCCAGGGGCCCAGCATCAAGGCTGAATTCACTGACTGCAAAGCATCCATACAGCTACCCATGGAGAAGGTAAAATATGATCAGGTCTTTTTGTGCCCTTTTCTTTTCTTTGTAGATATTTCTAAAGAGCAGAAAACATTAACCCCAATAACTGTAATGTGAAGAAAATGCATAGATTTTGCGTTAAAATATGTCATATTTTTATGTGCATAATTACCCCGGCACAGGTCGATTTTGAGCCAGGAAAAGGCCTTATGCTATCCTCAGTGTTGTTTAGCTTTTTGCCAGAGAGAAAAGATTTGGGAGTATTTCACTTTATAGCACTTTCTTATACCAGTTGGACTCTTTCTTCCCCTTTTTTCCTTTTTTGATTTACTTTTAGAAGGAAAGAATTAAACGTAAAAGAGTTTGATATTCCTCATTATTGTTCTCCACTGGGAGCAATATGTCTTTGTCACAGTTTTGTGTGTGTGAAAGAGAAAGTGAGTGAGGAGATGTGTGTGTCCTCCAGGTAATTAAATTCATCTCTTGTTTCTCCTCCTCATCCCCAGTCAGTAATCATCAATCTAGTGTGGGCCACCATGACGGCATTATTTACTCTCACTAATGGCTGCTCCTTCTTTTTGGCTATCAGTCTGCGTGTTTGCCATCATCATCATGGGCGCAGGCAGCCGACAGAAACCCACACAGACTGTCACATGCTGCACAGCCACATGTTATGGCTAAAGACATAAATCTCTGGCAGGCTTGAGATGCAGCCATGCGGTTTGCTGCCACATTAGGGAAGGGCAACTGAAGGTGCTGTTATATAGACTGAGATAAAAAAAAAAAAAAAAAAAATACAAGTATGCATAACTTGCTGTGGTACAACAGGTAGAAATGGCACATTGTAACTGAATTTAATATATTTGTATTTTCTAGCTTTTATTTGTCTTCTTTAGCTCTTGTCCAACTGTCTTTTACCATATCAGCTGAGAAATCTTCTCTAACACATCTTACTTTTAAATATTATATCTAATTACTAAAGGATTTGTTAGAGGCCCAGTCCTGACTAACACATCTGGTTATAGTAATCCACTGACAGGTCGACAGTTCGGTTTTGCTTGTGCCTTCATTTCCTCTCATGCTCTCTCAGTTGTTGTATTCCTCCTCATGTTCTCTTCCCTGTTCTGAGTGGCATTAATTAGTTCATTTTCTCCCTTTAAGTGCCTGGCTGCCGTGGCTTGACAGCCCATAATGTAGAAATGATAATGACCTTTGCTCAACCAGATGGTGCTCTGTGTTACTTCTCCCAATTAATCACATATGTAGCATATGCAATTTAATTCCCATTTTAATAATTTTAAGGATATTGGAATTGTGAGTCGGAGAAATCTGCAGTTTCTGAATGAAAATGTTGAAGATTTTGAAGTAACATTTGCTGCATTTCCTCTAAGGCGATTGAGACAGCCCTAGATTGCCTGAAGAGTGCCAACACTGAGCCATACTACAGACGACAGGCCTGGGAGGTCATTAAGTGTTTCCTGGTGGCCATGACAAGTCTGGATGACAACAAGCACTCGCTCTACCAGCTTCTGTCTCATCCCAAGTGAGTAAACATTCTTGCTTTGATTTGACTGGAGCATACACTTTAATATTGTTGCCACATGGCACCTGGGTACCATTCCTGATGTAATAAATTATTTGCTCTATTATAGATGTGTTGGAGTTTATACCAAAGAAAAATCATTGACACTACCTAAGGAAGTGTTTACATTCACTTAGTTTTATCTAGAATAAATGAGTTGACAAACGGTGCTGTATCTGCTACACTGGTTTTCCACTTAAGTGATAAAATTACACTTTCGAGTACATACACAGCCAGACTCTGATTAATCACCTACCTTTTTCTACCTTCACTTGGCACAAGTTGACCTTGCCATCTACTTCACCTTTCCTGTCTGCCCTCTCCCACTCACACGAGGTTTTTATGTACATTACCTCCACCGCCTCCAACTGTCTTGCTACCTGCTGACATGTCCCACTTTCTCTTTCCTCCTTGATGTCTTCACCCCACACTGCTTCATCAATTCCCTCTCAAGGGCAGGCATTGCTAATTACACATTTGCAGACACACCCTCTGGCAGGCTCTGCTGCAAGGCGGAAACCCATATATGAACAGACAAACAGGAAAGAAGGTTGTTGTCGGGTGGGTTAGTCACATTACCATCATTGATCCCCGGGCAGGGGCTAATTGACTTTCCCCTGTCTGTTTATTCTACACCATGCCCCTTACACTCTCCTGTCATTATGCACTAACACACATATGCCCACAAATACGTCTTTGTGCACATGGGGGTAATGAAGTGTGTCAGTTACGATCACGGGGGCTGTGCCATCGCCTCTTCAGTCGTCTCGATTTGCATTGTCTTTTCTCTCACTTGAAAGATTTTCTCTCTTTTTCTCCCCCTCCCTTCATCATCATTCAAACATCTCTCTTTGCCTCAGTGTTTGTTCAATCTAAGTATAGGGCTTTGGAGTTGACGTCACGCCGCAATGCATTGTGGGAGCGCAGCTCCATTTTCGGGGTCTACGAATCAAAACAAACACACTGTGTTGGAACAACGACGACAAGAAACATGCTTAAAAGCAGCTCAAAAGAAAACGGACGGTATAGAGACCGATTGCGTCCAGAGGCGAAGCAGCGGTACTTGGAAAAAAAATAGAGTGCATCGCAAATCTGGACCCATATGAAATACGGCAGTGGAGTAAAGACCCAGACGACTTACCGCCACTGTCCTACCCCGATATCTTCACGTATCTTGTTTGTGGAGTAAGCGCTTACACAGCGAACCAGTTTCGTAATTACAAGTCACTGGAGGCGCACATCCAATTTACAAATGGCTGGGCGCAAGATTTGGCTATTTTCAAGCCGCCAAACTCTGAGTACGTCGTCAAAGTAAGTCAGCTGGAGTGCATCGAGTGAAATAGCCATTTTCCACCCCCCACCATAATTAATGTTACACATTTATCATTGAACTGCTAAAATATCGTTATCATATTATATGCCCATAATTGTAAAGTACATGCAAATTAACACATTGATAATCGGGTAAATTATTAACGCCAATTTGTGTCCTTCCTGTCTCATTTCATTTATTGTCTTTACATCAACCAATCAAGTCACTCCATTCTATGTTTGATCGCAATTTCTATAACTTCCGAGACCACCAACGATGATATTATTCAGCTATAAAGTGTGATGTGAACATATTTAGAACTTAACGGAATGAAAATGTCTTGAGCACACCAGCTGATATATCTGGAGACGTAACAGAACTTGATATCAGCTCGTCTCACGGCTTCTATCCAGGCTAGACGCCTTCGTTTGGTAATATCCGATACATGAGCTCCTTCATGTTGCTTCATGTTGGGAAAGCATAAAAAGACAATCGAAACTTATTCCCGTGCCGGTCGTAAGATCGAACATTGCAGCCGACCACACAGCAAGTACGAACCATGGCTATGCTTTCGCTCCTTACTTAGACCCCCAAAATGGCGGATCGGGCCAAAATCCTTTCCACGCCCACCCCCGTGACATCACGCTCCAAAGCCCTATAGAAGAATGGGAGACCCCCCTCCCCCCCCTCCCCCACTGCAATTCATGAAATGCCAAATTGGAAGAACGAAGCAGTGATACTGTGGCATGCCCCAGAATGAGTGAAGGGCAATTGATCTGACATTCTGTAGACCATGCCCGCTGCCATTTTCTCACCCCTCTTCCCTCCCACAGCATCATACGCTCCTTCTCCCTCGTTCTCCAAAGAGCAGTTTTTTTAAATGGCAATAATAAAATGAGACGATCCATCAGGTCTGCCCCTGGCATGTGGCATTATAAAACACAAGCTCAAGCATGGAGAAAGCAGCCGCTCAGTTGCCTTCAGCTGCATTAAATAACAAAAATACCAACGGGGACAAAAAGAATTCAGAAGGAACAGAAAGGAGACAGAAAATTTAAGAACAGGCAATAGATATTGATATATACATTTAAATGTTGTGTGAATGCATATTACATTGCTTTTGGGCTTTTTGAAAAAATTTGCATGCCACTGCCACAATATGTCATCCTTTTTAATCTGTAGACATCCCATTCATTGTTTGGTTTTCTCCTTCATTAGCTTTACTGAGAAGTGGATCCCCAGTGTCATCATTTCTCACCGCTATAAGGCACAAGACACACCTGCCCGCCGAACTTTTGAACAGGCCCTGACTGGAGCATTCATGTCTGCTGTGATAAAAGACCTGAGGCCCAGTGCGCTGCCCTTCGTAGCCAGCCTGATTCGCCATTATACTATGGTTGCTGTGGCTCAGCAGTGTGGTAAGGGACTGGTAATCTTTGTACTATAGATTTAATAGTAGATAATATAGATCTAATATTTAACAGTGTTCACTTTTGCCCTGTGATCAACATTTTATTCTCGGCTGTTCAAATAAATTAGTTCATTTCCGGTTTCCTGTGATACATATGCTTGTAATTGACGTTTAAAATCTACACATACTTTATCGTAAAGTTGTAGCATTCTTATGTTTGACATGAAACATGATCCTTTCCTCTTGTCCTACTCTTTCAACCCAGGCCCTTTCCTGCTGCCGTGCTACCAGCTGGGCAGCCAGCCAAGCACAGCTATGTTCCACAGCGAGGAGAATGGCTCACAGGGCATGGATCCACTTGTTCTGATTGACGCCATAGCTATCTGCATGGCCTACGAGGAGAAGGAGCTGTGTAAGATCGGGGAAGTCGCCCTGGCCGTAATCTTTGATGTGGCCAGCATCATCCTTGGGTCTAAGGAGAGGGTACGTTACTAAGAGGAGGGCATTATATGGTTCACTTATTTAGCAGTCTAACAAAAGCATGAATTGTTTTTCTGCAAATTTGTGGTAAACTAACCCAGCTAAGACTTCATTCTGTCATCCTCGTAAAAATGAATACTCTGCCAAATTGATTACTCTCATTTTCATATTGAAATTTGAACTCTATATCCAACTAGCCTCTGATCAAATTCAATTCATTTTTTAGCATCTTGCAATAATGACTCTGTGTTACGTGTATAGTTTTTAAATGGGAATCGCCCTTAATTACCCTGGCTTCTACATCCCCAGGCATGCCAGCTGCCCCTCTTCTCCTACATAGTGGAGCGTCTGTGTGCCTGCTGCTATGAACAAGCTTGGTATGCCAAGCTTGGTGGTGTTGTGTCAATCAAGTTCCTTATGGAGAGACTGCCTCTGATTTGGGTGCTACAAAACCAGCTCACCTTTCTCAAAGCACTGCTGTTTGTCATGATGGACCTTACAGGAGAGGTGAGAGCAATTGATTACAACTTGTTATGCATTTATTTTATTTATTAAATAACTGTGGTTGCAAAGATTTACCTGGTTGTGCTTTTTTGTAAGCCCTGTATACTGTATAACTTGTCATGTCTTTTTTCTTCCTGTTCAGGCATTTGTATTTATTAAGTTACTGATTTTTCTTTTTTCCCCTGTTTTTTTTTTAAATTTTTTATTTTATTTTATTTTTTTTTATCCACAGGTGTCAAATGGAGCAGTAGCCATGGCGAAGACCACCCTGGAGCAGTTGCTGGTGCGCTGTGCCACTCCACTGAAAGATGAAGAAAAGACAGAGGAGTTGCTAGCTGCACAGGACAAGTCTTTTCACATGGTCACCCATGACTTGGTCCGAGAGGTCACCTCCCCCAACTCGACTGTTAGAAAGCAGGCAATGCACTCCCTGCAGGTGCTAGCCCAGGTCACTGGCAAGAGTGTTACTGTGATCATGGAACCACACAAAGAGGTAAAAGTCTTAACAGTTTTCTCTAAACCTTAAATTCGGATTAATACTTTGCTGCTGTTGCTTCTTAAATGCAATGCATTCATGAATAGAAGGACCTCCAATAAAAAGCTGCAGTATTACTTTCTGTCAGCAGCAGGTGTACACATGGCCAATTTTTTATCTCTATCTAAAGATGAGTGTTGAAATATAAATGTAATGACAACACAAGGGCCTTTTTCATGGGTTTGTCTTTTCTTTAGGTTTTGCAAGATATGGTTCCTCCCAAGAAACACCTGCTGCGTCACCAGCCTGCCAACGCCCAAATCGGCCTGATGGAGGGTAACACTTTCTGCACTACTCTGCAGCCCCGCCTCTTTACAATGGACCTTAATGTCATGGAACACAAGGTCTTCTACACAGAGGTGAGTCATTAGCATAGAGCATTTTGACTTTCTTAATTGTGAACTGCACAGTAATGCAACTGTTAGGACTTTAACCTTGAAAGAAACAATATTGTGGGTTCAAACTTGCTGCTTGGCTTTGGCTCATCTGTTTTAAGTATTTATCCTTTTACACGGTGCATATAAGCTTGATCTAATTTAATGGATCACTGACCTGTTCACCTCTGCTCTTTATGTCATATTTATGCTTTTTCCACTATCCAGCTGTTGAACCTATGTGAGGCAGAGGATGCTGCTTTGATGAAGCTGCCCTGTTACAAGAGCCTTCCCTCTTTGGTTCCCCTCCGTATAGCAGCCCTCAGTAAGTAGGCCCCATTCTGCATTGTTTGTTAGTGTACCAGGGATGGTTACTCTTCTTTTGTGTTCGTGTGCATGTGTGAGTGTGCGTGTCAGATTTAAACCTTCTTAAAATCCCTGTCTAAATCAGTACTGTAGACCACATCTTAAGACTATTATTATAGTCTATTCATGCAAGTGTAGAGTGTCATTAATATTCTTTATCCTCATTAGATGCCCTGGCAGCCTGTAACTACTTGCCACAGTCCAGAGAGAAGATCATTGCTGCCTTGTTCAAAGCCCTCAACTCCACCAACAATGAGCTACAGGAGGCGGGTGAGGGATGCATGAGGAAGGTCAGTGTTACATCATTTCATGTTAATTTTTTCACCTCAATTAAATTTCCTTTTTTGTAGTAGTTTTAGATATATAAAAAAAATGCTTTTCTAAGAGATGAATAACTTTTTATGTTCTCAATATTGCTGTTAGAAATCATGATGCCAGGTTCATGTTGTTAATTTACAGTATCACAATGTGGTGCAAATTTTCAGCAAGGCTAAATGTCTCCTACTTTTAGTTGTGTTTTTCTGCTTGTGAGACCGTCTTTATTTAACTTCTTCTATTTAGAGCTCTTTATCCTGGCGACTGCTTTGTTTTTGAATTGTTTGGAATTAATTTCAAGACTTTATCGATTACTGAGAAAGCTTGTATCTGTGTTACAGCACCTAATTTAACTGCAGTTACCTTGGAGCCACAACAGAGCTTAGACTTGACGCCGTAACCTTTTAAAATATGCATTAATCTGTTTGGTTAAACTATGAGGTGATCTACCCACGAACTGATAATTAAATGTAGTCACAATCGTTTATTTGATTTCAGAGTCAGGTTTTCTGCACCTTTGAAATGGCCTTCTACCGTGTCACTTTTTCCTCTTTCACCTCTTTATTTTTCTGTTTGTATATTATCTTGTTTTCCATTCTTCTCATTTCTTGCTTTACACATAGTTTTTTATTTGTAAGGTCTTTGTTAATTCTCTCCTCATATCATTTCCGCACCCACTTCCATCTTTATGTGGACCTCCGTCAGCTTTATCACACTGTCCCTGAACCAGCTCTGGATACTTCATTAAAGTATCCATGCCATCTTAGCCTCTATCTATTTACTCCAAGCTCTTTGTCCCCTCTCCTATCAATTTATGTGTCCTTATTATTTTATTTTATTTTTTTTCTGCCACCATCACTCCTTTTCACTATCCTGTGATATTTTTTTTTCCTTGCCATTTTCTGTTCTCTCCCTTCTTTCATCTCTGCCCTGCTAGCACTAATGAGCGTTGCCATGGCCAGATCGATACAGGATGGAGTGTTTGTTCTCAACGCTGAGAGGAAAATGAATGTGGCTGCCATGCATCATTCCCTCCCGTGTGTGTGAGGGTGTGTGGGTGTGCGTCATCAGTGTTTGGTTGGCATGTGTGCTCGTTTACAGCTCAACATGCTGTCATTTGAGTGGCCTTATTACTTTAATGGAGACACAAGGGGTAGTGACCAGTTCACGGGGCTAGAAAACCTGAAAAGTCTCATGATTAGGGGGAAAAATATAGAGGTGAAATTAAAATCACTGTGTCCAAAACTTTAGTAAACATCACCACACAAATCTGAATAATATTTGAGTGTTGTATACGTGTTATATTATTAATCAAGGCAAACAAACCACTCGTCACTTTGTCTTGTTGCTGAACATTTCTACTTTGTCCATTCTCCTCTTGTAGTTTTTGGAAGGTGCCACGATTGAGGTTGATCAGATCCACACTCACATGCGCCCATTACTGATGATGCTGGGTGATTACCGCAGCCTGACTCTCAATGTGGTGAACCGCCTGACCTCTGTCACACGACTTTTCCCCAACTCCTTCAATGACAAATTCTGTGACCAGATGATGGTGAGAAACTTACGTCGAATTCTGTGTTAAAACTGGCAGGTTAATACTAAGGCATCAGCTTTTATTTATTCAAAGACTAGTTTTTGATTTTATTTTAGTTAACTAAAAATTTTTGGCACTTAGTTTTTAGTTTAGTTTTAGTCAGCTATCAAAACCTTACTTAAACACAGGCATCTTATTTCTTTTTCTTTCTCAGCAACACCTGCGGAAGTGGATGGAGGTAGTTGTAATAACACACAAAGGAGGCCAGCGGAGCGATGGCAGCGTAAGTAAACTCATTTCAGATCTGCCCACGTGTAAAACTGCAAAAATACCACAGATGGGAATCTTTGTACAGTCTTGACATGTATTTGTCTTCTTTTCTTTTGTATGTCTTATTTTAAAATCCTGCTTCAGTGTAGTACAAAAGCATTCACGGCCACTAGGACCATGTTGATACGGTCGTCTGCTGGCGCCATATTTGTTCAGGTCATCTGTTATGTCCAAAGCAAATACCATTACCAATAGGGAATGAGAAATTGCCCCTTGTTTTCAGAAAGCCTTAGTCACATGCAGTGCCCCTTCTCTGTGTGGCCTCCTCCCAGATGAGTTGTGAGTGTCCATATTACAATCAATGATTAATTAGGCACCAGGCAGGCTGTGGTTGGCCTCGTACTCTGTCTCCTCATTATCTCCCCGCAGATAACCTTGTAAAAGGCAGCGAGAAGAGGTGACAGAAAGATTGGCCAAAACACCTGCCTTTTTTTCTTTGCTTCCTACTCTGTGTGACTTCATCCTAACCCATCTGAAAGTGTTCTGTTTTAATTAGATGCAAATTGGCCTTTTGTCTTTCATGCCCTCCAAATTTTGGTCTTTGTGCCCGTTGACAGCAGACCTGGAAGTGAAAGCAGAACCAGGGTCAGGGAGTCAATTATGATAAAGGAAAAAGAAAAGTGTGGGAGGAGGAATAGAGCAGGGACGAAGAGGATGGTGTGAAGATGTGTGGGTTTTGACGGGGTGTAGTAACGAGGAAGAGTTTTTGTGACAGATAAAAAACAAAACTTACCACAGTGCATGCATGAAATATGATTATTTCTTTTCGCCCTCACTCTCTAGACTTTGTTTCAGTTACTTAAGTATTTATTCCATTGATTCTGTGTTACCCAACTAAAATTAAAAAAAATATATATATATACACAGTATATTAAAGTTATCTTGGAATTTAAAAATGATGGGCTTGTCCATGTGTATCAGGCAACATATATAAGTATGTCGTCGATAAGCCAAAAAAAATCATTCGATCAGTATGTTAGCTGACCTCTATTTCCAATGTGGCCCTTGCCTTTTTATTCACCGGAGGCTAAGAAAAGTTTTTCCTGCGGTCACTTGTAAAGGTTGCGATAATCTGCCCCTCCATTATCATCCCATCTTATCAGCTCACCTTCCATATTGAACAAAGACAGACAACAGATAGCCTCACAAAAAAAGCACACATGCTGTTCTGCTGACTCTGATCATTGTCTCCCATTCTGGCACAGCCTGCGTTGGAAGGTGTTGAGGTGAGATGCGACCCGGTGTTGCGCCCTCTGTTGGTAACTCTTTGTCAGTGATTGAAATTTGGTCTGATCCAGTGTCGTGCTGGTGAATTGAGCCAATGTCATGGTAGTGGTGGAGTTGCCCTGTATTTATGTGTCCATGTGTCTGTTTTCATCTCGAGAATTGTTACCATCATCTCAGCTTCACTCTAACTCTAATTTTGAGTGTCTAGAAATGTTGAATTCTGCTCTTTTATTCCCTTCTGGCATCTTGGAAGCGCAAAAGTCATAGGATTTATAAAATAACCATGTTGCTCCTTTTATTTGTTTTTACTCTGTCTAATCCAAAAGCTGGTGTGTGTGGTACTCTGCATCTTTTCTGTGGGAAGTTAACACCCTATTAATTACGAATTGCACTTTCAGTCATTTGACTGAGGTTCATCCTCGTCTTTCCACAGTGGCTGTTGATCAAGACTGTCTGTCAGGAATGATGTTTGTGTGCAGCTCATCTGTCCAAGAATTTCATCCACTCCTTTGTTCCCTTTGTTGTATGTCTTTGAATCTTCCTGTAGGAGATGAAGATCTGTTCAGCCATCATTAACCTTTTCCACCTGATCCCAGCGGCACCGCAGACTCTAGTCAAACCTCTACTAGAGGTGGTCATGAAGACTGAGAGGGCCATGCTCATAGAGGTAGGAAACCAATTGCATTATGTAGATGGAGTTGTAGGTAATATCTAACAGTGGTGTAAAACTGCATCGGGCAGGCAGTGAAAGCAGTTGGATGATTAGCAAATAGATCGCTCCCAAACAGTTCAAAAAGAGGGCGGTTTTAGTTGTTTCTTCCATTAACAAAGTATCTATCATTAAGGATTTAGACATAATAATAATGGATTGGATTTATACAGCGCTTTTCAAGGCACCCAAAGCACTTTACAATGACACTATTCATTCACTCTCACATTCACACACTGGTGGAGGCAGCTACGGTTGTAGCCACAGCTGCCCTGGGGCAGACTGACAGAAGCGCGGCTGCCATATCACGCCATCGGCCCCTCTGGCCAACACCAGTAGGCGGTAGGGTAAAGTGTCTTGCCCAAGGACACAACGACCAGGACAGAGAGCCCAGGGATCGAACCGGCAACCTTCCGGTTACAGATGCGCTTCCCAACCCCCTGAGCCACATGTCAGAAATTAGACATGCTTTTCTGGTTATTCCGGTTATGTTTAAGAGGGTGAATGGGGCCAGAAAGTAAGTGTTGGGTCTTATTTAATAAATACAATAAAAGAGGGAAAGAAATGCTTTATATGTGATTTAGAGGATGCAGGATTAAATGTTATAATCAAAATCTTCACAAGGAAGTGATGGAGTCCATATTTACTGTGAAGTAATTCTCATCCCTTCTTCTTCAGGCTGTTTCCTTTGCTTATGTTCCTTCAGTTTCCTCATTATTTTGTCTCGCACTAGGCTGGCAGCCCGTTCAGGGAGCCTTTGATCAAGTTCCTGACGCGTCACCCATCTCAGACAGTGGAGCTTTTCATGATGGAGGCTACACTCAACGACCCCCAGTGGAGCCGCATGTTCATGGTCAGACAATAGGAGCTCTAAGTAGCCGTCCCCTCAGTCTTTTCATTGACACATTTGCCATTAAAAATGTATTTTGCTTCTTTGTTGCATTTGCAATGGGCTGTATTCGGAAATGTATTGAGTGTTTCGAGCCTCAGTGGTCCTATTAACACAGAATTGAGATGGATTGCTCCAGTAAAATTTCCTAATTTTCTTCATCGTTCAGTATCACAAGTCTGTATATCTGCTATGCACTGTTGGTGATTGAATGGGGTGGACCTTGTAGTCTATTGTTATAGTATACATTTTCTTTTGTGTTATAGTTACAGTAGGTGTTTTTGTTCACATGCAGAGTTTTTTGAAACACAAGGATGCCAAGCCATTACGAGACGTGTTGGCCTCTAATCCCAACCGCTTCGTCCCCCTGCTTGTTTCTGCTGGCACTGCAGCAACTGTTCGACCTGGATCTCCCTCTACTGCCACAGCCAGACTAGACCTGCAGTTTCAAGCTATTAAGGTATGCAGAATTCAGTCTGTTCTTTAAGGTGGACTCACATTCACACAGTTGTTATACTCAGGGATGTCTCGGCAGTTTTTGATCCAAATCTATATACAGCTTAACTCATATTTCTGTTATTTATCCTTAACTAATTTAACCTCGTTCATCTTCACATCTGTTCAGATTATTAGCATCATAGTGAAGAATGATGAGGGCTGGCTTGCAGGGCAGCACTCCCTGGTCAGCCAGCTGAGGCGAGTCTGGGTCAGCGAGGCCTTCCAGGAAAGACATCGCAAAGACAACATGGCAGCCACTAACTGGAAGGAGCCAAAGCTGCTGGCCTATTGCTTGCTAAGCTACTGCAAGTAAGTAGATTTGCTGAAATTGTAATGAAAATGAAATGTTGCAGTTTTCATAGATGTTGCACACTGAATTTGCCTGTTGATATGAAATGTTGTCAGTGGACTGATGTGAAACCCCAAAAACAGCAACCAGGCAGTGCTAATGAGCTTTGTTGAAGACTTAGTGACCATTAGAGTGTTAGTTGATAGTTTCAGTAGTGTGAGCACTACAGGTTAATAATGCACATTTTTAAAGTTACTGCATTTTCCAACTTTACTCAAGTGACATTCCAATCACAAATGACCTTCTGACCCTTTCCTTTCTGTGTGAGCACTGAGAAAGTGCTAGCACACTTGGTGCACTAGGCATTTAGCAGATGTTTATTTCAGACCTTGCAATTAACCCCCAAACACTTCAGCCAGTAATTTTAGCTTAGTGTAATGAGTTCAGTCAACCTTCCTTTGACAAACAAAGTTCTGCTTAGAAAAAAATATATATAAAAGTGGCTAATTAACAGTGCGTTGGTTTCTAAGGTTATTTGAAAGTTGTGTTTTATAGTGTCCCCGTTGTTAACGTTAGCCACATCTCTTTGTGTCTGTGCACTGAACTTATCCACTCTCTCTCTTAATAGGCGTAACTACTCTGAGATTGAGCTGCTGTTCCAGCTGCTGAGGGCCTTTACGGGTCGCTTCCTGTGCAACATGACCTTCCTGAAGGAGTATATGGAGGAGGAAATTCCCAAGAATTACTCCATTCCTCAGAAACGTGCCCTGTTCTTCCGTTTCGTTGAGTTTAATGATCCCCACTTCAACGATGAGCTTAAAGCAAAGGTATGTATACATCCAATCAGATGAAAAACGTTAGTTTATAAGTACAGGCTGCAGATATTTACCCTCTTTTGAAATTGACATTGAAGTGATGCCTGGAGGTAGAATACAGTTTTGCGTATGACATGCTGAAAAAGCAGTGTAGCCTAAACTGATCCAATAGCGCGATCAGTAAATGTATAACATGACAACAAGCACTATACTGTTGGTATACTGTTTGTAGTTAAAGTATCCGACTGGTTGTCTACTCTTTTATGATGACACGAGCAGCATCCACAAGGCCAGATGTAGTAACTCACATTAGCGATGATGGTGCACTTAAATATGCTTTCAGGTCAGCACTTCTGTCTCTATAATCAGCACGACGCACAGTATCCCAACCTCTGCCTACGCTTCCTTACAACATATTGTGCGTCAGGGGGATAAATGCCTATAACCCATTTAACAAAAAAAAAAAAAAGGAAAAAGAAAAAGTGAAATATTTTGCAAATAAGTCCATTCCTCTATTTAACTGAAAATCATGCAAAGACAGCATATCTGATTTTAAAATTGGTACTATGTTATTATTAAATATAAGCTTATTTTGGAATTTTATGTATTCATCGTTACACACATGTAAGACAATAAATGATTAATCAACTGAAATTCATTGGATATTTGTTTGAATGGTGTAGTTTAATTCAATTAAGACTATTTAAAACAGTCATCCCTCCACCTCTGACCAGAGATCTCATACTATTTGCACATTTTAAATACATTTGTTGACCAAACATCATATTAATCCTGTGAAAGACTGACCCATCCAGATGTATCCACCCCATGCTGAAGTAAAACAGGCTGCAGCTCCCCTTTGGCCTGGTGTAGAATAGGCACTCGAATGATGGATGGAAGGTGCTTTGGCAGTGTGTGTTGAGGGATTATTATGATGGTAGATATGTAATACCATTCCTGTCAGATACTTTAACATCTGTGACCCATACTGACCACGGCTGAATAGCACACACTGATTATGTGTGGGCACGCATCCAGAATGAACGATATCGAGCCATAATGCAAATATTTTGCTGCATGTTATGTGTCATGTTTTGGTTTTATTGCTTCATGATGCAGTGTCTGCACAAGCAATCATGGACTTTATTTTGTTTTATGTAGTGGAGTTCTTCAGGTTTGCATGTCCACAAAAGCTGGATTTTGCAAAACAAGATGTTTCAATTTAAAACGGGACTCTAAGGACATCTTGTTGTCATTGATGCAGCAATTTTAATACTATAAAGCAGCCTTATTAAAAATAAAACAAAACACATTTGATAAATATGATCCTTTTAAAAAACTCATTGAAAATAACACTAAATTTATGTTCTGGGCTTTTTTTCATTGTAGAGAGAGAGATTTAATAATATCATATTCATCATAAGCTCCCCATCTCCACGGCTCGATTACTTTCCTTCTCAACTATTGGACATGCAGCATTTAGGGACCTGATCTGTGTGACTTTTATAGTTAGTGTTTTGTACCAGAAGTTCTTTGATAGAGTGGGGAAGGTCATTTTGTCTGGTTCTAGGACCTCAGAGGCTCACAGATGAATGCTTCTGTAGTCTCTACCTGACCTGCTGCTGCTGCAAGCATTACAGTCATTCAGGCTGCATTTTAATTAAGCTCCCTCTCCCGCATGCAGGCATCGGCACAAACACACACCCACACCCACAAACACATATTTCGAACAGCTGTAATGGCACATAACCTGGCACAGAGAAGCAACAGCACTGCTGTTAAGTACAAACGGGTCAGTGGGGAAGGCCTGTCCTGGCACACAATAGCACATACCCAAATGGTTGTGTGGTAGGCACACAAAACTGTAGACTCACAGGCACACCATGCCATGTGCACACAT
Organism: Diplotaxodon limnothrissa; assembly: GCF_057381915.1. Classification (NCBI taxonomy): domain Eukaryota; kingdom Metazoa; phylum Chordata; class Actinopteri; order Cichliformes; family Cichlidae; genus Diplotaxodon; species Diplotaxodon limnothrissa. Next base: position 12,275,447 of record NC_140603.1, on the reverse strand, counting down.
ACCACTAAAATCCAAGGACAAACAGTGTTTCTGGTGCTGCTCACTGCACCTGTCCCTTTTGCTTGTATTCAGTTTGCATTCCTTGAGCTGCATACGGGCTCTGAAAATGAGAGGCAGAATAAAGGCAGAGGAGAGAGAGTTCAGCCAGCTCATTTCTCTGTATTTTTCTTTTTGGGTGGAAATGCTGCATTAGAATTTTCAGCAAGGTTTACTCTCTTAGCTAGCAGAGCTTCAGCACCCCACCATGCTCAGCCCACCCCCCCCAGCAAAATTTTGCTCCTATTGTTGTTTTTCCGCCTTAATTGTCCTCCGCTGGTGTGCAGCAGATGCTGGCTGTGCAGATGAGGCAGAGACCCAGACTGACAGGCGTGATGTGTTTCTGTGCGAATATGTTTGTGTTGATTGGTGTACGAGTAGTGAGCATGAGAATGAGCGTGGGTGTTGCCTCCATTGACATTTAAATAATTGCCTGTAGCATTTATCATAGGAAAGTGTGTGAGTCTGTGCGCTTGCAGTTTCTCGGGAAATCTGGGAGTTAGAAATTCAGGTTCGTATAGAACATCAGAAAGGTCCAGGAGAGTATTTCAAACAGAGGAGTGTCTAGAGAGAGAGAAGGAGAGAGACAGCAGAATGGGACAGCAGCAATGAATCATCTACGGTAGTGCAGGCTGACCCCGAGCTGCTGGTACTGCTGCTGTGTTCCTTCTTTTTGTTTTATCCAAACACTTCTTATAGAAAACCATTTTTGTGCTGCTCTTCTATTCAAAGGCGTTTCATTATTTGCAGAATCCATCTCCAGTCGACGAGCAAACAAACAAATATATGAAATTTATGATGTGCCGTGCATCTGTTTTGCTTTCTGCTGCTTCTTTGTTCCAACATGAGAAAGAGTGTAGTAGAACATTTTTTTACAATATGTACGATTAATCCCTTCCCCGAGTAGAGACATTAAACAGTAAGCACGTGTGCAAGTTTTTAATACCTGTACCCTGTCTGGCACAATAATCTAAACAGCGATGAGGAAGATTAAGGATTCTTGACAGTTACATCATTTAGATGAAGGAAGACGATTGTTAAAAATTAATTTGATTTTTCACATTCAAAATATTGTTCTTGAGCAACTCTATTACTAACATACATTGTCTTTTAGTTAACATAATTATTATTCAAACAAATAATCAAACCATTTTAAGTGAATCACGTTATTGAAGCCGAGTTCTTAACTTCATCTACTCTCCTTGGTTATGTGCACTCAAAGGGAGACTGCATCTCTTTATCTAGTCATGTGTAAAATGAATGTACTGTTTACATCTAGTAGTGATTGTCGTCATCACACATTCATTGTGGCTTCGAGCCATTCATTTTTTTCTGGTTTATATAAAGACATTAAAAGACCCCCCTTCAACCACCCACCACTCACCACCCCAGTTATCACAGCTCCCCTTAATTGAGCTCAGAGAGGAAATCTATGGGCACTGCAACTAGGGCTGCTCGATTATGGCAAAAATGATAATCACGATTATTTTCACTGAAATTGAGATCACGATTATTTGACGATATTTATTTAACCCTTTAAGACCTACTATAGAACCAAGTCCACCAGAGCTTATATTATTTTTTTTTTACATGCTGTAGTGCCATTTGTGGGAGCATTTCAAGTTGCTATACATCAATACAACTGTTATAGCCCATATTTTAATAATATGTATGCATTAAGTCCATAGTAATTACATAAATTGCAAAAAAGTGCAATAAACTACAAAAAAAATTGAAAATCGCTTTTGTTTTGTTTACATATATTTCTACTTGGAGAAATTTAAGAGGCTTATCCCTCAAAACTTTAAATACAATAAAGTTGCAAAAAATAGTTTCCCACCACAGGAAATTTATTTTGAGTGTCTTCATAGTTTTATTTTGGAGATACAGCAATTTTTATATACTGCAGGAAAAACAAAAAACAATCCTATGATGCAAATTTGCAAAGAAAACAGCATGTGCATAATTTCACTGTGGGAAGTGTTACGAACAGCTGATAGGAACGGCAAAGCGTGTTTCTGGAATATTATGTTTTTGTTCCTGCAAGCGCTTTTTATGCAATTTTTGCAAAGCTATATGTGGAACGAAACCGTGACCGAGGACAAGCTGATGGCATCAGATGTAAGTACAACTCCTCCGGTTTCATATGCAAAACAAATTATTGCGCTAGCTTACGCGGTTCAGGTTCTACAGGGATTTAAAAATAGTTAAGCAAAACGGAGCGTGCTGCTCTGACCGGCTTTAAAGGGTTAACAATGACTTTAAAAAATAATATAAAATGGTGTGCAACACCACTGAAGTTTTTTTTTTTTTAAACTCTCTTTTCAACCAACGGCAGTCACTCTCCAAATAACTTCTGCTTAGCTTTCCGAGCTTCCCTCGGGTCCTCTTAATCAGCGGTCTCCAACCTTTTTTGCGCCACGGACCGGTTTATGCCCGACAATATTTTCACGAACCGGCCTTTAAGGTGTCGCGGATAAATTAGGGAGGGGCTAATAATCGGCTCAGTCATTTTTAATGATCGTTGAAAGCCCAGATCGTAATCGTGATTAAAATTAGATTAATTGAGCAGCCCTAACTGCAACACACACACACGCGCACACACACACACACACACTTGTTATATGTGAATTGAAAATGAAATTTAAGATAATTAAGACACCTGCAGAATGTGATCTAGGCCACTCGCCCAGAACTCCTGCAGGAGCACATCATCAGTGGCATTACAAAATGATGCTGTTATCGTACAATGATTGATATCAGAGAAGCTTAGAATTAATAGGAATAGATGACACTGAAAAACAGAGTAATGCTCAGTGTGTGTTCAGCTTGTGAGAAAGAGAGCGAATATTGTGCTAATGGAGGAGATGGAACATATGCTACCACAGCTCATTCTCCACTGAGCGATGCCCTGTCCTCCCAGTGATGGATTGAATAGGGGTGTTCATTAATAGATAGCAGCTTCTTTAATAAATGCAGTCGTTAGCTGTATAGTGGTTGGGTTAGTCGGATTTTACAAACTAATCAAGCCCTCATTCACATTCCCTGTTAAGATACTCTAAATCTTATTGACTTTTGTTTTTGCTTTAAATGCTTGTAGATTAATTAAGGAAATACATTGTTTCTTTAGTTTTGCCTCAGAGAGGAAATTGTTTTCTTTTTGCTCTTTAAATTATTTATTGCAATCATTTGGTGCCACATTTGACATTGCTGTGGTCAAATGTGTCTTTTTTCTCTCTCTCTGTACAATCCAGTTGTTTTTATTATTTATTTTTTGCTGTTATTATCAGTCCGGAAAGTATTCTCTTCTTGTTCCTACCCCTTTCTGTGTAATCACTTATGTATTTGCCACTGAGGGCTGATTGTGTGCAGGGTTTTCTTTAATGTAGGTTTGAAAAGGGTACACTAGGTGATTTCACTGATTAGTTTCTCCTTTCTTGAAAGTGTGCTATCGGTGGAATCATCCATTGTAATCTCTCTTGAAAGGGTCAAAGCTGTAAACTCCACTTTTCTTCTTTAATAGGTGCTGCAGCACATCTTGAATCCAGCCTTCCTGTATAGCTTTGAGAAGGGAGAAGGTGAGCAGCTGCTCGGACCGCCCAACCCTGAAGGAGACAACCCTGAAAGCATTACCAGTGTCTTCATCACCAAGGTACACATGCTATCTCTATCTGTCTAAATCCATAAAATACATGGATTTATTATCTTGTTATTCATATTTTTCCTCTTCTTACCGTTCTTACCATTTTCTTCTCACAGTCAGCAGACAACCCTTGCTGTCTGTTTATTCCATGACTTTGTGTCTCTTTGTGTTCCTGTTTCTGATTTCATTACCTGCTGCATTTCCTCTCATAATGTCCTATCAGCCCAACATCTCTCCTTTCTGAGTCATCATCAGCTACATCCTATTTAGTCATCTTCTTCTCTCATGGCCTTACACTTTAATTACTGTCATTTCATCTCTTTCTTCTTCCTTTTTTTCCCTACATGTCTTTGATTTTTCTTTCTTCCTCCCAGAAGCTCCTCTCTGTTTGTTATCACGTTTGATTCATCAGACTATAATTTCTGGTGTAAATGTCACATTGTGACCATGCTAAAGGTCGGCATGTTTGTTTGTACTGTGGCAGATCTCATCACTGACTAACACCAATCCTAATGGCTGCTAATAGCTCCTCTACAGTCTGGATAAAACTGATTTCCTACCTCACCTCCCTGTCTCCCTATGTACTGTGCTGTCTTCTGTACGTTCTCTTTGGGGAATTGGTATTTGGGTGGTTTGAGTGATGCAAGGTTTTCAGTATATGTAAAATTAGATTGTGTTGTTGTAAAGTGTCATTCAGAATCAATGAACTGTGTTACACTCTAGAAATTTAAGTACAGATTATTCAATAGAGTGAGTTTCGGCTTATTGTTTATCTACATATGAGGAGACTTATTGATCTCCAACTGGAGTTGTTAAGAATTAGCATAACAGGGCTAAAGTATTTTTTGTGAGAAGTTTTAGTAGTGTTAATACAACATCCCACCAAGTCAAGCTCCTGAAAATGTTCTGTGCCAATTCTGCTATAGATTGCAAAAACGGTATAATTTTCCTGTATTGCCCAGCAATTTTTAATGGCACTTCTTTCCTATCCCTCTCCAAGGTTCTGGACCCGGAGAAGCAGGCTGACCTGCTGGACTCTCTGCGAATCTGCCTACTGCAGTTCTCCACCCTGCTAGTGGAGCACGCTCCCCACCATATTCATGACAACAACAAGTCACGCAACAGCAAGCTGCGTCGTCTTATGACTTTTGCCTGGCCGTGCCTTCTGCCTAAAGCCTGCGTTGATCCTGCCTGTAAATACAGTGGTCACTTACTGCTGGCCCACATCATCGCAAAGTTTGCCATTCACAAGAAGATTGTCCTGCAGGTGAGAGCTAATAAATGTTTCAATGCCGAAAAGGGACACAACAGAAAAATGACAAAAGATGGATTTGAAAATGGAACATAGCAGATGAATTCACAGTAGAAAACGGCGTACACTTAGAAAGGTACCTTTGCTTTCTGAGTCACACTTATGAAGAAAATGCTGTGTAGTTGTGAAGTCAGAGGAACTATTTTTGGTGCCCCTGGTTCACTAAAGCCCCTTTCAGCCATGCACTTCCATTAATCTGTCGGCCTCTGAATGTGTCAGCTTCATGGCCAAATGAGCACCTCAATGGTTTTTCTGTAAAAGTTTCAGACGACGGTCCTACTATGTCAGATTTAGTAATATTTACATATCACTTTCAGTGCTGCAGGAGCTTGAACTGCATGCAGTCACATTAAAGAGCAAGCCTGCAGAAGATTATGATGTACTGATGTAAGAAAGAACTAAGAAAGAAATCCGTTCATCGGCAGACTTCTGAGATCCTGTGCAGGCTTGTGGCTGACATGGACAGAGATTTTAATCAAAGGCTGTCTTCGTCTAGAGGTAGAGGGAATATAAAGGACTGGGTTAGCAAAGAGGCAAGGGAGTAAGAAGTGCAGGAACAGGCCATGCAGATGGCAGTCTTGAGTGCTGTGAGTGCCATCTGCATGGCCTGATCTTCTTTTGTTTTTCGAGTTAGATATCCAGCATTATGTTACTTAATGTATTGCCTGCTTTCATGCATCTAACAGATGAGCGTGAAAAGGCAATATTATTATTCATAAGTTGTGCGTCTTGTTTTATGTTGAGTTTTTGAAATATCACTTCTTAGTAGAGCTGGGCGATATGAGATTTTTTCATATCACGATATGTTTTTTTCATTTCAGGCGATAACGATATCTATCACGATATAAGCCAAATAACTATATTTGTAAGATTTAAATGTGCCGTTGCTCACAAGTAAAATGTGAAATAATCAGCAGCTTGTTTTTATTTAAATATTTATTTCCCATAATAAGTTCAACAGGGTAGATGTACTTAAGGAACATGAGACTTTTTCAGATAAATAAAGGCAAATATTGCAAACTACACAAAAGGCAGCCGCTAAAGCGTTTAAGTTTCAAAATAGAACAAACGAAACAGACTAAATTGTCAATTCCACTTAGAAACAAAATATTAATTCTAAAAATAAATCTTAGTTTGTTTTACAGAAGAACAGACAAAACTGACTAACTTTTGTCAATATCAAATAAACTGAGAACTAAAAGGAAATTCTCAATCTCTCCTTGTTGTATAGCTGAGCTTTTCAAACAGTTTTAACAGTTACTTTAGTCTGACAAAAGCCGAATGACGAATTAGCGCTTCCAGTCAGAGACTGAGGCTACGTCCACACGTACACGGGTATTTTTGAAAACGGAGATTTTCCGTTTTCGTTTTAAAAAAATAATCCCGTCCACACATAAAGGCAGAAATGAAGGAAAACGCTGCTATGAACATGCCAAAGCAGCAGGTGGCGCTAGATTCCTAACCGTGCAGAAATGTTGGCCAATCAGAAGTCTAGAAGCCTCGGTGGGAAAAAGTAAACAAAGCTGGGGCATAGAAGCAGAACAGAGTCGTATGTGTGGACGGACAGTAACTGTGTGTATATGTAAGCATTTAAACACTGCAGAGAGTAGAATTAACAGTAACAGTATTGTAGAAATTCATTTCACCGAAACAATAACGTGGCGCACAGTGTGACACATGCACCAGTTTATTGTATTTCCAGACTTGCTTTCGGCACAATTTACAGTGCACGCTACTCTGTTTTTTGTCAGACATGAAATAGCCGAAATACCTTCACACTACGGAACTTCTATGGCTCTTCCGTTCAACAATCTCTCCGGCATTGGAACCATCATCTGTTTTCTCTTCGGTCACGCTCGGTTGATTTTTCTAGTCGGCACACTCATTTCCTCCATTACGCGCTGGCTCCATTACCCGCTGGCTGCTTCCCAAACAAACACACGTGCGGCTTGGCACTTGTGCTGTAGGTAACAAGTCACGCGACGTGACGCTGTGGCTGTGATTGGTTCGGCTCTGCGCTACTTAATTTGGATTGGCTGACCTTTTTTTTTTTTTTTTTTTTTTTAAGAGGACAAGAGCGGCGAGGTCTATCGCGATAGCTTAATTTCTCTATCGAGTAAAAGTTATATCGCGATACATATCGTTATCGTTCTATCGCCCAGCTCTACTTCTTAGATTACCCCACTTTTAAATTTTGTATCTTGTGTTGATGGGTTTAGCAGTTGTGGAGCCAGCTTAACAACTCAAGTGATGAAGCATTTGCATTTATGCCTGTCATCAGCTTCTTTCATTTTTTTCCCAACTCTGTAAGGAAGGTGTGTGTGTGTGTGTGTGCGTGTGTGTGCGTGTGTGTGTGTGTGGTTTGTGTGCTTTTTCTATCTTCTCTAAATGTGTAGGCAGGAAAACAGCACTTTTAAGGGACAGTAAATTTTAGCCAAGTATATGGTATGTTGGTAAATTAGACATGCGATCTCTGCTCTGTACAGGTCTTCCACAGCCTGTTGAAAGCCCACACAATGGAGGCCCGGGCCATAGTCCGCCAGGCTATGGCCATCTTGACTCCGGCAGTGCCTGCACGCATGGAGGACGGCCACCAGATGTTGACGCACTGGACTCGCAAAATCATTGTGGAGGAGGGGCATACTGTACCACAGCTGGTTCACATACTGCATCTCATTGTGCAACACTTCAGGGTGAGTAGATTTAAAAAAGAAAAAAAAAAGCACACACATTAATGCAACTTAGGCAGCAGCAGACTTCCATATGTCAGACCACTACTACCAAAAGTATTGAGTCCCCATGATATCCTCCTGGGATGGATGGAGCTCTTCCTTCTGTCATTTAAATTATTTATGACAGATTTGTTATACCACTTAATAATAGCAAAAGTAATATGCTTCTGAGGATGACAGTAAAATATCAGCGTTTTCTGTTTTACGATTTCTTGTGTTTCGAGGTGAGCTGCCACCACACATACTGAGATGTTAAGTGCCACTCAAGTGCACACATAGACATCCATTTAGTGTCTCTGCCGGCTCTCCTCTCAGCATGCTCACTGCAGGGAACCACGTGGGGGGAGACTGTTGAGACGCTAATTTTACTGATTATCTAAGTGCTCTGAATTACATGACACATCTTTCCTAATGGGAAAGGAGCATACTCATTAAAATGTAGATGATCTTATGCAGACCAATTAAAAATGTTTATGATTTTTTGTTAATTTCAGTTTTATATTGGTTGTAGCCAGATCATTTGTACTTTGCTCTGTTATCAAGTCAAAAGCTGGACTCTCATGTCTAATTATGTCAACCGCCTGGTGTCCACAGTTGACTTAATGCAGATACAGCATTAAACACACCCTTCACAGCAGTGATCAGTAGAGTCAAAGAGCAGCTCATGTGGACTCGTCATCAACAAAAGCAAATGATCATCGAGCTTGCTTTTCGCTTTCCTCCATAAACTTGAAAGACACTTGTGCCCTCTCGCTTCTTCAGCTGATGTTCACCGCCTCACCAGTCAGAGAGCGACAGTCTTTTAGCAGAAGACTGACATTTCCCTCAGCTTCCCTCTCTATCTCACTGACAGGCCGCTCTCACTGGGCCAGATGACTAATCTAATGTAATCACATCAGCATAATTACACTGGGGAGGAGATAATGACAGACAGATGAGAGACTTTGTGCATGTGCGTTTGATAAAGAAATGGAGAGATTGTGTGCGTGTTTGTCTGTGTGCACATGTGATGGACAGGGCTTAGCCACTCTGTCGACTCTATCGACTATAATTACCCTCAAAGTGAGAAGCTTTAATATTCTTTGACACTGACAAAAGCCCTCAGATAGACATCTCATCTCTAGCTCCTTTGTCTGCATGTGTGTTTGAGAGTCCCAGTTCAGTTTTCGGAAGCTAAGTGACTCTTGAGCGTGACACTTGAGTTGGGCTAAGTGTGTGTCATCATGTCCTTGAGACTAAGTAAGAATTTGATGTCAGAGTTTGCCTATTCTGACTAAAAGTTTCAAAGTGATTGAACACCCCATTTAACTTTGCATGTGTTATCACTCTAAAATCTAAACTGGTAGGTCTGGAGTACATAAAAACAAACTTTTCCTGTACATGTGTGGACTTGCCTTTATTTTTGTCCACCTCCCATATATTAGTGCATTGTGCATAGACTAGGGGTGTCAAACGTACGCTGTCCACATTCAGCAAAACAACAAAAAAAGAAAAAGAAAAAGAAAGGAAGGGAAAAAAACAAAAAACTAATCTGTACAGTCTGGGCAATGAGCTACCAGGAGCTCATTTTATTTCTGTCATTTTATTTCTTACAAATTAAGTTCAAAGAGTTGCGCTGACAGATTACTTTCTTTGCCGCAGCAGGTTTTCTTCATCATATAGAAAAACAGTTAAATATGTAACTTCTTTATACTAATAGAAAAGGAGGCTTCACTGGTACAGCCCGTTTTTAACATCAAAGTGGGCTGTATGTGACCCGCCATGTAAAAGGAGTTTGACACCCTGGTTTACACTAGATGTTTTGCAGCAGATGGAGCTAGCACAAGGATAAGCTTCCTGGGAGTCGTTCTGTGTGATTCTAGTAGAAGCGCAGGAACAAGATGCTGCAGCAAATGACATATGTAGGCCATTGTTTGGTTGCTTCTTCTGTTGCTAATGCAGTGGAAGAAGGCCTCGTACAATACTGTGCAGAAGTCTTGAGGCATTCGTCCTTGCTTCTATTTTTTTGCTTCCAAGGAGCCGGATTTTCCTGTTTCTTTTTTAAGTGGGCTTGAGCAGTAGTTCTCCAGGCTTTCTGAAGGTTTTTTCTTTCAACGTTGGCTGCCTTTCTGTTTGTTTGTTTTTTAAGTTAAAGCCTCTTAACACTGACCTGTGAATATTCAAGCATACAAAAGGCACCTAACTCAACTTTTTAATTAAATCTAAGCAAAGTATCAAACATAACACAATATGACAAGATATTCAGAATTTTTTGAGGAACGTTTTTTTGGACTCACATTTTTGGGCTGCAAGTACGACAGAGAACTGTTTTTGTATGAGTAATGGGTTTTTTTTTGGTCTCGCAGAGTTTAAGTGGTTCCACTTCATGCAAAACAAGCTTGTTTTTTTTAAAACCCGTAATCTTGTCATCCACACTAGTTTTCCACTCTTCCAGACTTCATCTGGTTTTTACAGAGTAAAGGTTCAAGTTGTGAGAGATACAGATGAAAGGAACACACGCCCCAAGCCACAGTGCAATTTATACTGACGTTTAAATTCGTCTGGTTAGCCTTAGGGGCTATTGTAGTCACTTTTTGTGCCTCTTTTAAACTCTACCATTGGTGCTATCTGTCTGTGGTGCTTTGTGGAAGAAAAAATGCGCCAGTCCCTCCTGACAGCTTCTGTATATAATATTAAACATAAGCTTTTGTGACACTCTATCTTTTAATCATACAGTTAGGTCCATAGGTTATTCAACAGTAACACAAATTTAGCTCTTTAAAGAGTGTGGAGTGACTGTTTATAACATTGTCTGCAATTTCTAAACTGTTGAAGGGATTTAACAGATGCACTGCATTAAGTCACCACTTCAATCACATGGTAATTGCAGGATTTCAAATGTATTGTGGTGAAATAATGGCTTATGAGGCTTTTTGGACTTAAGGGCGACTTAAGTAATTGTTTTCTAACAGTTACAAAATAATTAGAATTTTTAAAAAAAAACCACATACACCAAAAAACCAAAACCAATACAAACCTGTGTTTTGCATAATCTGGAGTGCTCTGATGTCAAAGTGGATGATGTCAATTGAATATTAGCAGAACAAGGGATATGAAAATATTGCTTGTTTATAGTACTTCAGCATTATGATACTTTTTCAAAGTTATACCTGGTGCTCCCCCCCCAGGTGTATTACCCTGTCCGACACCACCTGGTGCAGCACATGATCAGTGCAATGCAGCGTTTGGGCTTCACTCCAAGTGTGACTATAGAGCAAAGGAAGCTGGCTGTGGACCTGGCTGAGGTGGTCATCAAGTGGGAGTTGCAGAGGATCAAAGACCAGCAGGTAAACCACATTATTTTTACTGACTTCTGTTGATGTCAGGAGTACCAGTTTGGGATGGTCGTCTAGGATGTTGACATACAGAGTCACCAAATTATGTTTCTCATTTCTCACAAAAATCTTTTTCCTTCAGACTGAAGACGCTCATTAAGTCACAAAATAAACCTTATTCATCATAGCAGTTAAAGCGTTTCTTGAGCCGTGTACCATAAATGCTCATTACTTATGTTGCTATATGAGCTAGTGACAAACTTCAGCTTTATTGCATTGTACAGAAAGAGACATACTGTGGTTATATTGTGTTAACAATTGGATTTGTCTCCTCCTTTCTTGTGTGTACCTTTCTTTGGCACAACAGCCAGAATCTGAGGCTGAGGTAGGTCCTGGTGGTGAAGGGACCAGTGGGGCTGCTGTGAAAAGAGGCCTGTCTCTAGAATCCGCCGGGGCTGGACAGGACGTCAAGAGATTCCGTACAGCAACTGGAGCGGCTTCCACGGTGAGCTCAGTTAGTAATTAGTCAGATGCCAGACGAATGTGGCTGTGACTGATGGGCCCTCGTGCCCCAGACAGAATGTCTTACCTTGAGAGTTCTCACTTGATATCCCTGTGTTACTTGCTTCTCTAAGGGTGTTTGTTGTGCAGTTTGAAAGCTACTAATAAGACAGCCAGTTTTACTTTTTTGTCTCCACAGTCATTTATTGAATGAGTCTGAGGGGGAAAAATTGCTAACAGGATTGACAGCAGAGTTGTTGCTGTTATCCAGCTTGTCTTACAGCAGTATGGCAGCGTCACATATACTTCATCATATCCCTCTGTGGTCTTTTGTTTTGAGGTCTTTTGGGATACCTTTGTTGTAAAATCGCCTGTTCAAAATTTTAATCAAATTTGTTAATTTGCACTAATGCCAATCTTTCAAAAGGCAGTTTATACTTAGATTAAAGACTCTGAAATTGCCTCGTGATGTGCCTGACACATCTGGAGTTCTGCCACAATCAGCTTAATGTCTGCATGTCGTAGATTAGAGGGCATAATTGGGCAGTAACTACACGTTTTAAAGAAAGCTTGTTTTATGTATTAAAGTGTTCATAATGAATTCCAAAATGTAAATGTCCTTTAAAGTATGTCGATTTACAGATCACAGATTTATTAGCCCTGCAACAGAGTGAAAACCTGTCTCTCGCTCAGTGACAGCTAGAATAGGCTCCAGCCCAGCTACAATCTTTAACTGGAAAAACCTTTAAGAGGATGGAAGGATGAATGACACTTACAAAAGTAAAACAAATACTTAAAGGTTATTGTAATAAATATTTGTGCTCTTGTTATAATTTCTGTTTTTTGTGCCTCTTCTTGTGATGTCAAGATAAAAATGCGTCTTTTTAACTTGTCAGAATTTGTTTCTGCTTAAGCTGAGGAAACATTAATTGCCCAGAAAGTTGTCAGAAAAGTTATCAGACTTATTGTGGCTGGAGCCTCCTCTTTGTAGACCGAAAAACCCTTTGTACAGCATTTCTGCCTTTTGACAACTTTCTGTAATCATTCTTTTGTCAAAAAAGAAAAAAGTTTATCTATATTTGACAGATTATAATGTTTGTGTTTGTAGGTATTTGGCCGCAGCCAGTCCATGCCAGGCACAGAGAGCATGCACAACAAACCTGTTGAGAAACAACATACAGACACTGTGGTCAACTTCCTCATCAGGATTGCTTGCCAGGTAAGACCTCAGCCCCACACACACACACACACACACACACACACACACACACACACACACACACACACACACGTGTTTTGCCATCCATTAGTCCTTCCAAGTAGGCACAATTATTCTAACCACTCGTTTGGGTGAGGATAACGCACACACAAACACACACACATGGAGTCACTCTAGAGTCATTGACGACCTTGGTTATTAGGCCTGAAATAGACTGCTGAGATTTCACTCACCTTGACTTTTCCTACTTTATTTTTTGGGCCAAGTTTCATTCTCACTGTTCAGCCAAGCATCTCTGTTGAATATAACCTTCCCTATAACCACTGGGGATCACTCGGTGCTCACAGAACACTCTATAGCAACATAATATTTTCTTTGTATTCCTCTCGATAACAGTGTAGTGTGATACTGAATTGATCCCAGTAGAAAAATTATGTCCTCACTGGCCCGAGGGATTGTGATCAGCCAAAGGACATCACACCTAGCGCTGATAGGGATTCAATGTGTTTTTCAAGGATACCTCTCTAAAGTGCATGCTTATCACTATAAAGGTTTGCACAGGGAATGTTGATTGAAAGATGGTATCCATCCTGGATGGTATCCATCCAGCCTCTTTTGAACTCCAGCTACATGAATTAAGTGCCTAGACAAATATGTTCCTTTCTTTTCTAGGTGAACGATAGCACCAATGTGGCTGGATCTCCAGGGGAATTGTTGTCTCGCCGTTGTGTCAGCCTGATGAAGACAGCCTTGAGGCCTGACATGTGGCCTCGTGCTGAGCTGAAGCTACAATGGTTTGACAAGCTGCTAATGACAGTGGTAAGATGGCATGTACTTTGAGAATGATTGTTACATTAGACTTCATGCATGGTTCATATTGCCAGATCCATACAAGGTGATAATTTAGGTGTGAAACCTGTCAGTACTGCTGTTATTCTGCACTGCCTTTCTGAGTAATCAGTTGTCATTGACTGTGTTCAGACCCGTCTAAGTAATAATTGGTCTAAAAGTTTCTACTATTTAACCATGGTGAATATTACTGTTTGGGGTATGTTTAAAAAAGAAACCTATATCTGTGTAGAGTATTCATGTAAGTTTGTTATTTGGACTTACTAGTAAAAGAATTTTTCAAAGTACTTCAGTCAAACTAGTCTGAATAAAATCAAAATATTCAATCTTTGTGTTGTTGTTCAAGCTCCAAGCAATAAGCAGCAAACAGCTGAGGATAACTAATAGCTTCCCAGAGAGGTTTTCCCTGTCCCCGCTTAAGCTCCGTCTTAGTGTTTGCTCTAACACCTCAGAGTCCTTTGTCTGTTATCAGTAATGCATGAAGTGAGGCGCCAACCACCATAATGACAAAATAATGACAGTGGTGAGATAACAGCACTCTATCCGGGTTGGCCTGTGCCTTCTCATTCAAACCCCTCTACATCCTAAAGCCCTCATCCTTGCTTTCTGTATCGCCCCACTGTGACTCTGTTCATCTCTCCTCGCCTTTCCCTCTGTGTCTAACCACTTCCTCCTCTCATCTCTTTTCCATCCAGCCTCTTATCGCAGCTTTTATTCTCTTTCTTTCTTTTCATCCATGTCTCCTTTCCTCCTCATCTCTCTGGTCTGATTGGGCGTCACTGTTCAGACAAGGTTATCACCACGCGTTGCCAGTTGTCACGTACTGCCCTTGTTCTCTTTTGGGGATCACTTCATCGGCCGCACCCTTTTCTCTCCCTACACACACACATTCACACAAACTCAGTCGGCCCTTCCATATCCCTTTGGGGATTGTCTAACAAACAAGGCCTTCTGTAGGTTTTATGCAGATGTACGCAGGCCCACCCCCTTGGGACCTCGCTCTACCTGCCTAGCTGCCTTACTCAGACTAATGAACAATGCTGTAAATCGGATTACCTTTTATCATCTCATTGTCTCGGCGCAGCAGTGATTAAGAGTCTGGGGGGAGTGGCATGAGGAGGTTGTATTTGGAGTGTAACTTGAGAGACTCACAAAACATATACAGTCTCACAGGCATGCCTGCATCTGCATGGTTCCTGCAGCGACAAGTTCCTTTTCTGTTAATGCACTGTCAAATCAATACTACCCTAATATCTAGCAGGAGCCTTATCACCAGAGTCACCTTGTTCATTAGGCAAGATCAGTGCCATGGATCTGTCCCAGATTACCCTCTTGGCCCTGCCATTGTAAACCTTGTTTGCAATTTAGACAAAATTAGGAACCGATGCTGCCCATTGATCTTTGGTTTAACAGCCATCACAATGCCTTGTTTTTGTGTGTGTTTGTGAGCAGTATTGATTTCTGAGTTGAGTGGAATAAAAAAAAAAACTCGGTTGTTTCATCTGTCTGCAGATGAAATTGCACTATTATCTATATTGCTTTGTTTTAGCATTGGGCGCTTGGCTAAAAAGATACATATCAATAATTTTTTTTTTTTTTTTAGATATGAGGCTTTTATTGAAAAGTCTAAATGGATTTCTATCTGTTTTAAGAGCAATACCAAAAAAAATGACCTTCCACTTATAATGTCTACTCCTTTTTGACCTCTCAGGAGCAGCCAGCCCAAGCGAACATCTCCAACATCTGCACAGGACTGGAGATTCTCTGCTTCCTGTTGACAGTGCTGCAGCCCCCAGCCGTCCTGGCTCACTTCAAGCCGCTCCAGCGGGGCATCGCTGCGTGCATGACCTGCGGCAATACCAAAGTGCTACGTGCTGTCCACTCCCTTCTTTCTCGTCTCATGAGTATCTTCCCAACTGAGCCTAGTAAGCTGCAATGATTTATTTCTAAATTCTCACTGGAAGCCAGACCAGCTGCACACAGGAAAAAACACTATATATCTGATTCCTTTCTGAGAAATCGTCATGCCACACTGTGATAAAATTATAAATAGAAGTGAATTATACTGGCGATATAATTTACAAACTTGCTTCCCCAAAAGGATTAAGTGTTGAGACTCATTGGCATGGGATTTGGGGATTTTACAAACCTAATTATGATACAGCCAACAAAAATTGTTTGCATAATTACAAAAAAAATTATGACTTATAAAAGCTGCAAGTCCTGTATTTTTATTCATAAGACGTGCCATTTCTGTAAGTAATTGTTTAAATTAATGTTTTGTTGTAGTGTTGTAATTGGTTGTGTTTTTAACATATATGTGCAATTTAATGTGATTGATTGTGTGTCATTTTGAAATATGGAGAGATGCTTATGGGAGAATAACTGTCCCGCATCTTTCCATACAAAATGAATAGAGCATCATCTGTTTTAGGTCATTGTATGAATTGTTTTAAAGCACTTTCGACAAAGGCCTAAAGGGGCTTGAAACATAGTGTGATCAATACATTATGATGCTGATTCCTTGCAGCAATATAACTGCGTCACTTTGCACGGCAGTGATTTCGATTTTCAGCTGTTCTTTGTTTGAAACAAACATTGCTGTGTTTTTCTAGGCACATCAAATGTGGCATCTAAGTATGAGGAACTTGAGTGTCTATATGCTGCTGTGGGCAAGGTCATCTACGAGGGGCTTACCAACTATGAAAAAGCAACAACCAACACTAACCCCACGCAGCTCTTTGGTAAGACCAACTCTCACATTTATTTTTTTTCCTCCTTTCTTGCCCTCGGTTACTCTTCTGTTGGTATATACTTAGAAGTGAAAAAAAGTCAATCTCCTACTCTCACTACAGCACCAAGCGGCCCCTCGGTTACTTTTACCAGTTAAGCCATTGAGTGGGCCGTTAAAATGCAAGCCGATGGGCTCTGCTGCTCGGGCTAACATCTGGTCTATTTAAATGGGGGCCACAGTCCAGCGGTTTGGGAAAGATTGTCTTGGGAAGGATTGCTGCTTTCCGCCCCTCTTCCTGTACAAACATTACTGTTATCCACCCAGATGTCAGAGTATTTATAGAAAAAGCTTTCATTGAAGCTTATTTCAAAGAGACCTTGATTTTTTTTTTTCTTTTAGATGAAATATGTAGTAGGTTTCAAAATATAGGCCATTCAAGGTGATAAATGGCTATTTGAGAGCAGTCCAAAGGTAATGCTGCTTTATGCAGTTTCCTAAAATTACAGTGGTGGTCAATAAAATAAAAAAAAGCATTCTGTATCCTGCTGTTGCAGTAAAGTCGCAGCGATGTGATGCATCCGTCTGGCCAGGGGGTGACATTTTAACATTTGTCTCCTCTCTGGGGAACAGCAACAAAGAAGAACATTACTCATTCTTATTTCTGCCTCTGTTACACTCTTGAGGGGGGGGAAATATATATATCAAGCTGCGTGAATGAACACAAGCTGACTGCAGGTGTCTGTGTCTGTTACCTCTCCCCAGAGAAGTGAAGCTTCTTGTCAAACTGTTCCATTTCCCATACTTCTTATCCCTCTGCCTTCATTTGTCTTACAGGGACACTGATGATCCTGAAGTCAGCCTGCAGTTACAATGCCAGCTACATTGACCGCCTCATCTCAGTGTTCATGCGCTCACTACAGAAGATGGTGCGGGAACACCTGAGCCCCCAGCAGGCTAACCCAGGGGTGACTGAAACCAGCACAGGTACATAAATACAGTGGAAAGATGTGAGGAAGCCAGTGGCAAATGTAATTTAAAAAGTAATCACATAGGAAAGATGTGCAGTATTTTGAGTTCACAACGTATTAGTCACCATTATTCTCCAAACTTGGCACCAGATAACCACTACTATTTCAGCTGAACTTATTCTACTTGGCTGCAGTTACACCTGGCTGACATTATTGGGGAAGTTTTTGCTCGTACTTTCCCCCAGCCCACGTCCAACAAGGAGCTGACTGTGTGTGAGGTGGACACAACACAGACATGAATGTACACTCGCATCACAGCCTTTCTCAGATTGTTAAAGCTCATATATCCCAGGTGTCTCACCAGTGCCTCTTTCCGTAGAAAGACAGTATCAAAACTTGTATATCAATAGCCCCAGCTGTGTTCTCAATAGCTCTTGTGGTCAGGAGAGATCCTTTGTGCAGATAGTATGCTTTCTCGGGGAATGTTTCTCAGCTCTAGTTTCCAGTCTGTATTGTCTTCTGCTCTTTTTGTATCAACAGATGGTCACCTTGTGCTCTTTTGCTGTGGGGTCTGAAAGGGTAGTCACAGTTTGACACAGAACCTCTTGACAACTTGCCCTTTATATTAATCCGTGAGGGGGGTGAAAGGGAAAAAACACGTGTTTAGGTTTCCTGTTCATTTACTTTTCTGAACTTCAGAAAGTCTGGCAGTGCATAATTCCTGTTGCTACTCTTCAGACAGGAGGTAATGACTGTAAGATACTATCAGTGCTTTAAATGGGTCCCTAATGACTGTATCGGGAAACACAGACATTAACTGTCCACCATGAACAGTTAGTCACTAAGACCAAAGGCCTTCTGACCATTAGGCTTTTTCCTCTAAAGATTATTCACGTTTCAGTAATCTAATAAGCTTAACTGTAGTAGTTCCATCCTGATTGTATTGAAAATGTGAAGTTCTGACTGCTGCCACCATTTAAAAATAGATAAGTCATTTCAATTTATTGAAGGCCAGAAAATTTGCAATAGAAGGAAGATGGATAAATGCACAGATAAATGCATCTGTTCTGTAGTTTGTCTCAGCCCTTCCTTTGAATAATTCCATGTGTTTGCTCTGATAGTGACCAGCGAGCTGATAATGCTCAGTCTTGACCTGGTGAAGACACGATTGTCCGTCATGAGCATGGAAATGAGGAAGAACTTTATCCAGGTCATCCTCACTTCCCTAATTGAGAAGTCTCCCGACCCCAAAATCCTCCGTGCTGTTGTCAAGATCGTGGAAGAGTGGGTGAAAAACAATTCTCCAATGGCTGCCAACCAGGTAAGGAGGAGGGGACTGTTCAGGTGTGAGACAGTAAAACAGTATTAAGTGAGGAAAAAAACAAAAACAAATGTGGTATTCAAGAGATCCTGGCATAATTCCTCTCATGAAAACAGGTGTAAATTAAGAACTGAATCAGCAAAGTTGTGAAAGGTGTGAAACCTTTGGACAAACAACAAGCGAAGCACATTTTCTAAATCTAGTAAGGTTAGCATTAGCATAATACCTACAGAGGACTCTCTGGTCTTCATATTCTTTTAAGCTGAAGAAGAGCAAGCGGTACACAGCTGAGCTAGACAGGTGCAGCTGCGAAAAACAACTGAATAGAGAATAGATTATTTTTCTTTTCTCACACCTTTCTATTTGTCTATTGTTCATAATATTTTTTTTCCCTTTATCCTACTTTCTACCCGATTCTTCTTTCCCTTTCAGATGCCAAACCTGCGTGAGAAATCCATCTTGCTGGTGAAGATGATGACCTACATAGAGAAGCGTTTCCCTGATGAACTTGAGTTAAACGCCCAGTTCCTGGACCTCGTTAATTACGTCTACAGGTAATTACTGTCATTCATCACATGGCTAAATGGCCACGCCACTGACGCCACACTGCCCTTGCATCCATCTTAACGTGAGAAGTGAAGGTCGGGGGCGGTCGAGGCGGGGAAAAGACACAGAAGGTTGGGTCAGGGGGAAAAAGGAAAATAAAGATGAAGAGAGCTTGAAGTACCAGAAGTGTACCTTTCCTTTTTTATGACGAAAAGTTAATTATTAACGTAATAATTATAATAAGATTGTTAAACTCAGGAACTGGATGAACTAATTTAGAATCATTGTAGCTGTAAAAAAACAACAAAAAAACAATTAAAAGTTGGAAAATTTAAGATGGCCACGAAAAGATTGACTGATGAAGATTGATAATAGGGTTACAGTACTATCAGTATTCAGCTAGCTGATGACAGGACACCCAGCAGGTGGTGGTCAAAGGCGAGAGACCACCTCTGCCGGCTATTCATCAAACTGTGGCCCTCCTCACCTTTCCATCTTCTACACATACACATTTAATCAGCCCAGTGTATCCGCATCCTGATGCCAAAAGATTTAAAATGAGCAGTAAAGCCATGATGGACAGCAAGTAATGATAATGGAAGGATAAAGCAGCTGTGCCAGCGCAAAGTGTGATTAGGAGGACTGTGTAAATACGAGCAACATGCAGCTGTGGCACCGTGTTATTCTTTTCATCCCACCTACTCTCTCACTGCTTCTGTTTTATGAATCATCGCTTCGGAGCACATTCAGTGCTGTAGAATGACGTGGAAACGATTGCATTTGTTGTTTCAATAGTTAGGTAGGTAATGTTACATCAGTCTTATTGTCAAAGATGCAGACTTTTGCCCAAAATTCAGTTTTAACCACACCAAATGTAAGAAATAGTTCAAAAAGTTGTAAAAACAAGAGTATTTTCCAAGTTGCAAATTCCTGCATTGTTTCAGTGGCATATACATGTTTTGCCAACAGCTCTCAGGTGCACGGGGCACCAAGTTTTATCTGTGTGTGCAGTTCTCTGTATTACAAGTTAATGGTGACATTTTCTAACTCGGGCGCTAATCGCCCCACGCCCACACATCCCATTTTTTAAGAACATTTTTGGTAACGGGCATCTCAGATTCTTTCTCACAAAACTTTTGCCCCTTTAGGGATGAGAGCCTTTCAGGAAGCGACATCACATCAAAGTTGGAACCAGCCTTCCTTTCAGGGCTTCGCTGCAGTCAGCCAATGATCAGAGCCAAGTTTTTTGAGGTGTTTGATGCCTCTATGAAGCGGCGCGTCTATGAGAGGCTACTGTACATCTGCTGCTCTCAGAACTGGGAGGCCATGGGCAGCCATTTCTGGATCAAACAGTGCATAGAGGTAAGCAGTGGGTCTCGGGTCTTTCTGCAGGCTTCGTAAGGTTTTTATCCTGCGGGCATCTACGTGCTGGTTATCTGCCACCAACCGTCACCAATCTTCTTTTATGTATTTTGCACCTGTTTGTGTGTTTGATAGTTGTTACTGGCAGTTTGCGAAAGAAACACCATCATTGGCACCAGCTGCCAGGGATCCATGCTGCCATCTATCACAAACGTCATCAACCTGGCTGACAGCCACGACCGCGCCGCCTTTGCCATGGCAACGCACGTCAAGCAGGAGCCTCGCGAAAGGGAAAACACCGAGACCAAGGAGGAGGTGAGATACACAGACAGGCGCACAACGCCTCGCAACGTGTCTCACATAAATTGCCACATTATCCCATTAGGAGTTTTTACATACTGTGGGTCTAAGAAAAGAGTAATGCTGTGCCTCTTTGCTCGTCTTAAAAATTGTCTCTGTTGTCGTCATTCGTCCATTATCAAGAAGCTGTTGATAAAATGGTCTTTCAAAAACAGCCCAACACGAAGACTAAATGTCAAAGCTTGAACAACAATACATGTTTTTCCTCTCCTCATTTACCCCCTGGTAGGATGTAGAAATTGACATAGAATTAGCACCAGGTGACCAGACAGCCATTCCCAAGACTAAGGAGCAAGCAGAGAGAGACACAGGCAACCAACTGCACATGCTCACCAACCGCCATGACAAGTTTCTTGATTCATTACGGGAAGTCAAGGTAAGGCACGCCTTCAGTTTTGACCGGCTGATGAAATGAATTGAACTTTGATAGAGTGTAGGCAAAATTACAGAGATCATCCAAGGTTGACTACTTGCAGTTCAAAAACAATGTTTTATGTATTAAATTAATTATAGTTTCAAAACATTTTCATGTTCCAGTGGCATTATTCATTAACCCCCAAGAAGGATGAAAATGTCAGCAATATTCTTGAGCCCTAAAAGCATGAATTAAGAGTCAGTGCCTTGCAGAATCAGCAGCCAGAAGCTTTCATTTGTCTCTTTTCTGTGTTAGACGGGGGCACTTTTAAACGCCTTGGTTCAGCTCTGTCACATTTCCACACCGCTGGCTGAAAGGACCTGGGTCCAGCTTTTCCCTCGCCTCTGGAAGATCCTGTCTGACAGACAGCAGCATGTAAGTATAATTTATTAGCATCTTTCTTCTTCTTCTTTTTTTTTTGGCTCCCAGAGCAAGAATGGACAAAAACAGTGTGTGACGTGCATGACCAAACCATCCAATATCCTGTGAATAGTCAAGAGAAAGACATGCATGCTGCATTGTGATTTACATGATGATTTCTTTTTAGCTTCAGCAATAGCAATATGTACATCCAAAGACATAAAGAAATATTATTTAAATGCTCCCTTAGGCTTGTTGTGTCCGCTATGAAATTCCTTTAAAGGGTTCACATTATTATTAAATGTCAGTAGATGTAAACTGCAGCTCGATTAGCAGGTAGAGACTTAAAACCAACAGATGTTATTTCTAGTTAACGTGTACATTTTCTTTTTGTGGTCATCATATACAAACACATGCCTTTCTGTACTGTTTCAATAACTTGTGCAAACAGGCAGAGTCTTATTTCTGTCTCAAAATAATTAAAAGTGATTCAACTTTTAAACGAGATGCAGTCACTGGTCAGATTCTGAATAATTTATTCCTATGCCAGACCTCAAGCCACAAATACTTAAGTTATTTATTTTGATGCCTGTCTCTGCATTTTATGTAGCGATTATGCCAACTTATGGTAAAAATGGAAAGATTACTGCAATTGAGGCTTTCTATCCCTGGGTTGACTCTTACAAGGGAATGACAGAAAAGTATATTTTCCATCGGAAGGATTTTGATGACACGTTGGCGTTCACCACCAGTCTAATTAAAGTGACCATTAAGGCATAAATTACTCCATGCTGTCATCGGGCAGCGAAAATTGCATTCATTACCAATACATCAGAGTGTGTCAGTCATGATTTTCAGAGCACTAACCCCATGATCATACTCAAGGTCTATTCTGTCCAAATGTGTGAGTCTCTGATTGCAAAGAGTGGTAGCATGCAACTCAAGCTAGCATATCATGCATTTTCACTGATTTTCACATTGTATTGAATAAATATATACCTCCTTCAAAGTTGCATTACTTTAAAAAAGGACAGCTTATAAAAAGAGCTGGACAAAGTGGTTTAATTACTAATGCAGTAACCATGTTTTTGCAGTATTGCAGAAAATACCGTAGATATGTATGTAAAAGTGCAACATGGTTCACTGATTGGTCTTGACTAACTTGTTGATCATGATGTGGTGTGATACAGAAAAGCAGCATACAGTTGTGTCATTTGTCCCTTGCCATTCCTCTTATGTGTTATCCTCTACCTCTTTTTTCCTGTTTCTGAACAGCACTCTCTTACTGGAAAATGGCATCATGTTGCATCCCGTACATGCAATTCAATGCTTTCGTCAATATGTTGTATCAGAGCACTGCTGCTAAAGTAATACTGGGTAGTTGATGATCTCGCCTTTTCTCCTCTCCAGGCTTTGTCCGGAGAGATGAGTCCTTTCCTTTGTAGTGGCAGCCACCAGGCCCAGAGGGACTGCCAGCCGAGTGCCCTAAACTGCTTTGTGGAAGCCATGTCCCAGTGTGTACCTCCTATCCCCATCCGTCCCTGTGTCCTGAAGTACTTGGGCAAGACTCACAACCTCTGGCTACGTTCCACTCTCATGCTGGAGCAGCAGGCCTTTGAAAAAGGTCTTAGTTTGCACAGTAAACCCAAGCAGAGCACAGAGTTCTATGAACAGGAGAGCATCACGCCACCTCAGCAGGTAATGGGTTTTCATTTAGATTGTGTGTTGACTTTTTAAGGCTTTTTAAACAATCAGGACTCTGTAAGACAAAGAAAAGTCCAATAAAATCAGGAATTCTATTGAGTAAATAAACTCCGATATTGCGAAACACGATCAACGCAACCCTGAAGTCATTGCCATTTTCTCAGCTTTGCAGGCTCTACTACATGTGCTCAAGATATCTGCTCTGCTGGATAAATTGTGCTATAAAGTATATTTCTAACCCAAGCATCTTTTTTGCATTATGGTCTATAATTATGTAGGGTCACAGATATGCAGATATCTCTCTCATAGTCGGTGGACTGATATGAGTCAGGCGTTAAACAAAATAAAATGAACTTGGCTCTTTCATGCTTATTGCTGCTGTTCCTTTCATTAGTGGTTCTTTTCCACAGTGGAGGGTTTAAACATATATTTGTCACGTCACTGCAGCCTCATCTTTGAAGCTGGAAAATCTCCCTCTTATCCTGTCTGAACTAGACTCATTAGCAAATCTGCTCTCATTAAATTTACAGTTTGATCACTGCAGATGATCCAATTTGTTCTGCTTCTATCCATATTGTGTTCTTCTTCCGTATAGGAGATTTTGGACTCTCTGGCAGAGCTCTACTCTCTACTCCAAGAGGAGGACATGTGGGCAGGCCTGTGGCAAAAGAGGTGCAAGTTTCCTGAGACGGCAACAGCCATTGCCTATGAGCAGCATGGCTTCTTTGAACAGGTGAGAGGAAGCTTAAAGTAGACTCACTGAGGTAGTAATTTGTGGTGCTGTTATGCTGTAATGTCTATTTTGTTAACCCAAAACATATATATTCAGGCTCAGGAAAGCTACGAGAAGGCAATGGAGAAGGCTAGAAAAGAGCACGAGAGGAGCAATGTTTCCCCGGCAGTATTCCCAGAGTACCAGCTGTGGGAGGACCACTGGATACGGTAAGATTTATGTTTCTTAAGTCCATACAAGATAGAGTCATGACAAGAAATGACCCTCATGCTTCCCTGCAAATCCAGCTGTCTCTTGTGTTTTTATGTGTGCTTTTTAAAAAATGTGCTGTGAATTTACTTGGTGTTTGCTGCATTTTACAATGAAGATCATTCCTAAAATGAAAAGGACACAGAAATGTGTAACGCTTGGAAAGTATGTTTAGGGTTTTAAATGATACATTGTGACTTTTAAAAAGACTTGTAGAAAACAAAGCAGACATGTTGATTAAGTGAGAGACAGGAAGAAAAAGCGGAGCTGTCGAGGATGTGAGTTGCAAAGCAGCCTGTTGATGCTAAAAACATGGCCTTAAAAATGGCATAGCAATGTAGATTGAGCAAATAAAAAAACCTGAAGAAATGTTATCGTCAAGTATAGAAAATGTAATCTTTGCTAAACTTCTCATCTCCTTTGTCTTTAGCTGTTCTAAGGAACTGAACCAGTGGGAACCGCTGACTGAATACGGCCAGTCTAAAGGCCATTCAAACCCTTATCTGGTGCTCGAGTGTGCTTGGAGGGTTTCCAACTGGGCTGCTATGAAGGAGGCTCTGGTGCAGGTGAGGGGTGCACAGTTCCAATATATAAGTATTTATATATATGTGTGTGTAATTCTTTCTACACACATTCACGTAGATTTCTTCTCTCACTGTCCTCAAAAGGTACCAATAACAGTTTCACAGGAAATAGAAACAGTAACTGCAAGTTGTCACTAACAAAGTCACAGACACAGTGGAGCCTGTAGGCATGAACCCAATGAACCAGACAGACTCCACTAAACTTTTCTTTTTTTTCTTTTTTTCTTTTACTCCTGTTACTAGTGCAGTCCTGGATATTAAACCCAGGCCTCATGTTAGTGTGAGGTAGAGAAACTTGATATTGGTGCTGTCTGACCTCTCTGTAACCTCACACACCCTGGAAGAATAAGAGTGGCGGCCATAAAGCTGTGGAAATGCAGTTAAGCTGTTTAGTCCATGAATTTATTGGCCTCATGTTTTCCTAAAACAAAGTATAGATGGGTGGCGGGTGTGTGATAGTACTTGACATATAACAAATACTCCTACTTTGCTCTTTCAAGGAGACTTGGGACCAATCCATTGAGCAGCTCTGTCCGAAGGTGACATCTAATTAAATTGTCTGGATGCCAACACCAGCTTCACTATATCCCCTCCTTCTTGTTTCATTCTTTTGCCTCCTCTGTTTACTCATTCCTCTTTCTTTTGTCTCATGCCTCCCCAACCTCTCTTCTTTACTTGGTCTTCTTTCTACAATTACTGTCCACCCTACTTTTACTTTCACCCCCATCTCTTCATCCCTCGCTCCATAGCTCTGGCTGCAACAGCTAATATTTACGACAGCTGTGTGTGTGTGAATAATTACCCCAGCATCTGCTGCAGGGTGATTTGTTTTATGGTGGAGGAGAGGAGCAAGGCTTTCAGTTTCCTGCATGCCCACTCCTCACCAGCTCAGAGGCGAAGTCCAAATGTCCCTGCTTTCAATTAAAGCTGGCTCTTGATAAGGGCGGCCCTGTCTCCAGGATATTCATCAAGCGTCACCCCCGATAAGTGCGCTTTGACCGATCACTGTAATTTTCTCCAGCATCGGAAGAGCTTTCGCAAATGCACACACCTATACCTCCTCACTCTCTTGCTCTTTTCACTCTTTATCCTTTTGGCCTTCTGTCATTCTGTGTCTCTTGCTCACTTATAAACGCACAACAGCAGGCCACAGGTGTGACGTAGGAGCCTCCCTGCGGGTGTTATTTGTTTGATGCTAATGCGGTGAGCTTATTAATCAATAGCAAGGCCCTTTCTGCTTCTTCGCCTCTGTGTCAGGCGTGTCAAATTTATTAGTCATTAGTACAAAAGTTCCGCCGAACCCATTCACAAAATAAATCGCAACCAATATTGTTGTATATTTGTCTAAGTACTAAATTGCACAAGGAAAATGTCACAGGCCCTTTCCCCTCAGATGTTTTCATGTAATTAAAACTGCTACAGCACTGTGAAGAGTGTGTGCTGTTCTACTTGACATTATGGTGACAAATACACACAGGAAAACAAACAGGCAATTCAGTATGAACTCCTCTGGAATTTACCTAAAAGCAGTACATGTGAGAATGTAGATGTTTGCTAAACCTCCCAACCTAACGCACAAAATTGTCAAAAGTTCATGTGTGAAATTCTTAATTCTTTCAAGCTATTTATATTGCATATGTATATTTATATTTGAAGCATAACGTTGTGCACTTGTTATTCACATAGCCTGTGTTTTACCCGTTGTAAGAAAATGACATTAAAATGAAATTGATACTCACTTTTCACAAGATTTTTTTTATCCTGTGTTTCTCCCTCTATTTTTTTTATTTATTTTTTTTGGAAAGAAAAGTAGATTTATTTTCAACATAAAAAAATGCAAGAGAAAGATGTTTCTCATTGTCATTTTCCAGAGATGATAGATTATAGAATGACGATAAGATGGATTCAAAACACACATTTATGCTGATGAACAAAGGAAACGTATAGATTTTCAACAACCGCACTGTTCTTGTAAATTATCGTGGCAGGTATATGATAGTAAAAGTCCATTGCTGTACGAGACTGATCTCATCTTTTAACTGTTATTGAGCAAAAGTATGCTAATTTGAATCAAAATTGTGATTGTTCTACTAAGTTGCTACCATTAATTTTTGTTTAAATATTTCATTTTCTTACTGTATGAATTTCCAGGTGGAGCTAAGCTGCCCTAAGGAGATGGCTTGGAAGGTGAACATGCACCGTGGCTACCTGGCAATCTGCAACCCAGAGGAGCAGCAGCTCAACTTCATAGAACGGCTGGTGGAGATGGCCTCCAGCCTGGCCATTCGTGAGTGGAGGAGATTGCCTCACATTGTTTCCCATGTGCACACGCCATTGCTTCAGGTCAGTACACCCAACACATAAAGAGTTTGGATTTAGACCCTAAGACATTGTGCTGTTGAGAAATGCTGATAAGCCCCCTCCCCACCTTCTCACTCCATTCTTGTAAAATTGAGACAGATGATTAAAAAAAAAAAATCAAAAACCCTTTAAGCCTCTCTGATTCCACCACAAGAGATTACAATAGACAAGGCAAAGATGAAAAAGGAGAGTGGAAAAAAAGGCGGCAGACTGAGGGACTGAAAATTGAAAAAGGTGGAGAGTGAACAGAATGGAGGAACACGGGGAGAAAGAGTGAAGAATAAAGAGTTCGTTTAGAACGGCTGTAATTACTTCCCTGCCATCAGATACTATTTGATTAAATACCTGCAGCAGAATTACATTTACATGATGAATGGGATAGTCTGAATGAAGGTTAGAAATGGGCCATCAGCTGATATTAACAGATAATTGTGAAAAATATTGTACGGCCTAATTTATTTTGTTTTGGGAGATTTCATTCCGGAATGGGGGGTTAAGTCTTCAGCTTGCTCTGATTTACTACATTTATCTTTTCAAAATGGGTATTTGAATTGTGCAACTATGTTCCTCGTTAGTGTGTGTGTGTATTTGTGTTCATGCTCGTGCATGTGCTCGGATATGTGGAGTCCAATTATTTAGCCTAGCCGAGGGAAAACAAGCTATTTATTCCTCTGCCCAGCCAAGCGGCCTGTTGTAAATCTCCATTCCAAACTCTATATCTCAAATTCACGACTCCATGAGCCTTACAGACCAAGAAGCCCAGACTCTGCAAATACAGTGAGGTTCAACTACTATTTGAATCAAGTTATCATCAAATCCCAGCTCTCAGCAGTGGCTGACGATCAATGGATTATCATCCACACTATTGATTACGAGGGCTGGCATTAATATTGATTGATGAGTAGTTATAATAGAATGATTGATTATATGTTCACAATGCTGCTTTGGGCCAATCAATGAGGCCTCTTTTCACAGAATGAGATAGAAGCCCTCGCTTATCATTTTCACATTTTCCCCATCTCCGTGTCTTTTTTTTTTTTTTTTTCCCCCCTTTTTTTCTGGCCACATCCAAGCAGATTAGCTATTGAATAATGTAGGAAGGCATAATGATTTTGCCTGCAAAATAATTTTGTTGCCATGAAAAAAAACTACTGCTGCATTGTACTCAATGTGTTTTGTTCTTGTTCCTGTGACATTTTAACAATCTGCAGTATCACAAGGTTTCTTTGACCAATAACAATTGAGGCATATTGGCCTGAAAGCATTATGTACAAATAAATAGTGTAAAAGTTCATAATGTGATGATATTTGCTACATAAAGAGTGTCACTGTTTTGAGCAGGCATTGCTGTTTTTTTTTCCCCCAAACCTGTAGACCTCGTACTTGACTATGAGTTTCAAGAAAATGACTTGGATGTGGTTAGATTAAGTGATGTTGTTTTGTTTGTTTTTTTTACCTTATCTCTCAATAGACTAACAGTCCTTCATCCTGCTGCATTTTAAATCATCCTTTTTAATCTCCATGCTTTTACATTAGCGTCTCCTTTCCGTTAACACAGCAGTCACGCCATCTTTCTTGCCATCACCCTTCTTGTTCGAGCTATGGCTTCTACTCGTGTCTTTCTGTTAACGAAATTCTAAATGTCAATTTATCGGTGGGTTGATATTACCGACTTAATGATCCATCAGCATCACATTTATAACAGCTAATAAGTGAAATTTAAAAAAATAGGAAAAGACGAGAAAAACTCCCCCGAAACATTCTCTTGACAAGATGGTTATTTATGACAGATGGACAATGTGTATATCTCGCAGAGCAAACTAAGCAAGGAAGTCTGGATGGATGTTTACATTTGTTTAGGTGTGTAGACAAAATATTAACAAGATTAAGATCAGCTGGTGTACGTTCTGGACCAAATCTCTAACGCTGACTGTAGGAGCAGACCTGGCAACACAAAATTTTGACTCGACATCAAAGAAAAAGTTATTGTAAGCAAGACAACCATTTGATATATTTCTGCTACTTCAAATGCTCAAATAAAATTCTACATGTTCAATTTAAAGTGGTAATGTACAGCTCCATCAGTCCTCCCTCACTCAAACCTCTTCTCATTCTATTTGAACCCTCTGCGGTAACCCTACCTCCCTATGGTATCAGAATATGGCGAGGGTTACTTACCCTGATGTCATTGTCCTTGCTAAATAAATAAGAATTGCTTTTCAACTACTTTTAACTTTACTTTCTCATGCAGTCAGCATTTATTTTATCATAAGATAGTAAAAGAAATTCTTATTGAAAGCTTCTTAGTTATAAAACTTTCAGCAGGAATAGTCAAAGAATCAGGCAGGCATGTTTAAGTTTATCGTGAATATTGAATCGTAAATACAAAAAAGGTTTAGTTATCATTTCTCTCCAGGCTGCACAGCAGATCATTGAGCTGCAAGAAGCGGCCCAAATTAATGCAGGGCTTCAGACGGCTAACCTCGGCCGCAACACCAGCCTCCACGACATGAAGACTGTGGTGAAAACATGGAGGAACCGACTGCCTATTGTTTCGGACGACCTGTCGCACTGGAGCAGCATATTCATGTGGCGCCAACATCACTACCAAGGTATGACACGTGCTCTAACACAACTGCATCTAAATGCAAGACCATGATATACTGAAACATAAATTTAGCCATTGTACACGTGTTACAGGATGCCACACTCATGCAGACAAACTTTCACATTGCTGCTTTGGTGTCCACTACTTCCATGAAGGGCTCTTCTTTAAAAGGCCATGACGTGCAGAACCCCCTCAGGGTCTCAGTACCTTGCCAAATGTCAGCCCACTAAAGCACTCTCTCTTTCACTGCAGGACACAACACACACACACTCAGACACACATGTTTACCTTGCTCAGTGCTCAGCTCTCTCCCGCAGTGACTTTGAAACCATTCAGAAAGGCAGCCACTGCAAAATGTGATGTCTCAAGCAACTTGAGCTTCAACTCTTACTGAGAGGCACTGAAATAATGATAGCGGTGGTTCTGCAGCACCATGCCAATAAAATCCACTTCATTTATACATGACAGCCTTCAAACTTAAAGTGAAATGGAATTTTCTTGATGAAATTCATCGCCATGGTTCATTTACTGTTCAATACGTTTAGTGTCCCCAGTGCCCTCCCCTGCGTTATGACAGCAGAGCCTTTAGAGTGCTTGAAGTTCCCCACCCTTCAGACTGCCCTAAGCGCCCCTCTTTTAGGTTTCTTTATCAACTTTATCAATTGTGCAGGGGAAAAAAATGCTTCTTTGTCTTTTTGTCTGTCCACAGCCATTGTGACAGCATATGAGACAAACACACAACACGATCCCAACAACAACAACGCCATGTTGGGAGTTCATGCCTCAGCTTCTGCTATCATTCAGTACGGCAAGATAGCTCGCAAACAGGTACTGGTTCAAGCCGACAAACTGACTTCTATTAAAATGAATAAATGCAATCTGTAAAGATCAATGTCACGTTTAGCATCCATCTTTTAAAGAAAAATAATTGTAACCTATCGCACTTTTTTCCCCCAGGGTTTGGTGAATGTGGCTCTGGACATTCTGAGTCGTATCCATACCATCCCCACAGTGCCCATTGTTGACTGTTTCCAGAAGATCAGGCAGCAGGTCAAGTGTTATCTGCAGTTGGCAGGTGTCATGGGCAAGAATGAGTGCATGCAGGTGAGATACAAAGCTCCATGTGTTCTGCTTTCTGCTTCTATATCAAATTGAAGCGACTGCTACCTTCTGCATATATCATTTTCACCTTTCATGGAAGCATTTGACGCGTTAGTAATTTAAGTATTTGGGCTGATATCTGCCAGCAGTAGCTCGAGGCATAGTTAGAGGTACTTTGAGTGGGAGCTATAGAAAGAGCAATAAGTGTTTGCAGTAAAATAATTTCCCTGCTCCACAGGCTCTAGGTGACAAGTTATAGCAGTGAGACTTATAAGAGAGTGTGTAACTCAGGAGCTTGCTCTTAAGCCCATGGAGTGCTCTGATTAATAGAAGTAGTTCAACACACCACAAGTCATTAAAAGTGCCAGTAGACACTCTTCTCTCCCTCTCTCCCTTCTATCTCATCTGTGGTTCTCTCTGTCTATTTCTCCTGCTACACATCGTTTGTCACAGCAGTACATAGGGGACACCTAATCAGAGGCTCACCGTAATGGAAGTTTAGTTCCCTTAACACCTCTACTCTTACTTCTTAATGAACAGTGAGCAGTTTTTGTTCTTCACCTGTGATTATGGCTCTGTCTAAAACACAACGTTGCGGCACTTCTTGAGAAATCTTCTGCCTAACGTAGATGAAAATTTACCTGCTGCAGTTTTGTTTTAAGTTTAACTTTTGTTGTTCTGGCGTCTGTCTGTCAGGGTTTAGAAGTGATAGAGTCAACCAACCTGAAGTACTTCACCAAGGAGATGACGGCCGAGTTCTACGCTCTAAAGGGGATGTTCTTGGCTCAAATCAACAAGTACGTTAACCAGATGTTTAGTCTTTGATGGCCTTTCATGCATTGTGCTTTTTTTTTTTTTTGTCAACATCCAAGTTTATATTTCTGGCGCTGCCTTCCCTTTATTCATCATCACATTGCCTTGAAACTGTGTCAGTGGTCCCTTGACACTGTGTGGGTGTTTCATCCTGCCAGTACATAGCAGTTATGTTTACTTGGCAATTCTTGCCTCAGAGTAATCCACCTCTAAAGCTCTGTTAGCAGGTAACCCATGTGACATGGCTTAGATGAGATCTTTGCCATCAGGTGTCAGTAATTTGTTTCTCGCTGCAGGGTTTGCCTGTGGAGTGTACAACTGCTCTCTCCATGTATAGCTGGGCCTTGCACACCCACAGCCAGACTCCTTAACATTCCTTCCTCTTCAGCACCAGCTTTTTTTTTCTTTCTTTCTTTCTTTTTTTTTTTGCCTGTCATTTTGTCATGACATGGCGTCCTGAGGGGTGAAAGACAAATTGAGGAAGGCTTATTAAATGTATATGCAGCTCAATAATTAACTCTAGGCAATTTACAGGAATCTCTGGGATCAGCAAAACTTGCCTCCACCTCAGCAGGGTTTATTGCAATCATTAAGTTTCCCCTGCACCAGGGGAGAATTAACAGCTGAGTGGGGGTGAGGGGTTCAGAGATTCTTATGTGTGTGCGTGTGCATGTGCAACCACATGTGCTAAGGATTTTGGGATCAGTCAATTAAACGGGTGTCAAATATTTGACAGTCTGTTGGGTGACTGTGCTCCTGTTGAGCCGGCTAGCAGAAAGCGTTAATGTACTTTAACACTCACAAAGCGACTGAGGAAACCCCATTAAGTATTACTGGAGGGTCTTCGGCTCTGACTCCCATAGCAATCAAGCTCCCGTTTTTTAATCACATTCCAAATGCCTTTTATAATAACACATTTTAATTGATTGGCTTGGGAGACATTTCACTGCAAGTAAGTGGCAGAGCTGTTTTGGAAGCACTCCTGAAATGGAGGTCCATTCACCAACTTCAGCTCAGTAAGACTTTTTCATTGACAGGCCTGTCTCCTTGTTTTGACTGCAGGGTAGTGCGTCTCGGGGTGCCGCTTGCATCTTATTTATTAATCAGAGACTGAAAGGTGTGTAAAAATTATTCAGACTGCGTGCCAACGGTTAGAAGCTTCTTGGCATGGTGAAAATAGCTGATGATTCAGAATATATTTCCCTGTCAGCATAAATGTTGCAGTCAAAACTCGGGTCGGTTGCCAGAGTCTACTTGTCTGTTTCATAGCCTGCTATTTAATAGTTTGTGTATTGAATCTTAAGTGTGTGATTGCTAGACCGCAATACCACAATAGAAGTTGTCAAGAATTTATTAAGATGGAGTGATGGATGGATAGATATGAAGTTATATCTGTACAGTTAGGTTTAAGATATATTACATAATACCATGAGACCAAATAGTTAATATAAGTGCAGACACAGATAAAATGTGGATTTTATTATACCCACACAAAAAAAGCCCCAAAGATGATATCAAGAGTCCGTCATCAAGAAAATAAGCTATTTTAAGAAATAAGTGGCCCCATAAGCAAAAGAGGTCACCTTAACAGAACTATACTGAAAAATAACAATTAACAAAACCATATCCAATAAACTGACCAAGTCAAATGACAAACAACTCCACCAAACTATCTTTTTTTTTTTTTTAAATGAAGAGACCAATTCTTTCTCATGTGAATACAGCAGATGGTTCTGTCCATTTGGCTGGCGTCTGCATTTAAACCTCTCTTAGCGCCCTATTTTGCTTAAGGAGCCACCGGGAAATTCAATTCAATATAAACCAAATTTGAATGCTTAATGATTTTGAATTCAGAGTAAACACCAAATAATACCAAATTAAATAAATCAAACTAATTGTTAGCTTCACAACTTCAGTGACAGCAAAAAGAACTTAAATGTAGCAGTGATGTGGGAGCGTAAAACCTTGGTTCAGTGTCTGGTTTATATGAAAGCGGAGTGTGGATGAATATTACGATTGTGTGCTTGTGGATACTGCAGCCACATAGTAAAACAAAACTGTTAATTCATACTGGGATGAATTTTTATTCTACAGTACCGTGAGGGGAAAAACGCTGAAGATTACAGCTGCTGAAAATCTGTGGTTTATTGATGTTTAGTTAATATTTCAAGATGTGATCAACATTTCTCGCACACTCCTTTTTCCTTTTCTCTTGTTCGATCGCCTCCCACCGTTTCTCCCCTTACATGCTGCTCTCTTCAGCATCTCTACCTATTTCCTTTTCTTTTTTCCCTTCTGATTCACCTTTCACTCAATTTTATTTCCTTTCCCCCAGCTACCTCCCTTTTCTCACTTGCCCTTGACACTCATTAACGGTAATATGCCCTTCACCCTCTAACACTTTTCCTTTCCCTTCTTTCTTGTTCTAGGTCAGAGGAGGCAAATAAGGCTTTTTCAGCAGCAGTACAGATGCATGACGTTCTGGTGAAAGCCTGGGCCATGTGGGGCGACTACCTAGAGAACATTTTCGTTAAAGATCGTCAGCTCCACTTGGGAGTCTCTGCCATCACCTGTTACCTCCATGCTTGCCGTCACCAAAATGAGAGCAAGTCCCGCAAGTACCTCGCAAAGGTGATAAGAGAAGTGGGATGCTGGGGAGGGATTTGTATGATCATCTTGGTTGGTAAAACTCCTTGCAAAATGCTGATAATGGCAACATTTCTGTGGTTGCTTGTTTATCTCTTGATTTCAGTTGTCAATGTTTTGTTTGCTTGATAATGAAACCAGCAACCTTCCTGCCTAAAGCCATGTTTTGTTTTTTTACAACAGGGAGTCACTTTTCATTCTCTAGTTTCCTGACCTCATCTACCCCATACATTATTGCTGCCAATGAGAAGAAAGCCATTCTTTTTTCCACCTCTCAGGCTTAGCCATGGTTAAAAGTAGAGTAGTAATTTGATCGATTACAGTCTAGCAGCAGGGATGGGTTCCCACAGTAGATCGATGGTGGAGTGAAGGCCATCCTCTGGCACTTGGGGTCAACAGACTAATGGCATCCCCTGACACTCCAATCTCATGACCCTCTACATGAATTGACCTTTCTCTAACAGTCTGACCGATTTCCCCCATACAGCAATTCTGCAGGCAGTGCCTAGGAGGTAAAGAGATGGAACCTCTTGCTAACAACCATCCTACCTTCTTAAATGGACACTAACTCATTCAGTGTAGCCTCTCGAAAAGTTGCCACAGCACAGAGCCACCTTGGTGTGTGTGTAGATCGGCTGTTACTATTGATTTCTGTTTAAATAATTTAATGCCAGCTTCACCTTCATATTAAATGGGGGGTTTTGTTTTGTTTTGTTTTTTTCTGATGACCCCACCCATAAGTATTGTACTGCCAAAGTGGGTTGGCAGCGCTTACTCCTGATGGATGAAGCGAGATGACCAGTCATTATCAGTAATTATGCACAATCTGTGTACTCAGAAACAGGAAGGGGGGTGGGGGGATAATGTCTTCATCATAATGCACACACACAAGCTTACCAGGGGAGGAGAGATCACCACCACATGGCTCAGCTTTGATCATACTGAGGATTGCCAAGATGCACTTGTATATTGCTCTGCACAGCAATCGCCTGGTTAGTGGTAGCAATGTTGCACCTTGCGATTTGGTGTTTTGCAGTAGGTAAATAATTGTGACTGTTATTATTGACCTTTATGTGACCTTTTTCACATTTGTTATTTCTTCTCTCTCTGCCTCTGTCCTTTCTCCCCAACTATCTTTGACTTTCATCCCACCTTCTAACACCTTTTTTTTTCCACCCGTAGGTCTTGTGGCTCCTCAGCTTTGACGACAAGAACACTCTGGCCGATGCTGTTGACAAGTACTGTATTGGAGTCCCACCCATCCAGTGGTTGGCATGGATACCACAGCTTCTGACCTGCCTGGTTGGATCAGAAGGAAAGCCTTTGCTTAACCTAATAAGTCAGGTGAGGCTTTTGCAAAACTCTATTTGTGCTTCAGTCAAAAATCTTTGTGGTCAGCTCTCAGTGGGTCTGGATGTTTGCTGCACCATCAATCTTAGTATTGCTTGGCTCTCTGTATGCATTTGGGGCAGCACATCTGGCTTAGTGTGTAAGCGTCAGTCCTTATGCACGTCTTTCTAATCAAGATAAATTAACTGCATTCACGAAAAAGTAGTCGCTCTCCTGCTTTCTATTTACCAAATTAAGCATCCAGATTCTTTTAGTGTCCCCTTTTACAACAATTTATTGGCTTCCACTAGTCCCTGGTGAATTGGTTTTTAAATTATTTGTTCAAGAAATGATTATGAAGTTAATATTGAATGCATCCGCACTGCAGGAAGAGAGCTAGTAATTAAACCAAGGACTAATTTGCTTTGCTTAATGGAGTATTATTTCTGCACAATTTGAAGAGGGTGATCTTCAAAGAGTAGTCTGCTATAACAAACAGCCATCCTCTCAACAGAGCTGGAATGTTGTATGGAGGATGTGAGGGAAACTGTGAAGGAGGATAAAAAGACGAGAGTGAAAAGGCGAGGTTTTAAAGTGACTTTGATAAAGTTAAAAAGTGTCACACATTGGATAGCTGAATAAATAAAACATACTTAGAGGTTAGAAGGAAAATATAATACAAAATGTATATAAACCCAAATCCAAGCATTTTATTAGAATTTAAATTGGCCTACATTGACAGGCCCCCTCTAGCCTTTGGGCACGTGTGTAGTAGCATCATAATCGCCATGTGAGTGTGAAGAAATGAAGATTGCTTTACTTTAGCAGTCTTTCTTACTTTTTTAGTATGCAGATTAAAAGGAAACATGTCACTGATGGCTGGTTGTTAAGCCCATTAAGAAATAGCATTTATGAAAGTCAGCCGTTAACCCTGTAAGACCCAACCCATCAAAAAATAGCCAGAAAATTCAGATTTTGGGGGAACTGAGATGTTTATTAACCCTTATGACAAAATCCACAAAAATGTTTTTGCTATATCATGTTGTGTATAATATATTTTTTATTATATATTTATTCAAAATTTTTATCGCATTTGATACATTGGGTGTTTTTGGCAACTTCTTGTTAACAACAATGTTAATTTTAGACAAACAAAAAACGGTTTTGTCCATAACATTTTGAAATTATGGCAAGTATTGATCATGTTGATGAAATAGAGTTCTCAGAAACCCATGTATCAATTGTGATACATATTATACAGTTAAATATAGGCCCAACTGTAGAAACTTGCTCCATTATTTTCATTTGCTTTAGTGTCTGTGGAGGTTCTTTGTTTTTTTATTTTTAAAGATGATTCTCATCCAAGAGGCTTCTTCAGTTCTAGAACAACTGATGGAAATCCCAATTATTTAAACCCTCATTTTCCTGTTTTGGTTTTTGGAAATCTTTTTAAAATATATTAGACCATGACACATGACTGATAAAAAGCTTAGCTTTAATGTCTCAGTTAACCCGAATCGCTTCTGTACGTATATAAAATGGATGTCAGTCTGTGACTATACAAATTCTCCTTCCATAGAGACTCACTTCTTCCTTTTGGTCCGCCTTTTCATGCTATTATGACTGAAGTGTAAAAGGTTGACACCCGTTTCTTCTCTGCCTCTTTTGTGTAAAGAACAAACCACATTTTAATGCATGGCATTCTTTATCCCTCTTGCCTGACTGAATTATTTAGAGTTTCTCTGTGGCGGCGGGATGTTTAAAAAAACGTATGTTGAAATATTGATGAAGGTGAGGAGAAGAGCGCCTGGGGGCAGGCGGGAAGATGAATCAGAAGTTAGCAGAGAATCTCAGCACCCCTTCCCACACATGCTCCCTCCCTCGTTACCTGCACCGTGTCTGCCGTGCTCCCTCTTCCCCTTAGTTCACCTCAGCCGTGCCAAATTATGACATTTCTTATCTTCCCATTAGTGCGGTGATCTCTGGTTCCTCCTCTTCCTCTTTGCCTTCCTTCCTCTTTCATCTTTAATACAGCTGTTAGCTGACACTTAGCACTCCCTCTTCCACTTGCTCTTGACATCTCACTTGTCAGCTCCATATTGTACTTTTCATTTCAAGTCATTTTCTCTGTTTTAGGGACACTGAAAAAGAAAAATGTGAAAACAGGATATTTACTCTTTGTACAACATATAAAATTAGTAAATATTAGTGGGAATACTAATGTTGCTAGATATGTATAGTGTATGTAGTTCCCATGTATGTGTTTGTTTAAGAGCAAGGGTCACATTAAGTTGAGGAAGTGGAGAGTTTTTCCTAATTAAATAATCATTTGTTTGCCTTTATGACTTTATGAGACGTCTAATATGTCTAGGCTTCCACCCAAAGCGGCCACAGCCTTTCACTACCTTGTTATTCCTGTCTCTCTCTCTTCCCCACCTTTGGGCCAGTGTAGAGTTATATTCCTTTTGGGAGCCACGTCTCTTGAAGATTTTCAGACCAGCTGAGATCTGGAACGGTTCTTTTGGTAACCTAAGGAAGATGTACAAGTGTGTGTTACATAGCCACAGGCTAATCCGTTTTCAACTTGAACTCAGTTTTATGTAATCATGATTTGTACAATCTGAGAATCTTTCTAAAGACAGCTAGATGTCACAGGAATGTGGGTCAAGCTAAAGAAAGCGTAGCGGTTCCAAAATCCATTTATCCTCAGTCTTCTAGTCGTCTTCTGTCTCACTACTGTAGCCCTCTCTCTGTAACCACTGATCCTCGGCCCACCGTTAGCCACATTGAGCTTAGTTTTGTTGGATTTTTGGATCGATTCTTTTCTGCCCTGCAGGCAGCTACACTGCACTTTTAAAACAATTCTCCAATTTGGCTGTATTTGAAATGTTCAGCAAAACTGTGGCTAGGCTTGTTTTACTTTGGCATACAGTTTTTAATACTGTAAAAAAATTTAGTGAGGTTTGTCACAACTCATGTTCTGCCTTGAAGCGCTCACTTTGTGCTGTGACAGGGAGTATGTGTCATATATCAGTGTCAAGTTTACGGTGCTCATCCAAAGAGAGATTCCTTTACATTGCAATTTGCACGGGTTGTCATTCATTCTGGTGTTATTTGGTGAAATGTGACTTGAATTCAGACTGTAGCCACGGGAAAATGTGTGGATGGATGTTTGGTCAGAGGTTTTACTGCATGTTCAAGACTTTTAGGGTTTAAACAGTGTGAATCGAAACAAACACTTTTCATATCACCATCTGAGCTTTCAGATGCTGTTTGCACATTCACACCGCAGTCCTGAACTTTTCCAGACATCACCCAGCTGAGGTGCATGTGACCGCGCAAGTGTCCAACCTGCCAGCTTGTTAGTAAAACGTCTGTGCGATGTCAGATGATTCCTGTGTACAGTTAAAGGTTCAGTGCATTAACTGCAAGTGAGTGGACAATGTATGTGTTACCTCCTCCCTGAGAAAGGGCAACTGTGACAAAATAAGATTCTTTAGTTGAAGACTCACCTGAATCTTCTGTCACAAGTTAATGCGAACTGTATTTGCAAACTACAGGCTGAAGGAAAGGCTGAACTCTTTACCCCTGCAGTAAGGGCACCTGGTGGCTTTGTTATTGTGTTTTGCTGGCATGGTTTGGGTCTTGTTGTCAAAGTAAATCAATACAGAGCTGTTCTGAGTGATCGCCTTTATCCTAAGATGAAATATTCCTATGCTGGTGGGAGTACGGTCACCCATCCATAGGGTATGAGGGGTCACTGAATGCTTTCTTACACCC
The DNA here is from genome assembly GCF_057381915.1 of Diplotaxodon limnothrissa. Lineage (NCBI taxonomy): Eukaryota > Metazoa > Chordata > Actinopteri > Cichliformes > Cichlidae > Diplotaxodon > Diplotaxodon limnothrissa. The sequence continues at coordinate 12,235,867 of NC_140603.1, read as the reverse complement.
TATTTAACACCTTTGGTGTGTTTTTTTTCTTTTGTTTGTTTGTTTTTTTAAACTTCTTAGACAGTATTCCCTACCACTATTATTAAAACACCAAATGAGGGAAATGTCTTCTTAAGAAAATCAGTGTGACCAACTTTAAAAGCTAACTGAAGCTCAGTCACATTGGTACATCGTAAGCTTTCACAAACACTGACTTGTCCCCCCCCCCCCCCCCCCCAATAATTTGTCATCTGTCATGCGTATTCTCTCTCCAATGTATCCTGATAACATGGTGGATGTTCATATTAAAGATGGGCAGTGTCAAATTATGATGCCAGCACCTAGAATATGGTCATCTCAGTTATGTTAGATGACCAAACGATAGTCCCACTGACCTGCTGTTAAAAGCTTCTGTTTACAGGGGGCAGCCACTTAAAATAAAGTTGTCTTAAAGGGGGAGGGGCAAGGGGACTAAAACAGCTTGTTTGGGACAGAAGATGAACTGCAGGACTGCCCCAAGGCCCAGTAGAAGATTATAATGGGTTATTTTGAATTATGAATAATGTAAAGCTACTTTAAACAGCCAATCATGTAGTTTCATTATAAATGGAAGAATATAAGAAAACTATAACATCAAGAAGAATTTATTCCACATATCAATAGTTTGAGTTCACTGATTGTTTGTTTTTTAAAAACACAATACTTTGATGGTAGAATGGATGACTTAGTGGCTTAGTACAGATACATAAAAGACGACCATTAAATTCACCTGGTGTATTACTTATCAAAGGATTTGCACCCCAGTAACTTAAAGGTAAATTTGCTGTGCGTTTAAAACTCATAGCCTCTTATGTCCCAACTTTGACCATTAACTCTTCTAGTGGTGTCAGTGACTTTTCTTGGAAGTCTTGAAGGCAGTTTCATCATCAGTCACATTGAGTTTTGTAGCTCAGCCATGACATGTTTTTAACTCCCCTAACTCCACTGACTCAAAGCTTCAAACACCCCCTCTGTAAGAGTACAGGTCTTTGGCAGTATCTGTATGATCTCTCTCTTTCACTCTCTCACCCTGACACATATAGGCATACAGTATCTCTCTGTCCCTCTCTCACTGTCTCTCTTTCTATCGCTTCCCTCTTTACCTCTATCCACACCCCTCTCTCTCCTTTGCAGTCCTTAGGGGGAGTCTTTGAAATGTAATCTGTGACCCTCTTTTATCTGCTAGGTGGGACGAGTGTACCCCCAGGCTGTCTACTTCCCCATCCGCACCCTTTACCTGACTCTCAAGATCGAGCAGAGGGAACGCTACAAAAGCGGTAAGTAAACAGTGCCTGTAGTGTGTTGCCTGATTTAGCACACTTTGAACAATAAAAGGTGGGTTTTGTTTGTTTGTTTGTCTGGTTTGTTGTTGTTGTTGTTGTTTTTTTGTTTTTTAACAAGTCCTTATCTATTAATAATTTATCAGGACAGTGTTGAATTGGCCTCATCTTGTGTTTTCCCCACTTTTTTTGATTTTCTGCATTCTTCTAATCCATCATTTCTCCGTTGCTTTCTCCTCTTTTCCACTCTTTTCTCCCAGATTCATCTGGACAGCAGCAGCCCAGTTCAATTGGGGCCCAGCCTCACTCAGGGGCCTCAGACCCAGGGCCAATCAGGGCCACTGCCCCGATGTGGCGTTGCAGCCGTATAATGCACATGCAGCGGGAGCTACACCCCACACTGCTTTCCTCCCTGGAGGGCATCGTAGACCAGATGGTGTGGTTCAGAGAGAACTGGCATGAAGAGGTGAGGGAAAAATAGTAATAAAAGGTGCAGAACAGATTTTGCTGCAGCAGAAGATCAGAAGGCGAGAAAATATTACAGCTGCCATTGAAAATTTTCATGTATGACAGTTTGAACATCTTCTGTATATAAGGGTCATGTGAAACTCTAAAGCTAAGCATGTATGCATCACATAATGAGGTGCGTCTGTCCAAACTGAACTTGATGCACTTTTAAATAGTTTTAGCCTTGCTAAGCAGCTTCCACACACAGCAGCTATTCTGTTCTGTAGGGGAAGTCTGGCAGACGGTGATGCAGTAAGAGGGGAGAAGACAAGTGATGGATGGGTGCTGTGAGCGTGTAGGATGGGGTGAGGGATTTAGGGTTGGAAGTTTGATGCTATGAGTGTGTATCTGTGTGATTACCTGTGATGATCAGGGGCACTGGGCAGCAGCTGCAGGCTCTATGCATCATTCCACTGGGCAAGCAGGGGAAACATAGTCATTGCCTTCCTTCTTTCCCTCAATTTGGTCACATTGCTGCATCTTTTTTTTCCTGAGGAAATGACTTATGTCTAAGTCTGTAAGAAGGACAGGATGTCTCTAATAATTCCCATATCATTACAGCATTTCTTTATTCTCTTTTCTTCCTTCTTCTCTCTACAGGTTTTAAGGCAGCTTCAGCAGGGCCTGGCAAAATGTTACTCAGTGGCCTTTGAAAAGAGTGGTGCAGTGTCTGATGCCAAGATCACACCCCACACACTCAACTTTGTCAAGAAGCTCGTTAGCACCTTTGGAGTCGGCTTGGAGAACGTTTCCAATGTTTCCAACATGTTCTCCAGCGCTGCCTCTGAGTCACTGGCCCGCAGGGCCCAAGCCACAGCCCAGGATCCTGTTTTCCAAAAGATGAAGGGACAGTTCACAACAGGTTGGTTGGCTTTTATAAATACTGTCAAATAGAGCTATACAAAAAGGCAAAACACTGAAGAAGTTTTTGTTTGAGGTTGTTTCTCCATGTTTACATTCAGTTTCAGTTTTCAAGCTTCGTCAGAGCCATTGAGTGAATATGAAAAGACGTAAAATGTGTGTGTGTGTGTGTGTGTGGGGGGGGGGGGGGGGGGCTGTTTTGTGAGAGTATGACAAGGTGTGACAAGTGGCCACGTAGTGAAACCAACAACACCTCCTAGCTCTCCTCACTGAAGCCCCTCACCAGACACCAGCCGCCCTTCAGCAAACAAAAGCAGCACTTGTGCGACTGTACGTCTATACTCATTTAAATGATAAGTCAGGTGTATGGCTGGCTTTTGTAACAGTATATTGAACCGGTCACATTATATCTACACAGACACTCGTGCAGCTCATATCTGTGCTAGAGCAGGCTGCCGCTGTCGCTCGGAGCAGCTGGAGCACTGGCTCTCTACAATGTAATTAAAGTTTCCAACTAGATGATTGGATTTTAGGGAGGGATTGGGGCTGGTGACTGGTCAGAGAGGTGTTTGCATGTGTGTCTGTCTGTGCCTTTATTACACTGCATGTACACACGCCCACGTCGGGTTTGATTATACACAAGGCAGCAGCATTTCTATTCTAAGCTTGTGCAGCATTGCGGTGATGATATCAACAACTCGTCAAAGTTTGATGACGTAAAGCAGAACACTTGTTTTCCTCCTGCTCTTTTGGAAGCTGCAAAACATTTCAAGTTCTCTCTGGTTTCATTGGGGGTTTTCAAAACTCTGTAAAACCCTCTATCAACTTATTGAAATACCCTGTAATGAACAACTTTATTTCTTTCGAGGGTTTTATATGAGGGTGAAGCCGGTTTTCAGTTCAGGTTTTACAGACCACAAAAAGTTGAGTAAAATTTCTTTCCATAAAATTGTGTTGGTTAAACGAGGCATTTTACTGAAATGTAAATGTTTCATAAGTAGTCAGGTGCTTTGTTGTTGAAACTTGTACTGGCTGTGTTGTTGTTGAGCATTGTTTACCAGGTGTCTGCTGTGCCAAAACTAAATCTAGCTCATACAGTATTGGCACAAGTAGGTGAATTAAAAAGTCTGCTTTCTCTTCTGCTGCTGTAGCATAATGATAAAACATTTTTCCTGATATATAGTGGTTGGCATTTTTGTTCTTGTTATAGAAAACTTACAGAGGAATAGATTTGGTTGTGAATTACTAACATAAATAACTACTGTCAGTGTGGATTCACTAAAGTCCTCTGATACAGCAGCAATGAAAAGAATTTACTGAATTTGTCCAGTTGCATCTTTTTTTTTTGTTTTTATCTTTTGTTTTTTTTGTCTGTATTTTGTTTTACTTGATGGCAGACCTCCAGTTACAGGCACATTAATGTCAAATAGAATGCCATAATTGAGATGGCCCATTAACAGCTGAATTCTAGACAGCATGTAGTTTATTTCTTATAATTCCCTATTTTTTTATATACTGGAGCCTTGGAAAATTCGTTCTACTTTCCTGATGTTTTCTCTGAAGTGCTTAGACATGGACACTAATGGCTTGAATGAGACTCTGCAACAAGAGGAAGTCTCTGATCTTTTCCCAGTTATGGATTAACACATTTAAAAAGACGAATTCCTGTCATGCACTGTGTATGCTTATAAGGCAGTAAATGAAACCTGTGGTCAGTTTTTGGCCTGCGTGTTCAGATTCATGTGAAAGCTGTGGAATGCAGCGAGGCAGGTGCTGTTTTATTTTAGCCAAGACCCCTTCTGAGACATTACCTCAAAACAATCATTCTCCTGTTTTTTTGGAAGCCACGTGTCTGTTTTCCCGTGTTACATAAGGGAGTTGAACCACAGTTCAAACATGGACCATCTGCAAGACCCCTCCAGGTTTCAGTGTTCACATAAACCTTTGTGTTTTCTTCTGCTTTCTTTCTGAATTGCATCCACAGTAAACTCGCGCCTCCTTTTATTTGTTGCATTTCCAAACAACTCCTCCTGCCTGCTCTTTAGTCTCATCTGCTATTCCCGTTTAACTAGTACTGAGCCTGGCCAGTGCGGCTAATGTGTTTGGCCCTGAGACCGAGGACAAGGAGAGCGAGTGCATGAAAAGCAGCTGGGGGAAAATGTCTTCTTACTAAAACAGAATAAGAAGTAGTAATGCAGGCTAACCAGACCTGATGAACATAGAAAATGACCGAGATTAATACGCATGATGGAAGAAGAGAGAGGAGAAAACTAATGTGAAGTCGGTGAGAAACCATGAAGACAGGTGTGGTGGCTTTGGCGGGTAAAAGCTCGGGAGCTGTGTACAGACTGATTGAATGAACAACACAAACAAGACAGAGCTCAGACTCAGAATGAGCACTTTGATGATGAATCTTACCAGATGTTACGGCGCCAGCTGTGCTCACGCAGCTAGGCGTCACCAGGGCTTCTGCCTCGCAGGGTGCCTGCCGACCGTCACTAGACAGCTGTCCCCACGGCTACGCGGGAGCAGGGCCGACAGAGACCGAAACCACACAAGCCCTCCAGAGTGGAACAAACAGGGTTTACGGAACTGCAGAGCAGCCAAGCTCCCATTCCCTGCACCACGTTAGTGGCTCACTCGCTTTCACAGGGTTTGTGGGCCGGAAAATATGGGTTTATGTGTGCACATATAACATTTGGCAGCAGGGAGGCATTCAAATCCAATTACGAAGAATGCTATTTGCATGAGTTACTGTTTTAGCAGTGGATCTTTTCCAGAGACCTTTGTTAGAAAAGGTTTTTTGTTTTGTTTTTTAATATATTTAAAACAAAAACACACACATTTCCTGGATTTTGAATTTTTTTGCCTCTTGGTTAGACTTAAAGAGTTAAATCTAAGTGTTATGATTAAATTGAACAGTTTGGCTTAGCACCTGTGTAACTTTATATAGTCTTTAGTGAGAAGTCTTAAGTGTAAACATACTGCATGTTGGTGACCTCTGAAACCTTTAAAACTTTAGCTCACCAGTCTGCCATAAGAAAGCAGAATTTACTCGCTACAGAAAAGTCAACCAGGCACAAGCCAGGGCCAGGACAGTACATGAAGAAATGATGGTTCTGTATAGAAAGGTGGCCCACCTCCAGCTCCACAATCTATAACCTGGCTTCAGCAGTGTAGACCATCTGGCACAGCCAGGTAAGGCAGAATAGCAGCACTGACTTCTACACACAGGTCAGAGAACAGCCTGGCTACTTTCCACACTGCACTCTTTTTCTCAGCATCCTATTCCCCACCAAGCAGGGGTCAAATATAAGTTCAGGGGGACTGAAAATAATTCCCTTATCCACTCACTTTCAGTATTGCACCCGGTACAGAGCAAACGTTATTTCTCAGCAACAGACTCTACTTACATTGTCGGCACACATCTGAGGAGCAGGATTTAAATACAAAAGGAGGGAATATGTCCACTCTTAAAATTGGCGTAATCACAGTTTGTACAACTTGTATCTTGTTTGCCTTTTAATGACGGCCTGCAAATGACACTAAATATTTCCGATTTGGATCTTAGTCAAAATGAGTAATGCGTCGATTTTTTATCGATAGTCTCTGTTCGTATAGTCTCTGTTCACACATTGAGTCCTAAACATAATGCAGATGACTACCACATTGAAGCAGTTAAATTTTATAATGAAAGGTGAGATGTTAATCTCTGATTCTATCAGGAAAAGTATTAGATGGCTCATGTATGATAACATGTTAAACGCTAAGCTTTTTCATTCATTTTTTTTAAATGAATTGTGACGGTTCTCCAGTTTTAAACAGAGGGAATGTTTTATATTTGATGAAGATGGAGTGAAATTACTGTATTTCCTCATGGCTTTGAAACAGTGGCGCGTGCCTCACCTTTTCTATTTGTAAGCATTATACACTTTTATGGTGCTGAATTGTTGTCGGTCTGCAATTTTCACAGGACTGTATCAATTTTACCTCTCCTATCAAGGCAGGTGAATTGCAGGCGGACAGATAGCGAAATAGGGCCACTCCGAAAAGAACATTGGCTGTTTTAAAGGGCTTATTTAAAGTATTAGGAGGTCTCACTCTGGGAGAGATTGAACGGGTTTGAAATGGCAAGGCCTTGCAGTTTCATGGATTCATTATAACAGGCGGCACAACAGGGTGTACTGAAATAGGAGAGGTAGTCGAGTGCACATCTGTGTGTGTGTATGTGTGTGTTCGTGTTTCAGAATTGTCCTAGGGGCTTTACTCTAAAATGGAAAACCTGTTTGGCTCACTTCCCCTCCTTCCGTTGTTATTGCTGCAGCTCATCTCAATATGTTATGTGCGATATGAGTTGTGACTTGAAACAGGAATTTAATACTTCAAGACTCTCATTTTTATGGCACTAATTTAATCAGCTCCTGGCCTCCGACAGGGAGTTTTAAGTCAATAGAGCAAACAGTTCTCCTTGTGCTGCCATGAATAACTTATCTGTGACGTTCCCTTAAGCAAGGCACTGCTGGAGTGGAGTGGGCAACAGTGCAACATAATATTTAAAAAGGCCGTTTCCCAGATGTAAATGTGTGTTACCGCTGCCTTGCCGTAGACCATAAGAGTAAAACAAGGTGTTTTTAGTTACTGGATTAGAACAACACCCAGATCTTACTGCAATTAATCTTAATATGTGGTTTCAAAGAGACCTTGCAAACACTGAAATGTCATTTGATGTATAAGCTTTGAAATATATTTTCTTTTTTTATTCTTATTTATGTTTTACGTTGCTTTGAGTAGGAACGTCCTCAGAGCGCAAATTGGTCTCTAGTTTCTAGCTTTAGCGAACTTTTAAAAATGATTTTACATTTTTTGTATATAGGTGGTTAAAGGTCACACACACGGAAACTGCTCAGTTTTACAGTCTTGTCCTGCTGGTGATGTAAAGCGGGTCCACTGGAACACTTAAGGGATTAATGTCTTGCCGAAGGGGGAATTTGAGGGTAGTTCATTTAGGAGGAACAACTGTAACATACTCCTTTTTCCCCCATGCACACATGCAGATTATATCGGACCACTTTCAGAGGTTGCATGTGGTTTTATACAGTTATACAGTTAACATCAAATTGTCAGAGGACCTGTTGTTTAAAAGCTGCTTTCACTACAAGTCAAGGTTTTTTTCTGTTGTTTTGTTTGTTTTTGTTTTTTTATGAATGGGTATAGGAAATAACTATTCTCCATCCTTACAGACTTTGACTTCAGTGTGCCAGGCTCCATGAAGCTTCACAATCTCATCTCCAAGCTAAAGAAGTGGATCAAGATTTTGGAGGCGAAAACCAAACAGCTGCCCAAGTTCTTCCTCATTGAGGAGAAGTGTCGCTTCCTCAGCAATTTCTCTGCACAGACAGCTGAAGTTGAGATTCCGGGCGAATTCCTAATGCCCAAACCCACACACTACTACATCAAGATTGCAAGGTACATCATTATTCTACACGGGTGCAGCCGGGCTAATAAGCACATGTGGAATTTGCTGTAGTCATGGTTGGTACTTAGTAAATTATTTAAGTGGCTAACGATTGTCAGATTGACCTGTTTTTACTGGAGCTTCCCCCCCGGGGATTTTATCCTGATCTTAAAGCCTTTCATTTTAAATTCTGGCTTCCACATGTACTCCAGTGCCATTCTTGTATCGCAGTTATTCCTACCCTTCCTCTCTCCCACACTGTTTAATGCTCTGATTCTGTTCCTCTGAAACGCTGTACAGATTCATGCCCAGAGTGGAAATTGTTCAGAAACACAATACCGCGGCACGCCGTCTCTACATCCGCGGCCACAATGGAAAGATCTACCCCTACCTGGTGATGAATGATGCCTGCTTGACTGAGTCACGTCGAGAGGAAAGAGTCCTGCAGCTTCTCCGGCTCCTAAACCCTTGTCTTGAGAAGAGAAAGGAGACCACCAAGAGGCACCTCTTCTTTACTGGTATGACTAAAATGAGGCATGGGCGCATTTTAGGAATAGAAAGGGGATGATTTTGTTTAGAGATTTGCTGATTGTGAAATTGTGGCTCGATACTGATGTTTAAAATAGTATTTTGGCTGGTAACTAATCCCAATAATTTTTCCTGTTAGTTGTCTTTGTTTTCCTGGCACTAAGGAGGAAAATAACATCTTCAATATTAAAATAAGTGGCCTTCATATAAATACTATGAAAACAGAGACATAAAAACATGTAATCTTATGTCTTGTCAGTATATCATTATCAGTCAACATGGCCAATATTGGAAAATACTGCTTTTTAACCAATTTCTTCGAGTATCTTTATGTGAGGAGATTACATAAGAGGTTTGCCTCTCTGCAGATGTTTGTTTTACACATTTATTTGCTCATTGGTGTCTTTAAGGGGAAATCTGCACACAACATTAAACAGCCCAAACCAACCCAGTTCCTTCAAACATGAATTGCTGGTATTGATTTGATTTGAGGTGTCACTGCATGTAAATGTTTGGACTGCTTCTACTGTGTGACCTGTGCACAGCCTTTTACCTTCTTTGACCCTGCTTGGTGTTGACTGAAGGCACGCCTTCAGTGTTGTTTTTCCCAAACTCCAGAGTATTTTAGCTGCAGGTTTATGGTTTCCAATGGTAACTCGGAGTTTATCTAGCAAGCGGAGACAAATATTTACAGTTTCTGCGTCACTCATGTGGCTGTGTTCCCATCACTGCCTCCCACTTATTTTTCTCTCTTGTGCTTCTTTCTATTTTACTTCCTTCCTCTGCTCTCCTTTGCCTGTTTTCCACCTTTTTTTCCTTCATCCTTCTTCCATCTCTTCAGTGCCCCGAGTGGTGGCAGTGTCGCCTCAGATGCGGCTAGTTGAGGACAATCCTTCATCTCTGTCACTGGTAGAAATCTACAAGCAGCGCTGTGCCAAGAAGGGCATCGAACATGACAACCCTATCTCCCGGTACTACGATCGCCTGGCCACTGTGCAGGCTAGAGGCACACAAGCTAGCCACCAGGTAACTGTGTTGTGGTACTGTTCTGCATTAACATGCATCCAGAGTGTCTGATTTGAAATTTCACATCACACTTGAGCTAAACTTAACTTTTAATCATCTAAGGGGAAAATTGTTTTCAGCTCTGTGGGTATTTTTAAATAATTGATATTAAATGATTAATGTAGCATAAGAAATGCACTAATTTCTCAGCCTGAAAAGAAACCCTCAAACCCCAAGTTAATTTGAAAATCTGCAATTGTTGAGATTTCAGTTTTCCCTGGATGGGGAGGATTTTCTCTAAAAAGTGATGAAATAAAGTGAAAAGAACAAATTGATTTTGCAAGCTGTTATGTCATCTAATTGCAAAAATATTAGATTGTTAGCTCTTGGGTTCAGCCTGACTCTCTCCTACACCTGCTGAGCTTAATGCACACTTAAAACGCAGGCAGATCTATAGGGGAGCATGCCTATAACGTTGAAGATAAAGGTGGGGTTAGGCTGCATGCTGACCCTTGTGTTATCTAGAGAGAACTGAATTCATGTCTGATGCACTGAGAGAGCATGGATCCCCCCCTACACGCTTAGCTGAGGCTAAAGTAATCAATAGAGCTGTCTTCAAGGAAAGCAATTTTAATCAACCTATTATAGGGGTTCAAATGGGGAACTGAAGAGGGCAGCTAATATTACGTGAAGGTCTCACAATGGAGCCGGTTGTTTCTGTGAGTAATTTAAGGCATGCAGCATTCATGAAATGCCGTATCACAAAATGCTAGCCTATGGTCTTCCCTCAAAACCACTGTGACTTTATGAAATAGCTGCCAAATACACATTGAGAAGGCTTTACAGTTTTAAGCCAAGACCTGAAGCAATGATAAAGTAATCACCACAGACCGACTGCAACAGTATGGTTTGTGATCCTGATTGAGCTGTGCACAAGTTGAGCCACTCACTGGCCATCCCCTCTCAGCTAAGGGAGGAAAAATGATGACAGGTTAGCCGAGCAAGCTAGCCTCCGTTTGGGTTGTTAGCTGCAGCCATGATTAGTGAAGTGTTGCTTCTTCACTTTGGGAAATCTTTTGCTCTTCAGGATGCAAGCATTGCCACTTAACACTAGCACTAACAGTATTAGTACTGTGAGCTCGTGTAGAACTGAAATGTTGGAAACAAAGTGCTAGTGTCCCAGTGGTGCGCTCAAAACCTTTGAAAGTTGAGTTTAGTGCCCAATTGCCAACAGAGTTCTTGAGATTTGAGAAGTGGTTTTCGAATGACATCCCACACTATGTCACTCTGTTAAATGAGGGAGGGGGTTCCTAACATGGGCAGCCTCTCCTAACATGGCCATCGCTGAGCTTGCTGATGGGGTCACATAGGAGACGTTCCCATAGTCAGATAACGCTATTAAAGAGAACCCACTAAAACCTCTGGTGCAATTCATAATGATGGCAAAAGACAATTGATGTATCAAATAAAGAAGACCCTGCCCAACTAACCTCCAATCCTTGTTCATGGTATACTTCCAGGTCCTGAGGGACATTCTCAAAGAGGTGCAGGGCAACATGGTTCCCCGCAGCATGCTGAAGGAGTGGGCTCTCCACACATTCCCCAACGCCACTGATTACTGGACGTTCCGAAAGATGTTCACCATCCAGCTGGCCCTCATTGGTCTGGCAGAGTTCATGCTCCACCTCAACAGACTCAACCCTGAGATGCTGCAGATAGCACAGGTGGGAAATGCACGCAAACACACACAAACAGCAATGTGTTGGACTTCCTATGAAGGAGAAAGTGAAATCAGTTTGACAAGGGCAAATTCAATAGATATACACACTCTTAGATGCATTAATAGATCTCCATTACCCTCTCCATATCAGACTGTATGAATTACCATTCTCCCCCATGACATTCACGCTAGGCCTATCAGTCAGCCAGCCGCTGTCAATGCAAAGGATGTTTTGACAGAGCGTTATATTCAGTCCCACTGCTCAGCTATCAAAGACGTTTCAATTTGAAGAGGCCATGTTTGTGTGCGCTTCCACACATCTGTCTGCTGCTCAGGGTCTGCAGGCGGCTTTCTCAAAGTCATTATTAAAGATGATTGTGTCAGTCGGCCACCCCTCCCCTCTGATCCTAATCGGCCTTTGCTGACAGGCGTTCCTCCGGGCAGCTAAGCACTAGTATTAAGCCCCCTTTCTGCCTGTTCCACTCCACAGATCCCATTAGACACAGGCGGATTTTAGTGCGAAGAGTGTATGCACATATAAACACACACACAAACTGAGAGTGTATGTGCAAGGACGGGACATCACAACCCGCGGCAGTGCCTCATCTTGACTAAATAAAGACCGTATTTTACTTAAGGTTGACTCATATAGAGCTCAATTAGGAATCAGCACCAAGCATACTGCTAAACAATGTTTATAGGTCCTTAATTCAGTTATAAGCCCAAATTTAACTACACATCAACAACAAGTACAAACACCACAGGCAGTGTGGCATCTTCACTGACACTGAATATAAATTGGAGGGCGTGGTGCTTAATAAATTCGCTATTTGTCAGTCAGATCACTTGTATCATCACCCTGGAACAGCTCCACCAGTCACAATGACACATGACATCAACAGCTCAATAAACGAACAGGGGCTTCTCAAGGAAATTATATTATTTTCTGGATGGTGCAGAGCAGCACAGTGGGCGTGTGCCATTATTGAGCTCATACAGTGACGATAGAAATGGACGTCAATGGCAGCATTTTTACGACAGAACAACGTAAAAATGAGCCAGTCTTAATGACATTTGAGCCATTATTTCATCATTATAGTTTGCAGGCAAAGGTTGTATCCAGATATCAACAATAACCCTCCTCCTTTTCTTAACATGCATCTTCATTTTGCACCAGAATATCACAAATCATCCAATATGATACTTTACACCATTGTGGGAAAAAAGGGTCAGTAAAAGCATCCCATCATGCCTTGAGAATTAGTTGAATTTCCTTATAGTGTTAAGTGTCTTCACTCTTTGGCATTTGTTGTGGAATTTGTCCACTGAGGTTTCTCACCGTCAAGCCCGCAGCCCCGAGTCACTTCACGTTGCACAGTAATGTTGCATCATTCCTTTCACACCGGCCTCTAAATGAAGCCATCGCTGACCACTAGTCTGGTGCTTTAGCATTCTGAGCGCTGCCTTCACAGCCAACAGTCTGCAGGCTTATCTGTGCCTTCTGGGAGTTGCTGGTGTCTCAGCCCACTGCCTCTAGGCCCTCTGCTGGGGCTTGGAGGAGCAAATGAAATGTAGGTGAGGGGGGGGGTGTTAAGGAGAAAGAGGGAGGGAGGGAAGAGGCCAGACAGAGGAGGAGGAGAGCAAGCACGAGCTGGAATGAAATGCTCTGCTATAAAGCTGTCAGAGCTACTCACTTTTTCATATAAGGGAGCTTATCTTTCCTGGAATGGTCGCTTGTGTAGCGGCCTTCTCGCACATAAATGCAGGCTTAAAAGATGAAACTCGGCCGTATATATTTAAGTCAGCAGAGAGCAAAGGGGGAGGGGAACAGGGGGCAGTGGAGGTGAGTTAAGGATTATAGATGCTGTGCTGCGGATAGTTTGACATGTTACTGTTTCTGGGACATGAAGATCAATAATTGCAGCCATTTTGTTGGCATGAGCTTGTTTTGTAGCTCTCCCAGCTTTACTGAAGACGAGGAGTTGTTTTCTTGGTGCTAATGTGGTTAAAGGAATGTGGACTACACTGCAGAAAATTATATTTCCTGATTATTTTCTGTTTTTTGCCATTGTATAAAAGTTATGTTTATTTCCTCCTCTGATTTCAGGACACAGGAAAGCTCAACGTTTCTTACTTCCGCTTCGACATCAATGACGCCACAGGTGACCTGGATGCTAATCGCCCCGTTCCATTCCGCTTGACGCCAAACATCTCTGAGTTCCTGACCACCATCGGCGTCTCTGGCCCACTCACCGCCTCGATGATCGCTGTGGCTCGGTGCTTTGCACAGCCAAACTTTAAGGTGCCACGTCTGCTTCCTTTTTTTCTTTTTAAATACATTACATAGTGTATCAGAACGGCTTTTTAAAGTAATGGGTAATAGACATAGAAGCTTGCAGTGAACTTGAAATTAAATGGCTGAATATGAAGTTTACAAAACTCTAGTGCTCATTGTTTCCCCCTCCAGGCGCACGGCATGCATCCATACGATAATCATACTTTTGCAAGCATGTCTGGAGTCACTGCAGCCGCTGCTGCTGTTACACTGCCTGCCAACGACATGAAGCTCATGAATCCGCTCTTTCTAACAGTCTGTGTTTTGATTGTTACAGGTGAACAGCCATAAAATCACAGCACTTTGAAATCCTGTACTTTAACAAGTAATACATGGATTGATTACAGCCTCTGATTGGAGGTTTAACTTTAGTGGACGAGTGGGAGGGACACTTTTGAATCTCTTTCACTTTTCATGATGCATATCCAAACCAGGTTGTTTTTTTTCCATGGAGCTGGAAGTGACCCTACTTGGACAAACAAATAAAATGCTAAATTATGAGCTGAAAACGGTTCAGTACAGTTGCTTTTTGGATGGTCTGTACCTCAGAGCTTGGAATAATATTTGTGAGATCCAGTTCAGTGATTCATCACATTGCTTCTGGCTACAACCTCGGCCTGTTTATTAGTGCCGCCATGCCCCTAATTTTATGCCTTAAACAGTTCTTATGAGGGTGAAAAATGATCTCCAGAGGCTAACATGTTAACTTCATCCCTGAAGGTGTTTGTTTTAAAATGCAAGCCTGAGGAGATTTACTCACTTCTGCAGCAAACCTCAAGTGGTCATTTGAGGAACTGCACTTTTTGTCGCTTCAATGTTGGCCTTAGTTTGTTAATAAGATAACACAGAAGATGGCACAGAGGATTGGCTTCTACTGACCGTCGCACAAAAGATCACAGCTTAACTGTAAACCTCTCTCATTGTGTTAGTTTTAGGCTCGTGAAAATTAAGGAGCACATCACTGTTAAAACATTCAGTAACACGAGCTTGTCAAAAATGTTGAGTTTACGTTTAAATCTCAGATATATTTGAAGAATTACATTTGTTTAATTTATATAACTTATTCACATGAGTCTTGGAAGCTTTTAGAAGAAGTGGGGTCAGTCGGCTGCCATTGCTGTTGCTCGCGGTGACTCGAGCGTTGCGGTTTGTTGTCAAATTTAAGCTCCTGCGGCGCTCTCCAGATATTGCCTGGCACTTAAACTTGGTGAACTTCCTCTGGGTTTAGGTCTGAGGCTTAACTAAAAACAAAGCAGTGAAAAACAGTAGCAGCCGTTGGGTTGTGTAATATATGTAAAGCAGGGCAGTAATGACAGGCCTGCAGTGTCTGTGTATGGGTCAAGCTCATACTTAAAGTCTGACTGATGTTCCAGACACAGAAGCACTTAAGATGCAAATAAACAGAACACTTGACCATGTGAACTAGTTGGGACTGAATGCCAGAGACCAGTGCTGCTTGTGGCCAGAGCAGAGAGGTATTACCACAGAGCACAGGAAAACACAAACACTTAACAATCATCCACTCAGATATAGTGAAGCCTTAAACTATTTAAACAGTCTAGTGCCGTCTGAAACCGAATAAACACTTTAGGTGAGGGCAGGGAACGGCGCGTACGTAGTCAGGCGATGATTGCCAGGTCTTGGTTTTGATGGTTATGCGTTTCAGATCTGTGTCACCGTAATGAGCTGTTAACATCTCAGAGATTTCCCTGCAGATGACTGCCATGCCCTAAATTGGAGTTAACAGCTTTGTTTTATATGTATGTTTGAAATTAGCAGGGACTTTAAATAAACTCAGGTTTTTGTCACGTTTCACTGCTCTCATTTCCACGGCAGACTGTTTGAACACACTGCCCAGGAGACTGGCATATAATCATATATTTGAGAGCTTCATATAAACTCTATGACTGTAGTTTGCAGTATAAAAACTTCAGTTTTTACATCATTTGTTGCATTGCAGTATAAAAAGGGAAAGTCTGTTTGCATCCTGATGTGGTCAATCCTTAGTAATCAAATGTTTTATCATCAGGATGTTGATGTTTTAAATTCTAGACCTCGTATATTTCTTAAAAAATGAATCTGTTTCCTGAAAGTGACCTCCTGATTTCCTTTCTCTCATAGGTGGATGGAATCTTGAAGGCCGTCCTTCGTGATGAGATCATCGCGTGGCACAAAAAGACCCAGGAGGACACGTCCATTCCCCTGTCCCCAGCCGGGCAGCCAGAGAACATGGACTCCCAGCAGTTGGTCTCGCTGGTCCAGAAGGCCGTCACGGCAATCATGACTCGCCTCCATAACCTGGCTCAGTTCGAGGGAGGCGAGAGTAAGGTCAACACTCTGGTGGCTGCAGCAAACAGCCTCGACAATCTGTGTCGCATGGATCCAGCCTGGCACCCCTGGCTCTGAGAAATCGGAGGCGAGAGGAGAAAAGGCACAGCGGAGTTCACGGGATGAAGGGGAAACACTTTTTTTTTTTTTTAGTTTGATTAAAACAGACAAGGGTCGTTACATCTATGTTGCTCTTTGGAAAGTGAATTCACATTGAGACAAAAGCCCTGGTTGTCAGAGCTTGCCTGTGTTCTCAACAGTTACTATTTTATTTTTATTTTAAAAGAAGAAAAAACACACAAGCCTCCTTCATTGTATATTTATTTTTGTATCAGAATGACAGGGATCCTGCGTAATGTCAGCGGCCCTTCTCTTTACTGTGACAAAGTGGTATTACAAGGATTTGTTTAGGTACCCACTCTTTTACTCTTGTGGAAGTTTCTAATTAAAACACTTTGTTTGTTGTTTGCGATGTGTTTTACACGCATCAAGATCTTGGAACGTTTCCACTTTGATTTGTTTTCTTCTCAGATGGTCATGTGTCCTCCCAAACCTGTAGCTTCTTTGCTATACCTTCTAAATGAGGAGTATTGTTGCCCTGTGAATAACAGATGTTGCTCTTTGACTTTTATTTCATCCACTGCTTGAACTGTATTAAGATGTCAGAGGATTCCTGTGTAAAAAGCTTCTGTTCTCCACTTTTTTTTTTTTTTGGGATTCAGCTGGCGTTGTAGTAAGCTATATGACCACTGTAATGCAAATATGTAATTCCCAAGCTGCCTGTGAATGCTATTCGCACCCCCGACCCCACCCCTTTATTTTTGTTTTTATTTTTTTAGAGGTACTGTACCGTTTCCAACAGAAGAATTCTCTCTTGCCTTGTAAATAAGCATTTTATTGTAATAAAATGCTCATTTTTTTAATAGCGAAGCTGTGTTGGCTCCTTTTGCTTGTAATCTCCTGCAGTTTTCTTTACACTGTAAAGAAACCAATGAATCTCAAAAATGAGTTTTAACTGTGTTCACAATTACCATAAAGCAGAACTAACAATTAGTCTTCTCCCCATTTTTTTAAACGAGTTGTAAAACATCAATAAGAGCCAGTAATGTGCCTCTGTGCCTCACATCTATTGCATCACTGTCACAGCCATAATCACCCTGAAGGACGCACTCTTGGATATTATTGCTGTAATAACTCTTGCTGTGAAATGACTCCAGACGAACCGTTCTCTGATGTTTAAAGTCTATTGCCGTCATCCTCGACGTTCACAGTTAGCAGACTTTTATGGGGAGGCATTTCTTCCCAGCAGTGTTGAATCAGAGCGTGCCTTCTGTCTCGTGGAGGTACAGTAACCTTGTGGTCATTCCCCTTCGCTTTGGTTAGAAAGTCCTGCAGAGGTGTGGCGAGGCATCCCACCGCCGGTGCTTGATTAATGCGTGCCAGCAGATCTCCGAGTGGGCTGGCCTCGCTTGACTTATACACACTGTCAGCCAGCCCGCTTGCACTCATAAACAAAGGTTATATCTCTGTTTGCCTCTATAGAAACAGTCTCTGCCTCTCAACGTGTTTACACACTCCCTCCAAAGGTTTCTGATCCACACAAGAAAAAGAAAAGAGCGTTTGGTCTGCGAGTCGCAGCAGCTGCTAGTTTCCAACATTCACCGTGAACATCCTTCTTTGTAGCTGTCATTTCAGTAAGCGTCTTGGATAAGAGGCTGCAGTGTTTTGGTAGGTGCTTGCTTTTGTACACACAGAAAGCATCTGTGATCGTTTATACAAATGTTGGATTTTTTTTCCCCTCCCCCTGTTGGATTTCTCTTGGCTTTAGCACATTCTTGGAAATGTTTTCAAGACGAGCTGAAATGAAGCTTGTCTTGTTTCCTCGCATTGTGAGTCAGATGTTTGAAGTCATGTAGCTCTGCAACTACCCAACCCTAACCATGCTTAAACCCCCAAACCCTCAAATGTGACTAAGTTTTTGTTAAGCTAACAACATGATAGAGGACGTGTTTAAAGAAGAATTCATTTCTCCTTTTCAAACAATAACTGTAACATGTTTGATGCTCCTGAATTTCCAGACATTACAAAACCCGGCTTTGCCATGCTGTAATTAGCATCCTTGCATAATTAGTTTTGCAGGGGAAAAATGCAAACTGGAGTAATTCCTTTGGATAAGATGAAGGGGGGCGTATCATCTGGTAAGTATGGATATATGTACCAAGTTTTATAAGCATTTTATTCAATAGTTGCTGAGCCAGTATCAGTATAGATCACATGGAACCATGAATGTCTAACTGAGCTGGTATGTCACAATCATCTAAGTACACAGGATTTGTCCTTTGGGTATCATGAATCTGAAATATTTTAGGTAATTCCATAGGACATCTTAGTCAGGCCCAAATAGTTGTTGTTAATGTTGTTAATCTTCATTTCCCAAAGGTGCTCTATTGAGATCTGGTGACTACAAAGGCTATTTGCACAGCAGAGTAAACAAAAAAAACTGTAAGCTGATCTGAGCTGTGTGACATCGTGCATTATCTTGCTATATACAGCCATCAGAAGATGGCTACACTCTGATTATAAAAGGATGGACATGGTCAGCAACAATACTGTATGTAGGTCGTGGCTCAGTTGGTATTGTGGAGCCCAAATTGCTCCCTCTGCCAAAAAGATCCCCCAAGCAGGATGGATCCATACTTTCAATCAAAATCAAAACAATCAGAACGGGCAACATTTTCAAATCTTGTATTGTCCCATTTTGGTTGGCCTATAAAAAATGTAGCCTAACTTTCCTGTTGTTAGCTGACAGGAGGGGCACCCGGTGTGGTCTTCTTCTGCTGTCAGTGTTGTGCATTCAGAGATGTTCTTCTTCATACCTTGATTGTAACAAGTGGTTATTTTAGTTTCTGTTTGCCTTTCTATCTGGTCATGCTCTGACCTTTTCACTCAGAAAACTGGCGATTACTGGATATTTTTCCTGACTCTGGAAACCCTAGAAATGGCTGTGTGGGAAAATCCTCACACCAGTTTGTTTGGCACAAACAACCACGGCACACTCAAATACTAATAAATCACCATTTTTACTCCCATTCTGATGCTTAATTTAAACTCTGTCAGGGCATCTTGACCATGTCTACATGCATAAGTGCATACTTGACCTCCAGCCATGTGATTGACTGATCAGATATTTGCATTAAAAAGAAGCTGAGCAGCTCTAATAATGACTGTTTGCTTTTGTGCATCTACAAACCACAGCTATCTTTACAACAGCATATATATTCATTACAGTTGTATTTAATATACAACTAGATATGTTTTATATCTAGATATAAGATTTTATATAAGAATATAAGCTATATATCTCTAGATATAAGAGCTCATAACATCAGCTGCATCATCTCACTAGCTGCTGCGTCACTTCCCAGCAGACTCACGTCAGTTTGGGCAGAATCCAGGCAGGACTCAGTGACCTGAAACTAATCACACTCTCCAAAAAACAAAATGATATTTATGTCAAGTCTCAGATGCTAAACATGATGAAAGGATTAACTTAGGTGGAGACAGGCTCACATTCAGTCGTTTTTTTTGGGGGGGGTCCAATCTCTTTGAACAATTATGTGTGTGTGCAGTTGTGGGTGTCCTCTGTAGGGACAGGCATCTATTTCACGCCTCAGGTGTCTGTTCTGATTTTAAAGAGATTACGTGACATATGAAATCCACAACAGACATACAAAAACCCACAACCCTCCGTCCCCACCACCTCCCCTGCGATGTGTCATAAAATGCCTCCTGGGGCTCTTTTCCCGGCATCCTGCGAGTGCAGGCAGACATCACAGGAGCAGAGGTGACGGCTGCGGCACCCACACCTCCGTCTCCACCTTTATTCCCCTTTTTCCTGCGCATCATATGAGTGAAGTGGAGTCAAAGGCTTCACCACCGCCACCACACAAAATCTCCCTCGCCTCCCTCCCTTCCCCAGAGCTGTGAGGAGTGGAGGTGATTGATGTGCTCCGTTGGGAGTGGAGGTGTAGAGCCTGGATCATCATCAGTGCTGGCACAGAACAGATCTCTCAAAGGACATGCCAAAGCAGGAATAGATCCTGGCAGGACCAGATGATGAAATCTTCCCCTCTCCAATGATCCTCAGCCCCGTGGAGGATGGCTGAAGGGAGGGTAGGGGAAGGGGAAAGAGCTTAACGGAGAAGTGGAAGAAGGGAAATTTTTCAGCAAAGTTGCAACTAAGCTGCTATAATATTTCACAAGAGACACATTTGGATACGGCGTAATGAAAACGTACAGTAGATGTTGAGTCTGGGGAGAAGCTGTACTGAGCGTAAAAAGAAAAGGAAAAAAAGACAGAGGTGAAAAAGTACTTCACCAAACAGCCTAATCCACTCCTTGCCTCGCTGCACAATTTATCGTTCAAGAACAGGATTCGCAGCCAGCATTCAATTATATATCACAATGTATCAGGCTTTGCAGCGCAGTGGGGGGAGACGATTCTTTGTGTCTTCATGTAAACAAACAGTATTAATCAAAAAACAATTGTGTGCTGATCTCCAGCCAGGGAAGCAGCTCAGCTCATATCTAACAGCTGAGGATTTGTTTTGTTGCTCGGAGAATGAGCCCCATTAGGACCTCTAATGGCATTTCCACTCAGAGGAGTTGAGCTCATTAGTTGTGTTTCGAAAATCTGCCATTATGATTTTAATTGCACAAGCTGTACACACAGCAGCATGGTACGCAATCAAAGTCACTCTCTCTGTCAGGGTGACAGTGATGCGGCAGGCCCGTCCACGACTCACTTCTGTGAATGAAACTTGCTCTGATATATTTTGCAGAGAGGGACAGCAGAGGGCTTTGGAGTGAACGGTGCTTTTTTTGGCAATAGAATTGCATAGAGACTGGGAGCCTGTAGGTAGTTAGCTTCATCAGCACAAACTTGGCTTCATCTCAGAGAGAAAAAAAACTTATATTAGCTTTAAAGCTCAAATCATCTTTGATTAAAAAGAAACAAACAAAATATCAACTAGGTTCTCTTAGGTGCACGTATGTGGAATTTCAAGCTTTTTAAAAGTAGGTTAAGGGCCAAAACCTTCTTTGATTCCTTGTTTTTTATTTAAGCTGTCTGTAATTTTTCATGTGCAGTGTTTCATGTTGCTCTATATTTACAGCGTGCTGTATTGTGAATCCTCGGTATCTCGGTAATTTCTTTTAAAATTCAGTCAAAAATAAAAAGGGAGTACAGACAAGCCTTCTGGCTGGTGTGTTAAAGTAGAAGATGATTAATTTTGGAGTATGCTCGGCCCTGAATAGCACACTTCAGTGTTGTTAGTACAAGTGTGCATGAAGGGAAGCTACACTTCAGACATGAAGCGCATAATCCTCCCGTCCTAGGAAAACCAGGACCATCACAGGTCACCCCTTGCACCCCTCCCACCACCTGTTTGACCTGCTGGACTCTGGTCGGCGCTGCAGGTAAATCAGGTCCCACACCTCCAGACTCACAAACAGCTTTTTCCCCTGTTACATTCAGACTGTTAACATACACCCCAACTCTGCCCACCCACCTCATCTGAGCCATAGCCTGAGTAACCCCCATCACTCGGACCACTCACATACAGACTCTATACTCCTTTGCACTACTTTCAAGCACTTTGTTCAATGTGTGCCTTTCTGCTGTTTTGTATATATTGTATATATTTCTATTCTATTCTGTTGTATTCTATTGTATTCAGAGTACCTGCCCACTTTGTTAGCTATACATACCTAACATGCCTATCACATGGCAACAGCTCAATGCATTTATGCATGTAGACATAGTAAAGACAACCTGCTAAAAGTTAAGCTGAGCATCAGAATGATTAAGAAAGGTGACCTAAGTGGCTCTGAATATGATGTGGAAGGCGACAGTAACTCCAATAACCACTAGTTACAACGGCAGTATGCAGAAGAGCATCTCTAAACATACTACACTTCCCTTAAAAGTAAGTACTGCCCAGAGAGAGAGCTGCCCTGGTGGAGGTTTGCGCTCCTTCGCGTTGTATCTGGTTTTATACTTGTTCTATTTCTTTTACCGTCTGAACTTGTAGTAGTGCTAAAGTGAGCCTCGCTGAGCCTTTTCCCTTTAAACATGCTTCTTCTAACTCAATCCTGTTTCACTCTCAGTTTGTCTTTTCTTGTGTCCCTTCAGTTTCATTTAATAGAAAAGCCCATTTTCTCCTTAAATCCAAGCCTGTTTTAATCACACAAGTGACTGCCTGACCGCCGTTTACATGATTCCTGGTGTCAAACACTATTTAGCACATCACACTGCTTCAGAAATCAATTTGTGCGCAGTAGCGATCGGTGTCCCGCTCCTGCTGGACACATTGATTAGGTACAAAGCTAGAAATGTGCTTGCCCTTGGCAGTGCGGCATGAAAGGCACTAGAAAGGCTCTCAAACCTGTAAGGCAAGTTGTGGTGATGGATTTGGTGACTGTGTGAACCCATGAGTGAGAGGTCTCTGAAATGCTCCAGTAGAAAAAAAGCTGAAGTACACTTTATGGCAACAGAAGACTTTTTTTTTTTTAGTTATTAATATTATTTTTTTAAAATTCCACAGCGCTATGAATGAGCACATTTATACTCACAAACAAGTGCTGCAGATTCTGCAAACGGCTTTCTTGCTCCATACCACAGTTATTATTTTAATTAATGGAAAAGTCTACGGCTTCCCATTATTTTTATAGCAATGAGATATGTTCCAATAAAATTTAAAGTCCTTCACACTTTCTCCAGTGTTACACTCCCTAAATCCATGGCTCAGAGGAACTTAACATATAAGATGTCACGACACTGCTGTGGTTCAACAAACCTTTAATAATGAAAACAAAACAAGAAGAAGAACCAACCACAGTGAGTCGTGGATTCTGTTTTTTGCCCTAAACTAGTGTTCGTTAACTCAACTAATAGGACCAAAACTGAAAGCAGCACTGCTGGAAATGAACAATAAACTCTTAACTAATAAACAAAAAATGCAAAAGCAGAAAGACAATGCCAGAGCTGATGGAGAAGTGAGAGGAAACGAGTCGGATCTAACTTTCATCACCTTGTCTGGCCTCATACACTCACCCGGTCACCCTCTCAATGATACATTTACTGAAGCCAATCAGCCAATTAGGGATCAATCAGAGGAGAGAGCAGGTTAATGAGGGTGGCAGAAAGACAATAGAAGGATAGAAGACATAATAATCAGCTTTGAGATATGGTCCCACGATGAGATACATTTACTAGTATAGTGCACCACATTTACTTGAAGAAAATTTCACCCCCAAATACACCAGCTTACAATCGAGTCATCAGACGAGCTCTTCTGTGTCTTAGTATACTTTTTGGTGCGTCAGTTTTATCTGCTTCCAAGTTAAAATTAGACATTTGCCACTTTCCCATAAGCAACCCTGGTATGTGTCTTATAGGAGGCAGCAAACTCTGTATGATAGATGATAAGTTGTAAGGGCAAAGCAGCGTGTTTTCCAGTCAAGAGACAGCCTCGGACGTGGTGATGGCCTGTCTTCGCATTCTGTTGTTTTCCCAGAATCAGCCCTTTAATAAGAGATAGAAAACACCTGCTGTTCCTCTTCAAACTCACTCCCTGTTAGACACTTCAAATAAAAAAGCAGCACGACTGGAGTCAGGAAGCTCTGCACCGAATGCGACAACCCTGTTTCTTAATGGATTTCAGGATGAATTAAAAGGCTTTCATGGCAAAAGTTTAAAAGTGGCCTTTTAGCCATGGTAGGGACTTAAAATGACCCAAATGGAAACATCAGGTCATCTCCGTCGATGGTTTGCCTGGTTTTGCCTCCATTAGCTAAGCTAACATTGAACCTGGGGAAGATATTCATTATATCTCCTTCACTCATTGCTTTATTATTAGGTGGTGTTGCTAGAAATGCTTGCAAAACCTCATATAAAGGCTCACTTTGTAATTGAGCCAAAAGTACAAAGCAAATGTTTGCATGCCAGCACATAAACTAAGACGAGCCTGGTAAAGAATCAGGATGTTAGCAGTCGCTGTGCAAAACCCTTGGTGTCTCTTAGAAAGAGCTCATCTTTCTGGCAGCAGCTGTTGCAGGTAATTGTACAGATCTAATTTCTCTTTTTTTTTCGATAAAACATCCTAATTCCAAAATATGCATGGACTCTACTAATACTTTCATTTAAAAATTTTAATCCTAGTCAAATTCATGGTTCTTACAGCCATTGTTTAGTCGCTGTCTGAAGACACGAGTTTTTCTGAAAGTTATCTCCCTCCCCAAGTTCTTCCCCGCTCCGTTCTGCTCTTCTTGACAGGAAAGCAATGAGGACTCGTTTCCTTCGACCTGGAAGTTCAGCCAAGAGCAGCGCACGCTGACATTTTTTCATACTTTTTATAATCCCGACTTTTAGAGAACTTGTCATGATAGCTCTGGAGCGCAGCCGGTTCATGTCATAGGCCCAGAGTGCACTGCACACGCAATGTGAGTGCAACCTTTGTAGGTCGTGATGTAGTAAACATTTAAGATTTGATAGACTTGGTATTTAAAGCATATTATGGCCCTCAAGCTGAAATAGTTTGCTCTTTTTTTAACTGCTGACCATCATGGATTTGTTAAGGACAAGGCCAGCAGTACCTGAATGGTCTCCCTCCAGTGCTTCCCTCCATCCCAAGCCAATTAGTGATTCTCCTCATAGGATGTCCTGATCAGAGCAGGCAGAAAGCTGCTCAGCTCAGTTGACAACTGCTCCCCCTCCTCCCTCCCCTCCCCTCTTTCATCCCAGCATCCTCAGCACGCTCCCTCTCCTCTGCGCCCAACCGCGTGATTTAATTTGTTTGGTAATATCAGGATTGGCATGTTCAGCCCAGCTTCACTCTAAAGTGAAATTGGACAAGGGCATTGGAGCCTCACCATGTAAAACAGCCTCACCTTGACAGCTGCTTGAGTGGGCAGCGGATTGCAGGAGAGTGGAGGAGGAGGGAAGAGAAGTGTGTAGGTGGGAGAAGGATGTACCTGAGAGGAAGGCAGACACCAATTCACTTCTCTCTTTTCCACAGGGGAGATTTGTGTCAAGGAAGGGAGCCAGCTACAAAGACGGAAGCTGTTCAAAGTGAAGACAAAGCACCAGGTGCTACTGGGGACCAACTCTCTACACAACAGCATGCTGGAGCTTGTCCAGTATGTCCAGTCAGCTTCCAGTGAGACCCTGACAGATAGATAGATCTACCTCTATCTGTGACAGATTTCTCATATCTATTTGATCAGGTCCAAATCTTTGCATTTAGAGATCACAGAATATGTACAAGAGGGCTTATTTACAGATTTCCACAATGCTTCGCATTCTGTGGCAGCAGATATGGATTTTTTTTAATCCATGGTTGAGTCAGATTCATTATGAGGATTTTTAAATATCACTAAAGACTGATTATACAAAACACTGTTTGGAATCTCACGTTTTCTTTTTCCTCTACAAGGAAATTGATGATATTAATAACACTCATGCGTCTGTGTGCTTGAATAATATTACAAATATGGCTTAGCCCACCCACAGGAGGCTCTGTAGAGGTCAGGTGTAATGTGTGCCATGTTTTCAGCCAATGATGTCCCCTGGTGGCTTGATCCCATCTACCGAGACTAGCTACTGGGATATGGAACGTCACCTCTCTGGTGGGAAAGGAGCCTGAGCTAGGGCGTGAGGTTGAGAGGTACCAGCTAGATATAGTCAGGCTCACCTCAACACACAGCTTGGGCTCTGGAGCAAGTCTCCTGGAGAGGGGCTGGACTCTGTCTCAGTCTAGTGGGGCGGTGGGCTTGGGTGGGTATCTTAGTATACCCTCAGCTTTCTGTCTGTAGGGTTGGGTTTTTTTTCTGGAGGACAAGAGGGTTTGTTCCCTGCACCTTCAGGTTGGGGAATGCGTCTCGACTATCGTCTGTGCCTATACGCCAAATGGCAGTTCAGAGTACCCAGCCTTCTTGTAGTTCCTGGATGGGGTGTTTGAGGGTGCTCCATCTGGGAACTCTGTCGTCTTACTGGGAGACTTCAACGTTTATGTGGACAACAACAGTGCTACCTAGAGGGGCGTGATTGGGAATAAAATTCAATTAATATAGCACCAAATAACAACAGCACTTATCTCAAAGCCACATTATATTGTAAGGCATAAATGAGAGATAACCCAACAATCAGATGATCCCCTATGTGCAAGCACTTGGCAACAGTGAGAAGGAAAAACTCCCTTTTAACAGGAAGAAACCTCTGGCAGAACTAGGCTGAGGGTGGGGCCTGAAAGCTGAGAGCTTCGCCTCCCATTGTAATTTGAGATACTTTAGGAACCACAAGTAAGCCAGCAGTCTGAGAGCAGAGAGCTCCAAGATAACCTGGCGCCTGATGAATAGAAGTATAAAGTTGCACAAATTGCAAAAACCCTAGTACTGATGCCTCCAGTTGGTACAACACTTGAGTAAATGTTACTGAACCACTAGTTTAATTTAATAAAGCAAAAACAATAGCAATTCTAATTACTGAAAAAGTGGTCCTGCAGTACAACAACAATACAGCTAGGAATCCAGAAAGGCAAGCTAACTAGCTTAATGTAAATGCACAAGTGCGCTTCTATCTACTACTCTATTCTCTGGCTAACCTTTTTTTTTTTTTTTTTTGGCCACTTCTCTGCAGCTTCCTTCAGATCCAGGGCTCTCAGCTTTGACATCTGCATTATTGTGAGTGATACCTTCCAAGTTGACTTAACATTATTATCCCCACACAGCAGACCTCCTGCAAAAAGTTTAATAAAGGAGTGCAGAGGCTAAGAGGCAAAGCCTTGTATATGGAGTGACAGCTTAGCAACCCGGTAGAAAGACAAGTGAACCTTAATATATATATGTATATATATATATATATATATATATATATATATATATATATATATATATATATATATATATATATATATATATATATATATGGAAAGTCCAGCTCCACGTCTCTTCTTCTCCTGCTGTAACTCAAACAGTAAAAGCTCCTGGACCAGAAACATGCTGAGGCAGCGAGGAGAGATGGTAATAAGATTAGTTTTTCTCAAAACTTTCATGCAAGGCAGATCATGACCATCATTTGCGACTATGTCACTCTGTCAAGGCCTCTGCTGCTTCTGATAAGTCACGGCGGCTTGAAGGACAGTGATGAAGAGCAGGAAAAATGTGAGTCCCTGAATGTTTAGCTGACACTGCTGCTTCAGAGCATCAGATCAGCCTGAGAAAGAATTGAAGGTAATTGGATTCAATAAAATTGTGCTGTAGTCGATCATTCTGTACTTTTAGAAAGTTGAAGCTTTGGCTCAGAGGTACACACACACACACACACACACACACACACACACACACACACATATTCTCCGTTTGGATCCATCACGTCAAACAAAGTGAGATGGCCTAGATAGGTAGACGGGGAGACAAGCAAGAGGGAGCAGAAAAGGAGTGGGGATCTGAGGCCAGATTCATTTCCACCTCCAGTGGAGGGAGACCACCTATTTAGCCTGTCTGTGAGAGGCCAGGCCACAGGGACGATAGCAGATCACGGCCAATCAGCCACCGGAGCTCAGATCTAACTGATGGCCTTGAGAAGAGAACTCATGACTGCATTTCCCAAACTTACGACTTCAATTTCCATATCATTAAGCCTGTCTGCCGTGCTAGTTTCCATAAATCCACAGCAATACATAACAAATAATGGCTGTCACAAATGCGCCAGTGTCAGTGCTTGTGTTGTTCATCAGTTTATGTCCAAAATTGTGGCGTGCTCATTTTGTCTGTCACATCACCAGCATATAACCTTGTTAAGGGACATGGGGGAATATTTTGATGTGTTGCTGGAACACAGCGAAAAATCTTATTCTGTTGTTTAGCAAGTCAAAGAGTGGAAGGGTGGTTGGGGGGGACTAGGGGGGTAGCCCCAATCTCCTGTCTTCCCACCTCATTACCCGCACCTGGATAGGACTGTGGGGGATCCTAATTTAAGTCACTCGTTAGCAAAGTCCTAATGCGTTCTGACAGCAACAAGAAAAAGGGATGGAGGGAAGGTGAGGAAGGATCAGGGGAGGAAGAGGGTGAGGAAGGCAGAGAATTGTCTTGACAGAGACAACCGCAAGACACAAAACTAGAAGGAGGGAGAAGGAGGGAGAACGTCTGTGCGTTACAAGAATTATTCTTATTTTTTGCTTTGATTTCCATAAAATGAGCATCATCTTAAATCATCCGAGCCCTCCGCTGTTGGTCTTGTATGCATAAACCATTAGATGCCTTTGCTAATGCACACAAAGTAATGAACACAATATCGTTCCCCTGCACTGTATGCCGCAGCACAACGGGAAATCAAATAAAACCCTGTTTACCAAATAAATTCTTCTGTGTCTGTTAGGTCTGCCTCCGGTTGATTGTATGTTTTGCAGCAGACACAGCTGCACGGTAGCTACAAACACTAACAACACATCAGCATGCTGGGTGATGGATCGGAAGAAATTATCAAGGGAGTAGGGGTAAATTTGACTTGTGAGAGTGAAGCGTGGTGAATTTACACCTCCAAATGGGTTTGGAACAAGGTCGGAAAGATTTTCTGTGAAAGCAAATCCCTTTGTCTGCCTGATATTCGGAAGGATATATCCTCCATTACCTTGCAAGTCCAATGTTCACATCTAGCACAAATCCTATTTTGCAATCCCCAGTGAAACGTTTTACAAGATTTCCATATTAGGCCAGTTATATCCTGCGTTCAGTAATTGAAAGTCAATGATGTCTCTTCCACAAGAGTGCTGGTAAAAGAGAAAAGCGTGATTCATTTGATGAGGAAACGGGGGGTTGTAGGTCTTTATTAAGTGGGGCAGAATAAAAAAATGTTAATATCAAAATGTTCAGAAGCAGGAACCCTGAAATTGATATTTATTTATCTATGATCAGGCAGCAGTCCTTTCCAAACCCCTAACCTTATTGTGACAATTGCTGCTGTTGCTTCTATTATTAAAAGGTCACGGCTCGATTCAGGATTCCTGGATGCCTCTTAGTTTTACACCTAAAATTTTATGTTATGTTATTATTAATGTTATTAAGAGTCTGACGTTTGGGTCTCAGTTTGAGTGAGAGCAAGGACAACAAGAAACCCCTTTTAAAACCTGAGACAACAACAGAATAAGAGAGGTTTGGAGAAGCAGGAGACCTGCAGGTTCATCTGGGTAGATATGAGAAAGTGCTCCAAACCCGCTCATTAGTCCTCACCTCCTGTGTAATTCTGGCTCAGCTGCCTGTCGAAGCAGCGCGGTGGGAGATGGAGACAGAGGCAGGGTAGGAGGAAAGGAGGGCAGGTGACAATATTCCTCACCGTGACATTTGCAGAGAAAATTTTTTTAACTTCGAAGGTGCTGAAGGATGAGCGTGAGAGGAAATATAGGAAATGATTAGAAAATGTCTGAATGAATGTGAAGCAGCTTTGTTTTAGTGTGTGATAGTGAGACTTGTTATAGCTGAGAGCATAAAACCTATGATGTGAAGTGTAAGATTATTCAAATATTTAAAATACTTTTTTTGTTGTTGTTGCGTTTTTGCATGGCACTGTGTTACCGTGGTTACACACGATCACAGCAAAAGGGTTCCTGGTTCAAACCCTCATCCCACCTTCCATCACTGTTCTCAACACTTAATCTTGTTAACAAATAGAACACAAGAGAAAATATTTCCCCTTCTTTCAACATTCTTGATGACAAAATTCAAAATTATGTAGAATTTGTTATACAAATGAAAAAGTTTAGTGGCTTTTTAGGAGCCAAATAACGAGAACAGAAAATGAAATGAAAAAATTTAGCAACTAGCAAGAATGTGGTGGAGGTACTGGGAGACAGGTCGTTACACGAGGAGAGTAGGATGAGGCTGTAGAAGGGCAGCAGCCCAGCTGCAGGACCAGTCCTTTGTGCAAACAGGAACAGAACATCCACAGCCACTGCAAAATGACCTCTAGTGGGCTACTCATGTGTATATTTATGACCAGCCTGCCAGAAACAGACTCCCTGAGGATTCCATGAGGGTCTGATGTCCTTTAGCGGGACTTTTGCTCACAGCCCAGCACCATGTAGATCAATTGGCATTCCTCAGAGAATACAGGAACTGGCTGGTCTGCCACTGGCACCCCATTATCTTTACAGATGAGAGCAGGTTCACACATTTTTTGTTATCCAGTAAAGACTGATGGCCAGATGCTTTCTGGAAGTCTTCTTCTCCACTTTTGATCCTTTGCTGAATTTTATCTTGAAAAAGAATCTGTGATACAAAACACAAACACAATCAGTAATGAGTAGTTAAATGTGGACTGCTCTGTGACAGACATGTTCTATATTAACAATAAAAGCACTAAAATAGTAGATTTTGGCAAACAGCATGTTTGCGGTGTCTATAAGTTACTAAGTATCAGAGTAGTGTGCATGTCTAAAGAGGTTATGTAGCTCTAAAGTAGCTTGAAATTATATTATATTTACTTAAGAGTGAGCTATGTAATAGCTGTACATTTTATTAGGTAAACAGCCTTTTGCACTTGCACATGCATTGATGGTCTTCTCGGCTATAAATGTGGACTGCTGGATAAATAAAACGTAATTACTTGAATGCCGATACCTCATTTGGAAAACTTAACCCGCGCATGAACTACCCCTGTTAAGACCAATACTATACAATAATCGCATAATAACAGTAAATATAAAGGGTCGCTACAAAGTCTCACAGTGAGACACAGTAGATGATAATGGTAAACATGACCCATGAAAGACAGCATGCAATACAACATGTACAGTGGTAATATGTACGTCTTTTTGTGTAACCCTGTCACCAATAAATCATTTAATGACTCTACAGAGAAGAAAAACAAACAAATAACCCCAACTCTATCTGACAGCTGAATAAATAAATCTGCCTACATCCAAAGAAGCACGTGTGCTGAACGCTAACTATTGTGCAAAAAGGTAACGGTGCCTTAATCATTAGCTTTGCTACCAAACTCATTCTCATCTATTATAAGAGGGAAGATTGGGGTAACAGTTTAGTAAGTAGCTGTCGCTTCTGTTAACTATATGCAATATGTCTGGTCATAAAGATTTAGTGCCAAGCTGGAGTAGAGTTAGTGTGGTGAATTATCAAGCTAATGCGATTAAGGTTGGTGTGTTTGGCAGTCTACGACTGTGCGTACTGCTCTGACTGTGAATGGCTCTTTGCACGTTCGTGAAATCATGTTAAATTTGTGACCGCATTTTAAAACTCTTTTTAAGTAGAAAGTTTTAAAATGTATATGTATATTTATACATACATGTGTTTTTTTCATTAATTCATAGTCTATTTTTTACATAACTACACATTTTATAGTTGATTATGCCCTCACTGTACCCACCCAGTAATGCAACCTCACCTATTCCAACTATAGCAGACAACCTTTGCTGAATAATTTTGTCCCTGATTGGATATAATATTGGGAAGCCTGCAACACCAAGATATCAGTTTTAATTTGGTTGGCTGATGGATTTGGAGGGATAAACAAATACACAGGGGCGTGATCTTAGACACAGGCACTGATGGATTTCCTGGTTACTTTAGATTTGTTAATGTAGCATGCAGTAAAACCATCCCAATTACATTTTAAAGCTTAAAATATGGGAAATTTTATACTTTGATGGTTGAGGGAAGTTGATGGAAAGTAATGTAATTATTTATTTAATTTTGTATACTGACGTTAGCTGTAGGAGATGAAAAGGATCTATTAACCGGACTTCTTAGCTACACCTCTTCTCCAAACTATTGCCAAAATCAAAGTTTTCCATGGGTAATTAGGGAAGGCAGCCCCATCGATTTGTGAATTTCTTCCATGAACTTTCGCTGCATGTGTGTCGTAGTTCATGTCAGATTGTATTTACCCATTTTTAAGGCCTGGTGATTTTTTTTTTTTAAATTATGTGCTGATATGTGAAAGATTTAGAATAGACACATGGTGTAGTTTGCTTTTATTGTAGGGTCTTTACCTTACAATATAAAACATTTGATTTGGTGCTATATAAATAAAATGTGAATTATTAGAATGCAGAATTAAAATATGGATCTGAAAATGAACATAGTAGCTCCTCTTTTAAATAAAGATTTTATGAAATATTTATGTTACGCCTCTAATTTGCATTTGCCCGGTGTTCAGAAACATCTTTGAGGCCGATCCAAATGAAGTGACACGAGCAACATTCTGCTTTGTCCTTGTCCAGCTGAGCTGACTACGTTTCCCAACTAGTTGACCTCTGCCGCTGCGTCGGAGGCACTTTCTGGCTATTAGACTAATTTGTTCTGGGCTCCTGCAGTCCTGCAAAAAGAGCAGTGAAAAGGTTTCAGACTACAGTGCTCCTTCACAGGAGGGTTGTAATTAGCACAGATTGAAACGCTGCGCATACCCCTGTGCAGCATGACAGATGTCTTGAATGATAAACACCGTGTGCAACCATGCAAAATTGCATTCACGGACACATTTTAAAATCTGAATAAATATGAATTCGTTGGCATCGCATTCAGATTCACACACGGATATTACAGTTAGACTAACATCACTTAACCTTCATTTAACCTCTTAATGTGTTTGGTTTTATTCCGTCCGGCCGAGGTGCAATTTAAAAGAGGTCACATGTTAACCTTCAGCTTGTGTAATAGTGTCTCTATCTCGGTAAGAGGACGCGTAATACTGCCTGGCAGATCAAATCAGTTTAAATGTGCGTGTGTGTGAGTGTGTGGCTTTGTGTTTGTAAATGTGGATGTGTGCAGGTGTGTGTGCCTTCCTGTAAGGCAGGTCAGTGTCACTGGATCACCGAGAATAGCCTCCTTATCTATGTGCCGTTGCAATTCCACTTGACACAAGGGACGGTTGTCAAATGAATCATAGTATACGGGCCTCCGCCACAACAAATAACCCTATTACCTTTGTGGGGAGGATTGAGAGATGACTCCCGTGGACTCTTCCCTATTAATAATTAAAAACACTGATGCTGTTGTCACTTTTAATAAATCACATTTAACAGTCTGGTGAAGGAGGCTATGCGTGCAGGTGTCAGCATGCATTTTCATGTTTTTCGTGTGCATGCTGAGCGGGGTAAACTTACAGCATGACCTTAGCTGTTTGATGATGGATTGTTATATAGTTTGCGATAAGTTTCTGACAATTGACGGCGCCACTAGATGCTAAATAATGCCTCGATTTGCTCATTGAGGAACAAAAGCCAAACTCGTGTTACACTTAATAAACCTGCGAGGTTAAAAACAAATCAGTGGACAAAAGATATTTGTTTAATTGGTTTTTATGATAATGCAGAGACGTGAGAGCTTTGTTTACCTGCAGAATGAAACCTTAATAGAAGAAAAAAAGACGAATATTTATAGAAAAAATTTTCCTCCTGGTCTATAAACTGTTCCGTGAATGAATGGCTCCTGCTATGTGTGTGAGCATTTCAAAGAGCCATACAAAACCATGCTGAAGGCGCTCGGCGTTATCATGTAGGACAGAAGGTAATGTCCTGTCACGCTGACAACTGTGTGTCTTTGAGGCTCCATGCATGCGGGTGCATGTGTGCCTCTGCTGTGCCACGTTGCACGAGTGACCGTTAACGCGGGCGTGCGCGTGTGCAGCACCGTCCAGGCCTCTCCGTGCGGGGGCCCCATGGGGCCACTGTGATAAATTGTTGACAACCTGCAGTAATTACTGATCTGCGCTCCGATAGCTTTAGCCACCGAGTCTTAGGAGCGGATAGTTTTCAAGCTATCAGGTCGTCACATACAGTAAAGAGATCGTCTCATTTGATCTCACTTGGAAAAAAGAAAAAGTCTGAGGACACATATTAAAGTTAGACCCCGTTCATTCTGGAGAGCATATCGTGTTTGAGAGATGTTCCTCAACTCTGGCTTTTTACTTTGCTTTTCCACTTTCTCTTTCTCGTGTGAGTCACTTCCCTTTGACGGAGTTATAATGGCACATAGATGAAAATAGATGAAAATAATGAATTCACCGCGTGCATTATCGCGCAAAGACTCTGTGGCTACAGTGAGCCTGATGACATTTAGATAGTATTTGTGTTTCTCTGTGGGTGACCCATGTCAAAAAGCAAATCTTCCCTTTTCATCTCACTGAATCTCTAATTAGAGTGCAGTGAATCATGTTATTTCCTCCTATTGATACATTCTCACTGACTTATTCACAAAATCAGGCAGTTGCAGGAAATCAAGTAAATTGTGTCTAACTGATGTTTGGGATGTGATCGCTTTCATGTGGCATCTGTTTGTATTATCAGCCTGCATGCTTTTTTTTCCTTCACCGTGGCTATTTTGGCAGGGTGTCTTAGCTGCTATGCTAGCAAGATAGCATAATGGGAAATTATCCCCCTCAAAGGCAAAAAGAAGCACTTTGCATCAAACACTTTAACGAAGCTGTTGTACTGTGGTTTAGACATGAATGCGTTAATTGTGATAATTTCTTACTGTGCATTCACGCTGCTTCCCTAATGTGTTGCTGTAATGCACAGTAATGGGAGGTGTGAGAGGCTCTGATTGCATCCATGTGGTCCAGAGATTTTTTATTTTATATTTTTTAAACATGCTATTCATGACTGCTTTTCAAAAATTCCTTTCAGAACCTCTTTTATTTTTACCTTTTATCATCCAGAGGAGGTGATGTGTTCTCCGAGGATAATTTTGGCTCAACTTTTTTTTTTAGCTGTGAGCTCGAATCTAAAGTGAAATGAGAAGCGGTGAATGGGCTGCAATTGCATTCTCATTCACTCCTGAGAAGAAAATTGTATTTGGAAGAACAAAGTGCAGAAAGAAGAGAGATTGCTGTCATTTGATTGGCTCTTTTTTTTGTGGATGATGTGTGACGGACCTAAAAATGCCCGGTGTGTTATTATGAAGTGAAAATGTTTACATTTTTATTCTATTATTGCGACCACATAAAGTCATCGTAAATGCATCAGTGACAGTTTCTAATAATAAATGTTGCCATAGCTGATTAAACTCCAGTTTAGATGAATTATTTCACCATTATTATAATTAATAATGTCCCTTAATTGTTTGTATTTGGTTTGTAAGGCATCTGTGAACATTATCTGGATGGTAGTAATAAATGACGTTTTGAAAGCACATGTAACTGCTACGACGTGCGGTCTTCTGCTGCCATATCATCGCCCGACGTGTTGTCCATCCAGTTCTGCTCTTCTGCAGTGGGTGGTTGTTTTAGTTGCTGTTGCCTTCCTGACAGCATGAAGCGCTCTGCCGTCAACAAGGCAGAGAACTACCCACAGAACCACCGCTCAATGGGCATTTACTTTTCTCAGACCAGTCTTTTTAAACTCTAGAGCTGGTTGTGAAAATCCCAGCAAATCACCAGTTTCTGAAGTACTAAGACCAGCATGTGGCATCAACAACCATGCCACGTTCAAAGCATCATCTTGACGATGTTTACGTGCCTAAATGCACTGAGTTCCTGCCATGTAACTGGCTGATTAGATACTTGTTAACGAGCAGCTAAAGATGTGTACCTAATGAAGGAGTTGGTTTAAGGAGATGGGTTTGGAGGCATCAGTCTCCGCTTTAGAAATTAAAAGACGTTCAACCAAAATACTGTGGTTTGTTGGTTTGTGTTCTGGGTTTTTTTTTTTTTTTTGTATTGACTTGTTTACTTTCACATTCTGCTTGGTTAGATTAGGCCGGGCTTCCCTATAAGATAAAAATGAGTGGGATCTGCCTCACTATTACTGCCACATGTGGTCCTTAATTTTGGTGATGCTCCATTTATGTGTTTTATTGCTCTCAATGTTTCCCTCTCCTCTTTTTGACTGTTCAGTAATGGCTTTTGTTTTCATCCTTGTCGTGTGCATTCCCAGCAAATAGTCATGACCCCATAATCGCACAATGTTAATACAGTTTTATTTCATCTCTCCTCTAATATTCTGTTAGCTATCAGTTTACAGCTCAGGTTAAGCAGTTTGGAGACAAAATTAGAGAGGCAAGGCTGAGGTGGTTTGGACATGTGTGGAGGAGGGATGGTGGATATACTGAACAAAGGATGCTGAATATGGAGCTGTCAGCCAGGAGGAGATCTCAGAGGAGCTTCATGGATGTAGTGAAGGTGGAAAAAAAGAAGGTTGGTGTGACAGAGGAGGATGCTAGGGATAGGGTGAGACGGAGGCAGATGGTCCGTTGTGTTAAACGCTAAAGAAGAAGAAAAATGTAAACTGTTATCAGTGCATTTGTTAAAAGTTTTAAAAGTTATTTTTAAGCCATCACCAGCTTCTCAAAAAATGTTTTGCTCCAGTATATTCACCACCTAATTGGTAACTGCCACACTGTGAGGGAAAACAACACTTCTGAGATCTGTGAGATGCTCAAAGGCACTAAAGCACCCCGTGGAGCTGAGTAAAAATGCTGAATATGAATTATTGCAGCTCAAGAACAGGAAACAGGGCCCACAGTTTACACAGGTTGACCAAAATTGGACAAAAGACGCTTGGAAAAATCTTCTGGTTGTCAGATGAGTCTCAATATCGGCCATTCTGCTGATGTCTGCTTCAAACCACATCACACCATGCCACAAAACTCAATCTCAATGTAAATCAGGGGGACTGGTACATGACAGTGAGGTAGCTGTAGTCCGGTGGCCTCTAAAATCATCAGATCTCAATCCAGAGCCCCTGTGGGATAGAACAGGAGATTTACATTGATGCTATCAATATGGACCAAAATGTCAGAGGACTGCTTCCAGCACCTTGTTGAATCTGTGCCATGAAGAATTAAGGCAGTGCTAAAAGATGCCGGGTTAGTACATTTGATGCCTGCTCTGTTTTGTTTGCTAACACTCTCCACACCTCTAGCTTCCCACTTATGCATATGTGTTCATATTCATATTAACAGGAGCTTTCTGTGTGATAGTATCTGATCATTGAGATGATCATAAGTACACCAGTAAAAACATTTAAAGCTTATGAACGGCGAAAAGATTTCAGATATGGATGTTTTCCAGATTAATTTGCTTCTGATCAAACATCGCATCTTCTTTTTCTAAATCACTTGTCTTTTAATCCACCATTCAGGCCTTTATCAAAACACTTCCCGCTTTAAGATCATATTTATCAGCTCAGTTTAAATTTCATCAGCTGTTTTTTTTTTTTAGTTTTGTTTTTTCTTCTGCTATTTTTCACCAGTAAGTCTGTTCCCTCTAATGAGTTTCCATCTTCACATAAGAAATGCACGGACCTTGAGTCCCCGGTTAATCCTGCTGTTCACAGTGGAAACATATGGAGGATTGGCCAGATGTTGGCCAGTGTGTAAAAATAAGTCAGTTGTTTGGTGGTGGCTATGCCGGAGCTTCCACAGAGGCCAGCAGGTGGATGAGGGAAAGGGGAGGCAGGAGGAGGAGAGACCCGAGCAGCCGGTCCGAGTGTCAAGTGAACTGAACTTAAGAAGTTATGACCTGCAGTCTATCTGGGTCAGATATAAACCAAGTTTAGGTGGAGTTTATTTTTGTCGTGCTGACTTTTTACAGTCAGTTACAATAACTTGTACTGCGTGCTAGCTAGCATGACGGAGTTTCTATACAGCTGGGTGGGTGCTTTGATGTTACTGATACTGAACTTTATTTTATTCATAAGGTTAGTTAGTAGAGTTGTCAACCGCCCCTTAAAAAACTGAATTGTCTCGTATTCAGAGAAAATATTACGCGTTTCGTATTGAGCTGAGAAGGAACACAGTTTGTCCAGGACTTCAGCTACAATGGAAAAAAAGACAAAGCTGGAGTTATTCTGTGTCTTTGCTGCACAGCTGCCTCTTCTTCTCACATTCTCTCCCCCTCTCTCTCCTGTTGCTACTTCAATCATGAAACTGATCAATGATCAGCTGATTGGCTTTTCTCTCTTGTTTGTTTATCGCCCACTTTGCGCCAGAAACAGGAAACCAGCGGATGTCGCGCTAAACAACAGCAGCATGTTTAAGCTTGATCAGCTGTTGTTAGAATTTATTTAACATTAATTTCTACTATCAGCTGATGTTTGCTGGAGCCACAGCTGTAAAAGCTGCTGGTCATGATATCGGTTTGGATATGTGGTGAGAGGGAAACATGAGGATGAAACCAGGAGATGTCCTTACTGAATCATCAGAGCTGAACAGGTGATGGAGAAACAGTTTTACCTTTTAGGTGACATGAATGAGTTGAAGGAAAGTTATGAACTGTTTCTGAGAGACAAATAACCCCAGGATCCTTTTCTATGTAGCTGACAGCTGGTAACTGTGCAGGGGCGGGTCTAGCAAAGTGTTGCCAGGGCACCACCCCTGTTAATGCCCCACCACGGGCATTAACATTCCTATTCTCATTTAAAATGTCTCGCTTTTATTAAATAATTATCTGAATCTTACAGCCAAAGTTTTTATCTGACGTAAAATGTATAGAAATCATACATATACCAAAAAGACAGCGTACATCACTGTCACCACGGCGTTTGTTTTCATTCAAAGGCTTTACGGCTTTAATACCTGGTCTCTAGTCAAAATGCCCGGGCCGATTTTTTTGTCCCAGTCCATCCCTGCCCATGGCCACCGACACCAAAGTAATTAAGTAACAGATAAACAATTAAATGACAGAAAGGTTCCTGTTTTTTATGATCTACTGAGTGCAGTTTTTTTTACAGTGGATACAGTTAAAAAAAACACAACAGAAATCTTCTCTTTTTCTGTAATTTTACACATTTATTTCTTACATTTTAAATCACTGACACATTTCTTTCATTTACTATGGGAGGATTTCTTTATCATGTAGAACACTAAGAAATACTGTTGAAATCGCCCTTCTTTATCTTTTTCTAAATGGTAAACTTTACGCTGGCAGAAAGGGGAGTTCACTGGTCTGGCTCATTTAGGATCGAGCTGTATGTGGCTCACTATGTAAAATGAATCTGACGTCTCTGGATTATAACATGTCTGAACAGTCAAAGATGTTTTGTATGTGCAGAACTTTTAGTTTCAGTCTGCTGTGAAGCTGTTCAGGTTGTGTGCTTCACTCGCTGCTTTTGACTTACTTTTGAATCAATTCTGCACTTGTATCAGATGTTGGTAGAGGCTGAGAAACTCTCACCAAATCAATGGATATAATGTAACAATTAACATCAGGTCATGTATTGATTAACTGGCTATCATGCTGCAGGGGCCTGGTAGAAAGCTGTACTCTAAACTAGAAATGTGAACAATTTTAGCTGTTTTTGGATTCCTGTTGGTTTCAGAAACGAGGCTTAAGGTGAACTAACAGTCAAAAACCCCCGAGGACTCCAAATGAAACAAAAAACAACCTTGGTCGTGTGCGTGCCAACAGCCTTTGAGTTATGTTTTGCAACCTTTTCACCTTGCAGAACTGTGTTTGCAAAGGCCACGAAAGGTCAGTGTTGTATCTCACCTCCACTTGACACTATGACTCCAGAACGATTACTCAGAAACCACCGCAAAACCTCTCACTGCTCAAGCGCAGTAGATGTGAACTAAAACAGAGCTTTCTAAATGTCTGATTAGGTGAGTATCACATGTGCAAAGTTAGGGGGAAAACTTCTGTGATGTTGTGGGGAAAACAAACTTCTAAAGAAGGTGAGATCAGAAAATGTCTTTGCTGTTTTAAAGTAGAACATTAGTTTGGACAGGGCTGTCCGTTTCTCCTACAGATGAAACTGGTGCTGCACAAAACTCAGTTTTCTATTCTTCACTCATCACCTGCAGTTTTAATCCTAACAGGATCTTTTATCCTCTGCACATCTGCTATTGTTGGTTTTGCTTGTGGGCTGAAGATTGCCTCAAATAAATAATTAGGAACAAGCATTAAAATCCGGTTCAGCTGTCACCGGGCAAGAGGTGGTACAGTCTATCACAGGACTAGCAGTTAAAGGTTATGTAAATTGACCTTTAGCTTTTAAAGAAATGAATGTGTTTAGGAATCATAGGAAAAATGGCATCAATTGTAGTCATTTTGGAATACTAGAGTAACCTATACTAAACTTTAGTTTAACTGCAGAGTTCATGCACTGCTTAACACCTGTCTATTTAACTCAGCTTCCTTCTGATTGGCTGCCCCTCACATTAGAACATTTGACAGTGGGCGGGGCTTCTCTGCTCACAGCCAGAGCTGTGTGCCTGAGATGACCATAAAGTCAATATTTTGGCATGACCACATTTGTTCTTCAACACAGCCCAAACTCTCTTAGGAAGGTTTCTTGTAATTTCAAGCTTCTTGAAGGACATTCAAAGCTCTTCTTTGGATGTTTGCAGCTTTTTGTTGTGTCTGGCAAGATGATCTCACACTGCTTCAACAACGTTGAGGTCTGGGCTCTGATGAGGCCAGTCCATGACTGATAGTGTCGTATTGTGTGATTTTCTATCGATTGATGTCAAAAGCTATTTCAATCAAAAGCAAACAGGTCAAGTTACATATTAACATAGGACCCCTTATTTGATAGCAGTTTTACAATTCTTGCATCCATGGAACTTGTGGGTTTTGGAAAGTTTCTACTTAAATGTCTTTGCAGGATGTCAGAAGAGTCTCCCAGAGCTGCTGTTTGGATGTGAACTTCCTCCCACCCTCATATTTTTTTGCTTGAGGAAGCTCCAAAGGTTCTCAATAGGATTGAGGTTAGGGAAAAATGGGGGCCACACCATGAGTTTCTCTCCTTTTATGTCAATAGCAGCCAATGATGCAGAGGTATTCCTTGCAGCATGAGATGGTGCACTGTCTTGCATGAAGATGGTTTTGTTGCGGAAGGCACATTTCTTCTGTTTCTACCATGGAAGAAAGTGGTCAGTCAGAAACTCCACATACTTTGCAGAGGTCATTTTCACACCTTCAGGTAGGGGCCGACCAGCTCTCTCCTTGTGATTCCAACCCAAAACAAGACTCCACCACCTCCTTGCTGACGTTGCAGCCTTTTTTGGGACATGGTGGCCGTCCACCACTGCATTCATCTGGACCATCAAGGGTTGCACTGCACTCATCAGTGAACAGGACTTTTTGAAAATTAGTCTTCATGTAGTTCTGGGCCAACTGCAGCCGTTTCTGCTTGTGAGCATTGGTTAAGGGTGGCCAAATATAAGGTTTATGCACAACTGCACATCTCTGGAGGATCCTACACCTTGATGTTCGCAGGGCTCCAGAGGCACCAGCAGCTTCAAATATCTGTTTGCTGCTTTGTGATGGCCTTTTAGCAGCTGCGCTCTTAATCTGATATATTTGTCTGGCAGAAACCTTCCTCATTGTGCCTTTATCTGCACGAACCCATGTGTGCTCTGACTCAGCCACAAATCTCTTAACATTATGGTGATCACGCTTAAGTTTTTGTGAAATATCTAAGGTTTTCATTACGTGTCCAAGGCATTCAACTATTTCACGCTTTTCAGCAGCAGAGAGATCCTTTTTCCTTCCTATATTGCTTGAAAATCATGGTCTGCTTAATAATGTGGAACATCCTTCTTTAGTTGTTTTACCTTTAATTGGACACACCTGGCAAACTAATGATCATAGGTGTCCGAGATTGATTTCAGTGATCCAAAGAGCCCTGAGACATAATTCCATCCATGGGTTTAGTTGAAAAACAACTTATTTAATCTTTATGACACTTAAACACAATTTGCATAATAACTTGGAATGCGGTGTAAGGACACACTGCACACCATGCTGAGATTTGCTCTTTGTAAATTTCCTTGTTAATGCAAAAACAGTATTTTATGTTTGCTAAACTGTCTTGTCTGTGATATTTTTCATAGATTCAATGAAAAAATTGGGAACAAACAAATAGTTTTTGTTACAGGCTGCTAGTTACAAAATGCCATTCCTTGACTTAGATACATTTTTGAATAATTCATAGGTCAGTGATAACACATTCCTCTGAAAATGGTCTGGTTCAAGGACTAGACTGAAAATGACTGAATAAATAGCCAATGTCCAAAGAAGGACCTTCAGAAAGTTTGGAGAACGATTGCTCAGACCAAGACCGTGTGTTATTATCAGTATTGGAAAATACAAACCAATAGTTAATAATATTGAATGCAATGGCAGGATATGTTTTGTGTTCCTGAAAACCTTCAGTGTTTTCAGTATACAATAACAAGCTATCTGCCTAATCTTCCAGCTCAACACATTCTTCCTGCCACAGTTTTCATTAATCTATGCCGGCTGCATATAGGGATAATCGGTGTGAACAAATTAACGCAGCCCCACAGGTTAAAATGTTATTTAAATCAAATGTTTTATTTACTTCCTGCAGCAAGCTTCTCATTTCCCTAACTCTCTCTAATTAGTAGCACTGCTTGATTACATTTCTTTATTGATTAAAAAAAAATCATTTAGTGTTTACATAAAGTGGATTGACCTACAGCTATGAACTTCAGGGAATGAGTTGAATATTAATGTATTATCAAAATGTATCCTGCAGCATTGCTGCAGACAGATAGGGTTTAACTGAGATTTACAGTTGACTTTCAGCGTTGCAGTTTCCTACATTCCAGTTTCTTGGAAAATAAGAATTTGTAAAAAAAAAGTAAAGAAAATTTGTACCTACAACATAATGAGTATGCCTGATTGTTCATCCTCTTTGTAAGCATCAAACTTTTCATACATGAACCTATTGACTTCCTACAGATTGGTAATTGATTAATAACTGCTCATTTTAGGGAAAAATCAGCCTTAAATAGGAAAAACCGGAGGTCCAGACTTCTGGGAATCCCTGGATAGATTATTAGCACAGTCATACAACAAGGAGTAGAGTGTGTTGTCACTCACTTCTCTCGTGACTGTCAGGCTTCATGCCAACATGGCAGACAGAGCGCAGGGACTTTAACACTTCCAGTGTATCCTGTATCTTTCTGATGCTACAGCAGCTGTGAAGTGAGCCGTGATACAGCCGCTAATTAAACGTGATGTTTTAATCAGCCTAACAAGCTGCAGTCAGTCATTCCAACAGGTTCCTAATGAACCAACAAGTGTTTGCAGTGAAAGGAAATCTCATACTGTGTGAGAACAGCCTCTGAGTCCTTTGAGCGGCGGAAGGGAGCGACGTGACTTTCTGGAAAATTTGCTGAATTTTCTGAAAAATAAGATTGGCAAAGATTATGCTGTTAAAAAAAGAAAGAGGAGAACATTTTCTACCTTGTGGTCTTGCACTTTAGAGCCCTGTGCCTAAACCGTTCCTAAAATCTAGCCTTCGAGTTGATTTGCTACAGCAGCACATACAGTTAGACCTGTAACACCAAAACTATTATATTTGATACATGCATTTTTTAGTCGTCTACATCATCAGTGATTTAACCTCCTAGGACCTGGTGTCCACTTAAGGGAACATCATGTTTTGAGTTGTCGAGACTACAATACAAAATTTTGTTCTTTCAAATGAGCCATATTGCTCAAAGGAGGACAATTGTTGTTTCTCATTTTGTTTTTGTACTCAGGTAAAATGCTGCTGTGTTCAGACACCAAATAAAGAGTTTTGGTCATTACTCAGTTGTGACTTCATAATGTTCTATCGAACACTATAAGGCCAAATAGCAAAGTGAAATTAAAAATGCATGCCATGAAAGAGTTCGGGTCTTAGGAGGTTAAGAAAACTTTTTCTTTTACTATTTTAAAAAAAACATTCTTTGTTTTTTGCCTTAAAACAACAACAAGCAGCTCTTTAGGCCAACTGAGATACAATACAATAAATCAAAAGGCTTTTTGAAAAAAAGGTTTTGCATTTAGGCTTAGAACGCACTACACCCTAAAAATATGTTACCCATAAAAACTATCACTATCATTTTGTTAGTCCCCAAAAGGTTGATTCTGTTTATCTTTCTCCAACCTTATAAACAGTACATTTGCACAATGACTGAAACTAGCCCACTGTAGGAACAATGGGCTGTGAGGTCAGTGTCTTGATCATTAATATTCAAATTTTCATGACCACTGATCGAATGTTTTGTGCAAATGTACTAAAAACGTGTGAATTCACAATGTCCTTGTAGTTTGACCTT
This sequence comes from Diplotaxodon limnothrissa, assembly GCF_057381915.1. Taxonomy (NCBI): domain Eukaryota; kingdom Metazoa; phylum Chordata; class Actinopteri; order Cichliformes; family Cichlidae; genus Diplotaxodon; species Diplotaxodon limnothrissa. Next base: position 12,191,741 of record NC_140603.1, on the reverse strand, counting down.
CTAACTTCCAAATGTTAACGATTTCATCATTCCTAGTGCCAAAATTCCCTGAAGAAGTATCAAACACATGGTCAACATAATGCCGACCACAGTTGGCGGCGGCTCGGAGCCAAAGTAAACCACGAGAGTCTGACTGTTGGTCGGTAAGTGTCTCTAGGATTACACAGGCCAGCGGGACAATCACCAACATGATTCAACGTAATTACTGCAGATGTCACAGAGAATGTCCTTCGCTTTAGGAAAGACTATTTAAATAAATCCCATTATCAATATGCTGAGGCATTTTTTTAAACATCAAAGAGAAAAAAAAGATGAAGGTGGAAAAGAGAGTAAAGAAAACGAGTGAATGAAAATGAGGAGACAGATAGACGAGGCGAGGCAGTGAAGATGTAAAACAGCGACTAACAGAGATGAGAAACAAAGAAAGAAGGGTAGATGAGGGTGAGGAGATATGATAATAGATTCACTACAGAGCCAAGCCAATTTCCATTCTTAACCTCATCTGGACCAGCTGATGATTAAGAACACAGCTGGGGTCACCTTCCTGCAGCCCTCCTTTTCCTCCGTCCTAAATTAGAGACACTTATGGATTCATGACATGCACAGAGTGGATAGTGTCGTTCTAAATTTTATACCAATATGAAAAACAGGACACTGAGAGTTAATAAGTTCATCTTTCCAAGATAGGATATGTATGAGAGTGTTTTAAGGACGCTGAAATATCTATTTCTGATTAGAGATCAAAGACACAGTTAGGATCAGGAGATAGAAGTTATATTTAGGGAGTGTTGAAGTTCACTCGCATACATATTAGTGGGGGTCATTCCAGTCAATAATTTGACACTTTTAAAGAGGACTGGATCAAAAGGCTTTTAGAAACAAGTCTGGCTGTTCAGCAGCCACCCTCGCGACTCTGAGCAGAAACTTTAGGGGTTTTAAGACCAAGCTCCAGTCTAAACAAATGGGGACAGCAATGTAACTTTACCTTCAGTGGTCACTGGGACATTAAACTGGTCATGAAGAATCCTCACTGATCATCATCTGTTAAAGGTTAAAGGTTTTACAACCTGGGCTCAAACAGAAAATTTAAGACGTTTTTTCCACCTCCACAGATTAACTTCAATTCAACTTTATTTATATAGCAACAAATCACAACAACAGTCTCCTCAATGCATTTTATATTATTAGGTGAACAGTAATAAAGCCAAAACCCAATTAGATGGCCCCATTATGAGTAAACATTTGGCAACGGTGGGGAGAAAAACTCCCTTTTAAGAGGAAGAAACCTCCAAAAATATCCGTTTCTGTGACTCACACTCCGGAGGATGTGACAAATGCCACATCACATTACGGATACAGATAATTAGTAAGGGTACGTATGTGCGTGTTTATTACGGTAACGAGTAGATATGTGCACCGAACAGACAACCGACTCTTTGAGGGATTGGGATATCCATGTGTCATGTCTCCGCCTTATCATATTCTGTATTTAGTTCTTGGAAGTTACAGGGCATTTAAATGCATGGTACATGACCCTTCATTAAAACAATAGCCAGTAGTATAATACCAAATAATTGCCTCTTTGTGTTGAAATTTGTCCTGAATTCAGAGTTTCTGCAGGTGCTGCTGCCACTCTTTGTCTCAGTAATTACAAAAACCCACTTTTTCAAGTTCTCTCTGTCGTCGCTTCAAACAATCATATTTCTGCCGCTTTGAAACTTTTATGTGTGAGATTTCTGAAAATGTGTCGCTGAAGTTACGGCATCACTCACAGGATCGGTGTAACAGCAGGATTTTGTTTTCCAACATTCGAAGCTTAATCTGGCATTCAGTGAGATCTCTCACAAAGCACTGATCGCCTGCTACAACTAGCAGATCCGTCCCTTCTTTCATGCACATCTCTGCCGACATGCTTTCTTTTTCCCCCCCTCTGGGCTCATTTATCCTATTGGAGTGTAGCTTAGTGTAATTGACTCCAAGTGCAAAGTAGAGCTGAAATTGTTCACAGTAGAGCTACAGTTTCCAGTATTACTGCAGGCAGGCGAAAGCCCAGAAGTTAATTTCCCTTTTCTTTATTTTTCCTTTTTTTGGTCATTTCATCTCCTTTACAGTGTGTTTGGCTCCCTGCTGTGGGTGCTTCCTGGCTCTCTGCAGCTTTTGAGGAATGTTTTATAATGATTGCTCTATAATGTTTCATCTTATAACAGCTTAAGCTATGGCCTAGTGCCAGTCTCAGTCTATCCTTCGCAGTAATAATAACTATCATTGTAAAGCTATTAGGGGGCATTGGTGTTATCTTCAATTTTGTACTTAGGAGCACTAAAATAATCTTTCAAACATGTAACTGAAAAGTAAAAACAAATTGAAAAAATTGAAAAAAATAGCAGCATAATCGAACTGGTTCCTGTTCTTACTCACCTTAATATCACACGTGCTTACACAGAGGTAAACTCTTGGGCTGTGTCCTGATCCATGCTGAAGATATTCCACATTACTTACGTGTTTATCATTTAACGTGAGGGCAAAAGTGGTGTTTGAATGAATGAGTGTAACCTATTAGATTCCTACTGCAAATATGGTGACTGTAGCGCAGATAATCGTGTATCACATGGACACAAACTGGCTCCTGTTGTTATTTTTCTACAGCTGAAGGGCAAATCTAATGGAAATCAAACAGGATTTCCTTTAGAAAACACCACATTACATCCTCTCCTTCAGCATCCAATTTCCTCACTGTGGCTGTGTGGGCTAACAGGTTAATAGGTTCAGTGGTAACCCTGTGGTAAATTGGTTGCTCTGCAGTGGTTAAGGGAGTAATCAAAGTGGCTGATTGTGGACCATTCACCTGTCCTGAACCCAGAGGTCGCATCATCAAACCGGCCGGTCTCACTGCTGCTGTTGCTGTCGGCCAGGCTACCAGATGGCTAATTGAATGGACCGAGGCTTTCAGAAGGCAGATAGCAGGGGTTGGAAAAAACAACACCCAAACAAACAAACCAAAAAAGAAAAAAAGAGAAGCGGAGGGACAAAGGATAGCCAAAGGGAGGAATGAAGGACTAATGAAGGAATAAAGAGTGCAGGTTTTTACAGGAAGTCAGCAGCAATATTAAGAAGGATCTCATAGCTAAGCAATTGAAGCTTAATAACAGGCTGTAAATAAAAGATGGACGTAGAATTCTGGTCAGTGAAAATTAAGCCAATGACAAAGAGCAATTTTGAACATATCGAGCCCTTTAGCATCCTGATGAGATGCCAGACTTGAGTCAATGCGTCAGCGTGCTTTTTCTAATGGCCAGCAGAGGGCGACTTCCCTGGATATAGTGAATAGCATGGGAAGAAATCCCACTTCAGAGCTATTTCCTTAGTCAAGTTAGATTAAACAGAAATAGAAGCAGATGTGAGGCCGCTGTGATGTGAGGGATTCAGATGTTTTGGCTGATGTCCAAACATGACTTGATGCTGTGATAGCAAATAAAGTTAAAGATTGCACCACACACTAGCTTAAACTAGCTTATTGCTACAGAAAGTTGTTACATTTGTAGCATTTGCACAGACTTTTACAGTATCTGCACCCAGCTGTTCCAGCTGTAACTGCTGCAGAGCTGACATAACTAGAAAAATGACAAAATGAATGTTAGTTTGCCTGTTCTGTTCACACTGGTGATTAAAACAGGGGCTGATCTAGAATCATAAATTCATAAATTCAGTTTTACAGTCCAAGTTTTTTCATAGATGTGTGGTGATGTTTTAGATACGTCTACCATTTTGAACCGATAGAAAACTTAAGCTTCCTTGTGAGATACATGACCCGTGTCAAAATGAGTTAAATCTGCACTTCTTCTAATGGCCAGCAGAGGGTGACTCCTCTGGATATATAGAAATCTATGGGAAATTACTCTACTTTACAGTTGCTATACGATAAAGGTAAATATTTTTTCTGAGGAGTTCATGTCCTACACCTCTAGTTTCAAGTCTTATTAAAACTGTCTTTATATTTGTTTGGTAAATTATGATCTCATGTGAAATAGATAGTGAACACAGTATGCTTTAGAGAAATGGACAAATTCTGTGAGTGCAGTGTCTTCATGCTCTTGTTCTTCACATCAAGTTTAAAAAACAAACAAACTGGATGTCCATGACCAAAATTCTCAGCTTGAGGCTTCAGAATAGGATTTCACGAACACACGGGTGACATCACAGTGGCTACATCCATGCTTTATATACAGTCCAGCAAAAAAAATGGCAACTAGCACCTCTGAAGCGTATTAATTAATAGATTAATGAAAGAAACAAACTGGAAAAGGGGACATCTCAGAGTATTAAGGTGACTAATTGTGCTAAACTCACATGCTTCTGGTTTGTCCAAGCATTCTCCCATAAGGCAAAGTGGAATTCAAGGAATAAGCACTGAGAGGTTATTAAATAGGGGAAAACTAAAAGAAAACGTGTAGCCAGTAAGATGAGCATAGAGATGAAGAGATAGAGGGTTTAGCCAAGTAAAGCGTGAGAGACAGCGAAACAGGAAAACTTTTAAATATTATGTACAGAAGAAATGAGGCAGGCCAGAGGGCCACTCAGTCAACATGACCTCTGTCAACCTTTTGCAACACGCTAGCAAAACCCTGTTTGAACAACCACTGCTTTCCTAGCACCAAACATGACCCCGGGACTGTGGCTCTGAATATTTATAGAGACGACACGCCGAGGAAGAAGCTCCGCTGCACATTATCCCAGTAAGAAATTCATCCTGCTATTGTCTCTCATTGCAAATGCTTTACAAAGCATTTTTGACCTAATAAAAAATAATACTGTACTATATGCATTTTTTTTTTTGCTCAGCAAGAGATCTATTTCAGCCCACACTGTGGCCAGTTACCCTTGCTCTGATTATCATAGTGGCACTGAGCTTTTAACCTTGAATGTCCAGTGGTATCTGCAGTAAAAGGTAATGTAAAAAGTTAATGACTTTGGCTTGAAGGACAAAAAGTTTGGAAGCGATTTGAACGGAGCGATATAGCATATGCGCTGTCAGATGCTTCGTAATATTTTATTTCTGACATTTGATGGGTGATTGCGGAATGTGTTAATCACTCGCAAAAATAAAACCATCAATAATGGCTGTTCCTTGCATCCCAATTTTCCTGTCACTTGATGTGATTGTGTTGTGATTGACTTTCTGGCTCACGCAGGCAAACAGCTATTGAGAGTGGCAGGCGAGAGGCGAGGCAGGTGTTCGCAACCAAGCGACTAGTCAAATATTCAGGCATTTTTGGGAGTCAAGCAGTCAAGCTGTCAGACAGACAGGTCACAGACATCTGCCTTCAGGCAGAAATTCAATTTTTTGCACAGAGAGACGAACATTTAGGAAATTCCACATTGATGCAGTCAGACTAGACACAATCAGGTGCTCGGACAGGTGGTCAGCCAATTCACCAGTTAGGTGGGCAGTGCGGATATCTGTGCCAGTCAGAGAGACATACAGGCGCTCTAATCAGAGAGTACCACCCGCATTCAGTCAGCCCTGTTACATTCCTACAGACTCAGAAAGCACGGCAGAATAGACACTCTTCACTGACTGGAAACAGCAGACGCCCACAAAGAAAGAATGGATCATTTAACAACAGGTTCGTCTTCCTGTAGTGGACGGAGGTAGGCTCACTAATTTGACTGCTGTGAAAGATGGAGAAAAGAGCGTCTGCGAGGCTTGTATCGGTTAGGGAAAAGAATCGGCTGTTGAAAATCTCGAGTGCACTTTGAGGTGCATTTTGCAGTTTGGGTGATCACAATGCAAAACGGAGGCAGGGCAGTTTGGTTAAATTGACTGGAATGATGCAGTTTCAGCCTCATTAGCCAATCGTTGCCCATTAATTCTTTTAGAATCTGTGTTGTGGTTTCTGGTGTGGACATTATCTGTGACCTTACTGTCAACAACATTGATGATCAGGCTTTCATAAAAAATATATTAGGCTTCCTCAGTGAAGCAAGATTAGAAGGAAACGGAAGCAGCAGATCTAAGGCTACTAGCACATAGGGGATTCAAACACCCCAAAACTAGTTCTTTAGTAAAAAGTTGTTACATTTGCAAAATTTGCACAGATGTTTTACAGTTTTTTCACCCAGCTGTGCCAGCTGTACTGCCAGCTGTGATTGCACCAGAGCTGAGTTAACTAGAAACATGACAAAATGAATGTTAGTTCGTCTGTCCTGTTTAGACTGGTGAGTAAAACTGCAATATTACAAAAATTACAACTTAAATTTTATTTTACAGGAAAGAAGAAATAAATATTGTAAGTAATGTTAAGTAATTCTCTAACTTTTAGATGATTTAGTGGAAACACAAGCAAACTTGCTCCCATTTTGTATAAAAATATGCTGTACTTTTAGGGGTGTAGTCGCTTATCTGTACCTCATCATTTCAGATCAAATGTGCAGAAATTTTATTTAATTCTAGAGGAATTCAACCCTAAATCATGTGGCATTTCAAATGCCAGCAGACAGAATGGCCCCAGTTCCGACAATGAAAAGAAAACATTTTTGTCAGTCTCAGAAAATGTGCTTTGCTGTTTCACTGCTCCTCTTCCAGCGATTGTGTATGAGGGAAAAATGCATTTCAGGCCAGTGTGCATCATGTGATAAATGCTGAAGCAAAGCTGTGTTTTTGATTGCATAATTTTGCTTTGAGACCTAATAAATACTGTAGACTCTGAACCACATGTGTGTCATGCTTGCATTTACAAAAAGGTGGCCAGTTAAATTCTCTCTTTTGCTAGCTTGCAAAGTTGCAGTGCTACCTATCTACCTAGTATAACTACTGATGGTGCAATCAGTTTTTCTAATTTATAGTTAATTAATTTGTGCAGAAATTCTCAGTAAATTAGCGCAACTCACTTATCATCCCTGGTATAGCTGTCCTCTAGATTCTGCTTCATTCTCTGCCATTTGGACCTACTTTTAAATAAATAAATAGAAACACTATCCTTTAAATTCTCCTCACATACCTCTTTCTGTCAGGTTGTTTGTTAAGGTATTTTGCCTGCTCAGAGCTGCTAAATGATTAAGAGAGATTTATTCCAACTCCTGCTCAGGTCAAAAGCCTTGTTTTGCTTCCGGGTGCAGCTTAATAATGCTCATAATGAGGGCTGGCGGAGAATTAATATAAATTAAAATAGACCACAGAGTGCATGCAAACTTGTCTTCATTAATAGGTAAGTGACAATATAATTTTTGTGGGGTACTATTGCCAAGAGGCTCATACAATGAGCTCTGTAGAGGCTGACATCCTATGAGTTATTTCATTGTTTTTGGCTTAATTAGCTTTTGATAAAGCTTTATGAGGGGGTGTGTAGACGAAGGCAGGGAAGAAGAAGGGTCATATAAAACTGCTTTATCAGGGTGTTAGCCTCCGGGCTCTGTTTTCTTATTGTGGGGTCTGGGCTCTTCACATTGTGTATCAGGTTATATTAATTTGGAGAGTGGTATCTCTTGGAAACAAGGGAGGCCTGTCTTTGATGTGCTCTCCTCTGCGGTTTCTCCAGAAGCATTTTTCATGTAGGCGCTCCACTCTGTATTGATCAGGCCTCATAAATAGTGAAAGAGTATAGGGGTGATGGAGAGGTCTGAAAGCTCCCCTAAATAGGTTAATGCTGGAGAGCGAGAACCAGCAGGGAGGAGAGAAGCAATGAGAGTCTCATCTCAGTGGCTCGGTTAAGGCACTGCTGAGACCATGAATAATCCCTTTATGAAATTAACTAAACGTGCAGGGAGCTCCTGATCTACCTTTGTCTCACCCCAGTGCAGACATGTACGATGTGAACACTGCTACTAAGTCAACTAAGAATTAAAGCCTCAATTTGACTCCTAATTGGATTTTTAATTTTTTTTCCCACCAGTGCAAAAAAGATAGTTGATATTAAAGTTTAATGTGCACGCAATCATAATCTGTATATGAAAGATGGCGGTAGCTTTTTAAATCTATTGATTTGTTGGCTTAGGTATTGAAACTCCAAATTTAGCAGCTATAATAGAGGCCTAAGTCATCAGCTAATGCAAGCTAGCTTGGTTAGCAGGCTGGGTCAAAAGGCTGTACTCGTGCATTGACAGTGATAGCTACTAATTACTGCTCCACTTGTTTTTAAACTATAATAATTTCACTCATCATCGTGAACAAGTGTTTGCCCACTTTCCATGAAGGCATCCAAACCTACCTGACTCTGTTTGTCCTCTAAACCTAATGACTGGTTTTGCAACCCTGGCAGCAAAACCTGCAATCAAGCTTTTGCAGCAACAGGCAATGAGTCTTTCACATCACTGTGGAGGAATTTTGGCCCGCTTTTTGTTTTTTCTGTCTGTTTAAGGTCAGGTCAAAGCATCTCCAGACTTTAACTCTAAAATGTTTACTTTGTTTATTTTTTAAGCCATTCAGAGATAGACTTGCTGGTGTGTTTCAGATCATTGTACTGTCTAAAATGGCCTTAAGCTTCAGAAACCAATATATTGGATATTGGAAAGGAAGCGGCCATCTACCGCCATGTTTAACCAGCGGTAGATGTTCTTTGAATACAATGCTGTGTTAGTTTTACATCAAAGGTAACAAACCTCTTTAAGAGTTCAGCTTTTGCTTCGTCAACACAGAATATTTTATAAGTCTTGGAGATCATCAAGATGTGTTTTGGAAAACTTGAGATGAGCCTCTGTGTTCCTTTTGGTCAGCAGTGGTTTTCGCCTTGGATCTTTCCCACGGATGCCGTTTCTGCCCAGTCTTTTTCTTAGAGAAGTGAGTCCTGCAGTTCTTTAGATGTTGTTCTGGGTTGTTTGTGACCTCCTGCATGAGTCCTCAATAAGGCTACGTTCACATTGCAGGTGAAGGCACATCAAATCCGATTTTTTTGACCCTATGCGACCCATATCCGATCATGCTACGACAGTGTGAACGGTACAAATCCGATATTTTCAAATCCGATCTGGGTCACATTCGTATGTGGTACTGAATCCGATACATGTCCGATGTTTTAGAAAGCGACTGCTGTTTGAACGGTCAAGTCGCATTAAATCCGTCTTTTACGTCACCGACACAAGACAGACGCCAATTATCAGCTCCGGAGAAGCGCCCGATAAGACATCGTGAACGCTTCCTGGCCATCCAGTGTAGATGTCAGTGAAACTGTTGGGAAGACAACGTTGGAGAAACGTGAACATTTTATTTGTACTGTATAATCTGCAGATTCTGACAGAAATCTGCAACTATCCTTTGAAGCACCGCTCCTCTCAAAACAGCAATAAGGATAATTATTAGGTTATATACATTATTATGTAAATAACAAAATAACTTAAAGCAAAAATTGGGAAATGTAAAGTCATCAGTCAAACAATACTGTTTGGTCTGGATCTAAACAGAGCGCGTTGTGTGTGACGTCTTCTTTTGCGCATGCGGGCCGCTTTGTGGGTTCACACTAGAGCACGTTTGCTGTCTCATTTTATTTGTAGTGTGAACAAGCAGACAAACAAAAATCGGATTTGATCAAAAAATTGATCATTCAGACCTGCAGTGTGAATGTAGCCTAAGTTCTTGGAGTTATTTTGGTAGGCCAGCCACTCCTGGGAACGTTCACCACTGTTCCAAGTTTTCTCCGTTTGTAGTTCACTGGAGTCCCAAAACTTCCAGTGATTTTGGGACTCCAAAACCACTTTTGGGACACCAAATGGTTTTGTAACCCTCAGTGATTTCACTTGTCAGGTGTTGAGTTTCTACAGCAGCAATCAGGCATGGGTGTGGCTACAGAAATTTAGCTGAGTTTTGCAGAAAAAAAAGATTATTTTTGTCTAATATTAAAATTTGTTTGTTATTCCAAAACATTTAACTGTTACAAATAAGAACTACAAAAAATCAGGAATGAGGCAAATACTTTTTTCATGGCTCAGTTCATGAAAAATAAAGGGCAAAAGCTGAAATGTAATATAAGTCATATCAGAAATCAGATTTTACATATACAGTGTTATTGTCAGGATTTCTTTCAGGCTGAGCTGTCCTCATATTGCTCGGATCTATTTTCAGTTTATTTCACAGAGCAGCAAACTGAGAGGAAAATATCAGCTATTCAGTTCAATAAAAGCTTAAATTTGTGTTTTTACTCTCTCACTGCATACCTCTTATCACCATTGTAATGTTTTTAATATGCTGTGATATGGAGTAGGTTACACCCTGGAATAGATACGTTCATTTCCGTAATTCAGATCAGTCAGATAGAGGCAGCAGTTTGGAACTGAGCCGTGAATGAAAACTCAAATCCACATACGCTAACACGCTCACTCATGCATACCTTCTGTTTTCCCCCCCTCTCTTGTTTATGCCATATCTGCTAAACTGAATATATGCTTACACTGGCGTCTTCTGATTTCACAGATACAGATGTATCTGTGCCAGTTCTTTTAGATTCAAAGTACCTCGCTCCATTTCCTGTTATCACACTAGACTGTGTGGCTGTCACTGCTACATTAGTGAGGAGAGGACAGAAAGATGAATGTCTGTGTTACAGCATTTGTAACAGTGTACAGTATATTACGATGTGTGTTTGGTCTATGTGCATTTCCTCTTGGTTTGTAGTAAATCTTGTGTATGTGTGTGTGTGTGTGTGTGTGTGTGTGTGTGTGCGTGTCCTCCACCTCATCATGTGCATGGATGTAGGGTAATGGTGTAGCAGGGAGCCACAGTCATCTGTCTTTGTTCAATGCTGATGTCCTGTTATATATCAGAGGCAAAGATGAATGCAGTTAATAGACTGTGACGCAGCCATTAACTACAGCTGTAATAGAAGTGTAATGGAATCAAACAGCCATTGCTCCCCCTCAGCACAGGCAGGCACAGGTAAATGTTTAAAGACCAGTAGGTGTTGAGGCAGCCATGTCTTCCTTTCTCACGTTCTTTGTAATGTGTCTCTTTTATCCCATCCACCCCTTGCTCTTTTTCTTCTCACACACCACCATATTTTAACCTCCCCCCCCCCAATGCTGTCCCACCCCTTCTCAGTCCCTCCCATCCCTCAGTGCAGCAGTTGTCCTTGAACGTCCATCAGCCTCTTCACCAACATCAAAGCCAGGAGATAAAAATGTCCAACTGTCCATTTTCCTGCTGATACTCGCTGCCAGACAGATGCACTGATGTCTGCTTTTATCCGATGCATCTTGGGAATAAATTGTGACATTGCTCCCTGCACACCCCCTCCTTTGCAACCCCATTTGTAACTCTTTGTATATTCCTGTATGGAATTACTGTATTGATTGGCGAAATTGTCGTTTATGGTGGTGCTCTTGAGTTTCAGGAGATAATGGGAGTTGTGTTATCCACCAACCTGGACAGAAAATCTTTGGGAAATGGAGAGCGATCATATCCGCACAATGATCCTATCCCTTTATGGACAGCTTAAAATTCTGCAGGACTGCGAGCGCCTCAGTATTACTCATGACTGGTGTTTGAATCCTACCTTTACGTGATTTTGACCATGGCATCTATTTCTGTATTTTTTCATGCTTAGCTCAATGCAAGTTTTGAACCTAAAATATTCCATGTAAAAAAAGCCATTTCCATCAAAGCCCAATGTAACATTTTTCTTTTTTTTTTGCAGCGATATATATATAATATGCAGCAATGCAGAGAATGCACCACTGCTGCCAGTAGCAGTGATATATTTAGAGTTGAAACACATGATGCAACCTATGAAATATGTTGTTACCTGTGGCACAGCCCCAAGTTATCTAGTCTTTCTAGTTTACTATGTCTTGACATACATTACAGTGGAATATGCTCTTCACGACAGCAGTAATGGGAGTTCAGGTGCTGTTACTTGTCACACCAGGCTGCTCATCATCCTCTATTCACCACAAGACCGTATGACACATGAAATTAAAGGGACAAAGAGGTGTACTATACTATCTGGACAATTTACTACTTGAGACACTACCTGGTTATGTTATTGTTGCTGTGTGCATGTATGTAATTTACAGCTCGATGCCAGAGACAAATCTTTAACAGAAACTGTTGCTGATGATGAAAAGAGGGCACTGACATGGTTCCAAATTTGGAGCGAGTGTAGCTCATTGCGCTCTTAGGCATCACATTGTAACATACACTGGGGATTCCTGTAGTGTCGTGTAGTAAAGTAGATGTGAATGCAGCCAACAGGCCTCTGTTCATCATTAAGGTGGGATGTATAACCACGGTAACCAGCTTGTTCCACTTGAGAAAAATAATTCTTTATTCTTTACTTTGGTGTTTGTTGCTTTAAATTGACCAACTAATGACAGAAAAGGAAGTCTTAAAATTAAAGTATATAAAAAAGGAAGCAAAAAAATCACAGAGATTTTATTTTTTTCTGAATTTATAAAATGTTTTGATGAAAGCGTACAATTTTTTTTAAAGGAATATGATGAAAAGAGTCTGGGTTGGTCAGAGAAAGGCTGATTTTAGATCAACATGTGCCTTCTACTAGTCTTTTAAGATTAGGCTTAAAACTTTCCTTTTTGCGAAAGCATATAGTTAGGGCTGGATCAGGCTACCCTGAATCCTTTCTTAGTTATGCTGCAATAGGTGTAGACTGCTGGGGGACTCCCATGATGCATTGAGTGTTTCTTTTTCACTCACCTTTCTCACTCACTATGTCTTAACACACCTCTCTGCATCGAATCATACTTGTTATTAATCTCTGGCTCTCGTCCACAGCATGTCTTTATCCTGTCTTCCTTCTCTCTCCCCAGCCGGTCGCAGCAGATGGCCGCCCCTCCCTGAGCCTGGTTCTGCTGGAGGCTTCTTCCTGTTAAAAGGGAGTTTTTCCTTCCCGCTGTTGCCAAAGTGCTTGCTCAGGGGGTCATATGATTGTTGGGGTTTTCTCTTTTTGTATTATTGTAGGGTCTAGCTTACAATATAAAGCGCCTTGAGGTGACTGTTACTGTGATTTGGCGCCATATAAATAAAATTGAATTGAATTCTGCTCAAACAGCTCCACTTTACATAAAACTTTTGTGGTAAAGTTTGGACACATAAAAAAAAAAAAAGCATTTTTTGATATATGAAGCAAAAATTTTGAAGCTCTGATAGTTATTCATACTTGTTAAGTTGCACTCTTCTTCGTTTTCCTTTGCTACTTTTCTTTGTGCATTACCGCTGCCAACATAAAACATCAGGTTGCACACATATATCCTCATATGCTTGCATAACATTAACAAAGCAGGGTACCCACTGTAAAGAAATTTATCCACTGCACAAGTAAAGGCCAAGAACTCCACATGGTACCTTTAAGGAAATAAATTGTACCTTGTTTTCTTATAGAGGTTCATAAGGGAGGACATATGTGCTTAGGTAGTTTATATAAGGAGACAGAGCATTGCAAAATTTGTCCATGGGGTGTTACTATGATGAAGTGCATCTAATTAAAAGCAGTATTTTATTGTCTGGATATTCTTCTGTTTGGCATGTGACATTCAGAAAATAAAGCACACCTCCTCCTCCTCAGCAGCACCTGCAGAATTTTTCTTCTTGTTTCCTATTAAAAGTAGTTGCCATCAGTCTGACTATAACCTTGCGTGCCTGTGTGCACATCTATCCACTGCAGTTGAAAATCAATCAGGAAGCATGTCCACTAGGCATATTGATGTTTGCTCTATATCAAGATACATATTTGTGCACTTCCTCGGCTCTATTAAGCGAACATACAGAGAATTATGTTACAATATTTTACACCTTTGATATGCCTTTGGAGACCTGCTCAGTATGCAAAAACCTCTCCCTGATAACGTACGTATGTCGTTGCTTATTCTTTTGGAAGAAATGTATTTAAAAGTTAGATTTGTGTGACTTTTGTGGTGCCACTGGCCTTGAAGGGTAGTATTGGATGTCAGTGGCTTGTGAAGCAGTTGATGAGATTTTTGCCTGGATGATGGGAAAATATTTAAAATGTCCTCAAGTGTCTACAGTGCAGCGTTTCAAACAAAGGAGAAAATCTCAACCACAACAAATCGTTGAACTCTAAAAGAGATGGAAGTGATTCAAGGTGAATAAACTCCATCCCGTCCAGCTGAGAACAGTCATGCGGGGATAGATGAATTGCGTCTGCTTGCTGATTAATCAGACTCACCTGTTTTTGGCCCCCACTGGGACTGGACAAACCAAGTAGAGAATGATTACCCGGTCTGATTAGAGCTGGTTGGTTGCAGATACCCACCATGGGACTGTGCACCTGTTTTCTTCTGCTCTATAAACCAGCGTTATGACTTTCTGCTGCTCCTTTATTTTTGCAAGTTAGCTGATATGTGCACCTCTGTCTCTCTTTAATCTGTTCTTCCTTCAAAAATCATTAAAATATTACCACTGCGTCCAAATTGTGCACTATATGAAAGCAAAGAAAGAAAAAAAACTTACCTAACTGCAAGCAAGATGAAAGCATACACTGTAAATGAATGCTAGCATCTCAGCAGGGAGAGCAACTCCACTGAGTAGTAAATCAACCTCAACTTGTCCTTCCACCTACATCAGTGTTACGAGTCATTGCTCTCAGGAGCACAATCTACCATTCTGGCTGCTTATGTGGCTGCCCGCTCAGGATTTAGTAGACTGGTAAATGTTGTCATCCACGGTACACAAGCACACACACTCAAGGCCTCTGTTGTTTGTCGCATCCAAAAGTCTTGTTAGTGAGAGTGATGGAGGATTACAGCGCTGGAGATTGCGAACACGCTTCCGAGCGGAGCCTGAACAAAAAAAGCACATCAGAAATTAGTCGTGCTAGAAATGCCCCTTAAAGACTGCTCTTTGCCAGTAAGCAGCAGAGCAAGTCGCCGTGGACGTTTTAACGATTGTCCACATGACTTTGTAGGTGGCGCAAAAATCTTCCATGAACTGTCGGGAATTGACGTAAAATTTGAATTGCCACTTGGCTCACGAGGAACATATGAAAATGTTGTGAGGTACAGAAATACAAATCAATACAATCACAACTAATTGATCCGTCCAGATGTTACACTTTTTCCTAAATGCCACTAACTGTCTAACTTCTATTCCTCCATCCTTTCACTGCAATAGTTTCGATTTCGAATTTTAGACTTTAGATTAGAAACAGTTAAAACATTAACATGTTAAAAAGTTCTTTTTCAGTGTTTTATTTCTGTTAATATTTTGAAAAAAAATCTGTCTCTCCAGTTAGGAATCCATTTCACTTGCTTGGGTATAAAAGACAGTAACAGCTGGTTACTGAAGAGGCAACATCAAACAAACCCTCAAAACTGGAATGTTTTTTCGGGTGGTGACTACAGACCATAACGCTCTTCTTATCCCTCCTTCTGATTTTTCTTCAATATAGCTTTTTGTTAATGACCTAGTCGCTGCTGAAAGCATGAGGCAGTATGTGAAGTTCATTCCGGTTCCACAGGTAGTCCTGCTTATCCCGGATGGCACATCCATTACGTGCCTTCTCAAGAAGGTTTGTTGTCTCTCCCCAGCACAGTATCAAGAGTGTAGGGGAAATACCAGGAGACCAGGTGTTACATAAGGAGAGCTGTGCAGGGCTGTAGAAGGGCATCAATCCAGATGATCAAGTGTTCCTTTTATGTTTTTGAGCAGTGTATTCATTGTTGTTTCCTTTTGTTTAAGAGTTACATTGTTGTCGTTGAAGCACTTGGGAAAAGTCCAGGTTAAAAGTTGTATTTTTTTTTGATTACTCATTGATCTGTTCCCACCGGGTGAAGAATGCAAGAATTCTTTGCACTGGTCGAGTCCTTTATTTCAGCGGTCCCCCAACCCCCGGGCCTCGGACCGGTACCGGTCCGTGAGTCGTTGAGGTTCAGGTGTGAAATGTATAGTTTTCAGGGTTTTTATCGGTTTTCAGCGTTATTTTGTTATCGTTTTTATCGTTTAATCGGTTTTCCTGGGTCTTTTCACGTGTGTTATGAATATTTTTTCTTTTTTTCGGTACCGGTACTAGTTTTATTTTGTTGTATTTATCCGCGACACCTTAAAGGCCGGTCCATGAAAATATTGTCGGGCATAAACCGGTCCGTGGCGCAAAAAAGGTTGGGGACCGCTGCTTTATTTGACTGGAAAACTAAAAGAGTGCAGTCTGAAGCACTGGAAAATTTTGGGGCTACTGTAGCAGAAAAGAAAAGTGTCAACTCTACAGGAACTACTTGATGATATGTTTGAAATCCCACTGTAGAAACCCTCCTGATAAAATATAATGGTCCTGACACACACATACAAATAATAAAAGAAATGTGACATTATAAAGAGAATAAAAAGCCAGCACGGACACACACACACACAAAGGAGCAGTGAGGCTTGGAGGCTCACCTTGCTGTGTACTCTGAGATGTAAATGTGCTGCTCACCTTGCCACTGCAAACCCTGCTGTGATCAAAGCACTTTTAGAGACATGACTGCTCTGCTCACTGTGAAAATCTGCTCCGAAGAATATCACTGCAGGTGGAGACACGGGGCATTTTAATTACATTGTTTGCGGGTGCTTGCACACACTTGCATGCAAATGAATGTGTTTTTATAAAAAAATATAAAAACATTTAAAAAGCATTCAGTATGTGAGTGACTGTGCAGGTGCACATGGGTGTGTGTGCATAAGTTACAGGGTTGAAGTGTGACTCCAGGCTGCCAATGGTATATCAAAGAGGCAGGTGAATCGCTTCAAAACATCTTCCCCCACCCCTGAGCAGCCACCATGCTCACAGCCTCTGCCACCTGCTGTTTACATTAAAAGCCTCCAGACCATTAAGCACATCATGCAGGTCTTTGTATCAGCATTTTTAACAGTGGTTCAGACTCCTCAAAATGAAACCTTTAATTTTTTCCCCAACCCCTGATACATTTTGTAGTTCAACTTGGCAAATTCTTTTTAGCACAAAAGGTTCTGTAGAGTCCCGGATATTAGTGCCTTCACACATGGTTTATGACAACGACACAACAACAAGAACAATAAATGAAGCCCATGACTCAGAGAGAGAGCGCGCGAGAAAGCTCGGCTGCAAAATTCTGCGGCCGTCTTGAAGATAGTCAAACAATTTTCAAGACCAGCAACTTTCAAGTCTATAAAAATTGATCTGTTTGTCATGAGACCAGACCCATTTGGGATTCCTCAAGCATGAAATCTTTGTGAAATGGGTGTATCAATCAGAAAACACACAGAGACATAGATTGAAAGACGATTGGAAGGAAAGATAGAAATGAGAAAGAAGAAGTGAGTGGAAGAGACAGAGAGAGAGAAAAATCATTTTAATTTAGTCATTGTCTAAGCTTCCCTAAATCTTTTCAAGATGAAAGGCACTCTTCCAGCTATCTCTCTTTCTCTCTCTCTCAGTCTCTCTTCTCTGAGCAAAGAGCAGAGTATCACTGCACTGTCACACCGGATATGAAAAGCCAACAGCTCCCCTTATGTGTACCAGTATATGATGTCTTGCATCTTCTTTATGTTCCTAACAATGCGGCATCGTCGTCGAGTGAATGCTGCATTAGCGTACGACATCTGTGAAAATAAATGTGCCGCATCTTAAGCACGGAGTAAGCTGATTCTTCTCTGCTGAGCCTCGCATTCAGTCAGGGTACAAAAGCAGCTCAACAAGCATCTTTCATGTTTCCAAAGCCGCCAGAAAATTATTCAAGAGCAGCAGCGCATTGTTGACTCTGGTTTTAAGAGCTTCTGAAGCAAAGGTATACAAAAGCTCCAATCACAGGCGTTTTCAGTGTTTTCTGTTTTCATTGAATGTTGTTCAAAAGACTGCAAGGTTCTCCTTTCTAGCGAACAACGGTGGAATTTGTTACATGAAATTAAAACTGTCACCGGCACACATTATCAGCTAACACCTAGGTGCTAATTCTATTATTTAATTTTAAACTTGCAGATTTGTTGCAAAATTTAAAGATGTTTCAAGCTGACATTTTGTAAAATGTAAATTTTGTATTAAAAAAGTGCAGTCCAGGGCAAAATTCTGATAAAACTAACAGAATCTTTGAAGTCAGGATCAACTTTTTGTGAATTTTAAACCATTTTGCAAGGTTGCATTACTTCCATCGTGTATGCCTGCAGTGATGACCTATTTAGATCAGTAAAATCAATAAATAATGAAAACTAATTCTCAAGACTTTTTTTTAGACATTTGCAGTAAATCAGGTTTATTCAGAAGAGAAAGAAAATCATGTTAAAGTGTTGATAGCTTCATATCATATCTATCTATCTATCTATCTATCTATCTATCTATCTATCTATCTATCTATCTATCTATTGACCTATATATAGTTTATATAATACACAAAAAGTTTTACGATGTGAGACAGGACGCTTAATTAGAGAATTCATAGGTCATAGATCGACTGAGAAGTTTTTGTGGCTACAGGAGTCACCCTGTGTGGGCTTATAGAAAAAACAAAAAGCTGTTTTAAGCCTTCATAAGCTATTTAAAATACACCAACTGATATTGCTACAGTGGTCACCGTAGCTAGGATTATGCTCTTGAATTGAGAGGGGTAAAAACAATCCAGTCTGACGTCATTAGCCGTGTCTGGGCCCAAACTCCGCTGCAGGTCCATAGGTCAAGCGATCACTGTGGCATCACTGAGAGTTGAAAAACTGTCCTGACTGAGGGATTTCAGAAACAAATTACGTGATCGCTAGTGACACAGCCATGTTAGCATAATAGACACAATGCAGCTGGAGGATGAACGCTAACCACTCGATAAAAGTTAACGTGAGGATTCTCGGTGGTCAGGGACAAATGCAATCGCATCGCATGGCAGGATGCTGTAAATGGACCGAACTTCAGTCAGGAGAATAAGTGAGATAATCCATCCACAATAAGAGGTTAGTCATTCATATACTGCTGCATGGGCTGGGCTGTTACATCGTAAGGTTTTAAAAACTGAGCTTTAAAATGATTAGCGGTAAGAACTTGACTTCACTGACTGTAATTAGAGGCTTTTTGAGATTAAATAGAACAAGACACAAAGCATTAAAACATGTTAAAAACACAAAGCCCTATTAAACGCAGGGTAGTTTGGGCCCAGAAGCAGGATTCATCACATCATCACTTAAAGACCAGATAGAAATCAGTTGACTGCAATCTGCCATCTAGTGGTGAGATTTTATACACTGCACCTTTAAGGACTTGAATAGTTATTTAAAGTATGTCAGGAACTGCTTAACGTAGAAATAAAAAAGAAATACTTTTTCCAGGCTTGAAAACAACATTGAACATTTTTTTTTATCTGTTCTGCTTTTCTAGCATTTTGCACACACAGTATCACCTGTCAGCGTTTTGCAGCTCAGATCACAAGATCCTCTCAGAGGGAATTACAATGCACACAACATAAGACTTACTCTGTGAAGACTGCATAGCCTTCACATGTTTGAGTGACCTGTCCTGACTTAAGTGCTTTATACTAGGTGAAAACGAAAGAGGAAACAGAGTCATAATAAGGTCAGGGTTGTGTCCCCTGTGCAATCATGTGATTACACATCAGATTTTTTCAAACTGGTCAGTCTTGTTTGGCAGGTGCAACACGATGCCTGAGTAATGCCGTCTTGTGAACTGGCAACAGTGGAGTCACCTAAGTACCACGTGTAGGTGTGTAATTCTTATCCACTGCACATATTAATCTCTCGGCAAGCATTGCTTTTAATTGGTTTATTTCCAGGGATAAGCAGTCACAGCTACAGGGATGCAGGGCACACAAGGTACACGGCATAACCAGAAAAAGTTCTCACTTAGGAAGCAGAGCTTGACCACCAAACAGAGACAACCCCCACATCATTACATCACTCTAAAATGTAGCCATTAAGTCTGAGTTTAAGGGGGAAGAGAGGAAGCTAAAAGCCCTAAAAACTGTCAGTGCTCTTGGTCAGCACTACTCCCCCCACCATAACATGAGCTGAAATGAAGCATGATCCCCACCACCGCCGCTTACCATCACCCACATAAGCACACACACATGCACACCATCACCTTCAGCTCTGCTCGTCTTCCTCCATTTGTCATCAGCCTGGGAGAACAAAGAGAGAGAGAGAGAGAGAGAGAGAGAGTACCTGATATAATTGCTTTCTTGTCTTTTTCGGTTCCCTCCCAAAAGCAGGAGGCATAGCTGTGAGTGACTGAGGTTATCTTCAGCGCACTATCTGCTGAAGAAGCACATTAATGAATAGTGCATTAAAAGTTTGAGTCTGTTCTGCACAAAAAAAAAAACAAAAACCCACACGCACACACTATCCTGCAACTCCTGTAATTTAAAAACCACAATAGCCTCTATGCAATCTTGAAAATGAAAAATAAAGGCCTTCGGGCAGTGTGCATAAAATTTCTTTTTCTTCAAACAAGGCAAAGAAAGAGTAACATTTACCCATCTGTGGTCGCAGCCTAATTGATTCATTTCACACTTCTTCAGTCATTTCACGGGTTCACGCTTACCTTCGGAGAAACATACTCTAAGCAAATATACGTCCAAGTAAACAGAAATTACCATGAACCAGCAGCAGGCAGGAGCAAATCAAACAGGGCTGCCGTGACTAGTTTGCATTCAGGTAAGTCACCGCAAGTAAAAACACTGCAAAAGGACATGAAAAAAATGATGAAAGCCTCCACCTTGCACCAGCGCTAACCAGTTTGGGTAGCTCTGTGAACTCAAAGCCCAGTTTCTATACTGTGAATGCCTGTTTAATTAGCCTTGTATGATTGGCTGCCCATCAATTTTGCGGCTAATTGCCACCCTATCAGGCCAAATAAAACGCGCTATCGCACCCTGGAGTCTGCATCATTGCGTCAGATGATATAATTTCCCTGTGAATCATCTGGATAACGAAACAAGGAAGTGACTGACATAAATGTGAGTGGGTGTGTGCACGTCTAAGATGGAATGCAGGAGGAATCTCGAGCTGTGATTCAAACCTCTGCTTTGACAAAGTACCCATTAGTCTTAATCGAGGATGAGTTGTGTTTTTTCAGTGAGTGTGTGTGTGCCGTGTAGTGGCGGGGCCTCACTAGCAGACAGCTCTCTGCTTTCCGAGCTCCCCGTGGAGAGCAGTGTGCTTCTAGAGCTCATTTGCACCACACAAACCCTCATCCTTTATTAGCTACCCAGCCAGCAGTACTGCCCAAACACAGAAACAAAAATTGTCTATTCATTTAACCCAATCTACATGCCATCCAAACTAACCTGCCGTCAAATAAGTTTACTTAGACACCCCCCTCCCCTCTATTTAGCCATACAGTCATATGCTGCCGTATTTGCTCCTTTCAGGGGCCAGCAGCAGCAGTCTATTCTCCTGATGGAATTGAAGCAAAGAACGACTATGAGTAGATTTTCACATCGGCCAGCCCATGTGAAGTAGAAGAGACTGTCATTATGCTGTTCAGTGGAGCAGCAATATCTCTAGCTGCTTGGGGACATTGGGTGCCTGAGCGTTGCCGGCCTGCCCTCCTGTCTGTCTGTCCACCTGCCCGCCTCTACCTGCCTGCCTGTCTCTCTGTATGGCTGCACATGTGTTTCTTTGATTATCTGTCTGTCCGCTTGCGAGTTTTCTCCTGGTGTGTGCACATGTGTGTCTAAAGGGAGACACAAGCTGTACCCCAGGGATTGGACTCTTGGCTCTGAGACAGCATGGCAGATAATAGGAGCTTCTATGGAAAATTACTGGGCCTTGTTCTGTCCCCATCAAGCTTTTAGTTTTTCCTCTTGTTCCAGCTCCTGCTTTAAACCTGACTGGTAAGGTTGTCCTAGCAATTAAATCCCCTTCCTGTCACTGCCTCTGTCACCTTTATTTTTATTTCTCCCTTTGCTCACCCTTCCACGTTTTCCCTTCTTCCAGTTTCAGGACTTGTGTACAGACTTGCAAAGGTTTCCGATAGAGAGAAATTGGGCATCAGTCTCTCATCTTTTTTCTTTTCTTCTGCCTTTTCTTATCATCCCTTTCTCCCTTCGCTCCCCCTCTATCCTTCTCCTTTATGCCAGACTGTGACTGCTGTCCTCATACAAAGAGCTGCAGCTTAGACTGAGACAAATATACATGCTGGTAACTTCCATCATGCACTTTGTGTCTAAGACTTAAAGCAAAAGGACCCCATGAATTGCTACTCTGCTGCTTTTGGGGAATGCTCTAAGGGCAGGCTAGCAAAGTAGTAGTTATAATGCATAATTTTACATTTTCAGTTAGTCACATGACTAATTACATGTGAAAGATATTACTCATACTGATGGACTCTGAGATTACCTGACTGATCACAGCTGCATGGGTCAAATATCACAGGAGGATAGTGGAAGAGAATGGATCAGGGAACTAGCTTGTCTGGTAATGTCCACTGCTGCTAGGTCATATATTAAAGTTTAAAAAGCACAACTTAAAAAAAGCTCAGTATTTGTGTAACACACTGAACAACTTGTAAAATTTGTGGTCAGCTTTTAACCACCAGGGGTTTGTGGACTCCACATTGGTAAGACTCCAACCTTATAATCTTAAAACAAGAGGGTGTAGTGCTAATGTTAGCAATCTTGATTAGCGAAACATGCAGAAACAAATAGATTATACAGACAAAAGAGTATTGAGTAACTATTAATCCTTTAATTAAAGTGTTTTTAGTCCGATTGCCACAGGCATATGAACTCAAGCACCTAGCCTTGTCTGCCTTTACAAACATTTCTGTAAGAACAGGTCGTTCTAAAGAGCGCACTCACTTTGAATGTACTGTAATAGGATGGCACCATTGTAATACGTGAGTTTGTGGAATTTCTTCCACAATCAACTGTAAGAAATGATGGAATGAATACAGCGTTCCAAACCTTCTCTAGCATTAAAATCAGTGCAAAAACCATGTGCTGAGAGCTGAGCAGCTGGTTGGTGTAATGTGTAGTTGACCCAGTACTGTGTACCTGCTACCTACTTTGTGCTAGGTAATTTTATGTACTAAGAACATGCAAACAGCTTTTTTTTAATGCTGTTAAATCAGGCAGTTTGATATTTGAGTCTCACTCTAGGAACTGCAGTTTTTGGCACTTATACACTGACTTACACTTTTCAGCCCAGGAGTCAGCCACTTGTTTTAAAAAAAAAAAAAAACAAAAAACAAAAAAAAAAAAAAAAAAAAAAAAAAAAAAACACACACACCACCAAAAAAAGACACCTCTAAAAGACACTCGAAAAGAGCCACGTTACTTTGCTTCCAGGCATTATGCTAAGCTAACTTGCGCCTACCTCTAAGCCCGTACGGTACTTAGACAGGAGATTAATTTTAATCTTGTGTAATTCTCCCTAATTTGTGGAGGCCATTTACATATTATGGTGTGCACAAAAGTGATTACGTGTCACGGTCTGGCTGGCAGACCGTGGGGATGTGGGGAAAGGAGGACCCAAAACGCAGACTCTGCGATGCAAACAGTGCTCTTTATTTACAGTGGAAAGCTGTAAACACAATAACTCCCCGTTGCTCCCTCGAACCCCGTGCGCGTGCTTCCCTCCGATATCTGTGCTCGTGCTCCCCGCTGTTGTGTTTCCGCACCCCCGTGCGTGCTGCCTCTCCGGACCACTCCTCCTCCTGTAGGGAAACCAGAGACGCAGCCGTCAACACTAACCAGCACATATACGCACAGCACAGACCTACGCTAACACACACTGACTTGGTTAGGTAACTCAATGATCCCGCGTCGGTGGGAGCTCCAAGACTCTCCTAAGTAGCTCCCCCGACGAGCCCTGATCAGCGGCAGGTGTGTGGCTTCGGGTGTGGCCAGTCCCTCCGCAGGGCCACACCCCTCAGGCCTGCAGGTGGCCGAGCTCCATCCTCCAGGCACACCCGCAGACATACACACCCATACCTCGCCTAAACATATGAGTGGGACACAGACTAACACAGCACAGAGAAGGAGAAACGACACCAAAAATACATAATAATAATAATAATAATAATACGCAGGTCCATGACTGCCCAGGGATCCTGGGTCGCCCAGTCCCAGGACCCTGACATTACGAGAGTTAAGCAAGGTATCATATATAGTGTCTGAGACCACATCAACAATCTGTCATATAAAGATGAGAATAATCAGAAAGGTTGAAGACTTCCACCCATCATTATCCAACTTGGGCACCATGGAGCTGGAGCCTATCTCAGCTGTCATCTGGAAGACAAACAAAGTAAAGTAAGTAAAGTAAAATGTATTTATATCGCGCTTTTCACAGATAAAAATCACAAAGTGCTTTACAACACAAGAAATGGAAATATAAAACAATGTAACAGATAGATAAAATGATAAAAACAACATAAGGGGAATGCTTTTCTAAATAAAAATGTCTTCAGCTGTTTTTTAAAAGAATCAATGGAGTCCGTGCAGCGAAGAGACAGTGGGAGAGAATTCCACAACAGTGGTGCCACTGCCTGAAAGGCCCGATCACCACGAGTTTTAAAACGAGCGTGTGGATGAATGTGGTTTCAGCAGGTCAGATAAATATTGGGAGCTTGACCATGTAGGGCCCTAAAGGTCGGAACTAAAATTTTAAAATGAAACCTAAAACTTACAGGCAACCAGGGAAGGGAGGCTGAAACTGGAGTAATATGAGATCTTCTCTTGGTGCCTGTTAAGAGACGTGCTGCAGCATTCTGCACAGTCTGAAGACGATTTAAGGCTGATTTGTTAAAACAGGTAAAAAGACCGTTACAGTAGTCTAAAAGGGAGGAAATAAAAGCATGAATAATCATCTCAAGGTCAGACTTTGACACCATTAGTCTGAGTTTTGAAACAAACACTCACACTTACATTCGCTGAAAGTTACATGTATTATGAAGAAGAAATATCACATTTAATTTCATGTATGCCACTGATAATGTTGACTTTTTTGTTAACAAGTTCACATTTTGAGACTAATGGGGTTCAGATCTACTCATCAAAGGCTTGTTCAAATAAGTCAACCGCCATTGTTCACCTGGCTGCGCCTCAAGTTTCCAGCATTGGAAGTAGCATTGTGACAGTGAGAAACACGGCATTGCATCCGTTAAAGTATCAAAAGTCAACATTTTATTCTCTGTGTCAAATCATGGCTAAGTGAGGGTCTTCTCAGGAGGCAGCGCATGGACCTCTAAAAGACTTTGTGGAAACTGGATCACTTTTATCCAAAGCGCAATCAAGCAGACCAAAAGTGAGGGCACCATCAGCAGATGGGTTTTGTTTTCTGAGAGTTAGAAAGGAAGCAACTTCATCACAGGTACAGACTTTACTGAATTCAAAAAAACCCAGAACATCCCAAGATTCCAATCCAAGATTTGAATCAAGAGATGAGAGTGTCTCAAATCATGAGCCATGGTTAATAAAACACTTTCTCAGGAGGGGAAATAAGACTATACATGACGGGATTTTTACAGTGGATTGCCAGAGAAAAGGATGATCAACTGATCCTTGTTTGCAATCCATGGCAGCAGCAGAAAGGTGTATGTAAGGGGATTAAGACCAGAGAAAATGATATCGCAGCAAACTCTCAGCGAACCGCAGTGGTGGAAATATTCAGATTTTGTGACTCTGGAGTTGGACACCTAGAGTGAATTGACCCGACTCAGATCAAGGAGATCCAGAACTGTATTCCTCAGAGACTTGCTTCACCCTTTGGTTTGCATCTTTGTGGTGCAGAATAATGAGTTCTCACCCACCTCAAAGGTTTACAAGAATTTCTTCAGACCTAAAGAACACCAACGTGTGCAGACTGTTACGAACTTTCCTCCACAGTCACTTGACCTCAAACGGAGGAGGCCTAGCATCGCACTTCACAAGAAGCTTCTTAGAATATTGTAAAATTATTCTGGGATGCTGATGTTCTGAATTCATATAAAGTTTTTTTTTCAAAGCTCAACTTTTCAATCAAAAATTTAAAGGGGACCTACTATGCTTTTCCCTTTTTTCTATATAGTCATGGGTTCATGGGTAAGAAAGCCTTTGTCCACTCTGCGCCTTTTTCATGGAACATGTTACAGAAAGACTGGAAACTAACTGAATTGTTGTCTTTAAATGTTTTTAAAACTAAACTCAAAGGCCTACAGGCTGCCTCAATAATGTGTAATTGTTTTGTGTAATTTTAACTTTGTTTGTTCGTATGTATTTGTCTTGAAATGTGCTGCCTCTTGGCCAGGACTCCCTTGAAAAAGAGGTCTTTGATCTCAACGGGACATTCCTGGTTAAATAAAGGTTAAATAAATTAAAAAAAAAATCAGGAACACTCACCGTGCCATCCACAAATGCAGTTTAAAGCTCGATCATGCAAAGAAGCCATATGTGAACATGAAAAGCTGCCGTCCTCTCTGGGCTAAAGCTCATTTAAAATGGACTGAGGCAAAATGATTCATCTGACCGCAGAAGAGCTGTCAGATTAATCGAAATTTCAAATTCTTTTTGGAAAGCATGGATGCCACATCCTCCACACTAAGGAGACGGCCCCTCTTCTTATCAGCGCTAGTGTTCAAAAGGCTGCATCTCTGATGGTATGGGAAGATCACTTTGTATCCTTCTGATGCATCATGATTGTGAACATGAGCATGCTGATATTTCCCTTCAAAGAGAGCAAAATGCACTGCAATAAGGCTAAATGTCTCCATTTCAATCCCATCTGCATTGTTCTTCATTAAATTCTACTATAGTGGTGTAATATAGGGAAAATTACAAAAATTCTAATGCTGTCCAAGTAAATATTTTCTATAGCTAGAAACACATTAATTAGACACTGGTTTGTGGGTTTAACACTGCTGTGCTTCTCACTGCACAGTTTTAGGTAAAATAAATGAGCTATGCCTGATAGCCGATTCTTCAGTTGATCAATCTACAAATAAACACATAAATTCACATTTTAAAAAAACCTCCAATAATGCATCAAAAATCAATGATCCCAAGCACTGGAACTATGCTGATCACTTAAAAGTCAGGTCATGGCTTCCATAATCGGATTATATTGTTCACCCGGACCTGTCACTTCCCTTTATTGTGAATTAGAAGCACTTAATGAAATGAGGATTAACTAATGAAACTAAAATTGTGGAAAATCTGTGCCAGCAGCCTTCACAAAGTCAATTGTTTATCCATCAGGGCTGAGATTATATATAAACGGATAAAGTGGTTTAATGGGGGCCACTTAAGTGAATATTTTAAAAGCCCTTGTTAAAAAAAAAGGCTTTAATTAATCATTAGGGTTTTTTTTCTTCCTACCCTCTACACCCACTGCTAATCCAGGCCTGGTGTTCCTCATCCTGACAGCCAATGAAATCGAGCTTGGCACCTTCAGCCCAACATTATAAGCAAATGCACAAGAAACTCTGCCTTAGCCTGCTGGATATGTCTCTCGCTCTCGTCTTACTCTCACTCAACACACCAGGGCTACAATTCCCAGTGACAGGCTTCCAGCCTCAGTGTGTGTGTGTGTCCGTGGAGGAGGACCTGGGAGTTCTGCGCCATGATACTCAAGCTACAGAGCAGCTCTTTTTGCTAATTGCAGCTATTAGGCCTCCAGAGACCATCTCAGAATCTAGCATGGTTAATGAGGAGTGCACAGTGAGATAAATGAGACATTGTATATCTAATGTTGGAACAATGATAGAGTGACATTAGATGTGCAGTTGAGGGGCACTTGATGCATTTGCTTCCCCCATGACCCCTCCACCCATCCCAACAGCACTGAAGAGGTATCGCTAAAAATGTTTTTTGAATGGGGATAATAGAGGTTATCATTTCCCTTTCCCGAGTGCTGATTAGGTCTTTGTACCCGAGCGATAGGTACTGTGGCCTACTCGCTTCTCTGTTTATCGTGAAAACCAGCTCATGCTTCAAACAATCCCGGGAATCAATGTTTTCAAAAGCCAAGAGCTCAACAAAGTTCAGGACCCTCGGGGGAATATAGAGTCCTTCAATTAAACATAAAAGATTGTCACCATCAAGAGAAAAGAAAATCTTTCGGCTTCAAAAGTTCGATTCGGGGACATAAAAATAACTCTCCCACTCTCTCTTTATCTTGCTCGTAAGATATTTATATAGTGGAGTTTGAAGGAATTGTAAAGCTCAGGCTTCATGGCCTCATGGTTTTTCACCCACCAGCTGCAGCAGGAATGTCACCAAATGACAGTGAAAAAGATTGGATGTCACTTTAATTTTAAGTCATAATATACTCATCTGGCGACAGCATTAGTAACAGCAGTCAAATGGGCCGATGCTTTTCACAGTAATGAAAAGCTACTATTTATGGATGTCTCTGCGCATTCTCTAGCTTTGCAGGAAATGTGATGGGCAACAGCAACGAGGTAGTCATGTTGCTCACTGCGTAAACACATGGTGAGGCTATGTATAGGTGCAGCGTGTCACCGAGGTGGTGGATGAGTATAATCTAGGTCTAATAAGCAGGGACAGTGGCAGCTCCGGGCCGGCAGAATGTACAGGGGGGGATATCAGTGGCTAATTCAATGAATCATGGTGTCAGTTTTGATAACCTTGTGACACTGCCACCTCACCCTTTAATCTAACACCCAGTACCAGTTTCTACACCAGGAGCACACAAATAGCATGTGTACACTTGATTTTATTGCTGGGAATACTTTGGAGCAGAGGTGTGGACTCGAGTCACATGACTTGGACTCGAGTCAGACTCGAGTCATTAATTTTATGACTTTAGACTTGACTTGAAAAAATGTTCTAAGACTTGTGACTTGACTTGGACTTTTACACCAATGACTTGGGACTTGAATTGGACTTGAACCGGTTTACTTGAAAAGACTTGATATTTTACCCCAAATATAAAATTTAACATGCATATTATATGGAGATTGAAAATGTGACGTCATTCACGGGTAGAACCGCAAAGGATTCTGGGAACTCGTGGCAAGCGGTACTAGCGCACGCAGGCTTTCAATTAAAATCAGTCACACAGCGATAAAAAGAAACACAAAAATGTCAAGAAGCTGTTGTATTATTAACTGCAATAGCCGGTCGCATGACAGCCACGGGAAGCCGACGGGTAAAGAGATCGGTTGTTATCGGATTACGTCGTTGAAGAGAAATTGTTCGAGCCATGTTTCCGAAGTAACAAAGAGGCGACTGGATTGCAGCCATTCAAAGACCAAATATAACGTCCTAGAACACTCCAGCTCACAGGTTAGTCTGCTCCAAGCATTTACACAAAGGTCAGTCTGCTGTTGTAGTTAATGCGTCATTTTTCTTAACATAATTGGTGATATAGGTTACAAGCAAGTCTGGCGCTGAACAGAAATTGTCGCGCTATGCTTCTTTGTTTATTGTGCATAAATAGTAAATTATCCTGACACAATATTGCGTTTCGCTTCTGTTATTATGGTACACTGACAAAAACACATACTTTTATTCACAGGATAAAACAGTTGTTTTGTATCACTAATTGCCCAGTGCGATTACAGCATACAGTATTATTGTCACTGCTACATTTCTGTGATGCTACCAGAAATTATTTCCACTACTAATTAATTACCGTTGAGCTCAAAGGTTATATTAATAAACGGTTAAGGAATGTGTATTTATGAAGACGATTTGTGAGACTGGTAAACTTATGATACGTACGATGGTCTTTCGTTCTACACGGTGCATTTCAAGGTCCTGCACCCATCCGTCGGTAAACTGTACCTGGGCTTGTTGCAGTGACCTGAAGTTACTAAACTTCACGAGTGTATGCACTCACTCCAAGAACCGTATAATTATAAATATGCATATAAATATGCTACGATGAGATAGCTGACTTCATCTAACTAGCAAATGTTTTCCAGGCTACGTTGGTGATACAGTTTTTTTTAATGTGTATGATATTTTTGTCATGCGATTTTAAAGCTGGTCCTACAACCGCATCCAAGAATAACATGCAGCGTATCTCAGAACTGTCGGTGAAAATTATTCTTGGAGCTAGGTTTAATTGAGCTGCATTTTAAAGAGGTGCAATTTCACAATTTGTGTATATTTTCTAAGTTCACTATTTTGTCATGTGTTGAGAAAAACACAGATTTTAAAATTACATGGTCTAATATTTACATTTAGCATAACTGCAACATGCTTTTTTCGTTTGTTTTTTTTAAAGACTCGAAAGGACTTGAAATTCAAAGTTTCAGACTTGTGACTTGACTCGGACTTTTACACCAGTGACTTGAGACTCGACTCTGACTTGCCTGACATTACTTGAGACTTGACTTGAGACTTGAGGATAAAGACTTGAGACTTACTTGAGACTTGCAAAACAATGACTTGGTCCCACCTCTGCTTTGGAGGACTGTTGGACTCTCTCCTCAGTGGTTTTCTGGTGTAAATAAAAAGAAACTGTATTAACACAGCCTTGCAAAACCTTCAAACCTTGACTCATGTAATACAAATTTGAGATGTCTGTCCATTTACAATATATACAGTCATTTGAAATGGGAGGTTTCCCAGGACTCTATTGCACTCCATCATTCAGTGGCTTGTAAAACCATCTTTAGCAGCAATAACTCGGATTAATCACTTTCTATATGATTTCACCAGCCTGTCACACTGTTAGGGAGGAATTTTGGCCCTCTCTTCTTCACAGCATTGATTCAGTTCATTAATGTTTGTGGACTTTCGTATATGCTCAGCTTTCTTAAGGTCCTTCCACAGAATTTTATTTCTGATTTCAGGTTGTGGTCTGGACTTTTTCAGCCACTCTGTTTCGCTTCAATGTGTGGGATCGCTGTCCTGTTACATGACCCAATTTTGGCAAAGCTTTAGCTATTAGACAGATGGCCTCCATTTACTTTGTGGTACAGATGAGTTCAGTGATTGAACGGCGCCCAGCTCCTGAGACTGTAAAACAAACCCAAATTATCACCCCTCCACTACCGTGCTTAATAGTTGGTATGAGGTGTTTGTACTGAGAGCCTATGTTTGGTTTGGTTTCATCTGGTCAAAGGACATTGCTCTAGAAGTCTCAGAATTCATTCAGGTTCTGCATAATCTAAGCCATGTTCGTTTTTTTAACATGCCACCTAGGGTCTGTAGAGTCTACGATGTTGCTGAGCTTATGGTGAATTTCCTGGGATGTTGATTCCTCTGAAAACTGTGGCAGATACCTGGTCTCCTGCTCCACACCAGCAAACTGCCAAAATAGAGAGTGTCATACTTGCTGATCATCAGTTAATCTCGTACATTTGATGATCAACACCTGGCTGCTAGTTACTTAGTTGGTGGACTTAGCTTTTTGCAAGTCTTGTCAAACATTTTTCATTCACATGACTGTATATAGTTAATAAGGAGGGCTATGAGCTTTCTCTTACTAATGTTTGCATTTACTGTCACTTGTAATAATAATAAAATAATAATAATAAATTTTATTTGAGGGTGCCTTTTTAAAACCCAAGGTCACCTTACAAAGAGAAAAAGATATCAATAAAACAGTAGATTAAAACAGATTCTAATCAATTAAAATATAAAAAACAGCAAAATACAAAAAACAATGAATAAAAACAAACCAAAAAAACAACAACAAATAAACAAGAGTTGACAGCAAGTAAAATTTATATTAAAGAGAGTAAGCCAGTTTAAAAAGTAGCTTTTCAGTTGTAACTTGTGTTGTGATCTATATTTCTTAACCCTGGAGAACCCATGGGGTCGGCTCTGACCCCATGGGTTCTCCAGGGTTAAGGCTGAAGGAAGTGAGTTCCAGAGCCGAGGAGAAGAGCGACTGAAAGCTCTGTGCCCCATAGTGGTAAGGCGAGCACTTGAGGTTTGCTTCGTTTTAACAAAACTCAATGAAAGACAAAGAAAGTAGAGACTGCCCATCCTGAAGTGACGGGCTCGTTGAAGTAGGAGGCAGAGATGAGATGCGGACCATCGGGTGTTAATTCACCAAATCATAACAAAACTTACTTTCTGAACTAAACTGATATACTTAACACACAGCTTGCATAAAAAAAACTTTATTAATATTAAATCATGACTGCAGAAAAAGCAACAACTATTAAATAAATATTGCCTAACCTGGCCTTGATCAACCTTTAATGTAAAATAAGGGTTGATATGCCCGTCCCATCCCCTCCTCAATTACACTTTGTTATAACTGGAACCTGTAAAAGCCTTTCAGGATGTCTGGAGACTCTTCGCCTCCTATTGTAGGTAGATTCTATAAAGTGTATAGTATAGTAATTTACTACATAAATATTAAAACACTGTATTAAAACTATTATTTTCAATTGGCCTTACCAAACTTGCTGTACTAATCTATATTTCTAGTCCTAGGGCAGAGCTTCATCACTACCAACTGACAGGCTACCAGCAAAGAATCAAGTACAGAAAACATCAATCAATAAAACATGACAAACCTCTTTCGATGGGTTTTATTCAGATACTATCTAAGATACTCATGTGTAAGTGTCTAAGTAATAAAGAGAACCATCGTTACACTTTGCTACAATACAAGTGCAAAGTGGAAGGAAGTGTTTAGGGGGTCTTTTGATCGTAAAATAAAATTCCCATTTATTTCTCCATAGATGATATTACTTGACATTGTGTTGTTTAGCTGTTCGTTGCACTCCAAAGAGTCAGTGTATCAATATCTCCAGTAATTACATTGTGTTTTAAATTTCGGCTACCAAAGTTGCAGCAATTATAAATGCACCTTACAAGCCAAGCTAGTTCATCATCAGCGTCCAGGACACCTCAGGAGAAGCAAACAACTCTAAAGTTCTCAGCTAGTTTTAACATTACATTACTAGTAACTGAGTACTTGTATCAGTTTAATTAAAATGAAGCTCTCTTGATTTAATCATTAGTGCAAAATGTTAACAACTGGATAAAACCCTAAGAGGGATGTGTAATGTGTTTAAATGTGTTAAACTCACTGTCATGTAGACTGGCAAAAAATGTAAACACGGAAAGCTTAAGATATTATAGAATGGGGAGGACGGTTAAAGCTGAACATAACCATGCTGAAAAAAGCGATGACAACCTGTATTTTCAGTAAATTCTGGATTCTGTTTTTTTTGTGTGTGTGTGAAATCCAGCGACCGTGACACTGTGTTTTATTCACACACTCAACAGCGAAGTGTTTTTAATCTGTGCTGCTCAGCCTCGTGCCTCTGACAGGCTTTATCTATAAAGCCAGCTATGTTCAGGGACAAAACAGGATTTGTCTGAAATGAAGTTGAAGAATTAGCAGTGGACATAAGTAAAATTACCTGAGAAAACCTTGTATTTTATTGTTGACTGAGGCATTAGCTTAAGGACATATTTAAAGAAGGATACACAATTTGAAAATGTACTTCACTTATATGTACACTGTTCCAATAAATAGTAATGTCAAAATATCTTACTGTATATTTTACAGTTTTGTACTGTCTTTCTAGAATATCATGAAATTTACATAAGCAAACTGTGATTTTACATGTCAAAGGTAAAATAACATAACATCACTGCACATATAGTAAAACACAATTTACTTTTTTTAAATATACATTTTTTTACATATGCATATTTAGTTTGTAAAAATACATTCACAAATGTTTCATGATTTCACAAATATCTGTCCGTTAAATGAAAGATTGAACTGTTGAATTCAAATGTAATGCTATGGAAAAGTATATAACATGAGTCCTATAAGCTTGTGTTACATCACATAAGTATTATTATCCTTGTGATTTAGGGCGATTGTGGCTCAAGAGTTGGCAGTTCGCCTTGTGCTCAGAAGGTTGCCGGTTCAAGCCCCGACTCAGACACTCTCGGTATTGTGTCCGTGGTCAAGACTCTTCACCTACTGGTAATGGCCAGAGAGGCCGATGGTGCGATATGGCAGCCTCGCCTCTGTCCCAGGGCATGCAATTCATTATTATTTAAATTAACTGTATATTTCTGTACATTTACGTATTATGATTCATATTGCCACATTCAGTGACCTTGTTTATAGGTAATTTCATTGTTTGATCACGTTAAAATGTTCCTAATTTAATGTCTAAAAGCACTTAGAAAAGGCAGAATCCCATGTGAAATTAGCGCAACAAACTCTATTTTCATTACTGGAAATAACTGTATTTTCATGAGGAAGTTATTTTCTGTTATTTTACGGTAGTGTTTTGGCGCCCCAGCTGCCGGAATATTATCGTTTTTTTAAGATGTTTTTTGTAACAGTGTAGATAGAAAACCTTTTTTATATTTATTTAGTATAGGAATAATTGTGAGATCTTTTTCCAAAGGAGGCAGGTGTATCTTTTCATATGTGAATCACTACACTAGGGCTCTCAAAACCTGCAACATGAACATGGACTTTGTATACGGTCTATGCAAGTGAAGGATAGGAGCTCATGCATTATGCATATACAAGAGGGACTGTAAATGAAATTAGAAAAATGCACTCTGCTTGATGAAATATGACTGAAATATTTAGATAGCACAGAGGTTCACAGAGATATGACCTAAGGTTCAAATTCATTCAGCCACTGGATCAACGTCCATGAAAAATGCTAAATTAAAAGTTAAAGTTAAATTTTATTTTATAAGATGTTGTAATATTTCTGTTGCAAGAAGCAAATCAGATTCTATGAAGCAAACCTGCGCCTGTAAAATAAAATAATATGGATGGATGCATAGGAACCACAGCTAGTCTGGTGGTTAAAATAAGATTGCATTCAGTATTTATTGTGACTTCAGCTGTAAATGAAATGTATGTAACTCACCTTACACCCAAAGTGAGAGGTTTTACTGAATTTCTTTTTCAGCATGTTGTCAAATGACAGCTTGGGCAGCTGAGCTCTCTGATAGCGTGGCAAGGCTGTGTCTCCAGTGCGAGTTCATACTTGTGTTTTTCTGGAGAGAAGATGTTAAGTTGATGATGTGGTTTAGACAGTAGCACCATCTTTTTCTCCCTGTGACGTTCTGTTGTTGCATATCATGGTGAATGCTTGGGTACATGTCAAATCTTGTTTTGGAAATGTATTCTGCCCACAGTAAAATCTTCTTTTCTCTCTGAGGTTTAGGTCCTGTTAAAGCTTTGAAAAGGCTTTGTTCTTCTGGCTCCACTGGAGGCAATCCACCACTATATTTTTGTATTCAATTAGAAGCTTGTCCAATACTCTTAATTTAATTTCCAGACTTGGTTTTCAGTTTACGAGGACATCTTGGGTGTTGTAATTGGAAGCTGGTCACGGAAGTTTATTATTCTCTTACTGGAAATGCGTCTTTAACGATTCCTGGAGATTATGCAGATGTCTGAAAATTCTTCACTAATTTTTTGGCATTGGCTTTTAATCTTGCTTGGTTTTTCTCATTTCTATAAATAGATATTTTCATATGAGTATGTGGAGTATACAGGTGAGGGACAAGATTTGGGTATGGAAGCTTTTTTGTTTATAATGTGGCCTACTTGTAGACCCAGTTTTATAGATCCATCACATTTGATCAGGGTTTGTTTGCATGCCGGGAAACAGTCCATGCAGAGAGAATTAGAAGAGTTGCATTTGCCAAAATGCTGTCTCACAACCACTAGCTATTGTCTACTATTGTCAGTTTATTACCTTTTCTTAAATGAGCTGGAGGACTGAACAGAATGTCTTGAACCAGGCAGGAAGCCCCAAAATATTGTCCATTACCCTTGCAGCTGCACAGAGATCTAGTTTTCCTTGGTGTGACTTTTGGAACAATGTGCTTTGGACATTGGATGACATTAAAAGCAGTAATGGACAACAGCACATGGAGAAAAATTAATTCAGCATATAAGCACAAATACCTCAAACCAACTGTGAAGCACGATGGTGGATGGGTGACAATTTGGGCTTGTTTTGCAGCCACAGGACCTGGACACCTTGAAGACTTCAAGTGAACCATTAACTCCTCTGTATTGTAGAGTATTGTAGTCAAATGTGAGGCCATCAGTCAAACAACCATACGTTGACCCGAATTTGGTCATGAAACAGGACAATGAAATTAAGTTGCTGTCAAAATCCAGACTTGAGTCCCTGCACTGCACAGAGTCCTGTGAAAGCTTTCTTTTTCACCTGACTCTACAAACTTAATAGCTTAAACAGAGCAGCTTAAACAGGATTTCTAAAAACGTCCCACGGGACCAATTTGCTATCATCTCTGATATTAACACTGACCAGCGGATGCTCTCTCTGGGGGTTTCAGTTATGATGACAGACACGTAGCTAGAGCCGTTCATCCCTATCTCTATTGTGATTCATAATGAAGTTATAATCTTCACAGTGGAGAACGAGCAACATCAAAGATGTGTTCTTTGTTCTTTCGCAACTTCAGATGAATATATTCATTCCCTTCTCAATTTCCTCCTTTTCTTTCTTGGCAGTTCCTCTCTCCTTTCTGCTTTTCTTTCAGGCTTAAATCTCTGTCACTCTCTGCTTGCTGATGTTGGAGTTTTCTCCGGTACTCATCTCCATTTGGGATTTCTTGTACAAATCCTTTTCCCCATCAAAGTACTTCTTGTTCTTCTGTCTTTCTTTTTAAGACCAAGTCAATACCTGGATACAGCAGGGGCCATGAAACCAATCACTGGCAGTAAAGACAAAACTATTTGTATCTCTTAATTCAGCAAAGAGGTCAATGGACTGAAGGTTGTATTTTTCTTTTTTCCCCCGTAATCTTCTGGACAAACAAACCGATCAGTTTAAAGGCTAGCTTGACAGACGGGGCTGCTGTTGATCAAAAGGCCTCATTAACATTTCAGTCTGCCACTGCCCAGATAAGACAACAACAGCCATTTTGAGATGGGTGCCATCTGTCAGATGTGCTGGGTGGCCAATAATGATGGTGATATTTCATGTATGTTATCAAATAACAGATGCCACAGGTTTAATGTGTCTACTTTCCATTTTCCTGAAAGTAAGCATAATGATTTGGAAGCTATTTTTTTTTTAAGTTTAGAAGAAAAATGTAATAATCTCTCCCTCTAAATAATAAAGAAAACTGAACATTGACTACATTAACCTTACAAATGTGTACTAAATGGCTCGCTTCAGTTATATGATGAAGAGAGCGTTCACCAAGGTCCAGTCTAAACAAACCGAACAGAAGACGGAGGGGCTGATGTAAACAACACGGTAGCTACAGAGGCCTTAAAATTGAATTAAATTATAAAACAGGGACTAACCAATGATATAAAACCTGATACGCGTTTTGAAGTTCTGTTGCTCTGTTCACTGTGTCCCTCCAGCTGCTGGACAAACATGCTGACAGTCAAATCAGACAAGTTACTGAGCCTTTTCTCTTTTCAACACTGGATCAGGCTTTCATAATTGTGCGGGCAGAGAAGACTCACGCCAGGAATACTAAAGACTTTATTCACCTTAACCAATGGACACATGATGCACGTTTGACTTGCTCGCTGGCTGCGGTTCAACTAAGACAAATAAGAATGAAAATCTGGGCTTCATTACACACTGTGTGGCAGACTGAAGGACGGCTGCAGTGGCCGCAGCTCATC
Organism: Diplotaxodon limnothrissa; assembly: GCF_057381915.1. Taxonomy (NCBI): domain Eukaryota; kingdom Metazoa; phylum Chordata; class Actinopteri; order Cichliformes; family Cichlidae; genus Diplotaxodon; species Diplotaxodon limnothrissa. Next base: position 12,154,306 of record NC_140603.1, on the reverse strand, counting down.
TCGTCCCACCACGTAAAGTTGCAATGCTTGGACACAAATAGCAGATCTGTCCTGCTGCGAGATGCCTCCTGAAATCATTTAGTTCCACTTAAAAGGATTAACAAGTTAGACTTTTATTGCTCCATAGAACAAAATGAACTGAGGTCGATAGAGGCTGTTGATCAATACTAGTGACTCAGTGACTGCTCAACCGCAAAGTCTAAGAAGCTTTTCTTCTCCAGCCAAAAAGCAAAGTGGGGCAGAGTTATGAAGCCGATATTGTGCATGTTGATATTTCACGGCCTAACGAATCTATATATAAGTTCTGTGGGTGGTTAGTGAAGTGAAGGAGGTCAAACCACAATAAATCCTGAAAGGATTCACTATATTTATTATTGGTACTGATTCTATAATTACTATGAAAAGATGATTATAATGTATTATGGAAAGCAATATTTTTCTCCATCACAAACTTGTAAACAGAACAGAAATTCACTGTGTTTAAACTGTGTTCTGTAATTATCTAATGTCAGTTAAAAAATTAAATGAGCATGAACAATATTGCAAATTTTTTATTCATATTTTTAATCACGTTGTACAGTGTATGTACTCCGTGTTGTATGTTGCAAGTCATTGAGAATGGATACATTTGGAGTTAATGTACGTTTCTTAAAAACCCACCTTTGAGTTAAAGTGAGACGAGATAATTATAGTAGGTGTTTAAATACCATTATTTTCTGTTCTGCTGACAATTATGTGAAGGGAGAAAAATGGTATCATTCATAATGCATTATGATCAAATTTTAGGTTGGTTTTTAAGGTGGTAACACCTTTAAGGTGGTAAACACACTAGGCCTGTGTTTACCCCCAGCCCTTCACTCCCTTGCTGCTACACAGTTGCTAAAAACAAGCACACAGATGGTGTGTTCGCTTGCATCTTGACATCCTTCTGATTTGGAGGCTGTCAGAGCTGTAATCTGGAGACAGGTTCGGCGTGATACAAACAAATCGACGCACTGTTCAGCATGCAGGTGTTTTATTGATCTTTGCATTGTAATTCATGCTGGAGGCAGGATTGAGTGGCACTACAGTGCTGTGAAAAACTAAATGCTGCCTTTCTGATTTTTCTTTCTATTTATTTATTTATTTTTGCAGATTTTGTCACACTTAGATGTTTCTGTTAGTGTGAGCTGCCTGTGTCGGCTCACACTAACTTAGCGTCTTAGCAAAATAGAGTGTAAAAGAAATTCACCCGTTATAGAGTTGAAGTGGGAAATAAAGAAAAGCTGTTTTGTGATTGGTATTCTTGGTTTTAATTTTAATCACTACAGTTGGCCATTGTTCCATGGGTGTCCAAACGGACTGAGTACCTTCTGGAACAAGTCTATGCTGGCCATTAGAGGAACTCCCATTTTTTCACACAGTTGCTGCTGTTAGAGAGAGCTGTTAGCATGGCTACTATACTTTTAAATGTAGTGCATGTGTCTATGTGTGTTTGTGATGGAGGCTGTTGTGTGTTTGTTGAACTTCAAAGAGATTGAAAGCATCAACTAAATCACCTGTCCCATTTTCCCAATCAATCCCACTTCAGCTATACTGCACTAGCCCTCCAGATATTTCCTCAGACTGGGGATCAATAAGCTTGAATGATTGAAGACCACTAATCCCATTGATACCCCCCCTACATTTGACTAAGATCTACCAAAAGACCAGGAACCATTTTCCTTTGCTTTCCCTAATTTAAGTGGGCTAAGTGATGGATAGAGAGAGGCTGTGTCTGTATCTTTAGGCTTGATTTTGATCACTGGCCACAGAGTATATTTGTACTTGCTTTGAATTTGTCACAAAGACTTTGGAGTGGTATCCATTTAGGCAAGTGCTGTTACAAATCAGCTGGCTTTTTACTGTATTTATCTTGGCACAAAATCCACTGGCCAAGAAACCAACTGGACGCTGTAGGCACTTCCTCTGAATTCAAGCCTCTTTGAAAATGTGTGATACCCAAACAAAACAGGGCCGCTGTTTGCTGTCCATTTCTGTGCTGACTGAGAACAAGGAGCTCTATACCAGTTGTCAGACCACTGATATTTAGACATCGACGCGACAGTCATCCCCACGTGATTACTTAGGATTCAAATCAGTCTTTTAACAATACAGCCTTTGTTGGCTCACAAAAACCCATCTGACCTATACACACAGCAATCCCTTGTTTTCATCCTCTGTCTTTTAGTGTTCTGCATCTGCAAACGACCTCCGGTAGAAGGAAATGAGAAGCAGCAGGAGGCCTGAGAGAAAGCCTTTTGCTGGTTTAAGATCAGCCACAGGTATTAAGCTGCTCTCAGGGCCCAACAAAGCTCAGGCAAAAAGCCCAGGCAGGCAGGTGGGAGCGCGAACAACAGGGAATCAGATAGAGGGCAATTCATTGAGACACACCAAGGCACTATAATCTGAGGGAAACAGAAAACCAGGGCTTTAATGTTTGTTTTGTGTTCAGAAAATTAGTGTCGGAACGCCGCTATTTGATGTTGGAATAAGAGATTGGGAGATGCTGATACTGATTTCATATTTTGTGAAGGTGCTTTTCCCCCCACCGCTCGTGTTCTCTCACATCATCATTTCTATCACGGCCATATCTCGCTCTCTACTCAGTCTGCACCCTTAATCCTACCTCTATCCTCTCCCTCACAGATTGCTGTATCACACATACTTAAGAGTTTTCGCCTTTTTTTTTGTTATACCTCTGGCAAGAAAACAGACCTTCTCCTTTTTTCCCTCTCTTTGCTGCTTTGAGCACGTCATCAGTCTAATGCAATCAAGACCAGCCACCTGCCAACCAACACCTTTTACGGGACAGGACAACTGAATTTAGATTGAAGGAAAGAAATTCTTTCCAATGCAAACACACACACACTTAAATGATCTCTGTTTTTCCTTTGGTTTAATATGAGAATAATATGAGAACCCCACAATAACTTAAAACATCTCACAGATGGGTTGTTACGTAGAGAAAGCCAAAAGGTGAGTGCCTGTGTGTGTTGCTCTATTAAGAGTATCAATATCTACAAAATTAATACGGGTGCTTTAGCCACTGCAGCCTTAAGGGAAATAACACAGAAATGGTTTGGCATAAGGCCAAATCAATATATCCTTTAAATGACAAAACCACAGGCGACAGAGGTCTTGTGTGTGCTATCTATTGGACAGCGTTCGCAGTAATAGAGTTTGATGTATAGCATATTTTATGAGGTTGTAATATTTCAAGGTATGTGATATTTTACAACAACTGATAATATCCTATACTGCCTTTGCTGCAACAGATATCATAAAACAAAATCCTGCAAATCACAAAAAGCTATGTAATAATAAAGGCAGACAGAGCAGACATAAAGCCAGGCATGGTTCACGGCCAGTAAACCCAATATTAAGGAGTGTGTTGCAATACGTCCCCTACTCTCTGGCTTCATACCTATTCTGTTCCTACTGAATTTGCACAGAGAGACCTGTTTTTGTAAAGGAAGACAAAAACAAACAACTTTTTGCTTTTCAGGGTTGAGAAATGCGAGGAGACTTTATCACAATTTTGTCCGACATTCGATAAAGAAAGCGTACGAGAAACAGCTGCCCTTCTTTCTCCCACTCCCCCATTCAATAAAGCTCCCATTGAGGAAAGGAAAACAGCAGACGCACCTTTTCTTTTTACCCTGAGGGGAAGGTACTTCACATCGAGGCCATCACTGAAAGGTCAAGCCGCTCCGAATCTCATGGAAACTCCATTTAGGATACACACTTCCTGTGTCGTACTGGGCCCTGTCCAGCTAGCATCTCAGTTACAATAACATTTCCACAACCTGGCGGGGGGGGGGATATGAGCTCCAGAGGTGCAGAGAATGTCAGGACAACGCTCTGACCTTTTAATCGCTGTGAATACAGATGGGCATCTAACACTCTGTTGATGTCAGGAATATAACCTGTGTCGTTCACATTTACAGTGCCCTTTCACTGTGTCATTGCTGCATGCGTGTCTCTCTGTAACATGTTCAATTTTAACATTTAAGTATCTCTCTCTCTATGTATATATATATGTGTGTGTGTGTGTGTGTGTGTGTGTGTGTGTGTGTGTGTGTGTGTGTGTGTGTGTGTGTGTTTCCTATCATCAAACATCATTTATTAAGGGAAAAAGGCTATCCAAACCTACAGCCCTTGTGAAAAAGTAATTGTTTGCTGAACCTAATAACTGGTTGTGCCACCTTTGGCAGCAAGAACTGCATGCAGCCATTCATGATAACTTAATTTTGTTTTCTCTCAGTCAGATCACTGTAAACTGAGTGCTCTTGAGCTTCAGCACACAAGCTGAAAATCTTCATCAAGATTTTCTGACAGATACCAGAATTCACGGTTCCATCACTTGCAGCAAGTTGTCTTGAAGCACCAAAGCAGCCCCAGACCGTCACACTACCACCTCCATGTTTGAGGTTTAGTATGATGATCTTTTTATGAAATGCTATGTTAGTTTTACGCCATATGTAACGGGACTCAAACCTTCAAAAGTTAAACTTTTCTTTCTTCAGCCCACAGAAAATTTAACCAAAAGTCTTGGAGATCATCAGCATGTGTTTTGGCAAATGAGCCTTTGTGTTCTTTTTGGTCAGCAGTGGTTTTCATGTTGGAACTCTCCCAATGAATGCCATTTTTGTAATCCTTTCTAGACCAATAAATGCCAGTAACGTTGTTTCTTAGCTTCTTCTTTTCAGATTGTGACAATGTGTTGCTTGTTGAGATCGTTTAGCCTGCTTCACTTTGTCAACCAGGTCCTATTTAAGTGCTTTGTTGACTCAGCAACTCTGACAGTAATCCAACCCGAGTGTGGCTGGTGAAATTGAACTCGGCTTTCCAATACGGTAAATGTGTTTAATCACATTTAATTCATTTAAGTTTGGATAACTGTTTTTCCTTAATAAATGAGAAGAACAAATACTGTTTATAAAATTGCATTTAGTATTTACTCTGGTTATCTTTGTCTGATATTAACATTAGTTTGATGATCTGATACGAGTAAGTGTGACAAAATAATAATAATCAAGAAATCAGGAGAGGAACAAATACTTTTTCACACAACAGTGTATACAGACACAAGATACACCCACAAATGCTGATGGTTTCTCCTCCTGTAAATTAAAAATGTGTCAAATCCATTGTTATGGTCCTGAGAATATGGTGAACAGACATGATACCTCTGTCTGTTTACAGACATCAGAGTAATGCCTGGCATCCAAGGTATTACTGCTCCATGCCAAACTATGTCAACCAAATGTTTGCTTGACAATATATGATGACAAAAAACAAACAAACAAGATACAATCTAGAGAGAAGGACTTTGCTTGCTTCCATGAAATTGGCCTCTTAGGTAAATGAGAGTGTAATGAAAGCCCTCTTCATTACTAATAGGAACTCCCATCACATAGATTGGTGCTTTACTCATTTGTAAACATTGTAATTAGTAAGGAATAATTGCACTGACTCAAAGTTCATTTGATTGGTTCATTTATATTTTTCTCTTAACCCTGGGAGGCCTAAGTCATCATCACTGATGACCCTAACTCTACACTGTGCTTCCCGAATATACTTTTTTTTATAACCCTGGGTGCTGATGCTTGGTGCAGCCAGCAGAAGGTTCCTTTTGCTTTTTAAGTGCTGACGTATCAGCCCTGCTTCTGGGTCCAAGCTTCGCATTCATTAAGGTTGTTGTCTGTTTACCATGTTACAAGGCTTTGTATCTTATTTTATTTATTAGAATCAAGCTCCTAAAAGTAATCAGTGATCATTGTCAGCCTCTCTGGCTTTTTATTAGCACTATTTATGTGCAGCTTGTCTTTAAGCTCAGTTTTTAAATCTTCCAATGTAACGTCAGACCATGGGCTCAGTTTGCCAGAAACCAAAATATCTGAAAGTTTCAGAAAAGACAAGAAACAAAATCTGAGAACAGAGAATCACTCTGAGACTAAGTGGAATGTCTGTGGCTACTAGCTTAGGATGAGGAATTTTTCATAGCGAGCAACATATTAATGACTAACCTTGTGTTGTTTATGTATCATTTCTGTCTTTTGACAGAAGTTTGACTTTTAGGAGAAAAATTTAGCATTGCCCTCAATCTTTGATCTGCTAATGTTTTTATATTATCCTAGCCATAGCTAGCCTAGCCATAGCTCTATAGCTAGCCTCTAGGTAGCACACGATTATACGGCAGCTAGCCCAATTTCGATAACCCTACGAACTTTAGACTGTGTGAGTCTAAAGCCAGGATTGTACCTCCTGTAGAGAAACAAAGACAAGTGTCTCAGCAGTACACATATGCACACACACACAAGCAACACACTGAAAAGCAGAGGCAGTTTCGCTGGCTGACAGTGATGGGACTTTGTTGATACGCCACGACAGCAGTGAAGAGATGAGCACAAAGAGGAGAAGTCAGAGGAGAGGAGAGGAGAGGAGAGGAGAGGAGCAAAGAGGAGAGGAGAGGAGTTGTATGACAGGTCTATAGGAGTGTGCCAAAATGAGAAGAACAAAATAAAGAGTTAGAGAAAAAACTAAGAAGAGGGTGGGATGAGTTGCAAAGTCAGCAGTCAGGAGATAGGTGATTGTGTGGAGGCTTCTTGGTAGGGCTGCAGGGAGCAGGTGGAATCGGCAGCGAGTTGAGTGTGTATGCGCACATGCTTGTGGGTACATTGTACACCATCCACTATGAGTGAAAATCCCAGATCGAATAGGTTCATATATCATCCTCCTAACGGTATTGGCTGTGAGTCAAATCTTTGAGATATCTCTTTCTCTCTCATTTTGACTTAATGACTCCAGGATCTGTCTCCATTTAGCACTATTTTCGCTCAGCTGTCATAACTGTTGAGATTTACTGCAGAACCATTTTTTTCACTCCCGCTGCAATTAGAAACACAAACATGTGTCTGAAGGCTGGATTAATAGCGAGAGTTCAGTGTTTTAAAGCCATCTGGATGATTACATTATTTTGATGTCCTAACATGAGAATTTTGCCCTTGGAGCACGCCCACCTCCTTGTGAAGGCGGTCGGCACTAAACTCAGAAAATGTTGTAATATAAATGTTGATTTTAGGAGATGGTATCTGTGAAAGAGGTCACGAAAAAGCACACTGTAAAAAAAAGTGTTTATCAAAAAGAGCATGTCATAAGATAAGAATGTTTTTCACTCTCGTGGTAGTTACGGTGATTAAGACTCCAGCTGTGTGGAGTCTTTCATAAACTGTTTATGCTGAGTCTGAGTCTGCAGAGGGTCCCGGTGATGTGGAAGACATCATGCCTCGTCCCTGTACCAAAGACGCCTCGTCCCAGTGGCCCCCAGGATTACAGGCCCGTGGCACTGACCTCCCACATCATGAAGACCCTGGAAAGGCTCATCCTGGACCAGCTGCGACCCATAGTAAGACCACACCTGGATCCCCTTCAGTTCGCTTATCAGCCTCGTCTCGGAACAGAGGACGCCATCATCTACCTGCTCAATCGTGTCTACACCCATCTGGACCAGCCGGCGAGCACTGTGAGGGCAGGGCTCTAGAGTGCGACCAATTTGGTCGCAAATGCGACCAAATTTTTCAGTGGTGCGACTAAAAATAAATATTTGGTCGCACAGGTGCGACCAACTGTTCTGGTAACAAAAAAAAAATCTCTGCAACTCTCCGTGTGGTCAACAACAGACACACATTATGCCCCTATCGTGGACTAAACCAATCAGAGATAGTCAGGGGCGGGACCTCTCTGATTGGCCGTGGTCCAGTTGAAAGTGCAGGTGGAAGAGAGAGGTGAGTAGCTTGAATAAAGCGATATCAATTCATTAACGGATTCCACACAAAGACCTAAACACGGAGTGGACCCAACACATCAGAATCAGCTTCGTCTTTCTCGGCTTTCTCACCCGACGGCCTGAACACGGACACGCTGTCGGAGCTTAGCGATTCTTACGTCTTTTTGCGCTGATTCTGAGCTGCAGGTTTTGTCTCTCCAACCAAAATTCACCGAGCCTGCAGCAAAAGAAGCAGCAAACTGCGCTTCACATTTGATCAATGTCTCATGAATTCCCTCTGACTTTTGCTGTTTTGCTTCCACCACGATAAAAATCACACTTCCTGCACAGCTCTCTCTCTCTCTGTACTTCAGGAACAGTTTCCCGTCTCAAATCTGTTTTCTGCATTATTCATTCGCTTATTACCCACCAGTCTAGCGTTGTTTACAGCGCTTTTTCTTTTTTCACTTAAATGACCTCGGACAAGAAAGACTAATTTCTGCTGTTCAATACTGAAGAAATTTAAATTTCTTAAAATTATGCAAAATTGCAGAATATTTTTAAGGTTATCTGCTATAAAAAGCCAGACCAGGAAAATCTCCTTCATGTTTTCCTGTGTTTTATTCTCAGTTACTTTCACACAAAGGCATCTGCTGTGATTTTCACAATTCTGATGAAGTCTCATGTGTATCAGTACTGATAAATGATCAGAATTATATTATTTCTGACTGTCTGAGGCTAAATTGAATCAAATCAGGACTTTGAGAACCGGAATTGAATGGATTATAGAAATCAGTGATGATACTCAGCCCTAGTGAGCAGCCTAGGCCTGAGAGAAGTGGATGTACTGTAGCTGTGGGTAATAAGAAAAGATGAAAAGAACTATTGATAACTTTTTTGTTAAGTTAAGGCCTGATCTGTCTGAAATTCATAGCCAGTGCTCTGACACGGTGCCATCAATATTTGAATGCTGAAAAAGCACAGTGTATCCAGAAAACACATTATATGCTGCAGTAAATGCACTGCCCAAGTGTCCCCTCTCCCCACGGCCTTTCAGCAGCAGACAGCAGCAAACAGGTCGTCAGAGGAGGCCAAGATGATGATTAAGTTTTTAACATTTTCTACAATATTGACAAAGCACTTTAAGCACAAGTTTGTTAGTTAATAATTTAGAAATTAATATTGTCTGTATGGACTTCCCCCCCCCCCAAAGAAAGTGCACATGTAAAACTGCGGTGTTAAGCGATGCGGTTGAAAAATTTGAGTGCGCCTAACTTTTGTGCCGGTACGCCTAAATTTTTAAAGTTAGGCGTACCGGTGCGCCCATGTCAAAAAGTTAGTCTAGAGCCCTGGAGGGTCATGTTTTTTGACTTTTCCAGTGCTTTCAACACCATCAGGCCGACCCTCCTGGGTGATAAGTTAGCAGCGATGCAGGTGGATGCTTCTCTGGTGTCCTGGATTGTTGATTACCTGACAGGAAGACCACAATATGTACGTCTCCCACAGTGTGTGTCTGACAAGGTGATTAGCAACACAGGGGCACCACAGGGGACTGTCCTCTCCCCCTTCCTCTTCACCCTCTACACCACAGACTTCAGCCACTGCACAGAGACCTGCCATCTTCAGAAGTTTTCTGATGACTCTGCGGTGGTTGGATGCATCAGCAGGGATGATGAGACAGAGTACCGGGCTGTGGTCGACTCCTTTGTCACGTGGTGTGAGCAGAATCATCTGCAGCTCAACGTGGCAAAGACCAAGGAACTGATCGTGGACTTCAGGAAGACCAGGAAACACTTGACCCCTGTTTCAATCCAGGGGGTCAGTGTTGACATTGTGGAGGACTATAAATACCTTGGAGTACACATTGACAATAAACTGGACTGGGCTAAAAACACCACAGCACTTTACAGGAAGGGCCAGAGTCGTCTCTATTTTTTGAGGCGACTGAGGTCCTTCAACATCTGCCAGAAAATGCTGAGGATTTTCTACGAGTCTGTTGTGGCCAGTGCGATCCTCTATGCTGTTGCATGCTGGGGGAGCAGGCTGAGGGTCGCAGATGCCAACAGACTTAATAAACTGATCCGTAAGGCCAGCAATGTTGTGGGGATGGAGCTGGACTCCCTCAAGGTGGTGTCGGAGAGGCGGATACTGTCCAAGATAAAGACAATGTTGGATAACACCTCCCACCCACTCCATGACATGTTGGTCAGTCACAGGAGCACGTTCAGTGAGAGACTGAGATTACCGAAAAGCACCACTGAACGACACAGGAAATCATTCCTGCCTGTGGCCATCTCCCTGTACAACGCATCCACTTAACACACTGTTTGCTGCTACAACTACACATGTTTCTTTTCCAACTATTTATTTATAAGTGACTTATGTATGTATGTATGTATATATGTATATATTGTACTATTCTTAGTTAGCGTATTGTCTGTCTTGTCTTAATGTTGGTTTAAAATGGAGCACTGTAACAAAAAATAATTTCCCCCAGGGATCAATAAAGTATTCTGATTCTGATTCTGATTCTGATTCTGATTAATTCAAATATTTGCATGAAATTGAATATGTGGGCATGTGGAAAAATAAGATTCAGAATGAAAGGTACAGACATTTGAGTGAGGGTAAGCAGTTTAACGCAGATGGAAAAAGTGCCATGTACCAGAGAGGAAATGTAGTCATACTGAGCAATGTTTAAAACTTTAAATTAAATTTTAGATTAAAGTTAGGAAAAGTTGTTCAAAACTCTAAATAGGTAAAAATAAGAAAATTCTTAATTAAATTTTGAAACAATATGAAAAACGAATATCTGACTTCTGAAATTCAATGTACAAACACACACACTCAAGGTAGGAGAAACAGGGAGAAAATTACGAAGAACTGTAATGAAAACAGATTTTATGGAGTGATGAACCTAATTAGATTTTTTTTGGTTTGGTTCAAATTGTCAGAATGACAGAGGAGGACAAGAGAGAGGTACAACGGTCATAGTTTGTGCTGTTGTGGATCTTGTTGAAACTGGTGGAACCCATATGATTGGCGACAGCTTCGTTTTTCAGCATAACAATGATCGCAAACACACTGCTAGTGCAGTAAAAGCATACCTGGATAGAAAAACACTCAGTGGAGCACTATCAGTCATGTACTGGCCTCCCTTGAGCCCGGACCTCATCATTATTGAAGCAGTGTGTTATCATCTTGACAGAAAATGGGGGGGGAAAGGGCAGCCAAAATCCAAAGAAGAGCTTTGAATGTCTTTTAAGAAGCCTGGAGAACTATTCCTGAAGACTACTTAAAGAAATTGCAAGAAAGTTGCTGAAAAGAGCTCAGACTGCGATGAAAAATAAAGGTGGTCATACCAAAGATTGAATTTCAAACTCAGTATATATACAGTATTCTGTGAATCTTTGCATGTTTCAATAAATTGCTGCACTTATTTCCAATTTGTTATAAAATATAAAGAAATTGGAGATGCTTAAAACATTTGCACAGGACTGTATAAAGTAATACTTTAGTAGAAATAAATGGGTTAAAGTTCCAGATTTATGAAAGAGCAAAACATGGAAGAATAGAGGCTGAACCACCAATAAAGAGGGAATGCTTATCATATATGAGAAGGTACAATAAGATATTGTCTGCACCAATAATATCCCTGCATCTAGTTCCAGATGCTGAAATGTTATCACCATATTGTTTTCTCAAAAATATGAAGAAAATGCTAAGCAGAGGTGTTTAATTCAACCCTGCAAAGTGATGCAGTGGTTCCTTGTTGACTCTCGAGAGTTCAACTCTAATCACCATAAAACCACAAGAAGTAAATGAATTTCATTATCTTCGGAGGCCTGGTCTTTAAGCTAAGCTAAGCTATGAAAGCGTCTATGAAAGCAGTGACAATCTTCTCATCTAGCACTCGCCACATTAGCAGTGAAACATGATTGCCCAGACTGAGAGATCATTTCCTGCAAAATGCACTGGTCTCTTTTGTAATGCAGCACAACTTCACTGGTTAAACTTAAGGTCAAGGAGTACCTCGGGCAAGCAGAGCGAAAGCTAACAAACAAATTTCCCACAGATGACTGTTTTTAACAAGGAGCAGGAAGGGCGCCGAGGGTCGCTACTATATCTGGACCCGAGCAGTGAACTCTATATTGGGGAGGCCTGGCAGTCAACAGAGCCACACACTCTAAAATAAACACACGCTCGTACCAAAATGATCCAAACAGCAACAGCAATCCATCCAAGCCAGCCTTCATTAAAGTGGTCCACCCAAGTTCTAATTATAGGATTACAGAGCAGCCAGCAGGACACAGCGAGGGCCTCTGGTTGGATGCCGCCAGATCACTGTACCTAGTGACCCAGGTATCCACCCACAAGCACACACACATACACACACTCCTGCTCAAAACACTCATTTATACACTACCCATTTTTGTCCTCCTCTCCACAGGACTCGGGAGTCTGAAGTCACCCAAACCAAACAAGACATACACCTGGTAAGTATAGTGCTGACTGCGTGACTCCTAAACATACTTAAAAATAACCCCAAAGGTAGAGAAAGCAAGGAGAGTCAGTACCAAAGTGTGATAGCAGAGGGTAGTAGACTGGGTCAGGAGATCTCTTTTCAATAACATCTTATTATAGCCACAGACAGTCTGGGCTTTTAAGATGTTTTAAGTGATGCCCCCAGAGTAGAGGTGTCACCATTTACCAGTCTTAAAGGGGAAAGAAGCATCCTCCCTTTACTACTTTCCAGATTTTTTAGCCCGCTAGGGACTTCTTTTATTTCTTCTTCCTCTCATTTTTGACTCATCCCTTAGAGGTCAGATAAGTAAATGAACTGCAGGCTCATTGATTATTCACACTGAGTAGTTTGTGCAGGTAGAAATCAAAGACTTTAAACTTTCATGGGTTCTAAGCTTTTATACAAACACGACAGTGATGGCGTGTTTGGGATGTTGGTTGGTATCTCACTGTAAGCTCATGTATGTTTTACAATATTTTTTGTACTTCAGTAGTTTAAACAGGGTGATTCCTATAGATGTTTGTGGTGACATTTGGCATGGTATGGATGTTCAGAATCAACGATGGCAGCTTTGGTGAGCCTTTCACTGTTTTCATTGTGCATCATCTTCAGTCTAAATTTCAGTTAGGTTTCAGTAATGTGAAATAAATTATTAAAGTTTTCGCACATAAGAACCTGGAGCTCTTAATTAGCAAATACTAAGATGCTAGCATCTAAACAATGTCCATTTTTAGCTTCACAGACCTGCTGCCATGGCTCTAGTCTAGTTTCCAGTGCAAAAAAGAGAAATTTTAAAGCAAAGCTATCAGAAAAATACAGTGAGCAAAGTGTTAGTTAAATTGAGCTCAGCCAATCCACATCAGCTGACAGGCTGATTCATTCACATTCACTGTGCTTTTGCAAGGTACTTTGCAACCCACCCCAGCTCCTCCCTTCATGCTGTCTCATGTCTGTTGTTATTTATGCCTGTGTGTGTGTGTGTGTGTGTGTGTGTGTGTGTGTGTGTGTGTGTGTGTGTGTGTGATGAATTGTTAAAAACACTAAGGGAAAGCTCAACTTTTATTAGTTGCTTTTTTTGCCACTACAACTGCAGTTACAAAAACACATAAAAAAACAGTATTTAGGCAAGACAGCGTACAACACAACTTCACATTGGGCAATAATAAGTTTTACTGCAGTCTGTGAACACACACACACCAACAGGACGTTGGCTGCAGCTCACTGAACATGCTGTCACTATCTCTAGATTGGAGATTCAAAAAGACTTTAGTGCCGTTGTACTGCAGTGCAGAGACGACAAAATTAGGTAGGCATCCCGTGGTTCTCCGTTTAAAAAAAAGAAAGAAAAGCAGACAAAATAAAAAGAGACATAAGTTAAATGGCAAAAAAAAGAGAGATTTAAAAGTAGCAATAAAAATTTGAACAGTAGTAAACTATAAATACATAAATACACGGGGGGTGGTCACTGATTCGGGAGCCTAACAGCTTGGGGGGGGGGAGCTGCTCAGCATGCTTGTGGTGTGTGAGTGCAAAGTCCTGTAACATCTGCCAGAGGGGATCAGTTCAAAGCGGGTGGTGAGTGGGGATGAGTGGGGTCTCCAGTAATCTTAGAGTCCCCTTCTCTGACATCTAGACAAGTAGATTTCCTCAACTGTAGGCAGCTGTGCGCCACACTGCAAATCCCTGTAGGCCTGCTCAGTGCAGCTGCCGTATACCAGTGCAGTGATGTCCTGAGTCGGCACGCTCTCCACTGTGAATTCGAAGAAATTGAGGAGGAGATCTCATGAAAGTTTGATTCAAGTAAAGGTTTTGTTGTTAGCTGTGTGCACTCCAGTGGTGTTCGCTACCAGCAATCTAAAGCTGGAGACTCAGATCGGTTCTTTTCTTCTGCCACTGCGATCCACTTGTTCCTTCTGGTATTGAGGGCATAACAATGCCCTCTGCAAAAAATGTTTATGGTGTTTGTTGCATGGATGGCTTGGCAGTCACAGGTAAAGATCTCATACAAGAGCAGGCCAGCGTGCAGGGTGATCTGCAGCGTCTTTGGAAAAAAAATCTCCATCAGTTGATTAAGCTGGAGATGGCTGGGGTCAGCTGTAAAGTCTGTCAGCCCTCGAGGGTCACTTAATGTTTTCACATCTGACTGTTATTGAAGCATGACCGAACACCTCTAAGCGAGGAGTTCAAACCCAGTGCTGGACTTCCTCGTGTCCCCGGCAAGACGCATGACACACAAACACAGCCCTTCATTTATTAGTTTAATTTATGGTGCTTTTTGTATATGGAACAGGAGGACAACAGGTAGCTTTAGCTGTCAGGTCAGTGACTGTGATAGTGCTAAATATGAGAAAAAAAACCCAGCCCACTTTAGTTTACCATCTTGTCATAATTATTCATGGAGGAATACACTGCATATTTTGTAAATACGCTAATGCTTGTGTAGAGGTACTGATGTGTAAAGGGCTGCCAAGATGTGCTTTTTTTTAAAACCCCCAGGCATCATCTTGAGGAACAATGAATTCTCTATGAATATTACATTTCTGTCATGAATCGCTGTGTGGCAGGCAAGCAGGAGTGGTGGACCCAAAATGCAGAACTCAGACACGGAAGTGAAACTTAAGGCGCAGCTTTATTGCTGGGAAAAACCTCGTACAACTAAACTCACCAAAAGAAAACCAAAAGTCAGAACAGCGGAACCAAGGACTGAAACACTGGAAAGAAACACTAAACTGGAGCAGGAGACCAAACACTAGGAACATAGAAGCAGAACACACAGCTAGTTGAGGGTACGACGCGACACTGACACAGAGAAACACAGGGCTTAAATACACAGACGGCAGAATCAAGGGATGAGAGACAGGAGGGGAACACACCTGGGAGAAATCACAGCTGACGAGACAGGGGAAACGTAAACTGAGCACACTCACATATGACACAAACCTTCACAATAAAACAGGAAACTCAGACACATGGAACCAGACAAGACATTGACCTAACCAGACAGATTCACAAACAGATGGGGTGACACCATAGACAGAGACAGACTCAAAGGCAGACCAAATATAACACACAGAACTCAAACAATAATAATCATCATCATCATAAACTAGAAAATGATAACTAAAAGCGCTGGGTCACCGACCCAGGACCATGACAATTTCTTACAAATGAGATGCCAATTATTATTTTTTTATCAACAACTTCCATCCCTCTGTAACTAAGAACAAAGTGATGATCACAAAGAGGACACACATATCTCGCATACACCCTTAATATGCAATCAAGCAAAATGTCAAGCTTGCTTTGTGCTGACACCCACAAGTGATAATTGTGTAAACAAAAAGCTCATCATTCATTCAAATATTATAGAGAAATAGATGAAAAGGGATAACAAAAGAATACAACCCGCACCGAGTACACAAGTGTATTGAAACTGAAAGGAGAGCGCTGCGTTGGGTGTGACTCATTCAGAAGCTATCTGATTATTTTAAAAATTTCACCAGCTCTCTTGGGATTTTTTTCTAACCTAAGATGTTATTGTAGTAGTTTAAAAGTGTTTGTGTTTACACATCGGACTCCCAAGCTGGGCAACTGTTAATGGAAGATGAGGAGGGTGGGGGCTGAGAGGAGGGTTAGAAGACGAGGAGGAGGGTTGAGGAGCGAGAGGAGCGAAGATGTCGTGAGGCTTATTGGGGCCAACAGAGGGCATTGTTATCTATAATATCCATTCACATGTGCTGTATCAGATGCAGCGAGTGCGGCGCTTCTCAGAGATGGAAATTAGTCTTGTTCCCCACTCAGCCCTGGTCACACCAAGGGCGCATCAGACAAATGAATTTATGCAGACAATAAATATGCAACGCTGATGATACAGAGGGTCGTGCGAATGGCTGAAAAAGTGATGGGATTTGAGAGAGCCGCCTGTCAGTTTGTGATTCAACCTGATCTCACTTCTGTCCACATAAAACTAAAAAACTGTCAGCATTTCATTTCCGTGCAGCTTCAGGGTGAATTTCATGTTTTGGCTGCTCCTGGCATGAGAAAATCACACAATGACTACAACTAAACTAAAGCCAACAATAACAAATGATAACAAATCTTGCATACTGCATGTTGCATGTTAATCTGCACTGGGGAAGGCAAAAGTGGGAAGGAAAAAACCCCTTTTACAGGAAGAGACCCTGAGGGAGAGGCAGCCCTGCTGTGAGCAACTTAGAATTGAGTGGAGTAAGAAAGGGCAAAGACAGGCTGTGGAAGAGAACCAGAGGTTAATAATAACTAATGATTCAATTTAAAGTGGTGTATAAACACATAGAGAGTGAAGAAAAAATATACAGTGATTCATGGGATGCTTCCAGCAGCCTAGGCCTTTTGCAGCCTAACTAAGGGAGGATTCAGGGTCACGTGATCCATCCCTAACTATATGCTTTGTCAAAAAGGGACGTTTTAAGCCTAATATTTAAAGTAGAGAGGGTGTCTGTCTCCCGAATCCAAACTGGGAGCTGATTTTACAGAAGAGGGGCCTGAAAGCTGAAGGCTCTGCTTCCCATTCTACTTCTAAATACCCTTGGTACCAAAAGGTACTATGATGGCCTGATTATTTAAGACCTTGTATATGAGGAGAAGGATTTTAAATTTGATTCTGGATTTAACAGGTATAGAAATCTAGAAAAATAATAATTATTAATTAAAAAGAAAAAAGTTCCCAGCCTATAATGGCTCCATTCTTTTGATACACCCTTTTCTGTAAGAGTGTGAGACATAATCCAGCATGGCGCGTGGATCATATCTTCTTTTCAAAAGTGTTTTAAAATACTTTCGTTTAATCTAGTGTACCATGAACAAAATCTTTCTAGAAGAAAGTCTTGCACCTGGCAGACATCCTGGCAACGCCTGTGGGCAGTTATTTCAGGTTATCAAGGCCAAATCTGTACTTAAATGAACGGAAAGAAACACATAATTTATATTGGCAGACATAACACCTTCTTATACCACTTAAAACTACTTAAAAAGTGTGCCAAACCCATGAGCGCTACTGCAAATGTGCAAATTTGCTCAATCTAGATCAAAATGCCGTGCTTATTTCTGTTAAAGTCACAGGCCATGCTAAAAAAAACAAAATACACTTGCCAACATCTTTAGCAAGATGATGAATAGATAAATGAAACCTCATAAACATGCAGGTGTTAGCACAACAACACGACATGCTCATAATTTTCCTCAGGTGGCAGCTGATTGGCTGTTGTTTTGCTATTCAGCATTCTTTGAGCGTCTCTGTTATTTACAATGCAATAAAACCTAACAACACAGATTGTTTTGATATAGATCTTTGTTTTATTTTATTTCTTAATTTTTTTCTTTACATGAAATCGATAAAACGGTAGAGCTGCTAAGAAAATGAAAACATCATTTCGACTTGAATCCCCTCTCCCCTGAATTGATTTGGCAGACTTTGTACAGTAGCGAAGCTCACTCTTCACTGCGATAGTCCAGATAGGAGCGCGGCTCACGCTATCTCAGTATCTTCTGAGTGATCTCGCTGAGAGACACTGTGAAGTGTAGAGGACATAAATCTTATATATTTACGACCTTTGCTGTAGTCAGCTATCTGTTAGGATACCCAGCCCCTCTACTTCTCCTGATCTTGTCTGTGCAAGGTCTAGGTGCTTTTGATAGTGTTCCCACATGGCATGTGATAGTGGATGGTGTTTCTCAATCAGTCTGTTGCATCATAGGTTGTCACCGAAAGCACACCAGTCAAAAACAAGTTTTGTTTTTCTTTTTTTCAGGCATGGCGTTCCAGACAAAGGCTGAAATTTGACACTGGAAACCCCAAACTTAGGTGTCTTTGTCTGGCTATTGTTATGTTGTTGATTTTTTTCTTGTTTTTGAGCTGCGCTTCGTTTGTGTTTAAACTCGTGTTTCTGCTCAATAATAGAGTGAGGCCAATAATTGGGTGTTGCAAATTGTCATCTCACAACAGTCCACTTCTATTACCACAGCCGAAGCGTTAATGTCCTGTGACAGCACAAAAATAAGTAAAGAAAAATGTGTTGACACATCACCCCCCCTTACACACCAACACAAAATGAAAAAGTGGGAGAATCAACCATTCCTTTGGATTCCAATTGAAGGGCTCAGCCATGATTGCGCATGACAGGCCTCGCGAAGAACTGCCGCGATCCATGTCTGACTGACATCGATACACATTCATCTCTGCTTGTTTCACCTCAGGCTAGTGGGCCACAGGCTGCAGTGGCTGGCACGAGATCTGGGCGGACAACAAGCATCACTTTGTCTTCGGCGCTGACGCCGTGACTGACATCAAACACCACAGAGGCCAATCTGATGGACCTTTTTGCTTTGTTGTGAATCAGCCACTGTTAAAGGGGCCCCCAAAATGTCACTGGTCATTGTATCTTATATTCGTTAACCCTCCATTACTCACTAATATAGGGGTAAGTCCGCCTTAGGGTCCTCCAGGGGAATTACAGCAATCTTATATGTGACTCAATAGACAATGCTGCGGGGATAGGTGGATAAATCCATTGTTAGTGTCTTTCTTCCTGCTTCCTCCTCAGTGTATCTCCAGCACACACGCACACACACAAACACACACACACATCAGATTAGCAGAGATCTCTACACTGTTGTTTTAATTTTGCCTCTATAGCAGCTTCATTAACATTCACAACTAATGCTTTGTTCCACTGGGTAAATTCCCGTACAGAGCCTTTCTTAAGTCATCTCCACTTTCATTTCTTATGAATCAGTGTTAGTGCAGCAGCCACTGCCACAACCTCCCCCCTCCCTCTGTCTTCTGGGCCCTTTTTAATTATAAACCAATCTAGAGAGGTAATCACAGACAGCATGATTAGTTACTCATAAACATATGCATATATGACATATAGTAGTTTATTGCTTCTTTGAACCTATTTACAGCCACTGGGAAGGGTGTGGGGGACCTTAATGCCACTCCATTTAGCCATAAGGATGAAACGTTACCCAGCTGACCAAATAGTTTGGCCGAGAGAAGAAGAATCTCTCATTTCAGTATTTAGTAAATGGGCTTTTTGTGGTATGCTATATAGGTCTGAGGTGAGGGCAGCAGGAAAGCAAGGAGCCTGTTCATTTTTCTTTGCTGCCAAAGTCATTTCTTTGCCTTCAGAATGCAGCGCTGAAAGGTGCTTTGTGGTTTTCATTTCATGCAGCCTTTAAACATTATTGAAGATGCGATTGCTGCTGAGTGGCAGCAGTGGAGGATGGAACTGGATCCTCAGACTGATGAGCGGTCTAATAGGCCTGTCTAATGTATCATCGATGGATTGAGTGCCGTCTCGGAGGAGACATTTCAGAGAGATTCCAGCAGATGAATTTCAGATTTAAAGATAAATAAATAAATAAAATAAAATACTTTGCTGCTGCGTGTGAGCCAGCCTGGATATTGGCCAGGAGAAAGACGCCCTCTTCTTGCGCAGCCGGGATGTGCAATGAGGATTTATTCCAAGAGGAATACAGACAAGCAGTTATATGCTTCACATGGTCTCACTGTCCTCCCCCCTTCTCTCGCTCTCCCTCCCTCCCTCCCTCCCTCACCCTCTCTCTCTCTCTCTCTCCTCAGCCAATCTGTGCACTGTGACGCTGCGCAAAGGCAGGATCTAGCTTCGGCTTCATCATCATATTTAACACACCCACCCAGATTCACACATTCTACAAGAGGTGCGATCTCTTGTCCCGCTGTACTCCTAAAGGTTGCCCGGCCCCGGGAGGGAGGGAGATTTCGGTCTCCTGTTACCTTACTCCTTTGGCTCGCCTCTGGTGGTTTGACGGCTCTCGATGTGGCAGAATTACGCATCCCGGATCGCTTATAGGTGAATTGGAGTAAACACGTCGACTACTTCCCGGGGACTTTCCCCCAGAAACAACACTTAAATGTGAAGAGCTGCACTTCTCGTGTGTCTGTTCCGGGCTGACGTCCCGGCTAACCCAGGCCACTCTTCCTTGCGCAGGCTGGTCGGTGAGATCGATGCGCGCTGTCGGACCTCTCGGGCACCGACGTTTAACGGATCGTTTTCTCTTCTTGTCCCGGCTGCTTCACTCGTCTTGTAGCCTGCATTCCCTCTGATAATTTTACTGGCGGACAAGGAAAGGAGACCGGGGCCAGTGCGAAGAGGATGAGGCTTGAGCAAATCGACCGTTGGTCTGAAGCGACTCGACCTGTTTTACCTGGACTCGTGCGGATGGTTTGGCGCTTCGGGGATCTCGCCTAAAACCCACAAGCAGGACTCTGATGTTGAAAATACAAAGGCTGAACACTGAATCCTTTACTCAAGACGGCAAGCGAAGATGGGTCCTACGTGTTTAATGTGTATTTCATTAGATTGGCGTCCAGTCTGATAAACATCATCAGCGATGTAGTCAGCCTGTTCATCTGCGTGCTGATCATTTGCAGTAAGTACTCACATCTACTCAAAAGGGAGACCATGAAGATGATTCTCCTGCGCAAATTCCGGGTTTTGATCCTCATGGTGTTCCTAATTGCATGCTCCATGCACATCATGATAGACTTGTTACCAAAGCTGGAGAGGCACGGCAGCACCGGCTGCTCCTGCTCGCACACGCCGAGCGAGGAGCCAAAGAGCTGGGGCAAGCAGGGTTGGCCTAACAAACACAGTCTGCGGATCCTCCAGGACTTCAGCAACGAGCCCAGCTCAAATGTTTCCCTGCACTCCCTGGAGAGGGTCCCGGTTGCAGGAGATAAATCCCAAGCTTTCAGGAGACTTGACCATCACGGACAACGTGGTGACAGGAAGAGGCAGTTCATGCAGGACGCCGGGGTTGACAAGAACGTGCCAGCTAAAGGTTCAAGGCTGTCAGCTCTATATGACCATCCTTTATATAAAACGTCGTTGCCGCCTTTGACAGACGAGGACACGCTGTTCAACGTCAACACGGACATTAGATTTGACCCCAAAGCAGCGGAGGATCAGGCATGGTAAAGTGTTTAAAGCCAAACTTTAATGCAACAAAACCTACAAATAAATATTTCATAATTTCTTTGAACATTACAGTAAAGTTCAGTCATGTGCAATAATAAAGTAATAACATTACAAGTAACAGGAATACTAATAATAACAATCTCTACCTCTCTGTTCTCTCCTTGTCCCTCTTCTTCTCTCCAGGGCTGGGGAGAGCAACATAGACGAGTTCAGCCAGACTGGGGAACTGACAGCCGATTCCTACCCCAACTGGCTCCGCTTCCACATTGGGATTAATCGATACGAGCTGTACTCCAGACACAACCCGGTCATCGATGCTCTTCTGAAGGACCTGGCTACCCAGAGGATCACCAGCGTGGGTGAGTCATATAAGTCAGCACAGGGGGGCAGCTTGATCGAAACAAAAACCAGCAGGTGGGCTTCAGTGAACAGATGGAGGGTCAAAATTACATTTGGTCTGAAGACACCATGTTGACACTGCAGAAAACGTTTCTCACTTATTTTGGGCTGACATGCGTCACTGCAGCGTGTGTGGATTAAATCTGTGCATTTTGCAGCTGAAGGTGAAAGAGCTCAGCCACCTTTCCGGTGTCATTTGGTGAACCGCTAAAACGAGATTATAGGGAGTGCGGTGTCTTACTTCAGAACTGGCTGATAGGCCAGTGTCTACTGATGGACACAGATACCGATTGTTGTGCTCATGGTTTAAAACCTGTGCAATCCAATAAAGATATCGCTTGTGATGACTGGGTCAGCTCACCCAATCATCACAAACATGTCTCATTTTTAATTACAGTTTACACAGTTCTCCTCTTTCCTGGCATTTTAAAATAATGACCTGTTATTAAATGGCTTAACTAGTGTGGCCAATGGCGATAAGCAAACACAACAGATGCCGATATTGCTGGTGAGAAAATTATAAGTACAGTTTTTAAGTCCTTCCTTTCTAAGTTAAGCTAGCACAAAAAATGATATGTTAAGAATCAAGAAAACTCTTTTCCTTTCAGGTTAAGAAGGCCAACATCGACCGATGCTGATGTCTTTCCACAAACATTTACAGAGCTTTAACCTAAATAACCTCTATTTAAGCAAGAAATTTTTATTTAAGTGTATGCGTGATGATCCTCTGGACTTCTATTATACATGTTTAAGTTTTGGAAATCCAAAATCATGATCACAGTGGATAGAAAATAATCTTACAGGAGCAGATAAAGCTTCAAGGCTACTTGCTGGGATAAAAACGAAGCCTAGTTGTGACTGAAGTGCCTTTTATTGATCATCACTTTTCAGTCGCTGCATGCTGAGCCTGTTGAACTGACAGCTCTGTAATGCTCAGCTCTGATTCCCTCTACCCTACTGGGTGGAGTTATTATGTGAACAACTGTTTAACACCACCTGAAGCGGAAAAAGGGACGACTGTATCTAAAATTATTTCATCGGCGAGGCCCAAAATACAGCAAGCCGCACAAAACAAATTTCCTCTGCACGCTCGCGTAAGCAGCCCAAGTTGGGCCGGCGGTTGTGAGGAGGGGCTGCTAACTGACTGCGAAGCGTGCTCCTCGATCTCAAAGTTGTACACACAAGCGTGCATGAAGATGGAAGCGAGCTGTGGGCGCTGAATCCGATCAGCTCGCACGCTCCCGCCTCACAAGGCTGAAGGTATAATATAACACCCCGGTCTCTTCTCATGTATTTCCACAAAAGCGTCGCAGTGGAATACATCAAGCCCGAGAGAACACCTGGTCTCGATGCAAATCACACAGCTACACTGCCGTTTGAATCAAATCAAACTCCGACTTTTTATTTGATTGGCAGGTGGGCCATAAACCTAGCAAGCGGCAGAGAACCCCCAAATACTTGAAGAAAGTGTCAGTAGATACCTGATAGAGGTGATAATGTGTTGCGTCATCTGCCTATACTGAACCTAAATCTTTCTTTTTACCTTCTTTCTCTGTTTTATTTTATTTTATTTTTTTGTTCCTGCTTGGCTCAGTCTAGCTTCCTCATTCCAAGAGTGCTTGTTGACCTAAGGTCTCCTATCATTAGCTCGCTGAAAAAAAGTAGATTCCCAGATTTCAGGTTTTTCTGCCAGTGACTAAAATCTAAGTGGTCTGCAGCAAAGATTAAAAAATTGTTGGGGATGCTGTATACTTATGAAACTAGCCTTCATGCAGCATAACTAGCAGAGGAATATCCTTCTTTTCTGTTGTTCTAGTCAAGACGCTCTCTAATTTTCTCAGATTTTTCTTCCTCTTGCTTTCTGTCTGTCGGCCTGGGTGGATAGCGGAAGCAGTTCTCAGCATCTCTTGCCAGCTGAATACATGGTGGCTCAGTAATTACAGAGTCTTAGCACAGGCCTCAGGCAGGCTACCAATAGAAGCCAACAGTAGTCATCTATTATCTCAAATTCGGCATAGGAGATCTTAGATGTATTATATGAAGACCGAGCATGGAAAAGAGGACAATATCGAAGCTGATAGGATGAACCTGTAAGCTCACAGCCCGAGCAGAGACACAGGTAAACGCTTTGCAACACGGCAGGCTCGGTGAATACGGTTTGCTCGCTGAGAGTGGAAGCTGAAACATTATTTTCATGGCCCCTTGCATGCATGAGTTCCTAGCGACTACAGTCAGGGGTATCCATTATTTGAGATATCCCAAATGTCTGCATAAGCACACACACACAGCTTTGCAAAGCAGCAGGTGGGGGGGCAGATGGACACTGATCTTTCTGCCTCTATTTTTCTGTAAACAGTCTGCTTGTCGTCATGATTCATGTGTGTAAACATAAATGAACACATTGATAGAGGAGGTCGTTCTCTGGCAACGCGCCACCGAAAAACAGCCTCCAGTCGATCAGTGTGTAGGAAATAACGGGCACTCTGTCATCTCTGCTCCCTTTTTTTTTTGGTGAATTTCAGTTTGGTTTTCTGCTGTCATTCTGGCACCAGCTAGTCCCATGAGGGCCTTTAGACTGCATTATCGTGTTCAAAAAGGGAGAGAACATGAAAGATGGAAGGATGAATAAAAAAACACAAAGACACACACACACACACACACACACACACACACACACACACACACACACACACACACACACAGAAACAGCAACAGAGGGACAGACCCCCAGGAGAATACTGGGGAGGGAGTAAACAGCAGAGGAGCAACGAGCGCTGGATGCGCACTGGGTGTCCTTCACCCTCTCGCTATCCTTTGCCATCAAACAAACACTGTGACATCAGCTCTCTGTCTTTTTGGAGTTCAAACACACAAAGATAACTGGCTTAGAAAAGACACATTGCCACCACTCGTGTATGAGCTTACATATGCAGCGGGGCTCTTCACTTAAATAGCAGAGGAGATTGATGTTTCTGCTGTGCTGTGAGATGTCGCTCAAGTGTAAATCAAATCATTCCCATTTAAAACAAGATCATGCCTAATCCATCTACAGGTTTGCTAAATGTAAGCAGAACATACTTCAAATTTATGATGTATGAGAACAAAGGGTGCAAAGTCTGTTGCTGTTAAGGAATTGCATTAATACACATGTATGGCTAGTGTTACTATGTCTGAAATGACTAAATAAAGTTAGGTGACAAGTGTTTTTAAATGCAAGTTTACTATATGCATTTAAAAAGATGACGTTTGGTTCTAAAGCATAAAGAGAGACATGCTGGCAAAGTGGATAACACTGTTGTATCGCAGCAAGAAAGTTCCTGGTTTGAACCCCGGCTGGGGTCTTTGTTTGCATGTTCTCTTTTGTTGTGTTTCCTTTGGTAAATCAAAGGCATGTATGTTAGGTTCATTTGTGAGGTATATGTGCTTCAAGTGTATAAAGTGCTGTATGAAGGTGTGTTTAGGTGAGCCCTCATTACTAGCTTTGTTGATGTGTAAATAGCTTAGTCTTAATATTTAGACAAGAGAGTGATATTGAGTTTTTCCCCCTACAATGGTAAATTCTCTCTTTAAAACATAAGGCAGTGTAAAAGACATTAAAACAGTTTCCTATAATGAGCAGACTAATCTTTGACTGTGCTGCTTTAGGGAGAACGTTTTTCAGTAAACTTTGAAAACAGTGAGCACAGACTTGATTTAAATTTTCTTAGAGCCAGAGTTCAAAACAAGTACAGTATAATCAAATGGAAATTAGCTATGCTGCAAACTTGGAATGGGCAAAAGTTGAACACTGGCTATGACTTATTCTATTTATGTATTTATTCATTGTGATATGCAAGCTTACTGAATTAGCTGAGCTAAAAACTATACCTAGCTTAAGTTAAAATTTTGCGGCTTAGCTAGCAAAAGTAGCTAACACCACTAGCTAGTATCTAGCTAGTCAAGCGAGATATTAGCTAGTCAGTATAGATAGATACTTTACTGAGGTTAATTTTTATGTTATGGCAGCAGAGTAGATCATTCAAAATAGTGTAGTCTACAATAAATAAACAATATAGTTTAGTGAAAGTGTCACAGGCATTTAATGAGCGCTTTTATACTGTGAGATACCTGAAAAAAAATTATTTATACACAACAATGATTATTAAAAACCAAAATAAAAAATAAAAGTGAAGTTAAGTTAAAAAAAGAGTAAAAAGTAAGAGTGAGATTGTGCGAGAAAGTAGTGCAAACAACATTAATAAATAATATGTGGGCTATAAATTTTAGAAAGAAACTTAGAAACAGTAGCAAGAAGGTATGATTCAGAAATTTAATGGGAGAAATTTTTGATTTAACTAAAACCGATATACAGTGGGTCAGTTTATCTCAGGGCAGGACTCATTTCTTCAACATACCCGCAAAACATGTGTAGCTAATATCAGTTGAAGTTAATAGCGACCTTGTCTGTTTGACTCCAACAGCAATGAAATCTGGAGGCACTCAGCTGAAGCTCATCATGACCTTCCAGAACTACGGACAGGCACTATTCAAACCCATGAAGTAAGTTTTTTTTCTCATTTTGAGATGTGCGTTCCTGCTAACCTTACATTTCTCCTGCTCGACCACACATGAAGCAGCGTTGACCCTGCTCTCTTTAAGAAAATAAAAACCAAACAAAAAAACGACCTTCTTCATATGGTATTAAAGCTTGAGTGCCATTTCAGCATAAAACACGAACTGTGCAGCTTTCTGCCTTGGCTCACTTCCTTTTTTTCCGCATCTCACCACCTACCCATTCTCCTCACAACATCAATCTCATTTCCTCATTCTCCTTTCTGGCAATATCAAATTGCTTTCATTTCAGCACAACCTTGATATTAGATTGAAGGCCGACATCATTCTGCTGTGTCAGAGCCAAATGTTGAATAGGCATTTCACCTCTCGCAGCTTTAGGATGACACATCACATTCTTCAGTGGCCATGTTGGAGGCCTTCGGCTCTCAGCCTGAGACATTTTGTTACTGATTCCATCTGATTAGTTTTCCGTGTCCAGATATTATCGCACCATCTACTCGAGCTAAATGCCCCTATCTTGTTCTCAGCATGTGATCCACATGTAAGCAGACACCGTTGATCCAGCTTATCATAATCCAGTAGAAATGTATTGTTGCTGATATTTGCCTGTCTAGACTATTTCATCTTAATAGATTGTTGGTGATTGTTGGCAAGATCGAGGTAGGGATCGGGATCATGGCTGTAGGGGTGGCAATGTTGGTTGGTTCACCTTTTGATCAAACTTTGGTCCAGAGCAAAGGTTAAACAAGGCAATTGTAAATACTAAGACTACTACTAACATCCATGGCTCCCAGATGACAAATCCACACTAAAGTACACCAGCAGGTCAATTTTTTTGTACTAACTACTAACTGAATTGCCACAGAACCTACTGTCATGATTCGTGTAAGAGAAAGCGTGATGGATATTTTGGATGTTTGCATGACATCTTCTTTTCTTCTTGGACTGAAGTGCACATTACCTTCTCCATGAAGCGGGTACAGACACTCCCCTCTCTTTGATGATGAGCTTTAATTACTTTGATAACCTTCTTTCTTCATTAGGTCAGAACTTTTTTTCAATTTGTTCCAAGACTAATACCAGTAGCAAGTTTAAGGGTGGTGATAAAGTTATAAGCTGCCACTTTTCCGTCTTCACTGGTTCTTGAGAGCAAGGCCGGTCTTGAAGCAGTACTGTCCATAGATTTATTCCTTAGGTTCTTTTGTAGAAAAAGTCAGCTAACATGCTAAAAATGACATCATTAACCTCCAAACTGTAAGCTTGGACCTACCCAACAGGTTATATGTGAAGATATTTATATTTCTATCATAAAACTGAAGGCGATGGGCTTTCATGCCCATGTGAAGTGGTGCCACAATTCCTGTGAGCCTTATGGTTCAGCCACAAAGCCTCTGTTCTTTGCCTCATTTCTGTTTTTAATCTTATTCCACTTGTGAATCAGTGAACTACAGTAACCTGTATTTACCTGTGCAGACAATTTTAAACCCCTTTGGCCTAACCTGTAAATGTCTACCCAGTGGTTCCCAGCTGCCCCCTTTGGCCCACATACTGTGAAATGTTTTATTAATTCACTTTTCCTTTGTCTGCACCATCATATTTAGAAGAGAATGCATCTTGTGAAGAGTGCTCCTAATTCCACATCAATTGATGGATTTAAATGTCACCCGTCCTTTGCTGTTGTGATTGTGATTTAATTGTGGGTTAATGGTTCTCTACGCGGGCTGTTTTTCTGGCCCCTGCATGTCAGTTTGGAGAGCGGGGTTAAGCCCGCGGATGATAGGTAGGAGGGAGGGAGGAAAAGCTATTCAGAGACTGTTGTAATTACTGTTTCGGTCGCACCCCACAAAGTCAGGCCAGACTCAACGAGCCTGAAATCATCCTTGACAGGCGGGGGAAAAGCAGAGATAAGAATGAGGAGAGAGGAGGCAAAGGATGAGAGAGAGTCTAGGGAGGTGAGGTGGGGCGGATTGGGGAAGACGGGGTAGGAAGGAGAGACAGATGAAGAGACGTGGGGAGAGAGCGTTGTCAATACATGCACGGAGTCCAAATCCACAGATTATCTCGGTGCACTGCCTCGAATTTGAACCCAGGCGCAAAATGTGAAATGACATTTTCCGAGAAAAGCACGGGCCGATGGTGTTGGATGTAAATCTGCTGCTTGACACTCGTGGCTGTCGGAGCCGCTGTGATGTTTGATAATCCTGAAGAACGGCAGGAACAAAGGGGAGCTATTTCATTTCCTCCAACTTGAATGCACTTGTCCTTAACAAAATAGGGCAACCCATGCAGACATGTACGTGTGTGTGTGTGTGCTCATTTGGGCTGCAATCAAGTTCTTGACAGATTTGCACAGTCATTCCAGCTATGTACACCATTTCCCTCACAGAGATCACACATGACACACACAGACACTCAAAAAAAACCCACACACACATCCACTTAACACTCAACATCATCCCGTCGTTCCCAAATCTGCTGGTGTGTTTCCACATGGTGCATCAAAGAGACAGAGGCTGAGAGATCAAAGACTTCTCTGGCTGCGCGCTTCTGCTCGACTCCTCTCAGCTCTAATGCAAATGTGTGCCAGGCAATCAGGCAGCGAAAGGCAGGCAGGCATGCATGCAGTGTATGGGGTAACGATCGACCCTCCAACCATCCATATCTGTGTAAAACTGCACTCTCGCTCCTCCTCTCTATATGGTTATCAGCTCTTCTGTCTCTTTCTCACTTTTAGTATTCTCCATCATTCTCCTCCTCTGTGCATGCAACACTGTCTGCCGTGTGTTTTTCTCTCTTTACTGAACAGCAGAAATGCAGAAATCCATTAACAGGCCTTCTGTATCGATCCTTTAGGTATTCTTTCCCCTGTTTTTCCCCTCAGTTAGAGTCAATATCAGATGCCACGGTCAGTATTTCTTTATGCATTTGGAGAAGCAAAGTACGCCTCAGTGTGTACTTGAATGTGGCAGATATTTATTTAGCTTCTTGCTGTACTGGGTCACCACAAAGTGGCCTACAGTATCTGTCTGTACTGATGCAATAGGGATGAATCAGACCATTAAATCTGCTGTCTGTGGTCCAGCTTTCCAGACATGAAATAAACCCAGTCTTAACTAGTCTAATCTAACTCCAGGGTTATTTTGCAATATTTGTTAAGTCTGTGCTCTCTTGGAGGATCGAAGAGGCTTCACGGGATGTGGCTAAAATCCCAGCTGATGCCCAGCCCTGTGTTGCTTAAGCAGACAGATGAAAACATCTTTGTGCAATGTCTGTAACAACAACTGCATTGTAACCTGAGCACCATTCAGCTGGATGAGTAAGCTCAATTGTCATCTTTGTCATCCTCTGCTTTCGTTATGTCTGTGGTCTGGACTGAAAGAACATTGATTTACAGCAATTTCACAATTTCTGCCTTTAGTGCGGCAAAAAAAGAAAGAAAAAAAACTTTTCAAGTTGGATGAGGAGCCAAAAGCTGGTCCTGTGGTCCTGAGACTCATAGGGAGTCTACAGTGTAGCCTATGTAAGTGATTACATCGTAGGCAATTGCCTACATTTATGCTTGTCCTGGTGCTTTATGTGTTAATTAGTGCGTTATGTCCTGTTGTTTTACATGCAATGGAAGCTGATAGGAAAAAATAACATGCTAGGACTTTATTCCCTCCCTTTTGTTGTGGTAATGTTTTGGGGTGCACATATAATTATGACTCGAGTTTTTCTGCTTTTTTGGACATTCCCCATTCCAATATTCTTAACATCTCATTTCAGGAAATTTGCGAGTCCTTATATTGAACCTATGATTATTATTTCTCATCCCGAGATCTGATTGTTTTTCTCTCACTGATAAATTAACAAAACTGAAGCAAAAAAAGTAGCTGGAAATGTACAGGAGGAATCGAGGGTGCTGAACAGGCTAATCGCATTCCTCAAACCGACGTGTAGTTACAGTTCCCAGGAGGAGCACATAAGGTTATATCGTATGTTATGTTGTAGGGTTCCTGTAAAGTGGTTTTTAAAATCAGAATTTTTAAAACCAAGAATAAACACCTCACAGGTAGAACAAAGCAAAATGAGACATAGTCACACTGGTTTTGTATTATATGCAAAACCATTCCAACAATTACTGCAAACCATTTCTAGATGCAAAACATCAGCAAAAGCAAAAAAGCCTTAAAAAGATGCATTTGAGCACAAACAGATGCTAAATGACAGCAAAGAAACACAAAATGATCATTAGATGATGGAGGTACCTGCAAATAGATGAAAAATGACCTCAAACACATAAAATTCAAACCTCCAAAGAGGTACAAAGACAGACTTTTGGTGTGTCTTTTGCACTTGTAAGTTGGAGGTTTGTGGAGATTGTGCCAAGTTGTCTAACAGTTAACATCAACCAGTAACCAGTGAGCTGTTTTTTCTTTTAATTATTATTATTATTATTATTGTTATTATCATCATCATTATTATTATTATTATTTATGTTTTACAGCCGTGCTGGCCTTGAACAAAACAATGGACTGCATTTCTGTGGCACTGTGGTAGAGTCATCCACAAAAGCTTCTGCATATGAGATGATAACCTCTCCACCAGGACTGGTTGAGTCATTTTGCACTGTCGTTTTATATATGAAATGACATCTTTTAACCAAAGTGTGGCACACAGGTACATTTTAGGCCCCTGAAGGTTCTAAATCTGTATTAGAAATCATCACGTTGCCAAGCAACTACATAGCAACAGGATAAAATGATTTGCTTTTAGCATTTATGCACCTATAAAAACATTATATTGTTTTCAATTCACAGCCAACAGCACGAACAAGCCAAACAATGCTAGTATGTTAAGTGTAGCTGACCTGTTTGAGTAGGATTACGTGATATTTAAAGGATCTAGAATCTTGAAAAATAGTCTAAATGGCAAAATGAGCTGCTTTGAGCTAATAATAATGAATGGTAACTGTGAGCTATACTTAATACTACAGTAAACTTTGATATCGTCCATTTTTACCATCAAACCATCCATCCATGCTCAAACCTAGCTCAGCTCACCTTTGCGTGAAACGTAGGATACTTTAATATCAGAAAAGCCTCCCATCCACACGTTTGATCAAAACACTGCAAAAACTGACTTTTGCTATTTACCATTACCATGTATACAAATCACATTTTCAGCTTCTGCAGCAGTATTACATCAAAGACAAGCTCAGATAGGCCCTTGGGGCTCACCAACAGGTAGCAGAAAACTGTGATTTATTTTTTTAACTTCATGTTCAACCCGGGTTTGTATGAATCCAAAAACCACTCGGGATGCCTGTGTTCCCTGATAATTTAACACTTTTTTTTCTGTCTTTGATGGACTGGCAGCTGTGAAGTCCTGCTCTGTAATATCTCACATTAGTTCCAAAGGATCACTAATCACAGCTGTTCTGGTCAGAAACTGCAAAAAAAGACTGCAGTTGACTGAACTGGTAGTACATGGTGGCAAAAAAACAAAAAATTGTCCATTTAAAAGGTAACAGTCTCACTGGGAGTAACCCTCCAGCAATGACACATTTTGTACCTTCAAAAGCTTACGTTCAAGTTCAAATAACAGTAATACATATAATGCCTTTTCCTGTCACAAATGTCCATGTACTTGTTAGTGGAAGTTAAAAAAGAGGTATGCAGGTTATACTCTATGGACTGGGCGACCTTTGGTACAAGTACTTGTGTGTTCAGCTGTTGCTGGGCTTGATTGTACTTTGAACCTGAGGCACTAGGTAACAAAAGCAAGCACTTCTGTTCTATTTATCTTCATCTCTTCTTGTGTTTTCCCCCTATCTTTTGTCTTTCTGTCACCATGACTTTGTGCTAGTGTCAACGGCAAAGACGTGACTGTAATATTTACACTGAAATTAGTCTCAGAGCACACAAAGCCCATTAGATGATGAGTGCAGATGATCGACGAAGGGATGCGGGGGAAGGACTGGTGATTGATATAATGATGGTCTTCCGTTCCTTCTTGCTTCCACTTAATTGTATCGCTTGTCAATCAGCCCGGCTGTTGGCTCAGTCGCACGCAAATCAATTCCAGTGTTCCTCGAAGAGATATCCGCTCTTTCCGCTGCTCCTCCTCATCGAGAGATCTATATCTGTCTCGAGTCGGGGTCCGTGAGTAATTTTTGATTGACACGCCGGGGACACAAGAGACTGATGCCACACGTCACCTCGTTTGTGTCGATAACATATTGACCGCAGCGCAAAATAACAGCGCGCAGGAAACGTCTGTGTTAAATGTGAAATATTAGTGAGAAATTGCCTGTGTGTGCGGGGAGGATGTGTCATCAAGGTGCGTAAGCTGTGGAGGGTGGAAGAATAAAATAGAAGGAGCTTTGTTTAATAAGGGCATGTGTCCTTATTATCCTTGTCCTGCAAGCTGCCCAGATTTGTCCTTGAAAGAGGCAAATGACCAAAGACTGAAAAAAAGGAGCAGGACAGTTCAGCGATTGTTCCAGCATGTATTCAAACTGTGACAGTGCCAAGCAAACACAACGCCTCCGCGGACCAAGCTCTGTATTTGTCCCTCAATTTTTGTTATATATATTTTGACTTATAGTCGGGTTTTTGGTTGTTTGTGCATGCGCTCTTGTTTACTGTATGATATTGTATTCACAAGGTCTTCTGTGCCTGTGCTTTGACTTTGAGTCAGGAAATAAAGGGATGAAGCGCCTGAGGACAAGTCATTCAGAGCGCGGATGATGAGTGCAGCTCTGTTTGGAAACAGAGGAAATTCATAGCAGCACAGAAGCAACATCAGGGCTGAAAGTTCCACGTTAACCCCCAAACTGCTGGGAAACGTGTCTGGAAATGGTGCAACGCAATATAATATTAGCAGAATATTATAAACGCTTGTAAAAGCAATGACCGCCCTTATGAAATATCTGAGGCCTATTCATTTTGTGCGTTACCGCTGGTTCTGTTTGATTGTTAAATAATTAATCTAAAATTATAGCCACAGTGTGATGTGTGATTTAGCAGCACTCGCTGCCTTTCGCTGCTCTCTCTCTGTCTCTCTCTCTGTCTCTGGCTAATATTTTGACTGTTTCCCCAGTGCTATAATTGTTTCACCAGGGTATTATTGTGCAGCCTTTGCCGAAGCTGAAATTAAAGTGTGTACGAGTGCTCAATTTAAAAGAGGTGCTCGCGCCAGCAAAGCAGGGACAACGCACACACCAGTCTTCTGCATGTGCTGTAGAAGAAATTTGCAGTAGCTGAGTGTACGCTGCAGCGGAATGATTCATACGATCAAATGAAACCCTTAGGCTTAGTAATCTGACCCCCTTTCTGTCTTCCCCACTGAGACCGTGACACACTGTGGGCTGCTTGTGCGCCAGGATCACGCAGCTGCTCTGTGTTTTCCACTAAATGTGTTAGTCTGACTGCTACATGTAGCGAGATGGGAATAATCTGACTAAAACTAATTTGGTGTAATTCACCCTGATGCCATGGAGTCTTACAAATATAATCTCACTCTTCTTCAGTGTTGCCAGGGATGCCAGGTTATAACTCACCTGCAGTTGTCCCGAGGTGAATAAGGGGAAGGGAGAAGATTGGGTGCATTAGTACAGTGCCGATCACAAAACAGATGTAGTCTGAGACGAGGCAGTCGACAGAACGCCCTGAAAAAAAAATGTTTGAACTTTTGATTTTTTTTGTTGCTAGAGTGAAGCGTGGCTGAAATGATCGATATTGGACAAGGTAGTGCCGCGGGGCAGTGATGCACACTGTGCTGTTCAGCTGCGGCCTGGTTCCAGTAAATCACTGCTTTTTATTTTATTTTTATAACCCCTGAAACACTAAGAATGTACTCAGTTTCCCTTCCTTTATATAAGCATATAAGCAAAGCAATAGCTTACGTTAAGAGCTTTTTATTCAACATTATTGGCTCATTGAGGCTACAAAATTAACTCCATGGGAAAAATCATCCCCTTCAGCTTTTATTCTTATTGATGAATAACCCTCCAAAATCTGTACACCGGTCCCACTTCCCCAGTTTATTTCAGTCAGCAGAAAGTATACCAGCAGTTTGATTACAGTTACATTGGAATACTTATTAAGTCATCTAAAATATTTCCAGTTAACTGACTTAGTTTTCAGTCACTTGTTTTTTCATTTTAATTACACAAAGCCAGTGCAGCAGGTACAAGTAATCTAACTATACCTTCTCAAATTACATACCGCAGTTACCGCTAATTAAATGCAATCATATTTCATTTTGTCTGGAATTCTTGATAAATATCAGCTTGGCAGATTGAAATGTACTTTTTTTTTACAATGAGCAGAGCAGCAGTCTTCATATTCCTGTCCCTGTCCTACCACAGTATGAATGATTAACTCAGCAACTCACCCTCACAACCCTTCTGATAAACATTAACTCTTTGAGTGCCAACCCTAACCCTAACCTTACCCCTAACCCCGGGAAGAATAGGAACAGGAACAACTTTGGCCTTCACCAAATCTAAGGTTATAGTTACCACTTACGATGACATTAATGGTAAATTAAACACAACAGCTGAACGAATGAAATGCAGTCATATGAAAAAGAAAATGTTCACATCACTGCATAGAGTGCTGTGAAAAACTTCCTTTTCATATGACTAAGTACAGCCTATGAGCCAGTAACTTGTAAAAGCACCTTCAGCAGCACTAACATGAAGTAATCATTTTCTGTGTGACTTTAGAAGTCTTGTACGTCTTTGAGGGGGAATTTTGACCCGCTCTTCTCTGCAGCATTGCTTTAGTTTTTTTGAGATATGCCCCGATCCTTTTCTTTTCCATCGATTCTGTTGTAGATTGGCAGCTGTGCTTGGGTTCATTGTGCTGGCCAGGCTTTAGCTGTCATACAGGGCCTCACATTTCTAGAATACTTTGGAGTTCATTGTTGACGTAAAAACTGCAAAGCATCCAGGTGCTGTGGCTGCTAAACAAGCCCAAATCATCATCCCTCCACCACCGTGCTTCACATCTTGTTGAGACGTCCAGTCCTGGAAAAACTGTGGCATTGTGGTAACACACACAGCTGAGTCCTTCAGACCAGCAACCACCAACACCCACTTCTTTTACAGATGTGGTCACTTGCTGATCAATTATTAAATTGCATTTGATTAACAGCACCTGGCTGCCACTTACCCACTTCCTAGAGGCAGTAAGAGGCTGTAAAAGAACTCATTATCATAGCATCCATAATATTTTAGCTAATCTCTGTAATTTGCTACTGCAAACCTGGAACTTCCACTCTATGTATACCACGTATATTAATACTAATGGAAAAGTACAGACTATAGAAGACGCACATAGTAGATACTGTATAAGTAATCCCATACCTTTAAGTAGAGAGTAATCAGTAATCACCTTAAATATTTTGGTTTTATCAACCCAAAAAGAAAAAAATAACAGTGATAAAAAGAAGTTTAGAAAAAAATAATGCCACTAAATCTATTTAATTACTCAGTTTATCTGCTGTGAAATTCCCTATAATTAAAATTAAAGGATAAACTCTCTCTCCTCTGAAATAATCTCTTAATTTGGGCCAATGTCATAGACAGCATAGAGGCTACACTATAGCCAACCCTGCTATGAGTACTCAGCAGCAGAAGCTTACGCAACTAATCTACGGTCTAGCGGGGATGCAGGAAGCTGCACATGAGCAAGTGTCCCACTGTAATAATCTACTAATGTACTGCTGGCATTCTGCCACCTACAGTAATCAGGCGTCATGATTTATGTAGAATGTAGGTATTAGTGAGCCTGAGATACTTTTTTATCCTCCACTAACATATTCTATTGACATGTCTGTTAGACGCTGGCATTCACTCCTTTTATGTAATTTACAGTTAATTTTCAGCAGTCCCAGCATCAGCATCCATTCTTCTCCCATCTTCCACACTATACATTGCTGTCGCTGCAATTGAAATCTCACTGTGTGTCTGTGTATGTGTATGTGTGTGTCACAGTTTTACTGCCACCTCTGATGACTTTGGACATGAAGGCGTCCCAGCTGTCACAGTACTCATACTGTCGGTGCCTAGGAGACAAGAAGGAGAAAAGTGTGCTCCTATTTCTTTGTCTTTTTGTGCTGATCCGTGTGCGTCTGTGTGTGTTTGTGTGTGTATGTTTTTACTCATGCCCCTGTGCATACAGCATGGCTCTTCTACGATACTGTTCCACGTAGTGTTTGCCCAGGCCTTCCAGGAGCAGGAATGTCTTGACGATATTATCAGTCAACTGCCCCCTTCAGGTAAATGTTATCAGCCTTAATGTTGTGCTGAAGAAACGATAACACAGTGTTGCAGCCAGCAGAGATGACAAGCCAGCATCCAATCTGCATATCAAAGCCTCGGCTAAATTCCTCTGCCATCTGTGTGCTTTTGTGTGCGTGTGTATGTGTGTTCGAGCAATCGCCAGAGCTGCACATGCTCACGCACAGACATGCATTTTAAATGCGTGCTGCGCTGCCATTTTTCTGCGGTCTCAAAAGCAAGTTTTTTTCGACTGTCACAATTGCGGTTCATCACTGATAAACTCATTGAAGAAAAAAGCAGTTAATTACTCGGGCATAAACTCCTCAGAAAACCTGATCCTGCTCTGTATTTCTATGGGAAAGCAGGCTTTGATACCATCTGTCATCTTGTCTCTTTGCTTTGAAGGGACTGTCACTCAGAGGCAGGCTTTACTCTGTCTCTGTCTGGACACAGTACACCTCAGCAGTGACGTGACAATGGCAGCAGGCATTGATTCATCTGGCCTGAGTCCGGCCCCTCCACGGTGCTATTACTGCGAGCCAGATGCTGGAAGCAGAGGCACAGAGGGTGGCTGGAAATGAGCCCTTAATGTCTTCTGAGAGTCAGTGTCATGTGTCCTGTGTTTGGTATTGTGTACTCGGCCAATCCACGTTAAAGCTTCCACGCTTGTATTCGTTGTTCGTTTGCTTTCAGGACGCAAGATACAAATCAAGCAGGACCTGTAAACAAAAGTCACACTTCCTCACATCTCATTTTTTACTGGACAGAGTTTTAGAAAGCTGTCATCTTGTCAAGACAGAAATTCTGGCAGAAGGGCGACTTTAAATAAATCTTAACTTCAGTCCCTTTAACTCCAGCCAAGAATCGTGGACTAATTTACTTGCTGTGCTGTTTATACCAGCGTAGGAGCGTGTGGAGAAAACGCTTGAGTCTGAGGATCAGTCCTTGCAGTTTTTTTTCCTTTTGCTCAGCTCATCTCGCAATTTGGTCTTTGCACATTTGGACTGTTTACAGCGATAGGCCTAGATGCAGTTTCGCTTCTAAGGAGCGGCACGGCATGCCTCGGTCCAGTTAGTTGAGCCTGTGTGCTCAGGATGAACAAAGCCAAGGTACTGGTGAAAGCGTTGCTAGTCGTTTTAATTAAAGGAGAAGGAGTCTTTATTTCTGGACTTATTCTGAAGGGGGGAAACAAACCTAATCTGTTCTCCTGCCATGGTGCAGGACAGCTCTGGTTTTAGCAAAGTTTCCAACGTTTTATCGTTTGTTGGAGCTCCGCTCTGGTTTGCAGCAGAGCTCAAGGCCTCTTCTGTGATCTTCCTTCTTTTTTTTTTCTTGCCTTCAATAGCCATTAAAGCTCATTGTCTCATCACACTGTCCTGGCAGCAGGAACTGATCCCTTTTGTAAGCTGCAGTTAGTGTCAGGAAAAAACACCTTTAGACTGTAATGAAGCAGGAGGTAAAATACCATGATCAACCATTGCTTTTCAGCATTCCTGATTGTCAGGTTTAATTATAGCACTGCAAGGTCCTTGGCTGTTTTTTTGTTTGTTTTTTTGCAGCATTTATCTCATTTCTTGAGCTCACCATCTAGAGCCATCTGTGTCAGTTCTTGGACACTTGGTCTAATTAGGCCTTCTCTCCCCCTGAAGAGTCACCCTCTAAGGGAAGCATTCAGGAGCGTGGTGTTACGAGGGCATGTTGTGATACGTAATTAGCAACCAGCGGAGTGGCAGCTAAGTTTACAGAGGGAAAGAGGACAGCTGTCAGTGCACTTGCTAAGGTATAGATGTAGATTAAACATCTGTGCCACACCGCTGCGTACCGCACGAGCTCGATTAAAGTAGAAAGTTTTGCTCTCACAATTCAATATCTGCATATTCCCCCAAGTTTTAGCCGTGGACATCCTGTGTAGAGGGGAGAAAAATCCAGGGTGGGTACTCGAAACAAGTGAAGCAGCCAGTCTCAGATGGGAAGATTAAAAAGTCAAACACAGCACCCGTGTCTCAACATGAATAGATGCCTAACATGAATCGCAATGAGAAAAAAACTATACTGAACTGTGAGTCTTTCTCTCCACCTTTTAGGAATGGATGTCTAAGAACTGATCATAATTTACAAGTGATGACAGCATGTAATTTGTTCCACTGGGATGTGCTGATTTAGTGGCACAATAATATTCTCAGTTGCTCTTTTTTTGTTTTTTTACTGGCCACACTTCAGTTTCATTACAGTTTATAGGGGCCCTCTTGGCATGTTAGCGCTCTCTGCTGAAATAAAAACAACAAAGCAGGGCTCTAGACTAACTTTTTGACATGGGCGCACCGGTACGCCTAACTTTAAAAAGTTAGGCGTACCGGCACAAAAGTTAGGCGCACTCAAATTTTTCAACCGCATCGCTTAACACCGCAGTTTTACATGTGCACTTTCTTTGGGGGGGGGGAAGTCCATACAGACAATATTAATTTCTAAATTATTAACTAACAAACTTGTGCTTAAAGTGCTTTGTCAATATTGTAGAAAATGTTAAAAACTTAATCATCATCTTGGCCTCCTCTGACGACCTGTTTGCTGCTGTCTGCTGCTGAAAGGCCGTGGGGAGAGGGGACACTTGGGCAGTGCATTTACTGCAGCATATAATGTGTTTTCTGGATACACTGTGCTTTTTCAGCATTCAAATATTGATGGCACCGTGTCAGAGCACTGGCTATGAATTTCAGACAGATCAGGCCTTAACTTAACAAAAAAGTTATCAATAGTTCTTTTCATCTTTTCTTATTACCCACAGCTACAGTACATCCACTTCTCTCAGGCCTAGGCTGCTCACTAGGGCTGAGTATCATCACTGATTTCTATAATCCATTCAATTCCGGTTCTCAAAGTCCTGATTTGATTCAATTTAGCCTCAGACAGTCAGAAATATTATAATTCTGATCATTTATCAGTACTGATACACATGAGACTTCATCAGAATTGTGAAAATCACAGCAGATGCCTTTGTGTGAAAGTAACTGAGAATAAAACACAGGAAAACATGAAGGAGATTTTCCTGGTCTGGCTTTTTATAGCAGATAACCTTAAAAATATTCTGCAATTTTGCATAATTTTAAGAAATTTAAATTTCTTCAGTATTGAACAGCAGAAATTAGGCTTTCTTGTCCGAGGTCATTTAAGTGAAAAAAGAAAAAGCGCTGTAAACAACGCTAGACTGGTGGGTAATAAGCGAATGAATAATGCAGAAAACAGATTTGAGACGGGAAACTGTTCCTGAAGTACAGAGAGAGAGAGAGCTGTGCAGGAAGTGTGATTTTTATCGTGGTGGAAGCAAAACAGCAAAAGTCAGAGGGAATTCATGACGACATTGATCAAATGTGAAGCGCAGTTTGCTGCTTCTTTTGCTGCAGGCTCGGTGAATTTTGGTTGGAGAGAAGCAAAACCTGCAGCTCAGAATCAGCGCAAAAAGACGTAAACACAGCGCGGACCCGAAGAATCGCTAAGCTCCGACAGCGTGTCCGTGTTCAGGCCGTCGGGTGAGAAAGCCGAGAAAGACGAAGCTGATTCTGATGTGTTGGGTCCGCTCCGTGTTTAGGTCTTTGTGTGGAATCCGTTAATGAATTGATATCGCTTTATTCAAGCTACTCACCTCTCTCTTCCACCTGCACTTTCAACTGGACCACGGCCAATCAGAGAGGTCCCGCCCCTGACTATCTCTGATTGGTTTAGTCCACGATAGGGGCATAATGTGTGTCTGTTGTTGACCACACGGAGAGTTGCAGAGATTTTTTTTTTGTTACCAGAACAGTTGGTCGCACCTGTGCGACCAAATATTTATTTTTAGTCGCACCACTGAAAAATTTGGTCGCATTTGCGACCAAATTGGTCGCACTCTAGAGCCCTGCAAAGACAATCGTTACATAATTTGACAAAGTGACAACAAGTGCGGTAATGTGACTTTGGAGGCTTCTCATTCAGAAAATAGACAAATCTACTGGAAGAAAGACTTGCTTGCCTGCATTAGTGCTGGAGGGACCAAGCATAGATTTTAAAAGACGGATGCAGCCACAGTTACATGACCGGCTGGTATGCAGACTCACATTTTGATGCCTTAAATTTATTTTTATGACCATGCCCATATCTTTTATTTTTGAAGATATTTAGACAAAAGTGTGGAGTTGTTGTTGCTGGCTGATGCTTGCAAGCTGCATTGTATGGCTACATGGATACAACAGATACAATAACACAATTTCACTCGCAAAAACTGATTGCAATGGAAGACTTCTTGAATGAGCTGTGCAACCAAATGAGTGAAGGCCTAGCAGATGGCTGTATTTGCATTGGCGACCGCCTTCCAGTCAAATCTGCCACATCTCTTATAATGTAAATTTTAAGCCTTAGTCAAATTTTACCTGCTGAATTATAAACAAAATCTTTACTCAAACATTTTGATGGGAGCCTGAAGTGGTCATTCAGTGAATTGCAGTTTTTTGGAACTTCTGCTTAGGCCTCAGTCACACAGGCCTAAAGATTAGTCAGAGAATACCTGGCAGCCACTGGTTGCTAAGGAAAAATAAGTATTTCCCGGTTGTCGAGTGGTTGATTCAAGTTGCTGGCAGCTGCCAAGTGAAACTGGTAACAAAACTGGTTGCGCTGCATACTTCATTGTGATTGTTTCCTCACTAACACAGTGTCACTGTTGCCTGTAGTTTGCATAAAAGATGCAGTTGAGTTGTCAAGAAAAACTTTAACTAACTAACTTTAATTAACTCTCTAAGCTGTAGTGAAGCTTGAAATTTGCAATAGAGAATATTAGCTTTCAAACTGAAAGTTTACCACTGCAAACAGCACATTACAAACAACACAAATTTAACTTTGAATAAAAATGTTTTTAGCTATCAGTTTGACTGCTGCTTAGCAAGACAAGTCACTGTCTGCCATGCTAACTACTGGGAACCTGCTATTGACTGGAGCTCGCAAAGAGTTTCTTGGTGCAAGTTTTACTGGTAGAAACCTCCATTTACCATTCACCAACCAGTCAAAGAATACACTTTTTTCCCATAGAGACTGGTGGCTGTGGGTGACTGACTGGTCTCTAGCCCTGTGCGATTGGGGCCTTAGGTTGCAGCTTTGCATGCATGTAATAATAATAATAATAATACATTTTATTTGAGGGCGCCTTTCAGAAACCCAAGGTCACCTTACAAAAAACACAATTAATAAAAGCAACAATAGTCATAAAATACATAAAATAAGTTAAAATTACAAAACAGAGCGTGACAACAGATAAAATCAGCATTAAAGCGAATAAGCCAGTTTAAACAGATGTGTTTTGAGCTGTGTCTTAAATACGGAGAGGGAGTCAATATACATGTGTATACAGAACGGCTAAATCTCCTTTGGCTAACAAAATGTTTGCAAAATGTTACAGTCTGCATTTGCACAAATGTAGTTCTTGGTCACCCAAGTCCATCATTTCCTCTACTTTTAGCGCTGGTTTGGAGGAAACATATATCTCTTTAATAACTAAAGGCCCCACTGTGTTCACCAGCTAGTTGTTCACTGTGCTGGTGTTGAACAGTTAAAGCACAAATTGATTTTAAAGATTTTTGTGAAAACAACCGCCGCCTGCAGCAGTCAGCTAAACAAAGAGCTGAAATTACTGTAAAGCTACGAAGCACTATAGATTTATTGGCAAGTCCTCTCAGGTTGTCAGTGTTTTTCTGTTGCCCTTTACAACTCAGTTGCTATAAAACGTAAATATATTTAGAAGTTGAGCAGTGAATGATTTACAGTCTGACAGTTTTTTTGTGTCCTCATCATTTGCAGGAGAATCACGATACATCAACCCATCAGTTTCAAAGCAAATGTTTTTTTCAGCCAAAAGAAGTACAAAAAAATGACAGTGGGATTATTTGAATGTTGGGAGTGTTTTGGCCCTATACCATCTCCCCAGCCACACAGATTATTAATGTCAGTGGGGTGTGGATATAGAAAGGATAAAGAAAAGACCATATGGCTGAGCTCACCAAAGGATTATGATTTGTTGTTGTTTGCAAAAAAGAAAAAAAAGAAAAAGAGAGGGAGAGGCAGGAAAAGTGACTTCAGCATTGTTAGGCCCTGCGAGGAGAAGCAGCTTGGCAAAATTGCACGGATTAGTGTGCTGCAAGCGATGGTGCTTCTCTACCAACTGTGATGATGTGCTGTGTGTTCGCTTAACTCAGTGTAGGGCTATGGAGGAGGGGGGAGGTGGTAGTGGCAAGGGGTGGTGGTAGCGGTGGGGGCATTTACGGTGTTTGCCTAGTGCCAATTCAAATATGAGCTTTGGAGTTTCAGTTCTTGCCCACGCACGAGCTAACTTCAGAGGGGGCGTGGCTGACTCATCATTCAAAGTAATGGTCCGGTAAAATCATAGCCTAGAGTCTAAATCGAGGCAGGGTTTTCACCTTTAATTCTACATGTCCTCCCCTACTTCACTGTCAATGAACAACTCAAGCAGGGAGACCGCTTAAACATGCAGCACGCAACACTCCCTCCTCTAAATGTAAGAGTGTAACTCGTAATTTATCAGTCAGTCTGAAGAGAGGCTTTCGCATCTTTCATAGTGTGTAAGGAAACATTAAAAGCAGTTTGTTTGCGCTCTCACTGAATATACACTCCTTTATTCAGCTGTGCAGTAAATGGAAAAAGCTGCAGTTAAGTGCAGCAGATGTAAGAAAAGGCTTCACATTAAATATGCAAATATACACAGATTCCTTTTTTCCCCCCCCCCATGTATTTTTTATACGCTGAATTAAACGTGCATGCATCTGTCATGCTGTGTACATCATTAGTTACTGTTAGCTTGCTGTATTTGAAGCCAGTTTTTCTCGAGGCTGAAGAAAGAAGGAAAAAAAATTGGCATGTTACATGAAGATTTGCTGCTCGGTGCTCTTGTAGGAAAATGCGTGACGGTACACGAGGAACTGAGTGGCAGTTTGTGTCT
The DNA here is from genome assembly GCF_057381915.1 of Diplotaxodon limnothrissa. Classification (NCBI taxonomy): domain Eukaryota; kingdom Metazoa; phylum Chordata; class Actinopteri; order Cichliformes; family Cichlidae; genus Diplotaxodon; species Diplotaxodon limnothrissa. The sequence continues at coordinate 12,110,791 of NC_140603.1, read as the reverse complement.
CAGTGGCCAGTTTGGCTTCTTCACTTTTCAGCTTTTTTCCTTTTCTCTTTGTGAATCTAGAAGATAGTTTTACATTTTATATGTAAGCCTAACTCATAAAGAAACTGTCTATCTGGTCCATTTGTGACAGTGTTCCCAATTGTTTTTGGTTGTTGTAGTCATTCCTCCTATCCATACATGATTCTGGAGATCTCTTAATAATAGGATTTAAATGTAGGAGACGCAGAACTAAATCTAATGCACCCCAAAGGTTCAGCTAAAACTAATAAGAGGTTTTAACACTGAGTGCCTTTTCCTAATGTTAGCCATGTTGCTCCAAGCAACGCCGGTCTGTCAGTTGGTTGCTTTGCTCATTTTCAATTGATTACCATGAAAACAGACATGCTCCCCACAAGTGGCTCCCAAGTAGGAGTGGGTGATATAGCCTCAAAATTATAATATATATACAATATTTCACGAAGATTTGTGATAATGATATTTCTGATAATCTAAAAGAAAGAAAATACTGAAAAAAGTAATGTTTTATTGATGCTTGTGGCTCGCAGAGCGCATGCTTTTTTAAGTGTATGTAAGGGAAGGGCTTTTTCCATCCTTTTCCAATGAGCTGCTATCACTGATGACACACTTCCTAATTTGAAGTGTGAATCTACTGAAGCAAGTTGCCAGCAGCAGCAGCATTATAGTGCAATCATAGTGACATAGAGTAAGGCAAATGTAATAATAATAATAATAATAATGGATTGGATTTATATAGCGCTTTTCAAGTCACCCAAAGCGCTTTAAGCAGTAAAAATGTAAAATAAATGCTTAAGGCTTTAGTTTAACAGTAAAAAAAAGCAACTTAATCTTGGAACCGATCAGAACGTGGAGCCTGCACAACTTTGTAACATCTTGGCTTGATCTTTCTCGTCCTAATTTCCCACCAGGTAACCACAACGGTCATTTCCATCCACTGTTTGCTTTTCTTGTCATATGGAGTGCAACTAGTGAGTGTCTCACTATATTGTTTGTGTCTCTGGGCCACCTCCCCCTCATTTACTGTCAGTGTTTAACCCAATGAACATACATGACCTTTCACTCCTGCTGGATAAAATGAAAATTACCACTTGTGCAAATGACATTCTACCTGCTGGGCTGTTTAAAAATGCTCTCTCTGCCACTGGCCCCTCTATTGTAGAGATATGCAATGCCTCTCTGTGGTCCCTAGGTTCTGTAAGCATGCTGTTGTTGAGCCGATATTAAAAAAGAGCAGTTTGGATCCAGCTCAGCTGAAGAATTATAGGCCTATCTCTAAGCTTCCATTATTGTCGAAAGTTCTGGAAAAAGTAGTTGCAGATCAACTTTCCACTTTTTTAGAAAAACATGAAATGTATGACAAATTTCAGTCGGATTTCCGTAAAAGTCACTCAACAGAAACCGCATTACTTAAAGTCTCTAGTGACATTATGGTGTCAGCTGACTCCGGAGCATCCTCAGTCATGGTTTTGTTGGACTTGACATCTGCCTTTGACACCATTGACATACCATCCTGATTAACAGGCTCTGGGACGTAGTCGGTGTGTCCGGTCTGGCTTTGAAGTGGTTTCAGTCGTACCTCTCCAACAGATCTTTTAGTGTTTTTGCAAATCAGTTTATGTCACATTCTAGGATCTGACATGTGGGGTACCGCAGGGTTCAGTTCTGGGTCCTCTTCTTTTTCTTTTGTATATGTAGGACTTATAATTAGGCAGTTCCCTGAGGTGTCTTATCACTTCTATGCTGATGATATTAAGCTCTATTGCTCTTTTAAGCCAATGGAAGTCCATAAACTGTCCTCTTTAATAAATGTTTTGCTTCCATTGAACAGTGGCTTGGTGACAACTACTGTTGAACTCTGAGAAGTCAGAAACATTAATTATTTCCCCCGACAACCAGATATCTCTAATCAAACAGCATCTTGGTTCTCTTGGCTCATCTGTTCACCCGAGCCTCAGGTACCTCGGTGTGATGTTTGATTCTACCATGTCCCTAGAACAACACTCTCGCCAGTTAATTAGGAACTGCCTTTTTCAGCTAAGAAACATCTCCAAACTGCGAACTTTGCTGTCTAAATCTGAGTTAGAAATGGTTATTCATGCTTTTATTTCATCTCGCTTAGATTATTGTAACAGCCTTTTTCTTTGTTTGAGCAAAAGGAATCTTGACCGTCTCCAGTTAGTCCAGAATGCTGCTGCAAGGATTTTAACTAAAACACGAAAAAGAGAGCCCATTACACCAGTGTTACGTTCATTACACTGGCTTCCAGTACATTTCAGAATTCATTTTAAAATCTTAGTACTGACTTTTAAAGCTTTGAATTGTGATGCCCCTGCCTACATTTCAGATCTTTAGAACCCCACGCTCCCTCTCGCAGCCTGAGATCATCTAATCAAAGGCTGTTGGTAGTCCCACAAACCCGTTTTAAGACCAGAGGTGATAGATCTTTTAGAGCGGTGGCCCCCAGGTTGTGGAATGCTCTCCCTCCATCATTACGTTGCCTTGATCGTATTTATTCTTTTAAAAAGCAGCTTAAGACTCATTTATTTAGATTGTCTTTTAATTAGATTTGTTCTGTATGTTTGATTTTTGATGTATTTTATGTATTTCTGTTTTTATATTACTGTGAAGCATTTTGTGGATTTTATCCTGTGAAAAGTGCAATATGAATAAACTGATTGATCGATTGATGAGAAAGGAGGAGGAAGGAAAACAGCGACTTCATCCATGTAGCCTAATGTTTAAATACGGAATTAATTGTTTTTTATTACTAATTTTTATTTAATATTTAAATGACTAATATCATTAACTTTGTCCTTTAATATCTTTGGTATGCTAAAATCAGTAAGCGTGATGTTCCACACCTGGACTCTGACAGCACCTTTTAGGCATTTCTCCTTTACCTCTTCATTCCTCTTCCAGCTTTTTCAGTTTTATTTCCTCATTCGCCTCTCTTCTGCTTCGTATCTAACCCTCCCCAGGCTGTTTCCTGTTTTTCTCTGTCCCTTTTTTTCTTCCCGTCACTTCTTTTAACCATCACTCCTCTTTCCTCCAGCCACACCCATCAATCTCTGGTCTTGGGAGAACTGAAAGCGAGAGGCGAGCCCTGCTTTCCCTCCCTCCAACAACACCTCCGTCCTCTCATTTTCTCCTGATATAATATGAGTGATTCAGCTGGAAGGAAATGGCTCAGTGTGCCGTATTTGCTGCCCCTCTGCTCCTCTCCTGTGAGTTTCCTGACCCACTTACCCTCCCAGCTTTCACATCTCTGGAAAATCTGAATCTGTCATATATTGTTCCTCCTTTTTGCAAAAACTTGTTTTCCTCTGCTCATAAAGCCTCTCAGACGGCCCCTATAAATGCTTTACGAGCTCAGTTTTGTTGCTTTCCACCATTTTTCATTTCTGCGGTTTCCTTTTGTATCTGTGAGGATTTAATGGTGGCACAATGGCAAAAACAAGTTGAAACCTGACAGGTTGAAGGAGTAAGATGCATCCTCTTTTTGTTTTCTGGTCTTATGAAACAGAACAACACGACTCGTGTTAGTGAGATCCCATCAGTTTCTCCAGGATAATTTCCTCGTTCCATCTAATTTGTTCCCTTTCACTGTTTCTCACCCTCTTCTATATTTCTGTATCCATCTCTGTGTTTTTCACTGAACGTCTCTGCAGCAGTGCTCCACATCTTTATGTAGGGAGTCCATCTTCCCTCCCTGTGCACCCTTGCCATGCTAGTCCCATGGCTCCAGGGTTTTCCTATGTGTATTTATTATGTATTTATAGGCACTGAGCACTGTTTTTCTATCTGCTTATCAACAGCCACCATGTACCCCACCCACCAATTTACCAGACACAGCCCTGGGATTTCAGGGCACCACAGGCCCTGGCTGCAGCCACTCAGACCTTGATCCCCGTTCTCTCTGTCTTTCATTTAAAAATAAATAAATAAAACTTTTCCCAAATCCCTTGATTTGTGCCATACCTATTTATGCTTTTTCCCAACACCCATTTTTTTTTATTACTTTTCTTTCTTTTACCATCTTTCCCTGCTAACCCACTTCCTTGGCTTTCTGCCTCTCCCTTCTTAGTCAGTGTTCTGCTCTGCTGTTTCACAGAGGTTCGTTGCTCTCAGACTCCCAATCCCTTGCTGCCCCTGTTTTTGTTTTGTTTTGTTTTTTTTTGCCAGGAACTACAGAAAAGAACTTGCTTAAGCGCTCAGCTCTTCTATTCCTGTCGACCACGTATTGCTTTAGGTATGAGGTGTGAGCTGTGATCAACAGAGATTTGGGTGCCATAAATCACACGTGCTAGTCAGCTACCATGTTGCATGTTGCTAAATCAAGTCAGTGTGCATTTTCCCATGTTTATGATTTTGCAACAACACATTAGTCAAAGAGGAGACACGCACATAAGCGCACAAGTTGGATCCTGCTACAGTGGCATGCCACCACCTTCTTAAGCAGGCGGCAAACAGTATAATTACACTAATTGTCTCAGCAATAAATTTCAATTCAGACATGAAAGAATTTGGAGGGGGCTGCATTACTAATTACTCGCATAGTTTGCAGAGTGTTGGGACAGAGACAGAGCTTTAATGTCAGGAACTGGCACAGTGGTGGATGGTGGATAATTTTAAGCTAGAATTGATTAAAGAAACTCACAAGTCGAGGCAGAGTTAAATTAAATAGTGCACAGCAGGCACATGATTAAAAAAAACCTTGTTGGTTGTTTGTAGTGCGCTGTGTGCTGGAAGTAGTGAGAGAAGGAGACAGAGATAGAAACGACTTGGGAGGTAGACAGAATGAACTGTTTGTCTCCTCACGCCTAATTCGGCTTCTCAGAAGGGGACGAGCCACGACAAGATTTGGTGACATCTTTTATTGAAAGTAGTCACGTGCTTGACATTATATAGTTCCCAAATTTTTCCTAAGAAATAAATCAGCTGGTACCGGTACCGGTTCGTGAGTCGTTTGTTACCGGGCCGCGAGAGTTGAGGCTCGGGTGTGAAATTTATGGTTTTCAGGGCTTTTATCGTTAACTCGGTCTTTTCCCGTGTTGTGGTTCCGCGTCTTATTTTGAAAGAAATATTTACACGTTACCATAGCGACCAGAGAGCATTAAGGGGCAGAGAGGAGGATGTTACTCTCTGTTGTTGGCGCATTTCAGGAGGACGCTGCTAATGAAGTTAAACAATTACACAGTGAATTACCCTTTATTAATATATTTGCAAAATACCACCGTTTTTGTCTTGGTTGGATCATTTTATTTTGTTGTATTTATCCACCAGTGAAAATATTGCCTGACATCAAACCGGTCCGTGGCGCAAAAAAGGTTGGGGACCGCTGATTTAGTTAATAATGTTACTCCATAAGCAGCTGGCCGTGCTATTTTCTATGCAGCAAGGTCGGAAAACGATGTTTCGGACTCTTATCAAGAGTTAGATGGGAAAATCAAAATGTGTCTCGTGTACACAGTGAAGCAGCTGTTTTGTTGTTCTTGAATAGTGAACAGAAAAACATTATTTGAAGTCATTAAACAAAGATTTATATTTGTAGTTTTTTTTTTTTTTTTTTTTTTTTTCATCATTGTTTTTATTGCAGATTTTCCTTTAACACGACAGTGTCTCGACAGTAGACACAGAACAACAAAACAGTACAAACACAAAACGTACACAACAGCTCTTAAATAAGGCATAATACAAGATACAAAATACAAAATATAACATACAAGAGGTGGTGAGTCAGTCTTACAGCGCCCGGGTGGTGATCACGTGTGTAGTAGTCCTTTGAATAAGATAGCGGAAAGGTCCGGTCCAATATAGTCCAAAAAGGGGTGCCACATCCCATAGAACTGACCCACACTGTGGTGTATAACGTGTGTGAGGTATTCCAGAGGAATCAGTTCAAAAACTATTTTGCGCCAGCCACAGACAGTGGGAGTCCTATCGTTGATCCATTGTAAGAGGATATTTTTCCTGGCTGCAAATGTTAGAGTGTTATACAATCTTTTGTTGGCCGCCGCTTTTAGGCGGTCACTTGGAAGACCTAGAATCAGGGACAAAGGGTCCATCTCTATATCAACGTGGAAGATTTTCCCCAGTTCACCTGTAATGTCAGCCCAGTATTCTTGAAGCTTATAACAGGACCAAAAACAGTGAGTTAAAGTCCCTACATCAGTTTTGCACTTAAGACACACAGGGGAAAGAGAGCGGCTGAAGAGGTGTCTGCGGTGAGGGGATACGTGTAATCTGTGTAAAATCTTAAATTGGATTGCTCTTGTCCGAGTACAAATTGAAATCCTTTTTGCGAGAGACCAAACGGTATCCCACTTATCTTCATCTATGGTTACCGACAGTTCCCTCTCCCACACACCTCTAATCCCCTGCGCATCAGTGGTAGTCAAAGCATTAAGCACATGGTAAAATGAACTCAGAGACACCGTCAGCTGTTGCCCAAACAAAACCCTCTCAACATCAGATACTTCAGGGTGCTCAGCAAGGGTTGTATTGTGAGTGATATAGTGTCGTATTTGCAAAAAACGAAAGAAATCCTGTCTAGGCAAGCCGTAACTGTTGGTAAGCTGTTCAAACGACATGAGTTCACCACCCGAGAAAAGGTCACCAAGAGACTTAATATTCTTATCAGACCATCGTTGAAAGCCGGGGTCCAAAGAACCCGGAGGGAAAGCAGGGTTATTCATTATAGGGGTAAAGGTTGATGTTATTCTCGATCTTCCCTCAAGACGGCGGACAATTCGCCACGCTTTTAGGGTGTTGATTGTTACAGGATTTGTACAAAGGGCCTTAATTCCGTTAAAATCATTACAAAATAATAGATCGCTCAGTTTGCATTGTGACAGAGCTGTCTCAATATCCGACCAGATTGAGGTTTTACCCCTAACCCAGTCGCTCACAAATCTTAAATGGGCAGAAAGCTGATACAATCTAATATTAGGTAGATCCAAGCCGCCCCTGGAGCTTGGCAGATGCAACACTGCCATCTTGAGTCTGGGTCTGCGCTTGTTCCAGATGAAAGAGGTGAGCCAACCATTTATGTCCTTCAGTACTCTCTTAGAGAACAAGACGGGGATCATTTGGATAGGATACAATAGCCTGGGCAGCACATTCATTTTGATCAGGGCAATGCGTCCTAGCCAGGAGACAGGAAGTGACGCCCACCGCTCTAGGTCCTGTTTGAGTTTGCCAAATAAGGGTGTGAAGTTGGCTTTGTACAATTGGTCGAGAGACGGGGTAATAAAGATCCCCAAATACACAAATCCATTAGGAGACCATTTAAAAGGAAAGGAAGGAACAGTAGCCGGCATTGTGAAAAGAGTACCGAGAGGCATGGCCTCTGACTTAGCCAAATTGATTCTATAGCCAGAGAAATGGCTAAACCTGTCAATCACCTCAATGAGACTGGGTACGGATGTTACAGGGTTAGTCAAAAGAATCAAGATGTCGTCCGCGTATAAGGTTATTTTATGACACAGCTGTCCAATCTCTAAACTACGTATTGTGGGCGTCGCCCTTATGGCCTCAGCAAGAGGCTCTATGGCCAGAGCGAATAGAAGGGGCGATAAGGGGCAGCCCTGCATAACTCCCCTATGAGTGTTGAAGTAATCAGACCTAAGTCCATTAGTCAGGACTGCTGCCTGTGGATTATTGTAGATAACTTTGACCCATTTTATAAAATTCTCCCCTAAGCCGAATTTGCCCAGAGTATACAACAAATAAGACCACTCAATTCTGTCAAATGCTTTCTCCGCATCGAGAGAAAGCACCAGGCCGTCAATAGATTTTTGCTTGAAAGCTACAATAGCGTTCAGTAAGCGTCTAACATTGGTGGCTGAGTTTCGACCCTTTATAAAGCCTGTCTGGTCCTCCCTTATCAGCACAGGTAAAAAATTTTCTAAGCGGGTGGCCAGAATTTTAGAAAGCAGTTTCCTATCTACATTCAAGAGGGCTATAGGTCTATAGGATCCGCACAAATCAGGACACTTCCCTTTCTTTAGAATTAGGGAAATGTTGGCTTCCTTCAGTGTCTGCGGGAATTCACCCGTAATGAAGGAGTGGTTGAACATATCAAGAAGCGGTTCCACAATAATATCCCGAAACTGTTTATAAAATTCACAACAGAAGCCATCAGGCCCTGGCGACTTTCCACTTCGCAGTGATTTAATAGCCTTAAACACTTCGGTCTTAGTTATAGGGCTGTTAAGGGCAGTCTTCTGTTCCTCTGACAAATTTGGTAAGTCGAATTGGGTGAAGAAATTATGCATCAGCTGCACCCCCTCCGGGACTTGTTGAGAAGAGTACAAGGCTTCGTAGAACTTCTTAACACAGTCATTTATCAGTTTGTTTTCATATATCTTGTGGCCACCTTCATCAGATATCGCTGCAATGGTATTCGATTCTGCGCGCTTCTTAACATAGTACGCCAGACATTTACCGGCCTTATCTCCATGCTCGTAGAACCTCTGTCTGGTGTATTTAAGTTTCTTCTCTGCATCTCTGGTAAGAAGGCAATTCAGCGCTGACCTGAGTGCGGTTATTTCTTGCCATAATGGTGGTGATGGGGAGGCAATATATGTTTTCTCCTTATCCATCAATTCGCTCTCTAAAGATTTTTGTTCCTCCATCCGTTGTCGCTTCTTTGTCGCAGAATACGAAATAATTAGGCCCCTCGCATAAGCTTTGCATGTTTCCCACAAAACAGAGGCAGTAGTAGCTGAGGGGGTGTTGATATCCAAAAACGCTTTAAATTCTGCAGAGAAGTGAGAGGTAAATTCCTCATCCTTAAGAATAATGGTATTAAGCCTCCAGTGGCGGGACCTATGAAGCGCAGCTTTAAGATCGAGATCCATGATTACCCTAGCGTGATCTGAGATGATTATACTTGTTATGTCGCACGATACTACTGAACCTAAGTCAGTTTTCGGGAGAAAAAAGTAATCAATTCTAGTTTGGGACCTATGCGGAGCCGAAAAAAATGTGTATTGCTTATCGGAGGGGTGAGTATATCTCCAAGCATCCACAAGTCCAAACTCGTCGCATAGAGCATGAAGCGCTTTGGCCTGAGGAGAAGGAGTTGCAATGCTGTGTGGAAATCTGTCCATAAACGGATTTAACATTAAGTTGAAATCACCACCAATAATAACGGTAGAGTTAGGAAGAAATGGGGCTAATTCCAGAAACATTTTGGTAAGAAAGGTAGTTGGGTGGGCAGGTGGAAAATAAACATTCAGTAATAAGATATTTTGGCCTTGCAAAATCCCTTTGACTATCACGTAGCGGCCCTTCAGATCCTTAACGCAATCAGTTACTACAAAAGGTACATTTTTCCTAATCAACACTGCCACTCCTCTACTTCTTGTAGTGAAGGATGAAAAAAACACTTGTCCATATAATCCTTGTTGCAACTTCAAGTGTTCATTATTATCAAGATGTGTCTCTTGTAACATAGCAACATCTACACCGTCCTTTCTTAGACAAGTAAATATCTTCCTCCTCTTAATAGGGCTGTGAACCCCTCGTACATTCCAGGTGCATATTCGCAGCCTACTCATTATTAGACTTATTCATGTATCACACAAAGCATATTGAGCCAAAGGGTTCACCACACCCTGGTTGAAAAAATAAATAAATAAAATAAAAATAAAAAAGGCATGAAAGAGCTGTGTGACGGAACATTCAAAGAACAGTGATTTGGCAACAGCCCTACTAAACATGTAGGGAAAAACCAATCTCCTCCTGCCCGTCGGGAAAGCCGAAGGGCATTGCACGCGCGTAACTCACGCCTACCCATAGACGAAAACACAGTCCGTCCGGTGCCCGAAGGGGTGGAAGATTTCACCTGGTCGCTTATAAGCAGCGAGGACGAAAAAAAAAGAGTCATATACGCCTAGATTCGGCAAGTACTCACACCGGTTAATTAAGGCATAGTGTGAAGAAAAGGAGTACTCCGGTGGTTACGGGGATTCAGGGCAGCGAGTCCGCGTAGGACGCAGCTGCCTCCGGTGTGTTAAATCTCTTCTCCTTGCCGTTGGCAAACAGCCTCAGTGTGGCGGGGTAGAGAAGCGCATAATCCACATTCTTCTTCCTCAGGCAGCTTTTCACCTCGTCGAAAGCCTTGCGTTTCTTGGCTACCGCCGCTGAATAATCATTAAAGAAGGAGACTTTGATCCGACTTGTTGGTTGGTTCGGCTGCGTAGCCAGGCGCCGAGCTGCGGCCATCACACGTTGTTTATCAGCAAAGTTGTGAAGCTTCATAATGATGGGTCTGGCGCGCTGGCTGGGGCCCGGCCTCGGTGCTAGAGAGCGGTGAGCGCGGTCTAGTTTGATCTTCCCATTTTTAGTTGTGAGCTCGAGATAGGAGGGGAGCCATGACTCCATGAAGGCGACAACATCATTTCCCTCCGTGCCCTCGGGAAGCCCGACCAGGCGAAGGTTACATCTGCGGCTGCGGTTCTCTAAATCGTCCATGTGGTCTGCCATGTCAGTTACTTGTTTTTCGAGTCGAGCCACTTTCGCCTGCAATACACCTGCCGTGTCTTCCACGCCTGAAATCCGTATCTCGGCGTCTCCCACCCGTGTCGCCAGAGCCTGGATCCGAGACGTCTGTTCACGGATTGCGGCCAGCACAGTATCAACTTTAACATCCAATAAAGTTGTAATGCTGTCAGTTATCTTACTCAGAGCCGCAAGGATATTCGGGTCGATATCACTCCCAGTTTCCTCAGCGTCAGCGGAGATTTCTGTGTCGCTGGCGTTAGCTTCTTCAGGCTCAGCCGCCATAGGACCCACAATGTCGCTAGCTTGCACAACCGGAGCTGTCTTTTTCTTAGACCTGACGTTAGGCATTTTAGAAAAATAGTCGTCCAGACTCATTATAGAGTTACTCCCACGCACATTTGTAACGTTTCACCAGGTGAACACGTATTTTAGACGGATAATCGGGGGACCTCACCGGAGCACAGCGAGACGGGTGTTCGCGCTACGACGCCATCTTGCCCCTCATATTTGTAGTTTTAACCGGTGTTACTTTTTATTTAGTGGTCATTTAAGACGGAAACTTCACAAAGAGGGTTTAATTATCCTCCAGCATTCCCCATTAAAAACCCATAACCATGCTGTGAGACTGACTTGCCTGTTTCTCTAAATGTTTCTGAATTTGGTTAATTGTGATTAAAACATAGACCCCCCCTTTATCTCTAAATTTGAACCATTAACAAATCACAAGTCTTACCACCAGCAGCATCTCAGATGTTTTTTTTCCTCGTTCTTTTAAGACTAAAGCCACAGGAAATGAGGAAAATCCATTAGGGTGGTGGTTTTAGCTGCACCACTCACCCCCCACTCCTACACACACCCACACACTCTGTAGTCTTTACTCCAGTCCAGTGGAAGCATATCACGCCCCGTGGGCCTGCGTGGCAAGGGCAGAGGAAATGGCCAGGCATTAATGGCTGCTTTGATTACTCTCTTGTCACTAATGTAGCAAACATGAAAGACGAGAAGAGAAGAGGAGGATGACTTCATCCCCAATGAGAGGCAATCTGATGGCATCTACGTGTATCCGGGCCAGCACTTATGCTGCCATTTGGATCACACAGTAACGTTGGGAGGTATACATACTGCACAAAATGTTCAGGTTTGGACAAAAGCGAGGTTATAGGATTCTTTTTTCTTTTGGAGAGGGCTGCTGCTCGGCATGTGTCTTGGCTGTTTTTTGGACTGTCTGACCAACAACAGTACTCTACATATAGGACTGTGCAAAAGTCTTGATCCAGCACCAAAGTAAAATAGAGAATTCTAACGAGCTTAAAAGTCAATATTTGGCTGCAGGCAAGCTTTCTGGTTGAGTAGGTAGGTCCATACTCCAAAACCCTTCCTTGAATGTTGGCGGCCTTTCGTTCCGTGATAGAGCCTCCACCATGTTTTGCACATATTTGTTGAAACACTGTATGAGACAGGTCGCCACATATTTTCAGTCCAGTTCTAGTGTAATTATACGTACCTCAGCCATGTCTCCCTGTTTCCCTTCTTTAAGAATGACTTCTTGGCAGTCACCTTTCTGCTGAGACCATTTCTCATGACGCTTCAGTGAACAGTAGATGGATCAACTGAAGGTCCAGATTCATCTCTCAGGTCGGATGCCGTGACTTTCAGATACCGTTCATCTGCTGTAGATTGTAGATTTTTTTTCTTTTTTTTTTTCGGCATGCCGCTTCTACTTTTGTCCTGAACTTGTCCAGTTAATTTTTTAAGAACACGCTGCACACCTTGCTGAGATGTGCCAAATTTGCAGTGATACAAAAAGGTTGTTTTTATGCCCGTCAAATGGTGTTATCTTTTTAGATTCAACTAAAGAAATGGGAACAAATTGTGAGTTTTGTGACAGGCTGCTAGTAAGTGCTAAAAGATCCATTTTAAAGTTGCTTTGCTGCTAGATACATCACTGGAGGTAGGTACTGTTTTTGAGATTGAAGGATTCATACTGTAGGTCAGTTTTTAAGTGGCTTAACAAACAAAGGGAAAAAAACATCTGAAAATCAGGTACAAGGACTGGACTGAAAATGAGTCAAAAATCTGATGACCTTCAGAAAGCCTGGAAAACTATTACTGGAAAATTACTAAATGGCTCATTGAAAGCAAAATAAAAGGAAATGAAGGATAACTTAAGACTTCTGCACAGTACATTTATATTCAGCTAAAATTGAAAATAAGGAGAAAATGTTTGTGGTTTTAGTCTTTCTCAATTAGGTTAAGGTTTTCAAGCCAACAAGCCCGAGGAGGCTTAGGTGCATATGCATGAGTGTTTGCATGACCGTGAGTCAACTACTTTAATAAAGTGTTGTTTTTTTAATATTTGTTCTCAACTTCTGAAATCTTGCCCCTGACAAATGCCCTCCGTATTATAACTAAAACGACTGAAATGAATGAAAAGTTAATATTTTCAAAATATAAAAAGCAGATTGAAATCCTCAGCCCCGCTCTGAAAATGAACCGAAACGAAACGAAATGACAATAAAGCTCAAAAACAAAATGAAAAAGAGAATTAGAAAATATAAAACTGTAATAACTCTGGCTCTGACTCAATGCACCAGTTAGTCTGACGAACTCGTCTAAAACAACGCTGGAAAAAGCCAGAAAAACATCTGCGTTGTGTTTGCTGGTGTTTCCGTAAGTTGGAGTGTGTTTGATCTCTCAGGGCCACCATAGTTTCTGGACCAAAACAATTAGTCAAATAATAGATGAACTAAATTTTTGCTCCAACAAACAAAAACTCTTTGCTTCAATTTACAACGTAATGTATCAGCTCAACAAATGTTGCACTCTCCTTCTGCTCGCCGAGGCCTTCTCCAATGAGATTAGCCTTCACGGACGCTCTGGCCATTGGCATATTTGGATAACCAAATTTTCAATTTACCATATTCATGTGCCCAAGAGCACCGGTGAGTCATATAAAGCCTGATCATGTGCACAAAGCACAGACATGTGATGATCCGTCCTCTTCACAATTTCCGTTGCTTATACAGCCATTTGCCTGTCAGCTCGAGTAACACAAGTGCAGCAGGCAACCTCTGCTGGCACATGGAAACACGGGGTTGCATATAAACTACTGCAGTTATCTCTAAATGATTCAATTTCAAAGAAATGACAAAATTTAAATGAAAATGGTTCAATCAATTTTTTGGGGGAAAAAAGCAGCGAATTTTGAAAATGGACTAGACTTAATTTTTTATTTGAAAATGTACCCATCTTATCAGACTGAAATTATGACTGCAATTGAGAAAAGCACGCTGTCCCCCCTCTAATTGACACTTGGTAATTTGCCTCATTTGCCCAAATTATTGATGCTTGCGAGAAATCTTCTCAGCGTGCATGACAGATGAATGAAAACCCGAGAGCGAATCACAGAGCAGGCTTTATAAAAGGAGCCAGCTTGCACTGTGTAGCAGGGACTCAGCAATGACCTCTGAACCGCCAATTTTCCTGCTACAGTAGAAGTCGTTATTTTGAGGAGCCATGTTGATTTTCAGTGAGCTTTTGGGGAATTCATTCAGCACTGTGAATTAATTTTTAATAACCTCGTGCACTTTATTACAAAATAATTACAATGAGACACCAACGTGTGTTATAGACATAAAAACGTGCTGATTTGACTCCAGAGTGAGACTTTCTGCTGTGCAGTAGCATTGATCAACCACATCAGCTCGTGTGTGTGTGTGTGTGTGTGTGTGTGTGTGTGTGCGTGTGTGTGAGTGAGACAGAGACTTGAGATTCTATTTTTCCACCTGCTTGCTCAGCATCAGACCTCACTGGAAACAGTCTTGCCTGCAGGTCTCATCTCTCCCTCTTTTTCTGTCTGTTGCCTGCTACCCAAACCAAGAAGTAGATGTAACTTCTCTGGGTTTATTTTACTCTGCACCCGAGAGTTCATTCCGTGTCAGCTTTGGCGTTACTGACCGTGACAACATCTGCAACACATGTCCATGAGAGCGTCGCCTCCTTTGGAAATGAATCCCCTCTCAACAGAAACATTGCTGCCATTCTCCTCTCTTTTCATTCCCTCCACATAATTCTATTAGTGGGTCCTATTCAGGAATGGCCTGATAAGTCTGCAGCACAATGAACTTTGCGATGGAGAGGTTCTTCGGGGGTTTGGATGGCGCCGGCCTGTGTGATGTTTCACAGAGCCTTGGCTTTGTTCTCTGCACTGTAGCCTCTAGCAGCAGCTACCGCTGGTGCTGTAAGCCGAAGTCTATCAGCTCTGAGAGGCGCTTGATGAGCTTAGGAGCCCCGTTTTCTGTATTTATTTTTCATTGTTGGGGCTTCATGCTCTGCTTCTAATACAACAAATGACACAAAATAACGTGTTGTGGCCGCGTATGTCATTAAAATGTGTTTGCATAGACATAAACGAGTTAACTGGTAGACATATTTGCAAATGCAAAAAAGGCACATTTATACATTTGTGCACCTGCACACTCTGTGACACAATCACCTCTGGGAGTATGTGCACATGCACATTTATGTACATGTATGTGTGTGTCTAAGTGTGCGCATCAGTTTATAAAACGCAACAGACAGAAACAAAAAGAAAAACGTTTGACGATTGATACAGGAACTAGATGCTGAGTATACATGCAAGTCCTTAGAGCGTGAAACAATGCATGCGGTTTAAAAGACAGTTTCAGTGAAGCCACATTAAAACTGTCTGTTGTTGCGGGCACCGATTATAAAATATGCGTTTTAAAGAAAGAACATCTCCTCTCACGAGTATTGCTGTTGTGTTGCCTCTTGTTCCCTTCCTCTGGCTTTTGTCCCACCCCTCTCCCAGTATCCACCCCCTCTCCCCCATCCTTCGGGTCTGTTGGGATGGAAGCGCAGTAACATCGGGCCTTCTTGGTAATACCTTCTAATAAATCCGTTGCACGCTGTGAGAGCAAAAGGGCGGATGAGGGGGATTGAGGGAGGAAGAAGGGAAACTGCGACGAGGAAGAAGGCGGGCATGAATAATGAAAAGTGCCAGAGCTCACGCTGTCCCATCAGGGCCCGGCGACACCCCGGCTTCGTCTGTTTTGGTTACAGGCAGATGAAGGCTGTTTGCGCGAAAGGGAGCGGGAGATGGAACAGAAGAAGAATGGCCTAAGAAGTGAGAGGATGGATATGTGTTACGTGCCTTGAGTGCTAAGGGCAGAGGCGGAGAAGAGCAGAGAAGCTGATAATTAGCGGTAATTGTTGTTCAGGAGGGAAATCAGGCAATTGGTTTGGGTTTCATATCAGGCGTTTCAAAGAATTTCACAGTGCTTCTGTTCCCCGCTTTGTTTATTCTAAATGATTTCATATTATATTTCATGTGATTGCACCATTAGACAAAGATTTTCTTTCTTATTACAGATGCAATGAACACATCAGCTTATTATTTTTTCAGTTGATCAGTTATAAATGTTAAACATCAATAAGTAGTTAAATATTCTTTTAAATCTTCTTCCTAGAGACTAAACTGGTGTCTGGGTATTCATTATAAAACGTGTTATTAGTGTTATTAAAGGGGAATGTCTGTCATATGTGTGCTGTTTCAAGGCCAAAGCTTCAAATAATGAGGTGAGTCCATGTCTCATTAATCCATAAAAGCCAAAAGCTCAGGTGTCAGATTGCTTTACATATTTGGTTTCAGGCAGTTTTCTGCTTTTAGATCTCAGTGATTTCAGTGAGAGTGAATATAGCCACATGGGCCTGATGTTCAATTCCAACATCAGGCCGGGGTCTTTCTGTGTGGAGTTTGCATGTTCTCCCCATGTTTGTGTGGGTTCCCTCCGGGTACTCCGGCTTCCTCCCACCGTCCAAAGACATGCAGCTTGTGGGGATAGGTTAATTGGAAAATCCAAATTGCCATTAGGTGTGAATGTGAGCGCGAATGGTTGTCTGTCCCTGTGTGTTAGCCCTGCGACAGACTGGCGACCTGTCCAGGGTGTACCCCGCCTCTCGCCCTATGACAGCTGGGATAGGCTCCAGCACCCCCCGTGACCCTGAAAAGGAGAAGCGGAAGCGAAAGAATGGATGGATGGATGGGGCCCTGCTGCTGACACCTTTTATAGATATAGACCAGTGCAGATTGGGAACACCCCATAAGAGCTGCAGTTTTGGAGCCATAACAATTTGGCCTTTATCGAACTCATTTAAATCCCTGTGTTTTCCCATTTTTCCCACTTCTAACCCGTGAACCTTGAGAACAAAATGTTCACTTCCTCCCTAACAAACCCACCCACTAACAGGTGCCATGATGAAGAGATAATCAGAGGTATTCACATCACCTGTCAGTGGTCAGAATGCTATGCCTGATAGGTGTATACGGTGTTAACCTAATGTCTTAGATATTCTGTAGATTGCATGTATGAGAAATAAACTTGATAGCTGCTGTCATTTAAGTGCTGCTTTGCATTGATGGTGAGAGTATCAAAAGAACGCCTTAGGAAGTAAACGCCGCACAACAAAAGCGCGTGACCAAGCACTGTGTACAGCACTGTGTACAGCACTGGCATGTGGGCCTGCCACATTTGCGCTGTAAATGTAGAGCTGTAAAAAGCAAGCTTCCCTCTGCACACTTGAGTGCACAGGGTGAGGTGGGGTGGAGTGTGTGTGTGGGGTTACACACACAAAGGGAGAGAAAGAGTGGCCATGACAGAGCTGTAAAGGAGCTGCTCTTTATGTACTTACACACAAGCTGCAGTCGCCAGCGTTTGTTGCTGCACGCCGGAGAGAAACGTTCAGTGTGGGTGAGTGAGCATGGGCTCAAGTGCTGAGCCGAGAGGGCCACTCACATAGTCACAATGGTTTGCAGAAAGACTTGAAACTTAAGAGAGCGACTCCTTTTACTTTCGGATTAAACTCCTCTCAGTAGTGAGACTCCTTCCCTTATTCATGCAGTATTTATTTTCTGCACTCTTTGCACTGACTTTTAATTTTTTATATATATGGCAATGTGTTCTGTTGCACCTCCAGTGCATCCACCTGCATCTTATTACAGCAGACAATACTGATCCTTTTCTTACCTTGCTAACCCTATTTACTGAGCTGCTCAATTCCAATTGCATTGTGGTGATTGCATCACTGTGACAAAAGCTTACAAAGGCTGGTCAATGGCACCTAACCGCCGCCGCCACACACTAAAGAATCGCAAACAGTGAGCGAGCTGGAGTGACTATTGTTGACGTGAGCATAATTCAGAGAGGCTACATCAATCTTGTCATCAAAAATCAACATGTCTGTTAGTCTGTGTCTGTGTGAGTGTATATGCACGCTTGGTCGTGCCTGTAGTGTGTGTGTGTGTGTCCGATTCACCTTTTGGTCTGAGCAAGGTTTTACTGGACTGTGGGTCGATAGATCAATAGTGAGTGGAAGGCACGCACTCAGCAGAGCCAGAATAGCTCTGGAAAGGCCACGGCAATCAGTCTTAGCCGAGCCTGTCTTCTAATCATCCAGTGGAGATTTTTATTCTGAATGGAGGTTATTTTTTACAAATTGCCACATCAAGTGAAGTTAAATGATGTTAAATATGAATGAAGTTAAATATGCAAAAATTACAGACACGGGTGAGTGAATGGGATTCCTTATCGGACTTGAGTCCGGGTTGTTTATTGTGCTACGTATGAGATGTACAAATGTTATAGCAGCTGATCAGACTCGAGGTCAGACTAACAGCAGATATAATCCCAGTGCTTGAGATTGAACTGTCATCCTTTGATGTTCACACTCAATAAATAAGTGTTTCTGCCTTTTATAACCAAAAGTGTGTAGCAGAAGAATCACAGATTTTAGATAGTTATTATGAAAGGAAAGTACACCATCTGTCAGTTCTAATTTTTTTTACATATCAGGACACAATAAAGAGCTTCACCTGGACAACAGCACTTATTATTTTACTTACTTCTTTAAAGAAGAAGAAGAAGAAGCTAGAATGCAGAAGCAGTGTGTGAAAAACTCTTTCACCCTTCTTGCTTCCACAGGAAATAAGAGTAGAAGTAGCAGCCAGGTGCTGATAATCAAATGCATTTGATTAATTGATCATCAGCAAGTTTGAGGACCTCTATAAAAGCAGAGGCTTTAGCAGCTGTAGGTCTAGAGCATTCAGGTGTGTCTTAGTACAAAGCAAAGGAAAAAAGACATCAGCAATAATTTTAGAGAAGCACCTGCTAGTGGTCATCAACCTGCGAAGAGTTATGAGAGCATTTGCAAAGAATTTGAAGTCGACAGTGAGGAAGATATTCACATATGGAAAACATTCAAAACAGTTCCAGGTCTTCCCAGGAGCTGATATTTTAGCAAATTCCTCCCAAGGTCAGAGAGTGCAATGTTTGAGCAACTACAAAAAGGCTTCAGTTAGCATGCTAAACGTTAAAGTTCATGACAGTACAATTTGAAGAGGGCTGAACAAGTATGGCTTGTTTGAAAGGACTGCCAGGAGAAAGCCTCTTCTCTCTAAAAAGAATATTTCAGCACAGTTCAGGTTTGCAGAGTTACATGTGACCAAAGCACAAGACTTCTGGAACAGCGAGCTTTGGACAGACGAGACCAAAGTGGAGATGTCTGGCGCTAAATCACAGCGCCACGATTAGAGATAGCATATTAGCGTAAATGCCTCGTGTCAGCTGTCAAGCACGGTGGCGGAGGGATGATGATTTTGACTCTTTTTTTGCTTCAGCCATTAACTCCTTCATATATCCAAGTATCCTCAAGTAAAATGTGAGAGCATCTGTCTGACAGCTAAAGCTTGGTGTGAACTGGGTCATGCAACAGGACTGTGATCCCAATCAAAGCAACAAATCTACAACAGAATGACTTGGGAAAAAAGATGGTCCAGTCGAAGTCTAGTTTTCTGCAACTGCTTCTCCATTTTGGCTCAGTTTTGTTAAATGAATTATGGCACAGTATAATATAATATGTATTGTTATTTGTCTCAGATTGGATTTATATCATTAAGACCATATCATTTTTAATTGAAACCCCAGAAATGGCAGGTGGTGCGCTTTCCCTTTAGTTTGTTGGGGTTTTTTAGTATCCTTCAGTGGAAATAGCACAGTTAGGCTGTTTGTTGTGTTCGAGTTAGGTTGAAATTTAACTGTCTTTCAAGCTGTTTTATATGTGTAATAATAATTAACTGTAACAGTAGGCTAATAAAGATACATTAGGTAACTTAATACTTGCAAGTTATAATTCCCTGATGCTTACGCTTAGTGGGGGGGCACTTAGACGCATTAGCCCGCCAGGCTTGCAACACTTGTGTTTCCTTGAAAGTACCTGGAGTACCAGAACTCGAAGAACCTTAGAAATAGAGACAGAGTATATCAGAAACCTAAGGTTTACTGAAAAAATAAAAGCAAGGGTGGAAATCTCCCACTAATTCCAACTGTGCGAATCACAAAAGCTGCACTCGTTTATTTCCTCCACAAATGTCGTAGCATATCCTCGCTGTAAAGTGTCACATTTCAAAGGCACGGATATATTCGCAGTCTGTACAGTTGTGTAACATAATGTGATTATTCGGTCAATATGTGGCCCTGCATGTTACTCATTCACGCAGCGCCGTGTGAGCCAACTGATGGTGGCAGCGCTTCACTGATGTTGTTCCTTTGAAAGCTGAATGAATGCGGCAGATTAAGGATCATCTTTTATGCCGTACAGGGAAATTCATCATCTCTCCTTCCCACTTGCAGACACACACACACACACACACACACACACACACACACACACACACACACACACACACACATTATCCCACCCTGCTTTAGAAATGGAAATTAAAAACAGTTCAGTCTTGCTCTTATATGGTTTATAAGGGAATCCACTGAAGCATGTTTGCATTTGTGTTTGAAAATCAGATCTTGTGAATGTTTACTATGCCTTCATGTTATGTTTCTCACATAGAGAGCAGGATTTCATAAGGAGAGAATTTATCCATCCATCCATCCATCCTCCTTTTCACTCTTTATGATTAAGTCCTCTGACTCCAGCTTCCAGGTGGAAGGAAAAAGCATTAGACGTTTTTGCAATACTTAATTGAATTTCACTCAATTTTTAATCGAAGCCAATTTAATTAAGTCGGAGCCCTTGCTGATTTCCTGCTGGCTTTGGCGCATTCAAAACCAAGTAAGAACCGACTGTTTATTTCCAAGGAATACTGCAGCACTGAAAGGACAACTCCTGGAAGTGTTTCCCAGGCAGTTTTCTATCCACAGCCATTCCATAAATATTACTTTTTCTTCCTCCTCTGACATACAAAAAGAGAAAGGCATGTTTTTTTGTCTCTAATGAAGAAAGCGATAGATAAGTAGAGGTGTTGAGCTAAACGCTGGTGCTGTATTAGGATGTGTGCTGTTGCTGTATCCTGCACAGATAAGGAGATGATGCCTGCTCAGAGGGAGTGGTGAGTATCTCTCTCAGGTTATGCTGAAATGACGACTTCATCTTTATGGCCAGTTTATCTGGATGGAATATTTGCACAATATCCACACTTACCATGACGGATTAATGCGAAGATAATCCCAGTAGAAGTCTTAAAATTAATGGCGCGCACGTTTCACCTTTTTCTGTCCCTTGTCTCTTGCCATAGTCTAAAAAAGCCTCTCAATAACAATCTAGTTGAACATCCTTCTTTCAGCGTCTCCCTCCTACTCCTCCTCCTCCTTCTCCTCTCACAGCTAACAGACTTCATGGTGTCATGCCACGCAATAAACCTCTAATAGCTGTGTTTTGCTCAGTGATTTTCATTTAGGGCTATTCTTTGCTTAAGCACAGGCCTCTTTGAAGTGGCACCGGGAAAAAAAGGAGGAAAAAAAAGCTGTTGTGTTCTAAAGGCGTTGGCTATTTATTCAGGATGACTGCATTTACATGGTGCTGGCCCCGGAGGACACAGAAGCTCAATTCGCAGCTGAATACAGATTCTTTTAAAATCAGTTTTATTGCATAAATCATTATATTGACATTAGCTTCATGCACACACGTTGAGAATGCATTTAACACGCACGCATAGCTGTTTTCCACAGGGAATAGCTCAAGCTGTAACAGTGATTTTTGCACTGTTTGCGTGTGCTAACCTAGTTGTCATCATGCTATCTCAATACTTTCATCACTTACGCAGTGTGTGCGTAAGGGTGTGTGTGTCCTATTCTGTGAAGCCTATATGTGCCTATTTGTAGTTCATTCTACCTACACCCCTCAAAAATGTGTTTACACACCTTCCTCTGTGTGTGTGTGTGTGTGTGCGTGTGTTAATGTGTTACGGAGAGAGAGGGGTAGAGTGAGCTTTGCCAGAAGGAAGCAGCTGTCTTTCTGTATGTCAGGCCTGGGATCTGAAGGGGTAAAGGAGTATAGAAGGAGGAGGAGGTGGAGGATGAAGAGCACTGCAGTGCCTGGGGAGCCATGACAGCTATCACACTTAGAAACTGTGACACACAAGTTAAACACGCACACACACGCACCTGGATTGGTCTGTGAAGGTTATTTAGAGAGCCCTTGAGTGTTTGCGGTGTGCTAGTTAAAAATCCTTGAGTGAAATTTTTACTACCTGACTCATTATGGCTGCTACGCTCGGACTTTACGAGGTGTTGAAGGTTGATGCTGATTTTTTGTGTCTTTATAAACGCTCATTTTTAAAATTTTGTAATTGCCAGTGTGAAAAAAAACAGGCGGCGTTTCTGTTGGGCTCAGCAGTGATGGGAGTATTAAGGCCTTTCACTCAAGAGGTGCCCTGAAATGCTTTTAAAAGAAGAGAGCGCACCGAGGTGCAGCAGGTCAAATCGTGATTTTGAATTTCAAAGAAAAAACACATTAACGTCACATGAAAAGGCTTTTTTCCCTTTTCCTTTCTTTCTTTCTTCCTTCCTTCATTTCTTTTCTTTTCCTCCTCTTCTCTTTCCTTCAGTCCTCTTTTCCCCATTAAACTATAAGGAAATTAAGAGACAAATGTGTTGCACCTTTTTCCTGCCTTTTCCTTTCCATTGGTTTCATTTCCTTCTGTCACCTTCCCTAAAATATAAGGAAATATAAAAACAGAAAATGTTTTGCAACTTTTCCTTCTTTCTCCCCTCCACTTCCTTCCTTCCTTCATTTCTTTCTTTTCTCCTTCTTTCCATTGCGTTCCATTCCTTGTCTTGCACCCTTTTCTGTCATTTTCCTTCCTTCCTTCCTTCCTCCCTTGCCATCTTTCTTTCTTTCTTGCATTCTAGCTTTCTTTCTTTCACACACACAAAATGTCCTCTCAGTGCACCACCCACAGAGCGGAGCACTTACTCATACAAAATAAGATGTCACATCTTCCCATTTGTGCGGTAAAACCTGTGCTCAGACATAAGATTACAGCAGAGGGTTATAGCAGCAAAGGCCAGTAAACAGCAACACGTATCGTCAGATACAAACACGCAGGTGCGCCTGTCTCATATGCTGGTAAAAGCCTTTTTTCTCAATTTATCAAATGTCATTGCGCGAAAGGTCAGCTTTCACACGTGTTATGCTTGAGATAAAACAATGCACCGCCTCCTCTCATCCCCAATCTCCGCGTGGTTCTGATGGTATTTTTTGACCCATAAATGGTATTCGCTATCTTACCCTCTTATGCATTTAAAGCTTACCTGCTGCCTTGGCGTTCAGCTCCTCCCTCTCGGGGTTTAGAAAATCATTTAAGCTGCTACGTCTTCTTTCTATGAATGTGTGTGTATGCATGTTAACGCTCTGTTTGTGCAGATGTGTACGTACGAGCGTATACGTTTTTGTGCACGCGATCTTGCTCTCTCCCCGCCATGCCCGTGGGTTTGACAGATGATGTGTGACAAGTGTGTGGAGTCAGCCCTTTGGTGGGAACCCGCTGGGGCTGGAAGATGCCCTTGTCTTTTTATATTTTGCAGCATATCTTTTTACTCCTGTCTGCTTTTTTTCTCTTTATGCTTTGGCCTGCGACCATAGCTGCGGGCTTATGGTGATCGATTGGCCGCTTGACTTTGAAACAACAGAAAATATCCTCTCCGGTCTATATCCAAACGCACCATGACATGGTGACACCCGGGTTATTACACATCACCTTGGATAGGATATTCACTCCGGTTGTAAAGTCAGATGAAACGATATGTTGGGGATGTTTTGTTTCCATAATTCAGCTCAGCTGCAGATGAAACAATACTGCAGCACAAGCAAGAATTGCTCAAAAGTGAGCAGTTGGACCATGAAAAACATGAAATGCAAATGAAAAAAAAAGCATATATTGTGATTTGTGTGGAAGGAATTCACAGTGAACGGCTTTGTGCATAATTTTGACTGTCACCACATTTGAATTTTTCTCCATAATGAATGCGTTTAAGCCACTGAGATGCATTGCTGATGTCTTAAAAAGGATTTTGATTGTGAGCAAGGGGAAAAACTCAACGAGGGAACATTCTGAGAAAGGAGAACCTTTTTTTTAAACTTTGAAAACGCAAAAGTGAACAAATAGTTAAGAGAGTAAATTTTGTTTTTTGGGGGTTTTTTTTTTTTGGTTTTTTACATCTTACCTTCTCAAAGATAAAGGAGCAGATGAAATACACTGCGGTAAACACTGCTTTCTTCTGGAGCTCAAAGCTTGCATTAGACTCCAGAACACAGAGTTTAAACAAGATGCATATTATACATAAACTTGCTAAAAACTGCAGCTTTTGCTTCCTAAAGCCTTGAGAGGCCTTACATGGACAGCGAGATAGATTTCTCAGTTGTCAGCTAATGCTAGCTAGCTTGGTTAGCACCTTTGCTTTGCTACAATCTATGGATTGTATGAATGGATCACAGAATTTAGCCTGACATGCAAATAAAATACTGTAACGTAGCTAATTATAAATAGAACAAAGACATCTAACAGGCTGTTAATGCAGGTAACAGCACAGGAAATCATATTTCTTTGTCAGAAGTTTGCATTTGAAAAGTCTAGTTCAGAGGTGGTGCCTAACAGGTAGGCTGGGATTATACTTTCCTATATGTGCACCAAAGTATACTACATGATTTAACCACTTTTAGCAACAATAACTTGATGTAATTTTTTTCTGGATGACTTGATCGCTCTCTGAATTATGGCTCACTCTTCTTTACAATGTTGCTTCAGTTCATTGAGGTTTGTGGGCATGCCAGGGGTGTCCAACTCCAGGCCTCAAGGACTGGTGTCCTGCAGGTTTTAGATGTGTCCTTGATCCAACACAGCTGATTTAAATGGCTAAATTACCTCCTCAACATGTCTTGAAGTTCTCCAGAAGCCTGGTAATGAACTAATCATTTGATTCAGGTGTGTTGACCCAGGGTGAGACCTCAAACCTTCAGGATACCGGCCCTTGAGGCCTGGAGTTGGACACCCCTGGTTTATGCACAGCTCTCTTAAAGTCCACACCGCAGCCTGACTGAAAGGCTGCGGTGTGGACTTGACTGAGTCGTTCCAACACCTTGATTTCAGTTGTTGTAGATTTGCTGCTGTGCTCAGGATCATTGTCCTGTTGCATGACTCAATTTTTGCTGTACAGTGGTCCCTCGATTATCGCGGGCGTTACGTTCCAAAAATAACCCGCGATAGGTGAAATCCGCGAAGTAGCCAACTTTATTTTTTACAATTATTACAGATGTTTTAAGGCTGCAAAACCCCTCACTACTATAGAAAAGTAAGTCTAGTACAGGGAGTGCAGAATTATTAGGCAAATGAGTATTTTGTCCACATCATCCTCTTCATGCATGTTGTCTTACTCCAAGCTGTATAGGCTCGAAAGCCTACTACCAATTAAGCATATTAGGTGATGTGCATCTCTGTAATGAGAAGGGGTGTGGTCTAATGACATCAACACCCTATATCAGGTGTGCAGAATTATTAGGCAACGTCCTTTCCTTTGGCAAAATGGGTCAAAAGAAGGACTTGACAGGCTCAGAAAATTCAAAAATAGTGAGATATCTTGCAGAGGGATGCAGCAGTCTCAAAATTGCAAAGCTTCTGAAGCGTGATCATCGAACAATCAAGCGTTTCATTCAAAATAGTCAACAGGGTTGCAAGAAGCGTGTGGAAAAACCAAGGCGCAAAATAACTGCCCATGAACTGAGAAAAGTCAAGCGTGCAGCTGCCAAGATGCCACTTGCCACCAGTTTGGCCATATTTCAGAGCTGCAACATCACTGGAGTGCCCAAAAGCACAAGGTGTGCAATACTCAGAGACATGGCCAAGGTAAGAAAGGCTGAAAGACGACCACCACTGAACAAGACACACAAGCTGAAACGTCAAGACTGGGCCAAGAAATATCTCAAGACTGGTTTTTCTAAGGTTTTATGGACTGATGAAATGAGAGTGAGTCTTGATGGGCCAGATGGATGGGCCCGTGGCTGGATTGGTAAAGGGCAGAGAGCTCCAGTCCGACTCAGACGCCAGCAAGGTGGAGGTGGAGTACTGGTTTGGGCTGGTATCATCAAAGATGAGCTTGTGGGGCCTTTTCGGGTTGAGGATGGAGTCAAGCTCAACTCCCAGTCCTACTGCCAGTTTCTGGAAGACACCTTCTTCAAGCAGTGGTACAGGAAGAAGTCTGCATCCTTCAAGAAAAACATGATTTTTATGCAGGACAATGCTCCATCACACGCGTCCAAGTACTCCACAGCGTGGCTGGCAAGAAAGGGTATAAAAGAAGAAAAACTAATGACATGGCCTCCTTGTTCACCTGATCTGAACCCCATTGAGAACCTGTGGTCCATCATCAAATGTGAGATTTACAAGGAAGGAAAACAGTACACCTCTCTGAACAGTGTCTGGGAGGCTGTGGTTGCTGCTGCACGCAATGTTGATGGTGAACAGATCAAAACACTGACAGAATCCATGGATGGCAGGCTTTTGAGTGTCCTTGCAAAGAAAGGTGGCTATATTGGTCGCTGATTTGTTTTTGTTTTGTTTTTGAATGTCAGAAATGTATATTTGTGTATATGGAGATGTTATATTGGTTTCACTGGTAAAAATAAATAATTGAAATGGGTATATATTTGTTTTTTGTTAAGTTGCCTAATAATTATGCACAGTAATAGTCACCTGCACACACAGATATCCCCCTAAAATAGCTAAAACTAAAAACAAACTAAAAACTACTTCCAAAAACATTCAGTTTTGATAATAATGAGTTTTTTGGGTTCATTGAGAACATGGTTGTTGTTCAATAATAAAATTATTCCTCAATAATACAACTTGCCTAATAATTCTGCACTCCCTGTATTATAGAATGAAACTAAATGCACCTGTGGTTGCCTTTGACGGTGCAAAATGTTTCGTCGACATTGTTGTGTTTGTTGGGGAGAAAAAACAAATATACAGTACAGCACTTCAGAGTCACACTGCTAGCAATCGAAGATTTATGTAAATGTGACAAGCTGAACACATGCTGTACTGTACAGAAGACACGGCACAAGATTGATTGACAATGGTCTACAGCCAATCAGGACACAGAACACAATGCGCTGTAAAAAAACAAACAAAAAAAACAAACCTGAGAAACAGCAAGACCACGAAAGGTGAACCGCATCATAGCGAGGGACCACTGTATACTTAAGTATACAGAGCAAAACAAGCTAAAATCCCTGCACCACCGTGCTTCATCCCAACTGTCCAAAGGATATTGTTACATAAGGCTGGTGGTTTTTTTCAGATGCAAGTTTGTTGTATGTGGCTTTCCCCTTTCCTTTTGAATACACCATACACATTAATTTTGTTAGTGTACTCTCATGAACTTTGACAACTGTATGTTTATATCTACTGTCAAGATGGCTATTTTACCACGTGAATCTACTATGACTGACTTGCTTTTAATGTCAGCCTGCCTCAAGTGGCCATTTAAGGAACTGCAGTTTTGGGCCTTCATGCTGGCTTTATTATTAAACCCCTGAGGTTGTTGCGTGTTACTAACCACGCAGAAGAACTTTTAAAAAGAGAGCTGGTATTGAGTTGTACCATGGGAAATTTAGGGAATCCTGTAATAGCTCACTTATGTGGCCATTCAGACAATTTGCAATAGTGGCTGGTCTGAGATAATTTTACACAGGGCAGGAGATCTAATATGATACGATACTATATACTTTATTGTACCCTTAGGGAAATTTACTGAAGAATAAATTCTCATAAGGGTACAATAAAATAGTCATAGTGTATCACATCAAGGTTACTCGGTGTGTTTATTTCAGCTTCAACTGATCATTAAATCTAATGATTAGATTTTTATTTGCAGATCTTATTAAAATACTGTGACTTGATGTCAATAGCAGGTCAAATGGAAACGCCTTTTCCCCCCATTCTCCTTGGTCCCCTCTGTGTCTCGCTGGTGTTTCACAGGTCAGCTATGTCCTGTATGCACAGGTAGATTTTCCAGATGCAGCGCTTTCATTCACCTTTATGTTTTCACACTGCTGTGTGTTTGCTAATAGACTTTCGCTGCCCCGGTGGCTGCCGGGGGCCCCTCGGAGCAGAGCCAAGAAACTGTCTGGCTACTCAGTGTAAACTATGTGTTTACAGCAGGGCCAGGGTCACAGTGGGCATGCTCGGCTCAGTGCATCTCACCTGCTTGTGATGATAAAGGAGCTGATGTTTGGTGTAGAAAGACAGCTAGTTCTAAATATACTGTTACTTTTCTCTTGCTGAGGAAGAGAAGAAATGCATGCTGTAGATATCTACGATTCGTTCAGCACGAGTCCGCCGTGGATTTGTAAATATTTTAAAGGTTGGGCTCGAGCAGGCAGTCCAAAATGAAAAGGGCGAGTAGCTTTCGAGCAGCCGACATCTCTGCCCTCCTCACAGTTTCCTTTGAACTCAGTGCATACTGTGTACTCAAACATTTATAGACTTTATTATGTGGTCATGCATTTATGTATGTTTCCTCTATCATGCTTTGATGGAACGCTTCCCTCGTAACGTGCCCTTAATGGTTTGTTTGATCAGGACGCGCGCAGATTTTCCAGAACACAGGTGCTTGTGTTCCACGACTCAAACACAATGTTACATAATACAAAACAGCTGCGTATTTGTGAGTTCAAAGGTACCTGAGAGACGTACCGTAGCTCGTCCTCCGTGTCATCACTGCTAATCTGCCTGTTTAACCTTTCGTCGCAATTTATTTCGCGTCCTTCCTTCACTTCTTCCTCTCTTTACCCTTTTTCCTCCCGCTCTCACTCGGCGGCGGGGCAGAGGGGGGGCAAAATGACATGCTCTAAATAACTTTATTGACATTTGAATTGGTTGTGGACTGTGGTAATTATCCAGCCTTCCTGCTTCCTGGCTGGCATTCAGTGAGAGGAGAGCATCAGTGAAGCCACATATCAAGCCAGGCCACAGGCAGAGATATTTGTCTCAAGTATAAACATATACTGCTGGGCTCTTATATTCTTATTCGCACCATCATAGAGAACAGCAGTGATTCAAGCATATGCACCTTGGACAAGCTTTATTGTTGTGTCTGTGGAGCACTCACGAATAAAGCACCTTATTGTGGTTTCTTCCCCTATACAGGGAGAGGAGTGTAGCACGACTACGTGAAGTATTTTAGTGAGTTTCTTTAAGGCTGAGTGGCCATGAATCATCGCACTAGAATGTTTGTTCATTCTTATCCTCCAAGAAATCTCCATGACTACGCTCCTGTATGGTCAGCACAGTCATGAAACACTGGCAAGTTAGGGCTACAGTAACACACGTTTCCTTGTAGTATTTTTTCTTTTACATTATCTTTGTTTTAAACTACACAACAGTCTCCCAAACAGGGCTGGGGATCAGCTTTCGTTCCTTCTAAAGGGGTATTTTATCTACTGCTTTCTCATCTTATCACAATGTGCCCATAACATTCAAAATGTTTATGATTTTGGGCATCGCTATCTTGTTAACTTTGGAGCCAAAGAGGATTACATCCAAACTAGAGCCTAGGTATTTGGGGATTTGAAAAATCTGATATATCAGCCGATATATTTTTTCTTTTCCCTTACACTTGTTATTTGTGGTTATTTACAAGTCCTTACTAAGATAATGTGGCAGTGCAGCTAAGAATAAATGTGTTGCAGGTTACTTTTTTTCAGTCTGCTTAGCCTTCCCCATACCGCACCTCAATTCTTAATTAAGCCATTTGCCTTTATCTGCTAAAAACTGAAATATGAAATTATATTCATTTTCAAATAATTATATTTGGTGATACCAATATATCGACAGTTCTGTAATATCAGCTGATAATATCGGCCAAGACAAGAGAATATGGTTTGCAAGGTGCGTCTATACCCGTCTTCTAATCAGCATTTAGTATTATATGAATAAATATCTACTTGCCAAAATTGGAGCACAGGCTTCTTGACGAGGTTGCTAGGGCAACTGCATGCACAGATAGATACATTTGTCGTGTAATTCCATTAAAAAGACTAAACAGCACCGCAAACATGGTGAGAATGGTCTGGTACTGACTCAATATAGTGGAGGTGCATCCGCCTGTCACCTAAAGCAAACATGCAACTAACTGATAACTGTAAACTTTGATACATTTTAAACAGGTGATTATCACGTCAGCCAGCCTTGAATGGTCAGTTTTCCACCCACTTGAATACAGGTTGGCCCAGTACAGCTAATAAGGATTTATCAGCTTCACCTCAGATAATATAAAACTCTCAAAACAAACCCTTAAATTCAAAAAGAAATATAAAATTGTAAAAGAGCAATGTGTTTGGAATCCCTCTTATAGAAAATGCATGCTTGGGTTTTGCCATCAGTTTAACTGAGTTACAAGTGTGCCAGTGTTATAGGTTTTCTTTGGTTAATGAACTTGGACAACAAGGCAGCGCTTGAAGTACATTTAAAAAGCTTTTATGTTGTTCAGTTGTAAATAAAAAGATAGTTTTTGTTAGTGAGCTTTACTTTTGGTAGGTGGATGCATTGCACTGGTTGTTGTTCCTTCCTGTTTCCTTTGCTTCTGTATGCCAAGCTTTGCTGACCAACTGCGTGCATGTAAACATTACCTCTTCACATTTTAGTCTCCAAAATTCATTTATTCATTGGAGGCCGGTCCCCCTGTCGTTTTGGCAAACAATAGATTCAGCACCTGACTTTACGCCGCTGTTGATAAAGTAGCTGCTTAATGTGTCGGCGTGAATGATATTTTTTTGTGTCGCAGAGCTGCTGAGCAGCGTTGGGGGTAAATAGACGCTGCTTTCCGCCTTCATCATTTCATTTTTTTCCTTCGTGTGGAGCGAGAGCTGTGTCCCTGAAGCGAGGCTATCCAGAAGGAGAGAGCGATACAATCAAGAGACAGCGGTTGGCCTTTACTGGCAGAGTCTCAATGACCGCTCGGGAGTGAGGCCGAGAGTAAAAGAGAGGCAGAGAGTGAGGAAGCAAAGACTGAAGAATGTTAAAGGAGGAATAACTGACTGCTTATGTTAACTTTAGATGCTGAACGTAGTCGTCTAATGCGAAAACACAAGCCGAACGTCTTTTTAAAAAGCAATATTCTTGTATTTTGGGCAGTTTTGACGCAGGATTCACTCTCAAACTTTTCTGCTTGCTGCAGTCAAACTTGGCCACCCATCTGCACGAGGCTGCCTGTCAAATGTTCGCAGGGGAGATTGAGGATGGGGATAGATTTTAGAAAGACAGAACAAGAAAGATAAAGAAGGAGAGGAAATTGGTGTGGGGAGGGTTTAGTGGATGAGAGTGTTTCTGGGCTCCATGTTGGGTTAGTTAATGACCGGTGCATATGTCAGCCACGCAGCTGTGGAGCTACAATCAGCCAGCCAGCTGAGGAAGGGAGTGACGGATGGACTGGAGAGAGAAAAAGAGAGATGCAGACAGATAGAAAGTATTAAGCCGTGAATGCGCGCACACACACACACACACACACACACACACACACACACACACACACACACACACACACACACGAAACTAGAGAAAACAGTTCTGAGGGAGAGCAGTGAAGCAGAGGAGGTGAGATAGAGGATTTTGAGTGAAATAAACAGAGAGAGCCATCCAGAGGGAATAGAGAGCGAAGGAGAGAAAGAGAAGTTGCCAAGATAGTTTCCATTCTTATCCTCCCTCAACTAGCTGAAGTAGAAATGGCAGAGGCTGCAGTCCAAATCATTACACTCAGCTGCCTTCCTGGAAAGTATTTACTGTTGTCAATAACAAAAAAAATACCAAAGAGAAGGCAGAGTGTATAAAAGAAGAAAGTTTCATGGCTCTCTTTGCATTCTTTATATATATTTACATATTTTCTATAAGCAGCATCTTCTCAGGAATTCTTTTCACCTCTGCTTCCTTTGACCCCCGTTCCCCCTCTTATTTTTACCGCAGCCATCCAGCCTGTCCTTCTCCATCCTGGCCCATGTTCCATCAGCTCTTGGATTTAAGCCTTTAAGAGCCTCTTTTCCCTCCAGTAAGAGCTTTAAGGCAGAATGTGTATGGAATGCAGTTTTTTTAAGAGAGGGAAGGATCAGAGCTGGACAGAAATAGGTACAGGGTGAGAACAGGAGCGGATGCTTCAGTAGAAAGTCTTTGACCTTGAGTTGTCCCCGCCTTCTCGCTGCCCCACAAAACACCCTGGGTAACTCTGACGAGGGTCTTTTTGTGAGGCAAGGACACTGGTTTATTGTGCCTATGTTATTACTCACAAATGGTGTTTGTAGTATTAGCTGTACAGGTGTAAAGCCTGGGCGGATTATCACTGACTGGGCTGCTGTGGAGTGAGACATCTGTGGAAATGCGTTATGGGTTAATGTTCAGTGCACCCGTCAAAGACTGTGACACTGAATTCTGGTCATTTTGCATGCCTGCAGCTCGATTCTTTCTGTATCCATGCTAATTAATCATTGAGAACAGTGAAATGCATGCATAGCTTGATGCGTAGTGTCAAATCGCTGCAGGTTGCTGGTTATGCATAAGGTGTGTGTGTGTGTGTGTGTGTGTGTGTGTGTGTGTGTGTGTGTGTGTGTGTGTGTGTGTGTGTGTGTGTGTGTGTGTGTGTGTGTGTGTGTAACCCCTCAGCTAACTGTGCTTTTTTTCTTTCTTGTGTTCCTGCAGGCAGACCCGGGAGCAGGAAACGCCGCCAGATTTCTTCTATTTTTCTGACTTTGAAAGACACAATGCTGAAATTGCAGCCTTTCATCTGGACAAGTAGGTGAACACTAGCCTGGCACAATACTCTGAGACTTTTTGAAAACCACCAGTCCCTCATATAAAGCAGAAGATCAAAAGATTTTAGCTTTTCCGTACCTTGCTGCAAAGGACAAGATTATCAGCCGCAGGCGAGCTACACATCACCATAAAGGAGAAGATAGACCTTTTCAATGTAAATGTTTTATTCTGAATTTTATGTGCCTGTACAGGCACAGATCACTGTCACTAGATTGACATGCCCAACCAGTCATTTCAGTTAAAACCTTAAAAAAACAGGCAAGATATCTGTTTTTTTTTAAAGTGAATAAAACCATAAAGCAATTCAAACAGTGAAATTCCAACTTACCTATTTACTTTTAAAATGTAAAACAATGGCATCTTTTTCTTTTTCCATAACCCAGCTGATGAATTCAGATTGAACCTAAACATGTGTCGATGAGGCAGTCACCTCATTCTGACATGCAAAGCAAATGTAAGGCCTTTAACTTTATTAAAGTGCAGAGGGATTCAGAGTTGCAGATTTTTATTTGTAAAATGTATAAACGCCTTCATTAAAACACATTATAAAAAGCAAAAGGAAACACAATAAAAATACACTTTTATTCAGCTTCCTGGGTCCAACATGTTTGGAACGTGGCTAAAACAAGGAAAGATGCAGCTTGGCACAAACCAGAAGGCAAAAGCTCAATTTAACTGAAACAACGTTAAAGAATTAGCTGTGAAAAGGCCTCTTCCTTCAGGGGCAGCAGTGGGTGTCTGGCCTTGAGCACCATAACACCCAGAAACAGCCCTGTTGCTACAAACACTTCAGACTTAATAAGGAGGGGAGAAAAAAAGCTCATGTTCTTAAATTTACACTAACCTCCCAAGTATTTTTTCCACCCGCGTGGGCCAACATCCTGCAGGGCTTTGTTCCTCCCTGATTGCTATTTCTTTTTTGCCTGTCCTCGTGTCAGCTCATTAACCGCCTGGGAGGAACACCAGATCCGTGTACCGGTGTCTTACAGTAACGCTTTAAGACACGTGTGCTCGTGTGAATATTCTCCATATTTCGTGCGAAGCCTTGCTAATTAATGCGTGAATTCTCTTACATAATTGCTCGATTAGCATAATCTGGTTATTACAATATCACAGGATAGAAAGATCAAAATGTTGCCATTCTACCTGTTTTTAAAGGTTTGAATGAGGAAAAAGAATATAGCCGATTGAAGTCACCCCAAGTATAGCAACACATAGTCTTTACGCCGTGTGGATGAAAACCTTCCATATTCTTCTGCACTTATTTTCACATTTGCTTCCTGTCCCTCAGAAACTCTTTTTTTTTTTCACCCAAACACAGTGAATTGTGCGAGTTTGACCCATCCAGCAGAAGCTGTGAGCTCCGAGAGGCCATGAGTCATAACGGATGAATGCTGAACTCCTGCAGCTAGCATCTGACTGAACAATGACTACAGCCTCCTTGCTTAACTAACAACCAAGCTCTCTGACTTCACTGCCTTTACCAGGCTAGTACTTTACGGCCCACCCGGCTGCTGGAGAGACTTTAATGAAAAGAGAAATCCTCGCGAGGGCCTCTGATCGACGAGCGAGAGCAATGAGTTTTAGTGCGTTGCTGTTAAAGTCGTGCTGACGTCACTGTGGCTGTTTGCTATTATGAGCAGAGGGCTTGTGTTGTAGTCTGAATCCTGGTGCTCCTCTGTGCTGACACGAGATGATACCGAGGTCTTGCGCACCTACACACAAACACACACACGTCTACACACAATAGGGCCATAGAAGGCCGTGATGGTGAATCTGCTTTTCCTTTAGGCACAATGACACAGTTCATCTGGAATTGCATTAGAAGTGGCGTTCTTCACCAGTCTGCTTCACATCTGGTCCTCCTCTCCACATACACACATGAAAATATGCTCCAGCATATGTGTGGGTTAAGGGGAAGAAGAAGAAACCAAAGGCACGAAAGGCCCTGTGCCATTCTAAATATAAGCCAGGCAGGGTTTGCCAAAAGCAGCGCTTAATTTTTTTCCTTATTTTGTCTGTTCTAAATTAGAGCCTGTCCAGAGAGCTGCAGCTGCTGCTGCTGGTGCAGAGGCTGAGGCTACACTGCCTCCCAGGGGGGCCCACAGACACACACACACAGGCACTTTTAAAGCATCACTAGCACAGCCGCGCACACGCATACACACACCAACACTGACAATGACTTTTCCTATATGGGCTAAACTGCTTTAGGCATCATTAATAATGTGATTGGATTTAACTGGGAAGTGCTGCATTAGCTAGTCAGCAGATTTAAAGTCATACAAGGCCAAATGTGACCTTAAAATATTAACCCATATAAGCCCCAATCTCACGAGACCCACTTGGGTCTTATACATTTTCTCAGCTGGGAATATGGGAAGCAGCGATTCCCACTGTTGTTCATTTCATGGCTCTAGCAGGTTCTCTTAAACCCAAACTAAATATAACGCAAGTTTGAAATGGGCACTGTGGGAATTGGGCTTATCAGAGGGGACGAAGATGGAAGAAAATGTGTGTGAGCGATAAAAGAGGCAGAAGCCAGCACTAGCTGTTCCCTTTAGCATGGCAGCAAGCCCAGGCCCAGCAGGCCAAACAGCACCGTACAACACCGCATCCTGTGTCCTTCTGTCTCTTTGACAGAGAGCAGGAAAGAGACTGCACGTGTCTGTGTCACTGCACCCGCCAACACACTTGATGGCATCATTTGTATGATGGGCTTGTTCTCCCATATCGCTGCATCTCTCTTCTCTCATTCCCGCGCCTTCATTTCATTTAATCAGTCTGTCTCCTCGTGTCTCCCTGCCCTCGGGCTTTGGCCATTAGGTGTTGTCAGAGGTATCAATTTTTAAAGAGCCCATGCTGGTGCTGTAGTTGGGTGGCTGCATACATGCAGGAAGACATTCACGCCATATTAAACCTTTCTCAAATGCGCATCTGGGCTGGTTTCCAGTCAAATGATGCAAAAACACAAACCCAGAAATAGATTAGAATGCACTGGAA
This sequence comes from Diplotaxodon limnothrissa, assembly GCF_057381915.1. Taxonomy (NCBI): domain Eukaryota; kingdom Metazoa; phylum Chordata; class Actinopteri; order Cichliformes; family Cichlidae; genus Diplotaxodon; species Diplotaxodon limnothrissa. The sequence goes on along the minus strand of NC_140603.1, from coordinate 12,075,093 downwards.
ACTTATATCTCTCAGCATATTAAGGCAATAAAAAGTTGCACTGAAGTTAAAAAATAGCTTAATGTAGGACCACAGCCACATGAAAACCACAGGGAGGTTTACCAGCATGTGACTTAACTGTCTGGTACTTGTGTCACAGTGCCCCCTTCTGGTAGTGAGGTTCAATCACATAAGGTTTCTCTATGACAGTACAGGTATTTCGCTCCAGTGGCATAACGGATGAAGTAGTGATTCCTCTAAGTGAGGGATTGTAAGTTCACCTCCCATTTGGTGTGAAAAAGCTTTTCTGCATTACAAACAGCTGGTCCCTGTTGCTGCTGTTCACACATAGAAGTTCAATACACTGCAGATTTTCAAAGGACAATGAAGGGAGGGGTCATCTGGTATCCTTTGGCAGCCCTATTCTGGCCTGTAGGTTGATGTTTGACAGTAAAAGTTGAACTAACTAAATCACATTTGTGCTTTTAGATTTTACTCAATTATGACTCAGTTGTTGCTTATATTATTATAGTCCATGCATAGAGTGAAACATTAGGTTAAAATAATGACCTGTGTCTTGTTGCAATTACTGCAACTACCAACACTGTTGACGAACGGTCCAGATCCAAATAACCACGGTTAATGCATCTTTTGTTTGGACGCGTGCACTCATCGCTTTCATACTTTTTTGGTGGGCTGCCACTGAAGTCAAATGACCCTGAGTATTTGTCTCCATCCTGTAGGATCTTGGACTTCCGTCGTGTCCCTCCTGTAGCCGGCCGACTAGCTAACATGACAAAAGAGATCCGCGATGTTACACGAGATAAAAAGCTCTGGAGGACCTTCTTCATTTCACCAGGTACACATCTAGACTATTTTTAGCTTCTCTTCCAAAAACCGCTCGTGTCCATGTGCAGTTTCCCAAACGTCTGCTGATGATCTGAATTGTTGATGTCAGAAGAACACCTTGAAAGATTTTTTAACATCCCCCCTCAAAAAATGCAAAAGCACAGCAAAAATCAAGCACCTCCTTGATCATAATGTAGAGCAAGTCTTTTGGCCTGAATTGCTGTGATATTCATTTGCATGGGATTAGTATTATCAGGGGACTTTACCTTGTGCCAAAGCACGACAGTTAATTAGCAATGCAGCTTTACATATTATACACGAGCAAAATTGTCACTGGATTAAAATTACTGACAATCTCAGCAATTAATACAGGTCAGCGAGCATCCCCAGGTAATTTCAATCGGGTGGAAAATGGTCTTTAAATATATGTGGACCGACTGACAAAAAGAGAAGAAGAGTGCAGTGACTCTTTAAGTATTTAGCACTGAGTGGCTGATCAGAGTATTAGTATATGAATGTGTTTGCTTTTATTTTTCTGACTTTTAGCCAACAATGTGTGCTTCTATGGAGAGTGTTCCTACTACTGCTCCACTGAGCACGCTCTGTGTGGTAAACCTGACCAGATAGAAGGATCTCTGGCCGCCTTCCTCCCGGATCTGGCCCTTGCCAAACGCAAGACCTGGAGGAACCCATGGAGACGCTCGTACCACAAACGGAAGAAGGCAGAGTAAGACGTCGATCCCGTGTTCAGACACTCTTGCATTCGCACGCGTTCAGTAGAAGCAAATACTGAGCGATTCACTGCATCAGGAGGTGTTTATTGAAGTCACTGACAGTTACCAGCAGCATGAATTCGTAAGAGCTGTGCAAGAGGTCAATGCTGGCTATACAGCATTAATTTCAATCTTATTACGACGCAGGAAAAAAACGCTTAGATCTAAAAGTACATAGCATAAAAGGGAAATGGGTTTAAAAGACATTTTTCCAAATCAGATGCAAAAAAATTAAAAGTATTAAACGTTTCTTCAGATGGGAGGTGGACCCAGACTACTGTGAGGAGGTCAAACAGACTCCACCTTATGACAGCGGCACACGACTGCTGGACATTATGGACATGACCATCTTTGACTTCCTCATGGGTGAGTGTCTGACATAAGACGAGAATCAGTTTTCTACCAACACCGAAAAGTCGGATTGTTTAGTGTTCAGTCGAGCGAACGTTATCATCCACGACTCTACTGCCATCAGTGGTTTTTATTTTTATGTAGCCTTATAAGCAGGTATATTACTCATATATCATAACATCCACTAGCTGATTTGTTTTTTGTTTTCCTCTTTCTTAACAGGAAACATGGATCGCCACCATTATGAGACATTTGAAAAGTTTGGAAATGAGACCTTCATCATCCATCTAGACAATGGCAGAGGGTGAGTCAGTGCAGCTTTAGTTTAGAATGGGTGAGTGCCCGCTGCGGGTCAGGGATGAGTTGTTGCTCTAAATAGAGGAGTTTAAGTATCGTGGGGTCTTGTTCATGAAGGAGGGCTTGGCTGCAGTGATGCAGACGCTGCGCTGGTGCATCGTGGTGAAGAGAGAGCAGAGCGTAAAAGCAAAGCTGTCAGTTTATTGGTTAATCTACATTCCTACCCTCACCTATGATCACGAGCTTTGGGTAGTGACCGAAATAATGAGATCACAGATACAAGCGTCATAAATGAGCGTGCTCCAAAGGGCAGCTGAACTCTCGCTTAGTTTGAGGTTGTGCAGTCATTTGAGAGGGTCTCACAGTAGGCCGGTCGAGGTGGTTTGGCTATCTAACAATGATGTCTCCTGACTGCCTCTAGAGTGAGGTGTATCGGGCATGTCCTATCGGGAGGACGCCCTGAGCTTCGTTGCTTAAGCTGTGGCCCCCTGCGATCTGGCCCTGAATAAGGAGAAGAAAGTGGATGGATGTTTAAAGTCCTTATACTAATTTATGACACCATGATTTCAGTTCTGGACTCTACTAGAGCAGCTTTGCATAATTAACTGTTAGCATCTCTGGAGCTCCACAAACAGCGCTGTATATCTGAGATAAGGAATAAGGGATATCAGCTCTCAATGACATCATAAAAAACAAAAAATGTAATTTAAAAAAACTGTCGTAAGCTGAAAAAATTTATATCGCTTTGAAGTTTCGTCTTTTGGCTCATAAGACTTGATTTCATATTTAAAACTTGCTCGTATATGAAATGTGAGCATCCACCATTGCAACAGTATACACATAAATTAAGGAAAATCGTAACAGGCTATGTTTAATTTTTTCTGGCCATTCAAATTAAACCAAATAAGTGAAACAAAAAATAAATATCAGGTGTTGTGGACATGATGCACAGAAATCTGGAACCACATCCCATTTTGCACACTTATTTATGCTTTTCCATCCCAGCTTTGGAAAACACTCGCATGATGAGCTGTCCATCCTGGTGCCACTGAACCAGTGCTGCAGGTGAGGTCTTCATTTTTGATAGTTCTGGAAGGATAGTGTAATATAGAAGGAAAAAAAACCTATTTAAAAATTATAATCTGCATGAGGCTAGTAAAGGTGCACGTGGGGTGTTGTTGTATTTTGGTGTGAGTGTTGCTGAGCAGAGGCAGAGATGTAAAGCGTGTGGCAGCGCTGACTCTTTTTTCCCCCGGCTGTTCTCTTTCTGCAGGGTAAGGAAGTCTACCCACTTGCGACTGCAGCTGCTGGCTAAGGAAGAATACAAGCTGTCTGTGCTCATGGCAGAGTCCCTGGTGAGGGACCGCCTCTCTCCCATCCTCATCCAGCCACATCTGGACGCCATGGACCGACGACTGCGCCAGGTCAGTGCTTCACGCTCATAAAGCAGTTTGCTTGGGATTGTCTATTGAATGTAATAAATTGAAACTATAAACAGTCAGTAAACACATTCATTTGATAATTACTTAATGTTTTTCAGCAGCTAGAAGTGACTGAAGACTTTGATTTCCGGGAGTCATTGACCAGTAGAAAGTGTGTTTGGAGGACAAAAGAGGAACACATTTGCTTAAATGCAGTCTCAAATTCTTAATCCCAGATTTTCCCTCGTTTCTTTTCATTCATAAACAATAAGAGATCACGAACTGGAAGTCTCGGCTCTTTGACGAGTCATCAGCAGTACCACAGAGGTCTGAGAGTGGTGTCACTGCTCTTGTTCTTGGAAAAGCTAGTTAGTACGTAGTGGTTACAAAAAAGCTCACCGTGTACTAAAAGCTTGGCGTTTTCTCGTCACCAGGTGCTAAATGTGCTGTCAGATTGCATCGAAAAGGAGGGATACAGCTACGTGGTGGAGGACGACCTCCAGGGATACCAAGGGACAGACCACGCCCACAACGGCCCGAGAAGGAGGTAGCTGCCGCGGGGGGCGCTTGGCGGCAGGACTTGGACTGACTACCTGGAGATTTGAGGCTGGACGGACCAAACCCAGTCTACCTTTAAACTGAACTGGAATCCTGTAACGCAGATGAACTCCATCTGTGCTTAATTTCTCCGAGGGCTTAAATTCTGCTGAACTTACAGGAAAGCCCACCTGCCCGAGGTAATAGGCTGCGCAGAAGAGGACGCCTGCTGGATAGCACTGAAAAAAAGAACAGTGCAATAACTTGTAACTGTACTGATGCCCGAGACATGCTGAAGATTTCTGGACCGATCCGGGGCTTAGCAGAACCGAACCCACCACCTAGACTCCTTTGAAAAATCCAACCCTGAGTTTAGTGTACCACCACAGCCGACCCCGCCGACCAACCAAACCGCTAAAGTCTTGCAAAGGACGCCTTCTCTCGCCTTTCTGGTTCAGGACCCGTTTTTTTGAATTCAGTGAATTCCGAGGGACTCGTAAAAGAATCCGGCCCCCTCCTCTTCACATGCTGAATTATGTGTTTCTACCTGCTGTTGAATATTGCAAGCGTCATGGTTAACCAATCAGGGTGGCTGGAAGAGGTAGAAGGGGACTTCCTGTTATTGTCATTATGAAAATGATATTGATTTGCTGCGATTTTTATTTTTTAACTTTATTCCTGCTGAGCCGTTTCAGCATCTCATAGTTGGACGATGAAAAATATTCGACTGGAGTGGAGTACAGGTTTACTCCTGGATTAGCCCATGAATTATTGCCCATAAATGTTACATGTCCTTAAGAGAGTATTTATTATTTATTGTTCAAAATGAATACTAATCAGTAACATATTTTTCCTTTTTTCTTTGTCCTAAAGCTGAATTTCCTTAATTTGTCCACAAGAGGGCAACCTGAGCACGTGGGAAAAGGGTGGCCAGCTGCCGGGTACTGGCAGTCCCATTTTACAGGCACCACACATCGCCACCTGTGTTTACAGCATTTACAATTTTTTTTTTGTTCCCCCAACTTTATTGCCTTCAGCGCAACAGACATGCGGTTAGAGTTATGGTACCAAAAGCCAAATGTGACACTAATGTTTCTTTGTAATATATATTTGATGTCCAGATGTTGCTGTTGTGGAGAGATTATTTTTCAGGATGTATATTTCATTCATTACCAGCAGCTCATAGCTTAACTGTTGGTGTCGATGATTCAGTCACTGGCTGAAAGTTTAATATATTACATTAGGAAAAATCTAGTGCCTGTGCAATGATAGAAATACTTGAATGTCTGGATTCATAGCAGAAAGGGTTAAGCTCCTCCTGGGTACGAGCTATAGATAAGACACAGAGGTCTACATATGTGTGCTAACTCCATCTGTTCCATAAGGGGTTTTTATTAAGTTTCCATAGTCCTGTGTCAGGGCGGTACAGTGTGTATGGATGTATGGGTGGATCAACGGAGAACCTTAGATGGTGTCCTTGAAGTGAAAATGCTTCTTTTTTTTCCTTTCTTTTTGTTTTTATTCCGCTCATCGTTTCTGTGGATTTTATCTTGAATTTCTTTGCATCATGGTAAAAGTGCAATAAAACAAAATCAGCATAATTTGAGTCTTTTTTTCCTCCGTACACACTTCTTCCTGACAGTAACAATGTGTCTTTTTCATTCTCTAAAGCAAAGCAAGCAACGTAATGTGAAATGTCATTAAACAAATCATATGCAAGCACTCTTCCGTCTCTTTTTAGTGAGCCAGATCATTTTGACTCAGCTCGAGAAGAAGAGTGAACCTCCTCATCCGTCTCAGTGCCTCGCAGCTTTCTGAGCTCTCTCTTTTTCTTCTGACCTTCAGTCCTCAGGATAGTTAGGATAGGATATTGGATTAGATTTGGCCCGTTCAACTTTAATGTGGATCCTTTGGTTTTGTGGGAGTAATTTCTGTTCCTTTTCATGTTACACGAAACACATAATGTGCTTCAACAACATTTAAAAATCTTCAGAACTCGTTACAAATGTGCAAATGTTCCTTGGTTGGTACTTTACCTGAAAATGCCCCAAACATTTCCCCAAACTTGCGAGACCTGTGAAAGTTAGTAAATTTATTTGAAGCCAAGGCAGAAGTGGGTAAATTGCAGTTCCTCTTGATCAGAGATGTAAAACTCATTTTACATCAAGTGCCACAAACACTTAAGTGGGTCAGACCAATAAAAACACAGTTCTGTGAGTGTAAACAAGTGTAGTTGTATATTTCATCCCTGAAACGTCTCAATATAAATAAGAGGTGCAATTTCAGCAGCGCATCTCAGTTTTACTACACAAAAGAAATGCTGCTCTATTTAATGAATGAAATCTATCAACATGACTCTTTGAGCTTAAATTGTAAAAAACATAAATACATGTGTAAGATTTATTTTACTGTAAACTCAATGTAAAAAAACAAATTTCCTATTGTAGAAAAAACAGGGGTTTAACTGTTGCTTTGCAGGTATTCATCAGTAAGACAAGCTCTAATACTTCTGAAAATACAGTTAAAAGCCAGATTAAAAAGGGGAAAATCGGCACCCCTGTGATACTGAAGAGCTCCACATCATCCAGTGTAATTTGTCAGGTGGTGGCAGTGAGGATGGCTGCACAGTGCAGTGCAAAAGAAAATGGCCCTCAGCCTCAGATCTGTGCATAACCATGTTTACAGTTCCCAGTGCACGGTTGTGTTTTGATAACCTTTCCTCACAGAACAGCCCCCGGAAAGGCTCTTCGGTTGGTTTACATAAATGCATGCACGCACACGCAGATACGCAGAACGAGGCAGACAGAGTGATGAATGGAGGAAGCTGCATCTGAGACAACCATCAGAGGGACAGAGAGTGACCAGAGGAGAACTACTGAGGGCCGTAATCACCGCGGCCGGCCGCAGACAGGACGCCAGAGGAAGCCTAGTCATGGGAGCGAGCCACGAGGTGCTTATCAGATCTCAGTTCAAACCAGCCTGATACTGTGACCTCTCCTTCTCCTCCTCTGCGCCCCTTTTCTTCCGTCGGTCCTGTTTACAGCCATGTTTGAACTGCTCTGCGTTTTCTTCTTGGCTCTACTCCTGAATGGGCTCAAATCAGTCATACAATTAAAAAAAAAACACGAGGGGACATTAAAAAAGTTTTAGAGCAATATCTTTACTTGCTTAAGGACATTTGTTAATGAGACAAAGGTGCCGCCTTGGCATCTGCTGCTCAGCACCTTACACTGACCGTCAAGGGTTAATCTTGCTTTTACCTTCACTTCAAAACTGTGAATCCTTTTGTGGATGAAGACTAAAGAACAACGTTTTTTTCCAAGAAAATTAAGCACGGTTTTGACCTTTCAGCTGCTCGATCAGCCGGCAGAAATAAACACAAGCACTGCTTTAACGTCTGTGCGTACGCACCAGCGTACCTATATGTGACTCCAACAGCAGAAAGGCCACACACAGAGGCTTGGCGGACCTTGGGGCTGTTTTCCCGGCCTCTGTCGCCCCACAGGAGAGCTCCAATTGCCCCGTTAAGAGCCCTTCAGAATACACATCTCCCTGTTTTAAAGACACGGAAACAATTTATGGCCATTAAAGAACATTATAGATAGCATCTACAATACTTCCCGTTGTTGGCTAAAAAGTCTGCCAGAGTGGACACACACATGCACCCTAAAGAGTTAACGGAGAGAAAAGGAAAACAAAGATGCAAAGGATTTTGTTTGTTGATTTGGGCTTTGCTGTTTTAAGTACATTTGGAGAGATTAAGCTATAAAAAGAAGCAAAATAAAACATGAAGGTGGCCTTCGAGCCCTGCAGACCACCCAGAATCCTGCTGAAGGTGGGGAGGGGGGAGAGGAGCAGTCTGTCCTGTGTATGTTCTCTCCGGGTACAGCGAGAGGCTGGGTGGACTGCATCAGCACAGCAAGAGCTTAGCAGAAGGTTGCACTGATTTTATATGATTGTGTACGAGTCGCAAGACTTGTCAAGCTGCAGTGACAGCTGACGGTCTCTTCTGAGTCTCGCTCACAGCAACGTTATTCTCACTGTAACGTGGCGGCTCTGCGTGAGCGCGCAGGAGGGAGTAAACACAGCCAAGCTCACCTGAAAACCTAAAGTTGCACTTTACTAGTTCCCCAACCAGGAGCTGTCGATTTGTCCTACATGATTGGAAGTGAGTTACATTTAAACTTTATTTTACACACTGGTCTGCTAATAAGTGATGGAGAATATGTATCATTGCTCCAAAATGAGCCGCAAGATGCCGCTTGTCTGTGTCAGATGGGGCTGGAGATTACAAGGAAAAATCTGGGAGTGTAAATTTGAAAGATTTTAATACCCTGCAGGGCATCCATCATCTCTGGTTGTGTCCAGATGCAGGACAACTGAGTGGAGGTTAGGGGTAAAGGTAGAGTGCAAGTTTTGATACAGAGAAACATTCTGCTGTATAATATATAGTTTAGATAGTATATATTATAACTCCTTAGCTATAATTCTCTTTCATGTGCTTTCAAGTCTCCAGTCATTATTCTGAAAAGTCAACTACTACTCTGTGTTGTAGCAACACTGTTGCAGTGTAGTCAGGTGCATGATTTACATCTGAGTTTGCATAGATTTTGAGTGCTACACCCACCACTTAAAGCAGAGTGTGTAAACAAACGGCGATCAGAGGTAGGGGACTGGCTTAGAAACAGGCCCTGACCCAAAAATAAAAACAAGAAAGGTGGGGAAAAGCGTTCTTTTCAAGAGGTTGCCGAAAATACTGGTGTTACAACGGAGGGTCGCAAGGGTTCAAAGACCTCGTAAGAGGAGGCTGCGAGTTTCGAGATCAGCAGCAGTTCCTGGAGAGCAGCTGGGACCAGGAGGGGAGGGGAAGAGGGGGGGGGGGGCTGGAGGCAGCCGTCATCAGCAGGGCTCGGAGTGAGTGTCAGCCGGCTGAGCAGAGCATGGTGGCAGAGCAGAGCAGCAGGACAGGGTGTTGCTGCTGGGCCTTGGCCAGGACACTCAGAGGAGCCAAACACCTCGGATTACACGTCAAACTTGTCAAAGTGTAGATATGTTTGACAACTCTCACTACCCCTTCAACTGTTTCAACTACGATGGTGACGGATACCCTTCTTCCAGCACGGACGAAGAGAAGAAAATGTGCAGACCGGCATACAGGTATGGAGGGTTATTAATAAATCTTTTTCTTTTCCCCCATTTTTTGTGTATTAGTCATTATACACACAATCATACACACAAAAAGACATATTTTACATTTAGGTCCAGTTCAGTTTTCCAGTGGGACTTTTTGTCTCTCTTTACAATGTAAAGTCATAGAAAAGCAGTTTAATAATAGGTCGTTAGACAAAATGCTACTTAGAAAAATGCCTTGTGTTTTTTTGTTGTTGTTTTTATTTCCCCAGTGCTACGAATCTGACACAAAACTGATGATAACCTGGTTTAATTTAACTAGAACTGCAACTTTAAAGTGAAGTTCATTATAATACTCAAAATGTTTCTCAGAAAAATAAACCAGACTTCTTTTTTGGGGATTTTTTAAATTTATTTTTCAGCACCGCTGAAAAAACAAACTATATTTTGTCTTGTTGAGCTCACAGCCTTCTATGATTGGTGCTTACAGTACTATTATTCTCCAATATAAATTACTGTTGTTTTAACAGAATCATTGCTAAAAAGGGTCAAGTAGAGGATCTATGTACTTTCTGATCTTTGTAAAATAAATGAAATCAAAATCAAAGATAAAATATGAAAGATAAAATATGAAAGATAAAATATTGAATATATTGAATTTTTTTTTTTTACATATTGACAAAATATTGTCAATATTTTTTCTTCTCCCCATTTGATTGCCTCTTTTCGTCTTACTATGTTTCACCTAATGAAAGTTTGCGTGTGTGTTTGTGTGTCAGCTACATCGCTCTGATAGCCATGGCTATCCAGCAGAGCCCCGACCAACGGGTCACTCTGTCCGGCATCTATGAGTTCATCATGAGGAGATTCCCCTACTACCGATCCAACCAGAGAGCCTGGCAGAACTCCATCAGACACAACCTGTCTCTCAACAGCTGTTTCATCAAGGTAAGGACCCACAGCACAGCGTGCAGGGAGAACTAAAAATGGTGCATCTCACACACAGATTTTTAGTTTCCATCAGGCTTTTTCAAGAAAGAAATCATCAGTTATTTGTATCATTGGTTTTAGTTCTATTCAATTCTGTTGTCATGATTAAGAAGCTTCCGTATACATATTTTTTACTTTCCTGATAAAGGACAGAAGATGTGTTCCTTCTATTACAGCAGCAGAATTACTTTTGCAATTATCATTATAATAATAATTATTATTATTATAGTAAATAAGGACATATTTTGTCTTATTTTCCGCAGGTTCCTCGGACTGAGGGCAATGAGAAGGGAAAGGGAAACTTCTGGACTTTTGCCACTGGCTGTGAATCCATGCTCGATTTGTTTGAAAACGGCAACTTTCGCCGTCGCAGACGCCGGAGAAACATGAAAATTGGCCTCCGTGATTCCAGAGAAAGCCCTTTCCACTCTTTGGAGAGCCACAGCAACCAGCACACGCCCTCAGCTCGACGTCCTGAGCCCGAATCCACCCTCTGCCCATTAAACCCCGAGAGACCAAGACCCGGTCCCCAACATAACCACCTTATCCCTAACCCCACCCAGCAAGGGAAACCAGAGTCAGAGATCAAGTTCAGCATTGACTACATCCTATCCACTCCAGCTCCGCCCCTGTCTGGGCTTAGATCCTCCCATGGCCCCGTGCATATAGGGCCCCCAGGGCCGCCGATACACGTTCTGGAGCCACAGCACCTGAACCTGCACTTCTGGACTCTGTAAGAGGAGAGGGAAGCAGACATTAAACTTATTTCATCACGGTCTGTGTCTAAAACTGGGAAGTACAAGGACATCTGAGGACAGGAATTCCAAGAGGAATTTTACTTGAAAATGTAAATGCAGAAACAAAATAAGGAGGTACAGTATTGTGTGGTGGAATCTAAACGAAAAGTCTAAGAATACATGTGGGAATTCATCCAAGAGATTAACTTTGAACTTTCAGCAAAGGATATTATCATTATACTGTCTGTGGTGTCTAGTGCTGACATAGACTAGGTTTATAGTGTGTGAATGTGTGTGTGAATGGGTGGATGACTGGATGTGTAAAGCACTTTGGGGTCCTTAGGGACTAGTAAAGCGTTATACAAATACAGGCCATTTACCATTTATAGATTTTTGTCTGTCTGTATATACACAGAAATTGTGAGCACAATTATGATGTGTGTAAAACTGCTTTAAAATGGATCAGACAAAGGAAATTATTGGATTATGTTCAGATCAAAAGTTGATATAAAGGGGGAAAAAAACCCAAAATTGTATGGTTTGTTCTTTGAAGCGTTTCCCTTTTTTTTTTACACCCTTTAATGTGGCTTACACAATTTGTTTTTCTCTATTTACACCCCAGCTCAATCTGAAATCCCTACCCAAAAAGAAAATAACAATAATGATAATAATACTAATCCCCAAAATATTTTGAAATATTTTGTTTATTAATATAGGTATTTTTTAATACCTTCAATTAATAAATTATCTTATTATTTTCTACATAAAAACTGATCTGATCAGAGAAGCTCTAACATCCATGTAAAAACATAATAATAAGTATATTACATTTCTGGTTGAAATGTTAACATTTTTCAAATTAATTTTATATTGATTAAAAAAAACATTTATTTTTGAGCATCTTTTCTTTTCTTTTTTTTCTTTTTTTTTCAAAAAATCTCGTGTGAACTCTCTAAAAAATGTCTTTCTTTTAGTTACAAACAGGCCTTAGTATAACCACGGAAAGACATATAGGTGTAAATAAGTAAGTGCTAGACTCAAATTAGCTTTAGCTTCAGGATCCTTTGTGTTCTAAACAAATCCAGATTACAAATACCCAATTTCATACACTTAAATTTGATTCATATACTATTTAAAAAAAACTTAACTTGATTTTATATTCCATTTATTGCTTTGATACCCACTAAATAATAATTGTATTCCGTAGTTTTATGTTGCTAAGTAGGCTAAATGTTAGCGTGCTAACATGCTACACCCTATCAGGAGACAGGATGATCATTGGATAGTCATTGTGTAGATTGTTGGCATCCGTGACACCGATTTCTGTCCATTTTAATTGGTCAGTTTATCTGTATGTACACTCAAAACCTGCTTACATTTAATATGCATTTTTTAAATGTTTTTTTAAGGGTTAAAAACAAGCACTAGATTAGCACCATTGCTAATGTAATTAGTAATAGCTAAGGTTTCCAACTATGATAAGTGTCTGCTGTCAAGTAAGCCTGTTCTGCTGGAATTCAGTTATTTTAAACCTAATTTCAGCCTGCATTTTGCAAATTCTGTTTTCACTGACCTTTTGAAATCCTGATTGACTGACACTTAAATTCTAATCCACTCACTTATTACAGCATATTGTATTCATACACTTAAAGGAGGCCTAACTAAACAGGTCTGCCTAACATTTCTTTCCTATACAAGAGAGATCAATCATGGCATGTTCCTGCGCTGTGGAAGGGGACATTTTTCAATTTAACCTTTATATTATGTCTTGACTACATCAAAGGAGGGTTTCAACACACTTAACATGAGTGGCATTTAATATAGCATAACACTTGCAAGGTGAGGCCCAGGAGTGACCCTATTTAAATACCAGACCCCCCTTGCTTCTGAAGCTTAAACGGCAACACCACCCCCAGCAGCATGCGCACACCCACAAACCCCTGACGCAGTTATAATTAAACACACCTTATGCCTCTTTTGCAAATGCCCCTCATCGATCTGTATGGTTTTTAACATTCATACGTGAGCTGCCCCCCAGCAAAAAGTCTGTGGCGGCACAAACGTTTATGGATCAGCAAGTTTCCATTAACAAAGTTGTTGATGTTGAGGCGGCTGCCGTGATGCCGCGGATATATTTGGGTAAATTAACTTAGCATAAAGTGCTTCAAGGCTAAGGGAGTCTGAGGAAAGAGAAAGGCACCAGTGAGGCCCGAAAAGTCAATGCACATATTATGTTGTCAGTGAATATATGAAAGTGTAGCTACTGGCGCGGTGTCCCAATGAATGGCCTCTATTAAATAATAATATCTGAATCCGTCTCTTTGCCTCATTCAGTCCTTTTAATATTTTGCACCAGTCATTTATAATTAATTCCACAATATTTTCCATTTACAAAGTACGATTTTGTTTGAAACTTCATTATGCCCGTACTGCCAGGTGAAATGAGCAGCTGAGGGCGAGAAACAGTGGAACTGCAGGTAGAGGAAATTGGGAAACCACTGGTCTGCAACATCAGTAACAAGTGAATTATAAACACAAATAGGTCATTTAATCTTGAGTGTTCGCAGCGACTGGATTTCACTGAGGCTGTGGTGGGAATTATGGGATTGGAGATGAATTTAGGTGTTTTGATCTAAATGCATTTTGCACCATACTGTCTAAACTCTCCTTGAGCTATGGTTGCAGAAGTGCAAATGAATTGTGGGGCAAACACTTCCAAGACATATTAGGGTATACTAACTAATGAAAAGCAGTGAAATAGCCCGAGGACCTGCACATACACACACCTCTGCCTTTTGTCGTTTCGTGACGTGTGCAGAGCTGCTTTAAGACTGGAATATGCTATTATTTTCAAATGTCTTCAAGTGAGTGTCAGCAATGAGAAAATCAACATATCGTGTCAATCAGCTGCAGTTGGGAGACGTGTTTATATTTCGGCTGCATGCCCCTTCTAGGAATACAGCAGAAGTGGGAGGACTGGAAGTGACCGGGAGGGTTTTTGGAAAGAAAATGGAAAATAGGCAATTTAATGTAGTAAAGGGCTTGACATTTTAATGAAAATGCAAGCCATGAATCTTCCAGATATCTGTTTAAATATGTCAGTTCTCATGTGGCATGCATGCCAAGTTAAGTGAAGTTTTGGGGACAGCGGGGGTTAAAGGTTTGGTTGGAGGCACAAATATGCACAAATTGCACAAATAAAAAAGAACAGGGCGCATTTTGACATAGCCGAGAACAATGTGTTCAGATACAGCGGTTTAGCAACACTTTAAACCTAACTAAGGTACTATTTAAAGCTGTTATTTTTAGCACTCCAAACACCGATCTCTTGTGCTAAAATTAAAAAAAAAAAGAGAAGCAATGATAAAGTGGCCAAAGCTGCAGTTACTTTAAGTGTCACTTGTGGCTGGCTCCAAAAGTAAGTCAATCCCCACAGGCTTAAACGTCTGATTTCAGGCTGCATAAAAATATCTTTGGTTTCTATACCTAATCCACCCCGCCCCTGTTAAATAACCACCGGGTGTCTTTAATCGCTTTCTCAGATTTTTGTCAGGGTTTCAAGTTAGGGGTGTGTCTGCTGTAAGTGTGCCAGTACACGGGGAGCTCTTTGCCGATTGCTGTCTGCAAGGCCTCACCTCTGCTTATTCCAGTTGCTGAGCCACAGTGCTGCTGGTCCCTTTGGAAGCTTTTTGATGAGTTAAATTCTTCCGATTTATACGCTTGTTTTGTAGCACTAATAAGTAGGTGCATTGCATTGCACCCAGGTATGCTAGGTAGGTTTTATGTATGAGGACATAACAAAAAACTTCATCTGGTTCTTATGAGGTTTTACATTTAAACAGAAACTCACATGAACAACAACACATGGCATATTACACTGGATCATTATCTATTTCACAAGAACTGAGCTAAAATGCAGAATGCATGATGATTGCATGATTTGACTTTTAGCAGTCTCTCACATCACTATGGAGGATTTTTGGCCCACTCTTCTTTACAACATTGCTTCAGTTCATTGAGGTCTGCAGGTATTTATTCATGCACAGCTCTGTAAATGCCCCAATGCAAAATTTCATACAGGTTGGGGTCTGAATTTTGACCATGCTATTGCATGATCCAGTTTCAGCCGAGCTTTAGCTGTTGGACAGATGGCCTCACATCTGATTCTACAATACTATAGCATACAGAGGAGTTCATGGTCAACTCTATGTGGCAAGGTGTCCGGGTCATGTGGCCATTCTATCACCATGCTGGACAGTCAATATCAGGCAATTTAATCCAATGTGGTGTTGTGCATTATGGCCAAACATTTCCACTTTGGTTTCCAAAGTCTTTTGGTAAAATGCTCAAAAGATTAATTTCTCCTGGTAACCTTTCCAAATACGCATGTTTCTCTCTTTTTTATTTTAAATTTGCTGTCCCAAACATCAGCCCTTAACATGCTAAATTAGACTTAAATCTTTTTTTTTTCATATATATATATATATATATATATATATATATATACATACATACATACATATATATACATATAAACATTAAATGAAAGCATTTAAAGACATTTAAAAATAGATGATGTTTGTCATTTTTAGCAAAGGCAAGATAATTAAGAAAGAAGCTAGGCATTGTAGTTTTAAGGAAATGTTACTGTAGTGGGAGTAAATTGTGCATTTACGGAGCCCATATTCAGCAGCAGTAGTCTCTAATGACTGTTAAGGCAGCAGCATCTGGGACAGACTTTTTCAGATAATGAAGGAGCAACAATGTAGTTTGTAATGTTTTTTAATAGCTGTAGACAAGTATTAACTTTTGTGGGCGATCGTGGCTCAAGAGTTGGGAGTTCGCCTTGTAATCGGAAGGTTGTCGGTTCGAGCCCCGGCTTGGACAGTCTCGGTCGTTGTGTCCTTGGGCAAGACACTTCACCCGTTGCCTACTGGTGGTGGTCAGAGGGCCCGGTGGCGCCAGTGTCCGGCAGCCTCGCCTCTGTCAGTGCGCCCCAGGGTGGCTGTGGCTACAATGTAGCTTGCCATCACCAGTGTGTGTGAATGGGTGGATGACTGGATATGTAAAGCGCTTTGGGGTCCTTAGGGACTAGTAAAGCGCTATATAAATACAGGCCATTTACCATTTGTTTTAATGGGATTTGAGAATGTGGAAAATGACGTCATATATCCACTTAATACTGTTAATGTAGTGTCTATGAAACAAAACACAAAACCGTACAGAGAAAATGGATTAATACCAGCTTACTGGAATACAATATATTCTGAACCTAGAGTACACAGGTTGTTCATTATTTTGAATTTGTCCTCAAGATAAACTTTACACAACATCACTGCAGGGACCAGAGTTAGGCATAAAGCAAAAGTGCTGCTGAGCTGACGGTCCAAGAGGACTAAAATAAAGCTGGCAAAATGACTGAGCTATCATATAACCATGTTTGTGATAGACTGTTGTAACGTGCAGTGGAACTACAACGTGCCACAGCACTGTGTCAGCACTTCCTGCAATTTATACGGCTAAACAGACCACCGTTTGCGTTTGTTTTCTTGGTAAGTGGACGTTTAGTGGTTTTGCCTGTGCCCTGACCTCAAGCATGTGTGCCATGAGGTTCCACGGTGCAGCCACCAGGGTGTGCTAGCTAACCGTCTGTGGAGATTTGAATGCCAGCTAAGTCCAAGAAAACTGGATCCTCAGTTCAGCTTTCCGACCCAGTGGCTGTGCACACAGAGCCTCGGCAACGCATGTGGGGAAAAAAATGTAAGTGAATGTGGTATAATTAACTCTAAGTTTGTATTCGAAAGGCAGTCAAATACATAATCAAAGTAGTGACATGCCTCCACACAAAACAAATGACCATCTGAGACCAACACATGTATGTGCTACTGACAAAAATAACCGATTTACACCATATTAGAATATCTGTCTTCCACATTTTTTCAGTGAATTTGTCGTGAAGTGTAGCCAGAGGTCTCCAACACAAAAACATCCATTTGCCTCTGAGAGAAATCCACTGTTAAGTTAGCCACTCACTGTAAAAATGCTACAAAGACGTCCTGTATATTTCAGTGTACTGTGTGACAGACACACCCTTGTTTCTTGACCAGGAAATGCTCCAGTGACTGAAGCAGAATATGAGGGGCCATGTTTTGGGATGAGGGGATTCCCTATGAACAGCGGTAAAGCCCCATTAGTGTGGGGCCCATTGCACTCTAGGAAGAGATTGAGGTGCTGGATTTTCAGCAGACACAAAAACCACACAGCAGATCACACTGCTAATCTTTTATTAGAGATCATGCATAAGTCAAACAACACAAAGAGAAATGAAGCAACTGAGGAAAATTAGCAGTCGTACAGCGCAGCCTCCATTATCGGCATTGCTTTTCGTATATTCCAGTGACTAAGAAACACGTTGTTCTTCTGCAAAGCAGGTCTGAGATGACTCTCTGGCAACGTTATCAGTACGCTGGGGTTCAGTTACAAATCACTGACAGAGCTCACACTGAAAAAAACCAAACAGGAGAATAACATGTATTCATTGAGCTCACATTTGGAGCTTTCTTAGTTTAAAAAAAAAAAAAAAAAAAAAAAAAAAAAAAAATTAACTGTGATTAAAATGTTTCAGCGTCACACAACAGACACATAACACTAAAACAAGGAGACATAAAGGAGGAAGAAAGGAAGCTTCCCTTTCAAAATGTGCAATGATGATGCTTTGTTCAAAGTGTCCAAACTAAGTTACTTTGTGTCAGTTTCCCCCCCCACGTGCTGGTCAATACATAAAATCTATTCAATATGTATCCTTCATGAAACAAAATGAGACAAGTAGTGTAATTCTTTAACGGCTACAGACCAGTGATAAAACACCTCCATGTGTTTACCATCCTCCACTTCCAGCCGCCGAGGATATCCACATACCCAATAAACCCAATCATGACAAATTAAATACACAAGCCAGCAACAACGTATAAAACAAACCAAGAAAAAAAAAAACAAAAACTTAACTACATAAACAGAAGCCAGAAACACTAAAACATACACAATTTCCCATCTCATCCCTTAACACAGCTCATTTCCCGTTTAAAATTTTCACAATAAAGTGATTTAAAATACTGATCTTTAAGAAAAAAAACAAAAAAAACAAAACAAAGGAAAAGAAGTAGTGCTGAATAAATTATTCATATGCTCATTAATTAAATTAGGCTAAGATTCAGCTGATTTACAGTACGAGTTGAAACGCGGCCATCAAAGTGCACACTTGTTACGATTGTGATTAATGTTGCATTTGTTATTGTCGAGAGCAAAAAGTCTAATTTGTAGCCTGACGTCTGCAGCGAGCTCATTTCTGAAAAAACAAATCACGCTTGAAAGGTCAGGCCTTTAAAGATGGCAGCGTTAAGAAATAAAAAGGAGAAATGCACAAAAATCATGTGCAAACTGCTTCTGTTTTTATTCTTTAGGACATCTGTGAATTTAGAAAAAAGAAAAAACCCTCGATTTTAAAAATTAATGAAACACAAGAACACAATTATTAGGACATTCTTCCGTCCACATCCCAAATGAGATCACAAACTTGGTCCTCTAAGCTCCAACTTATTAAAATTAAAACGCATACAGCACAATCTTCCCTCAAAACGCAGTTAAAACCTACAGCGAGTAAAAACTCCTGAACGACAGCAAACGTCTCTTCAGCTCCGAGCGTGCACCTTAAACAGCACTCATCAGAAAACCACTCCCATCCACAACTCCATGACACTACCATAAGAATCCATCAAAATTAAACTTTAGTTTACAAAACTATAGCAGCTTTCAGGCTAATGAATCTCAGCAAAATAATCTCAATAAATCTGTTGTGACCAGCAAATCACCGAAAAACTGCACGTACGTCTGTCACGGGGAATGAGAAGGCAAGGTAAGACTACACGTATCTGGGTACGGTGCGCCACGACGCCAATCTGCAAAAAACGACATCCCTTCTTAACCCTCGTCTCTTTTAGCTTTTGTAAATAATCACATGTGTACAATTTTTGTCCCTTCTCTTGAAAAAGCTCAGCCCAATGAGGTACATCCCTACTGTCAAAGCAAGGGCAACATATATCCTTTTTCAAAAAACAAACAAAAAACTACATTAAATTACCATCTCTTACATACTTGTGTAAGCTAAAATATACACACAACTAATAAACCCGACATTTGTCATTTACAGATATACAATTCAACTTAAGACAGACTTGCAAAGGGACCGATACAAACACCAAAACCAGAGCCTCGTAGGTATGATCAGTGCTTCTGCAATTAAGGGGGATAAGTCTGCAACAACATCCATAATGTTTCTGCAGCGGTTTCTTTAACAGTACAAACTTTGTCTTGAGTTGAGGGACTAGTTAGGAAACGAATTCCTACTTATGACAAGGATTCTTTTTTTGCCCCCTTTTTTTTTTTTATACAAATCTACATCTGCAGTCCACACCAGGCTGAAGGAGATGATTTACACCAAAGAGGGGTGGGGGCGGGACCTGCTGCCTCACCGTCTCTAACACTGCTCATCGAGTGGGATCCATCTCATTTTGGCGTATGAAAATAGGATTTTTTCTTTTCCCTTTGCATGAGAAATTAACGGAGAGCCTTAACATAATTCTACTGATTTCATGTGCAATTTCCTGTAGTGTGGGTCGAGTAGCGCTGCGATCAATCGTTAGCAGAGGTGGGTGTGATTCAGTGTCAGGTCGGTCTCTCCTAAGGTGAAGCTGCATAGCTGGTCGGGTCTAAGGCTGGAGGGGAAATCGGAGGTCAAAGCTGGGAGGTCTACGCGGCAAACAAAGTGTCCTCAGGTCTTTCTGGCTTTTTGCGGCTAGGGGTTCCTTGCACTGCTCCTGGGTTACCACTCGGGGGCGACGGTAGGCTGGGGACCCTCTCAACAGCTTTGGCTCTCTCCTCAAGGAACTTGTCAAATTCTGGGGGCAGAGACAAATTTTTTTTTTTTTTTTATTAAATAAAATGTGTTCAAAATACAGCTGGGGGAGCTGGAAGTGTTAGAAGAGAAGAATCACAGTGTCGTACCTTCACTTGTGACGCCTTCCTCACCTTCATCTCCCTTCTGTTGAAAAAGAAAAACCCACCATGTCACGCTGTGACAAACATTACCCACTGCAAACCAAAAGCCTAATTATGACCCCTTGACCAATAATCTGATTCAAACCACATTAAGAAACAAACAAAACACAAAACCCCAAAACTGACTTACCCGTCAAATTTCACTCATAACAAGAGCCACTTACCCATCATTAGCACGGACCAAAGGTTGTGAAGGTAATATTAGAAGTTCTAATACACTCTCATTGCTCCCCAACCAAAACACTCGGCACACAATCTGATAAATTTGTGCAACATAAGCACAAATTTGCACAAAATAAGCACTAAAGTCTTGGAATGCATTATTACTCATTCTGGGTCACAAACACTCGCCCAGATTAGATAAATAAATAATATCGCTCTATAACAGCTCTGGCAGTTAAGATGTTTTGGCTAAAGCAGACCTATTCTGATGGATTGTATGTTAACCTCATGATTTAAAAAACTTTTGCTATGCTGTATATGACAAACAGGTCATCCTTGGAGCCAAATGCTCACGCTTCAGATTGCACTATAACAAATTCAGTTTTCCTCACATAGTTGTCTGAAGCAAAGAAAAAGCTTTGAGCTCAGCACCCTCCAAACACCTGATGGGCCTGACAAACGTTTTCAACCGGCTAGACTCAAAGATTGGGCAACGATGAGGAAACAAAACCACAAACTTTAAATAATATTTGAATTGGGCATATACAACGTAGCTTAAATCACTGTTCAGGCAGTTAAACAGTATTGTTAGTGTGGCTATTTTAGCTTTCAAAACAGTTTGAGCTTATATCTAAGCAGCCTTTTATGTCACTAATGGACCTTCAGTAAGGTGGAAAAGGCTCTGGGTTGACTGCAGTATGTTTATTACAGCATGACTTTTGCTTTAAAGATGAGAAACTGTTTTTATATCAGGTTTTTTTTTCTGAACTGCCACACTGCCAGGTGATGGGCTCTCAGGGACAGTAGATGAACTAAGGAGATATCTGTAAGCCAGTCCAAGCTACCGGTAAATAAGGATTTTGTGACTGTAACTAATGCAAAGCTACTTAAGTGTAGTAACAATGCTGAAGAAAAGAAAATGCATAATAGGTCCACTTTAGCTCAAAATAAACAAAATGTTGCATACATTATTTGCATTCAAGACCTCATGCCATTTTGCCACAGTCTCCCATAATTATATCAGTCGCCCCTCACACAACACTGTTAGTAAAATTTCAGTGAACTAAATTAAAATGTGATTGATCAGTCCGGAAAACACCATCGAGTAAATGTGTTAATTTCAGGCTTCAAAAGCCAGTATGAAATTTTTAAAAAGGGATACGACAGAGTGAAAAAAGTAAAGAAGCAAGCATAAATGAACCAAAAAAAAAAAAAAAAAATCATGATGGGCTCACCACGTCAGTACTCAGCCACTCCTCTATGTCATCCATGACAGAGGACTGGCCTCCGACAACCTATGGGGGCAGCATCGAGACCGCCACAGGTGGCCAGAACAAAAACAGAAATGAAATCCCGCCCCAAACACAACAGAAAATGACTTAAGTGAACGTCAGTGGTAACTCAAATGCAGCTTAATACAGTTGTGAGAAAAACAAATGCATAAACCGAAATCAGTGTTTGTGATAAAGCTATGAGTGCGCAAGTCATACAAAAACAAATCTAAGTGCAGGTTAAGCTGGGAAGACAGAGCCATGCTGGTGAAAATGAATAAAGCAAGCCGCGGTGCAGAGACGCCATGGCCAAAAAAACCCCATCATAAAATAAATAACAAAATAATAATAATAAAATCAAACTGGAAGCTCTATAGCATAGCTATTAATACAGCTAGCATAGCATTTCCTTCCTTTTTCTCAGAAGATGACAAAGCTGAAAACAACTTACAACTCTAGTTAGTACTGCATGAAAGACAAGATCCATCTCCCTACGCACCGCTTAAAAAATTATTGATTTTATCAAAGAAATTAAGAAGACGATGCACAGCTCCAGTGTTCAAACCCTCTCTGTTAAGCTGTAAGATGTAAATAAACAAAGAAACTGTATTTCTCAATTTATTTATTTTTTTTAATCAAGGGATTAGTCGCATCTAGCAGCAACAGTGCAAGGATGAAAAAGCATGTCAGGGTCAGAAAGCGCACAAACACAAATATTCAGTATCAAAATTCTCCGACAGACTATGACAACACCGACTTTGAATTAAGACCCAAATTGTCACTGAGACTCACCCCTCCAGCAGCTGTCTGTAGAACATCCAGAGTGGGAGGAAGGCCTTCAGCGGCCTGGGTGTTTTCTGATGCAGTACTGAGACAAAACACATACAAGCAAATGTTATTTGCCCACTTTTAACAGAAATAAAAAGGAAGTAGGTTAAATGCCAAACTAAATTTGCCACTCCTCATTGGATTCTTACACCTTCTGTGGCTCTGACATGGTTCCGGTTCTGGTTTGAGCAAACACATCAAAGTCATCCTGGGCAGGTGGAGGCTTACAGCTGGACAGGGAGCTCAGAGTACTGCTCACACTGTCTGCTCCCATGTCTGGAAGAGGCAAAACAAACAAACAAACCACCTTAACATCAAGCTAACAAACTGCACAGAAGAGAATCAGACTTTACAAAAATAAAAGTAAAGAGAAAAAGGTTGTTTCTACTGAGATTCATTTTAAGAACAGTTTGGATCCAAACAATCGAGAACTAAAGTTATCTGTTGATTTATTTTTGACAGTCTTACATCAAACTGTCTGTTCTGTGTGTGCATGTACCATCGCATCAGACCACACAGATCCCTTTGTGCTATGGGAGAAATTAAGCTTTAGGTTGTATACACAGTAAAAGCTGCAGAAGATATAAAAGGAGAAAGTTGCCCCTGTTTTGAGGCAGATAGGAGAGCAGAGTGTGTGGACTCAGCAGTGATGCCTTCAGTGACACCCACATGACTGAGTGGTGGCGCTGACAGCAGCAGGTACAGGAAAACAACTGACGGTGAACAAGAGTTATATGGTACATTAGTGATAACTCGAATTTTGTGAGTTACTGAATTTCACTGTTAATGGCTCCATATTATAGTGGTTTACACAATGGGCTTTTCCTTGAATTACACTGTTAACATTGTGGTGAGCTGCAAGTCTTTCCAGAGAGAGATTACTGAGACAGCTTGAAGTTCTCTGCACACCTACCTGAAGGAACCCTGGGTATGGTACCCACTGCACCCACAGTGTCACAACATGAGAAAAATAACTATATGGTAAATGGCCTGTATTTGTATAGCGCTTTACTTAGTCCCTAAGGACCCCAAAGCGCTTTACACTACATTCAGTCATTCACACAAAGCTACATTGTAGCCACAGCTGCCCTGGGGCGCACTGACAGAGGCGAGGCTGCCGGGCCCTCTGACCACCACCAGTAGGCAACGGGTTAAGTGTCTTGCCCAAGGACACAACGACCGAGACTGTCCGAGCCGGGGCTCGAACCGGCAACCTTCCGATTACAAGACGAACTGCCAGCCCTTGAGCCACGATCGCCCTTAGACTGATGCCTTTACCTGTTCTTTGTTCGGAGGCTGGCCTGTATTTGGTTGTGTAAATTATTACAAGAGAACCGGGAGTTTGTTAATCAACAGCACTTATCTGAAGAACAACATTAACTCTAACAGATCCAGACACCCCCCCCCCATACTTCAAGCTTTAGATGCTGAACCACCTACCTACCAATCGCTAACTTGGAAATTAAGTTTCTGAGTTTTGCTCCAATCCAAGCCCATATGACTACCTGACATGAATTTAGCAATATGTTCTGAACAGATTTGTATTTGAATATACAGTGTAATGCTGTAGCTAAAAATGTAACTATTGACTGTTTCGAGGGATTTAGTGCATACCGAGACCAGCCAATCGGGAGGCCAGAGTAGCTGGGGAGGAGGGCCTTCCTGCAGGGGCTGTGACAGTGGGAGGCAAGCTGGTTGGGGCTGCATTTGGCATATTGCTCACCACAGCAGGGGAGCCTGGGCCGAGATCTATCAGGTTGTCTTCTGTAGCCTCACTGAGGACCTGGATGAAGGAGAAATGATGAAACAGTTTCAGGTAAAAATCAAAGGATTTATGATTTTTCGTATATGAGGAGCAAAATAATTTTTTGGGGGGGGAGGCTATTAAAGGCAGGGTTATTCAGTACTTAGCTTTTTAGTTTAACAGAACAAATGTGGAGAAAAAAAAAAAAAAAAAAAAAACACGAAAGTGTTTAGCTTCAGGAGAGCATGAAAAATGTCTGTGACTCGGGGCAGCAGCAAATCAACTCAATTTCTGCAAAACAGTTTCTTAAGGGGGTAAAACAATACAGTTTTATTCTAGAGAAATAGTTATGCTTCAATTCCACTTCATATAGGACAAATGCCAATCAGGCCATTTATCATGAACGTAGAGTGATGAAAACAACCCCCTTAAGAAGGCAGAAATACAGCGGGCAGGGAGGAGGGTAGACTGAATCTTTGGGCTCTGTGAAACTTTCTCTGTTAAGACCAATTTGCAGATCTCAAACCCTGACGGTCTGAGATGACGGAAAGCCAACATGACAGTGATTCTAGGGCATACATTCATTTAGGTGCCATCTTAAGCTCATGTCGCTGTCAGCCTGCCTCCAGGTTTCACATATCATTGGCTGCAGACTGAAAACATACCATATGGTTAAAAAGGTACCGCTGAATGCTGGCCCCATGTTCTTTAGTCATGTATTGAATGTCACAGTTGGGTGACTGATCATTTAAAGGGGGGGGGGGGGTGACAATATTTTCATACTTGCCTGTTTCAGCTAGCCAAAGTAACAGAAGAACAGAAAAGAACAGAAAAGGAAGACACAGTGAATACCATTAACATGCCCGTGTATGGACAGACTGTAAAGGCATGATAGCTGTGGGAGATATATCATGCCTAAACGATCTGAAACCCACTAAGGTGGTGATACTTCTCCAACAGAAGATTCCCTTTTTTTAAGCACAAAATATTACGTTATCAGATCTGTCAGTTAGTTACTGTAGTAGGATTTGCATGGAAGTTAGAGGGTGTAATAAAGGTTTGGGATAAATCAGGATCCAGGAAATTCAAAAGGACTTTTTAACAACTTGATATTTCAAGTCACATCATGTGAAATTCTCCAGAAAACATAAACAAATCCAAATTCAATTATTTCTTCTATGCAGGAAATTTCCAGCTTTGGCAGCAGTTTACAGCCTCACACTGCTCTCATTTTGAATCCCATTGATTATAATTAATGAAAAATAAACTATTATTCTGTTTCACAATAGTGTTCTAACTCACTGTACCCCAAAAATGCACCTTTACAACTGTTTGTGTCCCTCCTTAAAAGCCTAAACTCGCTCTGTTTAATTCAGTTAATTTATAATGTCTATTAATTCACTTTGATATATTTTTAATGTTTTAACTGAACAAATCGATGATGTTTCTAAACGTAATGTGCAATCGTGTCAATACTTGCCCAACCCTACATTCTACTATAAGCAGGTCCAGTCATGTGATCGATGGCATATTAAGTTAAGGAAGCAGCAGAAAATAAATTTGCTATTTAAACAGGTTTTTTTTTTTTTTGGTTTTTTTTTACTGATAGGTTTGAAACACAGCAAGGCAGTAATTTATAGACACATGCAAGCTTTAAATAAACAACACACTGCTGTTAGGAATTGTTCTGGAACATACTGCTTTGCGTCTTGCAAAGCAATGACTGGGCTGCTTGTTTTATTGTAATGTGCAATGAATAAAATACAAGCAGCCCAGCTCCAGCGCAACAGCAATTAAATTTGCATTCTCTGCTGTATAATCATGGTCTTTGTTTCACTTACTCCGCAGAACTTAAATACAGCAGGTCTGCTTGAACTATAGTGTAGAAATGCAATCTGACACTCGAATGAGAACAGAAAATCTAAACTAAATATAAACGTCTTCAAAGATGTCTCTATATTTTATTGTGAAACCAACTGCATGGGTCTTTGTTGGGTTTCCATTTAATTAGGCATGTACATCTGGTAAACAGCTGACACGTTTTGACATATAAAGACGGCACAGGAAAGCCTGACTGATAATGTTAACATGCACATCCACACTGCAGACACTGAAAGGTGTGGATGTCCAAAATAAACAGTGCAAATTAGCTCAAAACATTCGGAGAGGAACTCCAGGAATTTTAAGTATGATGCGATCACACTATGAGCTGACTCACCCCATTGTTTACACCCTGAGCTGAGGACCTTCCAGACCTGAACCTCTCATACCTAAAAGCAACAAAGAGATAGCATGAAAGGAAGGAACAAAACACCTGTAGTTTACCAAACTCAATTTGTGCTGAGAGGGTAAAAACAAGTTTGGCTACGTGCACGTTCTTGCACCCAAAGACAAGTTTACACCTGCATTTGCGCAACATGTTTGCCTGCGTTTTCTAACCTTTCATAGCGGAGGAAAATGTTGTTGAGGTCGTCATTGACATGCAGCAGCTCCTCCGTTACTGCCTCATTAGAAACACAGGAGATGAGCTCCACTATTCTCTGCTGCATAGCTCTACAAGTCCTGTTGAGCTCCTACACAAAACAAATGTACACAATACAAATGCTTACAAAAACACACGTATGCAAACGGATCCCAGTCTGCTTTTGAGTCACATTTGTACATGCCGGCCTAAAAAAAAAAAAATTAAATAAATAAAGTTTTTACATTTGTTAATTTACAGATACTCACATAACACACAAATAAAAATGTAAGTGGTGTCTTGCCTGTAGCAACTCGTAGTCTGAAGCATCCTCCTGTCCTGGCACCATTTCTGTCAGCATCTCTGACATCACTTTAGTGTTTCCACGAACAATGTCCAACTCACTGCGTAGCCGGGAAATCTACATGATAACAGTGCAAGTTCGCCTAAATGCTAGCACTTGGAAACTGGGTGATTTAAAAAAACAAAACAAAAAACTAAAAAAGTAAAGCATAAATTACCTTAAGTAAAAGTCAATTTTATATTATTTCCATACATTTTAATTTAAAACACAAGTATTACTGTGGTAGCGAGGAAAACCACCAGAGAATGATAATTGCGAAAGTATAAAGGTGTGTCCCCTTCAAGATCATCTCTTTGTGCACATTTGGACTGCTTTCTGCACTCTGCTTCCACTGTTCACTCTTGGGCTTTGAAAGCAAACACCAACCTCTGTTTCAAGAGTGAGTGGTTTTCATTTGAAGGGCAGCACACGTGCTTGTTTTTCTGACATTCATTAGATTGTAAACTGGGAATTCCTTGCATAGTAACCTTCAGCTGAAACAGGCTGAACAGCAATGATGGTGAACGTGCTTTCAAGTTGGGTGGGGGGACCTTTGGATACACACATACTCATGACCCATCACTCACCAGATATACCTCCATGTGATTGACAATCAAGTTTAAGGATGACCACTGCGACACAGCAGAGGCTTAAAGTCAAAGGGACACAAAAGGACTTCTAGGAAGTACTCTATATTTATCACCTGCACTGAAACCAGTCCAGAGGTGCATAAGAAGATGACCTTGAAAACTGGAGGTGAGGCAATTCAAAATTACAGAAAGATCGTTAGTTGGGCAGATTCTTGGAATCTTCATGGTGTACACTTGAGAGCGGATATTAAAAGGAAAACCGTAGAATATCGTTGTTTTGTAGGACGGTTGTAGAAAATGTGGTCATAGGATTACCACTGTACCTGTTCAGGTGTGGGATTAATGGCTCCGGAGGCATGAATGTTGGGGACTTGAGGGGTGGTGTAGACTGGTGGCACAGGGTGTTGTGTGGGCTGAGTAGTGCTGCTGTGCTTGTGTAAGGTAGAGTCACCCTCCGGAGCAGTGGCTGACTAGAAACAACAGAGAAGGTGATAACAAACATATCATTAGGCAACATGTTACCTGGGAACGTAACCACACCAAATAGTTCTGGCAAAGAAACTTTAGCAAACTAGGCTGCCAAGCATGAGCTCTCCTACACGCTGAGGTGTATGTATAGGTGACAGCGTCTCCAGCTCTGATGTTGGGAACTCGATGCCTTTTCTCTTTAGCTCCTCGTAGATTTGAACCACACCCGTGAGGTCAGGACTGCTCCTGAATGCATCGGCCCACGCCTGGATAAAGATAACAGAGAGTAAAAAGAGTTAAAAGAAAAGAGAAATGAGCGTGACAGACTGAAAAAAAAAGAAATTTAAACAATGGATAAAAGGGAAGGCTGAAAAGGCAAACAAAGCAAATGATGCGCAGACAGTAAAAGGAGTCTGTTCTCTGATGATATTTGTTTGTCTTCCCTGAATACATTCGGCGAACAAACTACAAAGCGTTTGGCTTCGCTCTTACCAGAGGGTAAATTGGGCTCGAGCCATTACAACAGCTTAAATACAAGACAACACAACAGCCCGAAAGAAATGCAGGTTACCAAAATGATCATAGAGCTTTTGACTTTAAACTTGTAAAAGCTATGAAATGTCCACACTTGTCAACTTTTATCAACTCCAAAGTGCACACATTCATCCCTGAGAGATGAAACAGGTGGTTAGTGAGATGCACCAGCATAACCAGTCTGCTGCCCAGCTGGGTTTTACCTCTCTTACTAATGAAAATGTCAACAACACTCCAGCTGCTGCATGAAGGGAGTGTTACGCTATAAATGTTTCCCATGCATTTTTCCCAGTTGACCTTCAAGTCATAAACTGGTTTCTCTGACTACTAAATAAACAAAAAAAAGAAAAAAAGAAAAAAAAAAGGAAATCATCAAGCTTCTCTCTCACAACTACTGTATGCTCGTGCTCCTCCTCCATGCTGTAAGCTGTGGTCATACAGCATCCCTGATAGAAATAACAGCAACACACACAAACCTTGCTGGGTTATCTGAGCTCTGACAGGTAACTAGAGCTGCTACTGGCTGAAGCCCTGGAGACAGTGTGCCTTACCTGAGACTGTGCCTGGGGATGAAAGACCACCTGGGCAGCCACCACAGTCGCAACAAAATCCACAAACCGACTGAGTCACAAATGATTAGGTCTCTCACAGTGACGTACATCGTTGCAGAAGCAAATATATTAAGGATGCGTGGTTTGTGAAATTTTGGGCCCTTATGATACAGATGTTTTAAATAATAATTTGATGCTCATTTAGTTTTCTTTAAGGGTTTCTACCACATAGTGTCTACATATATAACACAGCTGAGGTGAATCTCCATATTTGTTGGGAATTTACTAGGTCATCTTATTAAAATGCAATATTTAAACAAGGTTAAACATAATTTGGTCCTCCCCCATATATACACATGCTACTTTCCCTTTGTGCAGAGCTCCACATACACTGTGCACTCTCTCTGGAAGTTATATATTGTCATAAAAACAGGGGGAAAAAACAAATACACGAGAATGCAAACTTTGTGCATTCAGTTCTGCCGTTCTTACCTGAATCAGGGCGAGTACTTTATCTTGAACAATGGTAGGTGGGTTGTTCTTGGGAGAGATAATTTTAACAAGCACGCCATCAACGAAGTCTCTGCTAGTCACTAAAGCGTGGAAACGATGGCCACAGTTCTTCACACACGTCTCCAGAACCTGACAGATGCACAGACGCCATCATTGAAATAGC
Source organism: Diplotaxodon limnothrissa (assembly GCF_057381915.1). Classification (NCBI taxonomy): domain Eukaryota; kingdom Metazoa; phylum Chordata; class Actinopteri; order Cichliformes; family Cichlidae; genus Diplotaxodon; species Diplotaxodon limnothrissa. The sequence goes on along the minus strand of NC_140603.1, from coordinate 12,045,287 downwards.
TCCTCTTACAGAGAGGTTCAGAAGTTTTGGAGCCAAGATACAAAATGGACATAATGTGTTGGACTAAAAACTGCAAATGCAAATTATGTTATGCAATCAACTTAGTACTGATAAATGCAATCATAATACTTTTATTTATGTTACCGATAAATGCCAAAACAAAGCACCTTTGACCAATTCATCTGACTGTTATATAAGGAAAACTGATATTAACGTTATATGCTAATATATTATATAAAAAGCATACATTAGCTGCTCTCCTCCTGCTCATGTGAACTTACTGTTAAAGCCAGCATTACTTCCCTATAGTTCCGATTGCCATTTAGCCTTTTCTTCATTGCTCTAATGGCATCCTTTGGCCTGCATACACACATACAGACACAAGTCAAAACCCACATTAAACACACAAAAATACCACATTATAGCATGCCTGCCTGGTGTGCTTTTAAATGGACTACGAAAACATGTCCCACAGGGAAGGACACATGATTTCTAATAAGCTGATAAATTAAAGCTTTAGCTGCCATTTTCAGTGGCACTGACAAGATGTCAGATACTGTGACAAACATTAGAAAGTTGAATATCAGAAGCATGAGCCAATAATTCTTAGAGCAGAACAGCTACAGCATCAAAGAAGTAAATTATTAACTTTGTCTCTACTTCCAACAGAGCAAACACGCCTTGCATAAGTGGATGTGTTACACCCATTGCATTCCTCATAGACAAAAGACAAACAGACTTCTTATTACAGTACACTTCTGTAGGTTAGAGCCACCTAATCTTAAGTGCAATCCACTGATCAAACGTGGACTTCACACACCAGTTGCACACGTTCTGTACAAGGTTAATGAAGCACAGAGATAAGAAGTGAGGCCTCGCATAAATCTTCCTCATGCAGCCAGGGCTAGACTGGCTCACTTATGATTCGATGGTAGAGAAAAGGGGAAAAGATGAAGTACTTGATCGTGTTTGCAGCACTCCACAATGTAAAAATCACAGGCCGGTAAAACGGTAAAACCAAACCAGTGCACAGTTTAAACAGAATTTAATCAACACCTATGTGGTTATTCATTGATTTTCACAAGGTACTCACCCATCCTCTGTTTCATTGATGATGTCACATATTTCCATGTTGAGAGTCCAGTCTTCACTTTGTAGGGATCCATCAGTGGCTCTCTCTAAAACACACACACACGTACTTACATAAGGAAATCATCTTAATAACGTCTTAAAAACTGCGCCCCGAATATATGACGATGGCTGTTGGCTAGCTGTTAGCTAACTTAGCTGCTTGTCATTATTACAGATGCACACGTAAACGGCTTGTGCGACACAGGTAATGGCGTAATGGCACAAAGCACACATTAAATTTGTTAACGAGAGAGCTTACACAGTGACAGCAAATGTTGTAATAGTTAGCTAGGCGGCTAACGGTGGCTTTCCAGCTGTAGAGAACTCATTCAGGGACATTAGCATGCTAAAGGTAGCAAACCCGTAAATGACTATTACATAAAATAGACACCTCTCTAAGATATACACATACATCTCTCCACAATGTCCTCCCCTAAATAATTATTTGCGTACCAATGCAATGTCCCACTGGCGTAGTGTAAGGATTTCCCAAAATGAACTCCATCTTGCTCGACAACAAACAAGTCAGTCCATGGGTTGATAACGATGATACTTGAGGAAACGTCCAGCAAGTCCCGCCTACGCATCAACGTAATTGGGTGAAAAAATCCTATGCTCCAGTGTGATTGGACAGCAAGAACAACCATTATGAGAGTTGGGCGATTGTAAATAAAGGGAACCTTTAATTCCCTTTATAAACCAAACTGATATCTTATGGAAGTAGCATTAGCTCTTCTGTTGGTTAATGCGAACTTTGAATAGTTATTTTACGTTTTTACCCATTCCTGGTATTTTTAAAAAATATATATCTATATATTTATTTTAATTTATTATGATGATGCTTATTAGTTAACTATAGAAAATATTTGTCTTTAGTTATCTTTATCACTATAAAAGTGTTATATAAAGTGCATTATCAGATAAATATGACATAAGGGAAAATGTTTTGTGAAAAAAAGAATATGAATCATATCCACAAGCATGATGTCATTCCTTGATTTATATCAACTGTAATAACAACAATTCCTGTGAAGACTGCTCTTTGCAGAGAAGCTTTACTAATAAAGGCGTTCTCTCTACATTTTCAGTTTTACACTTCACCAGCAAAGAAAAACACCGTGACATACAGAACATAGTTAATTCATTAGCAAAAAATAATTAGAATTCAGAATTTAATGAAGTTTATATTTTTCACATGTAATTGCCAGAGCCAGACAGCACACAGTGCAGTCAGTACAGACTGAATAGTGTGCAGTTAAGATGAGCATATCTGCTTTCCAGTAATGACATTGTGGCTCAAAGAAAGCAAAAAAAACAAAACAAAATCAAATGCAGAATTATTGCTCCACTGCCACAGAGACAACAAAAACCTTCACTATTCTTCTGAGGCAATGTGTCGCTGTCCAAAATGTCACGGGTGATTGAGAACCCACTGGAAACTCTGTGAAGGGTGTCACACTTGGCAGCTGCTACATGTAAACACTGCAAAAAGGAGAGCCAGCATGTTTTACTGGAGTGAGATGACTGCATAACAGATCACAACAGAGCAGCTGTCACTGCTAAACAGAACAGACAGAATATGCAGCCTTTTTGTGAATGCAGAGACATTTATACAACATAGGTGCTGGGGATGTTCTCAGTAGTTGATCCTAATCCTTTTCAGTCCTGCAGAAGTTTATGTTTGACAGTCGAACTCTCAGATGTGAGGTGAACAAAAAGGGCACCAGCAGCAGTCCGTGCCCTCAGCTCATACATGTCGTAGTCATGGGCCCACTCCACGTTTCCCCAGCGTCGAATCTGTGAAGGGGGGGGGGAGAAAAAGAAAGAAAGAAATACGTTAATAGGATTAAATAGAGAATATGTTAAGAGTGTTGGCCAGAAGAGCATCATAAATCAAGACATTTGCAAAAAAACAAGCAAAACTTTCACGTTTTATACATTATATACTGCCAGGGTAGGTGTCATGTAAGAGCGTCAGTAAAGCTAAAACAACAAATCTTAGAAGCTTCTCGTAATGACAAATCCGGTACAAAACCAGTTTTGTCCAACTCCTCAGTTAAGCCAATACATAAACTGACTGAAAAAGGCAAAAATCCTCATGCAAGTAATATAAAAAAAAAAGCATATGACTCAGCAATTCCCTACCTGGTATTCCTCCTCCAGTCTGGAGAGCAACACCGCCTGCTCCACGCTCAGGTGCCTGTCAATCATGCCCAGTGACAATACAATAGACTTGAGCTGGGTGATCACATATTCAAGTCCTGCACAGGAACAACAACATGCATGTAAAATTTAGTCAAATCACATATCAACCAAACCATGTGATTTAAACATCACACCATCTCCACTTCAAACAGCATTTCCCTTCCTCATCATCAGCTGTGCCATTACAGTTACCAAACAAGCAAAACATGTTAGATACAGGCAAATCCCATCTAAAACAAGGTCAAAAGAGTGAAAAAACAAAACAAAACAAAAAAAGCATATAGGTCTGTGTTACCTGTCAGAGACCAGAAGTTGTGAGACTTGAGATGTTGCCGTAAGGTGTCTTTGGTTGCCTCTGGAATCTCAGGGCCCAAAATACTGGCTGAGGAGCCAATAGTGACGTTATATCTGCAGCGAAGTTGTGGGGAAAATAAAAATTAGTAAAGCACTTTCAAAACGAGAACGTCGATGATGTAGGAGCTCATCAAGCTCACGCGCCATCGCATGTCATAGGTCAGTGTAATGTGTGAGAAAGTGATGCTGTTTCTGTATCACTGGTTGGTTTTATTGCACAAACTAATGAGATTTTAAAAGTCATATCCAGGGAAAATTTGTCTCATTCTGCACCAAATGTGTGTGTTTGAGCTCAAGAGTACCATGACTACATGGTCAGTAGTAACTATGGCCACAAAAAAACATGATTAAATATCAGCATGTCATAGATTTAATCATAATGCTGACTTTATGGTGTTATAAAGGTTCCAGCTACACCTTCGAGTGGAGTCAGCCAACAGGACCAACTCCCTCCCTGATCATGACCAACAAGATCATGATCAGCACCACCTAAAAAGATACAAGTGGTGCACAACTAAGCAATATTTCAAGCTATTACATCACGTGGTGTTTCATGTAGTCCTTTCTTTAATATTAAGTTAACAGCTTCGCTAAATGGTTCGAACTGGATATTGTTCAGCACATCAGGAGTGAGATTTTAGCGAAACTGTAAGCACTGTGCATGAAGGTTACACTGGAGAAATCCCAAATTGAGCATCTGAAATTTGCCAAATGGCATCCTATTAGTTCTTGTTTTCAATCATCAGGCTTGTTTTTTATAATTTATCATTTTAAAACATAACTGCAATGATTTTGTGGCCTGAGCATGCTCAGAAGACTACATTTTTGAAAAAAGAAGAAGAAGAAGAAGAAGAAATAGAAGAAGAAGAAGGGCATTTACAGATGACAAAACTCATTTTATGAACATTACAAGCAATTAAATGCTAACAAGCACTCTGGGAGGAATAGTGATTCTTGTGAACTGTGAGCAGATGACTGTACAGACGAACAGATGGAGACGTCATCATAGCATAAGCTCATCAGCACTTTGGTGAAAAAGCTAAAAAGTTGGAAAGAATGTAAAATATGAATCACTTCTCCTTGGATTTAACTGAAATATACAACAAATACAAAGTATCAAGTGTTGAACATGAGTAAAAAAATATTGTTCTTTAAAAAATAAAAAAAAATAAAAACAGCACTCATTTTAAAATTTCTACTTTTAACATGTTGTAATTTTTCTAGTGGTTAACACATTTGCCTTACATGCCGCTTCAAGACCAGAAGGAGACCCTTAACATACTCCTAGTGTCACTCCCAACACCAGACAAATGGGAGTATTGTGTCATCACAGCATCCATTTAAGATCTGTGTCAAATTAACATCTGGTGTGGTGCGCCATTGGGAGATAAGAGAGCAGACGAACATGCCAACCTACCTCAGGATTTCTTCTCAGTTATATAGCATATTTAAAAGATTTACAGTATCTAAAGATATCACATTCTCACGCATAACTTTCTGCTTAGAAGAGAAGGAATACCCGCATATATGGCACAAGGCTAAAGAACAACATGAAATGGCTTAAAGTTCCCAGAAATCACAGCACTAAACACTCTGTAATCTGACCAAATGGATAATAGAAGCTCATTCAGCTTGTTATGAATGAAACACAGAAATCCCTAACAGCCTGGCTCCGTAGCAAGATTGTAAACTGGTTAAACTGGCCAGGCTACAGTCCAGACCTGTCAAGAAACATGAAACAAATCTGGCCATTGTTCAGGTTGGTATTCAAATAAATAAATAATTACTAGAAATTGCTGTTGACTTTTTTGCATTACTTTACTTATTTACTCCCCACAGCAAGTAATTCATTTATCTATGCAGGTGATACATAGGGATGGGTACCGGTATAATGGCACCGGTTCTGACATAAACGGTAGTAACCAGACCGAAAAGCAGCGCACATTTCGGTGCTTTATTTCGGTGCTTTTTTCCCCTGAGATGTCATACACTTTAGATTCTAGCCAATCATTTTACCTTTGCAAGCGTAGTAGGCGGGCCCAGGTACGTACGTTCTTTTAGAGCAGAGCTACAGATTAAAAATGACCAAGGCGAAGCGGTCAAAAGTCTGGCTGTACTTCACAGCAAAAGATGCAAACTCAGCAGCCTGCAACAAGTGCTTTAAGGTGATACAGTGATACTGTGCAAAGGAGGCAACACCTCGAATTTGATGAAACACCTGGCAACGTTAAAAGCCGAGAAATGTGCCGTATTTGATAGCTTGCTGCGAGACCTCACACCGAGCACATCTACTGCGGGTGTGGTGTCTGTTATCGGACCCGGAGTTAGCAACATCCCCCAAAAACCCGAAGAGGAGAGTCCTGGCCCCTAGCCCTGCCAGTGTAGCAGAAATGGTGATGGATGATGATGGCAGCAGCAGCCGTTCTTCTCTGCGTGAGTAGCTTAATGTTGTTTGTGTGTAATTTACGTTGAGTATGCTAACCACGTTATTACATTAATGCACGTAAGGTGAACTAGCAAATACCATTGTAGTTACATGCAGCTGTCTTCTTGTTTGATGGCAGATACTCCCTTCACCCTTTCCATTGATTAAGCACTGCTTCCAGCCAAGAGTGATGCCATATATGCCCTATAGCTGCAGAAAAGGCTAACATTGTTACCTTTTTACAAAAAAACCCAGCTGAACATGAGAGGTTTTTGGACCAATTTTGTGTTCCCCATTCTTTAAGCACCGGCACCGTTTCAAAAGTACCGGTTTGGTACTGGTATCGGATAAAACCTAAACGATACCCATCCCTAGTGATACAGGTCAAGTAGTTAAACTACAGACAAGAAGTAACTACTACATTACAAACTCTAATTTCCTCCTAAATTCAGACAAAATTGAAGTGTTTTTTTTTGTTGTTTTTTTTACTTTGTCCTAGAAGCATTACATGTAACCAGATATTTACTTGAGATGGTTTTAACTTGGCCTTCAGTAACACTATGAAGAATCTTGGAGTCATTGTTGATCACAGCATGTGCTTCAGTGAGCACATTAAACAAAAATGTAGGAATGACTTCATTTATTTGTGCAATATTCCTAAAATTAGAAACATCCCAACAAATTTATTATTATTTATTATTGATACTGTACTCATTATTATCATAAGGTTGCCTTAAAAGTTCCTTGAAAAGTCATTCAGTTGCTGAATATCACAGCCAGAGTAGTGACATGACAGATGGCTGCTCCACCCTGAGCCTGGTTCTGCAGGAGGTTTTTTCCTGTTAAACTGAGTTTTTCCTTCCCACGGTCGCCAAGGGCTTGGTCAATGGGCATGATTATTGGGGTTTCTTTCTAATATTGCAAGGTCTTTATCTTACAACAGTGTCTTATGGTAACTGTTACAAATTGAGCTATATAAATACAACTGAACTGATGTGTATCAGATACGCTGCTCATTATAAGGCTTATGTTATTGCACAACATCATCTGTGTAACATTCTGTTAATAATATTACACAAAATCTTTATATGCCTGTATTTCTACAAAAATCACTATTAAAATAAGGAGAACATACACAAGATTTTCTTTAACTATTTTGAATTAAGTATTAAGTACAGCAATGTGAACACCACAGATGAGGCCTTTTACACCTAATTATTGTTATTAGGAAAAGAAAGGATACCCCGAAAAGAACACGAATATTTTACCTTCAAATCTGCAGCATGTACAACAAGAGCTAAAGCTGTTCTTACCTTTTTTCAATCCACTGCAGCACAGGGTCCCATTCATTCCTCTGCAGCTCGACTAAACCATGGGGCTCATCTACTCTGTAACTACACAAAACATAAATCCTACAACATTAAAGTCACAATAACTCCAATCAATTGGTGGCAACTAAGCAACATAAAAAACATCAACTCAGAAAATAACCAGCTAAGTTTGTCTACAGTGTGTCAATGTCTCTTTATAGGTGTTAAAACACTGATTTTTTATTAATAAAATGAACAAATGAGTGGCTCCTATGAGGAAAATGCTTTAAAAATGTGATATTTAACAGTGTAACACAAGTAGATTTTATAAGCAGGTACAGGAGTTAGCTATCCATTTATTCTGCTACTGTAACAAAATAATTTTCTTTTTAAGTCAAATTGTAGAATTTTTCATATTTGTCTTTCAACACAATGTTGGCTTTAATTGTGATTTAAGTGACGCTGTTTAAGGAAAATACCTGAATACCATCATAATTATGATCAGGAAAGCATACATATTTAAAGCTATAAAGAAACAACAATTAACTGTAGTGCAAATCAAACTGTTCTTAAAGTATCATAGCACTCTGCAAAGGGACATTTTTTTCCCAAGGTGAAAAAGGCGAATATAAGTGTTACTGGATATTAATACCATACAATAGTTCATTTCCTGTCTTATTTTGTATAAATTCAAATTTAAATAATTCTCAGATGCATACGTGGATCTCTGAATGCACATGGGCGTTCACAGGATATACGGACTATGTAGATGTATATACATGCATTCGCATATGAGTTTATGTTTGAAGTTTCAGAAAATTAAACAAACCTAAAATAAATAGAAATAAACAAGTGCCATACCAGATGGTGTCAGTCTCCAGAAACTTGAGAGCAGCGGTGATCATTTGTTCTTTGCTGCGTTGGGTGGGATTGTCGAGAGCCGTGTTGCACAGGGTAGTCTGAGGAAAGAGTTTCCCAAACTTAATATTACAGTGAAATTTTTGTATAAATATCATGGCAAAGTTATTTTAAAGGTACACGTCCTGCAAGTTGTTGGAAGATCTGGGTAACATTCCTTTTATAAATATGACCTATCAAATCATAAAACTCCTCTCAAATTTTCCTTTTCTCTGAACATTATTTTATGTAACGTAGGTGCCACCAGTACTTTGCTACAACTCCATGTCAAATGCTTTACCAAGTGCATAGTGTAGAACTTGAGTGTGTCCCTTTGAGCATCCCACTCAGTTGCAACAGCGATGGCCAAGGCTTCATTTGGCACCGTGAACAGCTTCCCTCCTGGAGTTTTCAGCTTCCTTTGGTCCAGGTTTATCTCATATAAACCACCTATATAGAGATATTTTTCAAAAGATATCCAGAATGACACAATCATAAAGATGGGGCAGGAAAACCTGCTACTACAATACTACACTTGACTGGATTACTAATGACAAAACTACAGATACCTTCACTTTGAGATATGCTGACATCTTGATAAAATCTCTTCCTTTCTGGTGAACAGAAAAACGCCACATCAGGGTGAAATGACACAAATCTTCTGTAGATGACGGGAGCTTTCATTCAATGTGGTTATTGCTCTTACCTGCTGTGGCTGCGGAGTATCTCGCAACACATTCGTAGTACCGATTTCTCGGGCACACTTTACTGAGAGAAAAAGCATTCCCAACCTGACTCTGAAGTCTAACTATACACCTAAGCATAGCGGAAAGTATGTGAAGATGTGATGCTTTTAAGTAAGGCTGACTGAGAAGAAAACACACCTGCGAGATGTCTGTGTCCGAAACGTCCTCATTTAACAAGAGTTAGCACTGCACGCATAGTTTCCTATTAGCATCAAGTCTTATTTTTAATCCATTTATCAGCTGCTCAATTCTTAAGCATCTCTTGTGTTCAAAAACACGCGTGTGACCTTCGGCGCTTGACAGCAGCGTAGAGGCTTCTAGTTTCTTTGGGAAATGTAGTTTAAAAAGCGCTTCTATACGTGCGCTACACATCCTTACACAACAGTTGGAAAACTACACCCAAATATTTCCACGAAACCTTCCGCATGTCGAACCAATGAGCTTCGAAGATGTTCGAAAGCCAGACTCAGTTGACCAATGAGAGCGGCGGATACTTCTCGCTAAAACACCGCGTCGAAGTCCACTTCTTTGGGAGCTTGGTTGCTGGTAAACTGAACTGTAGCGGAATTAAGTGGAATTTGAATGTTGTTGGACCTCTTCGGCTCTCTGCCACCTCCTCGTAGACGCCGACAGAGTACCTCTCCTCGACGGCAATTGCCCGTGGTCGGTGCCTGGTCAGCGAAGCGGGAGCCATGCCTGTCCCCGCTGGATACCTCAGCGACTCCACCGCCGCGGCCTTCACATCCTCGGCCTCACTTATCCCGCCGCCCCCGATAAACACGCAGCAGCCCGGTGTTGTCACTTCGCTCCTGTACAGCGGTTCCAAATTCAGAGGCCACCAGAAAAGCAAAGGAAACTCTTATGACGTGGAGGTTGTTTTGCAGGTGGGGCAGTGAAGCGGCTATTTCGTTATTCAGTCGAGATGTCAGAGGCATTTGGTCATCTGTCAAACGGGCGGCATGATGATTGACAGGTGTTAAAATCAGCCTGTCCTGTCCCGTAGCAGTGCCCACGACTGAATACAAACAAACATTTTAAATTTGTTGTCAATGTTTTAATGCAGCTGAAGTAATTTATTACTATAAATACTAATAAGGACATTCAGAATTGGTGTAAAGGCCTACACAAACATTTACCTCAGTAGAAAATTATTTGTATTTGAGGTTGCTGTTAGAAATTAAATATTTAGCATTGGCTTTGTAAAACCATAACTTGATCTGAACTGATGTCAATGTGATGTAGTTTATTGTATGTCTTGCTTTCTTTTTAAAGCATGTGACCATGGAGGATTCCTACTTATGTGGCTACCTGAAGATAAAAGGACTAACAGAGGTGAGAGAGGTGATTCCCTTCATTAAAGCATGAGCATAAATAATTTATACCATGTCTGGCCACAGCTGTCATGGAAATTGTTGTGACTATTTTTGTAGTAGCAAACATGTCTAACAGTGCCAAGAGAAAAAGGCAATAACATAAGACAACACAAAGAGTATTGGGCTTTTCAACCAAAGTATCAATTGATGTTAAAACAGTGGGAAACGTAAGTACAGCTGTTTAGCAAAAGGAGTAGAAGGGCTAACTTCTTGAAGGCTTTTTGCATTTTTTTAAAGGTTTTTCTTGCACATACTGTCCACACTTTCCATTAAACATCTACTAATTCATTTGCTGGTCACTATAAAATATACATTTCTAGTTTAATTTCAACTATTGAACCTTTTCTTTGAGTGCTCTTTGAAATAGTTGAATCAGTGACTGCACCCTCCCCTGAGGCAGATCGCACCAGTTATTGTGGCCGTGCAACTCCTTTTTGATTGGCCTGTCGAGAACACATTGTTCTAATATGCATGTCTCATCAATAAAAAAATGTTGTTAGCTTAATACTTAAAAGTAGTTTTGAGATTGTCACACAGGTTCTTGAAATCCTGTAGGTTTTAATTTGTTAACGGCTTAAAGTCAGAACACCTTAATACCTACAGAAATGAGCGGGTAGTCGGGATCGGCCACAGACAGATTCATGGCAATGGTAGAGAAGATATAAGACACCCAACATGTGTTATTCAGTAGGCTACATTTTGAGCTCACAAACAGGCAGTTTAAGTTTGTGTTGAGGCTGTGTGCACTAGGTGTCGGGAAAGGCAACGTTTATCACAGGTTGAACTCGAATGGCCACACGTAACCAGAAGAAAACAAACAGTCAAAACAAGACTGTAGTTAAGTTAAATGACTTCCTGAAAACTTATATTTAGGCTTTTAGTTCATCCTCTGCTTCTTCCTTGTCATTTTAATTCAACTTTCTTCTGATTGGTGGATGTTATACTACTAATCATGCCTTAATAGCAACGTTTAAAGATGGTGTGAATAAGATGTTATCAGCACACTGGCAAAATGGCCATAACACTATCTCTGCAGGAGGTGTGTTAAAATCTATTTCACAGAGTAAATTACAGCTAACGCAATACATGCTATAATTAGTGTCCTCGGTTATTAAGATAAGATAACTCTTTATTGTCATTGCACAGTCATACATAGTACAGTAGTACAATGAAATTGGAAAACTGTCCTACGTCGGCACTAGGGCTGCCACGATTAGTCGACTAGTCACGATTACGTCGACTATCAAAATCGTCGACGACTGATTTAATAGTCGACGTGTCGTTTGAAGCTTTGTAAGATCCTGAAAGACGCAGGAATAAGTAGCAGGATTTAAGAGTGTAATAACAGACTGAAACAGAAGATGGCAGCACTGCATGTACAAGGATGCCAACTGCCGTTAAACCCCGAAGAAGAAGAAGCTGTGTCCCAGAATTCATAGCGCGGCCCAGCTCAGTTTCCAACAATGGTGGCAGCTAGTTGGTTTTACTCTTATTATTCTTTCTAGGTCACAAAATAAATGTTTAACATATTTTCAGGCGAGAATGTAGCTGTGTAAACCTCAAATATCTGCTCAGTTTATCAAGACACCACATATTTTCAAAAGTGCTCCGACGTTTTCAGAGACGTCTGTTACCCACTAGCTCGATAGCTAGCCGGAGGCTAGGCTAGGCTAACTAGAGCCGTGAGAACACCGGACTCCCGGCAAATCGTTTTCAAACCCACCGCCGTCTTTCGCTACTCAGGTTAAATATATATATAAGTCACTTAGATAACTTCAAAATGTTATTGTTTGGCTTTTTTTTTTGTATTTTATTTGTTCCTGAGTAAATCGGTTTGGCTGAGATTAAAGTTTTTACACAGCTGAATAAACGTCAAGCAGACAGCTGATTATCAGAAGTGTGAGATGCTCAAGAATTTACTCCGGTGTCCTGTTATATTTTAGATAGCAAGGAGTTTATTAAACCACAACAATCTGCAGATTTCATTAAAATTTAATAAACTATCATCTTGTCTTTATTTTTAGTTAGCACATACCTTAAACACTTAAAGCTGTAAGCTAATGATAGTTATATAAGAGCAGATGCTGCTGGTGCAATAAGCTGTATGTCCAATGGATGATGATCTGATTAGTCGACTAATCGCAAAAATAATCGGTGACTAGTCGACTATCAAAATAATCGTTTGTGGCAGCCCTAGTCGGCACTACATATAACACAACACGACACGATATGACACATCACAACGCAACAAACAACACAACACAGTATATTAACTTAGTATAAAAAAGAAGAATAAGTGTATGTGTATTGCACACTGTTATTATTGCACATTAATTATTATTGCACCTTGTTATAAATATAAATATTATTATTGTTATTGTTTTAAACATTGTTACCTCCCCCCTAAAAAAGTCCAGGGAGGTAGCCAGTCAGGTCAGCCATTTACATTGATCAGGGCTATTGCCCTGTTGTAAAAGCTGTCCATGAGTCTATTTGTTCGGGACCTCAGCAGCCTGAACCTCCTGCCAGACGGCAGAATCTTAAACACCCGGTGTCCTGGGTGTGTGCAGTCCCGTAGGATGCTGCGTGCCCTCCTGAGACAGCGAGTGCTGTACAGGTCCTTCAGGGAGGGAAGAGAATGTCCAATGATTTTTTTGGGCCATATTGATGATCCTCTGGAGTCCCTTTCTGTGTGCTGTGGTGCAGCTGGAGAACCACACACCGATGCAATATGTCAGCACACTTTCAATGGAGCAGCGGTAGAAGACGGTCAGCAGCTCCTTCTTCAGCTCCATTTTTCTGAGGATTCTCAGAAAGTGGAGATGCTGTTGGGCCTTCTTTAAGACCGCAGAGGTGTTAGAGCTCCATTGGAGGTCTGTGTCTATGTGCACACCCAGAAACTTGAAACTGGAGACCCTTTCCACGCACTCCCCGTTGATGCTGACAGGCTGCAGCTCGGACTTCCTCCTTCTGAAGTCAACTACCAGTTCTTTTGTCTTGGTGGTATTGAGGTCCAGGTTGTTATCTACACACCAATCTGACAGCCTCTGAACTTCAGCTCTGTACGCCGTCTCATCTCCCCCTGAGATGAGCCCCACCACGGTGGTATCATCTGCAAACTTGATGACTGTGTTGTCTGGGTGGGAACTAACACAGTAATGTGTGTACAGAGTGTACAGTAGGGGACTCAGTACACAGCCTTATGGAGAGCCGGTATTGAGGCTGAGGGCTGAGGAAAGATGAGGCCCCACTCTAACTCTCTGTACACGGTCTGAGAGGAAGGCTCTGATCCAGCGGCAGGTGGTGGAAGGAAGTCCAATTTCCAGCAGTTTAACTATTGGTCTGTCCGGGAGTATCGTATTGAAAGAAGAGCTAAAGTCAACAAAGAGCAGCCTGGCGTAACGGCCCTGCACTTCCAGGTGAGAGATGGTGGTGTGGAGCGTTGTAGCAATGGCATCTTCAGTTGATCTGTTAGCTCTGTATGCGAACTGGAGCGGGTCGAGTGAATTACAGAAGTAATTACTAGGTAACAGCTCACGTCTTTGTGTTCCTGCTGTACAGAGCATCCAGAACATTCCCACTGTATGAATGCAGTGGTGAACTAGCTGTGACATTGTGTTGGCTTATTACACATACCTCTTATTTGTCAGTCTCTAAATGATCACTTTCTGTAGTGTTTTAGAATTGAAGTGTCTTTTATATAATTGAACATTAAGTAGACCGATGCGTTTGTTATCATTTAATGTTACTTTCTTTTTAATTACAAAGAGTAGAAGTGACCAGACGTGTCTTCAGTTGCTTCTCGTTGTTGTTTTAGGAATATCCAACACTGACCACTTTCTTTGCTGGAGAGATCATCAGTAGGAAACGGCCATTTCTCACTCGGAAATGGGATGCAGATGAGGATGTGGATCGTAAGCACTGGGTATGGTGAAACCGCTTTTATTTGTAAATTACAAAAATTATTCTCCATCAGACTGATTTATTCTGACCTATCCTGTAAACATTTTTTGTGTCCAGGGCAAGTTCCAGGCCTTCTACCAGTATGCAAAGACATTCAACTCTGACGATTTTGACTACGAGGATCTGAAGAACTCTGACTATATTTTCATGAGGTGGAAGGTACGATTACCGAACAGTGAACTTAACTATATTCTGCAGTAGGTTGCCTCTTATATTTCTGTTGGTTTTTCTCACCTGCCTGCCTTAGGAACAGTTTTTAGTCCCTGACCACACAATTAAGGACATCAGCGGCGCTTCCTTTGCGGGATTCTACTACATCTGCTTCCAGAAATCCACAGCAACAATTGAGGGCTACTACTACCACAGGAGCTCCGAATGGTGATGCAGCACACTAAAAGTTATTGTGATTCAAGGTTGACTTGTATTAGGAGCTTTAACCAGCTGGCTCACCTCTGAAAAGTTGCTTTATCCTAGACTGGCTGAAAATCTGGTTGGGGAAAACTCATTCAGTCAGCTTCTCTCAAGTTTTCTCAATTGTGGCTCCTCAGATAATTAGCAGACAGCTCTAGTTTAAAATGTGTAATTTTATATACACAAATGTTAGGGAGTTTTTATTGTTTTACTTGCTTATGCTTCAAAAGTTATGTTACACATATTTCTGTTTTCTGTTCAGTTTTCTGTTGAAACAGGAAGCTGACCCTGTGACACTGACAAGAGACCAGTACAGAAATACATATCCGCAGAAGTTGACTTGCATTATATTATTCTTAGAAATTGACTTGCAACACACATACTTTGTGACACACACACAGCTTACACACACAGACAGCTTTTCACCCGTGCCGCACGTTGTCAATCTTAAGTGTCTCAGTGTTGTTTACTCACCTGACTGTTTGTTAACTGTAAATCTCTGACAACAAAGCAGAACAGTCCAACCCGCAGTTTGGTCTGTTTAATTTATGTGGTTATGCTGCCTGGTTATAAGCAAACTTAGCCCCACTTTTACTCCATCTCTAGTGTTTTTGTGCATTCTGTGGTAGCAGTTTAACTGTTGCTGTTCAAAATAGTCTCCAAGCCATTTTTATCTCACGAAATTCACACCTACAGTCAATTTACAGCCACCAATTAAACTAACATCCAAGTCTTTGAGGTGTGGTTGTTGGCACCATTGCCTTAGTCTTTCTGTATGTTGTACCTATGCAAAAATGTTCATATTGCCTCATATTATACAGAATTGAAGCCAATACCAATATATTTGCGACCAGCCAGTATCAGATAGGTGATTGATATAGGTCTGGCTGTAATATTGCATTCGCAGAAGTGCAGCACTGCTCTGTAGCCTGTACCTACAAAAATGTGCCTTCTCACTCTTATGTCTGTATTTCTCACATAGTGCTGATGTATATACATGCTGACATATACAATCTCCTACCAGGTACCAGTCTTTGAACCTCACCCATGTTCCCGAGCACAGTGCCGCAATCTATGAGTTCCGGTGACCCTGGTCGGCGTTGTGGATCTTTCTTTTGTTGGACTAAGACTTAAAAGCAAAGCAGAGGTCTGCAGACGCTACTAGGGATTTGGACTTGGAGCAGTACAAACTTTTACATGTTCTCAACCAGTGGGTGGACAGACGAAGATGAGTATACAGGATATAAGGGACAAATGAATGTACGCATGGAAATGCTGGAAAGGAAGAAAGTGCAGGTGTGCTCCCTGGTTGGAGCTTGTAAAGTCAGAACCAGCAGCAAAGACTGGGTGCGGTTCATATAGTGTGCCCCTTTCTTCATTTCTTTTAATGTCTGGCTTTAAAAATGCTTGGCACAATATCTCGAGACACTTTAAGCTGAGTTGGGAATTCCCCTTCTTATTTTGCAAATCGAAACGTATCCAGCTTTCATTCACTTGGAATGAGCAGAATAAACGGGTTCGGCGACCGTCGGACAAGGATTCCTTGCAGGACTCTGTTCTTATAAACACAATCTCTAAAGAAGTAAATCACCATGTCGGTGGAGGAAAGCCAACACAGAAGGTTAGGTTTATCAGGTTTTACAATTGGAGCTTTAATAAGCTCATAAGCTAGAAAGTCAGTATTTTTAAGCTAAGCTGGTTCTTTGTTTGCCTGCCAAGAGTATATGTTGTTTTACTCTGAATGATGGTCACTGAGCGGCACTTTTTCTTTCTTTATTTTTTAAAAATGGATACAATCTGAGAGACACAAGCTTTTCCCCTGTGTTTATAAAACCGCTTGGGAGATCATCACATAGGATTGCTGTGGATCTTATTCTTTTGAGTTATGTTTGCACAGGTTTTGTTTTTGTTACTAAAATGCTTGCAGTTAGCGTTCTACACTTACATCCCAGTACACAAGCTTCAAGGCCGCAGGTTTCACACTTTTCATTTTCTTTATTACATGAAGGCTTTAGAGCCAGTACAATCCCATAACAGTATTCAGAAGAGTATTTTTTTATCCTGCACTCTGCATCAAACGAAAAGCTTTTTACTCCCCATGTGTCGTTTTAAATTAAGACCCCCCCCCCCCACCACCCTACATTTGTCTCCTCAACTATGCAACACTTTCAAGATAGCACTCCCCAAAAGTAAGGCCCTGATATGTGAGAGGGAAAATTTGATTCTATCCTTAGAGTATATGAAAAAGAACTATCTTAATTAAAAGGAAATATTTTTGTTATAAATATATGTGACAACACTCTCCTGCCTAATCATGTTCCCCTTCTATTTGATGGTGCCATCTTTTTAAAGCTTATTAGAGTTGTATTATAACAAAACGTGTTTGTTTGAGACTAACATTGGATTTGATTGGTGGTGTGACTATAAAGAGTGGAATATGGATTTAAAAAAAACAATTTCAAAACACCCTTTGTTCTGTCTTATGTGTTTGACCTCTTTACAATAAGTTGTGGTACGTGTTCATTTCAAACTCTGATGAAAGGTGTGATAAACTGGAAGATCATCTTGCCCTCTGGTGCCCTCTAGTGTCGCTAAACACTTGTTGCAGCCTTCCTGAGGATTTATCGACCCTGACTTTGTTTTGAAGCATTGTGCAAAGGTCTTGACGCACTTGCAAAGGTCTTTTAAAGGGTTTTTTTGGGACGTTTGCTGCTTGGCTGCAAAAACAACCATTTTTAAGAGAAGGTTGTTTTTGTTCGTTTAGCCACTGGCCTATGAATCATAAGCACAAAGAAGGCACTTAAGTCAAGGGATCAACCAGTGTTGTGTCGAACACAGTTAATTTAACAGTTGACAACTTTAAATCTTTAAACACTTTGTTACTGGCAGTCTGTTAAAAAAACACATTTTGGTCACATTTCTTTAGTTGAATCGATATAAATATGTGAATTTAAAACACAGTTTGGCAGAGAGGAAACCGTATTTTTGCACCAACAAAAGGATTCACAAAAAGCTACAAACTTCTCAGCATGGTGTAAATTGTGTCTGTGAGAAATCTGACTAAGCTGGGCAAGTAGAGGACAAAATAAGAAGTTGCAGGACTAAAAAAGATCTGCAGATGATGAAAAGTATCTGAATGTCATGTCTGTAAGTAACAGGAAAAAACAATCCAGCAAAGACCTGACGCAGGATCTGAGAGATCCATTTGATCCTTTGTTTCATCTACCGAAACCTCATCAGAAATGGTCTCAGTGGAAGAAGCCTCAATGAAAGGAAAGCAGGTAGGAAAAACGGAGGAATGATAGATTTTTGCGTGACAATGATCCCAAACTTTTCCACAGTATAATCATGCTTGGATAGAAAAACACACAATAGAACAAACACTGTGGGTTGTGGATGGGCCTCCTCAGAGTCTGTACTTCAACATTTGTGAAACGGTGTGAGATCATCTGGATGAAGAACACAAAGCCTGGAGAACTGTTCCTCAAGATTAGTAAAGAAAGTACCAGAAAACCTGTCTCAGTGAGTTCACACCATGTTGTTCCTTGTATGTTTGCAAATGTTTGAATGCATTTCTGTATTCATTTCTTATTTTCCCAGCAAAGAAACCAGCTTTCAGCCGACTGAGACACAAACACACATCCTTTATTGAAAAAGAAAGTATTGTTTGAAAAGTAAGAAAGAGACTCTCTACTCGCCTAAGGAGAATCAAGCAGCTGCTTTAATTACATATATTTGTTAGCTAACATTTACCCACCTTTCATTATTATTATTGTTTGTTTTTCTTGTCTGCTGGCCTGAATTCTTGCAATGTAGCAATCCAGTTAGTACACAGAGGAAAGCCTTACGGATGGTTAAGAAATGGGGAAACTGAGTAGTTGTGTTAAGCTCAGGCTGGACTGCATTTTCCAGTTTATCCTGTCTTTAGTTTAGAGGCTGCAGCATCCCAGAATAAACAAAATCATTTTCACTACGTGACTGCAGTGAGAAGCAGGTGTTCATTGGAATAAACTAGAAATGGTGAAAGATAGCTAACCTATCAGCACTTTGTAGTGTTATCCCCCAACACCATGTTTTAGGTTCCCCTAAGAGTAAATAAAATAATGAGTAGTATCATCAATCTAAAAGATTTGCTTTCGCTACAGTTGTTGTTACAGGTAATGTAGTGCACCTGATTTAAACATATTCTTCAGCATTGCATCCTTCAAAGAATAGATGAGAAAAATACGAACACTTGTCAAACTGTCAACAGAAGCAAAAATATGAAAAAAGATAAGTGTTATTACAACAGTCAAATATTTATAATACAAATGACCACCACCATCAGAGGCACTCAAGCCCCAAAAATGGATAAACTAACATGTTAATGCAACTGACAATACAGATGAAGCCATTTTTGTGGTGTTTTGAGCACAGATTCAAAGGATTGTTGTACTGTGATGCTTCCTCTATCAACACACGAGCACAAACAAAGCTTCCTCAGAGACCCTTCCCTGTATTCACCGCCTTACCACCAGCTCGACTCCTCTCCCATCCTGTTAATTACAGCTACCACTGGATGGTGCTAAAAGCCATGCAAAAGAAATGCTGAATACGATCACTGTTACATGTCAATAGGCAAAAAGCAATAAAAAAATTGCATTATTACCTTTTAATTATTGCCCTTGGATACTTACAGACTACTGCCAAACAACACACTGCTTTGAACTTTCAGTTTTTCAGAATAATGTAGACAATGTTACATTTTTTGGCAATGTTCCAATTCTTGTCATCCGGAAGCTAGGACCTTTTTTGTTTTCATAACCTCAGGTGATCCAGTTTTTTTGCTTCTTCTTCCACGGCATGACATTCGTTACATCCCATCTGTGATTTATTATGCAGCCGGTACAGATATTGCTGCTCCTTCGCCTTAAGCATCACCAGCAATGGACAAAGCTGTAGATCAGCCAAAGACAATGAATATCTTGTTGTAAGAAAACATTTCCTAATACCAATGACACCGTTTTGCAGTTAGCCACTACAATGGAAACCACTGTTAATTACGTAACAAGGTCAAAAAAACAGATTATTAAAATTTCCATAACCAGTGCCAAATAAAAGGACCTATTTGAAGTTTGGTAGCTTGATTTTGCTGTTTGCGCATTTATTGCAGTCACTGTAAGACGCGATACCTGCTAATTCTTCTTTAGATTCATTAATAAAAAGTTCCAGCCTGCTTTAACAAAGTGCCTTAATGTACAATTTAAAACTGGCTCATCCCCTGAGTTAGGTAGGTGACTTTTCTATGCTTGATTGATTTTAAATGAAAAAAAAAGAGGTTAGGTACAAGAACTGCATCCAAAATGAGGAAACAAGCCTCAAGAATTGCCACTTAAGTGCATTTTTAAAAAATGTATATGAATGCCTGGTTGTTTGGAAGCAAAAAAAACCCAAAAAACTTCTTTATCCCTGTTGCTAGCTGGAATAATTGTGACTTACGATCTTGGTCTGCTCTGTAGATCCTTTGTCTGGTACCAAGACTGCATACCGTCTGAGGGTGGACAGGGCTGGGAACCCTGACCTATGTGGGCGGTTTGCGTGCCTGAGAATTCCGAGAATAGTGGCAGGGATTTGTTACCAAATAACATTCCCATTCTAGTTTTGCAATATGCGATCAAAGTATTTGTTTTATGGCATGTGTTGTGCAGAATTCTTTCCCTGAAGGAGTGGAGCTGGGTCACTTTCACATTTTTTATTCCTTTCACACTTTCTCTACTCATTTCATCGAGCAGAGTATTTTGGTTTGTCCAACAGGCCACTTAGCATTGTGAAAGCTACATTTCTGGCTTCCCAGAAGTTTTTTTTTAATGCAACTTATCAGAATATGCAGAATATATTTAAGTAAGTAAGTAAATTTTATTTATATAGCACCTTTCACAGACATATGTCACAAAGTGCTTTACAAGGTAAACACATAATACAATCATAAAATACATCATAAAAACCCTGGTCTAATTAAAATTTTAAAATCGCACCTGAATCTGATTGGTAGGCAGTGGAGCAACTTTAAACCAGGGGTCATATGAGGCAGTTAAACAACTCCTTGGTGGCAGAGCCCCTGGTGTTGATGAGGTCCGCCCCGAGTTCCTGAAGGCTCTGGACGTTGTAGGGCTGTCCTGGTTGACACGCCTCTGCAATGTTGCGTGGAGATCAGGGGCAGTACCTGTGGACTGGCAGACCGGGGTGGTGGTCCCCATCTTTAAGAAGGGGGACCGGAGGGTGTGTTCCAACTACAGGGGGATCACACTCCTCAGCCTCCCTGGGAAAGTCTATGCCAGGGTGCTGGAAAGGAGAGTTCGTCCGTTAGTCGAACCTCGGATACAGGAGGAACAATGCGGTTTTCGTCCTGGTCGCGGAACACTGGACCAGCTCTTTATCCTCTCCAGGATACTTGAGGGTGCATGGGAGTTTGCCCAACCAGTCTACATGTGTTTTGTGGACTTGGAGAAGGCATTCGACCGTGTCCCTCGGGGTGTCCTGTGGGAGGTGTTGCGGGAATATGGGGTGTCTGGCCCATTGCTACGGGCCATTCGATCCCTATACAACTGTTGCAAGAGCTTGGTTCGCATTGCCAGCAATAAGTCAGACTCGTTCCCGGTAGGTGATGGGCTCCGCCAGGGCTGCCCTTTGTCTCCGGTTCTGTTCATAATTTTTATGGACAGGATTTCTAGGCGCAGCCAAGTGGCGGAGGGCTTTCGCTTTGGTGGCCTCAGAATCTCATCTCTGATTTTTGCAGATGATGTGGTTCTGTTGGCTTCATCGGGTGAGGGCCTTCAGCTCGCACTGGAACGGTTCGCAGCCGAGTGTGAAGCAGCGGGAATGAGGATCAGCACCTCCAAATCTGAGGCTGTGGGTAGTGACCGAAAGAACGAGATCGCGGATACAAGCGGCAGAAATGAGCTCCCTCCGAAGGGTGGCTGGCCTCTCCCTTAGAGATAGGGTGAGAAGTTCGGCCATCCGGGAGGGGCTCAGAGTAGAGCAGCTGCTGCTCCACATCGAAAGGAGCCAGCTGAGGTGGTTCGGGCATCTGATAAGGATGCCCCCTGGGCGCCTCCTGGGTGAGGTGTTCCAGGCATGTCCCACCGGGAGGAGGCCCCGGGGCAGACCCAGGACACGCTGGAGAGATTATATCTCTCGGCTGGCCTGGGAACGCCTTGGTATTCCCCCGGATAAGCTGGAGGAGGTGGCTGGGGAGAGGGAGGTCTGGGCCTCTTTGCTTAGGCTGCTGCCCCCGCGACCCGGCCCCGGATAAAGCGGATGAAGATGGATGGATGGATGGGTCATATGAGCACCCTTGTTCGAGCGGGTCAGTAGCCTCGCTGCAGAGTTTTGAACAACCTGTAGGCGGGCTAGCCCTTTCATGTTTAGACAAGTAAACAGGCTGTTACAGTAGTCGAGTCTTGTAGAGATAAAAGCGTGTATTATCATCTCGAGTTCACTTGTTGACATGATGGATCTATGTTTAGAAATGTTCCTCAAGTGAAAAAAGCAGGTTCTTACTGTCTGATTTAAATGTCCCTCCAAAGAAAAAGCTTCATCAAAAATAACTCTAAGGTTATGTTTCTGTGAGGAACCTAAGTCACCCAGTTGCTGTTTAATATCAGGTATTGCACTGCCTGGTGCAATAATCAAAGTTTCTGTTTTGGCTGGGTTTAGCTGTAAGCAATTACTGTTCAACCATTGTTTAATGTTGGTTAAACAGTCAATCAGATTGGAGAGCTTATGAGCTTCAGCAGGCTTAAAAGAATAATATAGCTGAATATCGTCAGCAAAAAGATGATACGATACTTCAGGAAACTGCTGTATTATCTGGCTTAAAGGAAGAATGTATATTAAAAACAGAATAGGTCCCAGCACAGAGCCCTGAGGAGCTCCACACAACAACTCTGTAGATTCCGACATGATCTGGTTTGCAGACACGCTAAAACTCCTTTCAGATATATAAGATGAAAACCAGTCTAGAACAGAGCCAGACATCCCAACCAGGTCTCTGTCTGTTTATCAGGATGGTATGGTTGACTGTATCAAAGGCTGAGGTAAAGCTAACAAGACTAGGACTGTATTCTCCGGAGTCTGCTGACATCATAATATCATTAGTAACTTTCAGTAGTGCTGTCTCAGTGGAGTGCAATTTACGGAACCCAGATTGAAAACGGTCATGGATGTTATATTTCTCCAAGTATGCCGTAAGGTGGACAGCTACTGCCTTCTCAAGGATTTTTGACATAAATGGGAGTTTGGACATAGGTCTTAAATTTTGAAGTCGTGTTGGGTCCAGGTTGGGTTTTTTGAGCCTTGGTTCCACAGTGGCATGTTTAAAAAAGCTGGGGAACACCCCAGTCTGAAGAGAAACATTAAAAAGGTTCACAACCCAAGGACCATTGGTGTCAAAGGCATTAATAAAAAGCTTAGTGGGGATAATGTCTGAGGGGCTTGAGGATGGCTTCATTTTGTCCACCAGGGCTGCTATTTCATCATATGTTACAGTTGTAAAAGTCGACCAGGAGTACAAAGTTAGTGCCTGACTCGGAGAACAAGAAAGCTTTGGGGAGATTTTAGCACTGATGTTTTTAATCTTATCAACAAAAAATCGGAGGAGTTTGTTACTATCTACTTTAGAGTGTACATCTAAAGGTACCACATCTGGGGAGACAATAGCACTAATTTTGTCAAAAAGAAACTTGGGATTTCTCTTGTTTTTTGTTATGACTCTAGAAAAATATTCTGATCTAACAGTTTTCACCGTGTCATTTAAGGAGAGCATGAGATCTCGAAGATGGAGCCTGTGTGCGTCAAGTTTGGTTTTCTTCCATAGTCGTTCTATTTTGCAGCATATTCTCTCTAATTTAAATCAATTAACAATGCGGTTTTGTTTTTGAGACATGTTACAACAAGCCTCCTGTGTTATATTAACTATTTCGTAATTGGCTGAATGTTTCGCAGTTGGTCATCATCCAAGGCATTCTTTTTAACGCCCACAGTTTTCTATTATGCTGCACTAAATGCAAAATTATAGCCTGGTATTGTCTTTGCTGGATAAATGAATCAAGGCCTTCTCTGATAAGAAAGCAGCATTTGAAAGGTAGCTGTATATTTTATATATTTTATTTATTGTTTACTCTATTTAATTTGTAAAACATGTATACACACACACACACACACACACACACACACACACACACACACGTAGAAAAACATTTTTAGTATACACATCCAGTAATGCATACACTCTTATATTGTACATATATTTATTACTCTCAGATTTAGCCATTCTTATATTTTGCTTGTTTTATGTTATTGTATTTTTTGCACACCTCTGTTGCTTGTGAAGCTCGCACATGTGATGTGACAATAAAAGTGATTTGATTTGATTTGAAATGCTGCTCCAAAACGTGTATGCTCCCCCACAGTATCGCAGATAGTCAGGAGGACTCAGGGTTGGTGATTTAGTGTTTCAGGTTCATGTTCCCATATGTTTCATCCAATGCAGTGACTTCCGGGGGGGGGCCAAAGAAGCCAAACATCCCATATCCATATGTTCATAAGTTTTTCAGTAATAAAATTCTGCAAATCGGGTTGCACATTACACATTTTTGCCACCTTTTGTACATAGTGACATGATTTAAAGTGTGGCTGGTTGTTTATTAGCAGCTGACATTGTCATGGGGAGCAACAGGTTCAGATTTTATTGTTTCTGGAAGGCCTCACTGGTTTAAAGCAGTAGGGTTAAGTCTCTTTTCTCAGAAAATCTTAAAAAAAGACCATTAAAAATGTGAGGAAAAAGCAAACACTGAATGGGTAAAAAGTTAAAGGTGATGTATGCAGAGATAAGAAGTGGCTTTAGGATTGTGCGTATTGTTAAACTAAATATTGAATGACTTGGTATTGCGCAATTGTGGTTGTGACTCTAGGAAAAGAAGCGCCTACAAAGACAGGAACAAAAAATGCTGTAGGTGGATGTGAGCCAGTGACACTGGCTTATTATTCTTAGATTTTTCCCACTCACTCAGACATAAAGTCTGCCTTAAAGTTGGCAGCAAGAGAAGATAACGATGATTATGAAAAGTGTCACTCCTCTGTATAGTTAAGAGTCCAGGACATCTCTGATTGGACCTACCTGGCATTTTAAAAAACTGTCTTAGGGCAGGAATGTGAGCATCGTCTGGACAGTTTCATACTAATCCACAAAAGTTCCAATCTGTGGCTTTGAACCCAAACTTTGTCTAAGTAACTGGACTTTTTCTTCTTTTTTCATTCAAACCAACAGCCACACCCAAGCGCTCAATCATCTGTGATTATCAGCATCTGGGTCAACAATACGAGGCAATGTTGCCATCCTCATAAAACGACAAGTGATGATTTTTGCTTTGCACAACCACAAGTGACACAAGCCCGATTATGTTATAATGTCTCTACTTGCACTGACAATCCAGATTAGCGGAGGTGTCTTTAACAATAACTAAAGAAGGACTTTTTTTTTATTGCCTGTCACCTTTATGAGCTCACAATGGTTAAAAGTTTACAAATGAAATGTTCAAATGAAATGTCTGTAGGCAAACTGCATGATGTATTAATATATCATGGATTTCTGTGTTACTCTTTTGCATTCAGAGCAGCAGCTTTGCAAGTAAGCATGATCTCCTTTTAGCAGAGGGACATAAATGCACCATAAATAGAGCATCTGCACTCTCAGCTTAAACCAAACGCCTACAACAATGGAGATAAAAGTGGTTTAAAATAACTCCTCCTGAGACAAGAAGGTTTTAGCCTTCGGCCTGTCAAACAAAAACAAGGTGGGGCTGTTGATTAATGTGTTGCTGTAACAGAGGAATTTGCGTTCACAAATGACTCAGCCTGGAGACAGATGCAGACAGATATAATACGGGAGCTGTGAGTTACAAGGGTAGTGCCAGCATTGCCTCACATTTGAGGAGTCATTATCCTAAGAGCATATGTTACGTACAATGCCTTATGTGGGCGTACCTGTGACTTCTCGGCAGTGGCTATATAATTACAGTAACGGGTTTCCTTCCAGCGCAGCTTCCTCTATTAACAATTGTAAGGAACTTCCAAAAGCTTTTATGAACCAACTCTGCCTTCTTATGTTGAATGTAAGTGACAAAGCATCTGCTGCACATCACGAACATGTTTCAGGCTCTTCATTAAGCAGCTTTCACATTAAGTTGCATGTCTAGGTCGAGCTGTTTCCTGAGGTTGCGTTTGCATTCTTATGCCTCGCTCTGCTGACATGTTTATTCTGCTTGAAGAATTTGGCAGTGTTTGTTAGCGGTTGTGCTGCAAGTCATAAAAGCATGACAACTGGCACGTCCACACTTTGTTTCCTGTCTGTGTGACAGGTGATGCATTTCTTCATGCATTTCAGTTTGTGCTGCATTTTATTACAGTACTGTAGTTAATGGAAACTAAGCTGAAACGAGAGGTGAACAAAAACAACATAAAAATAAAAATTAAAAAATGGACTTTTGAGGAAAATTTAAACCAACTGAAATGATTTTGTGAACTAAAAGGAAATAAAAATAAAGAGGTAATGTGCTTAATTCAGTGTTTGTTAGTTTTGGGGGGAATTTTCATTTTAACTCGCCTTGATGGACATGTTTCTTGAGATTTTATGAAACTTCTACAGAAAAGTTCTTTGTTTTTATACTGTAATACCTGTATCAATTTTCTTAAATCTTGCATCTGACATATCAAACCTAAAAAACTAATAAAAGCTAAACCAAAACAAATAATTTTCAAACAATAAAAACTAAACTGAAATAAGATGTTTCGCTCTGGAAACTATCTGAAACTAAAGTGAAGATACATTTGACAGGTTTGAAATTGAAAGAATGTCTCAGGTTAAAAACACACACACATAAAAACCATGGTGATAAACGTCTTCCAGTAACTTAGGGGAAAGCAAAAGGTATGCGCCGTGCACCTGGTTATTTGCTCTCTCCTTTCAATTCTCTGTTTTAGAGTAAAACCAAACAAAAAGAGGATTGTGACGCCAATCGAATTCATAGGAAATGCTGATGTGTGACACTGTGTGGAAAATTCTGGCTAAAAAAAAAAGCACTTTTCCTGAGAATGGGCTGTTCGTCTCATTTTCAAAATCCCGGCACACCGATAATTGCTGATAATGACGATGATGGCACTGCTGAACTATGAACTGACTCTTGCAAAAATACTCCTCACCTGTAAGCCGATGGGTATTATTAGGTGATGACTAACCTCTGCCTCTGTCCTGAGGAATGCATTAAAAGTGGGAAGTTTTTCTAGAAGCCTCCAGATAAGTGGGAGCTTCCAAAGAAAATAGGTGATCGCTTTATGTCATCCTCAGTCAAAGAGCTATTGTTCAATCATAGGCCGTTTTCTTACACAAACATTTTTCCTTGTTCACCGCAATATTGGTGGTGCATTCCACTTTAGGGAAGTCCTGCTGTTGCTCATAATGCCTCATTTATGTGAATAAGAAAGCAAACATGAGCCTAGCTTTCTCTTTTTCATGCAGTCTCTTGTTTTTGCAATTCTGCGACCAGCCTTTGGAGGTCATTGCCTTTAGCTTTCTTCTCTCTCTTAGCTTTCTTCTGTCTACTGTTTAGCATGTTGTTTAACAGATTATATAGCTTTAGAAAGGCCAACATAAAAACAGAGAGTGCATAAAGAAAAATAGAACATAGCAAATGGTCACAGCACCCAGTAGCAGGGCGTGATGCTCAAAAGCTGAACGGAGCTCAAATGTGCATTCCTTTTTCTTTCTTTCTGTTTTGATTATTACATTCATGTTTTAAAGCTGTCACACAGGGCAACACACTAACCTGCTCCACTGCATTCAGCACAGCTATGCACACACTACAAAAACCGTATTAAAGCGCACAGCTCACACACACATGGCTTCACTGGTGCTTTTTTGGGCATTCAAATCAAGTGAAATACCTGAGAAACCTTTAAGAAAGCAAACAGGCCTTTAATATAAATAGATAAAAAAAAGTGCTGCCTATTCGACTGACAGGTGAGAAGAACCAATGTGCACGTGATTTGTGGGTGCAGTTAGGTGATAGTGTGCATTAATGTGTGTTTTTGGGTGCGAGCATGTGTGCTTGATTTCCTGTGCAAACATCCTTCATTTGTACACATTTGCACACGTGTCTCAATTCCTGGATCCGATTGCCTGCACTTGGTTGAGTAGTCCAAAAAAAATGAAAGAAAAAAAAAGAAAGACAAGAAAAAATCCGAGTCACGGTTGTTTACACTTATTGTTGAAAATCCCAATGTGGCTTTACCCTCAGGTGCTGACATCCTCACAGGTCACTCACAAAGCTGGACAGTCCTGACCTTTCAGATCATAAAGCAGTGTGTGTGTGTGTGTGTGTGTGTGTGTGTGTTTGAGACAAAGGATTGGCATTGCTTCATACCAGTACTGCACTGTCTCAAGACTGGTCGGGGTAACCCCCTCTGACTCCGGCCCTTTCATGCTATCTTCACTTTGAAGAAACACCTGTTCCCCACAACACACACACACACACACACACACACACACACACCTTTACCTGTTCAGTCAGCCTCAACAGACACACACACACACCTAGCCCTGCAGCTCTCTGCACTTGTTACTGATAAGGGGATATTACTGCCAGGTGATAAACGTGAAGCGGCTGCACGTGCAAAAATGTTGTAATTATGAGAGCTGAGGATGTAAAGGATTCCAGGAAGACTAAGGAAGACGGGAGCGGAGCAGCGGGAAATGTAATAATAATCATAATATTGTCAATAAACCTGCTTCAAGGGTCAAATATGTGAGCTATTTGTATCATGCCTTTACGGTATATGCACCCACTCTTCACTTATCTCGTTTTTTTTTTAATAAAATAAAAATAAACACATAATAGTGGCTTTTTTTAGTGGCTGTTTTGACTTTCTTTTCATTCCCATTTCATGCACCACGAACTCCATTTGGGCTTCCGGTTCCACTGCATTCTCCTACTCCGTTTGTGATTCTTACAGCTGTTTCTGTTCACGCGCTGGGATGCTGGCATCCTTCCTCTCAGACCACGCCCCCGCCCCGCCCCGCCCCCGCCCCTTGACTGTATATTAAGCAGCAGTTGGCTCTCCTTGCAGACAGAATAGCGGAGGGAGGTTTACCGGCATACCTGAGGTCAGAAAAGAAGCAGCTACTCATCCTTTGAGCTGAGACACGAAGTGCCAAACGATGGCTGACGAACATCGCTTTGTTTTCAGCGCCCGCATCATTGGAGGTGTTCACAGGGACGCACCGAAACTCAGGGTGAGCTAAGACCAGACATTAGCTTTAAAAATACAATAAAATGAATAAACGGGTAAAAATTGACAGTTTGGGCTGATTTTGATTTTTTAATCCCCCTTCACAGATGTTCATGCTGTCTGTGCTCTGGTCTGACCAGAATGAAATTATTATCTACAGATCATTCCAGGATTTCAAGGAATTTCATGTAAGGAACAAAAATATATATATATATATCAGCTCATCTGTTCTTATTATTATTATTACATTTATTACTATTGGGACTGATCTTGGCTGCTTTGTATTGGATCTTTTAAAATAATTGAGGCTAAATGTGTATTTAATTAATTTTTTTTTAAATTTTCAACAGAAACAACTAAAAAGGAGATTTCCTAATCTGAACCCTTTCCGGAAAGACGACAGAATGATCCCAAAGTTCACAGGTGAGACTGATTCACCTGCTGTTGTTGATGTGTGTTGAGTTAATCGGATGAAATTCAGAAGCCCTCTTCCAACTAGAGGAAGGTTTGAGTAAAGTTAGTTAAGCATGTCTCCAAACCTGGGTTAATTTAGCAGCTCAGTCTCTCAGAATTTGAGTAAAACACTAGTGGAGCTGTCATTTAGCTCTTTTTTTTTTTATTTTAACTTTGCTCCTCTGCAAATCATGGGCCTGTGCTTCGTACCGCGCTAAGTGAGTTAGCTGGATTAGATTGTTGACGATTTCGCGTGATCCTGGATCGTTCGGTTCCCCGAAGCCCATCCGGGACTTGCTGTCATAGCAACAGAGCCGTAAGCGTAAACCTGCTGGGGAGCAGGTTTACTTTATGTAAACAGGATTAGATCGCGGCCACGCAGGTATGCCCGCGTCATTCATACGAAAGCAACAGCGATATTCCACCACTGTTTCACCATAAATAAATAACATCACTGTAACCAAAGATAATGCAGCACTTGATCCTTTTATTGATTTCACACAGATACATACAGGTCATTTCCTAAAAAAGGGAAATGTACTATTAACATTCTATTACATGTATGTGATTATTACAGATGTAATTCATATTTCAGAGTAGTAATTGTAAATTACTTCGTGTAATCAAGATGAGAGACCACGGCTATAAAAGCGAAGGTGGATTTGGGAAGTCTGTCGCAGTCATATCCTGTCCGTTTACGCGAGCCACCCATTGCGGAAGGTGCAAGATTGATAAGGAGAGTTTTCAGAATTCAGCGTATATTGCGGGACAGACAGGATCCTTTAGCTCAGCGCGACAGTGTGCTCATAGAGAGATATCGATTTTCCCGTGAGGGTATTATTTACTTAACCAACTTGTTGACGAGGGGGTGCAGGACCACCACCTGTCTTTTTTTTTTTGCTCTGCCCTTTTCTTGGTTGCTGTTATGAACAAACAAACAGAGTATTCCAGGGTCTCTTTCCAAGAGACTAAAAGCAATATAAGTGATAAATATTACCATTCTGTAGAATATTCTTATATTTCACTTTTACTTGTTCCCATGTTCTAGTGGGTCCTGTTGTGGCTCTAATGTGAAAGGGGATATAATATAACATATTATAATATAATATAATGTAATATAATATTGGATAATATGGTGTGATATGATAAATCTACCCTACCGCCTACTGGTGTTGGCCAGAGGGGCCGATGGCGTGATATGGCAGCCGCGCTTCTGTCAGTCTGCCCCAGGGCAGCTGTGGCTACAACCGTAGCTGCCTCCACCAGTGTGTGAATGTGAGAGTGACTGAATAGTGGCATTGTAAAGCGCTTTGGGTGCCTTGAAAAGCGCTATATCAATCCACTCCATTATTATTGTTATTATTGAATTACTTACGAGTTTGATTTGTCAGCAACTTTCTGCCAGCCCTCTCTCCTTGCTTTTGCAGCCTTTGCAGTGTTCCCTTGCGTTTTAATTAAACTCTGAAACTCCTGAAATCCCTCACTCAAGAGTTCTTGCTCTGCTGCCGAAAAATACTGAGCGCGCTCCTTCGACATTTTCGCCGACCAATCAAAGGGTTGCCGATCAATGTTTCTACTATCGATGCGTAGCCCCTGTTGGGCCACCCAGTGATCTCACATTACTTCATCCAGCTATACTAATCGTCAACAACAGGTGTGTTCGGGGAACCGGAATAGCGAGCTCAGAGTTAGCGCGATGATTTGGTCTTGGATGTTTCATTTGATCTTGGATGTAGTAAGCGACGTACGAAGCACAGGGCCCATGTCTTGATAGTTTTTTTTTGTTTTTGTCTCATCTTCTTTCCAGGGAAAGCCAGGAGGAGCAGCGTGCAAAAGAAAGGCTCCAAGAAGTCAGTCCGACGGATGAAGTTCTTGGAAAGCTACCTCGAAAAACTGCTGAAGTGCGACCAAAGCGTGACCAGGAGCATCGAGGTCACCCGCTTCTTCACCCCCAAAGACCATGACCTGCAGCCAGACTACACCAAGAACAGGTATGCTCCCAGCCCAGTGGGAAACTGTGAGGGGCAGATAAGAGCTTTGACCATTTTTGGTAACATAAATTTTCTTCTATACAGTGTCATGATGCTGCTTTCTGATGATCAGAATGACGAGTCAGGTGGAGGAGGAGGCAGATCTGCCCACCACTTTCACCATGGAGGCAGCATCACTAACCCTTTTGTGACCCAGACATACCACTGCGTGGCTGCCTATGAGACAAAGGACACCAAGAACCGCCCGTTCAAGGTGGCCAAGGACGAGAAGCTGGACGTCCTGATCAAAGACCCTGCAGGTCAGTGCTTTCAAATTTATGCATTTTTATTGAAGAGACTCTTATCTTTCTACTAAACAAGAGAGTCTCATGCTAATTTTTTTAATTCATCTCCAGGCTGGTGGCTTGTGGAGAATGAAGATAAGCGCCTGGCTTGGTTTCCCGCTCCGTATCTGGAGCTGTCGGAAGGCGACGACGATGACGATGAAGATGAGCTTCAGCTGAGAGGTGTGTACTTGTGTTGCGCTGGAAAGTTTGACTTCAAAGAGTGCACTGGATACACATTTACAACATAAATGAGCATGCCTGTGAGCAGGTTCCACATATGTGCTGATGAAGCTTTGCCTTGTTGTTACAAATAGCCAACACTAGAGAGCTGTCTTCAGCCATTTTCATCAGTGCATGTTTCCTTTTAATAAAAATCTAGATGCTGTTTTTGCATTTTAGGCGACTTATTTGACCACTTTTCAGCTCTGCTTTGTTGCTCAAGCTTTTTTTCTCTTGCCTGTGACTTTTAGGTGCTCTGTACTGTGCTGTGAGAAGTTACACATCTAAGAAGGTTGATGAGATCTCCGTGCCCATTGGCTCTGTGGTTGAGGTGCTGAGGAAGTCTGACAACGGCTGGTGGCTCATTAGGTATGTCGGTCTTGTCTGTTTGCAAATGATAAACTTATCATCTTCTACTTAGAAAACTAGAAAGTCCACATTTAATAGTATAGCAGTTTGTAGAGAATTTAATTATTTTTAACAGGTTTGAATTACATCATGTTTTGTTCTCTACAGATTCAATGGCAGAGTAGGCTACATCCCAACCATGTACCTGAAGCCATACAACAACCCTAGGGCAGGCCTTTATGGGCTGCACAACAGGCTGCATAGCTCCTCTCTGAATCTGGCAACAGCCAGCAGGGATCGCCAGGCTCCCTACCCTCCCAGTATCCACGAAGAAGATGACCTACACCAGAATTCTGCTGGCCCCTCCAGACAAATGTTTGAGCCTGCACGTCTCCACAAGGCTCGATCTCTTGATGTCCTCTCCGATCCCTGGCCTCAGGGAGAGGAGGAGAGGGAAGCCCCAGCCTCAAACAGTCACCCGAGCATCATGAGCCAAATCAGCTCTGATTCCATTCTCTCTGAGTTCTCCTCAAGCAGTGACTCGTCCTCCAGTCTGAGGGAGGAGGCGCAGAGCCACGCAGACCACCCTGCAGCCACGCAACAGCCCGACAGCTCGCGCAGCAGCCCCGATCCCAGCCTCTTAGACGGCGTCAGCTTCAACAGCGGCTCAGAGAGTTCTGGGTCTGTCAAGTCCAAAGGCAGCAGCAACGCCTCAGTCGTCCCCAGGGTACCTCCCCGACCCAAAACAGAGGAGATCCTGACCCGCTGCACCACCATGACGCGCAAGGCAGCCCTGGCCACCAAGGCTCGGCTCCAGATTCAGCCCAAGTCCATTCACAGCCGTTAAGGAAACCACGGCACCAGTGCTATACATTACAAATCCTACAATAAGTTGTATTCTTAATGATACTCACTTGTTTCTGCAGACCTTTTAGACTCATTATGTGTTTATAAGAAGCAAATGTAACTTGTTCAAAGCCACATTTAGATGAGTTTAAGACGCATTGCTTAACTTTTTGCTTGCTTCCTTTTTATGTGAAAGGCTAAAGGGAAAGCAGCTTGGACAAGGCAGCCGCAGACTAAAATTTCATAAAATGATGTCAAGACAATTCCCATTTTATCAAATGGATCTTGGCGTCTTAATTTTGAATATTTCAGTGTAAGTATAAGACTAATGTAGCTTCAGTGAAGCATTATGAGGAGCAGTAAGTAAGTCTACGTATGTGACCTTTGTTTGTTTTCTAGCTTTGAAGAGTGTTTTGGGGAAATTTCGGTGGCCTTGAAGCGGTTGTAAATGTACAGGGGCTTTATGGCTGTTTTAACATGTAGAAATCAATCAAATCAGCTGTGGGTTCAAAAATATTGTAATAGATTGTGAATATGGTTAAATGATTATTTCCTCTTTATTCACTGCAGTGCTTGTGCTTGACAGATTTGAAAAACTAATACATGTGAAGCAGCTTTTGCAAAAAAAAAAAGGAGCAGCAAGGCACGCATCAGTGAACAGACTGAATGCTGACGCAAAGGCCTTTTGAATGACTGCACTGAAACGTCATGGGCGTGGTAAACAAGCTGTCGGGGAAACAGGGAGGGGTGGCTTGTGGGTCTCCTGCCATGATGTGTTGTTTTTGTAGGTTTTTTTTTTTCATTTTTGTTTGTTTTTGAAGTAGCCTCTTGTATGAATGTGCTGCTGCTTCACTATGTACCTTATATCCTGCATGAAATAGGTCAATAAAATTGAATGTGCACCGATGTTTGTTCGTTTCTCGTGTGTTTGACAAATTTGGGTGTCAAAAGATTCTGAGTGCAAAAAAACAAAAAGGGCAACCATATGGGCTTGTACTTCTCAGATCACAGTCTCTTTTAATGACTGATTAAATATACAGTGCATCATGGGAAGCCCCCAGCTGCCTTGACCTATTGCAGCATATCTAAGGGAGGATTCAGGGTTGCCTGACCCAGTCCTAACTAAAGTTTGAAGCTTAATATTAACTTCTAAGAACCCACGGTGAAATAGGTGCCCCTTTACATATTGAAGAAAGTTCCTGTTAAAGTTTCAACATTGACTTAGTTTCCCTGACAATAAAAATGTCTCTGGGCTCTTATGGGTTATAAGTAGAGAGGGGTGTCCAAACTGGGAGCTGGTTCCCCTGAAGAGGGATCTCACATTCTACTTTTAAATACCAGCAGTCTGAGTAAAGTTCTCTATTGGGGTAATATAGTACTATGAGGTCTTTAAGATAAGCTGGGGCTTTATTATTCAAGACCTTGTATGTGAGGAGAAGGATTTCAAATTCAATTCTGGATTTAACAGGGATTCAATGAAGGAAACTCAAGAGAAATTTGCTCTCTCATTTTATTCTCTGTCACCAGTCACGCTGCAACATTTTGGATCAGCTGAAAGCTTTTCAGGGAGTTTTAGGACAGCCTGATAATAATGCACTGCAATGGTCCAGCCTAGAAATAATACATTTATAAACATTTATAAAGTACAAATGCAGGCCATTTACATTTATAAAGTTGTGTGACGGGGATGCGGTCCCTAGCTCTGCTGCAGTGGAAGGGTTGTACAGTAAGCTCACAGGGTGGTGCCGGGAGGTCGGAGGACAGGTGAGAGGGACTGCAACTAATGAACTCTCACCCTTTTTAGTGTGGAAGGAGCTGGAAAGCTGGCTTCCCGTTTGAGCATAAGGTGTCAAAGCAGTGGAAAACACTGTTTTAAAATAAAGGTGCTACGACTGACACTCAAACGCTGTGTGGGTCCTGATCATTTCACAAGTAGTATTTCAGCATCATTCCTAGTTTTAGAAATATTGTGCAAATGAAAAAAAAAACAGTCCTGCATATTTGTTTTATATGGAGTGAAGGACATATCCTTGTCAAAAATGACTCAAAGACTCCTCACAGGAGGCAATGGTAATACCATCTAGAGTAAGCATTGGGTTGGATACCATGTACCAAGATTTTTAGGACAACGTAAAATAACCTCAGTTTGATCCAAATTTGGAATTAGGAAATTAGAGGTCATCCAGGTCTTTATCTCTTTAAGACATTCCTACAGGTCACCTAGATCGGCGTATGTTATGTGGCTTCATTCACAAATAAAGCTTGGTATCATCTGCATAGCAGTGAAATTGTATCCCAGGCCTTCTAATGATACTGCGTAAGGGAAGCATGTATAATGTAAACAGAATTGCTTTGAGCCCTGTGGAACTCCATGTATGATTACAGTAAGAGCAGAAGTCCCTCATATAGTCGTCTCTGGCACACAGCTCTGACTATGTACCACGTGCTGTTCAAACCAAAATGTGTGAGGGGCAGCCGGAGCTAAAATGCCTCGTTTCAGACAGCAAATGAATGGAGTGGATGCAAGTGGTTGAGAGAGATGATGCAATGTCCCAGACATGACAAACTAACATTTTATGGTCTGTGGCTCTTCTGATAGGTCTGAGACGATGTGGGCATTATTAGAGCCAAGCTTCACCTTTCTCACGTGGATTGAATCACAGCATTTTATCTAGTATTGTCTCTTTTTTCATAAGATTAACTTTGGATAATTACTCAGTGCATCTGCTTGTTTGATTTATGAGGAACACATTGTTTTCTTTTTCTTTTGTCATCTAGCTATTTTGTCTGTGTAATAATGTAAGGAATCATGATTCCCTGACTGCAAGATTTTCTGCAGAAAACAGGTACAGAAGAGGTTAAAGGGAAACTAAATAAAAAAAAGATCTAGGCCATCTATAAACTTGCAAGTCAACGATTAAAATCCAATTTAAAGTCAGACGTGTGCAAAAGTTAAAAAAAACAAACAAACCCTCATGCCTTTATATTTTGCTTCAAAAAAGTCAAAAAAATTATTCTATATTTTTTTACAAGTGCTCTTGAGTAGATGTTCTCCGGGGTTTCTGAAGGTACGCTTGTTTTCAATCCAGTCCTCATAACCAACCATTTTCAGAGGTGTGTTTTTTTGCCTATTGAACCACTTAACACTGACATTTGAATCATTCAAGCATAAAAAGGGTCTTAACTCAAGAGATGAACCAGGGTTGTGTTCAGTGGCTAATTTAGCTGATGGCCAATTTTAAGCAGCCTTTGATCAAAACATACAATTTGGCCCTATTTCTTAAGCTGAATCTGTGAAAAATACTAAATGTAAAACCATTCAACAGACATAAAAATATATTTTGGTGCCAACAAGTTGATTCCCAAAGAGGTATTAGCCAAAGACCTGGCACAACAGAAATGGCAGCTGTAAAAACAAACAAACTAATAAACAAAAAATGATCTACAGCAGACAGAAGAAAAGACCTGACACGAGACTTGAGATCTGGCCCTTCAGTTGATCCATCCACTGTTCACTAAAGACTCATCGGGAATGTCTCAGTGGAAGGCTGGCTGTCAGGAAGCCATTCTTAAGGAAGGACAACGATAAGAAAAGGCTGAAGCCTCAGCATTATTAAAGCAATGTGGGATCATTTTAACAGGAACCAAAAGGAACAACCAACATCCAAAGAAGAGCTCTTACAATTACATAACTCCGTTTTCCCCTTAAAATCTGTATTTACAAAAATTGCTTCTCCTATTTGATGTTTTATTAGGAAAATATAAAGAAAGGAGGAATAGCTCAAGATTTTTGCAAAGTACTGTATTTATCTAATCGTAATCTAATTAATATTGTTTACTTTTATTCACTCTTTTTTATTAACTTAGTGAAATAGTTCTTCTCACATGACTCTTTATTTAAGAACAAAAGTGAAGCTGCACCTCTCCCCAATATCAGTTGCATTCCCAGACTGCAGCTTTTCCACCTTTGATTCTTGGAAGTATAGTTATACCTATTATTAACAGGAAGTTAATAAATGTGAACAGGTTTCCCTTAAGGAAGAATTCGTTTATGACTCACTCTTTTGACTCCTTTTGTTGACTTTTTTTTCTTTTTTCAGTTCCTTCAGGTTTGTAGCCACAGATAAAGTTTTACTTATCAGTCATTTCAAGAACTAGGAAGTATACTCAAATGTGAACCACATACGTGTTGGGAGTCTTACCCCAGCTAAGACAGACACTCCCATAGGCTAAAGATGATTACCACAATGGGAATCTGATTTTTGTGTAATAGGGTATCTATTGCACCATTTTCAACATAAGTGAGCAATCATAAGAAGAAAACTCAACAAAAACTGCTGTTACTTCCTTAAGGTTCCTGTAAAGACAAAACACACACACACACACACACACACACACACACACACACACACACACACACACACACACACACACACACACACACACACACACACACACACACACTGCCATTTTGGTCATGAAGCTGCCTCAATGACAGAAGCAAACTGAAAATCTTTTCGATAAAAGTGTGTCAACCACGTGGCACATCTTGCCATCAGCAGCCCACTTCTGGCTAATTATTCACCCCAGGTTTCCTTGCCCATGTCAGTAAACATTTAATCCTTGGTTGATAAGTGACTCTAAGGTAAACACAGCAGGAGGCTCTATTTCCTTTTGAGTGCACTACATGAAAAACAGCATCGACGCTGTGTTTTTATGGCATTCGTTTTATGGGGCAGATATCACGAAGCCGCAGTAAAAGGAAGTCTCAAGAAATAATAATTGTAACCCTTGAGGATTTATTTTGCACTGTTCAGTTTGCACAACAAGTCTACGTGACCACTTGTGAACGTGATGCATTTTTGGGATGTGGGTGCATTTGCTTAAGAACAGCGTATCATTTATGAAAGCTTGGAAACCCCAGAGCAATGTGTTCGATTTGTAACTGAATAACCTTCCTCTTTGGCGAATGCAACTTAACACTTGAATGCTGCTGGCACTGGATTCACGTGTTTATTTGAGCAGTGACCCGGGGCATGTTTCAGCTGTGATGTTGTGCGAATTATTTCCTCCACACATTTGATAAAAGTATCGATCTCCCAGGTAATTTGGTTTTCCTGCTAACAGGTAATACTCAAATGAAAAGCTTCGATAGTTGGACAAAAGAATGAATTCTGTATGTGAGCGACAAGCAGGGCACGGCTCAAAAACCAGCATCTGTGATGATGTGTGGCACACGGGGCAACATGTGCTGCCATGCAGATGATTTCATTTTCTAGGAAGGCAACAAAAGAGATCCAGCCACATTCTGAGCATGCACCAGCACAGATCTGTAGTCAGTCTAAACTGGCTTAACTGAAGTCTAAACTGGCTTAACTGGCCCAATTGCAGTCCAGAATTATCAAGCAACTGAAACAAATGATAAGAAGCTGGTGAGCTTCTCAAATCTATACCTACATTAAAAATGAATGAAAAATATTTCACTTTTTAAGGCTCCAGTAAATGCTCTGAGCACTTTCCAAATGCTTACAGTGTTGATAAAGGTGATGCAAAAAAAAAAAGAATTTCCACATTTTGAAATGCTTGGTACTTTCCACCGTTCCCAGTGGGTCACCACAGCAGACGGATCAGCATTTTGATACAGATTTTACCTTCACAGGTTCCGTTTGTGCTGTCCTCCTGGTCTTAAACTGGGGGATCTTTTTGCACGTAAAGCAATATTTCCATAATTTGCAGAAATATGAGATAGAAAACAAATCGGTAGAGAAATTTGAAGTGTATTGCATTACATTTATTGAAAACATACTCATGTTTTTCAATTAAATATTATACAACTTTTCGGTAAACGTAAATTCTCCGGGTTTTATTTGTGCTTTCAAAATCATAAATCTTCATTTATATTCATGCTCATTTTCAGTTTGAGCTTTGTTGTGAGAAACACAGTAAAACCCTGCAGACTCCTATAAAATCAAAGTCTCATTTAGTGTCTTTTTATTGTGATTCAAAGTAGTAAACGTATCCAAGTTATTATTTCCCACAAGGATATGCTGCCAGCAACCCTGTATAATGTGTAAAAGACTGGTACTTGACAACAATGCACCAACTTTACAAATGCACAAAGCATCCCATCAGCTTTGGCAGTGAGACAATGGGTGTGAATATTATGTGTGATTGACAAATAACAAACAACAGCATTTTCCCAGCTACAGAGCTCCATTTCCTGATCATTACCCTGTAACCTGAGAATATACTGCAGCACGTCCAACATAATCAAGTTTCAGCGTAGAAGACAAAGCCTCACACCGTCTGGCAATGTGATCACTTCAGATTTAATGGCAATGTTGACAGATAGTATAAAGAAAGCTCTTATGGGGGCGTTACAGATGGAAAACCTCAACTTAGTAGTCACCTGTCGGACCTGTTACACCTGTAAAACTTGATCTGTACTCATTACAAATAAAACTTCTAGGATCTCTCGCTTTCTCTCTCTCTCTCTCTAACACACACACGCCTACACAAACACAGTGCTTGTCTGGGTAATGAAGCTGAGGCAGCAGGCACTGCTGTACATCAAGAAAAAAAAGAATAAATGAATGTGGACCACTATGACTTGCTGTCTTGATGCACGTTCAATCATCCAGGTAAATAAATCCCAACAGTTGATTCTGTTCATCTGGACATTTTCAGTGAGAGAAACGTTTCATCACTCATCCAAGTGACTTCTTCAGTCTCAGCTGACTGCAGGTTTCTCCAACCTCATAAACAGTGCATTTGCACAATAACTGAAACAAGCCCCCTGAATGAAAAATGGGCTGTGAGGTCAGTTCTTGATGATTAATATGCAAATTCTATGACCATTGATCAACAACCACTGATCAATGGCCATGAGTCCCATTCACAGAGAGTTGGGGAACGGCTGCAATCACAGCATTGTAACATGGCTAAAGATGTACCCTTAGGCCCCCTCCTCGATTCAGAGATGGTCTTTCTCTTTTCACGTAAATGGCCTCCTTGACTCCGTGCTCACACCCCGCTCCTCCCCATCCAGGATGTGTACATCCTCATCACTGAAGGAGGGTCCACTGGCCTGTAGGTGTAAATAGACTGGCCTGACGAAGTAGCTCTTGTGTGTTGTCCGCTTAGCCAGAGGTTGTTTGGTATACATCATCAATCAGGCAATCCTCCTGGAACTTAACAACATACACTATATTACTCTGTTTGTGTCGGAGGACCCTATTCTCGTGGTGGACTAATTTTTGGCCGAGCGTTTAAAAGCCACCGAGACGTGGTCATCAGAAAAAATGCGTCTCAGCTGTTCCAATACTCCTGACACGTACGGGAACACTACAGGTTTTTGCTTAGGCAGCAGTTGGGGGCACTATTACTTATTGA
Source organism: Diplotaxodon limnothrissa (assembly GCF_057381915.1). Taxonomy (NCBI): domain Eukaryota; kingdom Metazoa; phylum Chordata; class Actinopteri; order Cichliformes; family Cichlidae; genus Diplotaxodon; species Diplotaxodon limnothrissa. The sequence continues at coordinate 12,004,575 of NC_140603.1, read as the reverse complement.
CTTCATTCAATTATATAAACATAAGTATTTGAAACAACTTAACTGATCACAACAACGATCAGCTACAGGCCTGTCTTCCTATTGCAGTTTTGATGCTAGCATTACTGCAGCTTTGCAGAGGTAATTTACAGGACATCATCACAGTTTATCAGCACTGATAATTGAAGACCATCCCAGTTTCACGCTCTTCGAACCATGACCAGTAAAATGTTACGAGGATGAGTCTCAAGGCTCGGAGTTTACCCAGAAACTCAAGAATGTTTAGTGTTACTGTCACACTTGGGAGTAGCTCCGACGGGATGTTTTTAATCTTCTGGGTTTGGAGTAACTGACAACAAACGCTAGCAGAAACCACCTTTAAATTCTATTCACATGTCAGAGAAACAAAATGCTAACCTTGTATTTACAGGTAGTTTACTCACAGCAGTTTATCTAAGCATCTCTATCTGACATTCTTGAGAAAACAATGGCCGGTATTTCAACTGACACGTCATATGAGAAACAGAACGGGATTATATAATGAGTCAAAAAGTATGCCACGACGATTATCCGTGTTGAGCTGCTTTAATCAATTCTCAGGACTGTTGTTAAAAGACACACTTCTAGCACTTAATTATGGTAGATTAGTTTTTTCATTGACACTTTGCAAAGTAAATTAAGTAAGTTTGCTGGTTAGAGGATATCATAAGCTCACATTGCATTTTAAAAATACAATCCCTTCTTTTTATTGTGTCCTCATAACATGCTAGCCTACATTAAATACTATAATTTCAATGTGCTTTATGACTCAGAACTACATTTAGTAATACATTATCTGGTGCACGTACTGCGTCTGTGCAGGTTTTCAAATGGATATTTTGATGCATATATAAATGTGATCCAATCCTTGCAGGGATGCTTTCACAGATTTTGTGACTTTTCTGATATGCACAAATCTGACATGTGCATTGGCTTTAATCTGTAGAAATAATATGACGTTTGCAGGGAGGGTAGTGCAGTGTTGTCTCTTTCCTCCAGACACGCAGTGTAAAATTAGACTGGTGGCCAAGGATCAGAGTCTACTGCCTAATCAACCCCTTGCAACAAAAAATCGTACAACAGACCAGACAGAGGAAACAACTCAAATAAAGAGGTGAACAACAGACACAGACAGAAGGGTGAAGTTTTAATATATTTTCTAATTCTGGTCAAACGTGACCGACGCAACGTTTTCATTTCACAAGCCAGATCCAAACATCTCGGAAAGAGTCTTTGATTTCTGAGCTGTATTGTTGGCTTTTGATGTGGTGACTGTTAAGCGGTAATCATTAACTTCAAGCGTTTCAATCTCTAGTATACGGTATGCCTCGCATGAAACCGCAGAATGGTGCAAATATGTATTTTACAGGTTTTATTTTACACTGAAATTTCACCATGAGAACTTATTAAGTTGATCGGGTTTCCTTCCTTACAGCTACATGGATCTTGTTGTTCTTGGAGTCAACTAAGTGCAGAAAGATTTATATGTTTTTTTCTTTGTTCCCCAGGATGGGAAATAACATTCCCTCTTCTTCCTCATCATAAATCTTGTGTGTGCAAGGTGCAACATAATCTCAGCTACGAGCACCAAGAGAGTCAGGTGTAATTTAAACCTTCTATTATGACGACTAAATTAAAATTTGATTAGCTTTACTTTAATATTTTTTTTAATAAATACTTGAAGTTTATTAAGAAAATTCATTTTGCTTAGGTGAAAAGATTTGTTCTGACGGCTGAGCATTTCTCACACACACCCCTTTTTATGCCTCGTGTATTTGCGTGCCATTATTGTATGTCATACGTTATCTGCCTCCTATAGTTTCTGTCTTGCTTTGTTGTTCGTCCTTCGCCTGCTTGTCTGCTGTGGCAGATGATGTCTCCTCCCTGGACCCAATTCTACCAGGTTAGTTCCTGAGAAAAAGGAGTTCCTACTTCCCACTGTTGCCAGGGTTATGTTATATTATTATAACACTTGTGTAAGATGCATTAATTCTGACTCAGTCTGTGATAGGTTCAGATGTTTTCATTTGTGCTGCAGTCTGTCTCATCTTCTTGTTAGGTCACTGCAGTGTGTCGCTGTTACTTGTCTGGGCATCATAATCAGGAGCATTGTCCTCCTATTGAGCATACGCTACTCAGCGCCACACCAAACTAGATCATTGTTTGAGGGAATTTTTTAAGGAAATGTTTTTACTTACCAGAATAGCAGATTTATATAACAAATATAGTTAAACTGGTTATGCTGTTTCTTATTTTATGTAACAGTGATGGGATGCCCAACCCACATGAAACCGCAAGTATGAAAGGAACACAACACCAGTTTTGGTCAAGTTACTTGAAAAAAGTAATCAGTAACTAATTACTGATTACTTCCCCAAAAAAGTAATCCCGTTACTTTACTGATTACTTATTTTCAAAAGTAATTAATAAAGTCAAAGACTAGTGGTCCTGTTGCTCTATTTTCACCTGTAAACCAGGAGTGGGGTAGGTGGAGGTTTGCCCTGGGTCAGGTGTGCCGCAGCGGTCAGTGGAAGGATATGGCAGTTTCTCTGTGAGTTTCCCATTACGTCGCAGCGCACTCGGTGCTTGCTCGGAAGTTTAGGGGTTTTTTTGCTGTAAAAAGAAGTTTTCTTCCCACGCAATGAACAGCGGACGCTAATGTTTTTGTCACTTTTTATGGAATCAAACTTAAAGTAAGGTCAGTACTTCCACGCTTTAAACGCTGCACGCTCATACTCTCTCCTGCACTCGATAAATTATCCATTGTTGATCTGCACACAGCTGTTGTCACAAACGTAGCACTTGCTTACATCACTGTCATGAGACATTCTCGCAAAAAAACCACGGTTTTAGTAACGCAGTAACGCAGCATTCCTACAGGAAAGTAACGGTAATCTAATTACTGTTTTTGCAATAGTAATCCCCAGAGGTGTGGACTCGAGTCACATGACTTGGACTCGAGTCAGACTCGAGTCATTAATTTTATGACTTTAGACTTGACTTGAAAAAATGTTCTAAGACTTGTGACTTGACTTGGACTTTTACACCAATGACTTGGGACTTGACTTGGACTTGAACCGGTTTACTTGAAAAGACTTGATATTTTACCCCAAATATAAAATTTAACATGCATATTATATAGAGATTGAAAATGTGACGTCATTCACGGGTAGAACCGCAAAGGATTCTGGGAACTCGTGGCAAGCGGTACTAGCGCACGCAGGCTTTCAATTAAAATCAGTTATACAGCGATAAAAAGAAACACAAAAATGTCAAGAAGCTGTTGTATCATTAACTGCAATAGCCGGTCGCATGACAGCCACGGGAAGCCGACGGGTAAAGAGATCGGTTGTTATCGGATTATGTCGTTGAAGAGAAATTGTTCGAGCCATGTTTCCGAAGTAACAAAGACAAGACGGATGGCCTGGATCGCAGCCATTCAAAGATCAAATATAACGTCCCAGAACACTCCAGCTCACATGTTAGTCTGCTCCAAGCATTTTCACAAAGGTCAGTGTTTTTTAGTAGTTAATACGTCACTTTCATAACATAATTGGTGAGGTTACAAGCAAGTCTGGCGCTGAACAGAAATTGTCGCGCTATGCTCCTTTATTTATTGTGCATAAATAGTAAATTATCCTGACACAATATTGCGTTTCGCTTCTGTTATTATGGTACACTGACAAAAACACATACTTTTATTCACAGGATAAAACAGGTTTTTTGTATCACTAATTGCCCAGTACGATTACAGCATACAATATTATTGTCACTGCTACATTTCTGTGATGCTACCAGAAATTATTTCCACTACTAATTAATTACCGTTGAGCTCAAAGGTCCTATTAATAAACGGTTAAGGAATGTGTATTTATGACGAGAATTTGTGAGACTGGTAAACTTATGATACGTACGATGGTCTTTCGTTCTACACGGTGCATTTCAAGGTCCTGTACCCATCCGTCGGTAAACTGTACCTGGGCTTGTTGCAGTGACCTGAAGTTACTAAACTTCACGAGTGTATGCACTCACTCCAAGAACCGTATGATTATAAATATGCATATAAATATGCTACGATGAGATAGCTGACTTCATCTAACTAGCAAATGTTGTCCAGGCTACGTTGGTGATACAGTTTTTTTTAATGTGTATGATATTTTTGTCATGCGATTTTAAAGCCGGTCCTACAACCGCATCCAAGAATAACATGCAGCTTATCTCAGAACTGTCGGTGAAAATTATTCTTGGAGCTAGGTTTAATTGAGCTGCATTTTAAAGAGGTGCAATTTCACAATTTGTGTATATTTTCTAAGTTCACTATTTTGTCGTGTGTTGAGAAAAACACAGATTTTAAAATTACATGGTCTAATATTTACATTTAGCATATAACTGCAACATTATTTTTTCGTTTTTTTTTTTTTAAAGACTCGAAAGGACTTGAAATTCAAAGTTTCAGACTTGTGACTTGACTCGGACTTTTACACCAGTGACTTGAGACTCGACTCTGACTTGCCTGACATTACTTGAGACTTGACTTGAGACTTGAGGATAAAGACTTGAGACTTACTTGAGACTTGCAAAACAATGACTTGGTCCCACCTCTGGTAATCCCTTACTTTACTCGTTACTTGAAAAAAGTAATCGGATTACAGTAACGCATTACAAGTAACACGTTACTGCCCATCTTTGCACAATACATAATTGACAGTAAACAAGTTGATTATAAGTGCTGTAATGAAAAGTATCCTGTCAAACCTCATAAATAAAATGAGCCAGTTCAGCAATAACCTTTTACCTACTTTTCTTTCAGTGTCTCTGATGGAGCAGATGTATGAGTTAGCAGCTAACAGACATGCCCGAGGACTCTCCCTATATCCATGTTGTAAAACACTCATGCAGAAAGCTGCAAGGACCCTGTACAAAAAACGAACAACAACAGTCGATCATTTATTGTCTCATTTATTAACTCATGTGGTTTGTAATGTTTCTTAAAGGTAATTTTATGCACAAAGATTCTTCCTGCTAGTCGTTCTTCTAATAGTAGCTCTGCAAACTTACTGGTTTGTAGAGCTATGACCGATGGATAGTGTGTGCTGTCAGGATTTGATGGTGACTGTAAAATGAAATGTAATCTGTTTTATTCTGAGAAAACAACAACAACAAGTTCACACAGTTTATACGATTAAAAACAATTAAACTCAATAATAATTTAAAAATGCGAGTACAGTGCAGTATAATAAAGTACAGTACAGCATATCTGTACAAACATAGACACACTGTGTCACACTCATGTCAAACAACTGGCTCGGTTCCAGTTTTTCAAGTTCTTTTAATACAATAATCTCTTGCTAGTATACACAATACATGCATTGTGGTTGTCTCTCTCATCTATAATGGCCACTGAGACATTTTTACACTGTACAGTCTATTAAGTTTCATGTTTTAAAGGAACATGCAAAATTGTTGTCTTTGACTGAGTCTACTTTACTTCAGATGACCATGTTAGGACAGCTTATTCAATGTGAACGCACAGTAATTAGAAAAGCATGTCTACATTTCCTGAGTGACAAATACAGAATTAATTACTGTAGTCTAAGACTTGCTCATCTGTGGCAGAAGGTCCAGAATGAAGATGTTATAAAAGATCAGAACTTTGAAGATGATTTGTCTGTGTGTGTCACAAAACTGATGTGTGGCAGGATTGTGGACCCAAACGCAGGATTGAGAAAGCAAGATGTAAAGTCAACAATGCAGCTTTAATGCTGATTGCTCACCAAAGCACATCATCCAAAACAATTCAAAAGGATTTCAAAAGGCAGACAAGTCGAAGAACTCATTAGACTACAGAGCAAGGGAGCGCACACCTAAACGGGACAACTCAACAAAGGGCGAGAGGAGACTGAGACCATGTACAGAAAATGTACTGAGGGAAGTAGGAACAGGTGAGAAACACAGCTGAAGGCACTCAACCAAAGAGACGGGGAAGTAAAACTCAACGCAGAGAACAACACTTTTAAAACAAAACAGGAGGAGAGACAATCGGGAGACACAAAAAGACCCAAAGACAAACACAGAGACTAAACAAGACACTAAACACAAGGCATGAACACATGAACATTAAACATTAAACATTAAAGAACACATGAGCACACACAGTCTCCACCCTAAACAAAACAAAAGGTTTTTAAGCCTCAATAAACATGAAGCAATAATTCAGAGTAAAATGCAACTTAAATTCATTAAATCAATTTATTACTCAGTTAAATTATCATTAATTACAATGTGCTTTGGATAAACTCAATTTATATCAGTCAAGTACATTTCATTTTACATTTATATATATATTTAGTTAAAGTCATAATTTTAGGAAGATTTATTGATTGATTAGGTTTTGTTTGTTTTTTCTTTTTGTTTCTTGGATTTTTGGGTGAAAGACTGAAACAGAAACAAAAGTGAAACCAAGAACAGAACTTTGTTTCTCTATTAGTCAAACTAAAACTTAAAATAGAAATACAAAGAAACAAACAAAGCCATGCTTTGTTAGATAAATGAAAACAAACTCAAAAACCATGTGAGCTTCAGCTAAATTATAATAATTCGTTAACATATTATTCAATCAAATGGGGGTTTTTTTGGTTTGCTTTTGTGTTGATACACAATTGTACACCATTAAACAATCTGTAATACTTTTAATTGACCTGTATTAAGATAACAAAATCAGAGCTTATCTTTTAATCGTGAGATGATAAGACATGGTAAAAAAAGTGCCTGGCTTCTGTGCTCGCTGTTAGATGATGAACAAATGCTGCCCTCTATTGTCTTCACAGATGTGGTGCCGATACTCACAGTTTAATATGACAAAAATTCAACTCTGTTCTCTTACAGAGACGATTACACAACCTATTAATTAAACTGGATCAAATTCCAACAACCTGCCTCGTGCTTTCAATGGAGAACTGAAACAGGACAACTCAACAAAGGACATTAGAGTTGTCTTTTATACAATTTTATATAATTTCACTGCAGAATAATAATTTTATTCACTGCAGAAATGAATTTGCACCTTATAGCAGTTTCACACAGAGACCCGGGGTCTGTCTAATGAGCCGTGCTGCGAATAATTCAGCAGCTGCACACACAGTCTCTCAGATTTATCACATTGCTTTCTCACTGTGATTCTTTCATTTCATGCATTGTTTTTGTGGATGCTTTTTTGTTATTCATATGCATTTCTTCATTTAGATATTTGTCTTTTCTGCATTGAGCATCTGCTACAGAGCATTTTCATCAGTGTTCCTGACTTCATGCTTTTTCATACAAGCTCTTTGTTATCAGGGAATTGATAAAATGATCTCTTGTTCTGGCACGTCAAAGTCAAAGCTCTGAGTTTGGATACAAGATGAGGTTAAGTGACTTAAGTGAGTTTTATGACAAAGTGGAGGGGCTGAAGCTATAAGAATGTGAGGAATGCTCAGACACTTCGAGATCAGGCGGACACCCACCCGCGCTCATCTCCCCTCCGGATGGTTTATGCGCATAAAGTGTTGAATTGTATGGAATAAAAGATTGTTGATTGAGCATTTATACACCGAGTATTGTCCTTCCTTCAGCCCAAAGATCAAAAGAATTGGGAGGTTTTAACAGAGTTTACCCAGAAACTCAAGAATGTTTAGTGTTACTGTCAGACTTGGGAGTAGCTTTTTTAGTTTTTAATCTTCTGGGTTTGGAGTAACTGACAACAAACGCCAGCAGAAACCACCTTTAAATTCTATTCGCATGTCAGAGAAACAAAATGCTAACCTTGTATTTACAGGTAGTTTACTCACAGCAGTTTATCTAAGCATCTCTATCTGACATTCTTGATAAAACAATGGCCGGTATTTCAACTGACACGTCATATGAGAAACATATCATTATATAATGAGTCAAAAAGTATGCCACGATTCTGACTCAGTCTGTGATAGGTTCAGATGTTTTCATTTGTGCTACAGTCTGTCTCATCTTCTTGTTAGGTCACTGCAGTGTGTCACTGTTACTTGTCTGGGCATCATAATCAGGAGCATTGTCCTCCTATTGGGCATACGACTCAGCGCCACACCAAACTAGATCATTGTTTGAGGGAATTTTTTAAGGAAATGTTTTTACTTACCAGAATAGCAGATTTATATAACAAATCTAGTTAAACTGGTTATGCTGTTTCCTATTTTATGTAACAGTGATGGGATGCCCAACCCACATGAAACCGCAAGTATGAAAGGAGCACAACGCATAACTGACAGTAAACAAGTCGATTATAAGTGCTGTAATGAAAAGTATCCTATCAAACCTCATGAATAAAATGTGCCAATTTATCAATAACTATCCAATCATTTTCAACTACTTTCTTTCAGTGTCTCTGATGGAGCAGATGTATGAGTTAGCAGCTAACAGACATGCCCGAGGACTCTCCCTATATCCATGTTGTAAAACACTCATGCAGAAAGCTGCAAGGACCCTGTACAAAAAACGAACAACAACAGTCGATCATTTATTGTCTCATTTATTAACTCATGTGGTTTGTAATGTTTCTTAAAGGTAATTTCATTCACAAAGATTCTTCCTGCTAGTCGTTCTTCTAATAGTAGCTCTGCAAACTTACTGGTTTGTAGAGCTATGACCGATGGGTAGTGTTTGCTGTCAGGATTTGATGGTGACTGGAAAATGAAATGTAATCTGTTTTATTCTGAGAAAACAACAGTGCAGTATTATAAAGTACAGTACAGCATATCTGTACAAACATAGACACACTGTGTCACACTCATGTTACACAACTGGCTCAGTTCCAGTTTTTCAAGTTCTTTTAATACAATAATCTCTTGCTAGTATACACAATAGATGCATTTAGGGTTGCCAACTCCCTGAAAAATAAATAAGGGACACCTCGTGGCCAGGGCCGGGCAACCCAGTTGTCTTCACCCTTCCCAGTGTGGTAGCTCTTTTTTTTGTGTGTGAAATTATTTTTTTAACCATTTGACTTGAATTTGATTTAAGCAGATGCATATTCTTTGTGATATGACCATATGGGAAACAAATGATCATTTAGCCATTTATTTTTAGCTCAAAATGACAACATTAACACAGTAAAACAGGTCTCTTTCTTAAACAGAAGCCTGTCATGCTTAACTTTTGAGAATATAAGTAAATCTTTCTTTAAAAGAACTCTGCCCTGCTTAACTTAAAATTATATAAATTAATAGAAAGCAATACAACAAAAATATTCTTGTAACAGTGCACATATAGTGCATTTAGTACAATTGGCTTCAGTTGAGGTATTATTTCAGCTTTTCTAATGCTAATCAGCTGCTCCTGTTTGTAAACCCGCTTGTTCCCATGATTACGCATCATAACTCATCATCATTATTAATCTATGTATTACTTTTATGTATTAGTGATCTATTTGTTGTAATCATCTATTCTTGCAGTTGTTTATTACACAAAATAAATTATATTATCACACTTCTGGCCACATAGCGCTGATATTCACTGCACATGCCCATATTAACCTTAACCAGAGGGTTTAAAAAATAAACCAGTGTTTACATACCATATCTGCTTCTGCCGTGGCCTGGTGGACAAAAAAATGGTTAAGGGTTCCCCGAGCTTTCACGCCCCTCATGTTCTTCATGTGCCCACCACTAGAAGCATGCCTATGGAAAAAGTGCGCCGGCACACAGTGCAGTGCGCTTTATAGGTGTTATCGTGCATGTTCCCAGCCCAGTGGTTTCCTTTTCCCATTCCTCCCTGTATTTATTCTTATTGTATTCTAATTTTTGCGTCATAACTTTTGCACTGTCCACTTCCTGCTGTGACAAAACAAATTTCCCACGTGTGGGACTAATAAAGGTTATCTTATCTTATCTTATCTTTCGCAGCCTTTTTTTCTTTCTCTGGGCGAACAAACATTGCTGCACGAATGCTGGGCTCACACTGTGCGATTTTTGGCCCATTTTGAGACGATTTATGAGTCGTGCGACCGATTTGGTGATCGGCCCGATTTTGGCCTTCATCGTGCGTCGTGTAGTATACGTGGGGTAACGAGAAGCGATTAACACCTCGAGCAGCTCCCGATCATCAATCGCTCGTGAGCCGCTCACACTGCTCACGCGCAAACAGGTAAACGTCGGTGAAAAAGACGGTGCAGCTCGGCTGTGCGGCGTGTGATCTGGACACAAGCGATGGAGGCACAACTTGTAGAACTTTGGAAAGCTCATCCGAGCCTTTTCGATGTGGCCTCACAAAATGATCACGACCACAACAACCGTGAAAATAGTTGGATTTACACTGCTGCTCATTCACAGCTGCCTGATCATGTTTTTCATTAGCAATTTAGCAAAGTTGATGGTGGTGTGCGTGTCTGTGTGAGTGAAAGACAGAGAGAGCGAGCGACAGATTTTCTGTTATAACCTTCATTTTATGGAGGCACAGTGTGCGCACTCAGGTCGCATCAGAGCATCGGGCCGTATAGTGTGAGACCTGCATCGTGACCTACCAACGTCTAACCCCTGCGAGTCAATCGTGCAGTTTGAGCAGGAGCTGAATAACGTGACTGAAAAAAATCGCACAGTGTCTGCCCAGCTTTAGGTGTACTGTCGTCCGAGACTTGCACCGCAGAGTCGGCGTTTGTTTCCCTGTTGGCCATGCTTCTTGTTGTGGTCATCTGTTGTCTTCCGGTATTTTCTCCGTAAGCGACCTTTCCTCGACCAATGAGATGAGCGGTAATCTGAATTGTCATACTCGAATTGTCATAAGTGTGCTGTCAGCTCATTGGTCACAAAGCAGGAGAGGGGCTGGGAATTATGTTTTCAAACAAAGCGTTAATTCCATTAAAAGTTATAGACTACTTTTGATTCTCACTGTATTACGGGACAAAGTGCGTCCCTTATTAGCTCAATACGGGACGTGTACTTTTGTTTCGAAATACGGGACGATTCCGTTTTTTAAGGGACGGTTGGCAACCCTAGATGCATTGTGGTTGTCTCTCTCATCTATAATGGCCACTGAGACATTTTTACACTGTACAGTCTATTAAGTTTCATGTTTTAAATGATGCTAAATGATGAACAAATGCTGCCCTCTATTGTCTTCACAGGTGATGCTACGTGGTGCCGATACTCACAGTTTAATATGACAAAAATTCAACTCTGTTCTCTTACAGAGACGATTGCACAACCTATTAATTAAACTGGATCAAATTCCAACAACCTGCCTCGTGCTTTCAATGAACTGAAACGGGACAACTCTCTTGCACCTTACAGCAGTTTCACACAGAGACCCGGGGTCTGTCTAATGAGCCGTGCTGTGAATAACTCAGAGCCAATAATGTATATTAGATTGTCAGTGGCTTAGAGTTTGTGACCATAACAGTACAGAAGCAAACTATTTGAGTATAATTCATATGCAAAAAAACACTCAAAGTTCTAACAGTATTATTGATTGCATATGTTTCTTCCAGTTTTTGAACCCAATTAGAAAAAGGAGACTTTGTAAAAATCTCATATTGTTAGAGTCCTAATGCCAATATGATTCTTCAAAGCTCCTGCTTTGAAATGCTGAAGTTTAAAAATTGACCTGGTGAAAGATAATAATTCATAAATCTTTAATATCACTGTAGTCATCTGAATCAACTTTCTCGAATGTGCTGCGAATAAATGCTGCTGCAACCCACTGTGGGAAAGCTGTGTTATTAAAATGAAAACATCTGTGACACGTGGAACACATTCACAGAGGACACAAAGGGAGGACATGCAGAGGCTGTATTAAAGTCAAAAGTCCAAATCTTTAGTCAAAAACAGGCAGCGGTTACAAGACAAGGAGCCCATCAAACAGTCTGCAGGCTCAAGCACACAATGAATTCAAACAGAAGTAAAAAAAAACAAAAACCAAAAAAAAAAAAAAAACTGGACACTGAAAAATGTAACAAGGTGATGTGGGAGGGGACAAAGGGAAGCAGCACTGAATTATCGTCAATGAAAGAGCAGAGATTGCAAAATTATTCAGGAAAGGACTTCAGGCTTACTGAGACTAAGGCCTCTGCTACAAATCTGTCTCATACAAAAACATGTTGTACAGGTACAGTATGGTAAGTGCTCATAGTAATTCATAAGCCGGCTCTACCTGAACCCCTTCAATATTTCTAAGTTTGTGTTTTTTTAATTGCAGTCAGAGTGTGGCTGCTAAAGATGAAAACACATACAGAATGTAAACTGAGCTTGGAGACCTTTGTTAGTAACAAATGAGGCCAAAAAAACAAAACCCAAACCACACAAACACGATATTCATTAATAATTAGAAAGCATCTAAACATTCTGGTGGTGGATTTTTACAGTCTTCCGCTTGCTGTCATCTTCATAATCACCGTGATTAATACGTGACTTGGCGAGGTCCTGAGGTAGGCGGGCTGTCTCTGGTGATGTTACCTTCACAGGCAGGAACAGCGTCTGGCACGAGTTGGGGAAACATCCCAGTGCACTCGTGTAGTTTCCTTTCCAGCTGTTTGACATTTGACACTTTAACATTAAAGGGAACAAGAAGAAGCAGACTTAGGTCAGGTGACCACATGGTTTGTAAAATAACTGACAGGAAGTAACCAGGTAGTTAGAAATGGATGGCAGCATGTGTTTAGAGGGACTGCGTTATAATTTGTGTAGTTAGGTAACTATACTTACCAAACACAGAAGCACACAGACGAACAAGGATCAGATGCTGAATGTTGCAGGAACAGGCTCATGTGTGGTGGTCCCTGAATGCTCTTGTCTCTGTCCTTTCTTGAAGCTGGCAGGTTGGACAGTCCAGTACTGATATCCTGCCCATCTGAGGAGCAGTTTGAAAACACACATGCAATAGTGATGGGATTTCCGGCTCTTTTTAGAGAACCAGCTCTTTCGGTTCGGCTCACTAAAAAGAGCCGGCTCTTTCAGCTCTGAACCGGCTCTTTGGGTTGTTTTGTTGCTTTATTTAATTTATTATTAACGATAATATAAAATTATGCACAAAAGGAATTACTAATGTAAAAAAAAAAAAAAAAAAATCATATATTTATATATGTTTATATATAAATATATGCAGTGGCGCCTAGAGACAAAACACGTACAAACTCCAAAAAGCACGTACAAACTCCAAAACACATTTTTAGCATGAACTGAACTTCCAAAGCAGAGCTACCTAGATCACTTAAATTACACAATTGAAAGCATATGTGTATTGTTTGTGTATTTATACACAAGCATTCATATATAGATTATATAGTCAAATAATTAAAAAGCAAAGTTCATTTACCTGTTATTACCACACACCAAATCCAGTCGCTGGTACTTGCTGGCTTGTGTAGCCACTAGGTAACAAAAGCTCAACACTGCCCCTAGCATCCTGGAGCACTTCTGTTGTCTTTTGTACGTGTTTTGAGTTTTTATGTGCTTCGGAGTTTGTACATGTTTTTACGTGCTTTGGAGTTAGTACGTGCTTCAGGGTTTGTACGTGATTTGAAGTTTGTATGTGCTTTGTCTCTAGGGGCCACCGTAAATATACTTTTATTTATTCACTCCACATAAAATGTAATAAATAAATCATATAATACAAAAATCAACTATTCACATTTCATCTTTTAACTATTTAAATTTTCAGCTTTTTCCTTTTACAAATTTAAAGTGAAACAACACAAAACACTGCAAACCACAACACAATTAAATATAAATTATAATATGAAAACAAAAAGAAGATGCATATTCTCTGTCATATGGACCTGCATGAATAAACTTTCTGAATCCTTTATTATCTGCAACTGAAAATAGTTGTGGATGATTACTATAGCTTTCTAATGTGACGTTGTTGTCCCTGGCTCTCTGTCTCTCCCTCCTGCTCTGTTCCTGTGCTACTGCGAGTGTAACTACCCCCCCTCTTCCCAGCGTAAAGCACAAGGCTCGCGTGCTGAGTGAAGCGGAAAAAAAGTGCGAGAGAGAGGGTGAGAGAAAGAAAAAAAAAAGAAAAAAAGAAAAAAAAAAAAAAACCGGCTCGCCATAAGGAGCCGGCTCGCCTCGTTCACGTCAAAGTACCGGCTCTAAGAGCCATTTCGTTCGAGACCGACCCATCACTAAGTTTGAACCCCAGCGGCAATGGTTTGAATCCCATGCTTCCCATCTGCTTACGCTCTGTACTCTTCTCAGTACACCTTCAGCCAGCCTAATCTGTAGTCTGTAGAGCTCCAGACTCATTCTGCCTTTTTACCCTTTTCTTCAAATCCCTCCTTAACTTTTCAATCTGTTCTTCATGTCCTAACAAAGGCTCCTAACTCACTCAATTTCCCCTCCATCCACACAATTTAGACATCAAAACATACCTATATTCCTCATTGCCATTAGTTAGTTTTCTTTAGTTGATAGTTTTCGAGTTACACAAGGTTTTTAACAGGAAGAAATGGCGGTTTTAACTTCTCATTGTACTCTACAAATGTAAGTTTTGTTCATAGAGCTGGCGGTAGCCCACGTTTAGCTCAGAGAGTAGAGAAGGCGTTAGCGGTCCTGGTTCAAAACCTCCCAGCAACAGTATGTTTTGAGCAGACATCTCAGCTTTTTTGCCTCTTTTCAGCAGACCATTTGCAGCTACACGGCAGTCACTACTTTACATCCTTTCTTTTTTGGTGGATATACCAGAGCTTGCAGGTCAGACCCCCACTATTTATAGAGTGCCAGCAAGTTTCAGTAATGTTAATGTGCTTGTGTGGAGCAATGAGTGTATAATAGATGAAAGACATAACAGCACTTCTTCCCATTGTGCAAAAATGAAGCCAAAATATCCCGCTTGTGGGAGCTGCACGTTGCACTTTTGGAGCCTTGACTTCAGGCTCCGGTGTTGTGCCAGAAAGTGATTGCCTGCCAAAAACTGATTTCCAGTGTTTCTGTGTATTTTTCATGTGTAATATCTTTACGCATGTTGGTAAATACACTTCAGTGAACAGAATTTACAAAGGGGTTATATATAGAATTAAAAAAATTTTTGTTTTTCCAAGTATCTTTATAACTCTGTGTTATTGTACTTACATTATAACCAATCCAGTCCTTTATCCCCACTTAAAATATTTTTACAGAACTATTGTGATATTTGCTGCCATTTCTGCTGTCCTCTTGGCCAACTTACTCTTACAAAGACATTTTTAATCTTAATGAGATTTTTTTTAACTGCATAAATAAAGGTTCTATGAAAGTCGCTGCCAAAAACTGATTGCGGCTTCTACCTTGTTACACGAATGTTGTTTGTGGCTCAATAGGACTTTGTGTCATCCATGAGGGATGCATTTGACATATGTTTCACATATTATAGCCCAACAAGTTACTTATAGCAGTTTAAATACGAGCAATCAGTTTTTGGCAAATGCCGGAAATCACTTTTTGGCACAACACCGGTACACTTTTTAGGTAGGCAGACTGATCCAGTTTATCTGTTAATGGGTTTACCTCGACTGACTACTCGGTCAGTTAAGGTTAATACAACCACGTCATTATAAAAAAAAAAAAGACACAGCTTATCATCTTATCTTCTACAACACCTAAAATCACTGTTAATTTGTTTGCTAGATTAGCTGCTAGCATACACACTGTGTTAGAGGCTTGCTGCTAGCTAGTTAGCATGCTACACACCTGTTACTCTAATACTCTGCATTGTTTGAATAATTCAGCACTTCTTAGGTTTTGTTCTCCATTTTTAGACAGTAATGAGATCAGCTGCACACTCCACAGAAGTCCAGAGTTACTTTTAATATTAAAAAATGTAATGCTGTCCTTTGGGTTTTTAACAGAGATCTTCACCAGCAGCTCCCTCACAAAAAAATGTAACAGTGCAAATGCAAATTCCTTGCTGAAAGTTTAACCAAAAGGCATTTCCAGTAGAAATGGGCTGACATATCCTGAGCATAACCATGTATAATATCCACTGAAGTTAAAAAGAGGTGCTTTGCAACATTAAACTGCAGTGTGCAGTACGCATTTTTCGGACCATAAGGTGCACGGGATTATAAGGCACATTAAGCGAAACAAAGCAGTCAGATAATAACTGATGATGCCATAGCCCTGACACTACATACTGCCCTGTCACACCTGGAGAAGAGAGACACGTATGTAAGAATGCTGTTTGTAGATTACAGCTCAGCATTCAATACCATCGTTCCCTCGAAGCTGGACAGGAAACTGCAGGATCTAGGACTGAGCAGCTCCCTCTGCAGCTGGATCCTTAGCTTCCTGTCTGACAGACGCCAAGTGGTCAGACTGGGCAGCATCACCTCATCCCCCATCACACTGAACACTGGTGCTCCACAGGGGTGTGTACTGAGCCCTCTCCTGTACTCACTCGACACCTACGACTGCACAGCCACTAACAACTCCAACATCATTGTGAAGTTTGCGGACGACACTACAGTGGTGGGTCTTATCACCAATGGTGATGAGACGGCCTACAGGGAGGAGGTCAGCGCCCTGACCCACTGGTGTCAAGACAACCATCTCACCCTCAACGTCACAAAGACAAAGGAGTTGATTGTGGACTTCCGGAGGTGCAGAGAAGTACACACCCCCATCACCATCAACGGCGCTGCTGTGGAGAGAGTGAGCAGCTTCCGGTTCCTTGGCGTACACCTGGCTGAGGATCTTACGTGGTCAGTACACACAAACAAAACAGTGAAGGCGCAGCAGCGCCTCTTCTTTCTCAGGAGACTGAAAAGATTCGGCATGAGCCCCCGCATCCTCAGGACCTTCTATCACTGTGCCATTGAGAGCATCCTCACTGGATGCATCACCACCTGGTATGGCAACAGCACCGCCTACAACTGCAAAGCTCTCCAGCGAGTAGTGCGGTGCTCTGAACGGATAATTGGAGGTGAGCTTCCCTCCCTCCAAGACATCTACAGGAAGCGGTGCGGATCATCAAGGACTCCAGTCACCCCAGCCATAAACTGCTCAGACTGCTTCCATCAGGAAGGAGGTTCTGCAGCATCCGGTCCCGTACCAGCAGACTGAGAGACAGCTTCTTCCACCAGGCCATCAGACTGCTGAACACATCATAGACACCTCAGCTTCACTACTGGAACTTCAACATTATGCACTCCATACTGTACAGTAATGCCACTGTTTTGCACATGTCTCAACTCTGTATATTTTTATATATTTATTGTTTACTCTAATTTGTAAAATATGTGTATACACACACACACACACACACACACACAGAAAAATATTTAATATACACATCCAGAAATGCATATACTATTATATATTGTACATATATTTATTAGTTTCAGATGTAGCCATTCTTGTATTTTGCACAACTCTGTTGCTTGTGAAGCTCGCACACAAGAATTTCACTCACAAGTACTGTACCAATGTACCTGCACATGTGATGCGACAATAAAAGTGATTTGATTTGAGATAAATCAAACTTTATTAAACTCATTCTTCTTGCTTCCTCCACTTCTGTAGCATTGATGCATTAATGTTGAATTCTCTGGCAGCTGCTCTATTCCCATGTTGTATTAATGACTAACCTTGTATTGTGGATGGATTATCTCAGTTGTTCTCCTGACTGAAGTTTGGTCCATTTACAGCATCCTGCCATGCGATTGCATTTGTCCCTAACTATCAGGAACCTTAACGTTAACTTTTATAAGTGGAAAAGTGTTAGTGTTCGTCCTCCAGCTTCACTGTTTATGTTATGCTAACATAGCTGTGTCACTAGCGATCACGTAGCACATCATTATATACCAGCTAGCCCAACTTTAGTAACCCTACAAACGTCACTGCTGTTTAGTTTCCTGTCTTCATTTATGTTGGAAGTGATAGCAGAGCTGTACGTTTTAATTTTTTCAGAAATCTCTCAGTCAGAACATGCAATATCATGCTTAGGTAACTAGCAAAACTAGCGAGCTAACTTCCGCTAGCTTCCTGCTAACTTCTAACTCGTTAAATGTAATAAATTTTGTTTTCATGGATGCCTGGAAGTTAAACTTCACAGTTACACCTGGTAAAGCAGCAATGCTGATCATTTTATTAAAGATGAAAGAATTTAGACAGTTTAACTCTCAGTGATGCTGCAGTGTTCGTTTGACCTGAACAATGCGGAGTTTAGGACCCAGATTACTCCCAGATTTAAGAGCATCTTAATCCGACAAATCCAACAATAACGACGGCCGCTTGCATGTTCTGCAAAAAAAAAAAAAAAAGCGCTTTGTCGTGTATCTGACGGACAAACACCAAACCAGTTCCACATCACTGAAGTTGCACCATTTTTACAAACCAATCCTGGTTCATCTGTTTCACTCAACAATCGGCCATGTGCGTATGAAAACAAAGGCACTGCGCATGCGCGTTTTACTCATATTCTATCACAATATTTCATTTTCCTATCGTTGCCTAACATTATACCGGTATTACCGTGAACCAGAGGTGGGACCAAGTCATTGTTTTGCAAGTCTCAAGTCTTTATTCTCAAGTAATGTCAGGCAAGTCAGAGTCGAGTCTCAAGTCACTGGTGTAAAAGTCCAAGTAAAGTCACAAGTCGGAAATTTTGAATTTCAAGTCCTTTCGAGTCTTTAAAAAAAAAAAAAAAAAAAAACAAAAAAAAAACAAAAAAAAAACAAAAAAAAAAAAAAACACACCAACCACGAAAAAAGCATGTTGCAGTTATATGCTAAATGTAAATATTAGACCATGTAATTTTTAAATCTGTGTTTTTCTCAACACATGACAAAATAGTGAACTTAGAAAATATACACAAATTGTGAAATTGCACCTCTTTAAAATGCAGCTCAATTAAACCTAGCTCCAATAATAATTTTCACCGACAGTTCTGAGATAAGCTGCATGTTATTCTTGGATGCGGTTGTAGGACCAGCTTTAAAATCGCATGACAAAAATATCATACATATTAAAAAAAACTGTATCACCAACGTAGCCTGGACAACATTTGCTAGTTAGATGAAGTCAGCTATCTCATCTTAGCATATTTATATGCATATTTATAATCATACGGTTCTTGGAGTGAGTGCATACACTCATGAAGTTTAGTAACTTCAGGTCACTGCAACAAGCCCAGGTACAGTTTACCGCCGGATGGGTACAGGACCTTGAAATGCACCGTGTAGAAAGTAAAGACCATCGTACCTATCATAAGTTTTCCAGTCTCACAAATCGTCTTCATAAATACACATTCGTTAACAGTTTATTAATAGGACCTTTGAGCTCAAGGGTAATTAATTAGTAGTGGAAATAATTTCTGGTACGCGTTACAGAAATGTAGCAGTGACAATAATACTGTAATCGTACTGGGCAATTAGTGATACAAAAAAAAAACCTGTTTTATCCTGTGAATAAAAGTACCGTAATTGTCGGGCTATAAGCCGCTACTTTTTCCACAAGCTTTGAACCCTGCGGCTTTTAGTCAGGTGCAGCTTTTCTATGGATTATCCATGATTTTTGTCATATCGTAAGACGATTTGTTTTGTTTGTTCCGCTGTTGTACGGCACTACGTTGCCTGGCGGAAGGGCATGTGATCAGACACACAGTATCGGGGTTCAAGAGTGGTGTGTTGGTCACGTGTCCATCCGCCAGACAACATAGTGCCGTACAAGTAGCGCGAAAAACAAACTTCAAAGTAGCGCTACACGTTCAGCGGGAGTCGTGGATGATGTGCGGCGATAAACTTGCGAAAAGCAAGTTATGCTCAACTCCACCGGTGGAATCTGACAGCGTGGAAAAGTGTGAAAACATCAATGATCACCAACGGATTTCGAAGGGCTGAATGCTGCATGATGGAGAGGAGGACACCGCCACGGCCCTTCTGAGGGTGTTCGACTCTGACACTGACAACGAGGATTTCTTTGGTTTTGAAAGTGACAACGAAGGAAAGAAGCTGAGAGTGGATGATGAAGCCACCCTGAGCCTGTTCGTATCCAACACTGGAGAAGAGGACTTTGGTGGTTTTAGTGGGCAGGAAGATGGTGGTGAATGACTGACTTTTCTTCTTGTTAAAGCCGTGTCACTGCACCTGAGCCTAAAAGGTAGTCTGAATCTATTTTTCTGGTGTGCTGTAGGTTATTGTTATGTACTACATTTGTTACTCATTTCAGAATCAGAATACTTTATTGATCCCTGGGGGAAATTATTTTTGTTACAGTGCTCCATTTTAAACAAACATTAAGACAAGACAGACAATACACTAACTAAGAATAGTACAATATATACATATATATACACATAAGTCACTCATAAATAAAATAGTTGGAAAAGAAACATGTGTAGTTGTAGCAGCAAACAGTGTGTTAAGTGGATGCGTTGTACAGGGAGATGGCCACAGGCAGGAATGATTTCCTGTGTCGTTCAGTGGTGCTTTTCGGTAATCTCAGTCTCTCACTGAACGAGCTCCTGTGACTGACCAGCATGTCATGGAGTGGGTGGGAGGTGTTATCCAACATTGTCTTTATCTTGGACAGCATCCGCCTCTCCGACACCACCTTGAGGGAGTCCAGCTCCATCCCCACAACATTGCTGGCCTTACGGATCAGTTTATTAAGTCTGTTGGCATCTGCGACCCTCAGCCTGCTCCCCCAGCATGCAACAGCATAGAGGATCGCACTGGCCACAACAGACTCATAGAAAATCCTCAGCATTTTCTGGCAGATGTTGAAGGACCTCAGTCGCCTCAAAAAATAGAGACGACTCTGGCCCTTCCTGTAAAGTGCTGTGGTGTTTTTAGCCCAGTCCAGTTTATTGTCAATGTGTACTCCAAGGTATTTATAGTCCTCCACAATGTCAACACTGACCCCCTGGATTGAAACAGGGGTCAAGTGTTTCCTGGTCTTCCTGAAGTCCACGATCAGTTCCTTGGTCTTTGAGCTGCAGATGATTCTGCTCACACCACGTGACAAAGGAGTCGACCACAGCCCGGTACTCTGTCTCATCATCCCTGCTGATGCATCCAACCACCGCAGAGTCATCAGAAAACTTCTGAAGATGGCAGGTCTCTGTGCAGTGGCTGAAGTCTGTGGTGTAGAGGGTGAAGAGGAAGGGGGAGAGGACAGTCCCCTGTGGTGCCCCACAGCACAGCACGTTTCCTACTTGTAATTACTGCTACTTGTACATATACCTAAAAGGTTATGCAAATATGTACTCATAACTTGTTTTTCAAAATATTAATAAAAGGGGTGTGTCTCCAAACAGCCATCTCTTTCCTGACAATTCGCTTTGTGCATATTCTCTTACATATAAGTCAATATTGAAACACCTGCGGCTTTTGGTCAGGTGCGGCTAATGTATGTACAAAACAGGATTTTCCCCTGATTTTAGCTTGTGCGGCTAATATTCAGGTGCGCTTTGTAGTCCGGGAAATACGGTATATGTTTTTGTCAATGTACCATAATAACAGAAGCGAAACGCAATATTGTGTCAGGACAATTCACTATTTATGCACAATAAACAAAGGAGCATAGCGCGACAATTTCTGTTCAGCACCAGACTTGCTTGTAACCTATATCACCAATTATGTTATGAAAATGACGCATTAACTACAACAGAAGACTGACCTTTGTGAAAATGCTTGGAGCAGACTAACCTGTGAGCTGGAGTGTTCTGGGACGTTATATTTGGTCTTTGAATGGCTGCAATCCAGGCCATCCCTCGCGTCTTTGTTACTTCGGAAACATGGCTCGAACAATTTCTCTTCAACGACGTAATCCGATAACAACCGATCTCTTTACCCGTCGGCTTCCCTGCGACCGGCTATTGCAGTTAATAATACAACAGCTTCTTGACATTTTTTGTGTGTCTTTTTATCGCTGTGTAACTGATTTCAATTGAAAGTCTGTGTGCGCTAGTACCTCTTGCCACGAGTTCCCAGAATCCTTTGCGGTTTTACCCCTGAATGACGTCACATTTTCAATCTCTATATAATATGTATGTTAAATTTTATATTTGGGGTGAAATATCAAGTCTTTTCAAGTAAACCGGTTCAAGTCCAATTCAAGTCCCAAGTCATTGGTGTAAAAGTCCAAGTCAAGTCACAAGTCTTAGAACATTTTTTTCAAGTCAAGTCTAAAGTCATAAAATTTATGACTCGAGTCCGACTCGAGTCCAAGTCATGTGACTCGAGTCCACACCTCTGCCGTGAATGGTATAATATCAAACTGGGGAACCTGATCATAAATGCAAAAATGTTTCTCCATTGAGCTACAAGTGATCAAAGAAAACATGATCTGAGTGCTTCAAAGTGTTGCTTCTTGGATATAAATGAGACAGACGCCAGTCAAATTTAACAGGGGTGCTGGCTGAAAATGAAATCCTACCTACAGAAAGTGTGTAAATCTTTAATAATATTTATTTGCTTGGGTATTTTAGGAATGTTTTTCTAAACATGGAGATAAAAGATGGAAGAAACCGATCTGAATTTCCCGTCTCCTGCCTCCGATGATCACTGTGACCTCAGAGGGCAACTGGTCTGCGAAGCTGGAACTGGAGTGAGGGAGAGAGGAGTCATCATCCAGCTTGAAAGAAAACATCCGGGTAAAGTGATGTGGATCAGTGGATAAACGCGTCTCTACTTTTCTTTTGGCCTCATTTGTTACTAACAAAAGGTCTCCAAGCTCAGTTTACATTCAGTATGTGCTTTGACTGCAATAAAAAAATTTTTTAAAAAAAACCCCACAAACTTTTAAATATTGAAGGGGTTCAGGTAGAGCTGGCTTATGAATTACTAAGAGCGCTTACCATACTGTACCTGTAAAACATGTTTTTGTATGAGACCGATTTGTAACAGAGGCCTTAGTCTCAGTAAGCCTGAAGTCCTTTCCTGATTTATTTTGCAATCTCTGCTCTTTCATTGATGCTTCCCTTTGTCCCCTCCCACATCACCTTGTTACATTTTTCAGTGTCCAGTTTTTTTTTGTTTTTTTTTTTTACTTCTGTTTGAATTCATTGTGTGCTTGAGCCTGCAGACTGTTTGACAAATAGAGCTGGGCGATATGAGATTTGTTCATATCACGATATATCGTTATCGCCTGAAATGAAAAAAAAAAAAAATAAGCCAAATAACTATATTTGTAAGATTTAAATGTGCCGTTGCTCACAAGTAAAATGTGAAATAATCAGCAGCTTGTTTTTATTTAAATATTTATTTCCCATAATAAGTTCAACAGGGTAGATGTACTTAAGGAACATGAGACTTTTTCAGATAAATAAAGGCAAATATTGCAAACTACACAAAAGGCAGCCGCTAAAGCGTTTAAGTTTCAAAATAGAACAAACGAAACAGACTAAATTGTCAATTCCACTTGGAAACAAAATATTAATTCTAAAAATAAATCTTAGTTTGTTTTACAGAAGAACAGACAAAACTGACTAACTTTTGTCAATATCAAATAAACTGAGAACTAAAAGGAAATTCTCAATCTCTCCTTGTTGTATAGCTGAGCTTTTCAAACAGTTTTAACAGTTACTTTAGTCTGACAAAAGCCGAATGACGAATTAGCGCTTCCAGTCAGAGACTGAGGCTACGTCCACACGTACACGGGTATTTTTGAAAAAGGAGATTTTCCGTTTTCGTTTTAAAAAAAATAATCCCGTCCACACATAAAGGCAGAAATGAAGGAAAACGCTGCTATGAACATGCCAAAGCAGCAGGTGGCGCTACATTCCTAACCGTGCAGAAATGTTGGCCAATCAGAAGTCTAGAAGCCTCGGTGGGAAAAAGTAAACAAAGCTGGGGCATAGAAGCAGAACCGAGTCGTATGTGTGGACGGACAGTAACTGTGTGTATATGTAAGCATTTAAACACTGCAGAGAGTAGAATTAACAGTAACAGTATTGTAGAAATTCATTTCACCGAAACAATAACGTGGCGCACAGTGTGACGCATGCACCAGTTTATTGTATTTCCAGACTTGCTTTCGGCACAATTTACAGTGCACGCTACTCTGTTTTTTGTCAGACTTGAAATAGCCGAAATACCTTCACACTACGGAACTTCTATGGCTCTTCCGTTCGCCAATCTCTCCGGCATTGGAACCATCATCTGTTTTCTCTTCGGTCACGCTCGGTTGATTTTTCTAGTCGGCACACTCATTTCCTCCATTACGCGCTCTCTCCATTACCCGCTGGCTGCTTCCCAAACAAACACGTGCGACTTGGCACTTGTGCTGTAGGTAACAAGTCACGCGACGTGACGCTGCGGCTGTGATTGGTTCGGCTCTGCGCTACTTAATTTGGATTGGCTGACCTTTTTCCCCCCCCCAGAGGACAAGAGCAGCGAGGTCTATCGCAATAGCTTAATTTCTCTATCGAGTAAAAGTTATATCGCGATACATATCGTTATATCGCCCAGCTCTATTGACAAAAAAAAATAATCCAACTAGAGCCCTTAGATCTGCAGATTAGTTTCTTCTGACTATCCCCAGAACTAGACGGGAAAACAGAGGTGACTGAGCTTTTGTGATCGCTGCACCCAAACTCTGGAACACTCTGCCCCTTCACATTAGGTCTTCGCCAACAATCGACATTTTTAAAACCTGCTTGAAAACACATTTGCACTCTCTAGACTAGTCCATCCATCCATCTTCTTCCACTTTACCCAGGTCCGGGTCGCGGGGGCAGCAGCCTATGCAGAGAAGCCCAGACCTCCCTCTCCCCAGCCACCTCCTCCAGCTTATCCGGGGCTGAGCTTCTCACCCCATCTTTAAGGGAGAGGCCAGCCACCTTTCGGAGGAAGCTCATTTCCGCGATCTCGTTCTTTCGGTCACTACCCACAGCTCGTGGCCATAGGGGAGGGTAGGGACGTAGATCGACCGATAAATTGAGAGCTTCGCTTTTACACTCAGCTCCCTCTTCACCATGATGGACCGGTGCAGCATCCGCATCACGACAGACTAGTCTGTTATAATAATTACTATGCATGTTTACCATTTTATCTCTACTATGTGCAGCACTTTGGCTCAACCCGTGTTGTTTTTAAATGTGCTTATAAATAAATTTTGATTTGATACTGTAATGAGTACAGTTTATAAGTACAGTGCAAGTGTCCATGAGTGTTAACAGCACAGCTAACCTTCATTCAGGGTGGAGGTAGGGCATGCTTGACAGCCTGTGGGTAGCAGCTCCTATTGAGTCTGATTATCTTTGACCTGGTGGACCAGAGGGAGGGGGAAACGTGAGTGTCCAGGGTGTGAGGGGTCCTTGATGATACTGGCTTTCCGCTGAAGTCTGCCAGTATAAATGTCTCGGGGGGGGGGGGGTTAGTGAAGTGCCAATTGCCCGCTCTGGCACCCTCACCACCCACTACAGTTTCCTGTGTCCTCCACAGTACAGCAGTTGAACCAGAGTGTGCAGCAGTAGGTCAGAAGAACATATGAGACACTTTGACTGTTCAGTGCAGTGTGGAGCCTAACAAAAATCTGTTTTGTGTCCCAGCTGATCAGCAGGAGGAGAGAAGTCTGACGGAGCAGCAGAGGAACATTTTCAGCCGTTTGCACTCAGCTACTACAGAGAAAACGATGAGCTCAACACAGAAGGTGAGGAAAAAATGCTACCGTTTCACCAAATGGATTTCAATTAATACATATATGTACACATACACCCACATACGACTGTGTTGAAAGGCTTTGAGTAATGAACCCTTTTTCAATAACAATAATTGTCAAGTTAGAGGTCAAGGTCTGGGCCTCTTTGCTTAGGCTGCTGCCCCCGCGACCCGGCCCCGGACAAAGCGGATGAAAATGGATGGAATAATTGTCAAGTGTTCTGTCTCTGAGGTGCCCACACTTGGAAAAAGACCAGACTTTGAATTTTGCTCAATTCATTTTGACCAGCTAGTTAGATAGCTGATAGGTAGATGGATAGATATGTAGATAAGTGAAAAACCTTTCAACACAAAAAATAAAGAACATTTCATTAATCATTCAGATAAATTAAATGCATTATACAGAAGACAAATGAAATAACAAAAATATATACACTTCAGTAAAGCCACTTAACATAGCTAAAGCTAAATACTTTTGTCTAAACTATCATTTAACCCAGTTTAAGTTAGTTTTACATTCATTGGTTTTTAAATCACAGAGCTGAGTAATTACAAAAAAATGAAGATGAAATAAACTGTGGTTCTTAAGTACACAAAATGTGTCTACCTTGCATTTTTTACACTTTTATAACAATTACATTTTTAAAGTATACATTTTAGAGTTTGCAAATATTTTAAATAGAGACTTTAACCAAGGATTTTCTTTTACAAAGAATTATTTTCCTTAAATTAAACCAAACATATTTACACGAGTTTTAAGATTTAACCAAGGATTTGGGGGTAACTATTTTTAGTATTAATTAACATAAATGTGGGAAACACTACCTACATAAACAATTTATTCAAACTTAAACATTCATTTTAATATCAATATAATTTTTTTTAAACTTAAATGCAGTAACTATTTCCCAAAGCATAAATACATTTCCACAATTGAGCTTCCATAGTTCCCCAACATATAAGCAGCAAATATGAGTCCAAGAGCTTACCGATAGCCCGTCTAGCTCAAAGCCTTCCTCACAGTGGAAAGTGGATTGTGCTTCGTTTGCTGTCCTCTCAGTATGTCGCACCCAGGTCAAATGACTGCTGCATGCATTTTAAGGTCTACTAGGCACGCCCGCCCTTGATTGCTCTAATTCAGCTCACCTGGCGGAGCGGCGCGCACCAGGCCGCGCTTAGCTGTAGATTGCACAAGGTCTAATCAGCGGCCACGCGCAAGCAGCAGCACAGAGCAGGTAGTGGGCAGGAGGAGGAAGAGAAGAGTAACAGCCACACCTACTAGGTCAGCGCGACAATAATAATAATAATAATAATAATTCTTTATTTAAAAGGAACAGTGCAGTTTAACACAGTCCAAGTATGAAACATAAAACTGATGTACTGCACATGAGTTTATAGCTGTTGCTAATTTCCAACCATTGTCCCTTGTTGGGCTTACATTGCTTATAATACAAGCTTCAGTGTTTCAGAAAGCTTCATTTGGCCATCACTGATATCAATAAAATCTGTAAACTCTCTCCATACTCTTTTACGTCCATGCTACAGAGGTAGCCCCTCGTTTAGGAATAAGGTCCTCGATTTGTTTTGACTGGTCCTTTTGTTTGAAGCTACCTTTTCTCCCTGTGAAATACAGCAGCTGGACCTTTAGCTAGCAACACACTGTTAGACAAACTGCATACAAACATTTGGTGCGTTTCAAATTTTTGTTGAGCTGATAAAAATGCTGCATTTGAAATTAGCTGCCACTTAAAAACTATTACTCCACGTATGCTCGCTCATCTTGTGTGTGGCTAGATGCTGAAGTACTGTGACAGCAACGTATGAGCGCTGCAGTCACTCCAGCGTTGTGCCAAAATAAAAAACACTGGCCCACTTTGACCCCTGACTATGGCCCACAGTTTTCTTTCTTTCATTTTCATGTGTCACACTCTGGTGATTAATACACCATCTGGATTGCCGTTCATGTGTTACTGTTTAAGCTGTGATGAACTAACTCCTCTCAAAGGCCTTAAACCAAAAGTAACACATCTGTTTGGAAATGTAAGGAGTATAAAGTACAGATTATTATTTTTAATGTAGGGAGTAAATGTTAAAAAACAACAACCTTAGTTTACAAACAGACTCTTCACTGAACCAAGCTTGCAACTATTACACTGGATTTAAATTATATGAAACAGGGGAAAGAAATATAAGAAAGTATAGACCTGGTAAACATGTATTACTATTCTGAGTGTGTTAGCATGCTAGCATTAATATTTGTGTAAAGCAGGGTGGATGGGCATGATTTTAGTGTGTTTGAACAGTCATTCATTATTTTTAACACCAGGTTGGATGTAATGTGTTACTGTTACCAGTAGGTGGTGATAAGAGACCTTTAGGTGTTTGGTGCCACACTCCACCTTCAGGTTTAAAATTAGTGTTAATGGAGGGACTTTGAAGGTTCAGTTTGTTCAGCGACTGCATTTCACTCATTTCCTGTGTTTGTATCTCTGTCGCTGCAGGACCAACATGGACCGAGAAGTCAGCGCTCTCAGGAGGCCGACAAACCTCACAGAAGAAAGAGAGAGAAAAACTACAGCTGTGACGAGTGTGGGAAGGATTTTTCTCGCAAAGCTTCACTAACAATGCATCAAGTCATCCACACTGGAGAGAGACCGTTCAGCTGTGACTTGTGTGGAAAGTCTTTTCCCTGGGATAGTTGCCTAAGAAAACACCAACTCGTCCACAGTGGAGTGAAAGCGTACAGCTGTGATCAGTGTGACAGAGCTTTTGATCGCAGTTGCAGCTTACAGAGGCAACTCTGGAACTAAGACATATAGCTGTGACATTTGTGGAAAAACTTGGCGAGACAGCCGAAATAGACACCTACGCATTCACACCAGACATGTTGTGTACTGGTGTGATCAGTGTGGCAAACAGTTTATAACAGATGTACAGTTACAAAGCCACATGTTTACCCATGCTGAGGAGAAACCTTATAAATGTGACCTGTGTGAGAAGACTTTTAAAGCTCCACGTTACCTGAGACGACACCAACAGATCCACACCAGAAAGAGACTCTACAAGTGCAGTTACTGTGACGTATGTATGTTTATTTTTATCTTATAATTTTAGCCTGACTGTTTGGGAAAACTCAGCTCATTAAATTGTGTTAACATGTTGGAAATTCTACTGGACGGAAAAGCAGCTCTGAGTGATTATTCAGATTTTAATTTCATTTATGGTTTTTGCTTACACAGTCATGAAAAACTAAAATTGCTGTAATGTAATCCTCAGGGAGTTTCGTGGTATATCATGGTTTTGTTGTTATTTCAGCATAAATGACCTTTGGTTTACAGCGGCTCATTCCTCTGTCAGGTGTACGTGGAATACAATAAAACACAAAATAAGTACAAAACCAAACCATTCAGTAATCTTCTCTTATGTTAACAAAGTTGTATCGTTACATATTGGCGTTGTAGTACTTTAGCTGTAGTATCACTGCTTCCTTGTAGCTCAAGTACTTTTAGACATCAGTGTTAAAATACTCATTTAATATTATCATTGCAGTGTCATGGGGGTAGTAGTGTTTTTTCTTGTGTCCCAATCAGCTGAGTACCGTAACTGCACAGTTGCAGTGTTTCTAATGCAGTATTAAATTAATATTATTGGAGTGTTACATTAGTAGTTTAGCACTGTGTTGGTACCCTGAAAATATTAGCATGGTGTAACATTAAATAAGTATTACTGTAGTATTATGGTGGTAGTATTGTAGTTATCGTATCCCTGTGAACTGAGAAAGTAATTGGAGTAAAAAGTAATTGGACGTTGGCAGAGATGCTCTTTATTTCAGGCGACGTTCACGATACAAATGTTGAAGGACTGACTTCCACTGTCTTTGTGTCTTTGTTTAGAAGCAGAGTGGTGCAGATGGGTCCAGTTCTCAACCCTGTCATCGCTGTGGTGGTGGGAAAACTTTTGTTGTGACCTTTGTGGAAAATCTTTCAGTCATGCAAAGAGCCTAAAAATACATCAACGTAGACACACTGGAGACAAACTGAAATACTGCAAAGAATGTAGGAGAAGCTTCCCCAGATCACATGAGTTAAAACACCATGAAGTCATTCACAGTGGGGTTAAAAAGCACCTCTGTGATCAGTGTGGGTCATCGTTCACCACTGCAGGTGAGCTTAAAACACAAACGAGTCCACACAGGAGAGAAACCATACAAGTGCACACACGGTCACACTCACACAGCTGTGACCGGTGTGACAAGACTTTCAGGAATCTCAGTTCATACTCCGAACACAAACGATCCCACACTGCAGATAAACTGTTTCACTGCTACAAATGTGCAAAAACGTTCACTTCACTATCTGTTCTGTGCAAACATCAGCGTGATCACGGTGAATCTGGTGTCAGGGTCAGACTTAAAACTGTTGAGATCAGGCTCCACAGAGTTCAGCTGGAACCTCACGTAAAGAACTGATGAGGCTGCTGTAAATATAAATGTTCCTGCAGTTACATCTTAAGCTTTCTAAACTCTTCTACTTTAGTGCTCTTATCGAGTGGTTAGCTTTTTTTTTTTTTTGTTGGAAGAAGAAAGCTTGTTATGTAATCAAGTTTTTATTGAATGCATTTTGATCCATGTGTTCTGTAGGTGTTCTTTGTTCAGGCTGTCTGTGTTATGAAACTTTGCAACGGTTAAATAAAAAATGAAAATGTTAAATAAAGAAATGGTTTAATGACAGCTTGAGCCATGATGTCATTTCCTGTATTTCAGAGTAAAGACTCGAGGGATGAATGGAAACATGTTTACAGTCAGAGTCAGATTAACTGTTTTCAGTGACCCAGATGGAGGTTTATCGGAGGACACTTGGCTTTCCTTCCCTCACACTGAGCAGGGTTCCTGCAGCTTATTACAAACTCTGATCTTAAATTTAAGAAAAATAAGATCTTTAAAATCTTGTATTTCTTTTTATCAAACTTGCTGTAGGTGTTAAAACTTCTGATTTTTTTATTTTTTTTATTTTTTTTTTTAGGGAAAATAATCTTTTATAGTTGTGGTTTCATTTGCTCAGAGTTTATCAGCGTTTCCTGATACAAGGCAGGATGGATCCATGCTTTTGTGTTTTTTAAGACAAATTCTGAAGCTAAAATCTGAATGTTACAGAGATTGAGACCCATCAGATCAGGCAACATTTTCAATCTTCTGTTGTCCACAAAAGGGGACAACAGAAGATAACTGTGGAAGGAGAACGAACTGGGAGATCTCAGGTCCAGTTTACCTCCTGGGTACGTCAAGCTCTTCCTCTGCTAATCGTTCCAAACACGGAAAGCTTTTAGGAACATTTAAAGTTTGTTTGGTTTTTAAGTAAATTTTGTGGAAGCCTCAGTCTGAGATGATGGTTACAGAAACTGTGCAAGGATGACGTTTCGTACTTATTTGATATAGAGAAGTGAGTCACCAGAGAATGGACACATGTTAGACATGCTGGAGATGGTTTTTGTGTCACAAAAGACTTCAAAAAATATTCAGACTCACAGACATAATAATGATCAGAAGAGCATAACAAGCATACGGATGCAACGCCCACTTTTTCTCCATTTCATGCATGAGAGCAGATTTTAAGAGAAATGCATTGTCAAAGCTGTCGTCAAAGACTGCTACGGTAGCAACCGAGCCAGCTAACACACCTGGTCAGGAAACCTGAAAGTACTAAGTGCTGGTTAGTACTTTCAAAATATGAGTGTGGGGATTGTCTAATAATAATAATAATAATGGATTGGATTTATATAGCGCTTTTCAAGGCACCCAAAGCGCTTTACAATGCCACTATTCATTCACTCTCGCATTCACACACTGGTGGAGGCAAGCTACGGTTGTAGCCACAGCTGCCCTGGGGCAGACTGACAGAAGCGCGGCTGCCATATCGCGCCATCGGCCCCTCTGGCCAACACCAGTAGGCGGTAGGGTAAAATGTCTTGCCCAAGGACACAACGACCAGGACAGACAGACAGAATCAATTGTGAGCGCTCGTGTCGCCTCAGATGGATAAATAGAAATAAGTCAGTAGGTAGATTCCTGACCTTACTTGTATTATCCACATGTCTTGATGCATGGAAAGGCACCTAAAGAAAGCTCCAGCCGATCCAGGAGAGAAGGACAACCGCTGCCCAAGCGAAAACCTGTAGTGATCCCATATGTGTCAGGAGTATCGGAACAGTTGAGACGCATTTTTTCGAAACACCTTCACAATTTTGTCATTTTATTTCAACACTATTCAATAACTTTTACCCCAGCACTACTTGGTCACTTAAATACTACATAATGTTCAAAGTCTAGAGTCTGGTTACCATAACAATTGAATGGATCTACAATAGCTACCATCCTCCTAAACTTATTCTGGTGCAGGGAAATAACCCTGAAGTGATAGGTTACAAGGCAGGACAACTCACAAGTCTATCACAAACCACCATTTGCACTTACATTCACGGGTAATTTAGAATCACCAATTAACCTAACTCTAACAACTGCTTGACTTTTAACTGTGGGAAGAAACCAGAATACCCAGAGAGAACCCAGTGCAAACTAGCCAGATTGTGGATTTGAACCCAGGACCTTCTTAATGTGAAGCAACAGCACTAACTACCATGCCACCAATCCAGACTTAACGAAAGCTATGATTTCAAGGCTTGATGCAGAATTCTTTTGTACATTTTTGCCCTTGACAGGTTAAACCACAATAAATAGCAATAGCATACATGTCGTGTGTGTGTAGTTGTCTGCCTCTTATAACTCCAGTGATTTTCCTGCAGTTTGACATCTCGTGCGATCTTGTGAATTTCATGAGTTCAGCAACTAACCACTCTTACTAGATTGTATCATGTCATCTCAACAAGAACAAATTAAGTTGTTGAATTTCGTACAGATCCTTCATGATTTAATTACATTCATAGAAACATGAAATTATTGTGTTTAAATTACAAGTTAGACTTTTTTAATGCAACAACCACCCAATTTACTTAGAGGCGGTTGCTCGATTTGACTGAGATGGATGCCTTCCTGAAACCACGATCCAAAGCGTGCGAGACTGAAATCCCGTGCGGTGTCGCAGTAAATTATTGACTTACTTCACTCGAACATGATATGAACAATTTAATCTAGCCTCTCTGCATATCATGTAGTTTCTACACTATATAGTTACACTTAACTTTAAAGCATGAGGCACTTATGTTAA
Source organism: Diplotaxodon limnothrissa (assembly GCF_057381915.1). NCBI lineage: Eukaryota > Metazoa > Chordata > Actinopteri > Cichliformes > Cichlidae > Diplotaxodon > Diplotaxodon limnothrissa. The sequence continues at coordinate 11,971,758 of NC_140603.1, read as the reverse complement.
ATACACGCAAGATGCTTACGTAAATCCAAGAGTTGGCCAATCCCTTTTTTTCAGTGCAGAGCGACGTTTCGCTGTACAGGAGAAGGACCGTCTGTTAAATCATATATCACTAGAAAAAATGTCAGCTTCCTTTAAGCAGCAAACGACTGAATTCAACAAAAAATGGTTGGTTATAAATTAACACATTTCTATTATTTATAACTAACCACCCCTAATGCTAGGGACTGTTGATGTTCCTATGGTTCATTACACACACACACACACACACACACGTTTTGTGTATTGTAGTAAGATGAGATGCTTTCAGTATTTTCCAACTTTATTTAATAATGACCATCATCTTATTATCCAAAGGGACATTGTAAACATCAGATAATTAAATAAATAAATAAATATATCTTCTATGGATCATTCACATGTAAACAGTTGCAAGTTGCTCCATAGCATTCATTGTGACAGTTATTCTCCTTTAGATGATACAAGCAGATCTCTAAGTCATGGTCGGTTATCTTAACACGTACAGTGTGAAACGCAATTTATAGAAACTCCTGGTTCAGACATAAACACTAAGGTTAGTGAGTCTGCCTAAGAGCTACTAGCTTCATGTTATGTATCCACTTCACAGGGTCGGCTTTCCATTATTTTATTATCACTGTGGCACTAGTCTGATTCTGCCCCGGCGATCTCAGGTGGGATCCTTTCTATGGATTCTGTGGAGGAGCTTTGGGATTGTTGGGACTCTGAGGCTTGAGTGCTGTCCACGCCGGACTGCATCAGCGGTAAGTAGATGTCATCCATGTTTGGCAGTACTAAAACTTTCTGAAGAAGAAAAGCAGGAGTGAGCTAGGAAAACGCATCAGAAACATTTGATGGCAGCACAGAATTCGAATGATTTTTGACTACCTGGAACTCGTCCTGCAGTTTCCTTTCAATCCACTCAGTCACATGGCAGAAAGTCACCTCCCTTTCCCCCAGTTTAGGACGGACATGCAGATCCAGCTTTGGTGGTACACAGAAACTGTACCTGCGGATGACATTCAAATATTCAAATGCATCAAGATGATAACAAGTATGAGAATGTTTCAGGTCTATTTCGATCTCACGTTGTTGGAGCGCTTCAAAACAGCCTCAGTGCTCGAACAGATTTATCGGGCGAATAAATAAATGTTCCTTTGGCAAGCAGTGAAAAGTGAGTCACTCCACAGAGAGTCAGAAACAGATCACACAGCTGATTTGTTTTTGAGAATTTGTTAAGTGCACTTATGGCATGCAGCATAACCACGTCTTTTAAATCTCACAGTGTTTTTTTTCCTTGAATATATGTAAACTTATACTGTGTTATATCTTAAGAAAATCAATTAATCAGGACGTCCTGGAGTAAAATCAGATTTTTTGTTCATGTTCTCCATATTTTTTTTCTCCGCATTTTATGTTTTTCTTAACTTTTGCATTAGTTCCAATCTAAAGCTTATCAATCTTAAGCTCAACTTGTTTGTCACCTCTTCATTCTGTCAATTTTTAAAGATGCAAAATATAGAAAATCTTACTCTAGAAGGTGTCACCATTTTTTTTTTAAAGACAAACCCAAGTAGCGATTGGTGGCACTTCCATTAGCTTTATTTTTTTTTATATCAAAAAAGGGTTAACAGTCACTGGTCATTTTATTACACCTTAAACTGCCTTGCTTCTTCATGACACACATATTCAGCAAGGTGTTGGAAATGTTTCTCTGATATTTGTATCCATTTTGACACGATAGCATCACATAGTTAATGCAGATTTGTCAAAGTTGCTTTGTGACGTGGACGCAATCGCCAGAAGACGACTACACTGTGGTCACAAAGCGATGGACATGAACAGCAACAATGTTTTGTCATTTAAACAATGCTCACTTGATACTAAGGAGCCCAAAGTGTGCCAAATAATCTCTGCCTCAGTATTACACCAGCAGCAGCACCTGAACTGTTGATATAAGGCAGGATGGATCCATGCTATGATGCTGTTTACACAAAGTTTTCACTCTACCGTCTAAATGTTGCAGCAGAAATCAGGACACATCACACCTGGCTGTGTTTTCCAGTTTTCTGTTGTCCAATTTTGGTGAGCTGGTGTGAAGATCAAGGTATAATAAATGAAGTGACCAGTGAGTGGAATTACGCCTTTGATGCCGTTTCATGTTCGCTTGATTCATTGTTAATATTTGGATGCTTTAAACTGTTTTCAAACTATTAATCACAACACATGCATACGCAATTGTATGTTTTTTGCTATTTAAACACTTGCACTCATAATGGTCCAAAGCCTCCAAAGCCCTATCAGCACATACATGTTTATCTGAATTGCTCAATCCTCTTTAATCTTTAATGTGGTTATTGAATAAGCTATAGCGACTGATCTTCTTACTGGGCCTGAACACTTTGATCCAACATGGTTTTGAAGGGCTTCTGAATTAGTCTACATGTTTATATGCAGAAAGAAATAATCTGGATCAACACTGAAGGGCTGCTTGTGCCTCGTTCCAGCTCTAAGGCAGCGGCGTGTCTTTTCGTACCATATCCTGTCTGTAGGGGGCGGCGGGATGTTGACAACCAGAGTCCCTGACAATTCTTGAACCTCGACAGTGAGCAGCAGGGGCGTGTTGGACATCTCCTCGAACTTCTTCTTAATGAACTCGTTTTCTGTCGCCTTCTGGAAGTACTTGGATTTGGCGATTTTGTCCACAAATCTCAAAATCTTCCTTCCAGTCTTGCCACCCCCTGTCCTGTTAGAGAGGATTAGAGGAGACGAAACGACAGCGTTTGTGTGATCCTACGAGTCAGAATTTTGAGGAGACGAGAGCCTCGAAATGTAAATGAGAGCAGCAGCCATCTGGGGTGTGATGTCAGCACGGTTTAAAAAAAGAGCATTTGCAAGATAGCAGGGTGGAAGTAACACTTTCTTTCACACTTCTTACTGAAACGTTCCTTTTAGAAGCCGTTATTGCTGATCATTCCACAAAAGTAATATAATGTCATTGCTGCAACTTTTTTTTTAGCTCTTACTAAGCATGATGCAAAAGTAGGATATATTTTCCATGAATGGATGACATGAATCATTCAAAATTTACCCTTCTGTAGCTGGTGGGCATCCCTTCTCCCCCACCGGACCCTGAGGCTCAGAGAGAAGCGGCTCCTCCTCGTCAGATGAACCAGCGCTGGAGGACTCCTCATCACTGTCGGCCAACACACTGAGGATCGGCCTGCAGCTGGGAGGATAAACAGGCAGGCAAGTTAGGTACTGACACAGGCATAATACAAGTATTCAAAAAACATTTCTGAGGCAATTCAGTGCTTGAAACACTCACTTATATCACCATGGATACAATCTCAAGTGTTAAAACATTGAGACATTAGATTTAGAATTAAATGCTTGGGACAATGGGACGATAGAATTAAATGATGTGATCTCATAGACCTGAATTTAATCAAAGCAAAACAGAGAACAAACTTTTTGAACTGAGAAAACATCGCATTTTATTGGCTCATTTTGAATTTGATGGCAGTAAAACATCTCAAAAAATGAGAAAAAAGACCATGTTTACCACTATGTAGCATCACCGCTTTCTTTTTTTTTAACAACAGCCCATAAACATCTGGGAAATGAGGAGGTTTTTATTCTACCATGAAGCCATGCAATATGCGGTTTAGCATTTGTCTTGCAGAAATATGAAATATGCAAGGATGCAGGCTTTTGAACAGAGCACGGATATCAAGCTGGATCCTCCCTCTCCTCTTTAGTCCAGACTATGTGACATCCATGTTTCCCAACAAAACATAGGGTGACCATAGTTCAGGGGGTTGGGAAGCTCATCTGTACCCGGAAGGTTCGATCCCCCAGCTCTCTCTGTCCTGGTCGTTGTGTCCAGGGCAGCTGTGACTACAACTGTGGTTTGCCTGCACCAGTGTGTGAGTGAATGAATAGTGGAATTGTAAAACGCTTTGGGTGCCTAGAAAGCGATATATAAATGCAATCCATTATTGTTATTAAAATAATTTAAAATGTTGATTAATCTGACCACAGAACAGTTTTCAGTTTGCCTCGATCCAATTAAACTAGGAGTCCCAGGCTTCTACCTTTCTACCTTTAAAACCCACCACCAGCCAAATGGCTGGTAGGCTTTTAGCTAGGCTTTAGCTTCAGCCAAGTGGAAGCTAAATTGGCTAGTCATTCATATGTAAATTAGGTTGTTAGCTGGGAATTCTGGAGGGAGGGGAGTGGGGGTGTGTGGATGAGGGGGTGGGGGAGCTGCTAAAAGCTGTGAACTTCCTTTTGTGTTTCATCTTGATGCATTCTCAATCATCCAGGGAAATAAATCTCCAAAAGTCACCAACTTGGAGTGTTTCAGTTTGCCGTCTTAGGGAGAAATCAACACACATGGGTGTATGTCCTTTGTTGCTGAGATTTATTGATAAAAACAGTACAAAAAACCAACCATTTGTACACATATTTACAAATAATAATAAAAAGTGAGTGAGTACATTTCAACATTTTCAGCAATCACTCACAATCCTGGCACTGCCATGGTATCTGTAGTCTGCATTTACCACATGTGTATCTGTAGCAGTGAACACATCGCACAGTGGCATGATTGTTCTTGCATTTGTGTTTGACCTGACACATGGCTCTTTTTCCAGGACTAGGTGTGAAGCAACTGTTCTTTTCTTGCCTTCTTCTCAGCTACATGAGAGTGAGCCAACTCTCTTGCAAGCTCCACCACATTTACATATGAATGACTAGCCAATCCACTAGTGGATTGAGGAATTTCCCTGCGAATCTTGTTGACTGTGCCGAGGATGGTGGTTTTCAGTCTAAGAAGTTTTTGCGCAAGTGAAAGCGATGTGAAAAAATTGTCCGTGGTAACATTTCTGCCCTTGTCTAGGAATGGTTCCATCAGCCTCATTACTACATTTTCAGAAAGTCTCTCCCCAGTGGGACGATTGGGGTCCTTGCCAAGATATGGGAAGACATTGCAAATGTACTTGGATTTTAGGTCGCAAGCCACCCAAAACTTGATCCCAAACTTGTCAGGTTTACTTGCAATATACTGCAGGAAACAGCACCGAGTCTTTGATGGGAAAAGCTGTTCATCAACGGTGATATGTAGACCAGGGTTGTAGCACGTGATGCAGTTGGTGACCAATGATCCCCACACACTGGAAATTGCAGCGAACTTATCAGTCTTTGCTCGATTTGCTCCATTGTGGCATCAATCAGACCACTGGTATAATGTTGAAATGTACTCACTCACTTTTTATTATTATTTGTAAATATGTGTTGTTACGTTTCGGTGTTGTCGGTGTGTTGCTTTTGGCGTGACTGTTATGTGTTTCCTGTTTTACTTTGAAAGTCTGTGTTATCTTAGTGTTTTCAGTTTACGTTTTGCCCTGTCTCGTCAGTTCTAATTTGCCCCAGCTGTGTTTCCCTCCTGTGGTCCATTCCCTGATTGTTCCCTCCATGTATTTAAGCCCTGTGTGTCAGTATGTCATGGTCGCGATCTTTTTCCCCCCCCGTTGTAAATAGTTTGGCGCCTTGTGTTGTGATGTAAATAAATATCATATTTTGCTTTAAAGAAAATAGTGGTCGATACTTTCGTTTTGGGATGATTTTTGTGGTTTATTTTTCCTTATTTTTGTTTTTCTGCGTTGCACCCCGGTTGCCTAGGCCGGGGTGTAACATATGGGGGCTCGTCCGGGATCGCTGGAGGGTCCGAAGGAGGGACAGCTTCGGCCTTCTGTCTTCGCTGGAGGGTCCGAGGACCGCTTCAGCCTTCGTCTGCCTTCATCCGCCTTCGCCGGGGGGGAGGGTCCGTGGGACCGCCCCAGCCTTTGTCGTCGCTGGAGGGTCCGTGGGACCGCTCCAGCCTTCATCCGCCTTCGCTGGAGGGTCCGAGGGACCGCTCCAGCCTTCGTCGTCTGCTGGAGGGTCAGTGGGACCGCTCCAGCCTCCATCAGTTTCATCTGCCTCCGCTGGAGGGTCCGAGGGACCGCCTCAGCCTTCGTCGTCTGCTGGAGGGTCCGAGGGACCGCCTCAGCCTTCGTCGTCTGCTTGAGGGTCCGTGGGACCGCTCCAGCCTTCATCCGCCTTCGCTGGAGGATCCGAGGGACCGCTCCAGCCTTCTGCAGCTGGTGGGCTGCGTGTCCGTGTGTGCAGCTGGTGGGCTGCGTGTCCGTGTGTGCAGCTGGTGGGCTGCGTGTCCGTGTGTGCAGCTGGTGGGCTGCGTGTCCGTGTGTGCAGCTGGTGGGCTGCGTGTCCGTGTGTGCAGCTGGTGGGCTGCTCGTCTGCCTTCGCTGGAGGGTCCGTGGGACCGCTCCAGCCTTCATCCGCCTTCGCTGGAGGATCCGTGGGACCGCTCCAGCCTCCATCAGCTTCGTCTGCCTTCACTTCAGCCTTCGTTTGTTTGATCAAACATTTCACTTGGGGTTACATGTTTGATTTTTGGGTGGGGGGAAATGTTACGTTTCGGTGTTGTCGGTGTGTTGCTTTTGGCGTGACTGTTATGTGTTTCCTGTTTTACTTTGAAAGTCTGTGTTATCTTAGTGTTTTCAGTTTACGTTTTGCCCTGTCTCGTCAGTTCTAATTTGCCCCAGCTGTGTTTCCCTCCTGTGGTCCATTCCCTGATTGTTCCCTCCATGTATTTAAGCCCTGTGTGTCAGTATGTCATGGTCGCGATCTTTTTCCCCCCCGTTGTAAATAGTTTGGCGCCTTGTGTTGTGATGTAAATAAATATCATATTTTGCTTTAAAGAAAATAGTGGTCGATACTTTCGTTTTGGGATGATTTTTGTGGTTTATTTTTCCTTATTTTTGTTTTTCTGCGTTGCACCCCGGTTGCCTAGGCCGGGGTGTAACAGTGTACAAATGGTTGGTTTTTTGTACTGTTTTTATCAATAAATCTCAGCAACAAAGGACATACACCCATGTGTGTTGATTTCTCCCTAAGACGGCAAACTGAAACACTCCAAGTTGGTGACTTTTGGAGATTTATTTCCCTGGATGATTGAGAATGCATCAAGATGAAACACAAAAGGAAGTTCACAGCTTTTAGCAGCTCCCCCACCCCCTCATCCACACACCCCCACTCCCCTCCCTCCAGAATTCCCAGCTAACAACCTAATATACATATGAATGACTAGCCAATTTAGCTTCCACTTGGCTGAAGCTAAAGCTTAGCTAAAAGCCATTTGGCTGCTCTCCAGGTTTTAAAGGTAGAAAAAGCCAAATGGCAGTCCGTGGTGATGTAAGTGTTAAAATGACTTTGGTCCAGACTATATAGCAATGTTTCTGGATCATGTTCATATATGACATATTTACTGCACGACAGAGCTTTAACCTACATTTGTGGTTGATATGGTGAACTGTGTTCACAAACAGTGATTTCTGGGAGTGTTTCTGATCCCATGAAGTGAATCGTGACTGTTTTTAATGCAATGCTGCCTGAGGGACAAAGATCACAGCATCCAATACATGCAAACTGAATCCTTTCATGATATTATGTACTGTACAGGATGCGATAGTCAGTCCTTGCAATTTTGTGTTGAGGAACATTGTTTTGATAATTTGTACACACATTTTTTTCCAGACTGGCGAACCTCTGCCTATCTTTACTTTTGAGGATCTGTGCATCTTTAAGATGTTCGTTTTCTATCTAATCGTGTTACTGACCTGTTGCCAGTTACTCTAATTTGTTGCAAAATGTTCCTCCAGCTATTTCTTTTTAGTACCACTTCGTTTCGTTGCCCCCACCCCTGTTTGTGAGGTGTGTTCATGCCAACAAATGAAAAAAGAGCAAATATGTTTCTTAAAATATCCTGTTCTATTCTGATTAAAATGTCGCTTTCTGCGATTTGCGAATCATTCTGTTTCTATGTACACTTCACACAGCGTTCCAACTTTTCCAGAACTGGGGACGTACATGTGCAGGAGCCAATTTTGCATCTGCTATTAGTGAACATATCTGCAGCTTTGCTATCTTGACTTTTAGCTTTAGATGCAGCACAAAGACGGCTAATGTGAAGCTTTGCCTGGACTTTAATCCCTGTGGGTTTATGACAAGAAGGTCTAATCATTATAATGTGCGGCTCTGTAGATCAGAAAGCAGAAGGGATCAAGGGAGAGAGATGTGTAGGTGTGTGCGTGCGTGCAATAGAAAGGATTAGAATGAAAAACCCATGTTTACTGTTATTTTTTACATTGCTCGTGCTACTTGGGCAAGGCAACATGATGAAATATGCATTACAGATGATAAAAACACTATTAGCTTTTTTTAAAATAATAATACATGACAGAATTTAAAAATAGGAGGCAGCTCAGTAGGTAAGTCAGGATGTATCTGTCTTTGTGAATTTCACCCCCGCGGTGATTAGTGCATTAGAGATGAGGATGCAATTAATACACTGCTCTGTGGGGGTTACTGGAATATGAAAACAAAGTCAGTAAGGTAGCTAATTAAGGAGATTATCCACAGACATCACTGGCTATTACATTTTAAACAGCATCTTGTTTAAGAAAGTGTGTGATATGTAAGAATATATCTATAGATAGGTAACTCTATAAGATTACAGGGATGCGTCACGTGTCACTGTGCGAATGGACATGTGTGCAGCACTGACCGTGGGCTACCGGTTTCCGTCATACAGTGCACTGTCTCCTGACCGCCATCTTTACCCAGCTTGGACAGGTTGAACTTGGTCTGCAGGGTCATCTGCAGGTTACCAGTGTAAACCAGCTGAAGCTCCACCCACAGGCCTGCAGAGGGCACCCCAAACAGGTCAAAACTAGACCTCCAAAATTAAGACAAATGCTGCTAGAGACAGCCTAATCTGGACACACGCTGCTTAGTAGGCAGATTAAACAGCTTTCATTGAGATTATCGAGGCTTGGAATTAAATTCATAGTAAATTACGAGAGACTATTAATTCTCTTTAGGAGGTGAGTGGGGGGAAAAAGTGGGGGAGGACAGAAAACAGCAAAAGCTGTTGACACACGGTTGCGTAACGGCGAAGGAGGCGGAGAAATCGAAAAAGGGGAAAGTCATGATGTCACACAGCTACATTCATGCTGATAAGCTTAAATTTCCCTCATCGTTAGGAGCAGCCAAACGGCCTGATTTCAAAACACACACACACACGCAAATATGCCCCAAATTGCAGAGTAATGGTTGCCCTGCCCCACAAGATTACGACAGGATAACCGTGTCTGATCTGATGCTGAGGTCATCGCTTGCTGTGTTTGTGTATTTGTGTAAATCTCTTTGCATTTTGTGTTGCCCTTATGTTTTGCGGTGTTTAATCTCCTCTCTGCACTCACCTCTGGGGTTAACCTCTGGTCTGGAGGTAGCGGTGATTTGCGGCATTGAGCTGCCCATATCCAGCTCAGTCAGAGTCAGTTCATTCATAAAGTAAGGCAGCTGTAGAGAATATTGCATGATTTAAAATCACAGGGGGGCAAAACTGTGGTGTAATTATGGTTAACCTTTCTGACTCGGCAGCTTTCACTACTGCTCTCACTCTAATTTTGCTGAGTTTCTTCTGAATCTTGTGGGAGACGGCGTCGGCCCAGTGCTTCTCTCGCAGGAAATCCCAGAAGATCCGACCGAGTAGAGCGTTAGCCCAGGCAGTTTGGCTTTTCCCTGGGTACTCTGCTAGATCACAGGTACACTTAAAAAAATAAAGACAAGGAAAACACAAGTTTAGATCAAATTAAAGGCTGTATAGTTTGTAATGGTAAAGCTTACATCTGTGCTGCTGGCTCCAGGACTACAGAGTGGGGTCAGCTCCTCTGTAACCAGGAGACGGGCCATATAACTGGGGTAGTCGAGCACAGAAAGGCCCCTGGTGCTACTGGAGGGCGCTCCGGAGATAATGGGGAATGGGGGTGTGGATGGGGCGTCCTCGTCACTGCTGCCCACTCTGCTGGAGCCTCTGCTGCTCGGGACATTAACCTGTACACTGGTGCGCTGTGTTTGGTCACCTGGGAGAACACAGGATCATTTAATCATAGTTCTGACAAAAAGTAACTCTGATAATTTTTCAGAGCAAAGCGACCCACTTTAAAACCAGAAAATCTCATGCCCAATCATAAATCTTCTCTCTATATAAAATATAAAATAAAGTGATTTATTTCTTGAAAACTGTATTCAAAAAACATAAACAACACAGACACGGATTTAAATGGCTAATTCTACCCAGTCAATGCGTGGCCGACCTGTCACTGGGACACAAACTTCAAAAAAAGAGCAGAGTAATATCACAAACTAAATATATGTACATATATATGCAACTATACATACGTGTGATACTCTCGGCCGTGTTGCTATAACAACCCCATGCACATTAAGTTCTGGTTCTGGATTATAATGGAAAATGACCAGAACCAAGTTATGTCGAGCTGATTAGGTACTAGCGGAGAAGGGCTATTTGCAACTTGCAAGTTGTCTCATTTTCAGCAAGGGATAACTTGCAAGCTACTTTGGCTAGTTTCACAACATCCACCTTGGAAATCTTGAGTGAGAAATATTGTACTATGGGTTTTAATTTCTGAAAGCTTTTTTTTATAGTGATCATATCATCGCTTATGTTGCAGTTCCTCATTAATCCTCTAATATATTTTCCACATGAACAGGGCAGCTGGAAGTCTGTTTTTGATGGACAGACTTGTAGATGATGGTATCTGAAAGAAAATTCTTTGCAAGCATATATCTTCAGTTTTTGAGGAACAATCTGTTGACCATGTAAACTCCACTGGAACCTGGCTGACCATTAGTTTCTAATCATATCTACAGTATGTAACGGACAGACATAGTTTTCAGGATGTGAAAGTGAAGCTAAAGTGGAAATACCTCATACCTACAATCTTTTTAATGACCAAAAGGGGGCGACTGTACATATAAGACAGCAGCGCTACTGCTTTATCCATGACTTCAATCACTAGTTTGAAGTCAGTATATCAATAATGTTCTCATTTAGAATAAAACATCATTTTGGGTGTAGTATCAACAATTTCTTAGTCGGGTCCACCCTTCCCCCCTAAACCAAAAAAATAGCCAAACTACTCAAGTTGCGCTTTCAAAACTGGAGTTCACAAAAAATAGTGTCTGTCCATCTTTGATATACAGTCTGTGGTTTGAACCCTGAATCATCCTGTGGTGTGGGAGTATTGATGAACACTTTTCCGATATGTTCTTGTATTCTGTGATTCCCGAGTATATAGTAGGTGAGACCACTACGACAAAGCTAGGGGCAGTGTTGCCCCTGTACGACAGTGCATTTATGCTAAGCTATGCTAGTCATCTCCTAGCTTCAGGTTTTTACTAGAACAGTACAGGAGAGACAGCGCTAATAGTATTCTCAGCTCCTCAGACACAGGAATAATCATGCATGATTATTTCAACTATTACTCTATTTGAATTTACTAAAATGACCGTTTAGATTAAAAAACCAGCCTTTCCCAAGAGCGCAGCATGACAGATACTTTTAGTGCCGCGGATTTCGGATGAATAAAGCTGCCAGTGGAAGAGGGAAGTGTAACAGAAGCATGATGAAATAACAGATTTGATTTAAGAATATTTGTAGTAAAACCGTTTCAAGTTTCCCCAAAACAAGGCTGGTCTCTGTTTTTTATTGCATGTTCGCTTGAAATGGATTGCCAGAGCACGTAATCCATATTCCACTCATATATTACAGATTCCTAATGCATTAACAATGTGTCATACCCTTTGTGCAGGAGACATATTTGCTCTGTCTGTTTCTCTCCTTTTCCCTTTCTGTGTCCATGGATGCAAACAGGAAATGATGGAACCACTCTTCTTTCTCTCTTCCCGTACGGCCGAAGAGGTAAAGAACGGTGGGAAGCTCATGGTCATATTTGGAGGATCTTGGTTTTGGACTGGCTGATTCGGCTCCGGACTCCGATCCTCGCCTCTCCTCCCGCCTTCCCCCCTCATCCTCCTGAGATTTTGCCCCCCTGGTTAGCTGGATGCAGATGGGATACTTTGGGTTCCACATCCTCTTCTGCGCCAACACAGATGGCAGCAGGAATACCTTTGGGAAAAGCAAGCAGAGTTCAATGGCGTTGAAGCAAAACTGTTAAACGGGGAACGTAAACAGTTTATTTTAATCTTGAGAGTTAATTTCAAAATCAAATATTTCATTTCAGCCAGTGGGGCCTCAGATACAGTAAAACCTTTCATTTAACACTATTACTTAGCGAGTTCTCATACTTTGCTATTTGCCAGCTGATAGCAGCGTGACTTGACAAAGGTGGGCTCGTGGAATCTCTCGTCATACGTGGCCCTGCGGCTGATGTTCGATCGTGGCGTTTCCAGACGGAGACACGATCCCTCCAGGGTGGCAAACACAGAGTGAGTCAGACCTAGATGGCTGGTTTCTGGGTCGTAATCAAATATCTCATTCATCCAGCCCTGAAAAGAAAGAAAGTAAGAGGTGATTTAAAATCAACACTAGGGGTTTTTATGCACATTCAAGTGAGAAGTAAACACTTCATCTCAAATTGTTCCAGCCGTGAAAATCCTGATCTTTGTAATCAGACTGAGATGTGATGTGGAGAGCGAAAAGTAAAGGTGCATTTTAAACGCTTTATTTGTCAGTGAAGGTTTCAGTGAGAGCTGATGTCTCGGGACCAAACTAGGCAAATTATATTCAACTCTCTTGATTTTTAAAGATATGCTTTATCTTATTTCACCTTTACAAATACTCAATGTGCGATTGAAGTGCAGACTTCCAGATTTAATTTAAGGCAACAAACAAAAGTACCTCATTAACTGTTTGTGCACTCCACTTTAAAGTTCCAGTCAACTAACTGGTACATTACACACAGTAATTTAATAATTTAAAGCAGAGTCACCCTATGACCTCTGAGACTGCCTCACAAACCTCCCCAGCTTTCACGTTTTAATTGCTTTCAAACTGATACCCAACTGCTAATGGCCAAAAAAGGGAAGTAGCTCAATAGCGAGACAGCAAACATTGTTTTCCACTCTTCTCCATCCCTAGTCTCCATCCTGACAAATTACAGCTTATTCCAGTCTGTATTTCCCACTAATTGCCTCTGGAGCTGACAGTGTCTGGGTGGTGTAGTCCTCCCTGGTTGCCCCGTGTCAAGCTAAGCCAGGAGCAGAACAGCAATTATCACTGCGGCTCCAGCACTTTTCATTATTGATGGTTTTAATTGTGTTCCAGGATCCTCGTGTACGGTAGTAGCACGCCACATTCAGAAGCTTTAATCTGAGAACAAAACAGTCAGACCTGCTGAAGCGACTCGCCAGCATGACATTGTTATTTTGGACCAAGTGAGCAGCAGTGAAGACTAATAACAACTACTTGGCATACTCTGGGTGCTGAAGTTTACTTGGAGGAATTTTTTAACAAGCTTTTTAAAGTGAATTCAGAAATTAGTAAATTTTCATTCGTATAAGAGGTAAACATTTTGAAATAGCCATAATCCCACTGTGACCATACTAAGGTACATGTTTCCATCCATCTGCTTCATGTGAACATTTTAGACAAAACTGAAGTTTGTTTACAGAGTAGGAACATGCCAACATGAAAAAACTTTGTGCACTACAATATGAACCTGTTTCAGCTCTCTGTGCACAGGGGGGTCAAAAATCAGAATTTGTTCTGAGACTATTAATGCCCTATTTTGCAGTAACTCTTGATCCCATCTCCACATAATATTTATACAACAGTATTTGTTCAATTCATTCTTTTGAACACTTATCAAATTCAAGGTCACAGGCAGACAAAACCTGTCAAAGCTGGATAGAAATGACTTTACACCCAAGAGAGATTGCCACTCCATCACAGTGTTGACACACAGAGACCCACGTCCACACTAATACATTTTCGTTTTAAACCGCATCTTTTTCTCTCCGTTTTGGCCTGAGACGGCGTTTTTGGTCAAGGAAAACAGAGTATTTTGAAAACACTCTCCAAAGCGGATCCATTTGAAAACTCAGTTTTTGCATCGCAGTGTGGACAGCGAACTCGGAGTCTTTTCGTAAATTAGACATTTTAGTCATGTGATGCAGTCATGTGACCAATTAAACTAAGATAGCGGAGGGCATTAGACAGCAGTTGTTTTGTTTGCTCTCAATTTTGACAGCCCTATTAAAGATTAATATCAGTCTGAACATGCTCCACATAGCTTTTCTTCAAATTCTTTAATTCTCACTCACTTTTGCAACTTTGTACTTTGGTTACTCGCAGCAACAACTCCACCTCATTGTGAGTCCATTTAAAAAACTTTTCCTCGACATTTTGCCGCAAAGTTTCAAAGAGCCAAAAAGTAAATAAATGGCAGACAGAAATGACGCAGGTCGAATCGTCTGGCATTTCACGCATGCGCAGTACTGGAACGTAAGCGTTTTCGGCCGTTTCAATGTGGACACACAACTCTGTGAAAATGAATGAAAACGATAGTGTGGACGCAGAGCGTTTTTAGACGTATACGCCGTTTTCAAATTTATCCGGGCTAGTGTAGACGTAGCCCCACAAACTCTCACATTCACGCCTATGGCCAATTTAAACCTCTGAGATCAAAGTTTTCAGCAGCAGTACCGAACCCTAACCTTAACTCTACCTATGTAATTAGAATAGTTTTTGGGTTGCTTTTAAAAAAAATCTGTGTCTTGACAGTTAAGGAACAAACAAAGAAAATGACCATCCTGACACAAATTAAAAACTACTTCCCTTTTAAAAAAAACGTTTGACTATCTCAAAAACAGAGTTAGGTTAAGTTGAGAGTCAGAACTAGAGTTATTACCTACAGTAACTTATAATTCAGAGAGTTAAAATCTCCAGTCGATGTAACATGCATATCTGAGCCTGAAAAATAACCCATACCAGGGAAGGTGGGACAGACAGAAAGGCCGCAGATGACTAAGAGCTTCAATCCAAGAACTTTCTTGCTAATAAGTGCAGAAAATGGAAAAGCCAATGTACAGTATATATACATTTGCTTTTGCCAGTTTTCAAACATTTGGTGGAAAATTGTTCAGCTTAACAGCCTCTGAATCAAAAATAGAGCCAGTTGAGCTCATAGTATAAAGACTATAAACAGGTGCAATGTGGGGTATATGTAAAGATCACTGATTGATGAACAAAAATGTAAAATAAATCCTCAAAATTTTCATCCAGGACTACTTAGTTCTCCCTTTTGCCAGCCTTTTTCTAACACTTCAACTGGCTGTCGGGTCTAGTCTCATTTTTAACCCCGTTCCCTGTGAGTTGGAGAATGAGGAAAACAAAGAAATTCAATTCTGTATCTGTTGAGCATTATGGCACCTTCAAGTGCGTTATGGCACCTTCAAGTGCCATAACGCACTTGATTCCCAGGCATTTTTATGACAAACTAAAAATGTGTGAGTACTGGAGCTGAACAGAGGTGTCTGAAAATAAAAGTGACATTTTCATCGTTGATGACTCATCCATTTACCTTGAGTGTGTCAGGCTCAGTGCTTACAATGCCACCTGTCAGAATCCCTTCTCCCAACAGCGTCTGTGGCGGTCTATAGGTATGGACTGAGTTGCTAGACCTGGAGGAACCCATCCGAATGAGCCAAAGCCCTAGCAAGAAGCCCAGTGCTAATCCCAGAGCCAGGCCAGAGAAGTATGGACTGAGAGGTAGGATAAAGTAGCCGTATGAAAGCACTGCCACACAAAATAAACTCATTCGTGGCAGAGGGTGAGGGGGCTGTGGAACGGGAGAGGTCGTGGGTGCTGTTAGAGCCTGAGAACCAGGCAACCTCCTCGCCTGCTTATGAGTTTCGATGGCAAACACTTGCATCATATCACCATCTGTACATATTTCCAGCTCCTCATCCCTGTGTTGCTGCACGTGGTGATGCACCGGGCAGGGGCAGTGCTGAGTTCTCCCGAGATGTCTTACAGAAGGCCACTCAAAGACAGAAAAAACATCAGCATCTGTTTTCCTGGCGCTTCTCACAGGAGACTCGGACAGAACAGTGTCTGTGCTACTTTCCCGCCCCAAACCTCTGGAGCTGATCTGGTGAGTTCCCTGGTTCTTACACTGCTGTTTGGGGCTGCCTGAGCTTTCTTCCCTCCTGATCTTACTGAACATGCTGCTCAAAGGTTCGTGCACAACCTCAGTGAGCTTCCTCTTGGTGTCCTCCAGTTCCATTTTGAAGAAACCACCTTTCAGGCTGTCTCCGCTTGGGGAAAGCGAACTAGGAGATGGGGGAGCAGTCCGAGAGTCCCCATTGCTGCGGGTTTTCGGTTGTGTCAGCTGCTTCCACAGGTGGAGGTTAAGTCGGGAGTCTGATTTGGACTGCGACACCTCGGGCTCTGAGCGGGAAAGCTCTGTGGAGATTGACTTGACGAGGCTGAGAAAAGGTCTGGGTTTGAGGGTGGAGCTCTCTTTCAGATCCAGCTCTGTGGACAGAGACTTGACCAGGCTCGCTAAGGGTCGGTGGGTGGGTGAGGGCGGGCCAGGCAAGAGGAAGCTTGGGCCCAGAGAACCAGAACAGTTCCCCAGGGAACCTGGCGTTGAGGGAGACAGAGGGACATGGAACTCTTCGGACTTCACCCCTCTGTCATCCTCGACAGAAAAATGTTTCTCCTTTGAGAGCGATATAGCAGGGTAGTCCTCATCATGCTCAAGGGAGAAGATGAACTCACTCTCATCCAGGCTGTCCCACTCTCCTTCAGTCCCTGTTAGCTGGATCACAATCCCTCGGGGGAGATGCCTCTTTGTCCCGAGGGAGGTGGCACCCACTGAGGAGAGACCGTGGGGTTCCTCGGGAGATCTGCCACCTGCTCCACCTTTGTCCTCGCTTCCTCTCTCTCCATTTTTACCACCTTCTGCCATTTCTTGACTTTACATTTCCAGGCCGAGGCACTTATGTGTCACTGAAAAAGAATAAAAAAAGACACGGTCAGCTACATCACTAAGCCTCAAGGGCAGAACAAATGAAAGCAGTCAGGGTCTGAGCTGTAGAGAATGAGGAAGGGCATCTTTTCTGTGCTAGTGCGTAATTTCCAAAGAAACTGCTTACTGATGCCAACTGCGCATTAATGTGTGAATGCCGCTTAGTTGAGCTCTGAAGAGCTGTGGAAACCTACATTAATCTGAAGACCAGTGAGCCTGAATCACAGCCAAGTAAGCATGTCTCCCATAGCTGTCGCTCCACATACTGAAGGTTTTTTAGAAGCATGCAAAAATAGACAAGACAGACTTTCTTCCCCAAATGTTGCACAAACTAGGGCAACTCAGGCTTGGATCTATATGCTTTTTGGCCCTGATATGAATGCATTTATGGAAACAGAAAAATCTGTGCATGATAGTAAAAAAAGGGGTAATTTAAATATGGTAAGATCCCTTTAAAGCAGAAACAAACATAAAAAAGCTCCACTCATTCTGTGAAGCAGTATTCAGAATGTAATCTCTCTCCAGCGTCACCCTCCAAAGAGCCTACTGTCAGCCACTGAAACTGAGCCACAACGCTCCCTGTGATGTCTTCTCAAGCTGCTTTGAAAGTTACTTATGCAACCCTGAGATGAATAGTGAGGGGGGATGTTTTCTGTCGTTCACCCCCCACCTCCATCCCCGCATATGGCCTTTGTGTGTCGCAACAGCATTGCGCTTTTTCACATAACACGGCCACCACCAACAAACTTGTAAAATGATACAAGTAAAAACCAACATTGGAGAGACGCATTAGATCAGCTCTGATTTAGTGAATGAAAAAAGCAGTTCTGTGTCCCAAAACACAAGTTGGAAACCAGCATAAAGGCCCAGTGGGAGCCCTTTTATTTGCAGTCTCTTGAGGTCAAGTGCCCTGCAAGTTGAACCCTACCTCTTACTGTTCAGATTTACGTAACTGTATTAGGGCACTGTGTGGCACAGTTTCACCCACTTCCCCAGCAGCTGGTGGATTCTGACTAATCTGCTCTTGCCCAAAATGGACGGAGGGGAGATAAACTAACACACACAGATGTGTTGAGGCGGCTTTACTCCTTCCTCACAACCTTTAACGGGATGGAAAGAGGGACCAGAAGCTGCAAGGTGCTAAATGCACTCACACATTAAACAACTGTTAAGCTAATAATGTTTTGTCCAAGCTGACTGTTGTCTTATCATCATGTGAGTTAGGAAACTGCTGTGGACTCCAGATGCTGCTGTAGTTCTAATCCAGATGTTTTTATAACAATCACGGCAGCTATAAGTCGGCTTTATGCATAAACGCATATAAGATTATTGTATTGGTCAAATAGCATAACACAAAATCCACAGTGGAGAGGGCTTTAAGCTAAAACATGTGCAGGTCTTCTATATGTCTCAAATAAGACAGAAAGAAAATAAAACTGTACAGAAATTGCTGTTAAACACCTTAATTACACAGGATTCATGTGGAAGTGTTGCTTCAGTGATTGTCTATAGTTGTTCCTGTCACTTGGGGGGACATGTCTGCTGGTGGGAACCTCATAAGAACTAGAACCAATCATTACAAGCCAAGATAACCAAGCTTCGCTTGGAAGGTAGCATTAGCCGAGCATTAGCCCATTAGCGAGCTGGCTATTGCTAACTTGGTGCATATACAACAGGCTGCTTATTCACAGAGTGATCAGTTTCCTACATTTTGAAGTACATCTTACACAATGTCCACGCCGTTCTCTAAGGACGTTTGCATAACGTGATTTCATTCGCTGACTGCCATGCTGGAGCATGACAGTTAGCGAATGAAATGAATGTGACTTGACTGGCTGATGTCAGTGCTGGTGCTTCAGAAGTTAAATTTCTCTCAGCTTTCAGCACAAGCATGGACAGGTTAAAAATTGATATAGCTTTCAAGTCAGAAAAATGAAGCCAGTGTCGTAAAAAAAGGATTCTAAATGAAGGACCCCAGATGGCGATAGCTGTGGTTAAGGCTGTTCGATATAACGATATATATCGGATGACGATATAAAAACGTCATTTCATTTTGCGCTATCGTTTGTTTCATGGTGTCGCAAAATAAACTGTTTACGGCAATATTTTTTCATCGTTTTGATGGTCACTGTAGCGGCTATATTAATTTCTTAAAGTTCTCTCTTTCTCTTATATTTAATATAACCACACTACGGGCGGACAAGCGCCAGTTTTTAATGGGTTGTCGTTAGCAACAACGACAGTAAAACCATCGCATGTCCGCTTGTTTATTTTCCACATAAACCTTTCACAATAAAGCTCAAGATCCTGTTGAGACTTTTCAAAATAAACGGAATCACTTGAAAGAGGATGCAGCGTATTGATGGATGAGAAGCAAAAAAAGAGCCGCCAGGTGCTAAAAAATAAACCTTAAGACTCAAACGTTAGAACAGGCTTTTCCCCGCAGCACGCCGTGTAATAAATACTCAAAGAAAACAGCGGCCGTTACAACTTATGTCTAAAGATGTATAGTTTCATACATCGGTTAAAACACTCGACTCCAGGTACACGACGCCCAGCTGGAAACACTTCAATTACCCGAGATTCACAGAATTTACAGAAAATATAAAATTTTTTGTGATTTATATCGTTATCGGGACGATAGATGTTTTATATCGGGATATGAGATTTTGGTCATATCGCACAGCCCTAGCTGTGGTTGCAAAAAGACTTCCAGGGCTATTTATAGAAAACAACTTTCTGTCTTGACCTCTAAAGACATTCAGTTGGTCAGTCATTTTTTTCAGTAACTCATTTTGGAAGAAGTTACATGCTCCAATTTGTCACTGTATTGATATATAACTGGGCTCTAGACTAACTTTTTGCCACGGTTGCACTGGTGCACCTAACTTTTTTTCTTAGGCGCACCAGCACAAATGTTAGGTGTAAATGATTAACTAACAATCTTGTGCTTGTGCTTAAAGTGCTTTGGCACTCTTTGGCAATATTTTAGACAATGTTAAATTTAATCATCACATCGGCCTCTCCTGACGACCTGTTTGCTGCTACCTGCTGCTGAAAGGCCGTGGGGAGAGGGGACACTTGGGCAGCGCATTTACCACGACATATAATGTGTTTTCTGGATACACTGTGCTTTTTCAGCATTCAAAGATTGATGGCTCTGTGTCAGAGCACTGCCTATGAATTTCAGACAGATCAGGCCTTAACTTAACAAAAAAGTTATCAATCGTTCTTTTCAATAGAATCAATAGTTTCTTTTCAGGCAGTGAATTTCGGTTGGAAAGACACAAAACCTGCAGCTCAGAATCTAGCGCAAAAAAGGCGTAAAGACAGCGCAGACCCGACGCATCAGAATCAGTGAGCTGTCGGCTTTCAGCCCCAACGGCGTGTCAGTCTACGTGCCGTCAGGTGAGAAAGCTGAGAAAGAGAAAGCTGATTTTGATGCGTCGGGTCCGCTCTGTGTGTCTTTGTGCGGAATCCGTGTACCTGCTCTCATTTACTGTTTGGTGGTTGTTGAAATAGTTTTGTGAGCTTTAACCTGAGATTCTGGGGTTCCTGGCAAAATACATTTATATTTAAAAGTCGATTCAGGATTTAATGAATCGATATCGCTTTATTCAAGCTCACCTCTCTAAATCCACCTGCACTTTCAACTGGACCACGGCCAATCAGAGAGGTCCCGCCCCTGACTATCTCTGATTGGTTTAGACCACGATAGGGGCATAATGTGTGTCTGCTGTTGACCACACAGAGACTTTCAGAATTGCAGAGACTTTTTTTTTGTTACTCGAACAGTTGGTCGCACCGGTGCGACCTAAGATTGTTTTTTAGTCGCACCATTGAAAAATTTGGTCACATTTGCGACCAAATTGGTTGCACTCTAGAGTCCCGTATAACAAAATTTAGAGCCAAAATGAGCCAAATGTCTTTTTATGACATTTGTATAAAAGATATATTTGGGCGTTTGGATAAAAGCTTTTCTTCAGTCTAGAGGGAGGATGTGTAATGCCTTCCAGAGGGCAACCATGTAAGAAAATGAGAAGCATCGTTGATGATGTCTTTGACCTAATGTACATATGCTCAACTGAAAATAGCTGAGTGTTGATGGCCATCTGTGCTGATTTATTCAATTTCAATTCAATTCAATTTTATTTATATAATGCCAAATCACAACAAAAGTCGCCTCAAGGCACTTCATAGATATTATGATCATAGATTTATTAACTCTCTCAAAAGCCTTTTTGTTTGTATGCCTGCTGCGCTGATGCTAACAACTGTTTTGACAGATTAGCTTTCCTCAGTGTCTCAATTAGTGCCACTTCTGCGCCTTCTTCACCAGACTGGTTGTGTTTATAATTCATGTGAGGTTCTGGAACATGTGTGCTAAAAAAATTAAAGTTGAATAGTCTCCAAACAGTTTCTCCACCTATGTTTAATGGAACAGGTTCCTAGAATAGAACAGAATAGAATTCAACTTTATTGTCATTGCACATGTCATAAGTACAAGGCAACGAAATGCAGTTTGCATCCATCCAGAAAGCGCTTTAGTAATAATATAGGTATATTACAAGATATGGATCTATTATAGGTATGTTACAATGTACGTGGTGTGAAGCTATGTTATGAATATGCTATAAGTATGTATAGGCTGCAGTCAGTGTACAAGCTATGTACAGGCTATGAACAGGATATAAATATGGTTAAAAATATGAGACTATACAGATTGTAGATATACAATTGTAAGTATTAATAAACAGTTGTAAACAGACCAGAACAGAACTATAATTATTGTATTGTACAGAATGATTGTCTATACAGAAATAGTTCTGTATAGGTTCCTATTTCTGTCACCTGAAGCTAGTGATCAGTTCTTTTGCTTTGGAGGTATTGAATGCCAGGTTATTGATGAAGCCCCACTCTGATAGTTTGCAGAGTTCATTCCTGTTGGCAGAATTGTTATCATTATATATTAATCCAATGACATTGGTACCATGTCCAGTCTTGATGACTAAGTTGGTGCTGGGGTGGATGTGCAGTAGTAGGTGTACAGGGAGTAGCAAAGTGGGCTTAGCACACAGCCCCGGAAGAGTGTCAGAGTGGGGAACTCCCAACTCTGTGGTCCATTTGTTAAGAAATCCTTGACCCATCTGCATGCGTGCTCACTGTCACCAGTGTGCTGGGCATGACTGCGACTTTAAAACAGGGCTTCAGAAACCAATGGGCGACATCACAGTACTTATGTCCATGTTTTATATGGCTTATGATCCACATGTACAACTAACTACATGTTTGTTTAACTTACACTACTATCTTACTGTATGTTTACATGCTAACTTGCAAAAAAACAGTTTCTGAGGTTATTCCTTCTGTACCAAAATGCAGACCAACTGATAAATAACAAGTGTGGCTCAGAACTTGATCCCTGATGTGTTTTTGAGAAGAAAATTAGACACAAAGTCTAATGTTTCAGAAACATTTACACAAATATCAAGATCCCTATATGATGTGTTTGTGTGATCTCTGGGGATTCCCCTGACTTTGTCCTTTTTGTCCACTTAGTTAACTGTGCATTTGGAGTATTCATCTGCGGCTGTCAGGGGTTGCTGAGTGGATGTGGAGAAAAGGACTCAAACGCAGGACTCACGGTGAAGATGCAGGGTGTTTATTGTGAGGGACGAATGACGAAAACAGGAGATGGCTGACTGACTGAATAACTGAATGAACGGCTGACTGATCTGAACTTGGAAGGCAAACATGGGGCATAGACAGCAGTGACAACATTAATGACGCGACGCCGACCAGGAGAGAACTGAGGACTTAAATACACCGGCTGAACAATGACTGATAGGTGATGGTAAATGGCCTGTATTTATATAGCGCTTTACTAGTCCCTAAGGACCCCAAAGCGCTTTACACAACCAGTCATCCACCCATTCACACACACATTCACACACTGGTGATGGTAAGCTACATTGTAGCCACAGCCACCCTGGGGCGCACTGACAGAGAACTAGAACATAATGCACACAGAGTAACGTAACACAAAACAGGAAGTGGAACGTACAGAGGATAAACAGTGAACATGAACTGAAAATACTGGTCAACAACCCAGAAACCCTGACAGTGGCAGCCCCGTTGGGCATTGAAAACTGTGTGAAACAAGGGCAAGAAAAAAGTAATAATTTGGTGTCTCAACATTACTACTCCTAAAGCCTTTCATTTGTATTTGTGATTCCAGAAACTCATTTCAGTTTCTTAACCGGCAACATGAAAAGCTCAACCACAAGCTCACTTGTCAAACAATTAGGCCATAACAGATCTTAACATGCAATCCAAGCATTCAAATGACAGGGTGTCTTTCACTCACTTTCTCTGTATGTGAGTGTAGAGGTTTGTGTGTTTGTGTGGCGCGCCAATCAGACACAAACAGTAACAATCTCAGATTAACATTAATGCAGGGCTTTACTGTGAAATCTGACAAATCACAGAGCCGGATTATGGGCTAGACCAACATTTGCTGGAGTGTGTTTCCAAGCTAGCTCATCTCAGCTGACCCAATGTTGATTGTAGTTATTAGTACCAGTGCAATACTTTAGAGTCCCTTAGCTATGAGTCATCTTCCTGGGCTTAAAGTGAAAGCCAGATGATTGACAAATAAAAAATTGCAGGAATCATATCCAGACTGAGGACTTATGGGAGATTCTGCTCTTACATGAACCTGAGATGGAGGCCGGTGGAGACCACAAACAATATAAAGATACCCTGAGATTTTTTTTCTTTTCACATGAAAAGTCGAAGAATGTCAGTCCCTGTTAGATTAAATATTACAAGTAACAACTGACTTCTTGCAGCAGTTTAAAAGCAACTTCAACCTCACTAATAATAAAGTTATGAGTTTGAAAATGACACTCAGGGCTCCTCCCACGACGTTCAAACAATAAATGTAATAAACGATACATCAATCATTCAATCAATAATAAGAACAATCCTTTTTGCACCAACATATGTGATAGGTATGAAAGAAAATATAAAATATTATTGGCTGACTTTACAGCCAAATCCAAGAACAGTTGTCTCATATAAACTATTAAAGCACAGAGTGCAGCTTTGGAACAGCGCATACAGACCGTGTAGCAGTAAAATCTTCACTTTTGCATCCCTCCCTGCATGCACAAGACGAGCGTGAAAGGAAATCACGGCGGGAGAGGTGGAAGTTAAAGAGACGATGGCGAGTGCGCACAATTAGCTAAAAGAGCAGACACGTCTCCTCCGCTTATGATGTTTGGAAAATAAAATAAAATAAAATAAAAGGAAGATAAAAATGTGTTTAGGGGGCGTTTACTTACCCCGGGAAATTGTATGTGTGCGGAAAATAGTTAAACCGGTTCGTTAGTTTTGTCTTCCTCCGGGTTCCTCTCCATTTGTGCGCGAGAGGACTGCGAAATGCGAAAGTGTCGCTCTTCTGTTCGTCTGCCTGCCCCCCCAATTCTCTTTCTCCCGTCTTCGCACGCGCGCACACCTTCCCTCCGCCCGTTTCCAGATGTGTCACGCGCTGCTGAGAATCACAGCTCAACAGCCTGATTATGAAAAGCGTGGCCGCGCGGCATGGTAATCCAGATTAACCACAGAGTTCTGCGGTCCTAACAGACACTCGCACAAACTCACCCACGCACACACGCACGCTGGCACAGTGTGTGTCTAGTAATCGTCTAATTGTATCCTACACACCACAGGGTGACAGCTGAAGTACACCCTGAGGGTTGAATACCGTTACACAGCCTACTGCATTAAATTCCGTTACTCGTCTTATCGATCAAAAGTACCATAATCAGCAGAACACACTGATACTGGAATGTGCGATTTTTAAAAAGAGTATGTTTAGCTTGAGTGAAATGCCAGAGAAGACTTTTATGCGATGCTAAAAAAGAAAGAATAAATACGGCTCCCTTCTTCTGTGCAGTTTGGCCTACATAAAACACAATATGAGCCCTAGAAATGACAACGTGAGGAATGGGGCAGACTGGCCTGCAGGCTGCAGCTGGGGTAAGAGACAGTAACCCCCATCCATCACTGCCTGGAGGAGGAGACTCAGTGAAGAGCTACAGCCTGTGTACAGTTTGGTCATTTTCATGGTTCTGTTTTACTTTAACTCTGCTCTGTTGGTATTATGGCGTTACACGTTTTGTTTAACTTGTTGGTGTTAACATATGAGCAGTGAGTGGAGTCATGGAACCAGAGGGTCCTTAAATAGTCCTGAAAGGGTTTGTTTTTGCTCCTGTGAGAACTTAAAAGATTCCTTGAATTAAATATATGTCCTTAGTCACTGTCATTTTTCTGGTGCGCTTGTCATTGCTGCAGCACATTCAGTTTGCAGAGGTTGTCCAGCTCCTCCAGGATGGCACATCTATGCATTTCATTGCAAGAACGTTTGCTGTAGCTCTCAGCACAGTCTCGAGAGCGTGGAGGAGATTCCAGGAGATGGGTGATTACACAAAGGTGAGGTGAAGGCTGTTAGAAGGGCTTCAACCCAGCTGCAGGACTGGGATTGGCTTCTTTGTGCGAGGAAGAAGAGGAGGAGCACTGCCAGAGCCTTACAGAGTAACCTCCAGTGGTCTACTTGTGCATATTTCTGACCAAACTGGCACGATGTCCTGATATCCTTTATTAGGACCTGTGATCACACCACAGTGCTGTGCAGCTCCATTGGCATTTGCATGTGAACAAAAGAAGTAACTACTCCTCAGACTTTCTGTCAGACCATAAATTGGTGTTTTTTTATTGCACTGTGAAGCTTGAGCATTAGTTCTCTTTAGCAGTGTCATTTTCTAAAGACTCTCTAATGGCCACTTGAGCTTTCAAACACAGAGTGAAAGCAGCATGCTAGATCAGCGTCTCCAGCAGGAGGCACAGGACTGAAAGCGGGTCACCAACTTGGCAGCTGGCACAGCATATAATTACTGTACTGTAGATGTTAGACCCCCCAAAGTAGAACACTATGAAGTGCATTGGGTCAAAAATAAAAAGCTTCATAATAAGTGTATTTACGAAGTGTGCAGATTTTGTGACATTTTCAAACACAGACCAGGTGGAAGCTTGCCTCAAAGTAAATCTAATCATGCAGTATGGTAAAGCATAGCTTTAAGGTATTAAACATACTTTAAGGTTTTCCCCTATTTATTTAAAATTTTGTTAAATTTTTCTGTTTAATGCTATTTCCTGGAAGAACACTCTTTTAAGCTTTCTGGTGCAGAGCTTCTTTTCATCACATTATCATATTAACCTTCAGATATTGAATCTCAGATAAAGAACTGAGTCCCTTAAAAAGACAATCGCTGTGGTGGAGTTATGCAATCTCCACCACAGCAGCTGCATAATGGAAATAGTTCATGTAGGCAGTATTCACAGGAAAAAGTAAAGAAAAGTCGTATCTCATAGCATATATCTCTGCCGAGCAACACAAGAATATATAAACGTGCTTTTCATAACATTTGGTTGCACAGGCCACGATGAGCTCGCCGCCACGGTAACCCAAGTGACGTATTTTATTCTCATTAGTTTAAATGCTCATTTCTAACATCTTATTTCTTTTTTTTTTCACAGTTGCATAACTGCTCTAATATGACCTGGTTAAAGAACCAGATAGCTTCACATTATATTCTTTTATTTATACATAATAAGTAAAAAACCGCTCATCACATTCCTCCTTTAAAAAAAAAAAGTAATTCTTCTTCATATTCTCCACGGCTCTGTCTACCTCGGTATGTTACTTTAATTGCTGCTTTACATAAGAATGAAATCCCAGTCTGTTTGCATGAGCTATTTTTAGAGTGCAGCCATGAAAGGCCAGTATTTTAACATATCTGCCTGGCATATGGTATTAGGATAATTACGCTGGTATTTCTTCAGTACGTGGGTTTGTGAAATCAAAAATGAGCGCTCAGGCCCCGGGGGCTTCATCGCCCCAGCTAACCCCTGCTCAGTCCCTGTCTTTCTCCGTGTCTGCCGTGTGAGTGACACATATCTTGCCATCTGTTGACATGTGCAGCTGTTCAAAAATAGCCCCTCTACCAGAAGCTTCCGTAAGTGGCCTGCAGATCAGCAGAGAGGGCTCCTGTCCCACGTCCATGCAGGTTGTTTTGACTCTACAATGACCACGTGTACTCTAAAACCACTGCAAGTTCATTTCTTTTGTTCATTTTTTTAACCCCTCTGTTCATCTGGGGTTTTTGTTCTTTGATCATTTCCTGATCCAGAGTGGCTGCTTGAAGTGCTGCAACCAAAGCTGGAAATGGAGCCCGTTTCTGACCAGTTCATGCAATTCCACCCCATCCATGGTACCAATGTTCGACTGGACCACTCGGGAACCCAGGCCACAAGAGTAGAGAGCTTTGCCAACGGAGTTTGTTTTAGCAAATGCCCCCTGAAGCCTGGAGAGATTTTTCTAATAGAGATTGAAGATAAGGAGCTGGGATGGTGTGGCCACCTCCGGATCGGTCTGACTGCCAGGGACCCCAGGAGCTTAGAGGTGGTACCTGAATACTCCATTCCAAACTTGACAGATTTAGGGGACAGCTGGATATTTGCTATCACGCGCAACCATAACAAGATCGTCGAGGAGGCTGAGGTCCTAGAGCCCAGGCAGGGAGAACTGGTCGGGGGACGGAGGCTTGGGCGAGGGGAGGAAGAAGACGGGGCTGGAGATCAGGCAGATGAACGAACGGCCAGGAACAGAAAACCAAAGACTTTCTTCACCGACACCCACTTGTACATCGAGAATGTTCGAATTCCCAGAGATAAGCTGGTTGGTCGGAGCCGGCCCGGGCGCTACAGTCACATTTTAGACGACTTGTATAAAACCAACGCCCTGCCTCCCACAGCCAGACGCAGCAGGATAGGAGTACTATATGTGCCTAGAGGAGAAGGCCTGGCTGACATGCACATAGTCATTAATGGGGAGGACATGGGAGCTTCTGCAAAGAGAATCTCTACTGCGGGGCCTCTCTATGCTGTGGTGGATGTATTTGCTGCTACCAAGTGTGTTCGGATTGTCCAGGTGGAGTATGGATGTGAGTGTAGGAATGATTTTGAGATAATAGGATGCAAGGCACAGACATTGATTAGCACTAAAAAAAGATACAACACAGCTACAAAGGAGTCATTGTGTACACGCTCCTTTATTAACATCTTTGTGGTCATCTTCACAGTCACTTTGCATTTCTCTGTAGTTATTTAATCTCTTTGTAGTTGTCTGGCATCTCTTTGCAGTCTGTTGTGTCAAGTTTTTGTCATTTTGAGTCTCTGTGTTGTTGTGTTTGTGTCTGCTTATAATTTTTATCTTCTCTTAGTCAGATTATGGCTGTTTTTAGCCTCTTTTGGACTTTTTGCATCTCTTTGTGTTCATGTTGTGTCTTGTCGTGATTGTTCTCTGCATCCAAAGGGTCGTCACCTTTTTGTCATGTTGGGCTTCACTATGGTAATTTGACCATCCATCAAATATTAATGACTGTTTAATAATTTCAGTTGCTCAGGCTCAGGGACAGCTGGGCAGTTTGCATGTTTAGAAATTCTTTAGTGCTTTTTATTCATCTCTTATTTTCTCCATTGCCTTTAATCTGCTAAAACACTTTGTATTTTTTGTCATTTTCCTCTTCTCTTTTCTGTCACTCCAGTCTCATCCTTGCAGACACTGTGTAGGAAGGCCATCCAGAAGCACATTGTTCACAGGATGGCCATTGACTGGCTCGAGCTGCCAGAGGCACTCAAACACTACTGCAAGTATGAATGAAGGACACATGGACACGTGGATATCACTTAAGTGCTAGGTCCCATCAAGAATTTGATATTTATTTGGATGACATTTATAAATTATAGCGTTACACTCTTTTCACTTGGAGCTGACATGAATTGTTTGAGATGACAAGATCAAAGTAAATTTAAATAGTTTGTTATGTGTCTGTTTGATTGATTAGTTTTAATGTTTGCATCACAGGGAGCATCGGTGTGTCACACATCGCTGTGTCTGTAATGAATAAAGTTGTTCCAGCTGCGGTGCAGCTGCTTGCAAGCAGAGGGTTAAATTCATGTGATGATCTGGTCACACGGAGTCATTTCCACATTCATGTTCACGTTTCACCATTTTTTTTTCTGACTCCATGGATGAACCAGTGTTGTGTCTACACATAATACAGAACTTAGCAAAGAATTCATTTTAAATTGTATGTTTAGACTTTGTCATTAGTAGCCTTTCAGAGGAAAAAAAAACTATGGCAGATAAACAGTAGTTATAAGTAATGTCCTTATGAAGTAGGAGAAATCCAGCAAAGACCCTGTAGCAAGGCACAGGGCCTACTCATAATGAATATGTTGCCCCAACCTAGTTAATTTAACTGCACTTTACTTCAATTTTTTTTTCTTCAATGAGTTTTTGAAGCCTCGTCAGAAATGGTCTCAGTGGAAACTTGTCAACAATCTGTTTTTGCCTTATATATTTCCATGTTTGCACAAGTTCCAATAAGATGACTGCAATTATTCCCCAGTTTCCCAGCAAACTAAAAAAAAAAAAAATGAAGGGTTGCTTGATACTTTTTGCACTGAACTGTGATTTTCAGATTTACATATTTCAGAATAACAATCAATCTCCTTGTAAAGTTAAAACGAGTCTGGCTGTGGTGGAAAGTTATAATTAAATCAATCTTCTTAGTTCTTCTTCATCTGCCTCCATAACCCTCTGCATGTCCTCCTTCACTACATCCATGAATAAGGCTGTAATTGAATTTTAAAAAAGTATCACGTGGTTCCAATTGAAAATATGATGCTTCATTTCCGGTACGTTATGTTGGTTAATGTTTGCTCAGCCCATCAAACACATAAATTAGAGATAACACATCTGTTTCAGTCCGACATCAGACTCGGAGTAACACGACCTCCACCTGTGCGTCTGCTGTCAGACACTGACATCTAGTGGCCGTGGTAATAACGGCAGTGGGCGGAGCTCCCGTTAAATCCTAAGCCAGGATCACGTCACACGAGAGGAGGGGAAACCGGAGACGTTCCGTAATCGCTCCCAAACTGAGGAAGAAACACCGAGCAAGCTTAGAAGAGAGAATTTTCCCTTCAGCTAATCTATTTAGACCAAATATCATGTCCTTCTGTCAGTTTTTCGGCGGTGAGATCTACAAGGATCATTTTAAACCAGGTGAGCAGCAGGCGGTCCCGTTATTCGGTAAACGGTGATGTGATGTAACCTCCCCTGGACTGTAGTATATAAGTAAGGATGAAAATGAACTTTGAGGCATCATGTGACTGTAAAATTAAGTAAATCCTGTGCAGCATCGCAGTGGCAGGATACAGGATGTACTGTGGCAAAATCTGGGTACATTTATAAAAATAAATGTAGCTGGATTTTACCAGGATCACAATAGAATAAAGCTGCTGTAATAGTAAAAACAAAGCAGTGATACAGCTTTAGAATCCAATCAAGTATTTAGCTACAGCTATTAAAGGGTGGTATGTTCAAACGATTTCTTCAGATGTTGTCATGGCACTTGGAGGAATTTTTGTAGCACACAGATTTTAGTTTTTGTTAATGAGCAAACAAACTGTAGAATATGGAGCAATGCTGGAAGGATTTTAGCCCAAAAAAAGTGCAAAAAAACAGCACGATCTCAGCTATTCAGAAAACAAAATAAACCCAGTTCTCTCTAACTACTTAAACATCTTTAGATTATATTGAATGTCTTTTTGCAGGTTGGAAATAAATAAAGGCACCAAAGCTTTTTTTGCATGTCCCCCTGCAGGAGTGTATGTGTGCTCCAAATGTAACCATCCGCTCTTCTCCAGTCGGTCCAAGTTTGCTCACTCGTCTCCCTGGCCGGCTTTCACAGAGACCATCAGGGAGGACAGTGTAACCAAGATGATGGAGACCCTCACCGCCTACAAGGTCCGAGTCACAACCAAGCAAAGTGTGCATTGCAGCAACAAAAATCATAATTACAGTCACCTGTTGGTTCCAACGGGAGGTTTGTGCACTCTGGTGTTGTGTGTACACAGGTCCTGTGCGGCAAGTGTGGCAATGGACTAGGCCACGAGTTTGTAAATGACGGTCCAGAGGAGGGAATATCGCGTTTTTGAATATTCAGCCACTCGCTCAAGTTTGTCCCCAGAAAAGGTAGAGAACTGTGTTTACTGCTGTTTTATAACAAGTTAACCTTGGAAAATCCATGCATGCAGGCAGAAAAGGTCACTTCACCTATATTATAAAACCTGCTTCTTAGCAATAATGCTTTGTTAAGCTGTGAAATGAATACTCCCTGTTAAAAGTTTTAATTGGTAGCTGTTTCTCTTAAAAGCAGAAAATAATAAGCGTTGTCCACAATGAGGTCAGTTGATTCTCTCACATATGAAACAATCCTTTCTTGCAAAAACCACTCACCACTGGTGATTCAGGCTCGATAAGCATTAGGAAAAAGAATCAACTGTACACTTACTTGACAATATAGCTATTAGAAGAATATAGTGGATTTAAAGTACAATATTATTGAATCTGAAATGAACTGAGGTAGCAAATGCTGTTCCGGTTCTCTCGTCTAATAACTCGTGTGTCCTGATGTTGCTCCACAAAGTGCTCGATGTTTGAGATTTGACTGGTAGCTTCCTGTAAGAGTGAATCAGCATTTTTCAGATTTAGCCTCACATGCAATCAAACAACAGCAAGTGTGTTTCTCTTCTCTGTCCAAGGTAAGGACAAGCAGTAAAGAGCGAGTGAAGTGTTTCGTGTCCAGCTGCTGTACCTGCTGCTCGGCTCGAATCCGGCGAACAGGTTGGGTCGGTGGGTGACGTGGATGGGAGAAAGGCCCCGGAGGGACGTCCTGTCCACTGAAGAATCTTTGACCGGGCCTGTGACGCCGAGCTCGGACCGCATCTCTGCAAATATTCCTTTACAAGATGGTTCAAATATTTTGAACACCTCATATTTAATGTGCATTTAGTCATTTACTCTCCTCAGCTGAAACACGTTGATGTGAGTAGACACACTTGAAAGCAGTTTCACTTCCAAAGACTGCTGTCTATTTAAAAATATCGACTATGCACCAAAGTCCAGATAGTCTGCCTGCTGTTGTGTTACTTGAAATTCATGCAGTAGCAAACAAATCATGACTCAGCTGATTTGTTCTTCCAGTTTCCAGTGTTTTGTTGCTTATGCGAAGGAAAAACCAAACAATAAATTATATTTGATAGAGTCCGTCTTTGTCTTTAAAGATGCATTTGCAGCACTTAACATAGCTACATTAGGGATGAACTTGCTTATTTAAATTTACCTTCAAAGTGGTAGAGCTGTCATTCTTTAGATTGAGCTCTAGATGGCGATATTGTCCTTTCACATGACATTCACTGTTTTCCACAAGTGAGGATTCCCTACATTTGCCCCTATATGATGCAAACGGTGTACTGTATGCTTTGGTATACTGCCTACACGTGTGATTGATGCACAGGCAGAAATCTGTGTGTGTGTTTGTGGGAGTTCTCTGGCATTAATTCCTTCAGCTGGGGCTTAGGTGCTCTCTGAGGCCCAGCTGCAGGCCATATTCTCTGGGTTCCGGGGGTTGGCAAAGACCCTGAGGTTTAGAGGAGTAGCTCGGCCGCCTGGTGAGAGATTGAGGGCTATCATTACAAAGGAAGTAAACATACACCCTCGTGCACACAAAGCTCGACAAACGTGTCAGTCGCCACCCTCTCTCGTCCATGTCACAGACTTGTATTACCTCAAAGAGATGTATTATTTTTTTCCCACCTAATTGCTGTCACATGCATCGACTCGCTTTCTTTTTTTTCCTATGTGCAAAAACATGGAGCTGTACATGCCAAAACACACACAGAACACACACACTGAACTCCATTTTATTGGTCTCACCACAGACAAGTTAAGTTTAAAGCCTATTTTCTTTCCAAACATCACTTCTTGTAGTGTGCAATTACGAGAGGTCATCATAACATTGGGAGATGTCGATGAACTCTCACCGTCCGCAGCTTGAATATTCAGCTGCAAACATTCCATCCGACTTCACGTGTTCGCGCTGCCAAAGGTATTCAAATGCATTCAGGCCTCAGAGTGGCAGAGAAGCCTGACCTTGCACCGAGGTTGTTACGGCTGAGTGAATTTCCTCTTGTGTTGTCTTGGCAGGCAGACACTCAGCTTATTCTTTCAACATAACTTAGCTTATTTGGTGGATGTTTTTACCCAAGATGCCGCACTGCACAGCATTTTGAGCAGAGGTGGTCCCGCTAGGAGTTAAACCCATAACTCTTGGCAGTGGTTGTCATGCTCTGCCTCTGGTATACTGTACAGCCCTGTAGGATAAGGTAAAAGCAGATACATCTAGGGGACTGTGATTACGACATCAGATAGCCGAGATGAAGTCTGTAATTACAGAGAAAGGAGCCCCATGGATCATCTTTGCTGTTATATTCCACGAGGCTGTGACATGTGGTTCATTCCTGTCATGATTGACTTCTTTCTTATGCACTCTTTGTACCTCAACGAGTCATTCATATTATGCAGAAATTTGCTCGTATTTCCCACAATAGTTTTCCATAAAAATCTTAAGGGACTAACTCTTTCCAGTTTGGTCTGGGCATCATCTTTTTCTTTCCTTATTCATTGTCATCTTTAAACACTAGGTGGCATCAACCACCATAGACATCATCCATTTATGGTTAGTGAAGTCCTGTTATGTGTTAGCATTTCAGTGTTTTGGAAGCCTATGTGACGATCTTTGAAAGAAGCTTGCTACACCCTTGCTGACTAACAACTTGTGCTTGAGGAGTCTACCCTTGCTGGCTGTTGAAAAGAATAAAGCGCCTTTTTCGTAATCAAATCTGGAAGGTACCCATCTGTTCTGCTATCCATGATGCTAACATGGAATAACAGTGATAGCATGCTAATGTTTCCTGGGGGTCACTACGGTCAGCAGCTATTGCTCAAAATCTTTTATGTTCTTAAACTGCGTCCGCATCCCATTGGATTACTAATGCTGGTGTCAGTACTAATGCTAGGTGTCAGAAAGGAGCCCCCCAAGAGGAGTATCCAGGCTAACGTTGTTAGCTAACAACGTTGTTAGCTACTGAGCATGTTGTTTCACAGATAAATTTGCTCCTCGCTAACCACATGCAGTTCAAAATGCCAAAATAGCGAAGCCAGAAACGCTCATCTCAAGGCTTTAAAATAGGACTTCACACACAATTCAGTTAATAGTGGAACACTACATCCTTCTTACTCTTATTCACAACAATTAAGAGGACTAGCCTGCAGCACTTTTTCGTTTCACTCATGTATATGCTGCTGTATATATTCAGATGAGAAAAACTTTGGTTGTTTATAAAAATTCACAACAGAAAGATACATGTGACAGTGATTCATCATCTTTGCAAGCTACATATAGCCTGTAAGCCTTGGATTGATGTTGACGTGAAATTACTGTTTCACGTCAATTACTTATTATACAATTACTTGATATAGAGATGTTATTAATTGCTGTATGTGTGGTTATGTTTGTGCAAGTTTCGTCCAGAAATTTTGGCCAACACATTAAGAAGATTCAAACAGACATACATACTTATTAAATTGCAATGCCAATGCTAGCTATCTTGATAACATCCATAGGTTTTTATCAGGCATTGATGTTACATCTGCCATTTTTTTTGTTACTTTGTGTTTAATTGCCATCTTCACTTGTTTCAGTTTAGTTTCTTGGTCAGAGGCTTTAAAAATCTCAGATGTTTACAAAATGTGTTGCAGTCAAATGCTGCAATTGTCATTTCCACTGAGTGCCAAACTTTCCATTTTTTGAGATACACTACACTGGTCAAAATATAAAGTGTACTAAATAAAAGTGCGGCAACAGAAGGGTCTGATTTGAGACATAATAACCATTTTAATATTAGACGCAATGCTACATTTGGTAATTGGCCATGAAAATCTAAACAGAAAGAAACAGTTTCACCTCTTGTTGTTTATGGAAAAAAAAATGTCATCATATATATTTCTTTTAATTTATGTTGGCGTTTTCTGCAATATGACTAAACATGTCTGTTTTCTAATGGCACTATATCATCTAATTTTGCCCTCAGGAAAAAGATTTGCTTCACAAAGGCCTGTGCTTACATGTTTTACAAGGATTTTTCTATTAAAAGTTGGCATCTGTAAATGTTCATAACACTACTGTCAGTGATCTGAAGTTATATCTCGCAGGAAACCAAACAAAGTTGCACACCTCTAAACCACAAATATGATAACTACCTTTCTGGTCTGAACATCTTTGCACGTCATAAAAGGCTTCCACTTGGCATGTTGTGCACAGCTACTTGATAGATAATTCAGCAATAATTGATCTTCTCATAGCTATCATTAACTTTAGCATGACTCATACGCATCAAGCTGCATTTGGGTTTCACCACTGATGAAATGAAAGACGCAAAACAGAAACAGAGTGCTTTCTCAATGAGGTGTGTGGACGTAGGACGTCTGCGGGTTAATGGCGACTCTCTCCGAAGGGCAGACATCACGCTGTTGTTGCAAAGGCGCCGCATTAACCTGGCTGCCCTGAAACATTTTAAGATCGAGCTAATGTTTGATCCAGTGAGAAAAAACATTTCTGTACTGGTGTGAAGAAGCTCAAATATATGTTACCTGTGCAGTGTTGTAAAAAAAAGAAAGGGTATTCAAAGAACTACACCTTTTCTTCCCCGGCCGTACAGATGAATCTTTCATTACAAACGGGGAGTTTATGGAGGGCTCTCCTACCACAGCTTAATTGAAAGGGTAAATGAATCCAAATTAGTGTATTTTATAAAAGAAAATGTTCTGGTCTACAAAACAAACACTTTTCAGACATTCTGCACAGCACTTTGGAGAAACCTAATGGAAAAAACCTTTGTTCTCCAATTTTTCCCAAAGCAGTAAATCCCAAGGGTATTTCCGAATAGACGACTTTTCACATTCATAGGTACTATTTTCTTTGGGTTTCTAGCCCACGGGCTCCAGATCAGATAAGATGATTATTCAAAATTGTCCCATCAGTCATCGCTGCCCCTGAGCCAAAAAACAGGTGGATGACATCATGGTTATTAGGGCATATTA
The DNA here is from genome assembly GCF_057381915.1 of Diplotaxodon limnothrissa. Lineage (NCBI taxonomy): Eukaryota > Metazoa > Chordata > Actinopteri > Cichliformes > Cichlidae > Diplotaxodon > Diplotaxodon limnothrissa. The sequence goes on along the minus strand of NC_140603.1, from coordinate 11,935,680 downwards.
GAGCCACTTGCTGAGCCAAAACACACACAAACGCCGAGACGCACATGCATACCCACATATCAGTTTTGCTATGGGACGGTGAAACTCTGTTGTCTCGATCTAGATAAAGAGTTAGATTTAACCGTTATATATTCAGCAGAAATGCCTCCTCCATAGGGGCGACTGTTAGACGACAAACAATTACCTGTACCTGCATCGCGGTATGTTTATCCTTCCTATTAGGAAGGCATTTTAAAATGGAGTATGTGAGCAGGAATGACTTGATGGTGCAGTTTAGTGTTGTGTTTTATTGTAATATTTTATTCTTGTAATTATGTCCATGTCATGATATATTGCATGGTCAGAGACTTTGCCTTAACGCCTTACTTTGAATGTACCAGAAGTCAAAGTACGAGTTTTGGTGGTAACAACTTGCTCAGTAGATGGGAAAACCCCCAATGAGAGATAGCATTTCTATCAGTTTGCTAATATGTGGTATATATGTGCTAAATGGTGCAGCCATATTGGACTCCCACACTATGAATCTATTTGAGATGCCAACAAAAATAACTCATTATAATTTTTGATATATTATATATGAAGCTTTAAATCTCAAACACATGTGCATGCTAGCAAAAATGTCACGATTCTGTATTTGTTTCATACTTTTTAAATAATATCTATTATATGTTTATCTTTTTTTGGTCTGTCGATGCTGTTTTTTGTTTTTTCGGTTGCTTTTGCAGTCTGTAGGTAGAAAGTCTTCAGAGCGCTCTATGCAGTCCTGTGAATTCAGTAGCTTGTAGAACCACCTTTACCAGCAATAACATTTTCTTAGTTTATCAGTCTCTCACATCATTGCGAAGTATAGTCTTTAGACTTTTCTTTTTATGCTCATTTTTATCCTGCATATATACAGAATTTTGCCATACTGTGCACTGTTTACATGCTAAAAAATGGAACAAAAAACAAACATCACATCACTTAATTGAGGCTTGCTGGCATTCATTTGTGCACAGCTCTCTGAAGGTCCCACCACAATAATTCAGTCAGGTTGAGGTCTGGAGTTTCGCTGGACCATTGCAGCACTTTGATTCTTTTCTTTTTCAAATGAATTAGCTGGGATGTTTGCTCCTGGGAAGATTCACAGCTGTCTTGAATGCCTATTTCTTTCTCACTGAAGAATGGCAGACTTTCAGATTCTTTTGGCGGTGGTCTTATAACGGTTGCTCACTCACTGTTATTCCTCCCTGACGTTGTGTTAACACGCAGCTGGAAGCTCGAGACCAGCAAACTGCCAAAATGTCTGCTTTTATAGAGGTGCTCTCATTTGCTAATGATCACTCAATCAAATGCATTTCATTAGCAGCACTTGGCTGCTCCTTATCCTCTTAATTCCTAAGGAAGCAGAAAGGCTGTGTTTAGGTTTTTTTACAGGTCTTCTTAGTGTCTCTTTCGCCTTTCTGCACTTGTTTGTATAGTTATAAACTATTTTTTACCCCCTTCTTGTGTACTAAAGAAAGTTTGAAGAAAAAATATTTTGCTTTTTTCTACAAAAATAGATGCCTTGAAGGGTTACTCCAACAATGCAGTGTCACTTCTATATTGCCATCTGAGTCACAAAGACTTTGAGACTGAGATGCACACTTTTTTCTTTTCTTCCTTCTTTTTTTTGTGTTTTTTTTGTGTTTTTGTTAGTGCAACTCTACCTTCATGGACATGCTATGTCTGAAAGTAAATACCCTTGTGCTTCAGGCGCCACACCTAAAGTTTGGAGCATCATCAAAGACATTTCAAAGCGTCATGCCAAATCTGTTATAACCTCATCCCGATGGTCATTTGACTTTACAAAGTGTTTTCGCAGTCTGAATAGTACTCATAATGATGAGTAAACCAACCTACTTGTGTAAAATTGGTAGAGCCTCTAATTGGCTCTGGTGCATTTATGCAACATTTCACTTCAAACGCACAACCTGATGGTGTTCTCCATGGCTCCCCTGATAGCCATTTAATGATGTAAATCAAGGTAAAACATACTGGAGATAGAAAGCAGCTCCAACTTGTCAGATCACTAACCACTTGCTGTTTATTTACAGTGTTCTGGCATGGGCAGCATTGAAGTTCGGAAAAGCAGGCCTAGGCTATAAATTTGTCTGAAGATGTAAAACCATCTGAGTAAAAAGAGACAAAGCACGCTCTATGACCCGTTCCTGCTGGGTGAAGATCGTGCAGTCAGAAGTTAAATCATGCTGCAAACAGGATCGACCCACAGGCAGCTACCCAGCCAGGCAGTGGAACAAAAGTCACTCAGCATCTGGGCTGAATTACGTTCCATCCTCTGGACAAATCTCCACCATCCATCTTGATGCCCTGACGCCTGTCGACTTTAGCGCCCAGCTCCCTCGGCCTGCTGTGTGTCCCCAGTGTCAGCGGCATCTCTCGGGTCCCAGCGGACCCCATACGTACACACCCATACATCATGCTGCGAGATCAGAGCATTGAGCTGCTGCTCAATAAGTCAGCACAGACAGCGAGGTATCGACAACTTTCAGCTCCAGATGGGATTTGAGTTAAAAATGCAACAAGGGGCTATACTGGCGTGCTTTTCTTGCCAGATGTTTAACAGTGGCTTTGATTCTGTAAAAGGTCTGCTATGCATCTGTATAAAGTTAATGTCCTGGTATGGGGCTCATAAATATGTACTACAACATTCTTCATTATTTCTATTAAAAAGGAGACACTGTTTCAGATGTGTACCAAATGTATTTTTTATCAAATGGTTACTCGGTACAGCGAACTAAAGCTGAGGCCGGTTTATATGCACGGTTCATTCAAACCACTTTTGTGCAAAGTGTCACTCAGCCACATCTAAAGGCATAATTACGCCTTAATGGTCACACTCGGGGACAGCACGAAAACCCTGCCATCACAGAGAGGGCAGCAATCGTTCAAACTGGGATGAAGGTGTGCCATTTTCATGGTGCTGCACTTACTTGAACCCACAAGTGGCAGAAAGTATGAAGACAAAAAACAAGTGAAAAAGAAGCCCAGTCCTTATTACCTGCCCGATTGTTGCAACTGAATTTTGAGCTCTTAATGAGAATCTCAGGAGCAGTTAAAGCACACTGACAGTTAAAGCCTTCATTGTTGTGGCCTTTCTGATGATCCCAGTGTGTTTTTGTAATCTTTAGTTCTTGTTTGCTTTGTGTGTTTTCCTTGACCTTGCTTTATTTTGAAGTTTACTTCTTCATGTGGCTTTCTGTATTTTAACTTTCCACCATTGTTACAGCTGCCCACATGGGCAAGCCAAATGCCTTCTGGAGAAAGATTGTACGGTCAGACGAGACAAAGATTTAGGTATTTGGCCAAGAAGTGTGTTTGGAGGAGTAAAGGCCAGGCTTTAAAACCATAACACACTGCACCCGCAGTCAAGCATGGTGGTGGTAGCATCGTGCTCTGGGGCTGTTTTGCTGCCAGCGGTGGATAGAAAACTTAAGAGGGACGTCTACTTCCAAATTCTTCATTTTCACCTTGATGCAACAGCTAAACCATTGAAATTTGGACACAGTTGGGTGTTCCAACAGGACACACAAAATGCATTTGGTCAAGGTGCTAAGGAACATTTAACTAACTATTAGTGGGTGTGTACATATATATTGACCTTGTGTGTGTTAGAAAAGATAGATAAGTTCAAACTTGTGCACCAAATTCTTGTTTTTTTTAAGTCATTAAGCAAATGGTTAAAGGATTAAGGTTAAATAATCATTAAAAGCCCCAAATTACCATGAGATTTATGCCCATGACCTAAGTATTCAAACCTCTGACCACAACTCTTTGTGTTTAAAATAGTGCCATCACTTTTAAAGAGTCAAATTATTAAAAGTATTTTTTTAATTACGCATCTTTCTGTGTTTTATCTCATCATTTCTGCTTTTAATATACCATTTTCCAACATTTTAAGCATCAGACGTTAAGTTTCATTCTCCCCCTGTGTATTGGTTAAAGGTCAAACATACAGTAAAGAGGAAAAATGGAAAGTATCCATATTGGAAAAAGGAAAAACTATCCATCCCTCTGTGTCATCATCAGGCCAAAAATCTGTCTTAGACTTTACAAATCCCAGAAACATAACTCAAAACCAGTGTAAATAAATCCAAATCTGCTTTATGTGAGTAGGAATATACTTCTAACCTCAGTACGAAAATGTCACTTAATTTAGTATAATTTAGTGAACTGACCCTTTACCAGAAATATAGCAGGGGGAAGGAAAGAACTGAATATGATGTGATACAAAGTTTAAGCAGAAGTGCTTCATGGGATGTCTGGCCGCAGCAGGTAGAAGTGCATCCAGGTTTCAAGCACCATCTGCCCAGTAATCACCATCTGGTTTGCTTTCTGAGCCTCACTTCTGCGTCGCCGTGGATTCCTCCTGTCAGCACCGCTCGCTGTTTGTAAACATCGTCTTTTACTGCTGTCTAACTGCATTATCTTAAGTCCAAGAGCAGATAAGAGAAAAACCGAGTGACTGGCTTCAAAGCAGCCGAGCTTCCTGAACCGCAGCGGCACACGCTCCAAAGAAATGTAATCAGGGGCTTTTCTCCTGGCCATCGCTGCAGAACTGGTGCTGCCATACACTCTGTTGTTTGTGTGTGCGGTGTTAGTGGTTGAGGGGGTCATGTTTGTTTAGGCTCTGTCTTTCCCTCTGTGGGTACGTGTCACGGACGAGAATGCGGTGGACTCAAGAGCAGACTCAATTTGCTTAGAACTGTGTATAATTTATTGAAAAGAACAAAACGTGAACGGAACTGGGTTTAACAAAAACCATACGCAGAAAACTAAAGGAAATCCGTGGGCGGAGAAACCGGCGTAGAGCACGGGGAGACTTCTAACGGGAACTTCTGTAAACACAGGGGAGAAATGTTACTGAATGGGAAACAAACGAGTAAGGGACAAAGGTACGGAGTGCCAGTGAATAGTCTTGGGCTTACTTGGCGACCCTAGTCATTTAACGGGGAAAAGGCTGCCAGGGGTGTATTCCAAAGAGGGTCAAGAGTGGAGAGTCCGGTCCAGATTTCGAAGAGATGGAGAATACAGACTGAAGGGCAGGCTGAGGAGAAGTGGAGTATATAATCCTCGGGTTCCGAGCAGATGGGAGGACAGGATGGAGACCAAAAACAGCACTACTGGTGAGTGCGATGGGTGGAGAATCTGAAGAATACAGGAAACAAAAACATATTAACCCAAGGTCCAGATATACAGAGTCAGAGCTCAGAGGAGGCCGAGTTTACCACAGATGGTAGCAGGACGAACTGGCGAGGAGTGGCAGGCCGTGCTGGCTTAAAAACCCTCTAGGTGGAGCCCCGGAGATTGACAACAGGTGATGAGCTGGCCAACTCCACTCCCAGGGACAAATGACAGGAACCTGGACCACGCCCAACCAGACACTCCCACAGCATATGACAGTACGGCCTAGGTTTATAGAGGTATAATTCTGTGGTGAAACTGCTCAAGATCTTACAAGTTTTCTGAGTTTTCCTTTGCTCCATCGATTTCTCCTGCTTAAACAACCACATAGTGAAATCAATGCCACTCTATAAAGCTCCTGTATTCAAAACACAGGCATTCACGCAAACACCATGTAACTGTAATAGCCCCAAATGATCTAACAGCATGGCACGTGTCTGAATTTATATTCGTTTCCAGCTTCTGATAAATCTCTGTGGAATTTCACAGCAGAGAGAAGAAGTGACCAGAATGATTATAAACCACTTTTTCCCCCCCAAATTCTGTGAATGACATCATGATTGTAGATCAAGGAATGGTATGGTTTTGGAGATCACACAGCGCAGTAAATTGCACGGTAGCTGTAGCGTGCAGTCTGACATTTTGGGCTAAATGTTTGATGCGGAGGAAAGACGAAGGTGGGCAGAAGGAGGCCCTCGCGCAAGGACTCACCAACACACACACATATGAAATGCACTCGCATAACCTGCGAGCACAGATGCCGCTGTGAAGCTTTAATCTGCTCGTATCATGGGGTGGTCTTATTACTTTGAGTTACATCTGTCAGATAACGTATCGGAGAAGACAATTGCTGCTGTGAACTGTAGCCCAGATAGGGCGATTGCTCTGTTGCCATCAAGTCCCCGAGGTCTCCTGTAACTTCATTCCAGGGTTTGATTGTGGGCTGTTTCATGAAGTTGGGCTTTTTTTTGTTTGTTTGTTTGTCCAACGTGTTTTTTTCTTGCTCAAAAGTGCTGTAGAGGTAAAGATCAATACTGCTTTTCTAATTCATATGAAAGTAAACAGCCAGAAGTTGGCTAACCTGGTGAACTTTAGCTGAAAAGTAAGCGCGTGCACATAAAAGTACACATATAAAATTACATGTTTGCACTCTTGTCTAACGGAGATGACGGATTTGAGTCCACTTTCATGTCTTGTTGATAAATAAGAGGCTACAGGCCGCAGACAGCGTTAGCGTAGCTATCACTGCTAGCAAGCAGCGCTGATAGAAATTTGACACGTTATAAGCTGCCACTAGGAAAAACTTTTTTAATGGCTTTATTTACTTGTTTAGTTTTTTGTAGTGCTGCTAGCGTTAATCTCATTAAAATGATGTTAATGCCATAACCACATTAACGCGGTGAATCTCCATTAGCGAGTTAGCACGGTTAGCAAGTTAGCTCGCGCAGCGTGGGGCTGCACAGCGCCGGTTATTTATTTTGTTATTTTGGGGGTTTTTTACGTGCGGTTATTAATAATAAAATAGTTCTTGAATATATAAATAGAATGCAATAATAATTTATATGTATATTTTTTAAAATGGCAGTTTGATGCTGTTTGTAACCAAGACATGGAATTCAGGACTGATTTAGGAGTGTATGTATGTGAAGACATATGCAAATCTTGCACTTTATTTATGTTTGATGTTGTATTGTGTTGATAATTCAAAGTAAGTTAAAATATATACATTTTAGCGGCGACTGGTTTCGCTTTCAGCCTTTCAGGCTATTTGCTTTGGTGTCTGTGTCATTATCGCAAAATTTATCATTACAGCAAAACGTGCTGCAGTGGGAAGGGAGACAAACATGATACTTTGTTAGGTGTTTATATGACTAACTGAGGACAGGTCTGTCAGTGCTATAACAACAAAACTGTGCCAAATGCAGTCATGAAATTTTACAGGATTGTAGCTGAGATCCAAATGAAGTGCACGTTCAAAGATGGATGCTGTCCAGCCAGTGACTACTGATTATGTGGTGGGGGTTATTCATGAGGCAAAACACCAACATGTTGATCGGCTTCACAGTTTGCGTGATCCTATAATATGACCATCTCTAGTTAAACAATCACGTTAATGTGCAAGAGACTAATATTTTCACTTCTCAGGTTTAAAGAAACCCGGTGTAGCACGAACTATCAGGAAACTATCATGAAAGTGGTGTTGAATGTTTTGGCAGGTGTTTATATGTCTGTTAATCTATGGACCGATTTCAACATGATGGTGTAACAAGGGCACAAGATAGTGTCACGAAACCTTCCAGGTGTGTAGCTGAGATCAGAATCACGGGGACTCAAAAGCTTTTCTTTGGGCCACTCTCTTTTATCATTTGCTTATACAGGCATGACTGCCATGTAGATGTGCAGCGTGAGAACTCGTCTGTATATGGCAGTTTTTTTTTTAAAGTGACCCTTAATGACTTAAAACATCTGGAAAGTCTCTCAAGGTCACGAGATAATTACAGTTTAATTCTGCTGTTGAAATGTGTGGCAATCACAGCTGTAGAGAAATGGGGGAAAAAATGGATGCCACTCTGTAAAGTATACACTGTAAAAGAAAACTGTGAAAAAACAGGAAACATCCTGTTAATTTTCTAAATTTTGTATTTGTAAATGGCAAATGGTAAAAAGTAAATGGTTAAAAAATATGGATAAAAAAAAAAATTCCTTATTTTTAATAACAGTTCATTGTACCATAAATCTTAATTTTTTTATGTAGGTTTTTGTAATGCATTGGTATGTGGGAAGGTTTCATTATGCAAAATTACTTATGTGTAAAGATGACCTGTGCCTTTTTTAAATTATAGTCAAACATGAAAGTCATTTAAATACTAAATAATTTGAAATTACTTTCACAATATAAAAAACAGACTTTTTTGTGGTCATTGTTAAGGAACTTGACGATTCAAATATACATCATTAAACGAATTAGGAGACTAGCTACTGATTTTCTTTTATAACAGAAAAATCATTTCAAATAGCTATATATATGGTTAATGTGCCTTTTTTGAGGGGCGGGGGGGGGGGGGGGGGGCTCGTTCCCCTCTCATTCTTTAAGCAACAAAAATGTTAGAAGACGTCAGCAGTAGATGAGCCGATCCTGTCTGCATTGTTGTGTCTGAATCTCAGCCCTGCGTGGAGCACCTGAAGCCTTATCTCATCCTGTGTTGTTACTCCACTGGCTGGAGGGGGAGGTCCAAAATGCTGGCGGTGTGTCACTGGTCAACATGCTGTCAGCACAGCTCAACACATCATTATGGCATTTCCCCAATCCTATTACACAGGGAGTGCATTCATAATGACTGAACGAGAATCAAAATATTTGCCTTAGTGTTAAAGAAGAATGTTTCCACTGAGAGGGAAACATCTGAAATTCATTTGTTCCCCTCCGGTTTTTCTCTCAAATTTGGAGGCCTTTTCTTTTTTCTGCTTTATGAAATCAGAAAAAAATCGAGAAGCAATTAGACGAGAAATAAACAAAAGAGCGCTTCCCCCCCCCCTCAAAACAGCTTTCTTTTGTTTTTTATTTTAGATAATGATCGGTTGCTTGCAATGTAGTGTTGTAAAAGTCTAAATATGAGAAGACAGCCGGTCATTTGGTGAGTGTAATTCCTGCTCTCGCTTTTCTCTCTGCAAAGCTTTAAACTGGTAAACAGTTTTCATAACTGCCCTCTGATTTCCCCAGGTCGCATAGTGAGGCAACAATCGTGTGCAGGCATGCCTGGCACTTGACGTGCCTTCTCTATTGAAAACATTTTTCAAGTAGCAAGCTCATAGCCACACCCATGTGATAATGTACAGTGCTGCTGTGCCCTATACTTACTCAGCTCGCCGCAGAGCTCTGCCCTGCAGTTATGGCTGAGAATATGGCCTTGCCACTGGCTCTCTGTGTGCGTAGATGTGAAGACTCTATGGACTCTCCCATTGGCTGATGCCTGTGCTTTGTTTGTGTCTGAAGTTTTCCTGGTGACAGCTATTGTATAGAGTACAAATTCCTGCAGTGTTTTCTTTGCTGAATGGGAGACGCTGTCATTCAAAGTTTTTGCCTGGTGTAGCCTTTTCCCCCCTTAAATGTTTTGTTGACTGGGTAAAGAGTGTGTCCAGATTGGTCTATTTTTCTATCTCTCAAAACATTGAAGAGTAACAATAGGGGATACAGTGACGTATATTAGGACAACTAAACACCCAAAAAATCAGCAGGGCCGATTGTGTGAGTGGAACAAAAAGTCTCTGGTGCTCAAAATGCACTCTCTCTATAAATTACTGTGAAACTATTGAAACTGTGCATATTTTATAGAGAATGAATCTTAATTATTATTAACCACTTGTTTTCTAGTAAAATCTAGTAAAGCATTTTCACCTGTGAATATCTATGTATCAATCTATCTCTATTGGTGTCTGACTTGCCCTCAATTCAGGCACTTTGGATTCTTTGTTGAGTAGTCATAGATAATAAATAAATACATAAAAATTCACCTCTGTCTTTGTAGGAGCTCACTGGCTAAAGCCAGGGGCGCCACCAAGGGGGGGCCACGGGGTACTGGACACCCCCCCCCCCCCCCCCCCCCCCCCAAAAAAAAAAAAAAAATTGCTGGTGGTTTCCTCCATTGCACCCCTGGAAAAACTGTCCTATGTTGGTAATAATTCTATAAACGTGACCACAAGAGAGAGGAAACCATCCTACAATGAGTTGAAACATTAACTTGTTATTCCTGCTCAAAACAGAATTATTTATGGATTTAAAAATCTTATCTGGTTTTCATATCTGGGATTGACCAATAAGTCTATTTGAATAGAGCTTTCCCAGTGTCTTCCTGCAACAGGAACACCTTAAAAAAATCATTGCACCAATCATTGCTCATCAGCAAAACTAAGCAAATTTAACGGGTTTAATGGAACCTGATTGTGACACAGAGCATTGACAAGGGAGGAAATTCTTTAAAAATTCAAGATAGGCCGGGGTTTTGGCATGAGCTTTGGTGGCAGATGTTGGTGGAGGATGCCACTGGCACCCTCACTGTATCCTACTAGTTTGTAGAGCTGCGTATTATCAATAAAACAATAAAAAGTAATAAATAAAAAAGTTTAAAAATGAGAATTTGTATCATTTGGTCTACATTTATTAAAAGTAACAGTGACACACCAGTGCCATCTTGAGGTCAAATGGACAACAGTGTGCAGCATATTATAAAAAATAAAAATATTCTTAGATGCTATATATGAGGCTTTTTTTGACATTCTGCCAAACCAAATATAAAATCAGAGGAATATCAGGAAGGTGTGTGTTAAAGGTCCCTAAACTCCTGAAGTATTCCTTTAAGGTCAAACAAAAACTCCAAAAGTGTTCCCTGAACTCTGGGTTGAATCAGTCAGACTATCTTAAAAAAAAACCCAAGAAGCTCTGCATGAAACTCATCCTTTAATCCACAGTCCTCTTTAATGATGGTGTCTGGTGTGGTTTGGTGATACATTTCTTTGTGTGTGTGTTTGTCCCAGGCTCAGAGCGAGACACATTCCATCCAGGTGACTTAACAGCTCTTCAGTTGCCGGTCGCATCCATTGTCTCTTCAGAGAGGCAGCACAATACAGGTACAATGCTCGGTATTCTCCCGGGGGACAATGACTACAACGCCCTTCTGGACAGCTTGAGAAGTCATGATGGTGTATTCACTCTGAGAGGAAACAGTAACAGATTTTCTATTGTGAGAAACACAAAACTGGAAGCATTAAAAAGAATCACAAAGCACGACATCGGGGTAAGTCTGGTGTATGTCTCAGTGAAATCGCTGATATGACGTCAGTGGTTTCAGATCTAAGATGCATTTCAGGTCATATTGTTTGTCTAAAAACGATGTTTTATATTTGGCAAGACGTCATTTGGTTTCATTTGATAATAAAGAAAGATCGCCTAAGTCTCAGGAGCAGGGGGATGTGAAACAGATCCTGTCTTTGAAGCAGCCGCCACAGGTCATTTGAGGGACTTTGTACAGCTGTCTGTGTTCCCACTGCCTCAGACTGTACAGAGGTGTGCAGGAATTCAACCCACAGGATGCCACTCAGACAAGGGCCTATGTGAAAGAGTGTTAATACCTTAGTTCAGGTGTGTCCCTGTAAACTGAGCAAAGTTCCCATACAGTACACTGTCATTCATGATTACACAGCTATAGTACACAGGCCCCGTAGTGGCCTATTTATACTGCATATCATGTACTGTAATTGTGCTGATGGCCTTCAAATACAATGCAATACAATAACAACATGACATTTTTATTTCCACATTTTATCTGTGCAGTAATTACATGTTTTTCTCAAGAAGCAATAGTCTAAAGCCTCCCCTCATTTCTTTATATTTGGCTTCCGAGGAGACTTTGTTTAAATGAAATTCTTTCTCTCATCTTTAGTCTACTAGTTGTACCTGACTGTTTTCAGAGGAATGTTTGTTAGTTTGCTTGCTTGTTTGGCAACATAGCTCTGACCTATGAATCACCGGAGAATAAAAAAAGGCTCATAACTCAAAGGAGGACCCAGTCTCGCGTTTACACATAACAGAAAAATGGCAAAGAACCAGTTTTAAATGGTGTCTTTAGGAACTTTGTTGCCAGCAGCCTGTTACACCCGCACCTAGGTTGTTCCCATTCCTTTAATTGAATCTATGAAAAATGCCAAAGATAACACAGTTTGACAGGCATGAAATAGTGTTTGTGCACAAAAATGTGATTCACAAAGAGCTATTAGCCAAAATTAGCAGCTATTAGCCAGACCACAACATTAGTGAAGCAGTGTGGGATCCTGTTGACAGCCAACGTCCAAAGAAGAGCTTTGAATGTCCTTCAGGAAGACTGAAGAACTATTCCTAAAAACTACAGAAATAAGCTACAACAAGCTGCCTCAGAGTTCAGACTGTGTTGAAGAATAAAGGTAAATATTGACTCCGAAGCTCATTAGAATCGTATAGTCTCTTATATACCGTGTTCCCATTTGTATTTGCAGATTATAGAGAGAAAGAAAGAAAGTTTCGTGTTTAACAAAATTGAGAACTGGAGCCCAAATATTGTAGATGGTTTGCAATCAATCTCTGAAATATCTGAGTATCCAGTGAGTGGCAGTTCTCCGGGTGAAAAAGCCTTGTTTATGCTGGAGAGGAGAGGGAAATGAAAAGACTCCTTAAAATCTGATAGGAAGGCAACAATAACTGAAATAACACCTGCAGAAGAGCATCTCTGAACGCACAGCATGTCAGCCCTTAAAGCAGAACGGCTACAGCAGGCCACGATCTCTCAGAAATCTCTGTTCCCAGCACATTGTTGAATCTGTGCCATGAAGAATTAGTGCAGTTCTGAAGACAAAAGGTGGGACGGGTCCAACCCACCGCCTAATAAAACGGCCGGTGAGTGAATTTAAGTGCACTAAATACTTTAATATGAATATGCCAACATATTGATTTTCAGACGGGAGTCCTTACAGTAGACTGATTTAATTCCAAGATGGACATTTAGCTATGTGTCATCCTCTCCACTCTCCTAATGTGATAAACGGACACACACAGAGATAAAACGCACACTCACATATAGTAACAAACTTGTCGTAATGGACAAGAAAGCTGAAAGAGCATTAGTAATTTCAAGATTTTCACTTTAACTTCCTTTGAATGTGTGCGCACTTTGCCAAGCTGTCGCCAACCAGTTTAAGAAAAGAGAAAAGAGCTAAACTCGGTCTTAAACATTAAACAACACAAGGCTAACCAGCGGTATCGATCACTTTGACGAGAGAGAAAGGCACATCTCCGATTGTTTTTCAACATCACGGCAGATCAATACGGAGGAGTGCTCCAGCAGCGGAGAAGAGTAAATGATGTCTTCTCTGTTTAGAGACTGAGAAATTGACATACTGCTGGACTGGAGGATGCCTGTGTCGATAGATATTGTCATCCCCTTCAGATTTATCATCCACAAGAGCGTGCTGCCATGTACCCTCACTTATATTTCGACATATAAGGCGAAGGTGCCGATATTCTTCAATTTAGATTGCACCATTTTAGGTAAAGGGATTTAGTATCCCGTGTCAGAGCACTCTCTCTGACACTGGATGGTTGGCATTTGGAGATTTAGAGAATTCAGGCCAAATCAGCAGATGAAACTTTTAAAACTGGAGCTGTGTTGCTGTTGAGTGTCTTGTTTTTTTGTTGTTGTTTTAGTCTCTCTGTTTGAGTCTTATGTGATGAATCTTTCCCTGTGAAATCCTTCCTGCATACTCATCAGTTTGCGGTGCATAAATAAACACTTTCAATCCTCGATTCCTTGATTTTGGAGTACACCGGACACTAAAAAATCTCATTTTAACACTGGTGTGTCGCTCGTGTTTCTCATTACTCTCCAGATTACAAGCCTTTAATTTAACGTAATGTCATGTTGGGCAGTTATTCATAGATTTCATACTGACTTGTAGAAAAAAGGCCATAGAAGTGCTTGGAATTGCCCTTACGTGCTCTGAAGCAGGCAGATTGTAACATCTACCCCAGATAGTGGACACTTTTCAGCCTAATCTGAGCTACTTTTGGCACTTAGAGCTCCATTAGATCACTGACATATGTTTTAGGGGCCAGATGTGCCCCAAACGTCACAACATACCTGACATCTGGTCCATATAAGGATGACTTCGAGGCAGCCAGACTCAGACCCAGAGTCAGCAAAGGTCCACAGAGGCCGATAAGAGAACTGCAGATGTGGATTATTCCTCTCCGAACCTGCTCCTTTTTTCAGTTTATATTAGTTGGCATAAATGACAATCCGTCGGCGCTCAGTGTTCAAACCCAGAGAATGATTTGTTTGAAACAGCTGTAATAACATATGAGAACTTGTTAGTTATATCCAGCAGTACAATGCATTGCTTTAAAAGGCACAGACATCATAAGTGTGCCAATAAAGTTACCAGCGTTCTAACTGCTTAATGCTGGAATACCTTTGGGATCATACAAACAAACACACACACACAAACATAGTAACCATAGTATATCCTTTAGTGTGTTTAGCAGGTTTTGAAGCCACTTCAGCTGTAGCCGTGATGAGTGTCAGCCAGCATCCTCAGGTTACAGAGGTCAAGCCGGGACTCTTGGGTGTTTTTTCAGTGTAGCGGTACACCTCATGAATATCACTGGGAGGAAGGGAAGAAGCGATGTGGACTTTTTATCTGTCTGTGTCACTCCTGAAAATATCATCTGCATCCTGGGGCTTTCTTGGCAAGATTCAAGAACAAATGAGTAGACGTCTCGGGGAGATGAATGCCTAATCCTAAACCTGCACCAACATGTACAACAACAAAAAGAAATAAAAAGAAGAGCTGCTATACGTGACTTTTTTATATTTCCAAGTTTGTTTGTTTTTTCTAGCATTTGTCTGTAGGAGAAAGTAAATAAAGGGACAGACTGGTGGTGGTCTCAATTATCTCATGTTTACCGGTATGGTCTCACATATACACACACACACCCACTCACAAGGAGAAAAGAAACAGAGAAATTGATGACACCTGTTTGTTACAGTTAGCCAGGGGTGACAAGGTTAAATGTGTGTGTGTGTGTCATGGCTGGCACGACTGGTGTGTGTGGTCCGGCAGCCCAACTATAGTAGGCAGCAGGTGGCCGCTAGTTGGCCATACAGAGCTGCTCAAAGCGACCGGTTACCTGGAGCTCAGTGCGTGGTTTTCCTGTATGCGGAGAGTTCAGCAGTGGATGTGGTGACTTAAAGGGGAAATGAAGGGAAATTGCTTTCAAAAAACTAATATCCCCTCTTCATCATTTCCCAGACGTTTTCTCCTCTCCCGGTGCATTAAATACAATTAAACTAACTACCATATTTCTCTAAAATTGCTTTCAAAATAACGCGATATGAGCGTTTTCTCCTCTCTGTCACTTCGGAGAGAAGAGGGGACGCGCCGTGCCCGCGTAATTATTTTTCGCTGTATTTTCAGCGTGGCACGAGCTGAGGATTGGAAGGGGGCGTACGCTTGATAAACAGGGCGTGGATTTGGCTGTCACACGGAAAGGATCGCTGAGGGTTTCCTACACAGCCGCTGCCAGGGAGCCGCAGGGGCGCACAGAAGACACGGAGAGCTGTGCGGCAGATTCAACCTGCTGAATCTGCGTTTTTATTTTGTGGATTTTTGCTCCAGTTGTTAAAGAAACTTTGTTTTGTTTGTTTGTTTTGTTTTGATGACGGCAGGATTCAGGGACAGTCACGGGGGCTGAGAGGGATAATAAGGAACATGTGGAGCTTTTGGATGCGCGGTGGACAAGTTTTGCGCCACTTGGACATGTGGCACAAAACAGGCGCTTTTTAAGCTGCTGTCACTTTGACTTTAGTATCCAACCCCCCTGATATGGCATGTTTCCTGCGTCGTGTCCCCGTGCTCAGGATTGCGACCCATGGGATGTAGTAAATGGAGAGCTGCGTTCAACTTTGGACACCTGAAGGTGCACTCCAAGCTGCCTGTCTTCTTTACCATGATTATTCTCTTCATTTACCTCTTTTACTGCCTCAACGGTTACTGCGAATCCCTGCCAAGACCCGTGTATGACCAGCGAAGTAATCTCCAAACCAAAATTATCTTTAAAGATGGGCAAGAAACGGAGCACCTCGGCGCGTATAACGCGTCTCCGGTCTCGTTTGTCCGCGAACAGCTGTCGGACTTGACGAACAGTGATCCCCCGTCCAACAATATTTCTATAGCCAATAATTTTGGCAGCAAAAAATTCCCTCAGGCCATCATCATCGGGGTGAAGAAAGGTGGCACTCGGGCTCTCCTGGAGTTTTTGCGCATCCATCCAGACGTGCGAGCTGTGGGCGCTGAGCCGCACTTCTTCGATCGCTTCTACGAGAAGGGACTGGAATGGTACAGGTAAAGGCGTGTTTATTTTGTTTTCCTTTTTATTTTATTTTATTTTTTATTGAAGGACTTATGAAATCTTTCATAAAAATCACGAGTTTCGTTCCAGCAGTCCTCAAACAGCAAAATGGGCAAACGGATACTGACCTTAAAAGACTCAAGAAGTCTTTCTGTTTGTGGTGACTTCAAACTTCCGGAATATAAGTTTAAAAACACGCTTTCTCTTTCTTTACGTAAATGTGAATACCCCATTTATCCTTCGTTAATAATGTTGGTTCACGGACACATTTCCCCCACGAATTCGCATTTTAAAAACGCAAACATGTATTTTATGAAATATTCAGCTTCATAAAAGACATTTAAATACGACAGTGGTGTATTCATAACAGGTCATGTGCGGGAATTAAAAATCGAGCCCCTCTGTACGGGCCTGTACTATCAGTGCTCCCCTCCGGATTATATTGGATTGCTCTGTCATGGAAACTTGAACCAGATATGGCTTTTATCTTCAGTAGCTGCGGTTTTAATTTAGCTTGTCAGAGCAGTTTGATGTGGCAGACGCCTGATTAGGCAGATGTTAAATCAAAAGAAGAAGAAGGGGGGAAAAAATTGTTCCTTTGGAATCTGTTTTGCCTTCAATCAGCAAAGAAATAAACATCAATAACTGGTTCAGTGGGAGGATTTTAAATTTTATACATATATATATATATATATATATATATATATATATATATATATATATATATATATATATATATATATATATATATATATATGTGTGTGTGTGTGTGTGTGTGTGTTCAGGCTGAGGCCACATTTGAAATAAAGGTGATATATCCCAAGGGGGACTCACATACTGAAAATATGTGTTTGTGTCTCTTGTGTCTCTTCCTTGTTGCACTAAATATTGAAATAGGACTGCCTGGCACATGATGTAACAATAACACAACAAATTCAACACACTCCCTCCTTATTAGTGCAAATAAAGTCTCTTTTAGTCCAGGCTGTAGTGAAAGAGGAGAGCTGAGGAGAGCTGAGCTCTTCTAACCTATTTCCTCACCTTTTCTCTCTTCATTAATATCTCTCAGCACCAATAAGATGCTCTGCTGATAGCTTGCAAGGATGGCAGCGTATTCAGTCCCCTGCCAATAAATTGCTGTTTATTGAGCTGACACACCGCCTGGCTAAGTGTCCATGCTGGTCCCCTGAGAGCCTTCGTCACTATCAGCCCCTGATCACACAGAGAGAGGGTGGGTTATTGTGGATGCTGGTGGTGTCGTTGATCTGATGGTGGCCCAGATTTCAAAGGACATATTTCTTTCGGTACAAGTTGCTCTTTCTACTGAATCAATGAAGCAGTTTTTTTTAATGATAGCACGCTCCAGAGAAAAATGTTAACATTTATCTTTTTTACTGTCTTTTAACAACATAGATGGACGTTACAGATCACCTCAAATTTGCAGAAGACAGAAAAAATCAAGAGTTAGTGTGCGGAGGAGGAAAGATGAGAGCCATTACAGAGGATCGGCAGAGTAAATGACAGTTTGATGAAGAGATGTGGAAAGGGTAGAGGTGAATGTGGAGGGGTGGCAGGTGTTGTCAATACACGACAGGTAATCAGCTGTTCGCTGGAAGGGTGCAATAACTGCTGAGTGACATCAGAGATCAAAGTATGCATGCACAAGTGTAGGCTGGCGTTTTTACCACTTAACAGTGGTACTGAATGCGGAAGAGGCTGGGGATTTCCTGCTAAATGCACGGTGCATGCATGATAACAAAGAGAAAGATGAACGATGGGGGAAGTTTTGTATGTGGGAAATGCTTCTCGGGGCAGTTTCAGTTTAAGATGTGAAGATAGGTTTATCATCAGTGATGCTGAACTTTGGGACGATTAAAGTACAGCACAGAAGTGGACTAGTTCAATCCCATAAAACCTTTAATTGGACAATAAAAATTCCAGCGCACACCAGAGTAAGGGACACTTTTATCGGCAGAGTGCAATAAAAATCTAGAAGTGAGTGAGCTGCGCTTTTATTGCAGTTTTATCTAAACAGATTTGCTCTCCATGCCAACAGGTGTGTCTTTGAATTGTCAGGTGCTGGTCCAGCAGATTCACATACACCCAAAACTAAATAAAAAAAGCACGTTAAATGGTTAGGTGGCAAAAGGTGGTATCTGTAAATTTAAATACCAGCTGTGATCCTATCTTACAAATCTAGATTACGAACAGAGAACAGATAAAGAGAGAGCTGACAGAGTAATAAGTATGTCTGAGAATCACAAACACAGACAGGGGATCACTGTGAATAGAGTCAGCAATAGATGGGTAATACAAAAAATGCAAAATTAACTGTTAAAGAAACAAACTGGAATTTTTAGCTCATTAACAGTGGAACACTGTTTATGTTATTTTCAGTTAATATGTATATTTACTTAGTAATCAATTATTTAATCATCTTATTTTTCCTAGAATCCAAAAGTTGGGCTTGAAATTAATTGTTTTATTCACCCGTCCTCCGTAATCTCTAAATTATAATTAAATGCAGATTTCAGTTCAGTTTTTTCTATTTATTTTAAATCAATTAATTAATTGCTAAAGTGATAAAGATACACAGTAACCTTGATGAAAACCTCAAGCTTGCATTTTGATTTAAAGGTGAAGGTGAAACCTTTTTTGTTTGTTTTTTAATATCTTTTCCCTCTCACATGTTACCAAAGCCATGAGATAAGTGAGGTGCAAAACTAGACTAATCAGGTGGATTAGTGCTGCCGTTACAGCTATGCTGTGTTTGCTGACTATCTTCTAAAAAATCTTCTTTCTTTAGTGTTACTGGCTGCAGTCTGTTTGCTAAGAACCTATTTTTAAATGCACATTGCTGCGTAAGAGATGTAAAAAAAAAAGAAAGAAAGAAAAGAAAATGTAAATGTCACGATTTGTAAGCCATTTGCCGGTGTCAGTGATGACAAAGCAAGACCTAACAGGATTAAATGTGGAGAGATCAGTGACCTTTACATGTTCTTTATACTTTCTGTTGATAGGAAAGTGACCTTACCCCTGTTCTTTTTAACACAGATGTGATGTAAAACATCTCTGTGTTTTTTGTCTCTCTTTTCTTTTCTCCTTTGAAGATATAATGAAATGTGTGTTTTTGCTCCATCCTAATCCGCTGACAGCTCTTGTCAACACTGCGCGAATTGGACCGGTGTAATGACAGGTCAGGCATTAACGTGGACAGCTCAGGGACATATGAAGGGGCTGAGATGAATTAGGCTCCTAGCTGCAGTTAAACAAGGCCTTATCGAGCATTAGTCAACACCCCTCCCATCCAGCCACCGCCTCGCCACGTAGCACTCATCCTTGATGAGAACTGCAGTCATCCTACACCTGAGTGCAACAGGGGACACTTATTGTGCCCAAGGGCTATGTAGTCCTCTGGCTTACAGACAATCACTGACTTATGTATCTACTTTTTTATTTTATGTGAGACAGATAGATGATCAAAGGAAGTGGAAGTAGTCCAGTGACTCCAAACAAGGCTTAGATCATACATTACTTAGAACTGGAGGGAGTACATGTTATACCATAGAGTTACTCAAGTATTGGGGGGGAGGGTGGGTGAAAAAGATTGTGGTTTAAACACATTGTAGAAATAATAAATAAGTAGAATCACATATAATAAATGCTACATAATGCATCAGAACTTTGTGGGATTAATGCCTCTGAATAAAGGATGATTGGTAATGCTAAGCTAAGTAGCTAAAAGTAATATTAGTAAAATTAATATTAGGTTGAAAAATTATTTTTAATTTATTTACACAACATCACGCAAAGTTGGATACAGGTTAGCTAAGTAGCAAAAAGGCTAGATAACTAATGGATAAATTATTGTAACTATTATATCCAGGTAAAAAAATAAATAAATCGTTAAAATGATAAAATACAAGAAAAAAAATACATAACATCTGATACAAGTTTATTGGTACTAGAAATAAGTAAATAACTGAAATAAGTAAATAAACAATATCTAAAGTTTTTGGATAAACAGATGGAATGACTAACGCATCTAAAGGTTTTTGCTAATGGTTGAAAAAGTGAGCCTAAGTCAAACTAACAAAATAAATAGCTAAGCTAAACCTTCTGCCAGTCCAGGTGGTAGTAGTGCAAAAAAGTATTGTCAAATGATTTTATTTTATATTTTAAGGATATATCTTCCCAAATGTAAAAACTATTAAAAACTATGTTATGCAGAAGTACTGAGATCACTTAGCTTCTTTAGTTTTTTTGTGCAACTACACACAACTTTATCGTAGACATAATAGCCTTCTGAAAATATTATCTACAGCATAGGTGTCAAACTCTGGCCCGCGGGCCAAATTTGGCCTGCAGACTAATTACATTTGGCCCGCGAAGCCATACCAAATTACTATTAGAGCTGGCCTACTGGTATTATACAGCTAATGTATATATTGTTTAGTATTAAGTTTTGCTTGTTCCATATTCAGTTTTTCAGCAAAACGTGTTTGAGTCCATAAGAAAAGATTCATTCTTATATCTGGAGGAATAAATATATTACAATAAATATTAACGTTAGCCTGCGACTTTGTTCCAGTTTTGAATTTTGGCCCACTGTGTATTTGAGTTTGACACCCCTGATCTACAGCATAGGTACTTTAATAATGTAACCATTTATTGACATCAGCACATTTTCCCTGTATGCTACATTATAGTCTGTATAAAAAGTACATTTACTGTAGTATCTGGAGCTTATCTTATTAGCCATTATTAGCTATTTGCTAATTTGCCAACTGGTTTTTATAACAGCTGTTAAATTACATTTTAATAAGTAAGGAAACGACTAGAGAAACACCCTTCAGCCATGTTTTGAGCATTGACGTTGTACAGTTTGTCCACCAGAGGGCACTTTTCAAATTCCTTGATGGCTATTGTGTTTAGAACGCCCTAAACAACAACTAGCTGCTCTTAGCAGAGCTGGACAGAGCATAGCAGTAGTAAATAAATATTTACATATACCAAACTTTGGGAAATCTTTTTATATTTGACGTTTCAAAGGAAATATTAACAGATATATCAGAATATCAAATACTTAAATTGCCAAATATCTGCAATTTATCTGTCTCAAAAATGCCAAATTTGTCGCACTCTTCTAATATTTTCTTTTCCCTCCTTCCTTTGATTTTCCTGCTTTTCTGCCTTTTCCATAATTCCAAATCTAATCTATTTTTGTAATAAAAAAATATGACTAATTAAGTGTAATTACAGCCCAAGTACCTAGTGATTCAAATATATCAATTTGAAACAGAACCGTAGCATATGAAGCCAACAAAATCATCTGAAATTGTGCTGGAAAGTATCACTTAGTATTCTCTGACAGAGCTCTTCATTTCAAAGTGTCTTTGAGCTCAGAGAGCCACGGCCCTGTCTTCAGCTGGTAACCAAGTAAAACACATGGACATCCTTAAAGGAAGCATTTGGCAAATTGTTTCAGAAAAAATGCTTATATGTGGAAAAGCCTTGGCTGTACCATCTACTGGAAACGATTCTGTGGCTTTGTGGTGGGGAATGGGGGTTCAGACAGCCATGGTGTGCAATGAGTGAGTGTGAGCATGTGTGTGAGCTTGGATCCATTCACACTGCTTCAGCTGTATACCTGATCTCCATCCACTTTCTTCTTCTTCTTCTTCTTCTCCCCACCATTTCTTGACGCTATAAATATCTCGCAGATATAAATGTCATTTCCCCATATTGATCACCTAAAATACGTTCTTCCTATCGATTTCCTCCTCTCTGCCTTTATCACGCTGTTGCAGCAGAAATGAATTAACTTCTGAATATTCCATCTTGTTGACAAGAAGCCCGTACTCCCATCCGCAGCTGACATTTATGCCCCACAGTCTGAGTGTTGATGGAGTGGATTTATTGGCTTGTTCAGGTCACTCAAACTGTGTAATGTAAAGCCACTGGACACGCTCTCACTCCTTTTAGAGCCTCGTTCTCTTTATGCCTCCTCACAGTCACTACTTTTCTTTCTCTTTCCTTATCGACTCATTTCGTTTTCTTGTCGTAAAACCAAGGGAGCGTGTTGTATAATTCAGCTGAGGGTTAGATGCGCCACCTAGACAGTAATGTCCAGGTTGTATTTCCTGTTAGGGCACGCTACCAATCACATGGGATTCTCTGGTTGAATTTCTCAGTACTCACATTCTTGGAAGCTGCGTGTTACGGAGTGTTTTTTTAGAGTAAACAAGGACTGGGAGGGAAAGAGACACTTTCAATAAAGAATTCAGAAAAATAGGAAATGCAAAGAAAGAAAGGCAGCTTTCCTTGGAAGACAGGGTTCAGTGCTTTGGATGTTTGAAGCTGTATCACTACAAGAATAAACAAGTGGGTTCAAACCATTAACATTAGTAGCATCATCCAACATGTCTGTCAGAACTGACACACATGAGATTATTTACCTATATATAGAGAGATGTTATTATCAGAACGAGTACAAAATTCAGCTGGAAAAGCTTAAGCGCTGTAATTAAATGTGACTCAATCAAACTAGACTTGTTCTGGAGGAGGTATGGATTTTTACTTGGTCAAAAAAAGGCCTGATGTAGCCCTGTCATCAGTTTTTTGACAGCTCGTCACTGTTCGACCTTTCCCCCCGCCAGCACGCCATTTTCATCCAGTCAAATTTAATAGAAACAGATGACTGGTGAGAGATGAACAATGAAAGGATCACTGGGGAAAGTATGAAACTTACCACATTTCAATCACAGTTACAGAAAGAGAAAGTTTGTGTTGTTCATCGCTCAGACTGGTTTTTAATTCTTCTGTTTGGGGTTTTAATTCCAAACTGCTGTGCTGAGTATGGGCATTTTTAGTAAGACTCAAAGAAGAGGGGGCGTCGCTCTTGTTCTTCAGTCGCAGACTCATTGAAATCAGCCTCTCCTCGTTAAACAGACAGAGCAGACGAGGCAGCAGGAGACCTGTGAGATCAGGATGACTGATGAGCTGCC
Organism: Diplotaxodon limnothrissa; assembly: GCF_057381915.1. NCBI lineage: Eukaryota > Metazoa > Chordata > Actinopteri > Cichliformes > Cichlidae > Diplotaxodon > Diplotaxodon limnothrissa. Next base: position 11,912,517 of record NC_140603.1, on the reverse strand, counting down.
ACAGACGACAAAATAATAATCCTATTTCTACCTCCTTCACCTTCTTTTCATCACATCATTTGCCTTCATTTCCACCAAACCTCTTGCTTTATTTTTCCCCCCTTTACACTGTTATTAGTCTTTTTATATTAAATGAGCGTGCATGAGGAAAGATTGGGGGGGGGGGGGGGGGGGGGGTTTAAAAATAGTGCAAGATCTGCAGACGTAGCTTACTCATAAATGAAAAAGAGGAAATGAAAGAGGTGTGAGGAGAGAAACAAAACTAACGAGTCAATAACTATATAATAATGGTAACACTTCATATTGTGCATATGAATACACACACACACACACACACACACACATATATATATATATACTTATAAATTAGATGTAGGCTTTTACTTTTAAAAGGTTTTTACATTACATTTTTTAAAAATATACATGTTACAGTAACAATACAGCACACATTTTTATTTATTTCACTTAAATAAGCACCTATTATACTTATATGCTCCACTCACTCATAGGCCAGCAGCTACCCACTGCACTCATGGTGTCACAGCTTTGCTAATCTAACGTGAATGTTGATGACCGCTGCACGAACAAAAGGAGGGTAAACATACAAGACAAACAGCTTATTATTGCTTATTTGAGACCTTTATTTGATCATGTCGACCACACCTCTGGCCATTATGTTGTCTACTGTTTTTTAACAACCCCAGTTTACATTGGTGGACATTACTTTAAATATACCAGAGTTAGTCATAGGCTCATTTTGATCTGTAGCGCTTGGCCATATTTACTCATATTTGAGGAACTATGGTAAGCAAATTTGAAGCTGTGTACAGTTCTGGGATATAAGTACTGTTTTATATCCCTTTAAAATGAATATTTTTAACTCCAGTACATCGTCCATGTTAATGATGCAACACTGATATTCATTTAACCGTGATTAATAAATCTTTTTTTTTTTTCAATTTAACATTATGTTAAAAATTCGGTACTTTTTCTAACCACAAACTGGTGAATTATGTCTTCAACTTAATTTAATGTTTATATATTCATATTTGTTATTATATTTTTAATTTTATATATTTTCAATTATATATTTTTTTGTATTTATTTTAATTTATTTTCATTATTTTAATAATTTTTTTTAAATTATTTTTTTATTTTATACGTTTACGTTTAACAACCCTAATGTATAGTAATAGTTAGTAAAACAGTTTGAATTCCAAAATGTTCAAAATGCTTGTTGTAAAAAACAACAGAAAAATATTTAAAATGTCTTTATATTCTTTTATACATTCGCCATCTTCTGGGGATTTTTAGTCAGCTCCACAATCTATAAAAGCTCAGACATTTAAGTCTCCTTTTAATTCTGCTTCCTCTACGATGTTTCCTGCTTTTCATTCATAGTTAATATTAATCCACAAATCCACACCAAATTTGCCACAAATGCTCTCACTGGAGAGGCAGGTAATTATTGACGGTTTGTGTATTTGTGTGTGGCTGCTGACCTCTCATTGGTGTCCATCTCTGTTTAATGTCTGACTGCCTGACGGGCTTGGGGGTGGGTGGGTCGTGAGAACCTGCAGCCACAGAAAAACACACTTTTCTTTGTCTGCTACAAAACCTTCCTAGAAAACTCCCCTAAACTGGAACTAACCAACTTAGAATAACTGGTTGATTGTTAGTGATGTCTGTGTGGGTTTTGAGAGGAAATTAGGTTAATTATGCCTGAAACTCTGGCAGAGAGAGCTACAGCTGAATTTGAGGACAAGCAAAACATCAAACAAGACACGGTGATGGGTGGAAATCTGGAAACCAACACCAGCTCCTGCTTCATGTTCATCCAAAAGCCTTCTGTGTCCTGAATGTTTGATGTCTGGACAAATGTAGCCAAAGCTTGCAAAGAGCCTGATAGATGCTACTAATGGCAGACCGCTGCAAGGATGGTTTCCAGTTGTAAAAGCCCAGTCTCTGCCAGCAGTAATTTCCGTTTTTCAGCTTAAGACAGTGCTAACAATGAGCTGAGAAACCACAGGGATGAAGGCTGCAACTGCTCGGAAGTGGGTTTCCACGATCGTACAGTATCGAGTGTTCTTATTGGTCGGGACCTGGGGAGTTGCCAGGCAAGCAAAAGTCCATATTGAGTCAATTATAGCGTTGCTGAGGTGTGTTTGTCCCACATGTGTATGTACTCATTTAGAGGAGCTGTTTAATTAGTGGAAGCGTGTGTTCCCTGGTTCTAGTGCACGGTCAAAGGGAAGGGTAAACATTACAGCATGTACCTCTTTGCACATGTTTAATATTTAACTGGACTAACTGGGCCGAGGGCAAACTAACAGCAAGTCAAAAGGCAATAAACAGCAATTTATCTGTTTGCTATAATGGGTCATATTTGTGGTATAAAATTATAATTACTGTTATTATAGATTTGTCAAGCTGTAAAAATGATATACATTTTGCCGTATGGTTTTAATATATTTATATCAAATTTTTTCATTATTTTTATAGTGAACATAGTGACTAGAAATGCTCATATTCATTATTATGTCCAAAACAGGCTTATACATGAACTGTAGACGTGCACTGTTTGATTGAATTATTGTCATTCAGTCAATAGGCCAAACAGTGCACATCAGTCAAGAGCAAATAATAATATAAATATATATACGTAGTATAGATAACATAGTAATAACATAATTATAACTGCTTTTTTTTGGTTGTTGTTTTATTTTGTAATTTGTGGTCTTTTTTGTACATTAGTGATTTCTACTTCCTGTCTTTGACTTCCCTATATTGTGATTTTTTTGTCCCACCTTCAGTTGCATTAGTATCACCTGTGTTTAATGTACCACACCTGTTCCCGCCTCCCACTTGCTCGCTCATCTGGTTCTCATTACACTCAAATTTTCCAGCAGTTTCTTTTTTTCCCCTCTTGTAGCGTTCTTCTTTTGTTTTTTTCTCATGTTTCTACACAATTTGGTTCGCTCTTGCTCTTGAGTCGTGTGTTTGTGTCCTCTTCCTCTGGATATTCTTTGATAAAGTACCAAACATTCTCATATGAGTAAGTGGTGTTAGGGCAGTTCATTGAGTATTTGCTTAATCCAAAGAAACTTCTCTCATGCTCACATGCATTCCCAAGTGTTGACATCTTACTGCCAGCCTAATTATACAACTGCAGCGTCCTGTGATGTCGGTGAGATCGTGACATTGTGACATCACCGGGGTTACATTTGAGAAGGGAGGAAATGGAAGAGTCCCTCGCTTTCTCCACCCACTCTATCTGGCCGTATTCATCCTGCATTCGGGAGATGGGGAAAGGCAGGGCGGGGCCCCTTAAAGGCCCCCTGGCTAGCTGCTCGGAGATAAAGCCCCACAAGCGGGCCGCTGTGGGCCCCGGCAGGAGCACAACAGTAGATTTTCCCACTTGATAAGTCAAGCAGGGTGGGAGCAATCAGGGGAAGTGCCATGCACGTGCAAACACACACACAGTTATTTAAACTCACTTGTACGGGCACAAAAAAGTAGACTCACACGCCCAGACATTCATGAGGGTTTCCGTATTTAGTGCTTTCTGTCATTACGGGCTGTTCTGTTATCAGTAAGATCTTATCACCACATCCTTTCTTCCTGATCTTCATTCTGTCTTCTTTAAGAGATTTACGAGTGTAGTATTTTCCAAAATGTTAAGCTACTCCCCCAAAAATATAATGTGTTATAAAAAGGCAGAAGTTCAATATAAAACACATTCATTCAGTGCAGTCGGTTTCCACCGAATGCTACAGCTTAGTGGTTTTATTGAAATTCACACATAGGTTTGACAACAAAACCATGCCGAGCTTCCTCTTTCATTATCTGCTCAGATCTTTTTTCAGGGGAAACTCTGACTGCTCCTCGCTCGCTCGCTCACTCACCGCTCTCAGGCCTTGAGATGTGTCTATTAACTGTTACGCCTCTATTTTTCCCCTCAGCTAGACGCATTCTTCAGCTCTTTCCTACCGACCTACCCCAGTGATGCAAACCTCCTCGGTAAAAATACTCATCGCCACCCTGGTGCGTCAGCCAGACAGCAACCTTCAGAGCGTGTAATAGTCTGCCACACACACGCAAAAACACACACGTACACAACTGAAGGGAGCGTAACATGATCTGTGATGGATTTATGTCACACAGATATTGTGTAAGACTCTTGTGCCAACCTATAACATAGCACAGATGTCCAAGAAGCATTAAAAACACTGAATACGCGTCCAGTAAGCAGGCGTAAATTCTTATAGGTCCTAACAGAGACAGTAACTTTTGCATTGTAAGTGCTTTTTGACCACTTCTTACCAATACTTCATACTAAAGCTATTTTAACTTAGAAGCTCATTGTCTGATTACGGTCAGCCCGTCAATTAATTTTTAATGCTAGGAATTCTTACATACTGCTGGGAAGTATTAACAAAATGTAATATAAAATTAAATATCACTGCCTGGAATATTTTAAAGGTCTTACATTTTTAATGAACGCTGCGTAAACCCTGTAGGGTGTCGTCTTTGAATTAAAAAAAGCCTCTTGAATTGCATTTAGACACACAAGAATCCCACATTCAGTTTCCTTTTGTTATTATTATTATTGATCAAATCTATTTTTGGCAGCCAAAGAAGTAAAGGAGAAGATGTGCAAGATTTCTTGTATTTATACAAGGCACTGGGTACATTTAAATAAAGATAAGCAGCCAAAAACATCATCCAACTAACGCAATGGCCCGACTCCAACAGACACAAAGTGAAGCATTACTTTAGCTCCCCTTTTATTGAGTTGCTTACAGTCCCTGCTGACTTCTAATCAGCCCACAGAAACTTCTCAGCCCTGTATTTGCCGACAGTAATGACAACCCTCTCCCTCCACGCAGCAGCTTTTACAGATCTTTGAACACACGCAGGCTAACTGTATCCGTCTTCAGACGTCCCTCTGTAGTGGTTTGAGGATGTCAGTGTGTTTTAAAATCCCTTCACACATGTCAAATGCATTCATAACATTCTCACTTTGAAGGATACAGTAGAGGCCGAGGGGAAGCTTTGAAGTTGTTAAAAAAAAAAAGGGGGATCAGGAGTGGAAGAAAGGAGGTGAGGCGAGAAAAAATGTCGGAGATAGAGGAAGGAAACGCAACACATACGAGAGAGTCTGCTCGTGATGACATGTTGCATTACATGATCTCCGTGATCCCCGGTGGTCTCGCTCCGTGAAACGCAACCATCTGCCCCTGACCTTCGGGGTGGAAGAGTCCATTTCCGTGCAGCGCAGGCTGGTGGGGATTAAGAGGGTCCGGGGATCTGGCCTCAGGCCCGGCAGAGCCTGTATGGATCACAGCTTTCAGAGCTCCGAACCCTGGGACCAGAGGGAAACTTCCTAAACCAGAAACACTTCCCTCATCTCCGCCATGCGCACACACATCCAACACGCGCACACAAACTAAGAACTTCATTGCTCCCAGATGTGGGTCCATCCTGTGGAGGGCATGTTCAGATGGTTACAGTGTGCACATGTGTGCGCTGTGTTTATATATGTGTGTGTAAGGAGAAGACAGACAGAGCAAGATGGGTTGTGCACAAACAGAAATGGAAATGGCCGGGGAATGTGCTTACCACTGGAAAAGTGATAATAAGCATTCACAGTACCTTACCTTACCAAACCGCTTTTTTAAAAACAAATAAGGCGTTGAGGTTGCAAAAAGTGGTAGGAATGTGCATAATCTTTGCTGGGTATTAGAAAGAAAATAGATGTATCAATTTAATCTACAATTTAGTACATGGGATATTTTCCTTTTGCTTTTATAAAAGAAGATCAAACTCTGTAGTGTTAGCTACGAGAAGTCCCGCCTTATATTCCGTAATGATCAAACTGTAGAAAAACTTTATCCTCCATTCATCAAAATCCAAAATTATTCATTTTGTTCTGATTAATCGGGGTGGCTGAAAAATACTTTTTCAGATAATCTGTTTGTCAAGTAGCCCCTGCTTTTCTCTTGCCTTTGAGGGCAGCACAAACTACTAAACTGATGTGTGCTCATTTTCTGTTGATAAATAAAAGCCCACAAGTTTGCAGCCATTTAAACAGTCTCTAATAAACCTCAGCCCACCCACACAGACCACAAGCTAAACGTGTGTGCGAAAGAGAGAGTGTGTGTGTGCGAAAGAGACAGTGTGTGTGCCTGGATGCATTTGTATGCACAGATAAACGCACATCAGCATACTATCGGACCAAACCGCATTCCTGCTCCAGATGCTGATGGGAGAGGTGTGATGAAAACAAACATCAGGTTGCTAGGTCGCCCTAAACTCTCTCTGGCACCATTTCATACACACACACCAGTTGTGATCAGATAAAAAGAACAAACATTTTGATTTTCTTCTCATCTTCATGAGATAATGGGAGATTAGATGAGATGCCCCTGTTTTGTGCTTTCTCGCTGCTGCTTTTCTTCTCTCCATCTGTGGCTCTCGCCTTTTGTTTTTTTAGACTCACAATCGCTGATCTTCTTCTTCTTCTTCCTCTTCTTCTTCTCTCAGCTGTAATCCACCCTTACCGGCAGTCCCTTTCCTCCCCCCACCCTGTGTTCCATCACTGTGTGGCCTAAAAATGTAAACACGACGTCAATAGAAGCCCCTCTGTGCCTCAAACAGGTTACTGTGGCGTTCATTAGCCTGACTGAAATGAAACATCCATTTAGTGCTGCAGCACACTCACGAAATAGTTCAAACATGCTGGAAACTCAGAAAAATACAATTAAAAAAAGAGGGGGAGGGGGTATCGATGGTGTTAATATCAGTTTTTCCAGTGTCAGGCTGATTCCTGTGACAGTAATATTAATGGGCCAGAAAATATGATAATTAAAGGATGCGACTATTCTTTTTTCTCAGCTGGAAATACTCGCTGAATCGATCGCACATGTTTTTCCGATGGGATTTCAGGAATCATATTGGAAAAAGTGGGTGACACAGGTAGGCAAGGATGGATAAGGAGAAGTAAATTTACCAAAACAGCATCGTCTTCTTCCACTTCTTTCGGCTGCTCCCTTTATGGGTCATCTGCGTCCATCTCACTCTATCCCTAACATCCTCTCCTCTTTCACTACAGAGTTCTTCTTTTCCTCCTGCTCTTCAGCTCCACATTCAGCATCCTTTGCCCAGTATATCCACCATCCCTCCTCCTCCAGTCATTTCCTCAGAAGTAATTATTTCTAATCTGTCCCATCCTGGTCTTCTTCAACTTCTGTCTTTCTCTCAGTGCTCCTTTCTCCAAACTATCTCACTACCATGTTGTAAACCTTCCCTGTTGCTCCTGCTGCTATCCTTCTGTCACAAATCACCTACTTTTTGCTCTGTCCATTGCTTTGTGTGGATGAGTCCAAGTATTTAATTATTTTTTTTATTTTTATTTTTAATTATTTAATTATCCTCCGTCATTACTTGTACTCATTGGATCGTCACTGTTACACCTGTCTCTCTCTCATTCACATACATGTATTCTACAAAAACACTCTGAGCTTCTCAATACTTCCCCATCAACACTCTCAAAGCAAACATCACATCTGTAGTGCTCTCTCAGCATCTTCTTAACCTAGCTTCAACAACTTTTGCCCATACTGTATGTGAGAGTGCAGTTTCCTCTGAAAGGCAGAGCTCTTAAACTTTCCTGGGATACAAACGAGGTCTTCAGCTTCTTTTTTTCTGGGACTCAGATCCATAAAAACTATATTGCCACTTATATCATGTGGTCACCAGAAATAAACTCGCGACCGACATGCTTAGAAACGTCTGAGCTATAGGTTGTAGCTTACACTACGCCCTAATGGAGAGAGGACTCATGGGAACAGCATCGTTTTTTTTCCTTTAGGTATTTGTTGTACATTTCACAATTTTGTTTTGCCTCAGCCCCCATAATCCGAGTCAGACATTTCTTATGAATGCCATAAGTTGTGTATTTGGTGTTAGTGAAATTCCAAACAGCACAAATTCTATTCAAAGCAAAAAATAAAGAACTGCCAGGTAATATTCAGAGTATGTTTTTTTTGAAAGAAGGAAGTTATAATTTAAGGGGTTTTTGTAACTTCAAAACAATGAAGGTACGTACTACAAGAAAAGGCTTTTGTGTTTCTGTTCAAGGAGTGAAACTATGGAACAAACTGAATATGGAATTAAAGCAATGTCCAAACATAAAACTGTTCAAAAAGAGTTATAAAAATATGATCTTCTCGATCTATAAAGAAAAGGAAAATATTTAAATTAAGTGAATGTCTCTATTTAAAAACAAACAAACAAAAAATTCATGATGTGATATTATAGTATATAGTATATCAGAAATCTGTTCACTATTTTTATTACAAATTATATCAGTAAGGAAGCTGACTAAATATTCACTGATAATTTATGGGACAGGGGTGGCATTAAATAAGTGTATACTTCTTCCCACTCCCTTTCAACATGTAAATTAATCAGAATGTTTTTTTGTATGTAATTTGTATAGTATATTTTTTTTTCTCTCATTTCTTTTCTAAATGTACTTGTATATTGTTCACATGTTGAAATAAATTACCAATCAATCAATCAATCAAACCCTCAGAGTTTCATGCCAGGGGACATGCCGGAGTTGGAGCCGAGTGTGTGTGTTGGATCAGAGAAAGAGGGAGAGAGAGAGAAATGGAGTCTCCATCACCACACACCAGAGCCCCAGTAAGCCCCTCACTTGCAGACCAACCACGAAGACTCCGACCCAACCGCCACCACATGCCTGCTGAGGAGGGAAGGGGGGAAGCATGGAAATTAGCTGAGGGATCTTTCACAGTTGCAACACTGGCATTCTTCTCCACTTGGATTTCTATAACACAAACTGCTGCCTGCGATTTGAATCTCCTTTGCAAACCAGTGCGTTTTGTTGTTTTTTTTAGGAGAGGGAAAATTGGCAGAATATTTTTCACAACGGAGGTTATTAGATTCCATTTTGGTGTTACGGTAGCATTTGAATGAAGTAAACGATACGAGACAAATAGGTTTTCCTTTCCCTCCCATTTCCCCCCGATTTATATACAATCTGTTCTGGCAGGTTATGGAGACTCTCAGTCAAACACAGGCTTCGGTCAGGGTTTGTTGAACTTTTTGAGGTATGTCCTCTCAGTCTGAGTCATCTAAGTAGGGGTAAAGATCAAGAGGAAGAGGGCAGCCCTTTTTTTTTTTTTTAAAGCCAAAGTGTGCCCAGAATACCCCAAGTACTGATAATAATAAGCAGGGAGCCAAAGGCAATAACAGGATTGGACCAGAAGACATGGTGAGCCCTATTATAGGATACCTTTGGGCTGTATGCAGTCCGCAAGTATAACTGCTGCAGTAGTATAATTGAAATGTAGAAATGCAGTTACACCACCACAGCCCAAATAGTCCATAAATTAAATAACAATCCCAGTTTATCGTTTGGATCTTATTTTTGTTAGTTATTACTTTGCTTGAGTTTGATAGCATGGATTGATCGATAAAATAAAAGGAATCTGTCCAAATCCAGCTCCCAGTAATTTGTGAAAGACTTGCGTCTGTTAGGCATATTGGTGCAAAGGTAATGAACCAAAAAGCCATTTGCACCAACACAAATTATTTTATTTTAGGCCACAAGGTGGTCATATCATGTCAGTTTTAACCCTGTAAATCCTGAAACATTAAATTTAGCCATAAATTTTACATTTTAAAATTTTTTTGTGTTTTTTGAACATTCTAAAAAAACTTAAAGCAAAAATTAATCAAATATTAATTTCTATATATTAGTTTTAATTTGTATCATATTTGCAACATCTTATGCAATTGATTTAGATTTTTTTAAAGTCAGAAATTCATGCATCAAATATGAGATACTTGGTGATGGAGGGTTAAAATGTTACTTTAAGCTTCCTGCAAAGACAAATATTAGACATTAAAGTTAGAGGATATAGTAAAGGTTATTTCACCAATGCCCCAAGCCTCATCAGTTGACTGGCCTGGGGTTAAAGTTACTTTTTCATTCGTACCTCATTCTACACAATCTACATTTGCAAAGTCAACTTTCTTTGACTGCGTTCAGGCGTGTTTGAGTTTTCTGTGCCACTGCCTGCTTGGAGGTGAGGTGGGCTCTGGCATGGTTCAGCTGTATTGGCATACACATGTTGTGTGATTGCTGATTGGGCCTAAATTACAACTAAAAATCAGCGTGACACTGTGCATGAGGACAGTGTGTTGCCGTGCCTAGACGCTGCCGAAATAAGTCACAAAGCAAGTCTAATCATAAGTTTTTGTTCTGCTGAAGCATCCTTCTTTAAAATAAACTGTCACGTCATAAAGATGTGGCAGCAATGGCGAGCAGGAGGTCAGTCCACTCGGGCGGGGATAATGGAAATAGAGAGCAAAGAGGAGTGGACTGAAATATGGGGAGCAAAAGAGACAAACTGAAGCATACTTCATAATGTACTTCAATGTCAAAGAGTGGGCACGGTGCAGAGTTACTGTGACTTTCATTTTGTTGCCTCTTGACAGTAACTTCTTCATCACATTGCATTTCATTCCAAGTCAGAGAAAAACAAACGCATGCCATTTCTACCCTCGGGTTAAACTGTGAGCCGACGTTTTAAATTTCACAGCGGTGCAAATTACTTTCAAATAATATTTCATATTACATATTTTGACTGGCTTTGACTATAAAGCCTAAATATGCATGAAACCAACAGCAGAGTCATATTGGAGCTTTTGTAGATTATCTAAACCCTTAAAGTGTGTGTTTGTCCAAATAACTTGACTATCTGACCATGTTCTTTCTAAGAGTCTTCCCACATTCCCGAATGTGAGCAATAGACCATTTTCTGGAAAAAAAACATTTAGCCATTGCAGAAAAGGCACACATGTAAATAATAAAAGATTAATGACAGTTGAATTCCATTTAGCAGCTTCAGTTTCGGGGCCCTGGTACCGGCGCGATACTCTTTCTGCTGTCCTGTCTCGGCTTGCTGAGAAAAGCCACAACAGAGCACCGTCAGTAATTAGTAACACCTGTGGTTTCCTAATGTGACAGGTCAAAGTGTCTGCTGTTGAAAAATGCCCGCTTGGCGAGTGAATGCAGTGTTTTTGATTAGCAAAGATGGCCAAACTGCAAATATAACATTTTACTCAAGTAGTAATCTAAACTAAATTTCTGGAGGAACTTCCTCGTGATTGCTGGAAGCTTTTGTAGTTAGCATGCAGCTGTTTTAGTCGACAGCAGCCGGTAGACCGACAGCTGGCAGTGTGTTTGCAATTCAAAGCAAGCAGTACGAGATAATGAAAGTTAGCTAGGTAACAGTTAGCTGCTATACTTTTGATTTCCAGGTGTCAGTGAGAGCAGTGCTGTAAGAAATGCTAGTGGTATTACAGCAGTGTGGCTATTACTTCAGGCCAGCCGGACATTCTCCCATCATCGAGGAACACAGGAGCAAGAGCAGCGGTTATGAGCTTGTTTAGAAGGAGGCCGCAGATGAGATGAGGAAATTACTTTTCTGAGGTTAGCATAGCCTCGCGGTTTTCCTACAGTAGCCGTTCAGTAGCTCCCTCCCAGACTAAACTCACATGGTCACTCCATCAGTGCCAGCAGCTAATGCCATGTTTATCTCTCTCTAATCACCGATTTATCCCTCTAATTACAAACCGAAATCAAAAAGCCTCGAAGGCAAGTGAGGCATCGTCAAAGGAATGTGCTGGAAATATTAAGGGAATGTATCATTTCTCTAATATGTACTCTTAATATGTGAGCTCTCAGTAACTACAGTGTAGTGGGGTTTTTTGGGGGGGCTTTTCGACTGTGTTAAATGGCTTTTTCTCTCTTTCTCTCTTTCATCCAGGAACCTGATGCCTCGTACTCTGGAAGGCCAGATAACCATGGAGAAAACGCCGAGCTACTTCATCACCAAAGAAGCTCCTCGGCGCGTCTTCTCCATGAGCCGCCACACCAGGCTTATCGTGGTGGTTCGGGACCCTGTGACGCGCGCTGTTTCCGATTACACGCAGACTCTGTCCAAATCTCCCGGGCTTCCATCCTTTCAGAACCTGGCTTTTCGTAACGCCACCACAGGCCTCATCGACACGTCTTGGAGCGCTGTACGCATCGGCATCTACGCCAAGCACCTAGAGAACTGGCTGCGCTACTTTCCAATGTCGCGCTTCCTGTTTGTCAGCGGCGAACGCCTTGTAACAGACCCGGCGGGTGAAATGGGTCGGGTCCAGGACTTCCTAGGGCTCAAGCGCGTGGTCACAGATAAGCACTTCTACTTCAACCAGACCAAAGGTTTCCCCTGCCTAAAGAAGCCTGAGGGGAGCAGCAGGCCTCGCTGCCTGGGGAAGTCAAAGGGGAGGCCCCATCCACAGATACCCTCTGAAGTCCTGCTCAGGCTCAGAGACTTCTACAGACCTTTTAATCTTAAATTTTACCAAATGACTGGCCACGACTTTGGCTGGGACCAAATGGCAACTCACCAAAGCTCTTAAAAACTGCCACCACTATTCACCAACAGTTAAACACAGGCAGGGATACTGTGTGTTCTTTGTCGCCAAAGGTTCTACTCTGTATAACTTGCCTTTTGTTTTTCATTTATTAAAGTATGATACCTGAATGCCAATGCACAAAGGAGCCTTCACCTGGCTTTATAACAACCATGCTAACAAAGTTTAGAAAACTTCAATTCTTTGAAGCACTTGAGCAAGCATTTTCGACAAAGTCTTGTGCAAATGGCTTGTTTTGTGCTCATACAGACAAGCAGAAGGCAAACTAAAGCATAATGCCTATTTACTTAAATCAGGATTTCAAGCACTTGACACCCCAAGTTAAGCTGCCATTGCTATCCAAAACACTGACAATGGGAGATGTTCACAAAGTTAAACCAAAAAGAAAAAGAGATTCGATGGGTGAACAAAGCCATGAGAAACCAAACGACAGTAACTGATACGCAATGGTGCAATCACAATAAATGCAAATGGTTTGAGACACAAGTTGATCATTCAGAAATAGTTACACTAAATCAACATAAATAACAGTTCAACTCTGGTTATATACACTTACAAAAAGTCTAAAGTTTGTTTTATGGACTATCATTTCATTTTTTTAAATACAAGATGTAGCAAAGATGATATATAGCTGGTTCTGATGAAAAAAGGTTAGAGAGGGAAACCAGCCATGGTCAACTACAAGCTGTAAATTTGCAGTTATTTATGTCATTAATGCAATGAGTGCATTGTTAAAGACTGGAGAGGAACATTTACAGCCAGTAAACCAGTGACTGTTTTTCCACTTTGTTTGATTAACACTTACCCTGTCACATGGTACAGTACTTACATGTAACTGTGTATTTCTAAAAGTCTAATTTATAAGGTGGCACAGTGTTGTTGAGATGTTTTCTCTGAAACTTTTGTATTTGAAATTCTGCTGGAAATTCTGACTAAATATTTTGTTCTGAAACAAGCATTTGGGTCATTTTTTGCAATTTATTTCTGAGAAGTATTCGGATCAAACTCTTTGTATTCATTCCAGACATGCCGAGTTTGCTGCTGCCAAGACTACAACATACATCTGCGGGGCAGATGATTTGCTGGTTCCTGGACAAGATGTACGAGACTCGTGATGACTAGAAAAGAACGCGTAATTAATCGGTGTTGTGTTATTGCAAGAGATGATGTAGGAATGACCCCATTCCTTTACATCATATGAAATTGTAAAGACTATTTGTTTAATATTTCATCCTGAAAGAAAAAGCAGCTTTAAAATGAGATTGGCACTTCAGCAGTCATGATCTCACACCACAGCTAGCCTCTGTTCCACATCCATCACAGCTACTGTAAAGTACTATGCAAAAAGTCTTGAGCTGCACCACGGAAATAGGTGCAGCTGTTTATTGAAATATATGAATACATAAATGGGAATATAGTATCCAGGCAGACATCTATCCATTTTGTTGTGCCTATTCAAACAAAAATAGATTATACAAGGCAAAAACAGTATGATCATCTTTATTCTTCAACACAGTTTGATCTCTCTTAGGCAATATTTTTTTGTCGTTTCTTAAAGTAGTGTTTAGGAATCGTTCTCCGGGCTTCTTGAAGGACATTTAAAGCTTTTCTTTAGATGTCGGCGGCCTTTTGTTTTGTTCTCCATCTAGATGATCCCACATTGCTGAAGTTCAAGCTCTGGTGAGGCCAATCTACGATAGTGTTTTTCTTTCCAGGCATGCTTTTACTGCACTGGCAGTTTTTTTTAGATCATTATCGTCATTATCATTACTTAATAATAAAAATGTTAGGGTTAGAGTGAAAAGGTAATGTCATGTCTAATTAGTGCGGTTTAAATGTGCTGGTAGGCTAAATTTGTTAAATTTCGAAAAAGCCTACTAATCAAGCCAGTTTTCAGTCTAAACTGTGCTCATCTTTAGTAACAGATATATGCGTGCAACTATGCAAAAGCTTCTCAAATCACATTTGAAAAAGGTTTGGTTTGATAGAAATAAGCAATCGTTTTGGAGATCAGAAAAGAGATCACATATGATGAAATATGATAATCACAGAGTCATCACCGTCGCCTTCTTTCGACTGCTCCCTTCAAGGGTCGCCACAGCAAATCATCTGCCTCCATCAAACCCTATCTCTACCATCCTACTCTGTCACATCAACCCTCTGCATTACTGTAGTTCTCCTCTTCTTTTCCTCCTACCCGGCAGCTCCATATTCAACATCCTTTGTCCAGTATAGCCAGTTTTCCTCCTCTGCACATGTTCAAACCATCTTACTGCTCAGCCTGAATTATCTCTCCTAGATAAATTGAATTCTAATCCTGTCCAATGATCATTTCCAATTAAAATCTTATTGACTTTTCAGCTCGGCCACCTTCAGCTCAGCCAATCCCCCTGTGCTTCATAGCAGGTCTCACCACCACCTTGTAAACCTTCTTTTTCAATCGTTCGGCTCTCCTTCTCTCACAAATCATCAACAACCAGCCATCACCTGATGACTAAGCTCTGTATAAGCTTTTGGGGAATTTATCCTTGTTCAAAAGGAATAAATGGCACATGGAACAGGAAGTCTGGAACTGAATATCTGTTATCTACTATCAGGACATCCTGGCCACAAAAGACCCGAAAAATTGACTGTATCCCCCAGAGTGTTAGTCAGTCAGTTCCTGGAGTTTAAACTATGTTACCCATCTGCTGACTTTAGCGTCATATTTAGTGAACAGATGTGAGAGAGGCATCAATATTCCCATCTAACTTTCAGCATTAAGATAATTCACCAGGATGTCAAACTATACGTTTGTCCATGATGGAAAATGCTTTCTTCAAAGTGACTCTGGCTCTAACAGCGTAAAACTGCAGAAAGCCTCTCAGCAGTTTTAAATGCGCTGTAGTCATTTGAACGTAGACACATGTTCAGTCAGTTTTTGGCACACACTTGTTTTAAGTGTGTGCCAAAAACTGACTAAAGTTGGTGGCTGGAGCTGGATATACAGGGAGTGCAGAATTATTAGGCAAGTTGTATTTTTGAGGAATAATTTTATTATTGAGCAACAACCATGTTCTCAATCAACCCAAAAAAACTCATTAATATCAAAGCTGAATGTTTTTGGAAGTAGTTTTTAGTTTTAGCTATTTTAGGGGGATAACTGTGTGTGCAGGTGATTATTACTGTGCATAATTATTTGGCAACTTAACAAAAAACAAATATATACCCATTTCAATTATTTATTTTTACCAGTGAAACCAATATAACATCTCCACATTCACAAATATACATTTCTGACATTCAAAAACAAAACAAAAACAAATCAGCGACCAATATAGCCACCTTTCTTTGCAAGGACACTCAAAAGCCTGCCATCCATGGATTCTGTCAGTGTTTTGATCTGTTCACCATCAACATTGCGTGCAGCAGCAACCACAGCCTCCCAGACACTGTTCAGAGAGGTGTACTGTTTTCCCTCCTTGTAAATCTCACATTTGATGATGGACCACAGGTTCTCAATGGGGTTCAGATCAGGTGAACAAGGTGGCCATGTCATTAGTTTTTCTTCTTTTATACCCTTTCTTGCCAGCCACGCTGTGGAGTACTTGGACGCGTGTGATGGAGCATTGTCCTGCATGAAAACCATGTTTTTCTTGAAGGATGCAGACTTCTTCCTGTACCACTGCTTGAAGAAGGTGTCTTCCAGAAACTGGCAGTAGGACTGGGAGTTGAGCTTGACTCCATCCTCAACCCGAAAAGGCCCCACAAGCTCATCTTTGATGATACCAGCCCAAACCAGTACTCCACCTCCACCTTGCTGGCGTCTGAGTCGGACTGGAGCTCTCTGCCCTTTACCAATCCAGCCACGGGCCCATCCATCTGGCCCATCAAGACTCACTCTCATTTCATCAGTCCATAAAACCTTAGAAAAACCAGTCTTGAGATATTTCTTGGCCCAGTCTTGACGTTTCAGCTTGTGTGTCTTGTTCAGTGGTGGTCGTCTTTCAGCCTTTCTTACCTTGGCCATGTCTCTGAGTATTGCACACCTTGTGCTTTTGGGCACTCCAGTGATGTTGCAGCTCTGAAATATGGCCAAACTGGTGGCAAGTGGCATCTTGGCAGCTGCACGCTTGACTTTTCTCAGTTCATGGGCAGTTATTTGGCGCCTTGGTTTTTCCACACGCTTCTTGCGACCCTGTTGACTATTTTGAATGAAACGCTTGATTGTTCGATGATCACGCTTCAGAAGCTTTGCAATTTTGAGACTGCTGCATCCCTCTGCAAGATATCTCACTATTTTTGAATTTTCTGAGCCTGTCAAGTCCTTCTTTTGACCCATTTTGCCAAAGGAAAGGAAGTTGCCTAATAATTATGCACACCTGATATAGGGTGTTGATGTCATTAGACCACACCCCTTCTCATTACAGAGATGCACATCACCTAATATGCTTAATTGGTAGTAGGCTTTCGAGCCTATACAGCTTGGAGTAGGACAACATGCATGAAGAGGATGATGTGGACAAAATACTCATTTGCCTAATAATTCTGCACTCCCTGTAGTTGGGGTGGCTTTTTTTTTTTGTAGGGGTCGTGTAGCTGCAGGCGTCTGCGGTTAAATTTGAAGTTAACACAGGACAGTGGCTCTTCTGATGTGTAAGCAATCAATTCACCAGGGTGATTGGAGACCTTTTAGGGATGGCAATCTTTGACCTCTTCTCTCCCCCTTGACCTGTGATCCTGGTCACCATAAACTGCTGACCGCTATTGCCATGCTGGTTAATGGAGTCACCCAGGTTGAACTACGAGCGCAGAAGCATGCACACACTCACACACTTATAAACACACACAGCAACACCCTCCTGATCCATTAATATTACATTCTCAGCCTCTGGGACCTCCACTGAGGGGAGATGCTACCAATCAATAGCTGCCTCTTTAGTTTATAGGTGGTGGAGATATGAGCTTATAGGTGCCATGTTCCAGCGTCGTTGTGATTTAGCTTTGGGGTCAGGTATGGGTCACTATCATACTTATCGTATTTGTATAATATTATTTATCAAATGATAGATCTTTCCTGCATCTTTAATCGATGAAGCACCTAAACACAAATACACGGGTGGGGGAGGGGGGGGGGGGGGTACTCACAAGGATGCTGGACCTGATTACGACTTTAATCCTTCAAGAGCTGCGCAGCCTGAGAAATGTATCTATTTTTGAATTTATGCATTATTTTAAATTCTTATTTCATTAGATTTGAATCAGCAGTTGTATCAGTTCAATTCAATTACCATTAACATAGAAAAAGCTTGGATGACACTTGTGTTAGCAGCAGAAATTGAAGCTGGCGTACACATAATGAATTGTCAACTACCGCTGTGCACTCGCTGATCCCTGCACAGTTTCATGAGCAACTTTCAGGTTTGATACATTTTTACCATTTTTACAGCTTCTGTTGCTTTAAGTACCTTGTTTTTTAAGCAAAGCTCTCTTTTGAACTCACTGCATGCGTTTGGATTTTATCAGCTTAACGGCTAGATTTTATAACAGATTAAAAAGAAGAAGTAAAAAACAGGGATGAAAGTGGAGCAAGTTGCAGTTTCAGGTCAAGACCACATGCTTTTTCATTCAGAATTCTGCAGCCACTTTCACTGCCAGCAACATTTTCAGAGGAGTTATGAGGCGATCAGTTACCTCAGCAGATTTTTTTAAACCAAAACGTGCTAACGTTTGACAGGCGGGTGGTGTTCACTTTCCCCAGTGTATACTCTCTAGTTATAGAATATCTTCAAGTCACACAATCCCATTCACTGGTGAGGAGTGCGTAAAGGGAACCACCGGGCTATGTCGTTGAGCTCTCCGCTGCTGAAAAGTTTCCTTTATGTCTCTCTCTGCAGAGAGCCCTGAGACCTGAGATAGCAGCAAATCTCTCATTCATCAGCTGACTGAAGTTATTCAGGCCTGAAGGTATTGATATGCAAACTAGATGGTTCAGCTTCAGGTCTGCAGAACAGACCTTTATCCAAAATAAAAAAAACAAAACCCCCTGCTCTTTCCTTATACATTTCACTGTCGCTGACACAATGGCCCCTCCCGTCAATGGGCCATTTGAGCGTCTGGCTCCACTGACTGTGCATAGGATCCAAAAACACATGGATTAGGCAAAACCCGGATATCGGGATGGATGGGCAAATGTCACCCCTTCAGATCTTTGCACCCTTAATAAAAGTGACTGGTGACCCTTATTGAGGAGGTCAAGTGTTTTTATTCAGGTGGATTGGAGGCTGCTTGAGGACTGCCTGCCACTCTGCCAGCCTGCTTACTGGGCACCACATGGGTTCGGTGAAGCGTGCAACAGCTGAAGGATGAGAGAGGCTAATTGAAACCCCGACTCTCGCAGGGTAGACGCACAGACTGGTTCAGAATTAATTTGTAGTTCAACTGGACAAATTGTACCACACATTTTGATATGCCAAACAAAAAAGTAAAGGAATACTTTTCATTTAGAGTATATCATCTAGTCAGTCAAGCTTTTAGGATATTGATCTGGTTAGTAAAGTAGCAGAGGGGGATGTTAATCAGTTTCAGCTGCTTTGGTGTTAATGAAATTAACAGCAGGTGCACTAGAGGAGCAGCCCCCAAAACAGGAATGGTTTTTCAGGTGGAGCCACTGACATTTTTGCTGCTGGGCTCAGTGTTACTGTAGCATGAGGCGATACCTGGACTCTACAGAGGCTGCACAGGTAGTCCCACTCCACCAGGCTGGCACATCAATAGGCATCATTACCAGAAGGTTTTCTGTGTCTCCCAACACACTCTCAAGAGCATGGAGGTGATTCCAGCTCTCTAGTTACTCTAGGAGAGCTGGACAGACCCATAGAAGGCCTTAGCCCATCAGCAGGACTGGTGTAAGGAGGAGGAGGATGAGCAATGCCAGAGCCCTACAGAATGACCATGATAGTGGTGTGAACATCTCTGACCAAACATTCAGTAACAGACTTCATGAGGGTGGCCTGAGGGCCCAACATCTTTTAGAGAGCTCTGCCTGGCACCGTGGAGTCTGACTGGAATTTGCCAAAGAATACCAGAATTGGCATTCCCACCCTGGCGTCCATGTGGTTTTTACAGATGAGAGCAGATTCACCCTAAGCACATGTGACAGACGTGACATGGTCTAGAGCAGCTGAGGACAGTATTATGTAACATTGTTTAATTTGACTGGTTTGGTGGTGGGTCAGTGATGGTCTGAGGAGAGATACTCATGTAGGGACCTTCACAAGCCAGCCACCGGGACTTTCTCTACTATTAGGTATCGGGATGAGATGTTTGGATTGTCAAGTCCTGGGTTCTGATCCACAATCCCCAGCCTCATGTAGCAAGTGCATGCTGGCAGTTTCTGGGTGATGAAGGAACTGATACCATTTCTTTGAAACCTATTGTGCTGTGACAAATTGTTTATCTTTCCAAATAGTTATTCTGATGTTCAGCCAGAGTGGGTACCCTTTTAACAGCATTTTTTTAATATCCAAAGAAGAATTCAATCCTAAGTCTAACTAAACATAAAAAAGGAAAAAGGAAAAGTCAGAAAGAAGAATAACATAATGTCTGTAATCTGCAATCCTAGACAGGACTTGTATGTTTTGGTGGGAAGCCTTCTACTACCCCACAAGCAGTCTTTCTGGGCTTCCTGTTTGCTCTCAACAAACAGCCCAACTAAGCCCTGCTGAACTCGAGTGACAGTATTTTTCCTATGAAAACCTCTCAGTGCAGGTTAAACATGATCCTCAGTAGGCTGACCAAAGCGTGCCACCGTTGCATTCCGCAATTAAGCGCTAAAATGTCTAAGCTTGTTTTCAATAACCGAACTCAAAACAAGCTTGTTCTGTTCCCACAACACAGAACAGCCATATCCACCGTCTACTGTCCACATTCCCTTTTAATGACCAAAACAACGTCTCCTCTCACTCTTGAAGTCACTTGAGCAACTGGTCTCTGGTCCCCCTCTGCACTGTGCTCTTCGCTGTGGAGGTCAGGATCAGCACTGTGGCCCGCCTTGAGATCAAAGTTCAAAATGCATTCCACCGCCAGGGTCACTTAAGGTCAACTAAAGCCCGTGCTCTGAAGGTTATTCTGAGACTGATGAGTAGAAAGTGACTAATCTATTAACCAATTCTAATAATGGAGTAATTTACTGTGAATGATTCAACTAAATTAGTCATTACAGCTCAGGGAGAACCCTTTTACACGCCTTTATTATGGATGATCGCTACACTACACATGGACAAGCCAAATAAACCAAGCGTTAACACTCGATATAGTAATGTACTTTTTCATTTTGCTAAGGAAGACCCAGGGCTTTAAACCTAATTCTTATTGTGTTTTTAAACTAATCCAAAAATTTAAAATACACCTCTGAGGTACTCCACTGGAAGTTTAAGAAACTGAGACTCGCTCACATTCATGCTAACAAGATCTTGGTCATCTCATAAGCAAATTGAAATTAAAGCCAGAAACATCAAAATGTGTCATTCAAACCTCATCTCCTGCTGTTATCTGTTTATCATAACTGTCTAAATGTATGCCAAATTACACAGACCATGATTGGTTCAATATGAGGTCTTCCCTACTTTGACGAGCAAGCTTCAAATTAGGAGCAAACGCTTGAGTTGTGGCTGCAAAAGCTGCATTCCTGCAGCAAAGCAGAGAAAATCTGCACCCATGCTTCCTCTCTAATTAGCAGATCAAGGGACGGACAAAAAACATGGACTACATACATTTACACATACGCTGTTTTTTTAATCACTGGGAATAAAACCAAGTCCCTGTGTTACATGCTCTCATTGGCAAATTTCTTAGGAATGGCCTCTTGGTGACAGTTTGTTTAATGAATGGACTCTCACATTGATTTCATCATATGTTCATTTTTTTTTCACATCTGATATGTTTTTTGTAATTCACTCATTTTGGAAAGAAACTAATCAAAGAAAAGATAGATAACAAAAGCTATACATGTGGTGCTTTAATGCATTAAAGAAGCTAAGTTTAGAAATAAAAGTGGAAAGAAGAGCCAACAACTGTCAACCTTGTTACAAGATATAGAGGATCATTGACACCTAATGAAATTGATCCCACAGAGGGTATCTATGGGCCACCTTTGACCCTGAAAGGGTATGTCAAGATCCTGAAACAGGCAAATTCTTAGAGACAGGCTAGTTGTCATACTGGGGATAAACAATTATTTAGTTTTAACATGAACTGTGGTTATATTATTATTATTATATATTATTTTTTAATATTAGATTAGATTAGATGAAACTTTATTAATCCCTCGGGTGGTATTATTAACTTATATGAAAATAAAAAAAATAACATTAGTAAGTTAATTCTTTCCCATTAAAAGAAAAATGCACAGTGAAATTTACCAAAAAAAAAAAAACAACAACAACAAAAAACGAATTGATAACAAAGGAAAATGAAAATGACCATTACGGCTAAATAAAAGACTTTTATCATTTTAATTACACTAAAAAACATCTCCACCCATTCACATCCTGTGCTTGCTTTTCTTCTTTCCTATAGGAACTAAGTACAGTGTAAAGAGTTACTCTGTCAGTCTTTAGCCTGCTATGATGGTGTGTAACCCTGCCTGAGCGACCTGCTGTTAAACAGCTGTTTCTAGATCCTTTGCTCAGTCTGCGCTCAGACAGTCTCACTTGAGTTTACATCTCAGCGAGCGCTGATCATGTTGATCTACACACTGCTGCACAGTGAAAAAGTCATCCAAGCCTCTGATGCCTAAATCTCAATTTCCTGTGTTTCCACTAAGTGTTGGGAAAACTGCAGAGGCACACTGAGATAACCTCTTTTTTATTTATACCTTTCTATGCAGCAGTAAATTTAATTATTTCTTATTGGACACTTTTTAGTCAGAGACAGAGAGTGGTATAATCTACATTTATACAAATGAAAAAGGTCACAGGGTTTTGGTACGTATGCAGCAGAATAGGACTCTAACACAGAGACATGCATACAGACCTCCCATTTCCAGGCTTACTTCTATGCTTCCCTCCCACAAACCTCCCTTTCTTTATATTTCCCTCTGCACCAAAAGGTAAATTAGATGCCATTCAAAGTAACAGATGTCTTGGGAGTCAAGTCACCTCTTGTACACTGTCTCAGTGTCTCTTAAGCTCTCTTAGGTCAGATGGAGTTTCCTATCACCCTAACAGAGAAGATGGAGCAAGTCTTTAGGGATGTGATCAGCTTTCAGCAGCTTGGGGAACAATGCAGAGTGGAAAAATAGAAACACATGGTCTAATAAAAACTGATTATTAATATATTTACTAACAATATTTATTTTATTTGTGTCTTTTAACTTAGCCATCCATTAACTGATTCACTGAATTGTTTGTTTGAATTTTAAGTGTAAAATACTTTTTTAAAAAACCTAAAAAAAACCACTGAAGTGATAAAGAGAAAAAGAAAAGGCAATAACACAAGCAAAACATAGCCTATGCTGAGTTCATCAATAATTATTAGTGATAACCAAATAAGGTAAGTAAATGGGATTAGCCTATAAAATAAAGCATTTTTGTTATGTCACCAGTAAAATAATCAAATTGCTTTTATTTTACATTTTTTGACTACTTTTGTGTTTTCTTTTTTTTTTCATTTCCCTTTCTATCCTTGAGTTTCTGTATCTTTACCAAGTTACTAACAAAGCTCTGTGACTAACACGCTAGCATTTTCAAATAGCATCCTAGCTAAACAATAACAATAAAATTTAAACATGATATCATGAATCATGGACTGTTATTAAATCTTTAAGGGTGTTGAAGGAGGTTTGTTTTTGTTGTTTTTAATAACTGGTTATGAAAGTATTAGGCAGGAAAGTTCTGAGGAGATGATTAACACTGATGCTAGCTAGCTTGTTAGCTAATCGAATTCAACTGACGATAAATGGCTTGCAGAAAACATGCTTGTGAAAAGTATGTCGACTCTTTGAGCCCTGTTCTCATAAAAAGCTCTCTTTGTAGCTGACAGTTTGTCACTCCTCAGTTCAATAGATAAGAGTTAAAAATACAATAATGTACAAAAGTTTTGATCCACCTTTCATTTCACCTTTCTTTATATTGTGGAGGTAAGCATTAACGACACAGAGCTCTCAGTCCTCACTCCTTCTTTATTCGTCTCTCAAGAACAACTGAGCATATCGCGCCACAAAACACAGGACACACTTCCTTTACACTGGGTGTGAGTGGAGCCCTCTAGTGGTCCACCACACATGCCCCCCCCGAACACCCAGCAGAACTAGTCCAGGATCCGGGGCTTAAGCAAACGGCCGGAACGGCTGAACTGGGGGGGTGGGGAAACGACAGAGGGCAACCCAGCCTGGGAGCGAGGCTGGCACTGGCGGTCAGAAAAAGCTGCAGACGACTCCGTTGATTTTGGGTCGCTCCTGGGGGGAAAAACAGAATCCATCAGCTCGGCGGCAGGTGGGCGGCCGCGGCGAGGGGCCTGGGCCGGGACCACCTGATCCTCTTGCATAACATATGCAGGCTTAAGCCTGTCAACAGAGACAACTTCCTCCCGACCGCCAAAGTCCAAAATGAAATGTTTGTTGCCTGGTTTAAGAACCCTGTATGGCCCGTCATATGGTGGACGCAGCGGAGTCCTATGGGCATCGTGCCTGACGAAAACGAAACGAGCAGAGTCCAACGAACTCGGAACAAAAGTGTCAGGCAGGCAGTGGTGCACAGGACCAGGAACAGGAAATGAGTCTCTTGGGGGGCGAAAAGGCAACAAAGAGGTATCGAAACATGGGGGAGGGCTCTCAGGTAAGAATTCCCCAGGGACCCGGAGAGGCTGGCCGAGGACCAGTTCAGCCGGGGAAACCCCGAGGTCTTCTTTAACCGCGCTACGCAATCCCAGCAAAACCCACGGAAGACGGTCGACCCAGTCGCCACTCGTTAAGGAAGCCCGGAGCGCGGCCTTAAGTGACCGGTGAAACCGTTCGCACATCCCATTAGCTTGCGGGTGGTATGCTGTGGTGCGGTGGACCTTGACTCCCAGGCCGTCAGCCATAGCAGACCAAAGCTCGGAAACAAACTGGGGGCCCCTGTCCGAGGTAATGTCAGCAGGGGGGCCGAAACGTGAAACCCACGTTGACAAAAATGCCCTGGCCACCGTCGCCGCTGTCGTGGACGCCAGGGGTACCGCCTCCGGCCACCTGGTTGTGCGGTCCACCACAGTCAAAAGGTGCGTGAAACCCTGTGACTGCGGCAAGGGACCAACCAAGTCCACATGAACGTGATCGAAACGCCTACCTGGGACACGGAAAGGTTCGAGGGGTGCCTGTGTGTGCCGGTGGATTTTCGAGCGTTGGCATGGGATACAAACCGCCGCCCATTCTTTCACCGTCTTGCGAAGGCCCGGCCAAACAAACCTGGCGCTGACCAGCTTGACCGAGGCCCGTACGCCGGGATGAGAGAGGGCATGCACCGAGTCAAAAACACGACGACGCCACGAACGGGGAACCACCGGGCGGGGGCGGCCGGTGGAAATGTCGCAAAGAAGGTGCGGACCGCCGTCCCACACCGGGGTGTCCTCCAGCACGAGGCCCGTTTTCGTTGACTGAAGGGCAAGGACGTCCGGGTCAGCACGTTGCTCGGCGGCCATGGCAGCGTAGTCGATGCCAACATACACCGGAGAAACCAACACACGTGAGAGACAGTCAGCGACGTGATTGGACTTACCAGCCACATGCTGAATGTCTGTAGTAAACTCAGAAATGGCCGCCAACTGGCGCTGCTGGCGTGCGCTCCATGGGTCAGAGACCTTGGACATCGCAAACGTCAAAGGTTTGTGGTCAACGTACGCAGTAAAGTTGCGACCCTCGAGGAAAAAACGAAAATGTCGTGTCGCGAGGTGCAGGGCCAGCAACTCCCTGTCAAAAACACTGTACCTGCGTTCAGCATCCCTGAGCGTACGACTGAAAAAGGCGAGCGGTTGCCAGAGACCTGAAACCCGCTGTTCCAACACCCCACCCACTGCCACGTCAGAGGCGTCGGTGGTCAACGCGATCTCTGCCGACGGAAGCGGGTGGGCCAGCAGGGCGGCGTCAGCCAGCGCAGACTTAGCTGCGGAAAACGCACGGACGCGTTCTGGCAGCCAGTCAACCGGATCTTTGGCTGTTTTACCCTTTAAGGCAGCATAGAGTGGCTGTAGCAGGTGGGCAGCTCTGGGGAGAAAGCGGTTGTAAAAATTTATCATCCCCAAGAACTCCTGCAGCGCTTTAACTGACGTGGGACGCGGAAAAACCGAAACGGCCTGGACTCTGTCGGGCAACGGAACCACACCTTCAGCGGAAATGCGGTGCCCGAGGAAATCCAGAACAGGCAACCCAAACTGGCACTTGGAAGGGTTGATGATCAGGCCGTGCGCTGCCAAACGCTGGAAAACCTGGCGCAGATGGGACTCGTGCTGGCTTGCTGAGCAGCTGGCCACCAATATATCGTCCAGATAAACAAAAACGAACGGCAGCCCACGCAAAACGGAGTCCATCAGCCGCTGAAAGGTCTGGGCAGCACCTTTCAGGCCAAACGGCATGCGCAAAAACTCGAACAAGCCGAAGGGGGTAATGACAGCGGTTTTAGGAACGTCTTCGGCGCGCACGGGAACCTGGTGATACCCCCGCACCAAGTCAATTTTAGAAAAAATCGATGTTCCCGCGAGATTGGCAGAAAAATCCTGAATGTGGGGGATGGGGTAACGGTCATTGTCCGTGGCATTATTTAAACGGCGGAAATCTCCGCATGGCCGCCACCGACCGTCCGATTTGGGCACCATGTGAAGCGGAGAGGCCCATGCACTGTTCGAACGCTGTACAATGCCCAGGCGCTCCATGGCTGCAAACTCTTCCCGAGCGACGGACAGTTTCGCGGGGTCGAGGCGGCGCGCGCGTGCGAACACCGGGGGCCCGACCGTGGGAATATAATGCTCAACCCCATGCTTCGTTACCGTGTTAGAGAAATTAGGGACAGACAGCGATGGAAACTGTAAAAGCAAACGCTGAAAAGCATCCCCGGAGGTCACTACATTAGCTCGAATCAGGGGCTCGGCGGCCCGGGTAAAACAGGGTAGCGAAGAAAACGAAACAGCATCGATTAAACGTCTGTTAGCCACATCGACAAGCAGTCCATTAGCACACAGGAAATCAGCTCCCAAAATAGGTACAGAGCTAGCGGCAACAACAAAGTTCCACTGGAAATCCCGGCCATGAAAACAAACAGTCACCAACCTTTCCCCAAACGTTTTGATGGGAGAGCCATTAGCTGCAATGAGCTGCGGCCCACAGTTCGCTGCTAGTCCGTCGGCAGCGGTAGGGGGAAGGAGGCTCTTCTGGGAGCCGGAGTCCACAAGAAAACGTCTCCCGGAGCGCGAGTCCTCTATGAAGAGCAGCCTTTCTGTATTGCCAGCGGTCGCGGCCGCTACGGCGCGCTGGCGGGTCCGTTTCCCTGGGCCGTGAAAGCGCAAGGCGGCAGGCAGCGACGCGCTCTGTCGCCAAAACGCTGATGGTAGAAACAGATGCTCTTTCCGCGGCGACGGCGTGTAGCAATCCCTGCCGTCAGCAAGGGGGGGGATGCTCCGGGGGAGGCAGGTGGAGGCGTGGAAGGTGCCGCCGGCGTGTCCGTAGCCAGGGCGTGAACGTCGAAAGTGCGGCTAGCCAGGAGAATGCGATCCGCTTCTTCAGCCAGGGAGCGATAATCCTTCGCAGGCAGAAGTGGAGAGTTCGCGAGGACAGCTCTCACGGCGGCCGGTAGTCGGCGGAGGAAGAGGTGGGCGAAGAGGAAACCACCGTCATCTGGCCCGAGCAACGATAGCATGTTCTCCATGAGCTCGAGCGCAGTACCGCCACCTAAGCCTGACAGGTTGAGGAGCTTGTCGGCTCGTTCAGCGTCAGAGAGGGCATAGCGCCGAAGAAGCAGCTCTTTGAGGGCGGCGTATTTCCCTTGGGCGGGTGGGTCCCGGAGGAGCGCCATCGCGCGGCGGGTGGCCAACGGGTCGAGCGAGGCCACCACATGGTGATACTTCGTGTCGTCAGCCGAGATGCCGCGAAGGGCGAACTGAGCCTCCACGTGTACAAACCATGACGGGGGGTCATGGAGCCAAAAGTCCGGCAGTTTCACCGCCACAGCGAACGTAGCTGAAACAGGAGGCGGAGGTCCGGCGGCCGCTGATATATCCATAGCGGGGTCTGTGTTATCTGCGGCCCGTTGCATGCTCGAGTCAGGGGTCACCAATGTGGAGGTAAGCATTAACGACACAGAGCTCTCAGTCCTCACTCCTTCTTT
This sequence comes from Diplotaxodon limnothrissa, assembly GCF_057381915.1. Taxonomy (NCBI): domain Eukaryota; kingdom Metazoa; phylum Chordata; class Actinopteri; order Cichliformes; family Cichlidae; genus Diplotaxodon; species Diplotaxodon limnothrissa. The sequence continues at coordinate 11,884,663 of NC_140603.1, read as the reverse complement.
ATTCGTCTCTCAAGAACAACTGAGCATATCGCGCCACAAAACACAGGACACACTTCCTTTACACTGGGTGTGAGTGGAGCCCTCTAGTGGTCCACCACAATATATGCTTCTACTTTCTTATAATTCTTCAGTTATATAAATATTTTTATTTTTCTCATTTTCAGTCTAATCCTGACCTTATCTTGTATCTATTGTAAAGGGAGTAATCTGGTTGTTACACTACTTCTTAACTATGAAGAATTCATTTAGTCTCATATAACAGAAAAGCTGGCAAAGAAACTATTTTAAATTGTAGTTTTAGGGACTTTCTTGTAGGCAGTTTGTCATAAAAACAAATAATTTGTTCTCTCTTCTTCAGTGGAATGTACACAAAGTGCCAAAAGTAACACAGTTTAACAAACATAAAATAGTATTTTTGCACGAACAAGGCGGTTCCCAAAAAGCTGTTAGCTTTTCGCCAAAAACATGGCAGCATCTACTGAAGTTCCCAGTATCTGAAAGTTAAAGTATCTGAAAACTGAATTTAAATAGTAGTCTAGGTAAAGATTTTTTTGCTTCCTGGACCTTTTTATGGCGTTTGCTTAATGAGTTCTGTTGGCCAATAATATTTCAACAGATTTAGTTGCAATTAATCAAGATTTTGTTTTTTGTTTTGTTTTTTAAAAAAAGAAAGAAGGATTAGCAGCTATCATCTGGCAAACATTTAGGTTTTTTTTTTAACCTATGGGTCTTAAATCTAATTTAATTTAATTTACTTGAAGCAAACTGTTTACTTTGCATTTTTATTTAATTTATCTGCATTTTGAAAAAGTCTAAAAACTAAACTAAACTAAACAAAAATACATTAATAACGATCTGACTACACCAGAAGCCCTAGAAGTTAGCCAGCGAATTCTTTAGGACATTATATTCTTCTTCAGGTATATTTCTCTTGCTTTCATCAGAGGCCACACAACAGATTAAGAAAAAAACCAACTTATCGCTATAGATTAAGAATATGCTGACTCACTGTTTTCTCACAGAGTAGTTCAGTCTAAGCAAATATTACGACTCAGCATGAGAAAAGATCATCGTGCTTTATTATCTACAGTGGTTACTCAAACAAATTGGAGACAGTGTTCTTCTTGTGTGCTGCTGGGATCCAGACTATAGTTAATTCCCACTTTGGAGGCAGATATGGGAACAATATCACATCTCATCCCTGGGGGGCCTGACAGAGGACCACATCACCTCCCTGAGTCTCATTATTTAATATCAGAGTGCTTTACTCAGAGGCTGCAAGGAGGTCAGAGATTTATGGGTCACTGTTCAATAAGGAGCATAAGATAAGATAAGATAAGATAGAACTTTATTAATCCCTCGGGTGGGTTCCTCTGGGAAATTCGACTTCCAAAAAGCACAGCAACGACCGAAGTTACAGTTACAGTTACAGAATTGTTATATATATATATATATATATATATATATATATATATATACACACACACACACACACACACACACACACACACATATATAAATACAGAGACAAATATAAATAAAATATACAAAGGGGATAAATAGAATAAATAGGAATAAAAAATAAAAATACAAGTGAATTGCACATTTCAAGTATTGAGTCTATTGCACTGTTGACTATTTACAAAAAGTATTGCACAAGGTATTGTACAGTGAGGTGAAGAGGCACTACAGCTTAGTTGTTCCCCCCTCCTTTGTCCTCCTGTTTCCCCTCCCTCTCCCCTCCAGAGAGGAGTTAAACAGTTTGATGGCGTGTGGGACAAAGGAGTTTTTAAGTCTGTTAGTTCTTGTCTTGGGGAGAAGCAACCTGTCACTGAACAGACTCTTCTGATTGTTTATGGCCGTGTGCAGAGGATGCCCAGCATTGTTCATAATGTCCATCAGTTTCTTTAATGTCCTTTTCTCTGCCACTGTCACCAGAGTGTCCAGCTTCATGTCACACACTCAAAAAAAGATGAACACAGAGGCTGACCAGCTTGGGATTTAGGGACATTAGTTTGCAGAGGGGGTGAAGATATACAGCGATAAAGAGAGAGATTGTTGCCAGTGTTGGGTAAGTTACTTTAAATTAGTAACTTAGTTACATTACTAGTTACTTCTATCAAAAGTAACTCAGTTACTTCAAGTTACTCGTTACTTTCAGAGTAACTAGTTACAAGGGAAAGTAACTTTGGTTTAACTCAGAATTCTCTTGTTAATGTGTTGCTTCCGTAACTGGATACCCAGCAAGATTGCCAGTCTTCTAGCTTGCTTACTTGCCACAAGTGCACTGTGCCACCTACCAATAGAAAGGAAAAAATAATGTGCACATTTCCACGAGAGAAATCCCACGCCTGATTCTATCCTAGCCATTCTATCCTCGCTTTTTACATCCAACACAAAAACTGCAGTCGTGGTGCTTTCAATTGTACTCAGAAATTCTGCCTTCTGAATAGGAAGATGTAGGTAACACCAGACTGCAGATGAGCTGCTTACAGGGCTGGACTGGGACAAAAAAATCGTCCCGGGTATTTTGACTAGAGACCGGCCGCCATTATAGGAAAAATCATAAAGTCTTTGAATGAAAATAAACACTGTTGTGACAGTGATGTACACTGTTCTGATGGTATATATGTATCAATCTATCAATCGTTTGTTGTAAGACTCAGATAATTATTTTTTTAAAAGTGAGACATTTTAAATGAGAATAAGAAAGTCTTTCCTTGTGCCCCCCTTTCCCTTTTAATGCCCTACATGGACCCCTGGCAACACTTTGCTAGACCCGCCCCTGCACAGTTACCAGCTGTCAGCTAAGTAAAAAAAGGATCCTGGTGTTATTTGTCTCTCAGAAACAGTTCATAACTTCTCTTCAACTCATTCATGTTAACTAAAAGGTAAACCTGTTTCTCCATCATTGTTCAGCTCTGATGATCCAGTAAGGACATCTCCTGGTTTCATCTTCATGTTTCCATCTCATCACATAACCAAACCGATATCATGACCAGCAGCTTTACAGCTGTGGCTCCAGCAAACATCAGCTGATACTAGAAATTAATATTAAATAAATTCTAACAACAGCTGATCAAGCTTAACCGTGCTGCTGTTGTTTACCGCGACATCCGCTGGTTTCTTCTTTCTGGCGCAAAGTGGGCGATAAACAAACAAGAGAGAAAAGCCGATCAGCTGATCATTGATCAGTTTCATGACTGAAGTAGAAACAGGAGAGGGAGGGGGGAGAATGAGAGGAGAAGAGGCAGCTGTGCAGCGTAAACACAGAATAACTCCAGCTTTGTGTCTTTTTCATTGTAGCTGAAGTCCGGGACAAACTGTGTTTCTTTTCACCTAAATACGAAATGCGTAATATTTTCTCTGAATACGAGACGATTCCATTTTTTACAGGACGGTTGGCAACTCTAATAATTAACCTTATGAACAAAATAAAGTTCAACATCAGTAACATAGCACCCACCCAGCTGTATAGAAACTCCGTCATGCTAGCTAGCACGCAGTACGAAAAAGTCAGCACAACGAAAATAAACTCCACCTAAACTTGGTTCATATCTGACCCAGATGGACTGCAGGTCATAACTTCTTACCTGAAGTTCAGTTCACCTGACACTCGGACCAGCGGCCGCTTCGGGTCTCTCCTCTTGCCTCCCTTTTCCTTCGTCCACCTGCTGGCTTCCACCACTTGCTAATGTTATTGAATCTGTGGAAGCTCCGCGATAGCCACCACACGAAGTAACGAATAACGAGCCTATCTAAATCCCAGTAACGAGTAACGCGTTCCCGGTTTTGGCATAATAACTAGTTACTGTGCTCGTTACCACAATAATAACGTAGTTACTGTAACGCGTTACTTAATAACGCATTAGTCCCAACACTGATTGTTGCACATTCAGACAGCACAGAGGAGTAATTGGTGGTGGAGAAAAGGAGGTAGCAAAAAGATGAGATGAGGGTGACCAGACGTGGAGAAAGTGGGAGCGAACCGTTCAGCTCCAGCGAGAGAAATGAGACGAGCGATGCCATAAAAAGTAGAAATCTTTGGCCGCGCACATTTTCCATGTTTCTATTTTCTTTCTCCAACATAGAAGCTGAGATAGAACCTCGCCATCATTAACTGCAAACAGATGTGGTTATCGTTCGCAATTTAAATCATCGCAAAAAATTATATGATATCAGTGCACTGACAATATAGTCGTAATTACTCATTCATCCGCTTTGAAACATCATGTTGTTTTCCGACCAAAGCGGCCATACGCTGCTGCTCAGCCATTGCTGTCACTTTGAGGCAGAAACTCAGACATCAGACTGACATCACGATGGTTAGGGGCGGATAACACAAACCAGAAATTAACAGAAAGAAAAATTACACGTCCATTATTTTTGGTAGTAATGACTGCAAGCAGTGCATGAGAAAGGAAAGACAAACATTACAGTGGAATCATAATTCTTTATATATGTATGTAGGAAATTACTTTTCTGATGTTTGACATCAAACAGCTCAGAGCACTGTGAAGAAAGGTTTAGTAAGTACAGTATTGGGTTTCTCTGGTGGCAAAATATTTTTATACAAATATAAAATATTGTTCCGCAAGTATTAATGACATTTTACAGCATTCACCCGTTTTGACTTCACACTCCTAATGTGTGTTGTAGTAATCCCTTAGGGAAATAATTGTAATCAACGGAGAATGTCCTGTCATACATCAGCAATCAGCACTCAGCAATCACGCTGAATGCCCACATTTCATGGCCAAAATCAGCTTTTTAAAGACTCTGCACTGAACTAATACTAATATTTGCAAAATTAAATAATTAAAAAATTAATTATTATTTCAGTCATTTAGCTTCATCGACTCATCGTTCACAAGGGGCTGTCACGTGAGCTCTCTCTAGGTGAATTCCAGCCAGTTCCAGTAAAATGTCATGAATCTGAATCAAACACTCATCTGCTGCTTTGGTTGCACAAACATGTAATCAGCCAGTCGTATGGCAGTAGCTCGTGCATCTCGACAACCTGCTGAAGTTCAGACTGAGCATCAGAAGAAAGGTTAGTATTTGAAAAATTGGTGACCTACACCCTAGAGATGAGTCTAAATGTGCAACACGTCACATACACTGAAACAGGGTGCCACTCTGCTAGCTAAGAAAAGGGAACCGATGCTACTGTTTGCACATTCTCAGAAGACGATCAGAAGATTGGAAAAATGTTGCCTCCTCTGAGTCTTCATTTCTGCTGAGACATTTCATTGGCACGGTGAAAAGTTGGTGTAAACAGTATGAAGCCCTGGATTCAGCCTGTCTTGCATGCATTGGTATCTGAGGGTATTTTCTGGCATGCTTAGATTCACCTAGTACACCACAACCTACCTGAGCTGACCATGTCGATCCTTTTATGACCACAGTTCATCCATCTTCTGATGATGATGATTTCAGCACATCACATTTGTCATATCACAAAGCTGCTTTCTTGAAAATGACAGTCAAATGTCCTCCATATTGACCAGATCTAAGTCCATTAAAGCATCTTGGGGATGTGAAACAAAGAACTTACAGAGAGAAGGACTATTGTTAAAAACAATCCAGCTAATTGTAGTAAAACCTTTTTATATATATATATATATTTATTTTAATAGTAAGCTACTTTTAGCTTACCCAGGTACCCTTTGTAATGCAGCCCCAAAGGATTTGTGTCTCCTCGGGTGATGAACCCAATTTTTTCCCCTTGTTAGGGAAATATGTTAACCACTACAGTATGGAGGCACTAGCTGGTTAGTTGGTTGGTGTAGCTCAGGAGGTCCCGATGCGCTCGGTTCACTGCGTGAATCTTACCCAGAAAGTATTTAGACACAGAAAAGTTCTTGTGTGAATGGGACATTATCAGTTGGGTTATTTTGTTTTCTTTTAAGGGCTGGATAGAGATTTGAGATTGGTTTGTCTGCTGATTTTGGCCCTCTGCAATATTTTGTGTTTTAGCACTTCAGGTGTTAACACCTTTGGCTCCCAACCTCCGTTCTGGCTAAATCTGGCCCTATAGTGCAGCTTAATTACTCTTAGAATGGCAAACTGTGGTGCATTTCAAACAATTTCCTTTGCTGGATATACAAATGAGTATAGTCCAGTGCTGCACGAACAAAGGGCTATTTGTTCATGCAGCAACATCCTAATGGCCAGTTTAAAATATAATGTTAAATAGAAAACCCTCATTTTTATTATCAGCCTTTAGAAATCTATACTGATTAAAAACTAACCCATACATCCTATCCAAGCCACAACAACATGCCTCATATGCTATAAAGTGTCCATCTGAGCCAGTGGCTCTTCACATTCCCAGAGATCTATAGGCAAACCATAATCCTCCCAACCCCCAGCCCATAGCGACACATCCCAGTCCTACCGCCCTGATCTTAGAGCCTGACACTAGGGCACAGGTAATAGATCACATTATAACCAACACATGAACATTTGCTGCAGGCTTGCTCAATAAGCAGCTAAAGGAAAAGGTGTAATATGCTATTGACGTAGCCACAATTACAAGGACGGTGAGAAGATGAATGTGATTTTTTCCGTGTGTATGCGTGTGCATGCAGTGTTCCTGTGCACACATGCGCGGCTGAGTTAATATATCTTTTTACAACGCAGATGTATCTTTGGTCAGCCTGACATGCCTTTGCATTTGCAGCATCCACCCTTCAGACTGTAGCTCTCTGGGGTTTAATAGTCAGAGTCACTGGAGTAGTCATAAGGCCTAAAGGAAATCAATTACACAGACACTGTGTTGTTAGTAGCAGAGAATTTTAGCAGAGAATTTGTTAGATGCACAAGCTTTCAGGTCAATAATGTGAGTAAATTTGTATTTACTGAACAGTCCGTGACCATTCCTGCTATTCTTTTAAATCGTACAGTATGCAGTAGCATTTGGGTTAACCAGTTGAGCTGACAGGATTGATTAGCAGTGAGTTCTTTCAGGGAAAATCCTTCTACATCAAATTATTCTTACATATAATGTAGGTAACCCAAGGCCAGAGTGGAATACCAGAAGTCCAACTCTGGTGGTCCAAAGTATAACGTCACTGACAGTGAAGAGGAAAACGACTTAGGTGGGGAGAGCAAATCAGGCGAGCCGGTGTCTCCTGATCCAAATATAACAGACTTGTATGTAGGTTCAATAAAGCAGGCCGGTTTTAAAGACAGACATGACTGTGAGCTGGTATAGAAGGCAGTATCGAGTGGCAAAACCCAGTTAAACAGAGAAGGAGATGGTGGCAAAATTGCTGAATTTAAGTCTTGAGTGAGAAGAAGCCCTGACTGCCACTGACTAAACATAAGTTTGCTGCCTTCACATCATGATGGAGCCATTAGGATTCCCTCTGTGCTGTAGGTCTAAACTAACCTGTCACCTCCTCCAGTGGCAGCCGAGCTAAAGACAGACATGTCACTGCATACAGAGACAAGGGTTAGGACCAGATCTGCCCACCCATGAAGTAAAAGCAGCCACTCTCGCTCCCAGCTGCTCTGCTCGTCTTCATCTGCTCTATTTAAGGGCAACATTAATCACGGCAAAGCTACTATACGTTAATATCTGTTATGTTATGTTGACTAGTGCAATATATCACTTTTAATAGCTCTTTAATCAGAGACCACTACATAAAGAAATATGCTAAAGCCAAAGGGTCATTGCTGGGATTTCTGTGAAAATCTGCAAAATAAAGATGTAAGCTGGGAGCCAGAATGTCTCCATGATCTTGACAAATAAGAATCCGCATGTGGAAAGCTTCACCAGCAATAAATAAACAAATACATAAATTCTGTGACTATTGTGTGTTTTCCTCATTATATCTGCTCCACAGTGCCATATATAGAATTTATATTCACATGTCAAAGAGTAATATTTTCTTTCCCAAACAAGTGGTGCAAGCACTCAAAAATGCTCTCCATGCATCTTCCATAATCCACTCGCAGATGAGACGGGGACACACAAGGAGCAAGGAAGAGGTCAGATCATCTGTGGGGGCAGCAGGCTAACGATTTAATAAAACGAAAACTGTGTCAGAGGTGTGTGTACTTGTATTACTTCTTCTAAAACGTGGATATATGTGTGTTTCTGTCTCTTTCTGTGGATGCACCTGGATGGAGTACTGCCGTTTTTTCTATTAATTACATATAAATCCCTACATGACCAGGCTCCTGCTCAAAAAGCAGACCCGCTGCTCATTCCAGAGCAGGGTGTTTTAACTGTTCCCACGCTCTTTATTTTAAATCTGTTGCTTTGTAACAGCCTTCCTCAGTCTATCAGGTCGGCTGAATCTGTGGTTTGTTTTAAGCGACTGCTGAAAACTCGTTTTTATTGGTTAGCTTTTCCTTAAGCTTTCTGCCCATTATTTTTGGCTCTTGTTCTCCTGATGTGTGTATGGAAGGGCGTATGCAGGATTTAATCTAAGAGCATATGTTTGACTGCGTGCTTGTATGTTTACACATCTACACTTACATTTGATGTGTGGGTTAATTCAAACTGTTAAGCACTTTGTAACCGTGTTTTCAAAGAGGCTATACAAATAAAAGTTATTATTATTATGAATTGAATCAAATCAAAAGTCGTAAGAAGAATTTTGAAAGTACCTCATTGACACACATTCAGTGGATCTTGGTTAAATTCAGTACAGATTATATTACCGATACTCTGTGGAGCACGGAAAAAGAAATCAAAGTTCTGCAAGCAAGCCTTTATTTTATTTGTATTCAGCACACAGCATGCTGAGCACTCGACACATCAGGGCAGCGTGCTGTTTAAGTAGCTTTTCTGTTCAACATTTGGTAACATTATTGCACCAATCAATTCAACAAGCAAGCCAACAAATTCAATAAAGGTAAACATGGATGTGTACACCGATCAGACATTCTGACAACTGACAGGTGACGTGAATATCACTGATCATCTCATCATCATGGCACCGGTTAGTGGGTGGGATATATCAGGGAGCAACATTTTCTTCTCAAAGTTGATGTGAGAAGCAGGAAAAATGTGCAAACGTAGGGATTTGAGATTTGACAAGAGTCGAACTGTGATGCCTAGATGGGGGAGAGCATCTCCAAAACTGCAGCTCTTGTGAGGATGTTCCCCATCTGCACTGGTCAGTATCTATCAAACATTGCTCAAGGAAGGAACAGTGGCAAACCAGCGTCATGGGTGGCCAAGGCTCACTGATGCACATTGAGAGTGAAGGATCGCCCGTGTAGCTTAACTTGCTAAAAAAGTTAATGCTGGTTCTAATAGAGACGTGTATGAATACAGAGAATACACTTTTCATCACATGGATGGTTGGGTCCGTGCAAATTGCTTACCTGGGGAACATGTGGCACAATCAGAGTAAGTTTGTGCTGAACATGGGAGTGGGGGTCAAGATCTGTGTCTAAATAAATCAATAAATCTTGGTAAATTCCCTGATGATTGAACATGCAACTACAGTGGAACCCCGGCTTACGAAGACCCTATTTAACGAAAGATTCAAGTTACGAAGACACTTAACGGCAATATTTTTGCCCGTGGTACGGAAAAATGCCCACGTAACGAAATCCGCTGGCTCTGATTGGCTGAGCCCACAATGCCCACAATGCCTTCCGAATCATGTGATAACCCCTTGGCTTTCGTACTTGCGTTTCGCTGTTCCACGTGAAAGATGTATTGTTGTTGCAGTTAGCAATTAGCCTATCGTTCATTCATAATGGGGCCGAAAAAACTTTCTGCAATTGATTCGAGTGATGCTCGTATGCTTTCTTCAGCCTCCACCACCTCCGCCACCTCTTCCTCCACCATGAACTTCGTCTAGGCCAGCATCGCCTCACTCAAAAGGCGATGGAAAAAGGTGATTCGACTTACGAAAATTTTGACTTACAAAAGACCCTCTGGAACGAATTAATTTCGTAAGTCAGGGTTCCACTGTATTTTGCTGGTAATACCTGAAATGAGTAAAGAAAATCAACAACCTATTTATGCAAGATAATACATAAATTTATTGGCGGGGTTATATTGGTTGGGTCTGACTATTGGGGGGGGTTATAACCCCCCTGGAAATTACGCACCTGTGTGGCACCAAGATGCACTATGCAAAGCAGGTATGCCAGTAGAGGCAGTGTGCTCATTCAGCAATGTTCTGCTGGGCAACCTTGGGTCCATGAGGATGTTACTTTGACACATGCCACCGACTTAAGCATTCTTTCATGGAAACGGTACTCCCTGATGGCTGTGGTCTCTTTCAGCAGGATAATGTACCCTGCCAGAAAACAAAAATTCCCCACATGTCAATTCACTCGAGTTAGATTGAGGCACCTGTGGGATGTGCCAGACCTGTGTGTGTGTGTTTAAGAGGAAACTAAGCAAACCTTGCAGAGTAATAATGGCTAAGAAGCAGAAGATGTTCCATTTTGATATTTTTTTCTTGCAAACCAAATTGTTATGGGGGTCACTGACGGGGTCTATCACCTGTCTGCAGCATGAGTTCTTTTCACTTTCACATTCCCTTAGCTCTGGATTGCTTGTTTTTCCTCTCATTCTTAAGTTCTTAGCTAAGAACATAGCAAGTTCTTAGCTCCCATTCCCATGGCATTCCTATGTTTTCACTTTTCTAGATGGGCGTGATTTTTTTTTTCATAATTTCATTTGGAAGACTCAGTTTAACCTTTGTCAAACTCCTCTTGATGTCCCATTACCTCTGGCAGAGGCTGTGTTTTAGCTGCCCACAGACTTCTCCCTATATCTCTCTGTGTGTTCCCCCTCTCAATACCACAGCACTGAACCCCAAGAGTCTGACTAGTTATTGCTGGGAAAGTCTGGTTGTTCCTAGTCAGCCCCCCCCCCCCCCCACGCCCCCCCACGCCCACCCATCTCCCCTCCCCGTCTCTGCTGGTCTGGTCTGGCTGCTGAGGCCACACTAATGCGCTGCAGTATCAGAATCAATCAGAATCAGAATACTTTATTGATCCCTGGGGGAAATTATTTTTTGTTACAGTGCTCCATTTTAAACCAACATTAAGACAAGACAGACAATACGCTAACTAAGAATAGTACATGATGGCTCTGACTAGGATGGGGCCATAATTCGTTCCATTCCTTTTTATTAAACCCATAGCCACACTGTTATTAGTGTTTGGTGAGGAGAGCTGCTCTGTAACAGCGTGATGTCTTCCATATGTGATGTTACTAGCATCCAAAGGAGAGACAGGACTAGAAGAGACAGATGAGGCGGAGCCTTTTTCCCTCTAATGGTAGAGTTTGGTTTAAAAAAGCCCTAAATGACATCCAATAGGATTTGGGATTAGAGTGGCATGTCTTGGTCTTGCAGGCAGATAAAGTAATATAGCAAAACACGACTTAAAGTCTGCATAAAGAAAAGTCAGTTTTCTAGAGTTCTCACGGGATGTCACCTGGATATTGCTCAAGACTTGACCAGCATATTGGATGTTTACAGACATGTCGGCATTTCCATGCAAGCGACCTTGGCAAAGTGCTAACAGCCAAAGCAAAGGCAAGGTTTTCAGTGCAACACCGTACACCTCTCTGCAACCAGTTTCTCATTGCAATTGCCATAAACCTCCAATAACCTTTCATCAACTAGGCAAGTTGCCCGAGCAACAGGTGGTTGCCAGAGGGATCACTGACCAACCTGTTTTCCTGTGGCCTTACTTGACCCCACAGCATCATATATTCAAAATGGCAGATGAGTTCAAGGGTCACATGGCAAAACCTGAACTATGTGAGCATATTTCCAAAAGTGCCAACAAGCACTTTTGTGTTTTAGACCCTTTTATGCAAACACATCCAATGCTTGACAACTTTTCAGTCAGTCACTGGAAACTGGGCAGATAACTTAAAACAATGTAGATCCAAAAGTGTAATGTTTCTGATGAATTAATTGGTTTCTGATGGATGAAGCTGCTTCTCAGTGGATAGAATTGATTTTTAATGGATGTGACTCATAAGCACAAACAGAGGAAACCTAATGACTCTACTCAACGTCCTTTGCAGAGACACGCTTGGACTCTAGAAATAAGCACAGCGCAGACAAAATGTATCTCTTGTTAAGGGGCAGAACAACGAGGCCCCTGAAAACTCAGAACATGAATGTTTCTGTTTTTCCTCATATTAAATCCTTAAAACAGATCGTAACGATGACAAAACGGAGAAGAATGAAAGTGCAACGCTTGAACGCACCACGCAATGAACATAAACAGTAGATAGGCATCGAAAAACTTATGTGGGATTCATGTTTTGTTTTGAATTGTTACAATAAGATTCTAGGCTGAAGATTTCTAACCACGGCACCAGTAAATTAGAGGATGTGAATTTCAGTTTGATCATTCTGCTTTTGAGCAAAAAAAAAAAAAAACACAAATGACTCATCCCTAAAACGTTCCAGATACCCAGTCTTTTTGATTTTTATTCCAAGGAAATCAGTGAAAAGTTGTTTTCCATTGTAAATAATACAGAAAGAGTTTATCTGCATTTCAACTCAGTACAGATGATTCTTTATATAGGATATTGGTTCCACATGCTAAAAAATCAGCACCTAATCAAAGCAACACTGAAATCATTAAACAATAATAAATAGCATTATTGTCATAACGCATGAAACTGTGTCCTGCTCAGTGCCATTTTACTCCACAATATAATGATTTCATTGTTCAGTGGAACACATGCAGCACAGAAAAGAAAGCTTCTGTTTCATATATCACTCGGCAATAATTGAAGAAATGTGTTTCTCACATATTTGAGGAACAAAAAAAAATTAAAAAAAATAAAAGGGGCTCTTTCTTAACTTGAAAGCGTTGGGGTCAAATCTAGGGCGCAATATTTCTGTCAGGGTTTGTCTGAGGGGAACTACCTAAGCAGTGGATATTGTGAGGACGTTTGTGATGGACTGGGACAGCAGCACTGGCTTTGATGTAGCTGAAGTACAGCTCCAGGTCTTTCCACAGTTAAAATGATGAATGGATGAAAAATCTCTCTGGGTAACATTAAATTGACAGTGGCTGTATATCAGGCCGGAGTTTTGTCCTAGAGGATAAAAAGTTTGAACTGAGTGATGCCCTTTGACTTGATATTAAAACCCCAAAACACACACACACACACACGCAAATATTCATTCATATAACCTGAAAAGACACACTCGCTCCAAGTCACACAACTTCATACCAGACATTTGCGTATTACATATGAGGAAAAAGATTTAGTACTGCATGGACTCCAGACATAGTATTTCTGGTTTCTGTTTTTCTGGGCTGTTTCAACAGATATTGGCTCAATTACCATAAAATTTACTATTAAAATCCATTACCCTGAGAAAATCTCCATTCTATTCATGGTATTGCATCCAGAACTGAAAATCAAGCCAGCATTAAAGGTCCAAAAACTGCAGTTCTTGGACTGGCCACTTGAGGCTAGCTCCAGAAGCGAGGGAAACTCCCATGTTAAAAAGCGCAGCTTTACAGCTGAACAGAGCATGTTTACAACCATGGATTCTGTTGATAGGTGTCGATGCACGCTGCTAGAGCACATCTCTGTGCCATTAGAGGCTTTTAGAGTATTTTTTTATGGAATTATCTTTCAAATACGCCTGTTGTGTGTTTCAGACCATCCAACAAACTGAGCCCCAGTCTTAGCAACTCAAATTCTGATGTTACATTATTACTTTTTGCACCAATTAACACGTATCTGTGTATATCTCATAGCATTTATAGATGCTAGAGGTAACTGAAAATTTTGCACTTCTCCAGTCCAAATTTTGGTCTGTTCTGACTCAAAAAAAGGCAAAACAACATGATGCAGACAATAAATTTCCCCTTAAGAAAAACTAGTAGCCGTTTTTACTACACAATCATCAAGTCAGTCTGCTACGTTGGCGACTTCTAACCAGCTGCCATCAGAAATAATGGCATTCCCACCAGCCTCTTCGTTCTAATCATCGGACTACGAAAAATAGTGAAAGCTGTAAACTTGAGGTATTGTTCAAGTTCTTTTCTTGCATTTATGCATTACCCACTACATGGACTCGCTGTTTACAAAATGTAATTTCAACCAAATCATCAGTCTGTGAAAATCTGCTATTAGATGTATGCAGGGAATAGATGTCACAGTCTCTGACTCACTGCAGCTTTAAAGAACTTGGACTTTGTGTTGTTCTCGTGCCGTCATGTCTTTTAGGGGATCTTTGGTGTCTGTTCTTCCTCCACTGTTCTCATGTTTTATGCATGGTTTGCATGGTTTTACTATAAATCTTCTGTCTGGTGCCTTTACAGAGAAGTGGAAGAAGTATTCGGGACTTTAAAAACACTCAAATAGAAATATGTGAGTCTTAAAGTCAGAAAAATGAAGTTAAAGTCTGCAGGCTCCTGGAAAAGCTCCTTTTTAAAAAATTAATTTCCATTATGTTAGGTGCAGTTTTTGTTACTGATGCATTAACGGAGCAGGATTTTATTTTTTTTAATTAGTCTACAAACCAGTGACATCACTGCAGCTACATCCTTCTTCTATACAGCCTCGTCGTTTCATATTTCAAAATTATTTTTAGTCACAACCTTTCCATAACCCGAACCACATGTTAATCACTGTAACCACACTGTATACTCTATTATAACCCAAACCCTGATTAAACGGAACCAATATTTTTGGACCTAACTAAATAAAATCTTACAATTGATTGCGTTCACAGAAAAAATTAAAGGCGCACAGCCTCGAAAACAGAAACTTCTTTTGCAGAAAACAGCCTTTCTATAGTCACATTTTGGTTTAACTTCAATAATGAAAAATGGTTGATGAAGTTTTGCTTATACTCTTCACCTGTCCAGTCAAACCTGTGAGTCAGCACACCACAAATGGGATAAAGGTCATAAGTGAGCAAGCCTCACAAACAGAAAACACCCGTGATCTGGGTGTGTAAGTGGTGTAACCGGTTTTGTGAAAACAGTTTCATGAAAGCTCCTGTTGTGCTGTAATATTCAACAAATTTCCTTTCCTTCATATTTCTATTTCCTCCTCATCAGTATTTCAGTCTTCGCTGTACTGAAATGCTTCCTCTCTAACTAACTCCTGCAAAGTTTAATCTGAAAAACAAGACTTTAAATCTGCTAACAGCACATCAAAAAAGCCAGCCGAAGCAATCGCATGACAAACGCCGCAGTGTTCCTCCCATTACCTCATGGTGGCATAATGATGAGAGCTGACATCATGCGTGCATGCCACCGATTTCAGTCTTCGTGTTGCTTTTCAACAGCATGTTATTAACATCATTTAAAGTTTCCTCCACATCCCCATCTCACTGGGCACGAGGACGAGGAGACGGAGCGCATTGTTCTACCAGAGCTGGGCAGATCCGATGGCTTTGAGCAGGCCCAGTGGCTCAGCAGCAGCAGCTCCACCATAGTCAGTCACACAGGTGGCAGGGAAATTACAGTGTACGCATACTTGTAGCTTGGACGTCTTCCACTTGTGGAAACCAATAAAGACTGCTCAGGCTCCTGCCAGCGACTGCAAAAGCTATAGTTGGATGTTGAAGTCTGAGTTATGCCAAGATATTGCTCACCATGCGCAGAACAATATGTTTTAATGGTCGGATACAATAAAATAATGAGGATTGGTCCCATTTTTTCCTTTTTTTTAAACAATGGCTCCCTTGTCTCGCATGTGTACAATCATGGGTACCTTCTCACACGTGAGTGCAAACCATCTAAATACTACAACCTGTCTACCCACTTCCTGTAAAGCATTTTGCAGCAATGTAAAACCCTGTACAGGATTTTTTGGTACATTACCAAACATATGGATATAGTGTAAACACCGGCTCTTTCACTTCCTGATTGCAAAAGGTCATTTCAATCAAACCATCAGTCTGTGAACCTCTGCTGTTTGATGCATGCAGGATATATGAAGGTGCCACAGATCTGCACTTCTGAATCTCTGCAATTTTAAAGGATTTCAACTTGGTTTTGTGTTGTCTTTGTGTCGCCTGGTCTCCAAGCAGGTCTGTGGTGGTTTTACTCCCTCCAGTGTTCTCATGTTTTATACATGGTTTGCAGTTTAACTATAAATCTCCTGTCTGGTGCCTTTACATAAGGTCCAGGAGACTGCTGTGAAAGAAGTGGAAGAGCTTTAGAGCTGCTCTAAATAGCAATACCACAATGTAAAAATACTTAAATACAAAAATCCAAGTACTGTAAGAGAAAAAACAATCTGCAGGTTCTTGTCAGCCTTATTTAATTTATTTTGATTATACTGGGCACCGTTTTTTTAACATTAAATTTTGAGCAGTATTTAGAGGTTGAAGCTTACACAACTTTTCACCACTGAGTAAAACAGCTCTATAGATATATTATTGTATCACATTTTACGTGCTCAGATAATTTTTTTAATGTAAAAAACCCCAATATCTTTTTGAGTCATAATGTACGTCTTCCTAATTATACCTTTTCAATGCAAATATATTTTTATTCATGTTACTTTATGTATTTTCATAACTTTCTTTGACCTTTTCAAAAGAGGTAAATTGTAGAGGTGAAAAATAATTTTTACCTGTAAATGACTTTGACTCCTGATTTTGGAAAATTTAAGCAAATCTAAAATGAGAAACTTATTATAGTTGCACTACCATGTAGTTACATTTGTTTTTTTAAATGTATTTATTTGCCTGAGCTCTAATGCATTTGATTCTGAATCATGTGAAGCACGAGCCTTTTCAGTCTGTTAAGATGCTCAATAGATAAACACTGAAGCATGCGAGATGTAAGCAAAAGCTAAGCTGGTGGAGTATTTACAGTCATGGACATTATTCTTTATGAAATTAGCTTTTAAATGTGCTGTTTGAACAGTTTTTTTTTTTGTAAGTTTACAGATTAATATGAATCTAGAAAAGCAATTTTCTTGAATTAATCATGACAGTTCATCAGGACAGTAACTGATGCAGCAGCTGCAAGATATGAAATTTCCTGCATGAACGTTATTGTCCATTTGAATATCTGTTTCTAAGCAGCATCACCTCTGATTATTGCAGTTATCGTTCTTGTTTTCTACAGACATTCTTTATGAACTTTGAACTGTCCTTTTGATGACAGTAAACATAGATGTGCTGTATGCACTGAGATGCATGGCGCATCTACAGAAAGGAGCTCACATGAGATGATGGATTAATAGTTGATTAGTGGCCACACGGCTGCAGGCCCTCTGGGGAGCCGACCTGAGGCAGAGAGGCCACGCGATCACAGCACATTCCTGCGGCGACTGCGTGCATGCGACATCCTGCTCGGCTCTGCATAAAGTCAGGTTTTTGGAAGGTGACAAGCAAGACCTTAGCTGACTGCTTTTGGTATAGACATTTACATAGTTTATTCAAATTACGTCAAAAGAACCAGTTGAACGTTTGATCGGCGTGTGATTGATGACAGGTGAATTCGTTATGAATAATTCATCAAACCAACAGTAAGTTTCACTTGATTTATCTGATGACACTTTACAGTGCTTTGATTAATGGACTCACCAAGTCCATTAAACCCTAATGAAATTAGAATTTGAAATTTTTCTTTCATTTGAATAGCCTGCCGCTGCTGCAAAAAGCAAATCGATTCCTTTTTGTGTAGATAAAAGTTCAATGCATTTAACCACTTCAGTTTAACATTACACAAGATTATACAAAGCTCACGAATACACTGATTGATAGTTACACATCAGGCTATCTGCTCAGGTATAATCTACCTGTGTTAGCTGTTTTCTTACTCTGTTATTACGCACATAACTGCTACTGTACCCCGCCTTCTCTTTTTTTTCTTCTTTTTTTTAGCAGCAGCCATAAAATCACATCACCAGAGACATTACTGTCTGAAAAATCAACATTAGTCACAGGGATCAGTTATCTGATCCGACTGTGAGGATTAGTCAACACAGGAAATGAGCAAGGGCTCTGTGAAGCTGAATGAGGGTTTACTGTTACACCTTTTGATTCCTGCTTAGGTGCATGAGACAGTATCATATGTCAAACACGGCTTTGTGCTATCAAAACAAACCAGGAAGCTGTCAAATTAATCTCAGCATGGCTGTCTGAGCACAAATCCCATGTTGTGAATGATAGCTGGGTAGGATCATCAAGCTAATATTAAAGTCTAAGGTACAAAGACACAAACAGATGACTCAAATAAAACGTGTGCGTGTTTCAGTGTGCATAACTGACAGCTTTCAGTCATTGTGGCCTTTGCAATTTCATTGTTACTCCTGTTTCAATGCATGTTTGCGCAGCTGTATCGGTGTTTACCACACTGAATGCGTGTTGAAACTGTAGATTTCATCTTGCGCAACATTAAACAGTGACTAACAAAACATTAGGTGAATAGAGCCTGGTTTGTGTTCGTTATTACGAAATCAAGATTAATGCAACTGATCAGTTAGTGAAATTGAGAAAGAGTAGGTTTAAAGTGCAGAAAGGTGAAACAGTAATGATTTGCTTAAATTATAGTAACAGTCAGTGTTTTTTATCAGCATGAAAAATGATGATTAAATTGGGGAAATAAATTTAATTCATTTTGTATTTTCTGAATAAAGAAGTTGAACTAATGAGGAGTTCAGTAGCACGTACATATTTTGTTGCTTGTTGGGCTATGCTTAGTTGAAAAGAAGTTAGTTAGTTACTAAATGTCAACATCCATGTTGTTGATAGTATCTCTGGATTTAAATTCCTCAGTGTCCCCTTCTCAGAGGATCCTGAGCCTCTGCTGTCACTGTCAAGGCTCAGCAACGCCGAGATCTCATGAGGAACCTGAGGAAGGTTGGGTTACCTCAGAACCGGCTCAGAAGGCACTACAGAGGATTGCCAAGGAGACCCAGAAAATCATTGGGATCCAGCAACTCCAATAGTGACATCTTCAAGCCCCACTGCCCAAACCGGGCCACCAACATCGTAGGGGACCAATGAAGTGAAGCTGCTAAAAGACTTGAATAATATTGCATGTATATATTTGTGTGTGTTATTATATCATTATTATATATAAATATTTTATGTTTGCATTTGATTATTTATATGACAGTATTTAAGACTTTTATATTTATTAGTAGTAGTATTATTTGTATTTGATTATTTATTGGGTTGTTTTTTTTAGCACAACCTAATAGCGGTGACCATGTGATAGTGGTACAATGACAGTAAAGTCTTATGTGATTTTAACCGGCATAAAGCCTTTATTACGAAATAATAAAGAAAACTCCTACTTCACACTAACGGTTGTTCTCTACGTTTTACTAATGTATGCCACTATGAAAGGTAATTTTTAAGTCTTTTTTTTTCGTTTGTGTGTGTATTGTAGCCTGAAGACGCAGCTGTATTAATGCAGAAATTTCCAGCAACAATGAAGGCAGCATCAAAGCTCCGTTATACCGTCGCGTGCAACAGCTTCACCGCGAAAATCTTATGTCACGTGACAAGAGAACTGCTGGAGACAGGTAAAAACCGCAGACAGCAAAAAACATGCTGAGCTTTAAATTAATTAGTATTAAAGCTAGAGTAGAACTGTAATATTAGTCTGTTTGAATCAAATTTAGCGTTAAAATGACTAAAAATAATCCAGCGTTAGCTTGCTACTTATATAATTACTGCATTAAGTTAAATTTAGCTAGTAAATGTATGTATGTATGTAGCTCTTACACATTACTCACTGTGTTTTAGTGTATTCAGAGCTGATGTAGAAACCGTCTTGCAGAGGTTGAGCTGAAGCCCAGTTCCTGACTTCTGTTTATTTTTATTTTTTTTATTTATAGACTGTGCAGAGGTTATAAACAAAATGGCTGCTCACACCTATATCGCTATCTCTGAGCTGCATCCCAACATCTCTCATTCAGTGAGTTCAACTGATTTTTTTTTTAACTTCATGTCCTTTATTTTCTTTTTTTTTTTCTCCTAGGGCTTATACCCTAATGTAGCCCAGTGCATTTTCAGGCTTGTTTTAGCGAGTTTAATTAAATAGTATAATGCACTCCCGTTGTCCTTGTAATGTTTTCCAGAAAGTGGCAGGCATCATCATTGGAAAAACTGACGTCAAAAGCTTCCCTGACAGAAAAAGTTCGTATCCTGGCTGTATCTCTATCAGTGCATCATTATTTTCAACATTCCTCCTCTGCACTTCAGTGTCTTGTACACCAGCGCCCTCTCCTGGTGGTGATTTTTAGGTTTCTTTTTTTCTCCGTTGAACTGCATCACTACACTAACCCTCCATTTCTGAAATACAGATATTGGTATGGACAGATTCACCTTTGGCTTCACTGTTAAAGACTCTCCGGACTTCTTCATCAACGTGAGCACTTGGGGAAATGATGCCTATGTCAACGGGCTGGCCAGCAGCTTCAACATTGGGGACTGTGGTGAGAAAGTCTCTCTCAAAGTTGTGTAGATTTCTTTTACTGTCCTCTTTCCCGATTAAAGTAATTTTTTAATAAACTGAAATATTTTTAATGTATTTCTTGCCTATAGAAATTACATAATGATGCTTGGAAACAGAACTGCTTCTTTTTCTTCCTTTCCAGTCACAATTGAAAACCCTTTAGTTGCCACCAAAGACCTGGAGAAAGGAGATCGATTTTGTCCTGCAACACCGAGGTAATTTAGCATTTTAAGACAGATGGTATCTAAGAAGCATGTTCTCCTTACTGTGCTTTTAGGTAGCTGATGGCAAGTGAGGCAAACATAATGTAACACTGTGCAAAGCACGGTGTAACAGGGAGTAATGTGTAATGATAGCATCTGCTGTCTCAGCCACTACAGGCTGCTGGTGACGGAGGCTCATTCCCAGGTGTGTCTGTGTGCTGATATGGACACCATTGACAGACTGCTGCCATTGATTCACCTGCCTGTTAAGGACTCCAGAGATTTCTACTCTCTGGGAGACATAGTGGCCAACGGGCAAAAGCTGGATGGTTCGGTGATAAATATACTTGCTGCTGTAAAATCGGTAGGACACTTTAAGGCTTCAGTCGCTCAGTGTTACACAGGAGTTTGAGAAAAGTTCCCTTTTATACACTTAAGGTTTTGTGTAGAGTGCTGAAAGCTGTTAATCACAAAGACTTTTTATTTACATATTTATTGTGCTGAAATTTTCATGACCCCACCTCACCTGCTTTTACTGAGGTTAGTGTGTTTTTTCCTGTTTTTCCCAGAATGCTTTTCTATACTTGCATGGACAAATCTGAGAACACTGCTGCAATGTGCAGTAAAGGCAATGAACATTACACTAACTAGGGAAATAAATATTTGAGTTCTTGAAAAATGACATGTATCAAGATTAACTTCACTCTGATGTCAAATGAAAATTTACTCTCAGTAGCTTAGCTTGCACTATTTAAAGATTAAAAAACTGCTGTCAATGTCTCTGTAAGATGATTATTTTTAAAAAAAATGTGGCCAGAATGTGGCATAAAATGTTGATTATTGAACTCATTTTTCTGGATTTTGTTTTGTGGCTAAATCCTGGCAGCTATATATTTACAGTTTAATTATTACAGTAGTTTTTATTCTATATTCAAATTCTCAGCAATCAAATAGGCAATGACCTTTCCAAAAGCATTCCCAGTTTTCCATAATGGCATTTTAAAGACTCTTTAAGTGGGAAAGAAAACGTTCTCTCTTTCTATATTAGCGTGCAAAAGTTTTGTGCCACTGCTCATCGTCAGTCTTTAACACTGAACTCTCTTAGGCAGCTTTCCTTCTTTCTGTAGTCAGGAACAGTTCTCCAGGCTTCTGGAAGGACTTTCAAAACTGGCTGCCAATTGTTCCATTGTTCATCAAGATGATCGCACACTGCTTTAATAATGTTGAGGTGGGGTCTCTGGAGAGGCCAGTCTGTGACTGATAGTGTTACTGATGATGATTTGAACCAGACATTTCAAATTCGTCTTTGTCACTCCAGAAGACCTGTTGGGCTTTTAGTCCAGTTCTTGTGTAATTTTCATACCTCAGCCTTTTCTCCATGTTTACCTTCCTTAAGAATTGTTTCTTGACAGCGACACTTGCACTGAGACCATTTCTGATGAGGCTTCAGTGAACTGTAGATGGATCAAGCGTTTCTCAGATACTCTGTCAGGTCTTTTCTGGATTGTTTCCTAGATTCTCAGATACTGTTCATCTGCTAAACATAGTTTTTGCCCCTCAGCTGTAAAAGGCCACCTGTTAGACACCCAAAGTTGTGAATGTGATAACTCGAGAACCAGGTAACACAGGATTTTGAAATGCATGCCATAGGTGCATCTACTAAAAATCTCATATGATCTCAAATCTCAGTGACGTCAACCTCCAGATTAAGGTCAGATGGTTAACTTCTCTGAAAATCATCTAGGATTTTCACATTGAACTGAAAGCCTGTGTTTATTTGTTCTGTAGCATCACAGGTTGTGTAAACTTAGTTTGACACTAAAGAAGAAATAAATAAACGATAATCAACCAAATTCTTATTGACCTGGTTTGACCCAGTGTGCTCAAAAATTTAGATTTCCAAAGACAATGCAATAAAGTAAAAAACGCTCAGTAGAAACATTTATAGCATGTTTACGTGCTTAGTAGATTCTTTGTCAAGTAACAGATTGCAATCATATAAACTTGAGTATATTAAATGTATTCATATTTTAAGAGGCGGTTTTCAGTTAGTAAAATATGTATTTTCCAACTTTGCTCCCACATTGATTAGATGGTGTTTGTTTGGTTTTGTTTTTTCCTCTACCATAAACTGAACTATGGTGGAAAATAGTCTGTTAAAAGTTTCCTGAGCTGAAAAACAACTTTAACAAGAAAAGAGAGGGAGGGTTGTTAAAAAGTGGCTCGATGTTGGATTATTAAAGTCAGTCACGGAAAAGCCACATAACCTGTCAGAGAGACGCTGTGGTGGGAACCCTGATGTGTATGAGTGTGATGAGTGAGCGATCAAATAAGTTGAGTTTTCATTTACATCTTATAAATTGTCAATTAGCCTACACTGTGTCTGTGTTTGTGTGCGTGTGGTTTCATGGTGAATGGTTGTTGGTTTTGGAACATACCAGCTCACCATAATGGCCCCAAAGTTCACACACGGGCCAGACCCGCCCTGATCTCAGTGTCACATGAAAGGGAGATAGTGTGATAGGAACTTCAAGCGACCGTGTTTGCATTTTCAGATCGGAGACACAAAGCAGTTCACCACTTCAGACGGACGCAGAGGGCAGAGGCTGGAAGTGAGGCTCTTTGATGACTCCGTCTTATCCTTCCCCCTCGTCTGGTGTGTCAAAGGCATTTATTAATTTGGAAAATGAACGTAGATTTATTACTTCTGTTGCTTTTGTGCCATATTCCATCTTTACTGCCTTTTGTATCACCGCTGTGTCTCCTTAAGCGACCACAAATTTACATTAGCGATACAACGTCTTAGATTGCCCCTCTGAACTACATGTGTGTTTGATTTTTGACTGTGCTCTCCCCTGTGTGACTCCCTGACCTCTGTCTCACTCACAGCTGGGACAGAGAAGCCATTCAGCTCATGCAACCTCTGATACCCAGGGAGACGGGTAGGTTTGAGGGCTGCTGCTCTTTCTCCGCCGCAGAAATGAATCTTTATTTAACTGTTATTCCTGCCCGTCATGTCCCATTAGCATACTGTGCTGAAGACAAACACAGCGGTGGTTACCTGAGATCCAACCGCGTGTTTGCGTTTAAGATGGTTTTCTGTTGTTTCAACTGTTTTTCTTCATTCCAAGTGCTCTTCATAGCCGACGCGAAGATCAGCTTTG
The DNA here is from genome assembly GCF_057381915.1 of Diplotaxodon limnothrissa. Lineage (NCBI taxonomy): Eukaryota > Metazoa > Chordata > Actinopteri > Cichliformes > Cichlidae > Diplotaxodon > Diplotaxodon limnothrissa. The sequence continues at coordinate 11,860,887 of NC_140603.1, read as the reverse complement.
ACAGCTTTCGCAGCGGCATGGTGGCAACTGTTAACTCGAAAAGCATTATCACTGTCAATCCTGGTAAGAGATCACAGCGGCACTTAAAAAAACACAGGCTCTGATAGAGATTTAAATGGTGTAACTGATTAAAACAAGACTGAAATGCTGGTTTTGGACAACCAATCAGTCATGGTAGACAGTGAAAGAAATGGAGCTTTCCTTCCTGCTGTGCAGGGAGAGAAACATGCTAGAGTCAATCATAATTTGTTTTCAGACACCCGAGAGGCCAGCCTGCTGTTCAGTTATGCTAAAGAAGTGTCAGAGTCTGGAGCTCTGGATCAAGATGACATGCCAGAGGATGTCCCTGGTAAGTTATAATGAGTTCCTGCCATGACTTCCCCATATTCATATAAGTCAGTCTGCCCATCTAAATGTAAAAGACTCTTTGAATTTGAGGCATCAGAAGCTGTTATTTCCCCTGCTTTTGTCTTGGATCTTTAAGCAAAAGATTATATTATATAAAATAATTATATTTTCAGTTACAGAGGGCATATAGGAAAGTTTAAAAGGTGAATGCAAGATGCTATTATCAAATCATAAAGTCATTTTCCCCACTTTTGGTAAATCCCCTAAAAAGAGCAAAACTAACAGGATCCGACAGACGAGTACGGCTAACTTGTGGCTTAGACCTCCATCACTGACCAGTGGTAGCACAGTCAGTTCAGCTCCTCATTAAAAGCACATTACCAAGCCACACAGTTACACTAGCTGCTGTTTTTCTAGCTGCTGTTTTTCTTCTTGAAAATGAAAACCAACAGTTCATTTATTTTATTTTTTTTCTCAGTCCACATAGAGACCTTCTGGTGTAAAGATTTTCAGGCTTTAAGAGTGTTTCCAGAGGAGGTATTTAGACTATGATGCCAATACATTTTTGATTTTGCCGTTCACTGAGACATGCGAGTGTGAGATCAAAAGTTTTAGCTTTAATTCCCCACATCTAGATGTGTTAAACAACATAGAAAATATGACTTACCAGTCCAAAAACATGTTTTCCCACCGATTAAATTGCTGAGGAGGAATTTCTTTTTTTAATATTTAGTATATCAGTATCCTGCCTCCTTTATTTTGCAGTGGAAACACATCAGGATTTTCTTTGTATAAAGACTGCAGACTGTGACAGTTTATTAAGTATACCTTGCTAGTAATTTGGTTGAACCCCATTTTCCTTCAAAACCACCGTAATTGTTGCTGGAAACGTTGCTCAGAGATTTTGGTCCATATCGAAATGACAACATCACACAGTTACTGCAGATTTTCCGGCATCACATCCATGGCAGGGCTCTAGACTAACTTTTTGCCATGGTTGCACTGAAGTTAGGCGCACTCAAATTTTCAACCGCATCGCTTAACACCACAGTTTTACATGTGCACTGTTTTGGGGGGAAATTGCAGTCCATACAGACAATATTCATTTGTAAATGATTAACTAACAATCTTGTGCTTAAAGTGCTTTGGCACTCTTTCGTCTTGATCATGTCTACATGCTTAAATGCATTTGGCTGCTGCCATGTGATTTACTGATGTGTGCTAATGAGCTTTTGAGCAGGTGTACCTAAGAAAGTGCCCTTTAAGTACACATGTATGCTGCTGTTTTGGTCTGCAGTAGAGTCCATCACCGACGTTTACACAGTGAGCCAGCTGATGCAGAAGGCCCGAGAGAATCCCGAGGCTTTATTTGGCATCACATATAGTTTCATCTCCAAGCTCGACCTCGACTCGTCTGCTTCAAAAGTCATCAAGACACGGTGGTAAATTCACACATTGTTTACTAACTATAACCATGACAGCCACTTCCTTGAACAAGAACAAAGAGCAGCTTATTGCTTTGTCTTTGCTTCAGCTCGAAATGCAAATTCCTGGTGACTGAGGACTTGAACAGCTGCACCAACCAGTTATGTCCAGGAAAGGGTCAGATTGTTTCAGCCACTACAGGCTTTGATCTCCTGGTGGACTTCACAGACCACACCGGCACTCTGCACGCCTGCAGCCTCAGGAGCCCAGTGGCAGAAAAGGCTCTGGGATGCACAGTAAGTATCAGTTCATAGAAAGACGATTCTCCAGTCTCAGTTCTAAACCTTGTGCTCCTACACCTGTGCTGTATGGCTCAGATGTCAGTTACAAAATTCTGTAAATATTCTTTATTTTGTAGCTATTGCTCAGATGAACCTCCACAATCCAGTAAATGAATGGCGGTGGTTGATAGCTTTGCCACATCACCTTTTCTGTTTGATCTGATTCAGACAGAGGAGTTCATCAGTTTGACTGATGGTGAGAGGACTGCAATGAAGTGGAAATTTCTTTTGGAGAGATGCAAAATATATGTGAAGGTACCTTAGCTTTTGATACCAAGCTGCAAAAGCTATTAGCTGTAAAAACAAAGTGTTGAAAAAAATCTCATGTGCTGTAGATCATTCCTTCTCCTAAGATGAAGAGTGGAATCAGGGGCATGGTCCTGGACTGCTCGCTGGCAGATCCAGGAGAGGTGAAGCAGCACATGTCTGCCCTGCTGCAGCAGCGCCTGTGATCAGCACCCTCACTCACAAGTTTCAGCTTCCTGCCTCACCTGCTGTTTGGTCTTTGGACTCACATGTTAACAAGAGGCTTTCATGCATGTGCACCTTGAGTTTTAATTATTACCAATTATTTATTAGGACTCCAGATTATTTAATGTATTTATGTAAAAGTATTTATTTATAAACATGCTGCTAAGTTGTTTGACTTTAAAGCTGTTAAACTTCATCAGCTCCATGTTAATGTGTTATGTTTTACACTGCAACTTTTATGTTCCATTATATGAAAGCTAACGAGCAGTCTGGGTTCAAAACATCTCCAAATATGCACAAGTTAGACAATAAGCTGTGTTCTTCATGTTCTTCAGTCATTGGAGCCCCTAGAAGTGTGTGATACATACTTTTGAGGCATTTTTAAAGATAAGGTACTGCTCTGTTTAAAAAATTAAGTCAAGTTGACACCATTTAATCTCTGAATTTTATGCATTAGTTGATGAAAAGGTTTTTCTGTTCTTCAGACCAAGAGTCATAAAAATATAATGGATTTTCTGGTCTTTTGTTTTCTTTTTTTTAGCCTTCATTTGTCAAGTTTTCTAAAAAACTGCAAAACAAGGAATCAATCAAACCCAAACTTGGTGCATGAACATGCAGAAGAAATATTGCCATACTTCTGCACACCAGCAGAGGGCAGTACTGTTCTATTACCAATAATCTGTACCCAACTCTCCAGTGATCCAAAAGTGACTTTTTTTTTTTTTTTTTTTTGGCCTGTCCCGTTTGGCTCTTTTGCCATCAGAATTGTTGTCTAAAGGCAAAGAAAGATGCCCAACGGATTTACTTTACCAAACTGACCATCCCAGCCTTGCCGTAATGGTCCATTTGATTCACCTTTTATTGTTTATTTTATTTTCACTTACTGAATACGGGACAGACTTGACTGGGGGAAAGAAGGGGAGAAAGAAAGAAGCAAAGAGAAACAGCTGAGAAGAGGGACGGGGGAGAAGGGCAAAAGACAAAAACCAACAGAACGGGCAGAGAAAAAAAAATGCATATATCAATCACCTGGATCACCTGCTGAGAAAGAAAAAAGAAAGCAAGCAGAAGAGAACAAGAGTAATAGAATAAACAACATCACAATGATATATGGGAATATGACAGTAAATACTAAATGTTAAACATTATTGTGCAGCACATAAGATCAACAGAACACAGTGTGCTTTGAGGTAGGAGCCAAAAAGGGTGTAGTTTGTGGGTGTGATCACCCGTGTGTACACCTGTGAGCATGGACGCGCTTGTTTTTTGTTTTTTAAAAGGTTCCTTCATGTAATAATCTGCTAGAGGGTGTGGGGGGGCCACAGCCCCGTCCTCCAGGGCGTGAAGCAGGTGTGGAGGAGATCAAAACTCCAGACATCCAGAGGCCCCCAGAACACAAGAGACCAAGGAAGACCAACAGAGGGGCAGCTGCGCCACTGTCCCGGAAAGAGCTGAGGAGAGTCCCAGATGAGGGCTCACTCAGCAGCCGCGGAGCAGAAGCCAGGGGGAGTTGCAGTGACGCGCCCGTGAGCTCCGCCGGCAGCCAGCTGCGCCTGAGTGACCGAGCCCCAGGCCGAGAGGCCGGGGGCAACCCACCTCCGAAGTGGCCCGAGCGAGCCCCAGGCTCCAGGCCCCGATAAGCGGCCGCCAAGGAGTGAGCCGGTGTGTACCTGGACGCCCATCCCCGGACACAAAGAACCACCAACGCACCGATGTCTGAGGGGGTCCGCCACTGGCAGGGGAAGTGGTGGTAGGGGGAGATAGGCCTCCAAACCTTGGAGGGCCTGAGATGTCCCCAGAGAGGTGGCGCCTGACACCCAACCTGACATATAGACACAGACATACAGGCACACACAGATACAAACATCCATTCCCACCCTCATGCTCTCATATGCACTTACTCCACACTCAACCAACGTGGAGACAGACATAAAGAGACGTTGTACACACGATCACACTCCCCAAGCGTACTCTACAAACCGGGTCTAGGTGCCCCCGCCCCTGGAGGGGGGAACTGCACCCAGACCCAGGTGGTGTTTCCCTTTTCCCTGCGGTGGGGGGAGGCAGACCGCCCCGACTCCGCAGCAGCAGGAAGGCTCCACACTCCAGACCGCAGTCGGACGGCCAACTCCTCCTCCTAGTCCTAGCCCCCCTGCTCCAGCAGGTCGCAGAGAATGGGGGTGAGAGAAGACTCCAAACCTACCTCCACCCGCTCATTGTAATGTTGATGCATGTGTGTTCTAAGGTGCATTTAAAACCCAGGAGGGCTTGGAGCTACCTGCCAGAGAGCAGCAGGTAAGCGCATGGTCCCTCCTGCTAGCCCTCAATGTCTACGTGTATTTAAAATTGAGAGGTGGGCAACGATGCCAGGGGTGGGGTGTACACCCTGATGGTACTTTGGACTCCGTGTATCGTGCCCACCCCCAAGATCCTATATGTATGTGTAATGAGAGTGTGAGTAATGTGAATGTCTAAGTTGTGGGATAAAATTGAGGCAGAGGCAGCCAGAAGGGGACAGAGGGGGGGGTAGCCTCCTCTGCACCCTGGTGACATACCCCTACTCCAAGGCCCTGCATGTGTGGGTGGTTGTGGTGGAGCGGGAAGAGGGAGGCAGCTGGAGATGGGGAGGGAAGGAAGGGAGGGGGCCAGCTCCCCCGCTGACCCCAGTAGGCACCCCCATACTCCGCGACCCGCTAGGGAAAGGGGGCCCAGGCCCATCCAGACCGGGCCCAGTGCAGCAGCGCCGCCCGGCCCCACAGAGCCCGGGACAGTCCACCCAACCCCACCACAGAGAAAACTGCACCCACCCCACCATCCACTCATCTTCCAGACTACATAAGACAATAAACACCCAGGCTGAGATCTTCCTCCACCTCTCCTGTATCTCCCCCTCCTGCAGAGGGAGCTCCTGAGGAGAGGAAAGCTCCTGCAAGATGTGACAATCTCCCCCACCAGTTGAAGAGCCCCCCAGGTGGCTCGACGCACCGGCGGCACCCTGCTCCAGGGCTGGGCCCCCATGCACCCACCCGCCCACAACCCCGGCAACACACCAACCAGGACCCAAGCCCCCGAGGCCCGGTCCGGGTCCCAGCCCAGAGACGGAGCGCCCCCAGAACCTCACGCCCATCCCGGACCCACCCAGGGGCAGCCAGGCTACCAGGTCAGTAACCCACATCCGTCAGCACAGACCCTCCCCTAGCCCCGCTGCACGCAGCCGCGAGGAAACAGTCACCTGAGAGCCAACAGAGCCCCTAACCGGACATGACCGCTACCCCGGGTTGAGCCCCCCAAGGAAGATGCCTCCGGGGAACCCCCCGACGCCCTAAGCCTGTCCCTACCCCCACACCAATCACAACAGTGAAGGCGGGACCAAACTATGACCCCCCACCCCCACTAGGTGATGGAGCTGATCAAAGGAGCCCAGAGCAATTGATCTGATGTGGTGGCAGAGGCTGTATCAAGACTAATGTAATCTAATAGATAATTTCTATATTGGTTAGAATTAAGATTATTTTTATTTTTCCAGTTCATGAGGACTGTTTTCTTGGCTATGCATAGGGCAGTGAAAACCATATGGGCGATATTCTTTTCTGAAGTGACATTATCTAAGCTGCCCAACAAACACACTAAGGGGGAAGTTGGAATGTTACATTTCAGACACTTCGATAAGTCTTCACATATCTCGCGCCAAAACTTCTGAACTGGTGGACAGAACCAAAGAGCGTGGATATAATTGTCCGGTGAATTGGTTTGGCAGTGTGAGCAGTTGTTGGTAGACGTAAAGCCCATCTTGAACATCCGATGACCTGTATAGTGCACTCTATGTAATATTTTGTATTGAATTAATTGAAGACTGGGATTTCTAATTAGATGAAAGGTTTTTAAGCAAATCTGAGACCAGAAGTTTAGGTCTAAGTTAACTGATAAATCCGCTTCCCATTTTGCAATAGGAAGTGATATTGATTCATCTGTTTTAGAAAGCATTCTGTATATTTTGGATAGTAATTTGGGGGGTTTAAGAGTAAGAAATTGAACCACACTTGGTGGTGTTTGTAGTTCAACTTGACCCGGTTTAAATTTCTTTTTTACTATGGATTTAATTTGTTGATATTCTAAAAATCTTTTCTTGTTGATCCCATATTGTGTAACTAGTCCGTCAACGTCCAAAAGTGACTTTTATTGATTGGATCAGTTTGTTGTCTCAGTGATATTAGTCATCAATGTGTTTTATAATTTCAACTCATTTTCACACCTCGTTTAAATTAGAATGAGCCATGATGTAGACACTGCTTAATTATACAGTGAAAGCACTTATACCGTAAACCATGAGTGTGTGTTTGTGTGGTGATAAATCTATAAAAATCTTAATTCATTTCGAAATAATTTTGGAATAAAGACAGTTCAGCTACTTTTTATAAGAAGTTTATTCCTTTACATTTTAAAGGTTTGATCATTTAAAAGAGTGCATAAGATCATGGATCTTGGTGTTTAAACACACCTGTAATGCAGTTACTATAATACTACTAATTGTAAACAACGTGTGTATGTCTGTAGTATTTATCTATATATAGTGTTTACCTATAGTTTATATAAACAACTATTAACAAAGGAACTGTTAACATTTAAGTGAATTTCGTTAAAAATGTTTACAGTAAGATAAAAGTACATAGGCATAAAAATTTTAACATTTACAGGATATCAGAAAATGTCACAGTAACAGAGAAGTATAAACAAAAACAAGTCTAAGGTATGAAGTGATTTACAAGTGGACTCCTTCGGTGGTACCAGCTGAGCTGGATATGACGGGTTCGCCTGGAGACTCCTGGAGTTGCTGCATGATGTCTGAGGATTCAGTCTTAGGCCTTTTCTGAAATATTTAAATATTGTTGTGTAAGATTTTATTTCATTTTAAGCGTGAGAAATCCAAGATTTGTTTAGATTATTATTATGTGGCAGAATTAATACTGGATAATCCATGGTCAACAAAACAGTTTTCAAGGTATTTTATTAGCATTTTTCCGATATTATAGGATACTATACACGTTCGCCACTAAATACCTTTTTAAAATGAACTATATAATTAACGTCAGAGATTCCTGTGTTGTAATGATTTATTATATTTGAAAAATAGAGGCTATGCTCTGAGACATTCATGCACTATATTGCCATTTGCAGCTACAACAGCTTCTTCTCTTCTGAGAATGCTTTCCACCAGGTTTAGAAGTGTGTTCATGGGAATCTTTATTTGTGATGGCCTTGCTCGCAGTCTCCGCTCTAATTCATCCCAAAAGTGTTCTATTGGGTTGAGGCCATTCTAGAAGCTTAATCTTAGCCTGCCTTATCTATTTCAAACATAGTTTCTGATGTTTACGATCATCATCCTGTTAAACACCTGTGTCCAAAATTCAGTTGTCTGGCAGTTGACTTGAGGTGAAGTTGAAGACTTTTGAGGTAGTCACCCTTTTTGATTATTCCACCTACTTTTTATGTACCGAAACCACTGGTAGTAATATAGCACCGGAGCATGATGGTACCACCACCATGCTTAACAGCTGTCAGTGTTTTCAGGTTTCAAAAGGCCATAAATCAACACTTTTACAACCCATCTGGTTAAGAAATGATTTAAAAAGTTTAATAAGTCAGGATGCCGTAAGTTGGGGAAAACCCCGCCAGAACACCATATTTTATGCCAGCGAGTGGCTTTTTGAACGCCTCCTTCTGAGTGGTGGGGAAAATGGCATTTTTGGAGCACTGAGCATGCTTTTTCCAGCGCTCAGTGACAGCTCTGACAGCGTTTTCTTAAATTATGCAGGGCCCTACCCATGGTTTTCTCATCCACTTAATTTAAATTCCATGATGAATTGGTGTAGTCTGCACTTCTTCTTTTCCAGGTGATCAAAGTTTAACTTAAGTGGATGAGAAAACAATGGGTAGGGCCCTGCATAATTTAAGAAAGCACCATCGCTGCTGTCACTGAGCACTGGAAAAAGCACACTTTTTCCAGTGCTCATAAACGTTGAGTGTGATGTACAAAGCGGCATTCAATGACTCAGAAGAAGAGGTTCAAAACTCCACTTACTAGCGTGGAGTTTTCACCAACTTTTACAGTGTCCTGACTTAATAAATGTTGATTTTTCCATTGTTTCTTAAATGATTTGTAAATTTTTATGGCCTAGATGGCTTGCCATTCAAAAGCCACTTCCTGTAATGACTACCCACTAACCAATTTTCCCTCATCTGAGGGTGACAGTTGCCAAAATGGTGACATATCCAAATAATTATATTAAATTGTACGTTTGCATAATTGTTTAAACTGACGACTCTGGATGACACTGCTTAGAAATGGCCCATTAAGCTTCTAGGATGGCCTTCCCAAAGCCTCCGGCCACAACATGTTGAAAATTTGTGATTTATGCTTGAAATCTGGGTCTGTGCCAACAAACCAAACAGTTTAAATTGATTCTATCAATTCTGCCAAGAATTACCTTCAGCAAATGTCCAGCAATAATTTTAGCACGAGCTTATTGATGGCTATTCTATTTAAGGCGTGACTTAGGTGTACAATAATTGCAAACCCAAGGAACAAAGTCTTGTTTTTCAAGGCATTAGAATAATTGTACTCTATATCAATAAACTGTTCAAAGAAATCAATAAAATCCTCAAATTATTATGACATTCATGCCTACATTCATGAATATGCATAAACCTTTGGCCATATATATACTAGCTTGACAACAGCTAAAGTTTAGCCTGTACTGTTAGATTACAGATGGAAGGTGTGTTCTTTCCTAAAAACAAATTTCAACTCGCACTTCTCCTTCAAACCTCTGGGGGGGACAATCACAAAAGCTCTGGTGAGGCATTGTGTATGTAGTTACCGCTCTAGCACATAAAGTGACCTAGTGTTTGAGTGGTGATTTGCCATCAAAGCTGACAGATACCAAATGCACCAACCAGGTTGTCTATTAACTGGTTCACAGCAAAGGATGATGGGGCAGGAATAGGATCTATATAACAGGAAATTGATGTCCTCTTATCAAGAACCTGCTGAGCAGCTTATGCCCACTGTTCCAGCTTATATGGAGGAGTTGGTGTTACTGTGAGTGAGCTTTAAAAGAGAACAACTGGTTATCAGCGTGATCCTGGTTTCAAAACCAGATCTTCTTATTGGTGAATACCTGCATGATTGTGGGCTCTCTAAGTCTGTTCACATGTAGCAACACTACCTCTTTGCTTTCCTCCAATGCTTGCACGACAGCTGCCACCACCAGGTTTGCCAGAACAAAATGAACCAAGACCACAAAGGTGGCGAAGCAGATTGGCGAGGCCCACCACAGGTAGCTGGGACAGGCTTTATCATTGGGACGGCATGGGCGTAATGTGTCCTTTAGACACACAGAGCAGGTATAAATGAACCACAAAACCCTGACTGGAGATTCAAGTGTTGATTATTCCTTACTTACAGGTTTTGGACTTCACTGTTTAAAAGACAACATGTGCAGAGTTTGTGTGCATGGGTGAATGAGTACAAGCGTACCTTCAAAATGCCACTCCAGTTGTCCCCTGTGCACACTTTGTACAGTGTGAGCAGCGCCATCCCGAAGTTCTTAAAGTTAGCGTACTGATTTATGCCTTCACATGGATAGTCTGGGGTGCATTCTGACAACACACACACACACACACACACAGTGATTTTTCTGCACTGCCTCCTTGATAAATGCAATAATTCAGTTTAGCACATTTCTAACAACCTCAGTTGACCAAACTGCTGTACAACTTACGCAAATATCTCCCTTCCTTGTTTTTCTACTTAACAACGTAGATGCAGTGCAAATAAAATAAATCATCTATCAGGTTCCTTTGCATCATGCACAATACATTTATGTGTGTGTGTGACTGTTATGATAGTAGTTTGACTGACCGAGGTTGCCAAAGAGCTCCACTCCCAGTGCAGCGTAGATGAAAAAGAAGAACATAAAGAGCAGACAGAGGTTTCCAACCTGGAACCAAAATGCCTGTGAAATCCTCTTTGAAGATTTGAATGTATATATTTATATATCCTACTTTTGGTTTGTTTTAAAGACTTCTAAGCATGGAAAGTAAAATCAGCTGGTCTTAGTGAGTTTATTCTGGGTGTTTACCTGTGACAGTGTCTTAGTAATGGTTCTCAGCAGAACTCTGATCTTCTTGGCCTTCAGCACTGAAAAGGGAAACAAGTGTTGTCTTCAAAGTGTTTGTAGATGTGTAGAACACACAAATGCCTTAGTAATAAAAAAGATCTCATATTGTCAAGTGTGTGTTTGTGTGTGTGTACCTTGTGCTAGTCTGAGCACTCTAGTGACGCTCAGGATGCTGGGATTAATGGGAAGACGGTGTTCCATATTCATCTTGGTGAAAATGATAACGATGAAGGAAACCAAGACTATAGCGATGTCCAGCATATTCCAACTAAAGACAAACACACATCATGCAGTCAATCAGGCCTTTACAAAACCCAACAAACCACGTAAGTTAAATTCTTGGGCATAATTGTGTTACCTGTTTTTTATGAACCTCTGTACGCCAAACGCCACAACCTTTAGCATGATTTCCAGGACCAGGAGGACAGTGAACACATAGAAGGAGTACTCTATCATCTGATCTACATACTGAACACACACACATTTCTATCATAGATACATGTGCATTTTTTGAAAGGATTGTGTGTGTGTGTGTGTGTGTGTGTGTGTGTGTGTGTGTGTGTGTGTGTGTGTGTGTGTGTGGATTTGCATTACCAAAGGCTGATTATAGTGTTCCGAAGCCATCAACACGACATTAATGAAGACGACTACTGTCATGAATAACTCGAGGAATCTGCTGGTACTCAGGTCATAGATACGGCGACGCACGAGGGAGTAGTGCCTGAAATAATTCTCCTCTCTACCTGGAAGAGACATGCACACATGTAAGGGTACAGGTATTTAAACATCCACCAACATCTACACTCTGATAGGTGCATCGAGAGGAAGTCTCAGAGTTCAGTATCTTGCCCAACGATGCTTTATTTTCATCAACTTTACTTTTATCCCGTGAGTTTCCTCCTCTCTGCAGCGATTGTTTTTGCTGCTGCCGGCACACGTGGAAGGTCTCCACCATGACGCCGATATACATGTCGAGGAGGAAAAAACTCATTACCATGAAGGAGATGAAATAAATGAGCATCCATTCGTTATAGTTCTTCACAGGCTGAAAAAGAAACACAAGAGGAAAGTCTGTGAGAAATTTAAGAACTAAATAATCGGACTTTAATAATCGTTCTATAGTGACATTAGACTGGACATTAGAGTGTGTGAAGGACTGGAAACATATAAAGAAGCGCTCAGAGAGCAAACCTCTGTCAGGGCACCTCACTCTGTGGGAGGTATTTACTTGTAATAGTAACAGTAATAGTGTTGTATTTTGTATATATTCATTGTTTTCTTTGTTATTTTTAAATGTATTGCAAAAAAGTTTGGAGTGCAGTGAAAATATTGCAATACAAATATTGCAGAGGTCATGTGACATGATATTTTAATTTTTTGTATGGTACTTTCTATATGTTGACAACAAACACCACAGTCTTAGGAACTGTAGTTTCTAAGTTACAGTGTTTTGACCTTTAAATTATTGAGGTGACCTTGAAGACCTTGGTGGATGTCAAATTTTCAAATTTTCATAGATCATGACACCACCAGGTCTTAAAATGGCATAAATATATCCTCAGATGAACAACAGCACATCAAGCATTAGTCTGTGTTACTATTAATTTACAAAAACTAAACAAAAATGTAAAAATAGTATGTGAAAAACTAAGGGCACCCTTACTTCTTCTACATGAATTTGTTGATGGGTTTTTTATTATGTCCTTCAGACCTTCATTTATTTCCTGGATCCTAAGAACTCAGTTAGCAAACCCATGAAACTTGCTTGAAAAACAAAAAAAGTAAATTCAAACCATGAACTTAGTTACATCATCCCATATAATCACAATCCTTTTACTTCATAATGTGTGTTAGCAACAATGCAAAACATACATTAAAGTACTGGTAGCAAAACTACCTGTTGATCTACTCCCACAGCATCCAGTCCATCATACATGATGTTCATCCAGCCGTCCTTAGAGTACATCACAAACAAGGCTATCAGAGCCTGAATAAGAAACACAGAAACAGCTGTTAAGTTGACATACATTTATTTTCCGGGTGCCAATATTAATTGAACATTAATATTAACAAGTCACAGTCTCCTCTGGAGGTCTGAGTTTGAATCCTACTTCTGAGATGAAATGTTTTAAACTCAGCCACAGAGAGGCTGTACCTATTGTACCTATCTCAACCTCAGATAAAAGGGGAGGGTTAACTGTTAACAATGGCTACAGTGCTGTTGGGCAACAGATCCAGTGGAAACCATGCTACTGTTAGCCGAAGACAAAGTAGGACGAGAGGGGGAAGGGGAAGGTTGACTTAAATATGAAACTTGATTTAGAGACAAAGGTAGAGATGGAAGGCCGAGATGATTTGGACATGTGTAGAGGGGGGAATGTGGACATGATGGACAAGTTGTGTTAAATATGGAGCTGTTGATCGTTTCTATACTTGTACTTAACAACAATGTGGAACTAGTCCGTACCTGAGGAAAGTTGTCAAAGTTGTACTCCTTCCGAACCCACGTATAATTAGCAGAGAGACATTCGGCCTTATTGGTGATGTTTGAAGTGTTTTCACCCTCACAGTAGAAGAACTTTCCTTTGAACAGCTGCAGCGTGAGTGTGAAATAAAGACAGAGGCAGAGGGTTTATTGTGATGTCAGGTTATTACACTGTTGATGCCAAAAGGAGTACACACTCTTGGGTGTTAACTGTGAATTTTTGGCTAAAAGCTAACAAGCAGTCATGCTGTAATTTTGTTCAAAAAGTCTGTGTGTGTGTGTGTGTGTGTGTGTGGTGTGTTTGGGAGGGGGTGGGGGCTAACCTGAACCCCAAGGATCCCAAAGAAAAAGAAGAGGACACAGCAAATCAGGACAATGTTCCCAATTGGTTTAGCAGAGGCAATAAGAGCTTTGACAGCCAGCTTCAGTTTTGGGGTTTGCTTGATCATCCTGGGACACACAAACATACATGTATGTATTAACGCCAGCACATCTACACACAGACATATACAGAGAAAAGTAAGACAAATCTCAAATGAGGTGCTGCATATGACAACAAACATCTATTTACACAGCGTGTGTGTACACACGGTACCTCAGCGTGCGAAGTGTTCTTAGCAGCCGAAAAACTTTGAGGATGCTGAGCATGTTCTTTTTGTCAGAAGTGACCAAAGTGATAATAAAGTTGGTTGAGGACAGAATCACCAAAAAGCCGTCCATGAGATTCCAGAATGACCGGCAGTAGCTGCCCTTCCCGATCACCAAGCCAAGAGCTATAACCTTGTGTTAAAGCAATAAATCAACAGTATAAATTCAAAACATTCCTGATTCCCAAAGCTGAAAGTACTCACAATCTGAGGTTGAAAATGTTTGATCAAAACTGAAGAACATTATTTTGAAAAAATAAATAAAAGCAAATCTGGTGTTTACCTTAATAACCATCTCGATCAGGAAGACGGCAGTAAAAACAGAACAGGATGCATTCAGGATCAAGCGTTCCTTTAGAGCAGAGCGACATTCACTTGTAACCTACATGTGTTTTCTTTTAGAAACATACGCTCACTTGACACTTCATTAGGTATACTAAAGAAGTTTCACACATTACGTGCAAGTGTGAAAACCTCTATAGAAGCAAAAGTACTGTCCGTTTGCTGGTCTGGGAAGTTCGAGTGAGTGTTAACACAATGCCACAATCTTCTCAGGAGCAAGTTCGCCCCAAAGTCAGACCGTGCGAGACTCAAAGACCTCAGACTCTACAGGCTAAATCTTTTTACGTTTTTTTTACAGGACTGCACAGAGGCTTGAAGTGTTCATCACCCAGCTTGGCAGCATGTAACTCCACACAGATGCCACATCTGAAATGTGTCTATATATTTGTGCTTCTCTGACTGAGTATATCTGTAACTGCTCCAGATGTGGGTCTCACCATGCTTTTAGGGTTTATACTGGGCCTCTCCATAGCAATGGTGACACAGTTCAGCAGAATGAAGAAGAGAATCACATGGTCAAACACCTTGTGAGACATCAAACGCTGGCAAAATCTACGCAACCTAAAACAAACACCAACACTGTAATTACAGTCGTTTAAGAACGAAACAAACACAATTAAGGTCAGAAAAACATGAGGCTTGAAATGTCCCGAGGATTCCTCTCACTGTTCTGTAAAACCATTTGAATATTTTAGATAACTAATTTTAAACTTAGGTATGTGTATGCACAAATTCACCTTTCATCGAATATACAGGTAAAATATGTATATGTTTGAATCCAGTTGGTCCTCAGAAGTGTAGAATTTTATACTTTTACCTTTATTTCTATAAAATATTGATTTGTCTTACAAGGTCAAGGAAATCAGGGAGAACCTGTGCAGTTCATAACAAACAGGACATGGACAGTAAATACACTATTCAGGTACCGTCATTAGGACTTTGTCTATCCAGCTAAACATGCTGCTGTTAGCCCTCTGAGGCCACTTTCATCATACTGTAAGCATGGTTATCTTATTAGCGTCAATCTATTTTCATGGTGTAGGACTTATTTGCATCAAAGTGCCATTAACATCCACATAGCTGCACTGTTAGGATTAAAACTTGTTCAAACACCAGTTGAAACAAAGACTCAGCGTCTTGCTGCTAACGTGTGAATGATCTGAAAGTGCTGCCGTGTTCGGTGACTCCAGAGCGTTAATGCCAGCAACAGATAGGACAGGAGCGAAGGCGGATTAAATACAATTTAAATGACTGTTGATTTGTATCCAAGTAAATTATAGATGTGTAGAGCCGCACAGGAAAAGTCTTTCTAAGTTCTGAGTAACTATTAACTAGTTTAGTGGACCTGAATGAGCTTCAGTGTTAAGGAAATCTCAGCTAGTAAAAACGTAAAAGTCAGTGGAGCTCTGTCCAGTCAAACGTAATAAAGTACAGAGTAAAAAATCTCATGAAACTAAGTATGAAGTGTGTGTCCCTTGTTGTGTGTGAATCACTTACCTGCTCTGTGGGGACAGCATGTACAATGACCAGTCTTTATGCTGTTGGCACCACAGCAGCACTTTCTGAATCCTATTCAAAAATCTCTGCAGGAGTCAACGGTCACACATCGGTCACTCCTCTTTATCCAAAGCATAAATAAAATACTGAAAAAAAGCCAACCTAGACCTTAAAAACAATCATTTTTATACTTACAGTGAAACTGTTGTTTTTTGTCTGTGTGGAGGGAATCTCAGAGGCTGAGGCACTCCCACTGGGTCTGCTGGGCTCAGTGGCAGGAACAGAATATTCTCCTGTGATTGTTCTGGGGCCCTGGAATAACATGAGCAAAGGTGTGAGTGGCAGTGTGAATGTTTGAACAAAGGCACCTTCAGCCAGTTGCTGGATTTATAAATCAGCAAATAGCAAAGTCAATTAAAAGCCTTCTCAGTACCTCCTCAAGGGAGCTTTCGGCCTCACATGCCAAGCTGGGACAGCGAGAGGAGTCTTGATGAATGTTTTCACTGGGCTGTCAGAAGGTACATCAGGAAACAGAGATCGGCAGCGGTGTGTGTGCACACACACACCTTTAATGTTATCGTAACTTAACATTAAACTCAAGAAAACTGAAACAGTTCTTACCCTGGCCTGGAAGCTGTCAACCCCTATGCCCACCAGTACATTAAGAAGAACATTTTTTCCAAACACAATGATGGCAATAAAGTAGATAGCTGCCCACGGGGAGGTGGCAGCCACGGCATTATAAAGCACCACGTTCCAGTCGTCCTGAGTCAGAATCTAGATAGATTAACAAAACTTTCATTCTTTGTGGCACAGATTCAACAAGGTGCTGGAAACACAGCTTGGAGATTTTGGTCCAAATTGACATGAGAGCATCACATGGCCAGAGGGGCTGCAGATTTGTCAGCTGTACATCAATGACATTGATGACATTCCCCCACATCCTACACTACAGCCTCATTTTCATTGTGTTTTCCATGTTCTTGAATATTTAGAAGTTCTTTGATAATATGTAGTATAATAAAAGATTATCTATTAACACATAGCACATCATTTTCCATGCATAAAGAGTCCGGCCATACACTCACTGGACACTTTATGATCCCCCACATCCCGGAGGTTTCTATTGATGGTGACACATGTTCCTAATAAAGCGCCCATTGAGTGCACATGACAATGAAACAACACACATCCCAAAGTCAAAACCTCACCTGGAACACAGTGACCATGGACCACAGCAGGCTGTCAAAGTTTTTTCGATCATCAGCGGTTTCATTATATATTGACCTGAAGTGGAATTTGCATCCAAAGAGGTGCATGCCCACAATGCTGCAAACAAACAGCAAGCTGCAGTGAGAATCACATGTATGTAAATATGGCATCTGAAGGGTGACAGAAAATATAACAACTAAATCAGGAACTGTATTTAAAGAAGCAAACAGTCATTTTGAAGCCTCAACTTGTGCAAATTCTTAAATATATTTATTTATTCATCAAGTTTTTTTAAATTGTAACTAGTAGCTCTGACTGTGGAGTGAAGGACACCGCATGCTCATATGTAAATCACTTGGCAGGCGCAAAGTATCAATGCTTTAAAATCATTTTTCTCCATCATTACTTTTCATAATTTATCAAATTAGCACCACAATGTATTAAGAATTTTAAATAATGTCTATATCAGGAGATTATTTACTGATGCGAGTAGGCTCACTCACAGACCCATAAACGTCCAAAAAACCTTGACGCTAGAGGAGTCGCCCCCTGGTGGCTGTTAGGCAGAATGTAATTTAAAGGAACTTTGGTATTGGCTTTACTTTTCAGCCCAGTAAACAACGTCTATCGTTTATATACAGTCTATGAATATAACATCTTAGAGCTCACAAATGTGTACACCGAGACTCTTGGTGTGTGGATACATACCTAAAAATGAAAATGACAAACAGCATTAACCAGCACAGAGTGGATGCCTCTCTAATCGTCCTCTTCAGGACCAGCAGTTGCCTCTTCAGGTACGGGAGGAAGTGAAACACCCTCACGAAGCGCAGCACATAAAATGCTCGCACAACTGACAGCTTGCCATCAGCTTTGGAGCCTAATTCCCATAAACTGAAAACCACAAACAAACACATTAACGTGCAGCTCTGTCAGATCACTTTGTCCACAATGACTAATAACCGTATGCTGAGATGATGCTTTATTATACTGATATCATTAGTCTGACCTGTTGGAAATACATCTAACATGATACAAACACTAGGATGTGGCTTCAGAAATATTTATAAGAAAAATAAAAATGACAAAAGTAAGAAGAGCGAGAATAAAGTTACATTTATTTAAACTTGAGAAACCCCTAAAGAAACAAAGAAATGTTTGCGAATGTGACACAATAAAACAATAAGCAAAGTTTCAAAGTCAAAGGATAAAGGTTTATACCTGGTGAGAACAACCACAAAGTCGAAGATGTTGTCAAGGTCCGCAAAGTACATCCACGAGAGGGCGATCAGCTTTATTATCATCTCCACCACAAATATAATGGTAATAATTATGTTACTGACAATTAATACTCGCGTCAACTCCTGAGGCTGCAGGAGGAGAAAATGGAAATAAATAAGAAAACAGAATCACACACAGACAAGAGAAATAAGAATCATTTAAATGCATGAACGTAAGGGAAGAGTCATCATTAGATGCAAAAGTAAATATGGATTTTTTTAATGACGCCTCTTATCTCTTCTTACTCTTAATCTAACAGCGCAAGCTTCTTATATCACTGAGATCAAATTTATGTGATAAATAATCGCAAACATGTCTCACCTGGTTGTAGTGCTCCATCGCCATGGTAACAATAGTGATGAAAATAGCAATAATGATGATTCGATTAAAGAATTTAGTGTTGATGAGAATGTTAAACTTTTCCTTGAAAGGGATCCAGACCTGATGCTGGAAGATGAGACAGTTGGTTAGGCGAATCACAAACAGCTAACGCTATTATGACTGATGTTACTGCACCCAGTTGCAAACTGGTCTTACCAGTGTGGGTTTGACATGTGTTGAGCTCTTGACGGGCTGCACCCTGTTATGATGTAAACACACATTGACCTAAGCTGTGGCCTATGTTCTTCTAGTACTTTCTGTATTCTTATTCTTAAATATTTCTTCTTTTTACTTCCATTTGTAAAGAAAGCTCAACTTTGTTTGTTTGTTTTTTACCTAGCTGACATGACTAATACTTTTAAAACTACATTCCTGACACAGTCTTACATACTTTAGCACCCTGTAAACTACAAATCTGACCTCAAACACAACAAAGTCTAGATTTTAAAGCCACAGTACTTTTCTTACCTGGTGGTCATCATCTTCAGGAAGGAAACAAACTTCCTGAAGAGAGTTTTAAAAGACAGAGGACCAGCATGCTGCTCTGTTGTGACTCTTGCGAAGTTCTCTGAGAACTGGGTTGCAATGATGACTGCACACACATTCATTATGATAAAGGAGCCAATCTAGTTGAGGAGATGAAGAATTAGCTATAGAGTTTCTGGGGAAATTGCACAACCAACTATGAAGGGTTGTTGAAATCTACACATAAGAAACAAAAAGTTCAGCATCCTCTGATTTAGTAGTTTTGGTTTCCAGAAGGGCACGTCAATACTTGTTATTGAATACATAATAAAAATGATTTAACAGGTGTGGGTACTTACAATAGTGACAAGTATGAAAAACACAAAACTCCAGAAGGAATAAGAGTCCATAACATAATACATGATATTGGTCCATCCTTCAAGTGTCACAACCTGGGAGCAGGGAGACACAGAGAGACATAAATACTATCCCTCTACATTACAGATGGCAAAACAGCAGGCAGATGAACAGATAAACTGCACTATATGCCAAAGAAAATGCATTTGTTTTATGAATTTTGAATCTTTGAATGAACTGCCATACAGAGGTCGACATAATCCAGATGTTTTTCTGTGCATATCAACAATTTCTTACCTGGAAAATGGTTATCCAGGCATAGCCGATGTTATCAAAGTTAATAACTCCCAAGTCAGGGTTGTGGTCCCCAGCACGGCATACATTGTAGTACATGTTCCAGTTTACACATTGGCTGGCTTGGATCGGCTCGTCTGCTGCCAGTGTGCAGATTTTGCCATGCTCCTGGTAGGGCGGCACATCACGGCAAAAGCGTCCTCCACCCTTGTCGTCAGGTGAACAGATGAACGAGGACCGTCCACCAAAGATGGGCACAAAGTATGGACTCAGAGACACGTTATAAATTCTAGATAGAAACAGATAACAATGTGCACATATTATGTAAAACAATCATTTAAATATAGTCAATCATTTCAGTGTTGTATGTATGAGAAGCTGCTGTATATGGCAACCCCTCCCTGAGCCTGGCTCTGCCAGATGTTTCTTTCTGTAAGAATGTTTTTTTTTCTGTCCCACAGTCATCTGGTACTTGCTCATGTCAGATGTTGAGGTTTTCTGTCTAATATTGTAGGGTTTTTGCAATGTCATGAAAATGTATGCCCCTTCCCGATTTGTTCATTTTTTGCATATTTGTTACACTTACTATTAGACAGAAATGACCACATTAAATAAAGAACACAGTTTTTAAATGAGGCATTTGACGGCGTCCTTTTGAGTATCCTGTGGGGGTACTTTGAGTGTATGGGACTTCTCCAAAGGGTGGCTTCTTCCTTAAAGATAGATTGAGGAGTTCACTAGTAGAGCCATTAGTCCTCCACATCGAAAGCAGCCAGATGAGATGGTTCAGGCATCTGACTGGAATGCCTCCTGGGTGAGGTGATCCAAGCAGTCCCCACCGGGAGGAGGTCCCAGGATAGACCCAAGACAAACTGAAGAGATTACATCTGTCAGATGGTGTTCCACTGGATAAGCTGGGGTGTGGGAGGTTTGGGTTTTATGCTTAGGTTGTTGCACCCACGACCCTGCCCCCAATAGGCAGTAGAAAATGGATGGAAGGCATTTGATAAATTTAATACTTACAGACATTATTTGCTATAGGCAGAGAGTTGGATTAAATAATTGGTTAAAGTTTGTTAGAAGCTTGTGCTGCCCAGAGAGAAAAGAAAAAACATGAAAGTCTTAGAAGAGCAGATGAAGCAGTTTACATACGTCAGGATGTCGTCGCCCAGGAAGCAGCGGTTGCGCAACTTCCCCGCCCACATCTGAACTCCAATGACTCCGAAGATGTGGATGACAAACGCGTAGAGGATGAGAACATTACCAAGCATGGGGGCCGTTTCAAGGAGTATTGTCACCAATATCCGCATACCTACACAAATGAGCAAGAAAATGGTAGCTTACGTGAATAATAGTTCGACTTTCTCTGAAAACTTTAATTTGTTTTGTAATTCTGGACTAAAACCCTTCTCCTTGGATCCAGCAGGTACTGTGTAATTGTATAGATCATAGTAAAAAGCTTAACAGAAACTCAATTACTGCATTCCATATGCTCGACGATGACCAAACAACGAATCCATACACTGGGGGAAATAATTATTTGATCCCCTCCTGAAATTGTAAGTTTGCTCTCTGTGGTCTTATGGTGTCATGGTCCCCGTGTCTGCCCGGCTGACTCAGGTTGGCTACATATGTTTCTTGTTTACATCTACCTCTCTCACGCTTGCCGTGTCTCGCCGGGGCGGAGCTCATTGCGGGCTCCCGCCCCTGGCCCTCGCACCTGAAGTTAATCACACACCTGTGGCTCATCGCCTGAACTCATCCACTACTTAAGGCAGTGGCTGGAAACATGTCGTCGCTGGACTATTGAGTAACCTCGGTAGTAAGCTCCGAAGTACTAGTCTCTTGTTGCCTTTTCGTATCACTGACCCTTTGGATTTATCACTTGTTGTCTGTAAACAGGAATTCCGTTTCCCTGGAACCCTTGGTGTGCGGGCTTGCTGGTGTGCTGTGTTTTTTGTGAAGTATGCGCTTGAGTCCATCCCACTTCGTGACATATGGTTATTTCATTTTACTGGAGAGGGACAGAAAATCAACCAAACATCCTGAAGAAATAAATCCGAAAGTGAGAAATTTCACTAATTTCTTATTACATTGTTTTCTTATTGTTTTGAAAAGATTCCACGAAAAACGTCTCAGAATTTAATTACTTACATTACTTACTGTGAAATCTTAAATATTTAAAAGATACTTTATTGACGTTGTATACTTCAGGGAGATTTGTTACAACGGTTACAATGCAGTGATGAAATGTTAAATTTTCCCCTTTATAATCACATATAAATTAGCAAATACCTTTATTCACAGTATTCAGTTACAAATAAACAACCTGTGGAGCAAAAATCTTTGTTACTGTCGTTTAACTGGAGTGCTTCAACATTTTAAACTAAATCTGATTTTAACAAAGAAAAAACACTGCTACCCCTCAACCTCCCAGTAGACACACCTATGGATTCAATTACAAAATCCTACGTCACCTTATTCTCGAATTATCGCAATCACAAGATTTTCAGAGAACTTGAGCTTGAGGTCAAGGTCACTGAGATTTGAACTAGTCCAAGATTTTTAGTAAATACATCTATGATATCATAGGTGATGTACTGAAACTCATACATCACTTTGTACTTGAGTTATCAAATTCACAAACTTGGATGACCATGCTACATGCTCGCCTGCCTTTTAAAACTCTCCTTGTTTAGCCCTCCAGTCTAAACAATGTAGTGTACATTCAAAATAACCATACTAATCTAAATAATGACAATCATCAGGCCTCTGTTCTATCCAAACTCTGTAAATATCGACTTACTTGGTACTCGGCTGATTAGTCTCACTGGCTTGATGGCATGAGATGCTTCTACGTGGAGATTAAAGAATCTAAACGTATAATCCATTAGCCTGAGGGGGCAGTTACAGACACAAACGAGAAGAAGAGCTTTACTTTCTTTCATTCATAAAAATAAGTGTGCCTTCCAATAATGTAAAACTGCATCTTTTTGGAGTTGCCCTGCAAAAGTTTTTAAACTGAAACTAAATTCTAGAGACACATAGATATAGACACATGGATACTAACTCTGCAAAGATGATGAAAAGATCAAACTTGTTCCAGTGGCTGCTCAGGTAGCTTCCTTTATGGCCGATGAATCCCAGGGCTATTGTCTTAATGAGCATTTCCATGATGAAGTAAAGAAAGACGAGAGAACCCAAAATCTGTATACAGAGAACGAAAAACAACGTCATATCAAATATCAAAACATACAAGGCATACTGTTAACATACAATCACTGGTAACAACGGCAGTAGCACAGATATAACATACTATATCCAGATGCTGCATCTGAGCTTTTAAGGGGGTCTTGGGGTCAGGCTATGGGCTCTGATCCATTCCTACAAGATTTTACTGTTTAATTTGACTTATTACAATAAGTTACCTCCACTTTAAGATGACATATTGTTAAGTGACTGTTCTGACGCAGTTAATGCTGACTTATGTCAGGTTAAGAAAAAAGAGATAACCATTTTAATTAAAGTCATTCAACAGAAATATGTGGAAATGAAATACATGTATGTCATTCAAAATTCTCTCTTTCTGTGTTAAATCTGTTTTTGGCCACAAATAAGACAAACCAACAAATCTTTTAAATGATGTCAGTAATCCTGTCAGTTTTTAAAGAAGAACATTTAAAAAGCAGCTGCAGAATTGAAATATTAAGTGTAGGACTAGCACTGTTAGTATCATATATGGTACAAAAACTCACATTTTAAACTTAAAACCTGTCCTTGACAAAGCACTTCAGGATTTTTCAGCGGGGACATCATGAAGCCAAGAATCAAGATTACACAAGCACATTATGGTACTAACAAATGAGAGAGTTTACGAAGTGTGTTATAAACTACAGCTTATCATTAGTCTTTAAAGGGACAGTTCACGTGTTGTACATTTGTATACTTTCTGTTGGACCTGTTGTGCCATCTTCATCTAAATTGCTATGATTTGAAGTTCAGCCGTAGTAATATTAGCAAAATATTCATGATTCCCAAAATTTACATTTTTTTCTACAGAACTAGAACAGCCAACCAAAGATGATGAAGATGAAGATGCATAATTTCTTCTGCACAGTGATAAGCATTGGACTAAAACATAAGCAGGTCTCTAGTAAACACTTCTAGTCTGCTAGTCTCTTCTTCTGACGCTCAGCTCATTATAACAACCTCTCGGGTGAAGCTCTCCTCTTCCACCTCTACACAAGGCTGGTACATGCCGTCATTCACGCAGCTGAGCAGGACCACCAGTATGGACAAATAATCCAACCATGTAGAAGAAGAAGAGGTTAAGGTCTAAACACATTCAAAAAAATTCATCAACAACAGATGAAGCTTTCATACTAAAAGTATTTTACGTGGACATATTGAGTGGTATACAAGAGAAAAAAAAACATAAAAATAAATAAAAAGGTTTGAAATTGAGTTAATGACATTCTTACTTCATTCAGTACAGAAAGGATATGGGCCAGAGACTATTTTGAGGAACCATTTGCGGGGTCTACTCGTCTGCTTTAGTCTGAAGCACACAGGCGCCACCTCTGGGAAGGGAAGCTGCTCCTCTACAACGATGCCTCTACATCTCTCATGGATTTCATGCATAATGAAACCAGAACCGCATCTGAGAGAGGTCAGGAAAAAGGGGTAAAGAAAACCATGATATACAGATCTATTTGGAGAAACAACTTCCTGCATAATTTTTCAGAGTATGAAGAGCATGGCGAGGTGTTCTCTTGCATAAAAAGGTTAAGTAGTCCCACACTAATAGAGTTGGCTTTATATGGATTTCTGTTAAATGTTTGGATACATTTCATTACACCTGTTCAACTGCTCCTTAAGTCAAATACTTAATCAGACAATCACATGGCAGCAACTCAGTGGATTTATTAATGCAAGCATGGTCAAGAATAACAGTGGAAATTTAAACTGATTATCATAATAGAGAACAAAGGGGATTTAAGTGATTTTGAATGTGGCTAATTGTTGACCCCAGAGGAGCTGGTCTGAGTATTTCAGAAACTGTTGCTCTCAGACATATCTGCAATCAGTTTCTGTCAAAGTGACTTTTATATATCATCCAGGTAAAAACTTCCATTGACATTAAAAATGTCTTGAAATCTCTTTGAAGAAAGTTATAAAAAAATGCAGAGGGTGCAGCAGAAATCCAGTGGCCAAAAGGATCTGTATTGATTATAATGTAGAATACAGAGTAGATGAAATAGCGCACAGCCATTTGCAAGGATCCTTTCAAAACACGTTAATCAGTAAAAATCTATTACAGTGCTTACAGTGTGTTAGATGGAGAATTAATTAATTATATTAATAATTGGAAATATAATAAAAATATTAGACAAATAATAATAAAACTAATAATCGCGCGCACATAAAATCATAGGATTAATGTTTGGCATGACACCTGTACCAGTTACTGTGAAATGTAAAATAAGTGTAAAGTATCAACCTGGGTAATGATAGCTGAGTGTTAGCAACATGTCAGAACCAATGAGTTAGGAAAGCTGTCAAATAAATGTAAAAAAAAAAAAAAAAAATGATTGTAGTTCTCACTGAAATGAATTGACAACTTTTGACTGTTTTAAGTTGTATGTCCGGAAGAGCAGTGACTCAACACATTAACCTTAAGTGTACCTTATTTAGACGACATGCTAACATTTTAGTGACTTCGCATTAGCCTAAAGCTACAGTCATTGGAGGCTACATGATGGGGCTGTTAGTATGACACTGTCATAGACATGAATAGGCGACACACAATCATAAACTCTCAATTTGTTTTCTACTTATCCAAATTTGGTTGGATTAGCTAACTGGTTTTGGATAAAAGAGTTGCGTATGGCATTAGCTAGCTAACTAACTAGCCTCTTTTAAATAATAACTATAGGCACTGGAGACAAACATTTAACAGTTTGCAAACATGTTACCCTCAGGTTCAGCAGTAAACATACAATAGTAAAACTTGGAAAACCCTTTCCTAATTTAGCTCAATCAATCAATTAATCAATCAATCAACAGAAAATCCAACAATGCTTTGGGGACATTTCTGTACCCTAATTATGGTACTACAATTTATTTTAAACAAATTTAAAACTACTTTATTACACTTAACTCTGAAAATGTTCATTTTTACATTTTCAAAAACACTTAAGTTACATTTTCCCCCCAAACAGACTCACAGGTTTCTGATTGTGAATTCTCCTCTTCACCTTCACTTCGGCCAATCAAAGGTAAATGAGCCAAACTCTGACGTGAAGCTGTAACCAACAGCAACCATTCTGAAACCGGATGATGACAATGAAGAGCAAGAACTGTTTTATTAAACAGTAATTTCATCCCTTTAAGTTTTTTTATTCTTAGAATGTATCTTATAATATTTTAATGTGTGCCCAAGAAACTATTGATAGCGGGTGTGTTGAAGCTAATATTTTAATCATTAAAGTACTGGCTGAAAAGGTGGAGACTGAAGCTTAAGTTTACAGCACCTAAACTTTTTGTACAAAATGTTGCTTAACTGGCAACACTTTTCTAACCAGATCTGCCCCAAAGAAACACCAAAAATTGACGCAAAAATTAGGAATAAATACTAAACTAGGACAAAAACAAATAGTAAGCATGTTGATTGTGCCTCATGTTTATTTTTTTTTTAATCACCTGAGTTTTTATGTTGTTGTTTGTTTTTTTATTTTTAGATAATGATCAATCTTAATTCAATCTTAATAATTTTATATTTTGTACATCAATGCATTCCAGACGGTAGATCATATGACAATATACCATGACGATTTTTGATTTATAATGTCTTTAGTTTTATATCATTTTGCAATAGTTTTTGTTTCATTTTGGTTTTTACATTGTTAATAATGAGTCTTTCATAACTGTCAAGTTGATACTAGATGTGTAGTTAATACCTGTTACAGCTATTGTTGATTGTGGTACAGAGTACAGTATTTGTGAGGGTTTTCTGAGCGGTTCTAGAAACTGGTTGGACATACAGAGGATGATGTCACGAGGTTGGAGTGTAATTTTTTATAAACCGAAAAAAACCCTTACTAGTTAAGCAACAATCGTGTATCCATATTGGCACGTTTCTATACATCCAGCTATGTTTCTATTCAACCCTTGCCATTTGAAATGTACGAAAAGTTTAGTAGTACTTAGAATAACACAGGATACAGTGATAGAAGCGATCATCTTAAATCCTATTGACTCAATGGCATTTTTCAACTTTCTATTATTTACTTTCTTTTACTTTAGTACCGAGTATTAGGACTGAGATGTCACCATATTGACACAAGCAACTTTCCAGACGATGCTGATAAAGCTGAAATTAAAAGATGTTGCAACATTACATAATGAGATCCGCTTAGTCATAATTAATATTATGAATTATTGGTGTACACTTCTTTGAAAATCATTGTATTTAATTGCAGCATGTCTATTCCTCGTGGACACACCAGCAGAGGGCAATACTGATCTAGTGATTAAACCGGAACTCTTGAAACACTATTATGTTTCTAAGGGACGAGTTAAAGAGACGTACTTCTTGGTTGACTTCAACACTAACAACAACAAAGGGAACTAAAGAAATTTGTCCTTTTAATTTTATTGCTGTGTTGTTACAGTTAAGGGATCTAATGGTTTCATACTAGAAGCGTTTATTGTTTATTGCACAGCTTATAAGTTTGGCTAGCCTCTTTTGCTAAGGTTAGCTTATGATACGTTAACAGTTTAACCGTTTTTTGTGCTTTAGCTGTGTTTTGTATTTTACTTTAATTGTTGCAAATTGAATTTCCCTGCAGTATCCGCCAGGAGTTCGTCATGAATGTGAATCAGGGGACGGTGGGTAGCGACCCGGTCATTCTGGCCACGGCTGGATACGACCACACTGTCCGCTTCTGGCAGGCCCACAGCGGGATCTGCACCAGGACGGTCCAGCACCAGGACTCAGTATCCTTACCCTGATATATGGAGGCTTACGCAGAATGTGTACTGTCATATTTGAATAATTATAGGTTATGACCATTTATAAATCTCAGGTTTTAAGTTCAAAGTTAATCAGATGTTATCTATAGCTTCTCACAAAAATCCACGTGAACGCAAAAAGTGCTTTTGTTTTAGTTCTGTGTTTATAGATCTTCTATAAACCCTTTAGGGTTTGCCACAGTGGGTTAATTGCCTTCATCTCACATTGTCCCTGGCCTCCTGTTTTGTCACACCAACCCTCTGCATGTCCAAGAATCTCTTCTGTGGTCTTCTTGTTTTCCTCCTGCCTGGCAGCTCCATATTCACACTACACAGGTCTCCTTTACACTATCTCTCTTCTGCATATGTCCAAACCATTTCAGCCTTGCCTCTAACCTGTCTCCAAACCGCTGTCTTTACTCCGAATGAATCTTGAAATCTTCATTTCTGCCACATCCAGCTCTGTCTCATGTCTTTTTGTCAGTGTCACCATCACTAAACCACACATCATAGCAGGTCTCACTACCATCTTATAAACCTTCACTTTCACTCTTGCCACCTTCTGACACTCATCCCCACATTCTCCAGCCTGCCTGCTCACTCTTTGTCATCTCTTGTGGACTGTCTTTTACTTTAGTTGGTTGACTTCAGGTATCTAAACTCAGCTACCTTCACTGTTATGGCTGTCTCTCTCTCATTCACACATGTATTCTGTCTTGCTTCTGCTGACTTTCATTCTTCCTCTCTCCAGACACTCTTCCACTTATTTAACTACAGATCACAACCTTGTCTGTGAACATCATAGTCCACAGAGACTCCGTTCTGATGTCATCTGTTCACCTGACAGTAGTACCCTGACCTTTAAATTTGATGAGCTGTAAAATATTATTGCAGCAACCTACATTGTCCACTTCCTTAACATTTACTCTCAGCAAGTAAATTCCCTCGAGGTCACACCTGACAGAAGTATGATTGCAGCTGCAGGTTGGTTACAATTTTCCCCACAATCCTTTTTCTCATTTCTCACCTTAATGTTACTTTGCTTCATAGTAATGTTTGCATTGTGCTTTCAAGGTTATCAGCATATCCGCATGTACGACTTGAACTCCAACAACCCCAACCCGGTCATCAATTACGATGGAGTTAGCAAGAACATCACATCTGTGGGCTTCCACGAAGATGGACGCTGGATGTACACAGGAGGAGAGGACTGCATGGCTCGCATATGGGATCTGAGGTACTGAAGGACAAGCTCACTGGTCTTTGTTTATTTAATGATCAGCAAACTAAACTCTGATCCCTGCCCTGCCTTGTAGGTCAAGAAATCTGCAGTGTCAGAGGATCTTCCAAGTAAACGCTCCAATCAACTGCGTGTGCTTGCATCCTAACCAGGTGAGACACTCAGTACACACAGATGAATCAGGTGAGGCTGTACTCTTGGTTACTATCTGGCCCATTTGCACTTAATGCCGAAGATTTCATTATGTTTTTTTAGGCAGAGTTGATAGTTGGAGACCAGAGTGGAGTGATCCATATCTGGGATCTGAAGACAGACCATAATGAGCAGCTGATTCCAGAGCCGGAGGTCTCAATCAATTCAGTTCACATTGACCCAGATGCGAGTTACATGGCAGCAGTCAACAGCTCGGTCAGTTGCCTAAAAGAATCTGCAGAACATGTGGCGCAGGATAATACATTCACTCTTTTATAGCATGTTATATTAATGAAAACCTTGTCCGTCCGTCCCCCGGCTGTCTTTTACAGGGAAACTGTTATGTGTGGAACCTCGCTGGAGGCATCGGGGATGAAGTGACTCAGCTCATTCCCAAGACCAAGATCCCTGCACACAAACGCTATTCCCTCCGCTGCAAGTTCAGCCCCGATTCCACGTGAGTGAACCTTTTTCTCCCATTTACCCCTCATTTCCCCACCGAAAATACGACTTGACATTTTGCATTCGTCGTCGCTTCCAGGCTGCTGGCCACCTGCTCGGCAGACCAGACGTGTAAGATCTGGAGGACGTCCAATTTCTCACTGATGACGGAGCTCAGCATCAAGAGCAATAATCCGGGAGAAACATCCAGAGGCTGGATGTGGGACTGCGCCTTCTCCGGAGACTCGCAGTATATTGTTACAGGTCCATACAGCAGCACACAGCAACACCAGATCTCTAAACTGAATAAGAGTTGTTAAAGTAAAACATTGCAGTCTGAGGGCTGCAGATTTGAAATGTGGCTGTTTTTAAGATAAAAAGGACGTCTCATTTCTGATTTTGTCCTCATTTGTCATACTAACCCCTGCCCTGCCATTACATCTGGAATTATGTAAAAGGGGTTTAAAATGGTTTAAACATGGCTGTAAGTTTGTTCTCAGATTATGATTTTTTTTTTAAACTTTTAGACACTTTCATGTAAGGCTAGACATTGCTTTGTTTTAATTCTACTTTTTCACTCACTCCACAGCCTCCTCAGACAACCTGGCTCGCCTGTGGTGCGTGGAAACTGGTGAGATCAAAAGGGAATACAGCGGCCACCAGAAGGCCGTGGTGTGTCTGGCCTTTAATGACAGCGTGCTCGGCTGAGAAGGAGGAGGAAGCAGAAGGAAGAGATAATAGGTTGTCAGACAGGAACTAAAGACTCTTATGAGGATGCCACTCATGTCGCGTATGTCAGCGCCAGTACAACAATCGACTCGGGGAAGCGGGCACAGTGGCCATCTCTGGCACATATGCCGAGCGACACAGCCAAAATAAAAATCTGTAAAGCTAAAATCTGTTTTAATGGACCTATTTTGTTTCCACAGACGTACAGAAAGAAATCTGTCAATGACGAGGCAGACATAATAGTTTGTTTTTTTTTATTCAAATTGCAAAACTCTGTTTTTACAGAGCGCTGTATTTATTGTAAAAAAGACCACATTAATCGCAGGTGCTTTGTGTGTGCAGCAGACTTGTTTAATCTCTTACATGTGCTATGTATGATTTATTTGAATAGCTGTTCTGTTCTTTGTCATGTGGAGGAGGACTGCTGAATAAATGGTGTACAGAAATGTCTTTATACCCAACAGGTTGTGTCTTTTATTCTCAGAACAAAACAGTCACGTTGTAACAGGAACGGTTACACACAGCAGTCCGTTACAGGACATACAGTTAGAGGCATTTACAACACAAAAGGGGGAGCGGGGGTTCTTTCTTCTTTAATCTCTGAAGCGTGCCACCAGAGAGGGTATTATACATGAAGAGAGTGATGATGGGGATTTGGCGATAACTGTGACAGCCCGTCTCCAGCTCAATTCTTTCTCGGAAGGAAGAAAATGGTTTACTGGTGGCTGTATGGCACAAAGGAAACAGTCAAAGCTTGCTTTTGTTCTTGAAGAGGGAGCCAAAAAAAAAAAAAAAAAAAGGACAACTTTGTTTCCCTGATCTTTTGCCGGGAGGATCGAGAGAGAATGCAGAGTCACTCTGGAAGGTAGTAGAAGCACACGGACACGCAGATGTTGCTGGGGAAGCAGATGTCGATGCAGAAGTAGACCAACCTCTGTTTGCCTGGGCCTGAGAAAATGAGAGGTCATGTGACTCATTAAAAAATACACATTTAGATTCAAGTGTCACTTGAAAACAAATCATTTAGAAATGCAGTCATTTGCATGAATCATTCATGGTTTAAAAGCAGCCAGATTTAGTTTGGTGTTCAGAATGGGCTCACGTACATGCTGTTGAGGGAGCACACAGTAAAGTACATAAAAAGACTTTCACCCCGTGGAAAGGTCACATTAGGCCACGAATCAGGTTTCAGCCTGACACGCTGCAGCGTTGAGGAGCGGCCGCAGGGCTAATTGAAAAACCTCTCTGCGCGCAGGCTCCGGTGACCCTGACAAATGAGCCCTTGTGTGAAAACTTCAGCATAATTTCTGTTCTGTTCTCCCAATTTGTGACTCAGGTGTCTGGAAAAAAGAATCGATTCATAAATGAGTCTATGAAACTAGTAGGGAACAGTTCTGGGGTGGTTATAGAAAATTCCACTGTTTTCTGAATATTTAAGGGGATCATCATCAGAGTAGAAGACGCCGCGGTGCTCTTTGGTGCAGCTTTGTCAAACAGCATCAGAAATTGCTTTTTAAGCCGAATCTGAAGCGCTTGTGAAACCAGTTTTTATTTGTTCCAAATAAAGACACATTTCATCAAAAATCCAGAGCGTGGTCATGTATTTTGAAATGTACCTGTTCCTAAAGCACTTTAGGTCACCTTCTGTTGTTGCTGTGTGTGACAGTCAACACAAACCGGTTCAGACATTTTTCATGGTGCATGTTTGAGGTATATTCTTTCATATCCCCCAAAAATACTTTTCTCACCACAATTCAGTGAGCTACATACTGAGAGGATAGAGGATAGGATAGAAACAAAGTATCAATCCAGTACCGATACTAAAGCTGGTATCGATACTATTGATATTTGGATGTATTGATACTGATACTATTGATATCCCACCTCTAATAATGCAAAAAGATGTCACACAGTGAAAACATGAGGATTTGTTGACAACAGGTAAAATTCAAAATATATCAGCTTTGTTTTTTCACTAGTTTAACTTTGTTTTCTAAACCTTATCAGAATAATTGTAAACCTTTTTTAACTCAACATTTGACGTTTGAGCCAAAGCAGCCCCCTCACCCTCGGTCCTCCTGGTCCAGTGGACCGACCTGTCCTGACACAGGGCCTGGAGAGGCTCCTCCAGCGAGGACACATTCACCTGACTGGCTGCCAGGACTCCCAGGAACTCCATCTGCCTCTGGGTCTCATTCCCAGACAGCTGGAACTGGTTCTGCCGAGGACAGCACCGCAGTATCAATATCCACAACAAAGAGTTCTTATTTTCAGCGGAAAGTATTTTAATTACTGTGAGGAATCATATTAAACTCATAAAGGAGAAAAAGCGAGAAAAAAAGATGGAAACTTGAGCTCCTATTAGCCTGATATCTGCACTGATGAGGCCAACTTTGAATTTGTGCTCGCATTCACCCCAAACACTGTGCGTAATTGCGCCTCTTACAACTCTGATTGGCTCTGATAACAAACCGCTTAAAGTCCTGTTGTGCTCGAGTAGCTCACACAGCAACCAGTTTTCCTTTTCTGTTAAAAAGAACCAATAAGACCATTGTGCCTCAGCACAAACAAGCCACGTCTGCTAGCCCCAATATCATAGATTAAATGGCTACAGCAGCTACGTTTGAATACACAGAGCCTGTATGAGATATGTGACACCATGAGACAGGATCACAGAAAAGCAGCTTCTGAGACGAGGAACTTGGGTATTGTGTAAAAAGATGATAAGAAGTCCCTCTCAGTTTACCTCCAAGGTCCCACAACTCATCTCAAGGTCTCCATTCAGCCAGGGCCAGCACCATTCACCTGATCATATTGTCAATTCATAATTAAGAATCAGATAATGACACAGATGAAAACTTTTTAAAGACTGGATGTCAGTGTTCAAGATCCAGGCATTTGTCAACAAGCAGATACACGCTGGCCCTTTAATGCATCAACCTGTATTTTAATCCAAAAAGAAGCGCCTTAAAAGTTGAAAAGCCCTCACACAGAGCGGCCATTGTGCCCAGGCCAGGGCTCGGGCTCGCTGCCGTAACCTCCTGTAAGAATATCCTCGGGCACGCCGAGGGGGCTGAGGGGATCAGATGTGCTGAGGAATTCAGCCATCGGAGTAACAGAGACAGACTATGAGGCTCTTCAAGGCCCTGTACGCTTCACCTCTCTCTTTGTGCAGCGTACCCAACAAAGTCATGCAAAACCACCAAGTCCTGGCTCAGTGGTGCAGTGCACTGAAATGCCAGTTCACACATTAGTGCGGCTGCTACCTTAGAAACACCTGGCAGAGCTAAAAGGGCAACTTTTTCTTAATATGCCTGGTGCACTTTGATGTAATGCAGTAATGCAGTGGGGAAGACCATACTATGTAACATATCCCCTGCCCGCTACCTTGCGTGCCGACTCGTGGAGGACGGAGTTCACATTCTTGTAGTCTGACTGCTCCATCTTTCTCAGGAAGCAGCTCTCCTGGCTGACGGGCTTGTAGCAGATCAGACTCTGAAACACAGAAACACATTTACCCATCATAACTCGCAGATGTTCCCCCTTTTTTCTAATTATTCAGAGTAATTCAAGTCATCTGGACATACATGTTTTATATCAAAGAGCACAGTGGACGTCTGATTCAGCGACGAGGTCACAGAGAAGGTCACCAAGTCATTCTGCTGGTCAACAACTGCTGACTGGTTGATAAGTGCGCCAGTCTGATCTGAAACAGTGAACCTCACAGTCTGCAAAGGCTGAAAAAACAGAGATTTGTAAATCAGAAGTTGGAAAATGTAAACCAGGGCATGATAAGGGAAGGTGTGTGTCATACCTGAGTGTGAGGCTGAGACCTCCCGAAGTGCCCCGTCAAACCCAGGGCGAGGATGGCCAGGAGCAGGCAGGCTGAGAGGCTGACCCAGAATGCCTTGTGCGGGAAGTGGAACAAAGGGGACTCCTCAGGGCCCCCATCCTGAGAACACATGAACCAGCAACAGGCTTTAAAAAAACCTATTGGATGGTTATTTGGGGTATTTAAATCCCAGGCTGTGGCAGAACAGGAACCCACCCAGCAATAAACTTGTAATACAACAAAAGTGGGGTCTGTAAGTAACCAACATATCCCAGCTATTTCAAATCTTCCATCTTGTCTGTAACGCGCTTACCGTGCACTCTTCTTCCTCCAGGCAGTTTTCTGAACGCTTCCAGCACCTCACCATCGCTGTGTCCCTTGGCGGCTCCTCACTCGGTCTGCTCCCTTCTCGTAGCTACCGGCATGGAGCGGTGGTCATGACCAGCACTGGACTGAGACTCGGCACACCTGAGCGGCTTCTCTTTTCTTTGTCCTCACAAACCTCACACCTCCCCCTCCCCTCATCCCCTCCTCAGGTCTCACAGATTCCCTCCCCCCAAAAACCGGGGGAAAAAAAGTCACGCTTCACCCAAAACTTCCTAACCTCGCCAAACTCAATTTCCAAGTTTTGCCTTCCAGAAATTACCTTCATTTTTTTTTTATGTCTTCTCTAATGTGGCTTAATACGCCTCTTTAACATGATCCATCTCTTTATTGCCCCTGTCCCCCCACTCCTTTTCCCCCTTGCTCCAACATACACTTACACGAGAGGAACTGGCTTCTCCCCAACAGTCCAAACAATGGACAAAGAGGTAAGGCAGGCACGGGCTGGGAAGCCTCTCTCGTCAGGTGAGGGGTGATATGCTGCCGCTGGTGCTGCATCCAGCCGATGACAGCTCAAGGTGACTGAGGACTTTGAGAGAAGCTCTAAACCTAAAGCAACGAGGAAGTAAGTATGTAAGGTTTGTTTATATAGAGCTTTACAGGAAGCAAGGTCACAAAGTGATTTACAGAATAAGATACAACAACTAAAATGCTACAAACAGATACAACTAACTAAAGGCATGCCATCACAGGTGGTTCTTGAGTTTCTTTTCAAAGGTATGAACAGCATCCACAGGAGTTAGGTTCAGGAGTAAAGGAGTCTATCTATATCAGCTGTGCACAATCCTCACTGAACAGAGATTGTGACTAATGACACCAGCTGTCAGCCAAGGCAGTAAATTATAATAATCAAGGCATCTACCGCACCGTCTGCCTGGTCCAAACGTTCCACTGTTGAATGCTATCAATTATTAATACTGTTACTCATCCAGGGTAAGGATTTAGCAGAGGGGGCATTTCTGGTTTTAAAAGGAGCTACCTTATTTAAAACAGTGATCATTAAAAGAATGCACAATTGAATTTACATGGCTGTCCAGGGAAGGGGAAAGGCATTATCAGTGTTAAAAACAACAGAAAACCTATGTGCAGAAAGATGATAAAAAATATTTTTCTGTATTTATATGTTAACCAGTAACAGGATTCAAATCGTAAGTGAATAAAAAAAGAACACACAAGTGGCCAGAATAAATGGACTTGATGTTCAGGCCTAGATTAAAAACAGCATGTAAAACGTGTTCTTTGTTGACACACTGTGAGTTTGACACACTGCAAAAGAGAGCCAGAGATTAATAATAACTAATGGTGAAATAAAGATTTATAAACACATTGAGTGAAAAAGAAACGCTCAGTGCATCATGGGAGCCCCCAGCAGCCTAGACCACTGCAGCATAATTAAAGGAGGGTTCAGGGTCACCTTATCCAGCCCCAACTATAAGCTTTATCAAAAAAGGTTTTAAGTCTAATCTTAAAAGCAGAGTGGGTGTCTATCTCACGAGCCCAAACGGGAAGTTGGAGGCTCTGCCTCCTATTCTATCTCTAAATAGCCACAAGTAGGCTACCAGTCTGAGTGAAGTGCTCTACTGGGGTGATACAGTACTATGAAGTCTTCAACAAAAGATAAGGCCTGATTATTCAAGCCAGTGATAGGAGAAATATGCTCTCTTTCTAGTCCCTGTGCATGCATTTTAGAGATGTTGTGCAAATGCATGAAAACAATTCGTGTTTACTATGAACACTGAAGGACATGTCCTGGTCAATAGTCTATCAAGCTGATGAATTTTGCTGTAGTATCTTCTATATGAAAATTAAAACCACCCAAAAATAAGAAGTTTCAACAACTTTAAAAGTAATAATCAGGAAATCAGTGAATGTGTTGAAAAACAAGAAACATGAACCAGGCAGAGGGTATGGTAGATCATGTAAAAATAGTTTATTTTTGAGTTTAACATGTGTTTTTTGTATATGATACTTACCCTTAAGGAAAGTCAGACATTTTTTTAAAATGTTAATGTGATTGTTTTATGAAGTAATAAATAACATGACGGATCCAAATATTACTCTTGCACAATCCCTTGAATCTAAATGCAGATATCGGAACATTGTGTTGAGGTCTTAGAATACAGAACAAACAAAGCTCAAGTTCAGCGCCTTTCAGTCTGCTTTTGTCCGTTGGAACAATGATGTAAACCTTATTACTAAACTGTTGACACTTCATGTGTGCTCACCTCTCTTCCAAAGTTTGACTTGTAGTTGCTCAAGAGGTTACATTGCATATCTGGTGAGGGCCTTTATAGTTCACTGACATCTTCTTTTTTAAAAAAGAAAAGGAACACACTCATTTTTGCAGCGTAACTCAACGCTTAAATACATTGAAAAAATACTGAGGATTATTGTTCTCACGCTGTTAATAATCACTTAAAACATATTAAAATTAGGTTTAGCAGATAAAATAAAATATAGATATATATAGCTTTAGTCTCCTGTCCAAGCAGGTAAGTGCTGTTACAGTGCTGAAGCAGCAGAAAACAACACAAAACAAAAAAATTCCCTTTTTAAAAGAAAAAAACAAAACAAAAAACACTGGATCCTGAGTGTTGTGCAGGTTTCTCAGTCTCATCCCTGCAGAGCTGGAAGGAGGTCCGCGATGCTCTCCACATAGTAATCCGGCACCATCCCCTGCCTCTCTGGGCAGCCACTTTTCTGATGGGCTTCGGCATCTGCCACAGTGCTGACCCCCGTGAGGGTTAGAAGGGTCTTCAGGCCGCAGTTGGAGCCCAGCAAGATGTCAGTGTCCAGACGGTCGCCGACCATCAGGCAACGGTCGGCTTTCACACCAAACTGGGAGGCCACACAGTCGAACATGAAGTGGTTGGGCTTCCCAACAGTCCGGGCCTCACGCTGGGCTGCCGTCTCAACGGCCTGAAGCAGACAGCCGGTACCTGAGGGTTAAGAGTGACAGTCAGTAGGTGAGGTGACAGTTTACTCTTTAATCCAACAGAACAGGTCTGTTCAGATTGACAGGAAAGTCAAAAATTGAAAATAAATTGTTGCCAATACACTTAAAAGCCTCTGTACTGCCTCTATTCAGGTGTTCTAACATCTGTTTAGGGTTAAACACGGCTGAACAATAAATCCCTTGTGCTGACATCACCCTGAAAACAGTTCTGTGGATTATCTGGCCTAAATAAAAGCAAATAAAAGGTTTTAAAAATGCGTTAAATGGAACAAAGTGCAGAGTAACTGTTTACCTGCGACGGCCTTGCCTCCTTCCAGGGGCAGCCTGGTGTCCCTGTTGGTCCCCACAAACAGACAGCCCTGCTGGGTCAGATACTGCAT
Organism: Diplotaxodon limnothrissa; assembly: GCF_057381915.1. Classification (NCBI taxonomy): domain Eukaryota; kingdom Metazoa; phylum Chordata; class Actinopteri; order Cichliformes; family Cichlidae; genus Diplotaxodon; species Diplotaxodon limnothrissa. Next base: position 11,822,994 of record NC_140603.1, on the reverse strand, counting down.
GGCTCGGTTCAATTTCATGTAACTGAAATGCTCATCGAAACCGACCACCACCGCCTTCACCTCGGGGTCCAAGGTCACGTTGGCCCAGTCAATCGGCTTTCCGCAGATGTGGTCGGGTCCCACCCCGGTCTGCTGGATCCCCACCGCCTCCAGCTCCTGCCTCATCGCGTTGCTTCCTATCAGGTACACTTTGCCCTCCAGCTCGCAGACCGTTTTCAGGTACATAGCGCAGCAGTACGCGGTCCCGAACACTTCATCTTCCGTCACGTCGAAGCCGAGTGCGGTCATTTTATCGGCGTACATTTTCCTGGACTTGGTGCTGTTGTTAGTGACGAAAAACACCCTCTTGCCCTTTTCCTTGAGAAGGTTTATGACTTGAGGCGCTCCGGGAATGGCCTGGTCCCCCCGCCAGATGACGCCGTCGCAGTCGAACAGGATGCTGTCCACAGAGTCCAGTAGCTGCTTCACCAGAGCTCCACTCAGCCGGGTGCATTTTGACACAGACATCGGGGAAGACTGCGGTGAACGGAGCGTGAAGAAATGTAAAAACGGGAAGCTTACTTACTCAAGTAAAGTAGTAGCGCTATGTCAGGAGTCAAAGAGGCGAGTTGTAAATGTTAACCGTTAATAACCGGTCAAAACAACCGGTTTTGGTGTGCTGTGTGAGGAGCTCCGGAGAGGCAGGCTGACCTTCTGACCGCCGAGTGTTGCATCAATGCAACGACTACTTCCGCACCGGCTTAAAGTGACAGGAGCCACACACTAAGAAGTCCGGTCAAACTTCCGCTTTGATAAAATTAAAGTAATAAAATATTTTTTCTTTTTCTTTTTTAATGAGAAGAACAGGTGCTTTATGATGGTGTGAATAACTTAATCAGCAAACACATTTGTTTTCTAACCCACCTTCTGATTTTTTTTTAATTGCTATGTTACTTTGTATCGTGGTCTGCATTGGTGCATCATATCTTTATTCTCTTCCCCCTCCTGCCCCCCCCTCCCCCTTTCTTAAATAGATAACTATCATATCTGATATCATATCTCACAGTACAATAATATTGAATGGGTTGCATTGTTGTATTTTGTCATGTTTCTCAGGTCTTTGTCTGAATTTCTACGAACATTATTGCTAAGGATTGTCTTATTGCATTGGAGTCACACTGGGTTAAATATGTACACTTGGGTTTTAAGGGGTATTTATTATTTTCTTCTTTTTTTTGGGTTGTATGGAAGCCCCAAACGCAATTTCATTGTTCTTGACAATGACAATAAATAAATAAATAAATAAAATAAAGTTTAAGAAAAAAAAATCAAAACACTGGATGCTGACGATCAATGACGATCCACAGTTGTTGTGATTCAGTGAAAGTTGTGTGGTGGATGTCAAACATGTAGCCTACTGGTGCACTGCTTTAACCTACACCAAACACTTTTAAAATCCTCGGTTTAAAGTTAGAATGTCAAGCGACCCCCCCACTGTGTTCTTACCGGGTTTTCCATGATGGCTGGAAAGCTATGCTAATGTAAATGTTTATGTAGCTTCACTGATTCACCTGCAGATACAGAATGGTCACATGTCTGTCTTTACATTACAAGTGATCACGCGCGGTGAGTTTCAGCCACCAAAGAGTCCATTCAATTTTTGTTGATAATTTAATTGAATCTTGTTTTTTATTAAAAAATATTTTCATTCCAAGTCTTTATAGCCTATAACAAACTTACACAACAGAAGCTGACCCAAACTCCTTTAAAGACAGCACATTTACATTTCAGGTCTCTAAAAATCCACAGTATCAATACACAAGAAAACTGTGTTAACTAGTATATTACTGTGGGTTGTTAAACTTACAACATTGTTGTGTTGGTGTTCATGAAAATGTGTTCCGAACTTGGCAAATGTACGATGATTCAGCTCATAAATAATAACACACTGCTCTCCCCTACATAAGCTCCCTTTATAGGTTAAAAGTATCGGTATCTGCAATACTGCTCTTAATTTACTCGATAACGAAATTTGCAAGATGCACAGCACTGCTGCTGATGAGTAGCAAAATAACTGAATATGTCAGGAAATAGTTCACTAGATATATAAATAAGTAATTAAAATATACATTGACTTAGTTTAAAATGCTCTGTATTTCTATTTTTAAATAATTAATTACACATTTTTAATTCATTCTAGTTTTATTCCAGACCCCAATATACTGAGGCTATGTATTTGCATAATGATCTTAACTGCTTTCATAGAGAAAGACCTTATAAAAAGCCTTATAATTTAACTTATAACTTTCTTACAAGTGTGGTGTATATTGTCAACATAAGAATGTACCGCATTAGGATTTGATGCCACATTTGACCTCCGACCTTTTGTTCTGACTTGTCATACAGACTATCCGGTTGTTCAGTGATGACGCGACGAATCCTACTTCCGGGTCTAAAGTAGTCTGCGTTTAATATGGCTTTTGTGTTGTTAACATGTTTAATGTTATGTATTTTCTTCTATTTGATCTCAAAAAGCTCCTAAAACAGTCAGTGATCACTGTTGACCTCCCTCGGCTTTTATTACCGCTAATCATTTATTTAAGCTCAGTTTTTAAAACCTTAGGATGTAACTACAGCCCAGCCCATGCAGCAGTATATGAATGACTAACCCCGTATTGTGGATGGATTATCTCAGTTGTTCTCCTGGCTGAAGTTTGGTTCTTTTACAGCATCCTGCCATGCGATTACATTTGTTCATGACCACCGAGAACACTCACGTTAACTTTTATCGAGTGGAAAAAAAGTTAGCTTGTTTATATTATGCTAACATAGCTGTGTCGCTAGCGGTCACGTAACACATCATTATATACCAGCTAGCCCAACTTCAGTAACCCTACAAACGTCACTGCTGTTTAGTTTTCTGTCTTCATTTATGCTGGAAGTGATAACAGAGCTGTACATTTTAATTTGTTTCCAAAACCCCGCAGTCAGGACATGCTATATTGTATTTAGATAGAAGCTAGCGAGCTAACTCCCTGCTAACTTCTAACTCCGTTAAATGTCATAAATTCCGTTTTCATGGATGCCTGGATGCCAAACTCAGTTGTTACACCTGGTAGAGCAGAACGCTGATCATTTTATTAAAGATGAAAGACTTTAGACAGTGTCAGTTTTGGCCGGCGGTCATAGGTTCTGTCCAATAATATGACGCGAGACTGGAGTAAAAGACATCGACGGATTGGCACTTTATTAAAGAAGGAGCATGATAACAGCACAAACACTGACTACAACTAAACAAAATGGCTTCCTTTTATACTCTACCTTTTCAGGTGAGCATCTGGAATAGCCCAAGTATGGGGGTTAACTAATCAAAATGAACACATAACCCTCCACACAAACACACGTACAATAACATTAAAGCACATCACAAACATATACATATTTCCAACACATACTATAAACAAACCAATAACATAAGCTTCACCCATTTCTATCTAAATTAAAACCCTCTTTAACCACACTCCCTAACCCGGCACACTGGTCTGTTCCAAGAGCTCTTAAACAGGTGATTGAGCCGCTTTCACTCTTTTGCTCCACATCCTGCAAGAAGCAACCAGGACAGGTGAGTACCTTTACAAGTTCTCATTTCACATATGTTTAGGTTATTGATAAATGATAACTGCAAGCAGCTCTAACTTTGGCTCTTCTCCGACACAGGTAGGATGGCCAGTAGTGATGGGCAGATGAAGCCCCATGAAGCACTGAAGCTAGTGATGGTGAGATGAAGCCTCATGATGAACTGAAGCTTTCCATCCAATTGGTCGACTCATGGTTCGAAGCATTGTGATGATTCATTTGCTCTACTGCGCCATCAAGTGGACAATTCAAGTGAAGCGGGCTCTTTGATTATAATGATGTGTAAACCTTATGTACATCTGGATAATGACACAAACTAGTGTTTGGTGCTTCACTTTTTAATAAACTAAAAGACAGAAATCAGATTATAGGATGTGTAGTGTTGTTTATTTATATTTTGGTGTTTATCATTTGTGATATTTATTACTGTGTGCATACTTTATTAGGAGAGACAAAATTTAAAAAAAAAAAAAACATCTCTTCCTTGCTGGTTCCATCGAAGAAGAAATGCACAAGTAACTATGTAGCACGTACGTAATCCAATTCCACAACACGGTGTGATGGGGAATCAGCTGTTTTCCTGCCCATGTTATTTCGAATCTGGCGCGAACCGGTGAACCAGTCCCTGAATCAGTCACGTGGTACGGACTGCCCGCGAGGCCTCGAACGTCACTGCCTACGTAATCAAAGCAAGCCTCGATACGCGCTTCAGAAAAACGCCCCCGCGATTACCCGACGCACGATTCGAAGCTTCGACACACAGGACACATCACTAACTGAAGCTTTTCATCCAATTGGTTCACCCCAACGCGAAGCTTCATGAAGCTTCATTTGCTCTAGCAGGACACCTACTGGACGTAAAAATAATAGCTGGCATGAATTTGAAGAGTGTGGCATTTTGCACACAGCCTGTAAATGTCAACAACAAAAGGAGTGTGTAAAACATGTATATTGTAGTGATGGAAGTATACTGTGTATATTTATACTGGCAGTATGGGAAATGATTATTTGGAAATGCTTAAAATGGAAATGATCATTTACTGTGAGGTGAGGTGTGGTTGGGGTGTGGACAGTAGTTGTGCTTTTGTAACGTTGAGGTATGGACAGCTACACACTGAGGCTTTGAGCCTCAGTCCTGCCCGTTCACATTTTATTCTGTAAAAACTAAATTTTCACTGCTTTTACGTCCTTTTTAGTGGGGAGAACATAGCTAGGATTTAATGATTTAACAAATCTTTTGAATCCTTTGTCCTCCACAATGCTAAATGGCTGGGAGTCCTCAATCACCATGCTAACCAGGTCTTCATCTATTTGAGATTGTTCTCCTGAGGAAAGACAATAAAGATAAAGCACAAATATAAATATCACACACGTAACTTATAACAGTTGTATAATATTGTTATATCATTTAGTAACATTACTGCATGCTATATTATCATTGCATTTGATGGCTCACCTGGTCTTGCTCCACAATCGGTGTTCCCCTTATTCTCATGCAAAGCTCTGTAGTGCCTAAGCATGGATGAGGTGTTGTTGTTATATCCCAGCTCCCTGGCACATAGCAAACACTTCACCTTGTACAAAAGTACAGACAGCTTAACATAAATTGTATTGCACCATCAGTATCATGAAAATACATCTTCTGTAGAAATTTACATACCTTGTTGGGAGGAATAAGATCAAAATGTTCCCACACAGGGGAGGACATCCTCCTCTTCTTAGCTGGCTCCATTCTCTCCTGACTTTCTCTCCTCACTCTCATAAACCTCCAAACTGTCTCCAAACTCTCACTAACCGCAACTCTCCATCAAACACCCACATTTTTGAATGAAGTCTGAGGGGTTTATATCGCTGTCATATCTCGCGGCAAAGTTCGAACCACTTCATGAACCAGTCACGTGGTACAGCCGGGCAGCGAGGCTTCGGACGTCATCATTTTCAGCTCCTCCCATAAATGAAGCAAGCCTCGATACGCGCTTCGCGGAAACGCCCCCTCCATTACTCGACACACGCTCCGAAGCCTCGATACAGAACGTCCCATCACTAATGGCCAGTCCCACTGTCTCTTTTCTGTTACAAGCTGTCAATTTAATTGTATGTCAAATAACCTAATAAAAGACTCCATAAGAACTAATGTGTTTTCTTTATTACCCCATTTTAAATTCCCAATCCAACAATTTATTATTAACAATACCAACCAGGTAATGGAACCCCTGGTCCCCATTACAGACAGTTTTTCAACTCTCAGTAATGCCATAGTGATCGCTTGATATATGGACCTGCAGCGGAGTTTAGGTCCAGACACGGCTAGTGACCTCAGACTGAACGACCGGATAGTGAGGGTCAAAAAGATGATAATGTTATTTAGAGCTATGTTCCTTACTGCCATTGGCAACATTTAGGAGATTATATACCAATATATGTGGATTCTAATATCACATATCCTGTCATCCTGTATCTCTGTGAGGTCAGAGGTCAAATTTACAAATAACCTACTCCTACATAAAGTTTGTGTAATCAGAGTAAAACATCTGCCATATTTTAATACAGTAGTTGCTACTAAAATGTTTGATTTTGAATAGAAGACAAACACACATGTTCAGTGTAGGCTGAAAATGTACAAACAAAGTCATGTTCATGTTACCAGAAAAATGTGTGCAGGTATAACATAAAAACTAAGGTTAACCAAACATAACTTAATTTCGTGCAACCGATTACAATAATTTTTTTATGTTTATCCCACTGATTAGTTTGTTTTCAGTGTAGGCTGAAAATGTACACATTTGTGTGACAATGAAAACATGCAATATTCACAATATAATCTTTTTAGGACTTTATTAATGAATAAAAAAAAAATCAATTTGGAATGCCCAATAAGATCGCAGGGCTCGCAAAATCGCCCGTCGGGCTATATGATAACCCGACGGGCGGGGCTGAGATAGATTTTGGTCGCCCGACCGGAGATATCGCTAGCTCCGGGACGTCGGGCTAGAGATTTTGCGAGCCTCGAGTTGTGTATTAGTTGACAAATAAATAAATAAAACCCCAATAATCTGACAATTCCCTCTGAGCAAGCACTCGGCGACAGTGGGGAGGAAAAACTTTCTTTTAAAAGCAAGAAACCTCCGGCAGAACCAGGCTCAGTGAGGGACGGCCATCTGCCTCGACCGGTCGTGGGATTTTTAAAGTGACTCATTGGATGTGAAATAAATTAGCTTGTTTGAATCGTTTGTTGTTAGCCAATTTAAAGAGTCACTTTGATGTCAACTAATACACTTAAACTGTCCAAATAATTTTAAATAATAATTTTGCAGGCAGTTGGAGTGGTCAGAAGCACTTGGTATGGACATCAAGTTGTTATTAAGTTCTGTTTTTCCTGAGAATTTCATTTTTTTTTGCACTTTAAGTTGTTATTAAGTTTCTCAAGCTCTTTGTTTTCCCTGAGCATTTCATTGTTTTTGCACTTTAAAGTCTTATTAATTTCCTCGAGCTCTTTGTTTTCCTTGAGCATTTTCTTCTTTTTGTATTTTAAGTTGTTATTAATTTCCTCGAGCTCTGTGTTTTCCTTGAGCATTTTCTTCTTTTTGTATTTTAAGTTGTTATTAATTTCCTCGAGCTCTTTGTTTTCCTTGAGCATTTTCTTCTTTTTGTATTTTAAGTTGTTATTAATTTCCTCGAGCTCTGTGTTTTCCTTGAGCATTTTCTTCTTTTTGTATTTTAAGTTGTTATTAATTTCCTCGAGCTCTGTGTTTTCCCTGAGCATTTTCTTCTTTTTGTATTTTAAGTTGTTATTAATTTCCTCGAGCTCTGTGTTTTCCTTGAGCATTTTCTTGTTTTTGTATTTTAAGTTGTTATGAAGTTCCTCAAGCTCTGTGCTCTTTTTTAGGAGTTCACTGTATTTGTAGTTTAAGTTCTTATTCTGTCCCTCGAGCTCTGTGTTCTTTCTCAGGATTTCATCAATTTTGTATTTTATGATGTTAGAAAGTTCCACAAGCTCTGAGTTCTTGCTTAGCATTTCATTGCAAATGTGCTGCGCGCCTGAGTGTTGTTTTATCAGTTTTTCCCTTTCTCCTTCTAGTTCCATGATTTTCTCCTTCATTTCATTAGAACATGCGTGTAGCTGTAGATTTTTCCTTTCTAAGTCTTGGAGAATAACTTGTGTCTTTTTCTGCATTTTTTCCTGTTGCTGTTTCTCTTGAAGAAACTCTTTGTTTTTCTCCAGGGCTTCATCAAGTTTTAGGTGAAGCTGCAGATTCTTGTTCTCAGTGTCTTTGAGATTCCCATAGAGCTCCTGATTAATAGCTTCTGTTTGTTGAAGCTGGTAGGACATTTTTCTTAACTGGTCGCAGTTCTGCTTGTTTGTTGTCATCAGGCTTGCAATATGCTGCGGATCTTCAATAAAGATTATTTCCCAGCCCTTATTTACAATATCTACACTGGGCAGGTTTTGTGTATTTTTATTTTCTTCGTCTTGCTGGTTTATGAGACTTTCATCGTGAAACATTTCTGCATTTCTGTGCAGTGCTTCATTAAGCTTTACTTGCAAGACTTTGTTTTGTTTCTTCATGGTCTGAAGTTTACATTCCATTTTTTTCTCCTTTCTTTCCTGTTGTTTCTTCTCTTGAAGCAACTCTTTGTTTTTTTCCTGGGCTTTATCAAGTTTTGCTTCCATCTCCAGGTTCTTAAACTCAGTGTCTTCGAGTTTCCCACAGAGCTCCTGATTAATATCTTCTTTTTCTTCGAGCAGGTGGGACATTTGTCTTAATTCAGCACGGTTGTGTTTGTTTTCTGTCATCAAGTTTAAAATCTTCTCCTGTGCTCGATTAAATAGTATTTTCCAGCCCTCATTTATATTATCCACATTGGGCTGCCTTCGATTATTTTCTTTTTCTCGTTGGTTCTTGACAAATTCATTATGCCTTTCTTCCAACTGGTTATTTAGGGCCTCCATGTGTCTGCACTTCTCTACAAGCTGAATTTTCTCTGCCTGGATTTGTTCAATCATGTTGTGTAGATTTTGGTTTTCCTGCCTACTTTCAGCTAATGCCCTTTGGATGGATGGACCCTCGAGCAGAGGGCCAGCGTAAGCTTGTTGTTTTTTGCTGTGTTTTCTCTGAGACATGTTGGAATCTTAGTAAAACAACTGTGTAAATGATCCAACTGTTTCAAAATGTTTCTCAGGTTTATGTTTGAATGCTGCGAACATGAGTGCTGCGAATAAACTGACTAAAAGTTTGCAGTTCTCACCCCTATTTATACCTTTCGAATGGATCACATGCCTTTGATCTGCATGCACGCTATATGATGTCATAGGGCTTTGGAGTGTGATGTCACGGGGGTGGGCGTGGAAAGGATTTTGGCCCGATCCGCCATTTTGGGGGTCTAAACAAAGCGCTCACTCACATGTTAGTCGTGTTTTATCCTCAAGCTCCGCCCCCTGGAAAGGAAAAATCGGCTGCACTGTCCGCCATTTTGTTTCTCGCTTTGGAAAATCTACTATCATCTGGAGTTTTACAGTTGAAGGTAAATAAGATTTTAAAGCTAACACACCAGTGAGAAAGAGTGTAGACCCTTTATATATGTGGACTTTTACTGGGCTGTTTATCAAAAACCATGAAAGGCCAATGTTAGGCTCCAGTTAGCAAATGGTAACCGAAATTATGCGATAAGCAAATTAGTAATTAACATATATAATGTGAGTTAATATTGTTTGTATATTCTTTCAGTCTAAATTAACAGACTATTACAAACTTGCATCGGTGTCTGTAGTAAGTGGTGGTACCTGCAGTGTCTTAACCATTAAACAAGCTAATGTAGGGCCGGGATATGACTAGTTTGTTGAAACATGTCTGCTGCCAATGTGACTGCTCACACACGGTAACATTACCAGCACATAGCCACAGCCGCTATAAACATGCTGAAAGGTCAGTCTAGCTTCTGTAGTCAGCAGCTGGAAGACTCAACACAGACCCAAGATTCAGTGTAACGGTTATCTAAATGTTGTGTGTCCTGTTTGTAAGCCCAGAAAAAGAAATTAAATAAAATGACGACCTTGAGCTTCAAGCTAATGTAAGCGTAATGCTATAGCATAAAGCGACTAATGCAATGATGAGGTTGTTAAATTAGTAAAAATACAGTAAATATATCCAACATGAATCATTTATATTTTTGGTCTAAACATAATTAAGTCTCACGCCTTTCACTTGTTTTAGAAGGATGTTCAGTTTTTTAAAACCAGTCATATCAAAATAACAGAAAACAGTAAGTGGGTCTAAAGTGGGTCTATTTAGGGCATGACACCTATGCAGTACTCATTAGGAGAGGAAGTGCATGACGTGGGGCTTTATTTCATGTTCTGGGGCAGTGAATGTAATGTACTGTACACACAAAAACAAATTATTTTAACTGATTTATAGACAGACTGAGAGGAGGGCTTAAAGAGATAAAAATAATGACAATATAAATATGTTAAATTTATTTTTTCTGTATCGGTATATGGTGCTTATCCCTGCTGAAGGGCAGATTGGTGTTGCTTCAGAACAATTCTCTAGCGCTGTTACGTAGAGGTGTTACAGTTAAGGTTTTAATAACATTATTTTATTTACTAGTGAAGATTTGCATATGTTATCTCACATTCTGTAAGGTAAATTTTCTGGAAAGGTCAAATTAACTAATTTAACTAAGTATTAATGAAAGACTTCGATGTGTATATGACAATAATAGATGTAGTTTCTGGGTCATTTGGCAGAACTGCAAAATGGCCAGAAGGAGGCAACTGCTGTGGTTGCAAACAGGCTTTGGGTGGTATGGAAGTAAGGGCAACTATGGAACTGCTCAGCAACATGGGACCCATAGCTAATAAATAGTAATATGACAAAAAATAACAACTTTGTGTGGATGTAACCTTGTGAGATTTGACATTTTGACAGCATTTTTATGTGACAACTTCTCTTTTTAGATAAATGCAGAGTTTAAGCGCATTACCACCATGCCACTGCAGTCCAGATTACTCTCGCAGATAGATGTGCTATCTGACAAACTAATAAAGGTCTTCAAAAGGCGAGGAGGACAAATAGGAAGAAGACTTCAGAACATTCTGGAGCCCACGGCCCAGGTAAGAAAAAAATTAATTTGTGTATACACTTTAGGGAAAATAATAATTTTAACAAAATGCTGCTTGTCACTCTATGCCAGGAGTATGTTGAAAATCACCTGGGATTTTCACAATTTACCATGGGTGCGTTTTTTTTTTTTTCTTTTACCTGCATTAGAACTGTGTGTGGAGTTCATAGTTGAACACCTCTCTATGCTCTGACAGTATTCTGCTTCTTTGCATGGAGATTTCACTTCATGCATTACCTTTTTAAGCATTCTGAGGACTCAAATCAGTTGCTGTAATGAATCCATTTTTGTTCACCTAATGTGTTAATGTTAACATTTTTTGGAATAGTGACACAGATTAAAATAAGATTTGGTATAATGTTCTTTGACTGGTGTTCTGTTTAATTAAATTTCGGAATTCTGCATTTTCTAGGCCACAGATGAAGCCATTATCCAACGATCTAATAAGGAAACAACCATGGGAATTTACATCATAAAGTCAAGAGATGGCAGGATTATCCCCTGAGGACATCGGGATAATCCTTGAAGGTCAGAGAGTCTGGCAGGATTTGGATAACTATACCCTAGCAGCTGCAATGCTGTTTGGACTAATGTACACTTTGAACCTCACCTACCCACTGGAAAAGTATACCTTCGAGGTATTATAGAAACTGGTTATGGAGCTCAAAAGGAACAGCCTTTCAAAGAAGGCCCAGGTTTTCAGGACCAGACTGTACGATTGAACAGTTTTCCAGTTATGATGTGGGAACAACATGTTTACCTCTTCGAATATGTGCCATCCTTTCTTTTAAGCCAGCACTGGTAAAGTTTTCACTTTTCAAGCCATGGCTCGTTTAAAAAAAAAATTCAAACTTTGAATGTCCATTTTTCTCAATGGAAATGGTGCCTTGCACCAATTTCACCAGTTTGCAATTTTTTTCCCAAGGTGCACCGCTACAAACAGATTGCATCGTCTAGTATAGTGATTGTGATGTTTAGTGATAGAAGCAAGCCAATACTAATCAGTTTAGGTCTCTTGGTTGTGTGCCTGTGGGTTATAATGTTATTTTAAGTCTCTTCTTTGTGTCACTTTAATAATTACACCCCTGTTGCCATATTACCTTATGGCTCTTACATTTAAAAAACTATTTTTTACATAAGCGCGATGTCATAAGGCCCCACAATGTTGAATTCAGGTTACAGCAGATAACTTTGAGGAATGTTGTGGAATGTTTTTCAAGAGATGCATTGTACAAATATGACTCATGTATATTTTGGAAGCCTGAATTGAAAGTCCATTGTTACAACTGTGTAGTATTTTCAAAGATACAGGTCATTGTTCAAAAATGTTTTGCTTATTTCTTTGATTGAAGAGAAAGTGTACAGTACATACAGTAAGATCAGCCTTAATTTAGTTTTATTTATTGAACACTCAATTATATATTAGATTATATATTATATATTAGAAATTTGTTATAAAATAAAATAAGCTTACCATAAAATAATCTTGTCACTATACCACATAGTAGTCCAATACAATTAACACAAAAAGTTCATGTCTGATAAACAAGTGGTTTCTATAAATATTTGACCGGAATGAAAAACATAACAACAACATAACAAAGTCATGTTCATGTTACCAGAAAAATGTGTGCAGGTATAACATAAAAACTAAGGTTAACCAAACATAACTTAATTTCGTGCAACCGATTACAATAATTTTTTTATGTTTATCCCACTGATTAGTTTGTTTTCAGTGTAGGCTGAAAATGTACACATTTGTGTGACAATGAAAACATGCAATATTCACAATATAATCTTTTTAGGACTTTATTAATGAATAAAAAAAAAATCAATTTGGAATGCCCAATAAGATCGCAGGGCTCGCAAAATCGCCGGGGCTGAGATAGATTTTGGTCGCCCGACCGGAGATATCGCTAGCTCCGGGACGTCGGGCTAGAGATTTTGCGAGCCTCGAGTTGTGTATTAGTTGACAAATAAATAAATAAAACCCCAATAATCTGACAATTCCCTCTGAGCAAGCACTCGGCGACAGTGGGGAGGAAAAACTTTCTTTTAAAAGCAAGAAACCTCCGGCAGAACCAGGCTCAGTGAGGGACGGCCATCTGCCTCGACCGGTCGTGGGATTTTTAAAGTGACTCATTGGATGTGAAATAAATTAGCTTGTTTGAATCGTTTGTTGTTAGCCAATTTAAAGAGTCACTTTGATGTCAACTAATACACTTAAACTGTCCAAATAATTTTAAATAATAATTTTGCAGGCAGTTGGAGTGGTCAGAAGCACTTGGTATGGACATCAAGTTGTTATTAAGTTCTGTTTTTCCTGAGAATTTCATTTTTTTTTGCACTTTAAGTTGTTATTAAGTTTCTCAAGCTCTTTGTTTTCCCTGAGCATTTCATTGTTTTTGCACTTTAAAGTCTTATTAATTTCCTCGAGCTCTTTGTTTTCCTTGAGCATTTTCTTCTTTTTGTATTTTAAGTTGTTATTAATTTCCTCGAGCTCTGTGTTTTCCTTGAGCATTTTCTTCTTTTTGTATTTTAAGTTGTTATTAATTTCCTCGAGCTCTGTGTTTTCCTTGAGCATTTTCTTCTTTTTGTATTTTAAGTTGTTATTAATTTCCTCGAGCTCTGTGTTTTCCTTGAGCATTTTCTTGTTTTTGTATTTTAAGTTGTTATTAATTTCCTCGAGCTCTGTGTTTTCCTTGAGCATTTTCTTCTTTTTGTATTTTAAGTTGTTATTAATTTCCTCGAGCTCTGTGTTTTCCCTGAGCATTTTCTTCTTTTTGTATTTTAAGTTGTTATTAATTTCCTCGAGCTCTGTGTTTTCCTTGAGCATTTTCTTGTTTTTGTATTTTAAGTTGTTATGAAGTTCCTCAAGCTCTGTGCTCTTTTTTAGGAGTTCACTGTATTTGTAGTTTAAGTTCTTATTCTGTCCCTCGAGCTCTGTGTTCTTTCTCAGGATTTCATCAATTTTGTATTTTATGATGTTAGAAAGTTCCACAAGCTCTGAGTTCTTGCTTAGCATTTCATTGCAAATGTGCTGCGCGCCTGAGTGTTGTTTTATCAGTTTTTCCCTTTCTCCTTCTAGTTCCATGATTTTCTCCTTCATTTCATTAGAACATGCGTGTAGCTGTAGATTTTTCCTTTCTAAGTCTTGGAGAATAACTTGTGTCTTTTTCTGCATTTTTTCCTGTTGCTGTTTCTCTTGAAGAAACTCTTTGTTTTTCTCCAGGGCTTCATCAAGTTTTAGGTGAAGCTGCAGATTCTTGTTCTCAGTGTCTTTGAGATTCCCATAGAGCTCCTGATTAATAGCTTCTGTTTGTTGAAGCTGGTAGGACATTTTTCTTAACTGGTCGCAGTTCTGCTTGTTTGTTGTCATCAGGCTTGCAATATGCTGCGGATCTTCAATAAAGATTATTTCCCAGCCCTTATTTACAATATCTACACTGGGCAGGTTTTGTGTATTTTTATTTTCTTCGTCTTGCTGGTTTATGAGACTTTCATCGTGAAACATTTCTGCATTTCTGTGCAGTGCTTCATTAAGCTTTACTTGCAAGACTTTGTTTTGTTTCTTCATGGTCTGAAGTTTACATTCCATTTTTTTCTCCTTTCTTTCCTGTTGTTTCTTCTCTTGAAGCAACTCTTTGTTTTTTTCCTGGGCTTTATCAAGTTTTGCTTCCATCTCCAGGTTCTTAAACTCAGTGTCTTCGAGTTTCCCACAGAGCTCCTGATTAATATCTTCTTTTTCTTCGAGCAGGTGGGACATTTGTCTTAATTCAGCACGGTTGTGTTTGTTTTCTGTCATCAAGTTTAAAATCTTCTCCTGTGCTCGATTAAATAGTATTTTCCAGCCCTCATTTATATTATCCACATTGGGCTGCCTTCGATTATTTTCTTTTTCTCGTTGGTTCTTGACAAATTCATTATGCCTTTCTTCCAACTGGTTATTTAGGGCCTCCATGTGTCTGCACTTCTCTACAAGCTGAATTTTCTCTGCCTGGATTTGTTCAATCATGTTGTGTAGATTTTGGTTTTCCTGCCTACTTTCAGCTAATGCCCTTTGGATGGATGGACCCTCGAGCAGAGGGCCAGCGTAAGCTTGTTGTTTTTTGCTGTGTTTTCTCTGAGACATGTTGGAATCTTAGTAAAACAACTGTGTAAATGATCCAACTGTTTCAAAATGTTTCTCAGGTTTATGTTTGAATGCTGCGAACATGAGTGCTGCGAATAAACTGACTAAAAGTTTGCAGTTCTCACCCCTATTTATACCTTTCGAATGGATCACATGCCTTTGATCTGCATGCACGCTATATGATGTCATAGGGCTTTGGAGTGTGATGTCACGGGGGTGGGCGTGGAAAGGATTTTGGCCCGATCCGCCATTTTGGGGGTCTAAACAAAGCGCTCACTCACATGTTAGTCGTGTTTTATCCTCAAGCTCCGCCCCCTGGAAAGGAAAAATCGGCTGCACTGTCCGCCATTTTGTTTCTCGCTTTGGAAAATCTACTATCATCTGGAGTTTTACAGTTGAAGGTAAATAAGATTTTAAAGCTAACACACCAGTGAGAAAGAGTGTAGACCCTTTATATATGTGGACTTTTACTGGGCTGTTTATCAAAAACCATGAAAGGCCAATGTTAGGCTCCAGTTAGCAAATGGTAACCGAAATTATGCGATAAGCAAATTAGTAATTAACATATATAATGTGAGTTAATATTGTTTGTATATTCTTTCAGTCTAAATTAACAGACTATTACAAACTTGCATCGGTGTCTGTAGTAAGTGGTGGTACCTGCAGTGTCTTAACCATTAAACAAGCTAATGTAGGGCCGGGATATGACTAGTTTGTTGAAACATGTCTGCTGCCAATGTGACTGCTCACACACGGTAACATTACCAGCACATAGCCACAGCCGCTATAAACATGCTGAAAGGTCAGTCTAGCTTCTGTAGTCAGCAGCTGGAAGACTCAACACAGACCCAAGATTCAGTGTAACGGTTATCTAAATGTTGTGTGTCCTGTTTGTAAGCCCAGAAAAAGAAATTAAATAAAATGACGACCTTGAGCTTCAAGCTAATGTAAGCGTAATGCTATAGCATAAAGCGACTAATGCAATGATGAGGTTGTTAAATTAGTAAAAATACAGTAAATATATCCAACATGAATCATTTATATTTTTGGTCTAAACATAATTAAGTCTCACGCCTTTCACTTGTTTTAGAAGGATGTTCAGTTTTTTAAAACCAGTCATATCAAAATAACAGAAAACAGTAAGTGGGTCTAAAGTGGGTCTATTTAGGGCATGACACCTATGCAGTACTCATTAGGAGAGGAAGTGCATGACGTGGGGCTTTATTTCATGTTCTGGGGCAGTGAATGTAATGTACTGTACACACAAAAACAAATTATTTTAACTGATTTATAGACAGACTGAGAGGAGGGCTTAAAGAGATAAAAATAATGACAATATAAATATGTTAAATTTATTTTTTCTGTATCGGTATATGGTGCTTATCCCTGCTGAAGGGCAGATTGGTGTTGCTTCAGAACAATTCTCTAGCGCTGTTACGTAGAGGTGTTACAGTTAAGGTTTTAATAACATTATTTTATTTACTAGTGAAGATTTGCATATGTTATCTCACATTCTGTAAGGTAAATTTTCTGGAAAGGTCAAATTAACTAATTTAACTAAGTATTAATGAAAGACTTCGATGTGTATATGACAATAATAGATGTAGTTTCTGGGTCATTTGGCAGAACTGCAAAATGGCCAGAAGGAGGCAACTGCTGTGGTTGCAAACAGGCTTTGGGTGGTATGGAAGTAAGGGCAACTATGGAACTGCTCAGCAACATGGGACCCATAGCTAATAAATAGTAATATGACAAAAAATAACAACTTTGTGTGGATGTAACCTTGTGAGATTTGACATTTTGACAGCATTTTTATGTGACAACTTCTCTTTTTAGATAAATGCAGAGTTTAAGCGCATTACCACCATGCCACTGCAGTCCAGATTACTCTCGCAGATAGATGTGCTATCTGACAAACTAATAAAGGTCTTCAAAAGGCGAGGAGGACAAATAGGAAGAAGACTTCAGAACATTCTGGAGCCCATGGCCCAGGTAAGAAAAAAATTAATTTGTGTATACACTTTAGGGAAAATAATAATTTTAACAAAATGCTGCTTGTCACTCTATGCCAGGAGTATGTTGAAAATCACCTGGGATTTTCACAATTTACCATGGGTGCGTTTTTTTTTTTTTTTTCTTTTACCTGCATTAGAACTGTGTGTGGAGTTCATAGTTGAACACCTCTCTATGCTCTGACAGTATTCTGCTTCTTTGCATGGAGATTTCACTTCATGCATTACCTTTTTAAGCATTCTGAGGACTCAAATCAGTTGCTGTAATGAATCCATTTTTGTTCACCTAATGTGTTAATGTTAACATTTTTTGGAATAGTGACACAGATTAAAATAAGATTTGGTATAATGTTCTTTGACTGGTGTTCTGTTTAATTAAATTTCGGAATTCTGCATTTTCTAGGCCACAGATGAAGCCATTATCCAACGATCTAATAAGGAAACAACCATGGGAATTTACATCATAA
This sequence comes from Diplotaxodon limnothrissa, assembly GCF_057381915.1. Lineage (NCBI taxonomy): Eukaryota > Metazoa > Chordata > Actinopteri > Cichliformes > Cichlidae > Diplotaxodon > Diplotaxodon limnothrissa. The sequence continues at coordinate 11,805,646 of NC_140603.1, read as the reverse complement.
AGTCAAGAGATGGCAGGATTATCCCCTGAGGACATCGGGATAATCCTTGAAGGTCAGAGAGTCTGGCAGGATTTGGATAACTATACCCTAGCAGCTGCAATGCTGTTTGGACTAATGTACACTTTGAACCTCACCTACCCACTGGAAAAGTATACCTTCGAGGTATTATAGAAACTGGTTATGGAGCTCAAAAGGAACAGCCTTTCAAAGAAGGCCCAGGTTTTCAGGACCAGACTGTACGATTGAACAGTTTTCCAGTTATGATGTGGGAACAACATGTTTACCTCTTCGAATATGTGCCATCCTTTCTTTTAAGCCAGCACTGGTAAAGTTTTCACTTTTCAAGCCATGGCTCGTTTAAAAAAAAAATTCAAACTTTGAATGTCCATTTTTCTCAATGGAAATGGTGCCTTGCACCAATTTCACCAGTTTGCAATTTTTTTCCCAAGGTGCACCGCTACAAACAGATTGCATCGTCTAGTATAGTGATTGTGATGTTTAGTGATAGAAGCAAGCCAATACTAATCAGTTTAGGTCTCTTGGTTGTGTGCCTGTGGGTTATAATGTTATTTTAAGTCTCTTCTTTGTGTCACTTTAATAATTACACCCCTGTTGCCATATTACCTTATGGCTCTTACATTTAAAAAACTATTTTTTACATAAGCGCGATGTCATAAGGCCCCACAATGTTGAATTCAGGTTACAGCAGATAACTTTGAGGAATGTTGTGGAATGTTTTTCAAGAGATGCATTGTACAAATATGACTCATGTATATTTTGGAAGCCTGAATTGAAAGTCCATTGTTACAACTGTGTAGTATTTTCAAAGATACAGGTCATTGTTCAAAAATGTTTTGCTTATTTCTTTGATTGAAGAGAAAGTGTACAGTACATACAGTAAGATCAGCCTTAATTTAGTTTTATTTATTGAACACTCAATTATATATTAGATTATATATTATATATTAGAAATTTGTTATAAAATAAAATAAGCTTACCATAAAATAATCTTGTCACTATACCACATAGTAGTCCAATACAATTAACACAAAAAGTTCATGTCTGATAAACAAGTGGTTTCTATAAATATTTGACCGGAATGAAAAACATAACAACAACATAACAAAGTCATGTTCATGTTACCAGAAAAATGTGTGCAGGTATAACATAAAAACTAAGGTTAACCAAACATAACTTAATTTCGTGCAACCGATTACAATAATTTTTTTATGTTTATCCCACTGATTAGTTTGTTTTCAGTGTAGGCTGAAAATGTACACATTTGTGTGACAATGAAAACATGCAATATTCACAATATAATCTTTTTAGGACTTTATTAATGAATAAAAAAAAAATCAATTTGGAATGCCCAATAAGATCGCAGGGCTCGCAAAATCGCCGGGGCTGAGATAGATTTTGGTCGCCCGACCGGAGATATCGCTAGCTCCGGGACGTCGGGCTAGAGATTTTGCGAGCCTCGAGTTGTGTATTAGTTGACAAATAAATAAATAAAACCCCAATAATCTGACAATTCCCTCTGAGCAAGCACTCGGCGACAGTGGGGAGGAAAAACTTTCTTTTAAAAGCAAGAAACCTCCGGCAGAACCAGGCTCAGTGAGGGACGGCCATCTGCCTCGACCGGTCGTGGGATTTTTAAAGTGACTCATTGGATGTGAAATAAATTAGCTTGTTTGAATCGTTTGTTGTTAGCCAATTTAAAGAGTCACTTTGATGTCAACTAATACACTTAAACTGTCCAAATAATTTTAAATAATAATTTTGCAGGCAGTTGGAGTGGTCAGAAGCACTTGGTATGGACATCAAGTTGTTATTAAGTTCTGTTTTTCCTGAGAATTTCATTTTTTTTTGCACTTTAAGTTGTTATTAAGTTTCTCAAGCTCTTTGTTTTCCCTGAGCATTTCATTGTTTTTGCACTTTAAAGTCTTATTAATTTCCTCGAGCTCTTTGTTTTCCTTGAGCATTTTCTTCTTTTTGTATTTTAAGTTGTTATTAATTTCCTCGAGCTCTGTGTTTTCCTTGAGCATTTTCTTCTTTTTGTATTTTAAGTTGTTATTAATTTCCTCGAGCTCTGTGTTTTCCTTGAGCATTTTCTTCTTTTTGTATTTTAAGTTGTTATTAATTTCCTCGAGCTCTGTGTTTTCCTTGAGCATTTTCTTCTTTTTGTATTTTAAGTTGTTATTAATTTCCTCGAGCTCTGTGTTTTCCTTGAGCATTTTCTTCTTTTTGTATTTTAAGTTGTTATTAATTTCCTCGAGCTCTGTGTTTTCCTTGAGCATTTTCTTGTTTTTGTATTTTAAGTTGTTATGAAGTTCCTCAAGCTCTGTGCTCTTTTTTAGGAGTTCACTGTATTTGTAGTTTAAGTTCTTATTCTGTCCCTCGAGCTCTGTGTTCTTTCTCAGGATTTCATCAATTTTGTATTTTATGATGTTAGAAAGTTCCACAAGCTCTGAGTTCTTGCTTAGCATTTCATTGCAAATGTGCTGCGCGCCTGAGTGTTGTTTTATCAGTTTTTCCCTTTCTCCTTCTAGTTCCATGATTTTCTCCTTCATTTCATTAGAACATGCGTGTAGCTGTAGATTTTTCCTTTCTAAGTCTTGGAGAATAACTTGTGTCTTTTTCTGCATTTTTTCCTGTTGCTGTTTCTCTTGAAGAAACTCTTTGTTTTTCTCCAGGGCTTCATCAAGTTTTAGGTGAAGCTGCAGATTCTTGTTCTCAGTGTCTTTGAGATTCCCATAGAGCTCCTGATTAATAGCTTCTGTTTGTTGAAGCTGGTAGGACATTTTTCTTAACTGGTCGCAGTTCTGCTTGTTTGTTGTCATCAGGCTTGCAATATGCTGCGGATCTTCAATAAAGATTATTTCCCAGCCCTTATTTACAATATCTACACTGGGCAGGTTTTGTGTATTTTTATTTTCTTCGTCTTGCTGGTTTATGAGACTTTCATCGTGAAACATTTCTGCATTTCTGTGCAGTGCTTCATTAAGCTTTACTTGCAAGACTTTGTTTTGTTTCTTCATGGTCTGAAGTTTACATTCCATTTTTTTCTCCTTTCTTTCCTGTTGTTTCTTCTCTTGAAGCAACTCTTTGTTTTTTTCCTGGGCTTTATCAAGTTTTGCTTCCATCTCCAGGTTCTTAAACTCAGTGTCTTCGAGTTTCCCACAGAGCTCCTGATTAATATCTTCTTTTTCTTCGAGCAGGTGGGACATTTGTCTTAATTCAGCACGGTTGTGTTTGTTTTCTGTCATCAAGTTTAAAATCTTCTCCTGTGCTCGATTAAATAGTATTTTCCAGCCCTCATTTATATTATCCACATTGGGCTGCCTTCGATTATTTTCTTTTTCTCGTTGGTTCTTGACAAATTCATTATGCCTTTCTTCCAACTGGTTATTTAGGGCCTCCATGTGTCTGCACTTCTCTACAAGCTGAATTTTCTCTGCCTGGATTTGTTCAATCATGTTGTGTAGATTTTGGTTTTCCTGCCTACTTTCAGCTAATGCCCTTTGGATGGATGGACCCTCGAGCAGAGGGCCAGCGTAAGCTTGTTGTTTTTTGCTGTGTTTTCTCTGAGACATGTTGGAATCTTAGTAAAACAACTGTGTAAATGATCCAACTGTTTCAAAATGTTTCTCAGGTTTATGTTTGAATGCTGCGAACATGAGTGCTGCGAATAAACTGACTAAAAGTTTGCAGTTCTCACCCCTATTTATACCTTTTGAATGGATCACATGCCTTTGATCTATATGATGTCATAGGGCTTTGGAGCGTGATGTCACGGGGGTGGGCGTGGAAAGGATTTTGGCCCGATCCGCCATTTTGGGGTCTAAACAAAGCGCTCACTCACATGTTAGTCGCGTTTTCTCCTCAAGCTCCGCCCCCTGGAAAGGAAAAATCGGCTGCACTGTCCGCCATTTTGTTTCTCGCTTTGGAAAATCTACTATCATCTGGAGTTTTACAGTTGAAAGTAAATACGATTTTAAAGCTAACACACCAGTGAGAAAGAGTTTAGACCCTTTATATATGTGGACTTTTACTGGGGTGTTGTTATTTTACAGGTATGTGGGCTGTTTATCGAAAACCATGAAAGGCCAATGTTAGGCTCCAGTCAGCTAATGGTAACCGAAATTATGTGATAAGCAAATTAGTAATTAACATATATAATGTGAGTTAATATTGTTTGTATATTCTTTCAGTCTAAATTAACAGACTATTACAAACATGCATCGGTGTCTGTAGTAAGTGGTGGTGTAACCCAGTGTTAATTTGGTTATCTGATATTGTGTGATATTCAGTATATATGTATATATCTATATTGGGTGTTATAAAATGTTCTTCAATGATTTTGAGGTTGTTGTTTTTGTTTTTTTAATTGCTATTGGTTTGCGGCTGCTTTACGACAGTCGACTGTGGTAGTACATCCTAGCGGGAGGGGCTATGAGCTCACATGGCTTGTAGCTTTGCCAGAGAGCAAGCTTGGGTGAGCTAGCGGGGAATATCTCCTTCTGCAGTAGCCTTAAAAAAAGACTATTGTTCATTCTCCTGCCAGGTAAAAATCTGTTTCGTATGTATATTATAGTATTCCATGTGTTATCGTGTGTTTGCTATGATGTGATGTGTAGTAATGGTTATTAAGGTGCTAATCGAGGCTAAGCTAGCAAGCTCGACAATTAGCCGCCATGCTAAGCGGACGTTAGTAGCCAAGTTCGTATGTCACTATAGGGTTATGAGCTCACGTGGCTTGTAGCTGTGCCAGAGAGCAAGCTTGGGTGAGCTAGCGGGGAATATCTCCTGCAGTAGCCTTAAAAAAAGACTATTGTTCGTTCTCCTGCCAGAGGCCTCGCTGCTGTGCTGCCTTACTGCTGTGCTGTCTCGCTGGTGCCATTAAAGGACAAGCGGCTGCCATCCCTTCATCCATCCGGACCTTGGTTATTTGGACCGAAGTACTCACACACACGCCCGCACTCGGTGCCATACACTCTCTTTATTTTGCTGGCCAGCTAATACCCTTGGTTTTTTTTTTTTGTTTGCATTCACAAAGACTATCCAAAGACATTTTGGTTATTGTCAAATAGACACTCTCTGATTACGGACTGAGGAGGTTGTGGTGTTACAACCCCAGGACTGAGAAAAAGGACTCTTTACATAATATATTCACTTGTCTCCTGGTTAGGAGAAGTGACTATTGATGGAAATATTTTTCTTCTTCTTGTCTTTGTTTACATTGTATCCCAGAGAAGTTTTAAGTTGTTCAGGTTGAAACATTTGCACTTAAAGTCAGTTAAGTTTCCTTTGATATATCAGTGTCAAGCTGATGTTTAAGAGGGTATGTTAAGGACAGATGTGCTCCAGTCCATCAATCCTTTAAAGTGCTGGACACCGATGGTAAATTGCCATCAGACCCTAAATAAATTGTCCTCTGCTGTTATCCATATTGCTTCACTCATTCTTTGGTGAGTAGACGTATTGGTTACAGTGGTACCTGCAGTGTCTTAACTATTAAACAAGCTAATGTAGGGCCGGGATATGACTAGTTTGTTGAAACATGTCTGCTGCCAATGTGACTGCTCACACACGGTAACATTACCAGCACATAGCCACAGCCGCTATAAACATGCTGAAAGGTCAATCTAGCTTCTGTAGTCAGCAGCTGGAAGACTCAACACAGACCCAAGATTCAGTGTAATGGTTATCTAAATGTTGTGTGTCCTGTTTGTAAGCCCAGAAAAAGAAATGAAATAAAATGACGACCTTGAGCTTCAAGCTAATGTTTTCTGTCTTCATTTATGTTGGAAGTGATAACAGAGCTGTAAGTTTTAATTTGTTTCCAAAACCCCGCAGTCAGGACATGCTATATTGTATTTAGATAGAAGCTAGCGAGCTAACTCCCTGCTAACTCCGTTAAATGTCATAAATTCCGTTTTCATGGATGCCTGGATGCCAAACTCAATTGTTACACCTGGTAGAGCAGAACGCTGATCATTTAATTAAAGATGAAAGACTTTAGACAGTTTTTCAACTCTCAGTAATGCCATAGTGATCGTTTGATATATGGACCTGCAGCGGAGTTTAGGTCCAGACACTGCTAGTGACGTCAGACTGAACGACCGGATAGTGAGGGTCAAAAAGATGATAATGTTATTTAGAGCTATGTTCCTTACTGCCATTGGCAACATTTAGGAGATTATATACCAATATATGTGGATTCTGATATCACATATCCTGTCATCCTGTGTCTCTGTGAGGTCAGAGGTCAAATTTACAAATAACCTACTCCTACATAAAGTTTGTGTAATCAGAGTAAAACCTCTGCCATATTTTAATACAGTAGTTGCTACTAAAATGTTTGATTTTGAATAGAAGACAAACACACATGTTCAGTGTAGGCTGAAAATGTACACATTTGTGTGACAATGAAAAAATGCAATATTCACAATATAATCTTTGTAGGACTTTATTAATGAATAAAAAAAAAATCAATTTGGAATGCCCAATAAGATCGCAGGGCTCGCAAAATCGCCGGGGCTGAGATAGATTTTGGTCGCCCGACCGGAGATATCGCTAGCTCCGGGACGTCGGGCTAGAGATTTTGCGAGCCTCGAGTTGTGTATTAGTTGACAAAAAATAAATAAAACCCCAATAATCTGACAATTCCCTGAGCAAGCACTCGGCGACAGTGGGGAGGAAAAACTTTCTTTTAAAAGCAAGAAACCTCCGGCAGAACCAGGCTCAGTGAGGGACGGCCATCTGCCTCGACCGGTCGTGGGATTTTTAAAGTGACTCATTGGATGTGAAATAAATTAGCTTGTTTGAATCGTTTGTTGTTAGCCAATTTAAAGAGTCACTTTGATGTCAACTAATACACTTAAACTGTCCAAATAATTTTAAATAATAATTTTGCAGGCAGTTGGAGTAGAAGCACTTGGTATGGACATCAAGTTGTTATTAAGTTCTGTTTTCCCTGAGCATTTTCTTGTTTTTGTATTTTAAGTTGTTATTAATTTCCTCGAGCTCTGTGTTTTCCTTGAGCATTTTCTTGTTTTTGTATTTTAAGTTGTTATTAATTTCCTCGAGCTCTGTGTTTTCCCTGAGAATTTTCTTGTTTTTGTATTTTAAGTTGTTATTAATTTCCTCGAGCTCTGTGTTTTCCTTGAGCATTTTCTTCTTTTTGTATTTTAAGTTGTTATGAAGTTCCTCAAGCTCTGTGCTCTTTTTTAGGAGTTCACTGTATTTGTAGTTTAAGTTCTTATTCTGTCCCTCGAGCTCTGTGTTCTTTCTCAGGATTTCATCAATTTTGTATTTTATGATGTTAGAAAGTTCCACAAGCTCTGAGTTCTTGCTTAGCATTTCATTGCAAATGTGCTGCGCGCCTGAGTGTTGTTTTATCAGTTTTTCCCTTTCTCCTTCTAGTTCCATGATTTTCTCCTTCATTTCATTAGAACATGCGTGTAGCTGTAGATTTTTCCTTTCTAAGTCTTGGAGAATAACTTGTGTCTTTTTCTGCATTTTTTCCTGTTGCTGTTTCTCTTGAAGAAACTCTTTGTTTTTCTCCAGGGCTTCATCAAGTTTTAGGTGAAGCTGCAGATTCTTGTTCTCAGTGTCTTTGAGATTCCCATAGAGCTCCTGATTAATAGCTTCTGTTTGTTGAAGCTGGTAGGACATTTTTCTTAACTGGTCGCAGTTCTGCTTGTTTGTTGTCATCAGGCTTGCAATATGCTGCGGATCTTCAATAAAGATTATTTCCCAGCCCTTATTTACAATATCTACACCGGGCAGGTTTTGTGTATTTTTATTTTCTTCGTCTTGCTGGTTTATGAGACTTTCATCGTGAAACATTTCTGTGCAGTGCTTCATTAAGCTTTACTTGCAAGACTTTTTGTTTCTTCATGGTCTGAAGTTTACATTCCATTTTTTTCTCCTTTCTTTAAATGTAAAGACTTCTTTTTAAATGTAATAACATAAAAAAAAAAACCCTCCTCAGCCATCAAAATAACTTGTGTAAATACATCCCCATTAATCCCACAAGCAGCAGCTACTTTGAGATTAAACATAATCATAGAAGCTACCTCTAAGTGTTTGATTTGGTAAACTTGTAGCTGCAACAGTTAATTAAAACAATCTTCAATTCACAAACCAGAGGCCATAAAGAAACCAATAAACTTTATTTTCCAGTAGTGTTGACAGTAGTTATGGTAGACAGTAAATGGAACCAATCAATTGTCTTTTTTCTGAACAAGCCGTGGAGGGAAGACAATCTCCCTCAGATTTCGGAGGACCCCCCTGCTGTAGTAGTATCTTTTAGAGTGATCTGGGATGGGGCTACAGAGAATATCGGCCGCTGTAGATGGGTGGCAGTGCTGGCAAACGTAGCCTCGACTTTTGTACCACTCATTGGAGGTCTGGTTCACAACAGCAAGAAAGGAATGGAACATGGTGTAACCCGCCAGGAGGAAGAATACAAAGAGTAAGAAGCCCAGCATGAAGACAATTCGGGGAAAAGTAAGGAAGAGATGCTGGAAGAAAAAAGTGGGAGGAGGGGCGGATGATTAAAATTCAATTTCAGTTAGAATCAAAAACAGCTGTGTGCAATATTCAGTGTGTCAGCAGTACCTGCACGACAAACAGAAATCCTGCTGGCTGCCGTTGGCCATTCTCATCTAAGTAACTGGCCCCCAGGAGCCCTGTGCGCAGCACGACATGAAGCAGCATGTCCACCGTTAACAGGGCGATGTCGCACGCCATGGCACAGATGCTGAAGAGGTAAAGCAGGAAGTAACGTGTGTTCTGAGCACCGATGCAGTTGTTCACCCAGACGCAGTGGTGGTCGAAACGCTGCACACACCTGTTGCAGACCCCTGAATCACAGGAGGAGTTACAGTCAGCACTGAGACACGCTACCTTTCTTTTTCTCCCAGTACCTCAGGTGCTGACATTGACAAATTAAAAAGCACTCACTACAGTGTTTCGAGCGGGCTGGTTTGACAAGCTGGCAAGTCGAACATATGATTCCCGGGTGAAACAACCTCCTATCGTACGAATAGATGTGCAGCTGACCGGCAACTTTCTTCTTTGTCACTGTGCCTGACAGATGGAGAGAAGTGAGATAACACACTGCCATTGCTGACACCACCACCGCACATTTAAACAAGATGTGGTCAAACTAAAATGAACCTGGGTCTGTCTTGATGCAGAGGTAGAAGAAGAAGGTCTTGATGGCCAACAGGATATAAGGCACAGATAGGCTGATCAGAGTGGTGTCCATCTCCCTACAGAAGCCAAACACCTCGTAAGTGAACTCTGCATACACGGCGCCCTCCAGCAGGATGTGCAGGTATATGAACGCGTTGCTCCTGCAGTCAAATTCAAATAACACTGAATCAAGCCTCAAATAAACATTAAACTCTGTAAACGCTAAGAGAGAACTACAAACCTCTGATGGAACAGTCTGTGCAAAGTCCACTGTGAAAACGTCTGCAGCCACTTTGGAGTAATCGATGAAAGTCTCTGTGAAAAAAAGCACATAGTTGTAAGTGAAGTGGATACGTTTTCTTTATATTGAGACAACAGCGCCACAGAGTGTCGGTCTTTGGAATTGCATGAAAAGAAAAGCTTCATACTCATCCCGTTTCTGCTCTTTTCTTACCTTTAATGCAAAGCTGTAGAGTGAATTAAGGGGGCTGTGTTGCTGGCCGGAGTATCTGCACACTAGAGCTATGCATGTGAGCACCACCACAACGTAAATGCCAAACAGCGTCAGGAAATCCATATCTCACCTGGCAGCATCGCAGAGAGGCAAACAACAGGTGTTTACGGTACAAACTCACCGACAGCAGGTAGCAAGCTTAAAAAGAAACAATTAGGCTTTGTTACAGTTAAATTTCAGTCATAGTTACTTCCTTTAAACGCGTTAAAGACTCAGGTGAACAAGTTACATTAGCATCCGCTGAAACCTCTCAGTACCCACACTGCAGCGTTAGCAAAACTGAACCAAGTCTTCGTTTCTTCTCCTTGTAAACCCATTTTCATGCTCGCTCTCACCTTACCATCTAGTCGAGGTTACACATAGCTGCCTTTTAGTGTTTGTCTCAAGTCAACAGAGTCGGTTTAGGAGGCTTCTAGTTTTACTTTTGCTCCATGCTCACGTCCTGCCCCTGTAAACAATGCTACTTCCTTAGCATCGCTAATGGGCTGGGCTAACGTCGAAGCCTCCCCGCTGTGAGAGGACAGTGGAAATGTGTCCTACTCCTTTTTACTTTACATTGATATAAATGAACAGTGTGTTTTGTTTTTTTGGGTTTTTTTCGGCTGATTAAGAGAGGGGATTATTAATTTTAAAAGTTGTAAGTATACTTTGCGTTAAAAGTCCCTGTCTCCTGTTATAAACGTGTATTAATAGCCATACAAGGAGGTGTGCAAGACAAGTGCATTCAGCCAGCTCTTTCTTTTATTGAAAATCCTGTTATTTTTCGACAGTTTACATCCCCATCCCAATATCTAAAACAGGCTTCAGACATTTCTAAAGTTTGCTTAAACATCTTCTATTTAAAAAAGAAGAGAGAGCTATGATGCACATCACTACCCACATACACTCACTGGTTACTACATTGTCAACACAGATGTTAAATCAGCCTATGGCAGCAGCTCAGTGCATTTACCCATGCAGATGTAGCCAAGACGACCTGCTGAAGTTCACTAAACTGAGCATCAGAAAAGGGTGAAAGGTGATTTAAGTGACTATGAATGTGGCATTGCTGTTGGGGCTGGACAGGCTGGTCCAAGCATTTCAGAAACTGCTGGTTGACTGTGATTTTCCACCACACAAGCATCTCTAGGGTTTCCAGAGGATGGTACCAAAAAAGAGTCAATATCCGGTGAGCATCAGTTCTCTGGGTGAAAATGTCTTGTTGATGCTAGATGTCAAAGAAAAAGCTAACAGGAAGGCAATAAAAACTCAAATAACTCATCACAGAGTTACTCTAAACTCAAAACACATCAACACTTGAAGAAAATGGGCTACAGCAGCGACCACACCAGGTGCCATCTCAGCTAAGATCAAGAAACTGAGGCTAGAATTCTCACAGGCTCACCAAACTTGGACAGAAGACTGGAAAAATGTTGCCTGGAGCCTGCTTTGACATGTAATTGTTAAGGTTGGAATTTGGAGTAAAAACCATGAAGCAGGGATTCATCCTGCTTTGTGTTAATGGTTCAGGCTGCTGCTGCTGCTGGTGTAATGGTGTGTGGGGCATTTTTTGGCACACTTTAGGCCCCTTTACCAAATGGGCATAATTTAAATTCCACATCCCACCTGAGTATTATTGCCAACCATGTGCATCTCTCTACGATGGCTGCTTCTAGCTGGATCATGTGCAGTGTCAAGGGAGGAATATTGAATGTGTGCCACAAAGAATGAAGGCAGCCCTGAAGGCAAACGGGTGTCCAAGGTGTACTTAACGAAGTGACTGGTCAGTGTATAAACTGGAAGTTTTGAGGCCTTTGCCAGAGCCAATAATACACGTGTTTTATAAATGCATTACTCTTGATTTTACTGTTAAATGTGTTACTGGTTAATTCACTATTTCATTGAGAGAATTTCTGCCTGCAGTTTCTATAGTTCAAGAAAGAGAGAGGTGATGTCTGGAGCTTTGCTACCTGAGGAATCCAGTGTGAGATAGCATCAACAGTAATGTTTTGTTTCCTGTGTCCAAAATACATGTGAGTAATTAGAGTATTTTATACTTTCTCTCTCTCTTTTTTGGGACTTCAAAACATGCATTGAAGCATAAAAGGTTTTGTCTAAAAGTTAGCACACAAACTTCAAAAAGGAGAATTTTAAATATATAATTTCAGTATAACAACAGTTAACTTCCTTTTGTTTATTGAATGCCTGGATGCGCTGTGCTGGTGCTTTAATCATCTTTTATTGACTGTTATATAAGATAAATCAAGTTACAGTGCTGTGAGCAATGCTTTTATCCCACCCTTTGTGCCAGAGACATGAAGAAATGTCTTTCAACTCTTCATTACACTAGCTTTGAACATGTATTTTGTTCAAAAATTGATCCGACAATGACAAACAAATATCAGCTACTGTCATCTGGTTTGATTATAGACTGATACCCGCCATCGAGGTTAATATAGGCCTATAGTGTTTGACTTTGGTGCCTGAATAAAATCATTAACTGTTTGCTGTTTGTCTCTGCAATCCAGTCCTCCACACAATGCATCAAGGCACCACAGGACACCAGTCAGTGGATACTGTTGCGGACATGGCCCAACACTCATATTACAGCTCACAGAGCTGCAGAGGGGAGCATTACTCGGGAGCTGCGCAGGCTCATCTCCGAATGCTGCTTAAACAGGTACTGAATGTTTGGATGTGCTGTGCTGGGGGCCTTAATCATTTTTTATTGTCTCTTATGTCGGATAAATCAAGTTACAGTGCCACGAGCGTATCTGCTGTTACAGTTTGAAATCAAAATTGCAGCTTTATACCTGAAATGACAATTTTCTTTGTCAAAAGATAAATTGTTTCAGGTGGTTTAAAGTTTTTCTGTCAGGCATCTTGTCATAGACGACTCAATCGTCTTTAAGACTGTAAGTGTAAGAGGAGAGTTTGATTGAAGTGAAAAGTGTGTTTGGAGATGCAGTCATTTGTGTTTAATTATTCAGTTTGCACTGAACTGTTTGTTCCTTATTGTGCGCTTTGGCACTAATGACAGTTTACACTCCAATAAGCCCACCTGCGCGCTTCCTCAGCTTCCTCTCCAGCTGTTATGCATGTCAGTTAAAAAATACGTGTAATACTGTAAAAGTAAAACTTGATGTGAGCTTCAGTTCAAGGATATAAGCAGATAGTCACACGTGCAGCTTAGAGTCTGCTCGATATAGGATTTTTAAGACCTATGCCAACATTTGGTGATTTAAAAAATCTGATATATTGGCTGATATGTTTTTTTTCTTTCAGACGCACATACATAAATGGATTAGCAATTGTTATGTGTATTGATTCATTAGTCCTTACTAAGAAGATAAAGCATTGCAGTTTAAAAAATAGTCATGTTTTACCGTCACAACAAGATCTTCATGCTCTGCTCGACTCTGCTGGTAAACGTGTGTTGCCAACAGGGAAGTTGCAGATCACAACATCAGCACTCATAGCATGGTTGAAGGGTTTTTCCTTCTTGATGTTGATATTGATATGTTGGCAAATAGCTGATATCTGCTGATAAATCCACCGGGCTAATTTTTAATCAGCACACTGACGCCATAAATTTTCAGTTTTAAGTTTTAGTTTTCAGCTCTGATCTGGCTCTATATAAATACAATTGAATTGAATTGAACTAGAGCAGCATTTAGCCTATTTCATCATAAATACACGTCTAAAAGTGTGCACAGTGCTAAAATAAACTTCAATAGAGGCACTCTAAATATCTAATATGGGAGGGGAGCATGTGTTCCTACAGTATTAATAACAAGGGGGTGGAGGAGAGCAGATTCAGCTGATAATCCCACTAATCCCACAGGCTAAAGTCTTAAATTGCCCCCGCTCCTTATCAATGGACCGACCATTTCAGAGTACGCAGAGAATCACAGGCATGCAGACGCTCCAATTAGAGCTCCTCGGGCTTTCTCGCATCGACGCAGAGTGATTCTGGGCCAGGAGCGGTCCCACGGAGAGCCACCTTGCCAAGAGAGGAGGGGGAGGAGGAAAAGACACATGGGTGTATTTATAGAAAAATGAGGCCTTACAATACCCTTTTTGGAGAGAGAATTATTAAGGAACCGAGGTGCGCGGGTGCACGCGTCCCAGTTTTCTGATTAACACTGTGCAAGCAGGCTGGCCCTAGGATGAATCAGGGATGAGATGCAGGACCAACTCCTTGACATACTCACAGGAAGAGACTGCACTTGCTTTTCATGCACACTCACCCTTTGCTCATGAGGAGACTGCTGTGGTTTCAGGGAGGAGGAATGGGGCAGTATTTTGAGTTTGTCACCTTTTCTCTTTGACTTTGGGTTGTGGGTGGTGGGGATATTATTTTTTAAAAAACACTACACTTGAGAAGACTGGATAACAGCCTCCTAGCAGGCCACCGGGTATCTGACATTCAAGATGAAGAAATTTTTGCAAAACAAAAAGGGCAGATACTCTTTCCGCCAGAGCAAACGGGGCTCTCGGTATCCAGCCAAAGATTTCTGTAAGTCTTTATAACCTTCGTCTTCGTCAGCTCTGTGAATTCTGCTGCGCTGTGGCTTTTGGAAAGCTGTGCAGCACATCATTAGCCTACAGCTGAGCTACAGGGTTTATAGCAATTCATTGCTGTGAAATTTGTACTTGTTCCATTAGAGGTGGTTCTGAAAGCCTTATATTTCCTGCTATTTTCCCATTTGGTTGGAAATAATCCTGTTATTCAACCTCTTACCTGTTCATCCATGCAGCCAGTGGTGTGCTCTGTCGCGTTATTGCTTTTCCATTCAATTACCGTTCGACAGGAGAGACATGCATGTGCTCTGAGTGCAAAAAATAGCAAGAGGAACTTCTGTCTCCTGAGCTAATTAAGGTCACAATCTTTCAATGCTTTAATTTGATTGGCTGTGAAAGAGTTTATGAACCAGGTCAGGGACTGCTGAGTGTGTCATGGTTCAGCATAGAGGGTTACAGAGCCACACTTGATGTACAGCTAAGACAGGGAAGGAGACAGAGAACAAACTGAATATCTTTAAAACAAAAGACTGTATCATAGAGTTTTCTTGCGATGTCGCTGAACTTGAATCCACTGGCTACAGTGGGTAAGTATTTTTAAGTACCACGAGACTCCATATTGAAGCAAACCTCACTGTCCTTTTCTCCCTGTTTCTAAAAGTCCTCAGCATGCCGACATCCAACCAGGGCTGGCCTGAGGATTTTGGCTTCCACCTTGGTGGGGCTGGACCTAGCTACATCTTGTCAGTGGAGGAAGGCAGCAGTGCCCACCTGGCAGGGTTGCAGGCAGGGGACCAGGTCCTGGAGATCGAAGGCCACAATGTGTCGACGCTAGGTCCTCAAGCTGTCATCGCCATCGCCCAGACTCAGAAGAACATCCCTCCCAGCATTGGAGTGGTGTCCCGCATACAGCAGGTCATGCAGCTCTCAAATCCTTCAGATCTATACTGCATGCGTAGGTTAATGGGTGTGGAAATGCATGTCATAATATAGTAAGCAGTAGATCTGCACTATTGTGGATACCTGTTGGGGGATATGTTCTGTGGTCAAACACTGAGGCAAATGTCTCGTACAGATGGACATCACGCCAGGTCCAGATGGTCGTTTTGGGTTTACCATTGTGGGAGACTGCCCCCTACTGGTGGAGGACTGCTCTCCTTGTTCTCCAGCTGGCCGTGCAGGCCTGAGGGCTGGGGATTATGTCATGGAAGTGAACGGTATCCCAGTCAGGCAGCACGAGATGGCTGCAGCACTAATCAAGGCATCCCAGGGGAGGACACTCCGCCTGGGAGTGCTGTGCCTTGGGCCAAGGCACAAATGGAGCATCAGCATAGAGGACAGTCAGATGGGTGGAGAGGGGGCGAGACTGGACCGCAAACACAAGGCTCTGGAGTTCAACAGGAAGGTAGGTTTCGCATTAAAAGGTATTTTCTAATTAAAGACAACATTCTCTGCCTAAGCTGTTTTTTTTGTTCCCATGCAACTGTTTTGGAGAGGGCAGGGCTTATTTGACAAAAAAATAAACAAGTATTTCTGTGCACCAAGCAGAGTTTTGCAAAACCTTATATGAATTTAAGGACCTATTATGGTTGCTGTTTATTTCTTCTGTGCCTCTACTGGAATAATTTTGCATGATTCATGGTTAAAATAAAATCCTTATTTATCCTTAAGTCCCTCAATTTGTCCCGTGTCTGAAACAAGCGCCTTTATTTTCAAGGTTTCCCTTACTAAAACCTGTCTTTCTTATGATTGGCCAACCTCCAGAAGCCACATGAAGGGCAGCACCCAGTGCTTCTGAGCTGTACTGTCTGTATATTGTGTGCTTACTGCAGATAACCATATAAAGAAATTTGTATCATCAGAGTGCTTTAGACAGTCAAAGATCAGAGAAGCCTGGTGCTCAACAGAATATGAGCTTTGGGTTAAAAGGGATTACTTTTATATACTTGCCAACATTTTATATATATACTAATCAATTGTACACACTTCAGATGAGGTCGGGGATGTCATGTAACAATGTTTGTTTTTTAAATTTTAAGTTGTATGTGTTTTTAGTGCCTATTTCATGAATATTTAATGTAATCGAATGTAGAATGTCGACATGTTTTTGAGACCAGAATGAATGAAAGTCTATAGTTATCCACCTTCTTATGACAGGCCAGATAGTAACTCTATAAAATCACTCAAAATTCAACAACGTTCTGTTTACAGTCATGTGGAAAAGAAAACACACCCTCTTTCAATTTGAAGGCTTTATGTGTCAGGTCACTATGAAAATATTATTCTGGTTTGTACCAGGTTATCAAATTATTTAAACATAACTTAAAATAAAAAAGCAGCACATAAAATATTACACCATGCTGTTATTAGTTTAAGAAAAACAAATCCAGAATCAGTGTGTGAAAAACTAAGTACTCTACTGCTTCACTAAGTATAAAGATGTAAATAGTCATCAGCAAGAATGAACACCTCTATAAAAGCAAAAGATTTGGTAGCTTGTCTGTTATAACACACCTGAATGCTCTAGTTGTGTGAAATGTGGTGCTCAACAGAAGAAATTGCTGCTACCCATTAGTCTGTGAGGGGTTATAAGGCCATTGCATTTGAAGTACATAATTCTACAGCGAGAAAGATTGTTCAAAAGTACAGAACATTCAGGACAGTTGCCAGTTCCCAGGATTGGACATCCCAGTAAATTTACCCCAAGGTCAGAGGAATCTCAGACTCTTCGGGGTTCACTTATCATGTTAAATCTTAAACTTAAGACTGAACAAATGTGACTTGTTTGGAAGGGTTGCGAGGAGTAAACCTCTTGTCTCTAAAAAGAACATGGCAGCATGGTTTAAGTTTGCAAAGTTGCATTTGAATTCAATTTCACTTTAGCGCCAAATCTCAACAACAGTTGCCTCAAGAAGCTTTACATTGTAAGGTAAAGACCCCACAATAATACAGAGAAAACTCCAACAATCTGATTCCCCTATAAGCAAGCACTTCCATTTAACAGGAAAATCTCCCAGCACCAGTTGGGGTTCAGTGGAGGGAGTCAGGACAAAAGACACATTGTGGAAAAGAGCCAGAACTTCATAGTAACTAGTAATTAAATGCAAAGAAGTGTATAAACACAGAGTGAGTGAAAAAGGTGAGTGAAGAAGAAACACCCAGTGAAGCCTGCAGTAGCCTAGGCTTACTGCAGTATAACTAAGGGAGGGTTTATGATCAAAGTCTAACTATGTTTCAAACCTAATCTTAAAAGCAGAGACTGTGTCTGTCTCCTGAATCCAAACTTGGAGCTGGTTCCACAGAAGACTGGCCTGAAAGCTGAAGGCTTGCTTTCTTGTCCCTGTCAGTACTCCTGCAACAAACCATAAGACTTCTGGAAAAATGTGCTTTGGACAGAAGAGACCAAAGTGGAGATGTTTGGCTATAATGTATAGCGTCACAAACACAACATATTGGTACAAACACCACATACCAACTGCAAAACACGGTGATGGACAGGTGATGGTTTGGGCCTATTTTGCAGCTACAGGACCTACGTACTTTGCAATCACTGAGTCAACCATGAACTTTGTATAGCACAAGTGTTCTAGAGTCAAAGGTGAGGCCATCTGTCCAGCACCTAAAACTTGTCTCAAACTGGGTCATGCAAAAAAACAATGATCTCCCTTACTCTACAAAATCTTGGCTGAAAAGTGCTGTAGTTAACAGAGCTATGCATGAATGAATGCCACAACGATAATCATACAGTAAATGATTACTTCAACTTATTGCTACTAAAGGTGGTTCTACAAGCTACTGAATCATGGGGTGTACTAGTTTTTCATACGCTGCTTTTTGGTTAAATAATGACAAGAGAAATGAAAATTACAGCATAAAATATACACAAAAATAAATACTTCTGTTTGGTACTATGCTAAAAACAGTGAGGTCATAGCTTTTCCTCTTTTACTGACTACCCTCCTCTCTACCAGAAGCTACCCTCTTTTGAATCTCCAACAGGTCGACCAGATTTTAGGTGACGATCCCGAAGTGAAAGAGAGACTCTTTGCTGTGCTGAAGCAGTACGCCGCAGAGAAGAAAGTTGAGTGGTTAGCTTCTGTCCTGCCGGACATACTCACCACTGACGAACATCGACAGCTCATCTCCAGCATCAGGTAGGGGACAGAGGTTTGAGCTCACATTGCACAGGTAGGAAGTAGATTAGTCTTCATTGGAGAAGATGCAAAAAGATGCAAACAATGCAAGCAATTTGTGAGTGAGCTGTAAACGTCAAATGCTCTCTAAAGTACGCTACCATACTAGGCCATCTCTTTGTGTTGCATCACAGAGATTTGCACGTGTTTGGTCCTAGTGAGACTGAAATAATCTGCATGGATTGAATTCATGATGACTGTAAACTGGATTTTCCTGCACATTTGGTTGCAGATTAGAGAAATGTGTGGGTTCCATCTGCAACACATGGTAAATCCACAGTGACCCACCCGAGTTTCTTAAACTTTCATTTAAAGAGAAACTGAGAGACTAAACTGACAAGGACGGGTCTATAACTGGGAGCTTAGAGTTTTAGGGGGGAAATGAGGATTGGCAAAGTGTTCTGCATTCACTGCATGGAGGTGCCTGTGATGATGAGCCACTCACAGATTTAGTAGAGTACTCGCTTCGTGGAACTACTGGTAGCCATGCTGCTCTCTCTGTCTCTGCAGCCCTTTCAAATAAAAAAAAAAAATTAAAATAAAATCTGGAGCTACATCCAGCAGGTTTTTTTTTCTTTTTTGAAGATGCGTGGAGGTGGCTTTCTACCAGACAGAATTGTGCCAGGTAACCAAATGTGAACAACTCTTTAGTTATGGGCTGTCTGTGTGCCAAAATAAATCCCCAGACAGTGTGTCCACAGATTCCTCTCCATCCACAAGTCCAGCCAATTGAAGCTTTTATTCTGTTACTACGCTGGCTTCCTTCCTCCAGTACTACTACACCACTTTCAACTCTCTTTCGTGATATTAATATACCGTAAGAAGGGTTTCCATTTGTATGAGGTCACTGCTGAGATAGGCAACAAGATTTTTAGTGCCTTCAATTAGGCATGAATAATCCAAAGCTGAGAGTTGGTATTTGTGCAATGAGGGACACTCCTATCTGCTACAAGGACCGATACCAGCATTAATAGCATCTCTCTGTGGACTTCCATCCTTGCCCGTCTCCCAGCTCTCTTACCTCACTCTCCCTCTCTCTTAAGGGGTGTTTGTGTTTAGCACTGATAGATTGTCCTCTCATTATACCGCTCAGACTGTTTCCCTGCTTTCTCTGTGCGGTGACCATTTTTTTCTTGACACTTGGTGAAGACGGCCTCCTGGCCGCACCGAGGTCCCAGAAGACCTTTTATCCCCCACAGAGGAGCAGCTCAGGAGCAGTGCACGAGCCCAGTATTCTGCTCACTGCTGCTTTTAGACTTGTGCAGACGTTTAGCTGATTATTGAGCTATGGCTGACAGCTAAAGCAATGAACTGCCTGGGGTGAGTATATCCTCCTCTCATTGCTGATATTCTCCAGTGTTGTGTGAAATGTGGCTTCTTTGTGTGTTTTTGCAGACGTTGTGAATTTTTATCACCTCCCATCTGCTGGTGGCTGTGCAGGTGTAATAATGTGAGAGCTTGAGTGGATGTTTAATGCAGTCCTTAAAGTATAGGACAGGCTGCTGCTGCAGCTGCTGCTGATGTTTGATAGATTTTAAATTCATTATCCCCCTGATTTCGGGGATAACAAATCTCATTTGGACCATTGGCAGTTTATTCATATAGTTTGATGTAATGCAGTCTCACTTGGGTTGATAAAAACTGTTTGTGGTTAACAACACAGTTAACAATGCAACGCTTTCGTGTCTGTGTATGAAGTGACTGGGTGTTCTTAGGATCACTAAGTCTCTGCTTTTAAGGTGTACTCTCTTTTCACATGTATGAGCAGAGGGTGTGGTTCAGTTAATGTCTGTGTGCTAGAATTGGACCATCGTTTTGACTCTGAGATTATGTAAATAATCAGTTGAAAATATTTATTATGTTGTTTATTATTTTTTTAACGGCTAAATGTATAAATCAGTCAAAAAATCTCTCATTTGTAGCCATTCAGACATTAAAAACAATTATCCAGATGTGGTCGCAGGCAGTAGTCTGCCTCATCATGCTGCACACTGAGCACAAATCTTGCTTTGTTAGTGGTGCTGATAATGATGGTGTTTAGTTCTGACTGCAGGAATCAGAGGCTGGAGCTTGTTTCTAACGATTCCCGAGCTACTGCTGCACTGTACTCTGTACATGAAAAAAAAAAAAAGCTCCTCACAGGAGCCTTGTACAGCGTCTTCAATGAAGTGAACACAAAGTACAAAGTGGGTACAGTCAAGAGTGGAACAAGTTGCCTCCTTCTATTAGTGTAAACCTTGTTCCAAATGATTAAGCACTTGCAGAATGTGTTTGTTCCTCCAGAACAGTCTGCCGGAGAAGATCGATACTCAATAAATATGTTATAGTATGAAAATAGCTGCGGGACAAAACAAAATGCAGATGGCATTTGATTATTTGGAGAGATCCAGGTGATCGTAATGAACAGATGTCTGTTATATTTTTTTATGACAGAATGTTCTTCAGTTTAGAGAAAGCTTTTCTCGCTAAATGAACTTCTTTGATATCACTTCAACCACCATCCAGCTGAGGATGACAGTTGCCTTCCAAGCAAGCAGCTGCCTCAGGGTATACTGTCTGACCTTTAGATTTTCTGAGTGTGATTGCTTCACAGATTCTCCACAGGTTAAAAAGGAATGATGGTGGTCTTTCAAGTCTCTTTAACATAGTACCCGAGTCTTTGGTGTCTCTGTGGTCTTCTGTAGCAGGGCGACGGTTCAGTATCATGCAGGAAGTCCTCTGAAAGGCACCAAAGAAAGAGTTTTCTTTGCATGAAAGAAATAATCAGTTAAGAACTGCATACATTGCAGATGGCCTTTATAAGACCCCCGAGGCCCCTGACAGGGCCAGCCTTGTTAATCACGGCAAACCCAGATCATCAATGAACAAGTGTCACGCATTTTTCTGAACCACGTTGTGTATCACGATAGCATTTCTGTGCGACTAGAACAGTGAGTATTAGTCTTCATGCATTTCTGAGCCTTGTCCTTTATGCACAGCTTGCAGGCTCTGGGGGATTCTGCAGTATTTTTAAATACGGCCTTTTTTCTAGCAGCCTTTTTCCTTTTTGTGTGTTTTTTTTTTTTGCCTCGTGGAAATTATAAGTTAAATTAAGTTTCTGATCCTTTTACAACATTTATTTTCTGTGCTCTGAATCATCACTCACTTTTTTATGTTCAGACTATCCAGTCAGTTTGATGGCAAACACACTATCTGGATAGCGGACATATGCTACCACGAACCTGCTGAATTAGTGCGTTAGCGCCGTCACCTCGAGCGTGAGAGGATATTAAAGCGCGATTTCTGCTCAGGAACAGCCTCGCAGAGGTGCTAGAGTGATTGTCCAAGATAGACTCTTTGTTTTTATAAGATGACAAAGACTAAGTTTACTTCCTAATGTCCTAATTTGTTCCTTATTCAATATATTTCTACATTCCTAAATGTAATGAGTTCCTACCATGTGATTGGCTGATTGGGTATTTATTTATAAGCAGCTGAACAGGCATACCTAATAAAGTGGCTGGTGAGTGTATATCCCTTGTAAATAATTTATGTTATATTAATTATCTGGAATTGCTATTTCTTTCATCACTGTGGTCATAGTTTGATTGCAACACTTTAATTTTAAACTGCAGTGTTTTTAATGATCTGCCCTCAAAAGGTCAGAAGGGCAGATGCTCTGCTAACTTTAACAGATCACATCATCTGCCCATCTTACTTATCCAACCTATATGTATTTAGGCTTTGCACCAAACTTCCTTCTCTGCATCAGAGTCACATCTGGACACTCAAAATGAAATGAGGTCTTTGTAGTTTTCTGCTTGTCATTCCTCCCTTCTGAGAAATCTGTCCCTTCCTCCCAGCTTGCTTCCTCCTCCACAACCCTCCTTCAGATAATTATAGATCTCCGTTCTTTATAAATGAGGTCAAATCAGAGCGCTCATTTAGTTTCCAAGAGTTGACGCGGAAAACTTCTTTTGATTATGTTGTTGTTGTTTGCAACAGATAGCTGTGTTTATATGGTGGGTAAACAGCTGCATATATATAAAAAGATGCTAATAGCCACAGCTACACACCAACAGAGATTAGCCTTGCGTAGACAGGTACCACATCTCTGTGTGAGAGATGGGAGGGCATAATAGTGCTGTGATGTGAATAAATGGCAAATAGCAGGCGGGCACAGAGAGCAGAGAAGGGCTGTGTGGGCTGCTACACCTACGGCACTAAGAGAACATTTATTTATATCTAGGGAGTCTGCTTATTGTAGCCAGTAGTCTGTGCTCAGGCAACACTGTCTCAGGCTGCAGATACATCCACACCTCAGCCTGATCAAAGTCTGCAGAGACAGTGACAGCGGGCTAAGAATATGTGTCCTATATCTTTAACTGAGCAGATTTGTTTCAAAGAGACGGTACACACCAGCGCTTAAAAGCTTCTCTAAAACAAGAGATAGGAAAAAACCTCAAAGAAGATTTAACAAATGGTGTAGGATGGCAGGTCGCTTAAAGTTGCAGCATGTGGATTTTTAAGCCTTTAAAAATAATGTTGCTAAACCTGGAGCCTGGCTGATGATTAAGACATTTTTGGAAGCACGATTGTGCAGTTTTCTGCAAATGGCAGGTTATATTAGAGGGGAAAAAGTAATATTTCTGAAAAGTCATATTTATTTAAACTTCTTTGGTGAGACTATTTCTGTGAATATTTTGCCCTGTACCTCAAAACACCCAGAAAACATTGATCTTGCGCATCTGCAGCTGTTTAATTTCCCACTTTGCTGTGATGATGGGGGAGTGTACTCTCAGGCATGCCTGTGGACTTTGACATCACTTTTGGGTGTGGTTTCAGATGGGTGCAAAATTACACCTGTAAACTATGTTGTTTAGCAATGTTGGAAAAACCTCAAAGCTTATACAGTAGAGCTTAGGTAATCCTGACTTTTATGGTTCACATACTCTAAACCTTGTATTTCACATTTCCCATAATGCAGCTTGTTAGCGTTTTAACGATTTAGCGAATTAGTATCCATCCATCCACTTTTTTTTAACCTAGACTGGAGCTTGTGTCAGCTGTCATTGGGCGAGATTCAGGGCAGTCCGTTACAAAGAGGGGTAACAAAGAGACGAATCAGTCATTCACACTCGCAGTCACACCTATAGTCAATTTAAAACTCCCAGTTAGCTTGTTAACATGCATCCACACAGGCACAGTGACAACATGATATCATCGCCATGACACAGTCAGTGTCATTTTCTCCACAGCATCAGCTATCAGCTGACCAAAGACCAAAGAGCTTATAGGAAGGAGCTGACACTTAAAATTTCACATATGTCGCTGTCAGAAGTACAATATTTGTTTTGCTGATTTCATCTGATCACTCTATTCTTATGTGTTCTGTGACACCCTTGAAATCGGGAAAAAAAATAATTTTTTCCAATTCAATTCAGTTTTTTTTTATGTGGTGCTAAATGACAACAACAGTCGCTTCAAGGTGCTTAATATTGTGAGGTAAAGACTGCACAAAAACTCCAACAGTCAGACTGTGAGCAAGCACTTGGTGACAGTGGGAAGTAAAAAGTCCCTTCTTACAGGAAGAAACCTCCAGTTTAAATGGGAGTTGTGGTTCGATTTTCCCGGGAAATTTTGCAAGGTAACCACTGGACCAAGTTGGAAATGTCTGAATTCTTTATGCATTTGTACAGAAGCGTCTAGAAAAAAGATGCTAATTGTTTGAATTACCAAGGCCCCACACGGCCTGCCCACTTAGTTTAAAACAGTTGTATCTTGGTGTGTATTTTTGTGCAAAAACCTTGACAAATTCCTTCAGATCATTAATACTGGATGTACGGAGAGAGGAATGCTGAATGTCTATACCAGGGGTAGGCAACTCCAGGCCTCGAGTGCCAGTGTCCTGCAGGTTTTAGATCTCACTCTGGGTCAACACACCTGAATCAAATGATTAGTTCATTATCAGGCCTCTGGGGAACTTCAAGAGATGTTGAGGAGGTAATTTAACAATTTGAACCTGCTGTGTTGGTTCAAGCACACACCTAAAACCTGCAGGACACCGGCATTTGAGGCCTGGAGTTGCCTACCCCTGGGTACACCCATCTGTAAAACATGGTGGAGGCTGTGTCATGGTTTGGGGCTGCATTTCAGCCAGTATTGTTGGAGCTCATGTTAAAATTGATGGAATTATGAATGCAAAAAAATGCCTTCAGATCATGCAATGCAATCTGAAAGGTGTCTGGAAACAGCTTCATTTTTCAGCATGACTACTACGACTACTGTCTATCACCCCTGCCAGGGTAAGGGCAGCCAAAGATAGATCTCCAGAGATTTCTGTCCTGAGCCATTCTTTCTAGTTGGCTCCATCTTTTTTACTTCTGCCTCGAGGTCTCATCTCCAGGTGTTTCTTGGGCAGCCTCTCTTTCGCCTTGAGGGTTCCACCTGAGAGCCTGCCTAGAGATGTTGGTTGGCGGATGGAGTAGAGCGTGCCCTTCCCAGCACCATCTTTGACAATGACAGTGCTCCCAGAAAACACTACCAATGCAGTAAAACCGTACCTGGATAGAAAAACACGCAGCGGAAGAGTATCAGTCATGGATTGACCTCCTCAGAGCCTGTACCTGAGCATTAATGAAGCAGTGTGGGATCATCTTGACATAGAGAAGAGATCAGAAAGCAGCAAACATCCAAAAAGTCCTTCAAGAGGCCTGGAAAATTACTCCTGAAGACTACTTAAATAGTTATTTTACCTTTAGTATAAGATTGTGTACTCCCTGTGCATGCTGGCAAAACAGCTGTGACAGGTTGGGGCACAAACACCACACCTATAGCTGCAGTGGGACGTTGGTAGTAGATGCTTTTGGTGTTGTTATTTGTGACCTTGGAAGATTGTGGCGTCTCCTGCTGGAGGCGGCTGCTGTCATTAAAGACTGCCGCTGAAATGTGCCTGATGGGTTTATACTGGTTGTCAACATCAGCTGCTGTTTTGTAGTTATTACAGTGTCAAATACCACCACTGGCCAGAAGGACAATGGTTCAGGCTCTAATGACATCATTGTTATCTCTACAGGCCTGTTTCTACAGCTTATAAAGAGTGAAAATGTTTTGGGCAGGTTTTTCAAAAACAAGCTCTTCATTAGTTGACAAGTTGTTAACAGCAGCTGTGACCGGTAGGTTCTGGATGTGAGTGAGTCTTCATTATTTGCCTCACTTACAAGTACAGAACAGGGCTGAAGGTGCTGCATATTTTCCTGAATACCTCCTAATAAAGCACTTCAGCAGCCATGGATAATTAAATGCACGCTGGCGAAAAGTCACATCTGCTGTGAAGTTGCTTCTCTCTCTGTCCAACGAGTGTCCTAATTGCTTTATTTAGCTGTCAGAATTGTTGCTGCAGCTTAATTAGCTCCGCGTGGACATGAACAGTGGTAGCTGTTGTTTTTGGTGCTCTTTGAATTTTCTACACGTCCTTCACATGTGGTCCTTGAGAAGTAGAGAAAAAGCGTAGTGTTAATAGACTTTATACAGCATGCATTGTTTTCAGGATGTGTAGGCTGCTGCCTTCTTGTGGCAGTATGTGCTTGTGCTAATAAATTCTCAGAGGTGGCGTGATTTCTTTTGGGGTTTTTTCCAGTTCTCACCGCTCATGAGCTGGTTTGGTGTACTGAAAGGAGTAGCTCCACAGTGTAGTGGTTTACACACTCACCTAACAAATGATAGATTCCTGCCAGTGGTGGGAGACAAAAGTCCCCTGGGAGTTGCATAAGGAAGGGCATCAGCTTAAAACAATCTGCCAAATCAAAAAGGCAGAGCCTATCTGCTGTGACAACCTCCTGTGACAACCTGAAAGTAGCCTTAGCATACTTATAGAATTAGATCTCCTCGAATTCATGTGGGGATAAATAACTATCTATATAGACAAACAGTCAGACTCTATACAAGGACTTTGAGGGATCCCTAAATTCATCTACTAAAAAAAGCTACCCCACTCCCTACATTTCAGTTTTCTGCCCCTCGTAAAGAAAAAGCTGAAGGAACTTTTGTGCTCACAGCTACAAACGTATGTATCTGTGATGACCACCATATTAAGAATATCCAATCTAACTGACATAGGTGTGAATGATTGTGTGTCTCTGCGTTAGCCCTGTGACAGACTGGCGATCTGCCCAGGGTGTACCCCACCTCTCGCCCTAAATGTATGAGCATGTAATTATCTATTAATGAAAAAAAAAAAAAGGAAATGAATAGAAAATCCACTTTAAACGAGTGGACGGTGCTATGCGAGCTGTTTCTCCCACCGTGTTCAGTATGTAATCTAAGCTCAACTGCTATTATAAGGTAGAAATGATCGGAATAACCACATAAACATGGGAGGGGGGTTCCTGTTACTCCAGTTTTCTTGGATACTTTGTTTACTTTGTATACCTAATATTAGGATAATTGACTTTTCCAACTGTTTTTTTTATTTTGGAGCTATGCATATCATAAAACCTGATGATCAGTCATTTAATGTTAGATCATCTACATTTAAGAAATATAGTTCCAGAAAGTGTGTGTGCATGTATGTGTGTGTGGGTGGCTGTCTTGTCTCCTGGCAGCAGTTCTAATCTTTTGAATGAATAGTTGTTTTCTGGTGTGTGTGTGTGTGTGTGTGTGTGTGTGTGTGTGTGTGTGTGTGTGTGTGTGTGTGTGTGTGTGTGTTTGTTTGCTGGTGAGTGGGGGCTTGTTTTGTTTTGTCTCTTAGTCACTGCTATTGTTTGCAGCACTCCATAAGAAACAGCATGTACAGTTCACTCTTATCCCCCTCTTTGATATTTAGTTTGTTCCCAGTCTGCTCAGAAAGACGAGCAAGAGAACCTCTACATGTTTTCGGTACCAGCGAAAAGTATCTGTAACGCTACGTAGCAAAAATTGTCAAATTCTTACAAACTTGTAAAAAGAAAAAAGAAAAAAAAGAACACAAACCCCCAAAGAAACACCTGAATGATTCAGGTGAGACTTCTGAGAATGTGATGTGGTTACATGAGAACAAAATTGACTTGGTTTGTATCAATCCACTCATTGTGTTTGGAGTGAAGAGAAGGGTGAATGTGACCCAAAGAACAGCATCCCTACTGTCATGGTGGTGGAAGCTTTGTGCTCTGAGGATGTTTTTCTGCCAAAGCTACACGATGACTGTATCGCTCAATTGGAAAGATGGACAAATCTTGGACAAGAATCTCCTTCACTCAGCCGGGGCCCGACAAACGCATCATGGGCAGGTCCAGTAGGACACTGATCCAAAGCATATGCCAAGACAACAAAGGAGTCCCTCGAGAAGAAGAAGCACATCATAGTCTCGAGGTGAAGTAGCATTAAGAATTTGGAGAAGATCAGGAAAGAGGAGATCTGAAAACTTAGCTCAAACCTAGCAATAGCTATAAGAAATATCTAAAAGCTGTGCTTGCTAAGGATGGTTACTCCACCAAGTAACAAATGTGATCAAATACTTATACCTCATTAAATGCACATTAATTCATAAGTGTTACACAATGTTTATTTCTATTATTGTGTGTGGATAACGTAGCTTTCGATATCGGTCGTCATAGATCATAACCCTAGAGAAAGGCAAAACCTAACTCTTTGGGGGGAGAAAAACAGATGTATAGTTTTAGATTATTAGATTATTTTCTTTGTTCTGGGAGAATAATACCATTAAATCTCAATTCTGATTGGCTAGGATTAGGGCTAGGGTTATGTAAAAAACATTCCATTGTTAGATACATCGTTTGTAAGCGGTTAAAATAATGAATTCATGCCCTCTGGATTGTTGCAATGTGTCTTATTGTTTTTACAGCATAAACCAGATAAATGCTCCCACTCTCGATGCCAGCTGCATGTCCCACCCCTCCATCTGACAAGCCAGCACGGCTACTGTTTGAAACCCTTCAGCACCCCAGCAACCAACTGTAGGCTCCACAGGGGATAGTTACTCATCACTCATGAGTGATGACGACTAACCCTACCAATGTTCAGCTGCTATAACATATCAGTCACTGTGACTGCTTATGTTTAAAATGTTATATTACAAGCATAACATTTCAAGTGTTTGACTTTTCTCAAAGTAAGACTTCAGGAAAATAACTTTTATCGATGTCATAGCTGTATATTGATATTTAAATGAAAACAGTAGGTGTTTAGTAGGAAATCACATTGGATTACAAAATAAAAAAACATTGTGATTTCATACAGTTTAACTCAGTATTTCACTGTAATTGATGCCCCTGCTCCTATTTTATCCCAGTGCGTTACACTTTGCGTTTCCTTGTCAGGGCCTAGGTGGATGAAATGACAGCTTCCTGCCTCAGTTGTAGGTGATGTGTAGACGGAAGTGTAGGAAAGACCGAGAATCAGTTGCTGTATGGAGAGAGAGAGAGAGAGGAGAAATCCCTTGCTCACTCACTCCCACATCTTTTTCTCATGCTGTATTCTGGCTCTGGTACCCCTGCTGCAGCAGTAAGACTCCAGCAAGCAGTGAGTGACGCCACGATTTCTTCACCGTCTATTTCCTCAGAGAAAGATTGCATCAAATTCAACTTCTTTTCTTTTTCAGTCAGGGGAAAGACTCTCCATTCAGTCAAAACCTTTTCATCTTTTCTTCAGATCTGAGACATGAAGATGGAAGCCTGTTGAGCCGAATCTGTGCCGACTAGGACTGTGAACATTTTCTCAGTAGAGTTTGAAGTATATCATAACTTTTAATCTCTTCCAACACTGGCTGTCATCGCTCTCAGAGTCGTGATTGTGGAATTTGTGTCTTTAAAATGGATCGAGGTGGATCTGTGATGTAGATCCATCCTCTACCCATCTCTTTGCTTTTCGTAGAGGAACTCTTATGGAAAAACAGTTAACACCAACCAATTTGTTTTCCTCATATGCTGCCATGTTGGCCAGAATCTTCATTCCCAAGAAGCACCGGCAGCGCTTCGACGACACCGTCTCCCAGAACGTGATCAACCGACTCTGCCGCAGCAAGAGCATCAGCGAGCCGCATGGCAGAATCCGTCGCAGTCGGAGCGAGGATCACTCCGACCGCCACCGCGGGTCCAAACGGGCCAGCTCAGTGCCAAGGGATGGAGGAGAACCCGGAGGGAGGGGAGAAGCAGAGAGAGACAGGGGCTTAAGGAAGTCCGTCTCAGGGATACCCGTGCATCCCCCCATTGGACCCAATCAGAGGTAAGCACACATATCAAACACAGCAGGTTTCACGAGTCCTTTCGCTCTGTTTTAAGTGTTGTTAACTGTTAATTCATAATTCAAGAGCCGAGAAGTCCCTTTTAAAAATTATAGCAGAATCCAGGGACTGCTTTATCTGTTAACGTGTGCTAAAACTCCTCTTCCTCAGAGTTTTATAAAGCTGCACTTAGAGCAAGTCTGTGCATGCACGAAGATGTTCACACACAGCTGCGTATTTGTTTCATTTAACAAAACATCACATTGTAACCATCTTCTACCATCTTCTTGGTTGTTTCTTGGCAACCATCCTACATGGGGTAGACCCCCCCCCCCCCCTAACCATTTGACACTTTTCCTCCACCCACTAACACACTTGATTACACGACTGTCCAGTTAATAACACCACAGTGGACATGGTGCAGCACAGGACTGTGGCAGTAAATCTCTGTAGCGAGCTAACTAATAAAATCCTGGGGTCTTTGAGTATTCAGCAACAGGAGGTCTTAAAAAACATGTGGCCCTTTATGACAAATGTGATCATACAGGCCGGGCACAATGCAGCAGGAAGTGAGCTGATTGTGTTAAAGGGGCATCATGTGTCAGTAAGAAGTCGCGCTGCATTGCTGGTGCCTTCCATGCACTGAATAAACCCAAAAGACTGTTGTGTAACACTGTTGTGTCTCCACAGTAACTGGAAATATGCATAGAGCAGTGAGAGAGAGCGAGAGACAGAGCTAGAGGTGGGAACAGAGAGATAGATATAGATATCAACAGAAAAAGAGACGAACAGAAGTAAGGAGTAAACAGATGTAGAGATGGAGATCGATGGCAATGAGAATAGAGAGATGGGGAATACAGGTAAACGGAGTGATAAAGAGTGATATGAGGTGATGATATAGATGCAGTCTATATATCTATATCTAGACGAAATAATATAGACAGAAGGAAATAAATATAGATAAAACATATAGGAACGAGAGAATTCAAGAGACTGCATAACTGAAAACTGAAAATCTGCATAAATTAAAGTGAGCCTCTGAATCCAAGAGATTATTTAGGTTTCCTGACATCATCAGGACAATGTCCCCCAGTTTTCCCCATTTCCAGTTATCTGGCAATACTAAGGAGTTGTCAAAAAAAACCCTTCAAAAACACTAGATTTTGGATGTGGATCTAGATAGACTGTGAAAGTTAGTTGCTTCTAAGTTGCGCCAAACTGTCCATAACTTCATTAGTAATCCTGCCAGACAAACAAACCGACCACAAAAGCTGATTGGCAGAGGTGAAGAAACAGTGACAGACAGATGGCTGAAGGCAGGGAGATAGAAATAGACCGAGAAACATGGTGACATTTCGGTAGGGAGATGGAGAAAGGGATCGATAGACCAGTGGGATACAGGTGGAGAGAGATGTCGACATAACATTTCGGGTAAATCCACCCCCAGATGTATTGTTGTACAAAATGTTCTACTGACTATTGATACACAAAATCAAGCACTATAGTGTGGTAGCTGTCTGCATAGTGTGTGTACAATGTGACGGTTGTTGATGTACCAGCAGACTGACTGATACCTTTTCAGAGTGCATTCAGCTGAGGTCATGTGAAATTATACATAAGTGTATGAAGCTCTGCTGGTGTAGCCCGGAGGGAATGAGGAGAGGCCTCAAGCAGCCTGATAGTCACAGACACTTAGTTTGTCAAGTGTGCTCAGAGCTGATGCTTCTTTTTTTCTATTCAGCCCTCAAACACACACACAAATCCACATTCAGCACCCAGTGTGCCTTTCTGCATTTAGCTTGGCTTACATAAGAGCGTATAACCACGGCTATCAAAGAATAGGTTTGTCTCTTTTCTCTTGTTGTCTTTTTTGCCTTCCTCCTGTTTATATACCAAAGCAGCGTTGCCTTTAGTTATCTCCATGGCAACGCTCCACGGATAGACTAAACGAGCCTCATCTTTGATACACCGGGAGGTTTTCCGACGCATATTCTTCCGACTGGGGTGAATGAGAGAGAGGAGCCCCGCATTCAGCAAAATGTCAAAGCTATTCTGAACATGTCCCAAATTTTTTTTATTAAAGCCGGAAACAAAAAACAATGTCTGGCATTCAAGCAGGACTGATTTGGGTTACGTTAGAAAAATGTCAGCTTGGATCGAGGCAAACAGAGGGTCACGTCTGTGCTTGTTCAGACTCCCACTTACAGGAAGTGACAAAAGCAAAAACGAAGCGCAGGCAGGATTGTAAACAACAGCGAGTGAGTGCTCACTCCAGGGACAGCTGGGCTTCCCATTCATTCATTCACAGCCATCAATGCTGTTAAATGACGTCACGAGCAACACTGAGAACTCGCTCGTCCGATTTTGTTTGACTGATCACTTTTACAAATTCCACACATTTTCCACTTCCAGCTTTTTCTTCCTTTGTTTGCGTTTTAGACTGTTCAGATTTTGGCTAAATGGGTGATGAGGGAATCAAAAAAGCCCAAAAAATAAATTACAGGTTTTGGTTACTGCTCAAATTGAAAGTTTTTAAGTCAGTTAAAGGTGCTGCTTTTGGAGGATGGATTCACGCAAACACAAGAAATTCGAAAATGTGATTCAGCAGAGAGCGTCGGCTGAAAGTGTTCAGAACAAAGGAAAAATGCTTTGGACATAAATGCCATGAATGCGCTCTGCTTCATGTAGAGTTTGTGTCACCCTCTTTGAAAGTTGAAGGCCAGTAGACAGGCACAAAGCTTTTCATTGTTAGAAACATTTAGTCACGAAGGTTTTTCAGAGAGCTCTAAATCCGAATGAATGAACTGCTCATCTCACTTCCTGCCTGCATCCCTTCCTCAGGATCGTCCGTGTCTACAGGGGGAAGAAGAACTTTGGCTTCACGCTGCGGGGTCACGCTCCCGTCTGCGTCGACTCCGTCATCCCAGGTACTGCTTCTATAATGAAACCAAGTACAGTGCAGTCCTGACTGACGCCTCCTCTCTTTGTGTGGCGGCTTTTCACTCGTGCGCCGTTCTGCGTTGTGGGCGGTGAGGGGGGCAGATGTATTTTACGCGGGTGAGGCTGTTGTGGTGCCAGCCGCTCGGGGCCGAAGGTGATCAGGAGGCGTTTGTGTGTGTGTGAGAGACTGTGAGTGTTGTCGGAAGTGGACTTATCTGACTCACTAGTGAAATGCTAACAGGCTGTGCTGTGCGGCAGCAGGTACACCTGTGGTCAGTCAGTGCCGCACAGATGTACTTTATATTCTGTTTATTGCTCTTCCTGTGCAGTTTAACTGGTCATAGGGTGGAGGAGTAAATCCTTTGTACATCAAGTCATACTGCAAATATATTAGTGTCATATACTTACAAATGAAGGGCACTCAAATGCTTCTGGGACTGAGGACAAGACAAAACAGCTTGCTGTGGTAATCATCTCTTCTAGAGCTTACTTACCAACAGGTTTCATCGTTAATATTTAAGCCATGCAGAAAACGTCATCTTAGAGCTGTCAGCTTGGGGTTTTGTGGGCAGTTAAATGCCTGATAGCAATCTAGCCAGCCTAGCTGTTGATCTCCTTGTCTAACTCTGGCCAAACATGCAATTAGGCTGATTTCCCATTTGTTCTTTTTCTTATTGTCGACTATTTCTACAAGCAGCCGTGGTTTAATATGTTTTTCCTTTATAGACTTGCATCAACATATAGGGTGACTATAAGGCTGAACGACTCTCACAGGTGGTTTTTGCTTGTTTTATTAAAGCTAGCTTTTAAATCTAATTTCCACTTAGAGCTTATGTGAAATATTCATAATTACTTTCTTAAGTTTCCCGCAGTAAAAGGTTATTTAATTCACAGTTATTGCTTTTTGAAGCAAAACTAGCAGACAAGGAGGCTGTGAAGCTACTGCTGAGGGAATTTGCCAGGTTCCTTGGTGAGGAAGGCGGTGTGCGTGTGCGTTGTGTGTGTGTTTGACGATGACGGCACTGCTCCCGCCCACCATCATCCCCCACCAACATGTGCTGA
The DNA here is from genome assembly GCF_057381915.1 of Diplotaxodon limnothrissa. Lineage (NCBI taxonomy): Eukaryota > Metazoa > Chordata > Actinopteri > Cichliformes > Cichlidae > Diplotaxodon > Diplotaxodon limnothrissa. The sequence continues at coordinate 11,772,033 of NC_140603.1, read as the reverse complement.
AACAGCCAGAGCGGACTGACTCAGTGGGCCCTTGTGGAGGTGGGTGGCATAGTTCTCATCGTGATCTGACCACAGATTCTTTGCCGATAGCCCGGAAGCCACAACCCCGTTTCCCCATTAAGACTTTACTGCATCCAAAAGAACAAGAAAAAAAAACAAATGACATGACAGCTCCTCATCCGCAGTGTGCTGACAGATGAGGAGGCGATGGGTACAGTGCAGTCAGAACTTATTCTGCCAGGGATTGTTTTGACAGCACTGTTTCCTTACGTAATAAGATTTAGCATGGAGCTCATCTTGTTTGTTGATGGGCTTTGTTGGATCTCATACACAGATTGACAGCATCACATTAGTCACCATCTCTCCCCCCGTTGTGCCCGTCTGTTCTGTGCACCTCGTTAGCTGGAAGGATTGGTTTCAGGGGGTTTTTTCAGTCTCTGATTGATGTTTGATTTTCTGCCATCTTTGTCGACCTCTCAGATAGTCCTGCCGAGGAATGTGGACTGAAAACAGGCGACCGTATCCTCTTTCTCAACGGACTGGACATGAGGTTTGTCTTTAATGGAAATTATTGTTAGCAGCAGTAGTAGTTTGTAGTATTTTGCCTTTCCCTGCTGCCCGAGTTCTTGACCTTACACAGTATATTTAGACATCAGCACTTGTCTTTCTCCAGCAGAAGCCATCTGCTGCCATTTATTCTGCCTCAGTTTGAAAAACAGCTCTCACTGAGCCAGATAATCCATCACAAACACATAACCCTTCTGATTTTTTTCTGACGTAGATTCTCCTCGATATTTTCACAAGCACATGACGCTCATAGTTTCTGTGCTGAATTTTATGAGATTTTCATCATAGAAACAGTTTGTGGACTGTGTCTTCAGCTGTGCACTGCAAGACCATAGGTTTTAGTAACTGTTCATCACTACCCAAACAAATCTCACATTAAATAGACAGTTTTTTTGGCACACAATTTAAAGTCTAGTTATCAGACTCTTTACTTTGATGCAAATCAACATATGTATATCAAAGAAAACACAGAAAGCCCTAGACATGCTTGAGTGCTGTCTGTAAGAGAACAGTGTTTATTGCTTTCAGCTGTTTACAGGATTTCTTCCTCTGATTTACCTGGAGTTTCATAAAACGATCTAAAGCAGCAGGATCCATATGAGTATCCCCACTCTGAGGGAGTTGCCTGCATTTTTACATATTGCACAGCAGCACTAACTTTATTGATCAGTCAACACAAGATAAGACGAGTCAAGACCTTACAGGAAATCTTTCATTTCTACAACTCACAGCACGAATGATGGTGTTACTGTTAAATTTGTTACACAGTGACCGTTTTCAGGCTAAATTCTGGCATTAAGTTCAATGTCAGGACGTACAGCAGTGTTTTCGTTAGAGTCATTATTTAGTTCAGGGATGTGTACCATAACTATATCTGTTACTATCTATCGCCTGTTATCTTTATATATGAGCAGAATTTTTAGTGTTTTGAAAAACCCACAAAGATAGCATTTTTTTTACACCAGCACGTTTTATCAGCCCTCAGCAAAAGCCTTGAGTCAGTCCTCATTCTTTATATTTTGCTGCCAATGAGCCAGATTTTCTTTGTGGTCTTGGGGACTTTTTTCATGTTGAACCACTTAACACGGACCTATGAGTCATTCAAGCATTAAAAAAAACCATCTAACTGAAGGGATGAATCAGTGTTGTGTCTACACTAAGCAAAGAATCCATTTTAAATTGTATCTTTAGATATTTTGTTACTAGCAGCCTGTTACAAAAACACATAATGTCCAATCAGAAGGGTTCTCAGTGGAAAGATAAGATAAGATAAGATAAGATAATAAGAAAGGTGGCTGTCAAGAAGCCATTCTCAAGGAAGGGAAACAGGGAGAAAATGCAGAAGTATACCAAATTAGACAAGAACTGGTCTGAAAAGCAGTGGTAACAGGTCTGAGTGATGAAATTTGACAGGTCTGGATCAGATTTTGGCCAGTATGTAGAGAACGTCAGAAGCAAGATGCTGGAGTGAATGTCTGTAGCCATCTGTAAAACACAGTGGAGACTGTCATGTTTACAGCTGCAGTAGGGGATCTAATAATGAGCACCGAAAAGTAAAGTCGGATTTTATTAAAAACGTGGTTATACCAAATATTGACTTTAAAGCTAATTAAAACTGTGCAAACAAAATGATGTACCTATTCGCATTTTCTAAGCAAAATATGATAATATGACTGGTGGTTCAAGACTTTTGCACAGTACTCAGCTCTTTTTTATTGGATATTTGACAATCAGATCTCCACATTTTCAAGTAATTACATCTCCAGGAAAAATGGGTTCTTACAGCCCATCCTGAGGGGTATGTGAATGAAGCGCTCCTTCACATACCTTGACACGTGTGCAGGTGCCCTATGCGCGCATGGGCTGATGAACGTGATCACAGCCTTTATGTAAACTGAACTTTCCTCGTGGGAGTCACTGTAGTTCTTCTGTAGACTTGACAACTTCTTGACCTTCTCCTTCTCGTGAGTGAGTGTGGGAGTGCACATAAGAAATCTGAATTTGAACTGTACATGTGCGAGCTCAGCAAATACACTATACCAAGCAATACATCAGACAGTATTTCCATGTGAGGAAACAGCACTACTTATCCTGTCACCCTGATAACCATGTGAAAGAAGAGTCACAGCGCATCTCCCAGGCTGCTTGATGTACTCATTTGATTGGCAATGTATAATTTCGCTGCTCTCCCTGATAACATGCTGCTGCAGCCGTAGGAGGTGATCAGGAAAACAGTGGGAGGTGCTCGCCAGCAAGAAGGAGGAAAAGAAAGTACAAGAGATTTGGACGTTACAGTCTAGTGTTTACAAAGCGTCTGCAACAATGTGGAAAATGATATATTTGTTATAATGATGGAAACAATTATTTTTGCAGTCCTCATACCTTTAAGGTAAAAAAAAAACAACGTGTATTTGTTAAAACTTTGCAGTACGTGATTACCAGGGCTTATATTTGGATTCATAGTGTCTGTGTACATCACATAAAGAACAAGATGCTCTCACATATTGTACCAAAATATAGAAGTAAGTGTGGGAAGCTTCTCGTGGCTTGCAAGGTGTCTTAGAGCAGCAGCAGTGTTTCTGGGCAGACTGAAACAAAATATTTTTTATTATATAATCCTGTTAAATGTAGTTTTTATGTATGTCTGCTTACATAATTTTTCAATTTCAATACTTATCTTAGTATTACATAATAACACAGTGATTCTGCTGGTTTGTGCACATTGCTTCAGTCCTTCTATTATACAGCTAACAGCCATCGTCTCTCCTTTTTGTTCCCCTTGCTTTAGGAACTGCTCCCATGAGAAGGTGGTGTCTATGCTGCAGGGCAGCGGGGCAGTGCCCACTCTCGTGGTGGAGGAGGGTCCATCTGACTTTTCTTCAGACCAAACAGATGCAGATGAATCCTCTAGTCTGGCCCCCACCACATTGCCACGCTCTAGGTTAGCACACCAAAAATCTGACACTAGACCTAGCCTGTAGCAGTGTATTAGTTTTGAATGAAGGAGAAGGATTAGTTCAGTAAGTAGGAATGGAAAAATTAATGTTTGGTTTCCTCCATACATGCTGTCCAGGTCTCCTGGTCTCAGTTCTCTGCAGTGGGTTGCAGAGATTCTTCCACCGAGCATCAAAGTCCACGGGCGGACTTTCAGCCAGCAGCTGGAGCACCTGCTGACCATCCAGGAGAGATACAGTGTCTGCAAAGCTTTAGAGACATTCTTCCAGCACAGGTCAGTGAGCGAAGGGACAGGGAGCAGAGGGTTACAGGGTTACAGAGGAATCTGTTAGCAAAAGAAGACATGGATTATTGAGCAAATGAAGGGTTAGCAGCGGAAGCAGGAAGTTACAGCTTAAGTTAGGTTCTGATACGGGATGATGAATTAGCTCAGCACATGATGCAAACATGTGAGGCAGCAGGATTAAAATACCACTGTTATTCAACTCTATATGCATACAGCGTACACCCAACAACATAAATCATACCATAAGTGACATCTTTGTTATCCTCCCACCCTTTTCATTGCTCTCTCCCAGCGTCTCTTTTTCAGCTTTACATGGTACAAAGAATATAAAATAAACCCTTGCACTGAATGATAGTCAGCCATGAGCAGGAATTATATAAAGAAGACAGTGAGTGGATATGGAGCACGTGTGTTTGCAGGAACGTGGACACCCTGATCGTGGACGTGTTTCCAGTGTTGGACACTCCAGCCAAGCAGCTGATCTGGAAGTTCATCTACCAGCTGCTGACCTACGATGAACAGGAGCGCTGCCAGGGCAAGCTGTCTCGTTTCCTTGGCTACAAGAGCAACGGTGAGGCATGAAACGAATGAGAAGTTGAATTGGATTTTTATCATGATGTACTATCGATGTTTATCGTGCTTTTTATATAAATAGCAAAGTAGAGCCAATCTGACCCTGTGTGTGTGTGTGTGTGTGTGTGTGTGTGTGTGTGTGTTTTGCAGCATTATTAGAGCCTGACAACGGTCCAGAGCACCACCGGCGCAGCAGCTCCATGCGGGTGACGGGGTCGTCGTACCGCAACAACGCCCGAGAGAGGAGCTCCGATGACTGCATCATCGGGACTCACCTAGGAATGGGTACGCTTATGCACGGCAACGTCCCAGCGGGATAAACATGTTCAATGAGAGCCTGTTGTCCTTTAGCACAAAATCATTATAATTCCAGAAATTGTTCAGCTGGGTTTGATACAAAGGTTTTAAAAAGCCTTCGAGCTCCTTCCTGCAACACATCTGCTACAATATAACCACTTTAAGCAATTTATCTTGTCGTCGGGCAACCTTTCTTTGATGTAAAAGCTTTAATAAGCCACTGTAGGCTACAGCGCAAAGACAGCTGGAAGACAAAGTTAGCAATTAAAGGTAGAGCCGGTGAACACTTAGCTGATGAAGATGAAGATTTTTTTCCCTCGGGAGGCAAAAAAAGAGAGACTTGAGTGGGAACGTTGCTTCGTCACTGCTGGATGAACTGAAATGGTGTCGTAACAAGGTTGTTTGCCCCAGGTGACCAACACAGAATGTTAATGCCGCTTTAATGAAATCTGTAAAGCAAGAGGGATTTAAATGGGGTTGTTATTGCTAATAAGCTGTGTGCTTATTTAAATCTGTGTTCCCATCGTTATAACACAACTCATACAAGAGAAATCGACGATGAGACAGTAAATGGGGATTCCTGATGAAGTTACTGTACTATTCACCCGCCGCTACCTAAATTCCCATTGATCCAGGTCTTATCAGAGATAAGTAATGAGGCTTTATTTGCAGTGGCCAAGTCCCAGGTGGGAATGTGTGTAAGTGTTTGAGCTCACATAGGACTGCTACTAACAAAAAGAAAAAAAGTCATCACCAGGTCATACATTACATCCATTTCTCAGCATCCGTTTGCTTTTAAAAACTTCCCCAACCTCTCAGTTTGAAACAGTGTTTATTTCCTGGCTGTTTCAGGCTTCAGGTACTTTACTTTTCCCCAGTTTTCCATTACCATTGCTAACCCCCTGAGCTTTTTTTGCTCCTTCTGCGCTGTTCTGCTCTGCTTCATCCGCTCTCCTCCCAGGCTGGAGGTGGATGGTGGATGAACACGTGTCACTGTTCATGCTTTATTGTGCTTTAGGAATTCATATCGATGAATCCGGGAGCCCGGAGGAGAGGCAATCAGGAGATGGAACCTCCTTCCCCGAGTCCCCTGACCTCAATCATGTAGGTATACCCGCAGCTTTCCCGCGCCTAGCTCCTCAGCGACTGGCATTTACGGAACGCTAGCTATGATCTCTGTGCTCTCTGGTCTCACTTGATTTGAAGGTTTGCTGATCATTACTATTACTTTGATAATTGGTCAGATGTGAGTCTGCAGCTTAACCGAAAAAAAAAAAATATTAAAACACTAATAAGCAGCAGACCTTCAAAGAAAATGTGCCCAGCAATAATGTGCTAATGAGATGATCATGCCTTCATCTGTAGATGACAGGTGTGTATACGGAGCTGGAGAACGTGTACGCAGGAAAGAGTGTGCCTCCACTGCAGTGCGGCTCCTCACCAGAGCCCGAGAGCCCTCTCTCTCCCCTCACACTCCCCACCCTCACAGGTATTCTGGGTTCCTAAAAACTCACCGCATCCACACGCTTTCAGATACATGCTTTCATCTTGCTGTTTTAAGCCACCAGGGTCCCATATTTGCATAATGAACAGATAAAATGACATGCAAAGTGATAGAAGCCGATCAGTTTTGGGCCTTGGTGGCACGTGACTGATGCCATGTTTACATCATGATGAGATTTGGGGGGTTGTGGTGGACGATGTGTCCTTATAGGTGGCAAACAAGCAGAATTGCTGCTAAGTGATGCTATTTTTTTGCCAGTCTGATGTGAACATGGCATGGCAACCACTCAAACACACAAGCTTTCAGTTTATTTTTTTATTTATTTTGCAATGGTTACCTCTCAGAAGAAATAATCCTCCTGGTGACTACATGGTCTAGAATGTCAGATATTTACTAAGAGGAAAGATCCTCACGTCAAGGTGGCCTAAATATAAATCGAGGCCATCGTTTTTAATGTGCGTCTCTACAGGTAATCGTAAATCTGGCCTGTCCCTGTCTTGGAAGGAGCCTCTTCCCACTCCCGTGTATGAAATCCACCATCAAAGCAGCATAGACTCCAACCCTTATGTCAGTCTGGAGAGCCCCCCGGCCTCCCCTCATCACTCAGACAGCGGCCACAACGTGCTGACCCACCGCAAAAAACTGTTCACCTTCTCCCGGCCGCCACGCAGCCGAGACACAGACAAGTTCCTGGACTCCCTGAGCGAGCAGCTGGGCCACCGGGTCACTCTGGTGGATGACTTCGTGCCCGGGGAGAACGACTACGAGGAGGTGAGGAAGAAAAACAGGCGTTATTGTTTCTTAAGACGTGATTTTCAGTTATTCCACCGCTGAGCTGCCAGCTGTGAGAGGCAGAACTATGCTACAAGTGTTTTACCTTTATTTGGAGCAGGAGCAGAAAAAGTGGAACGCTCTCATTGTTGAGCCCTGACCCCTAGCCCACAGTGGATTTTAAACCAGACTTGTCTAACAATTTATGGACCTAACCTTAAGAGTGAGTGACTTACTATTCAGCCTACAGCAGCCTATGCAGAAGGAGCTAGCTTCTGTAATGTTTACATTCTACAAGTATAAAATCTCCATTGATTAAACCTTCAGACTCTTGTAGGTGCTGGTTCAGTGAGAGGAATAACTGGAAGCCGTGCCTGCAATTAACGTGCGTCATGCATCACAGGATTATTATTATTGTCTATATTTCACATTTAAAGCTGCTACATTCATTACTTTTAAATTACAAGTGAGTTTAAATTTCAATGCAGAGTGCGAGTAATGCTGTAATAAAAGCTAATGCTGGTCATACTTTCACTTTCACTGCCACAATATTGATTGGGCCAGACGGGAAAATGTCATCCTGTCTGACTCAGTTGCACAGAATGTGCGCCGCTGCGGCGTGGAAGCTGTTAGACCACCGTGATCTCGATTTATATATTTAGCATGATAAGGAGAAAATCTGTTGTTTGTGCATTTGCTCCTTAATAAACAGTAAGCAAGTTGAACATTTAGAGAAGTATTAACGTTGTAGTGTTGCATGTTTACATTAGAGCACCTCTAATGTACGCTACAATGAACACTTGTGTCACACGAACAGATATATCAAGGTGGTTGTCATGGTTTCAGAAGAAGAGTTGTGCCTGTAAGTAAAACGATACTCAGTTATATCATAGTTTTATCTACATGTTTCTGTTTAGTAATCTGTATTTAGAATAAGTACTGGGCTTTTTATAGCATTGTCACGGTTCTTTTCCATTCACATTATGTTATATTATAATATATTGTATTGTTATTTTCATAGTTTTTATATAGAGGTTTGGAGATATTTAAGTGCATGGGTTTTAAATTCTGTAGATCAGCACTTTGATTTGATGTTATTTTGTAGATATTTTCTATTCTAAAAGTCAAAAAGAGAGAAAAAAAAAAGCAGAATTTCTGAACTTGCTATGAAGTGTGATAAATATATTTTGGGATTACACCTGTAAATTAAAATCTCCTTTTTAAACAAGCAAACTTGAATTTGGCTAGTCACCCCTTCAAGATTGCATCTTCGTGCACCTCTGCATTGATTTTAGTGAACTAGTTAACTTTAACTTTATTTCTGGGGAAAAGATAGAGTTGTAGGGAGCCAGATCTGCATGGAGCTGAAGTAGAAGTTTGTGTGAACAGTCTGACCTTCCTGAGCAAGCTTGGACTTTATGTACTGAAAACTGCTTTTTGGTTCGCTGGTGGTAGCCGGACACCCACCTCTCACCAGCACAGATGGTTCAGGACATTAAAGCTGGGTCAGTCTGACACAGATGTCGGCTTTTAGCCAACGTTTGTGGTCTAGATAGAAATCACAGATGAATGGGACGTAAAAAGCAGCACTATTAGAAGTAGTCCAGAGGTGCACAAAGACAAAACCTTTCTTTAAAATAAATTGTCAGAGTTCCAAAACATTCTGATCGCACCCCGTGTCGCTTTTTCTGTTCAAATATAAACAGGCAGTGGAGTAAGTTTCAGTACAACATTTCAAGCAAACGTCAAAGCCGTAATGAACCTAATAATAACCTAATCAGCTTGAATAGACTGGATTTTAAAACGTAGAAGCTGTTTATTAGCCGTTTACTAGACTATGTGGAGGTGAAGGTGGTTCTCGGGGCTGATGGTGCACTCCTCCTCCCTCCAGATGAGCTTCCAGGAGGACCAGGAAATCGGCTTCATGCCCCGGCAGCTCAGCAGCGGCAGTGAGGATCACAGCAGCAGCGACGAGGCCTCCTCTCCCTGCTACTCCTCTGGATCCGAACCGATCCCACCACCTCCCACCCAAAGCCCCCCGCCTCCTCCGCCCTTGCAGGCTCTCATACCCCCTCCCATTCCGTTTACCGACCCTCTCCCACCAGTGCGCTTCTCACCCGAGCACGTGCCCCGCAGCCGGATGCCCTTCCAACCGCACCACCCCATCATCCCTCCTCCTCCACCCCCTCCGAGGACCATCCTGTCCAGCCGCTCTCCCCTACACAAAAAGCACCCAAGCAGAGACGAAAATGAGAAGACTCTCCAGCGCTTCCAACCCACCACCCGCCTCGGCCACACAACCCTGACCTCCACCAAAACCTTGCGCTCCCGCCCCACCTACCTCCCACGACAGTTCAGCCAGCCTCAGCCTATCCGCCAGCCCTCCCCGCAGCCCTCCCCGCAGCTGCTGAGGCCGAGCCAGCTCGTCCTGCAGAGGCACCACCAGCTCCACCACCAACACAGCTACCAGGGCCCACTGCCGCCGTCCCTCCAGGAGCACAGCCCATCCCAATGTCAAAGCCAGGGCCACGCGGGCTCCTCGCTGCTCTCGCAGCCTCCAACCTCTCACTCCACCCTCCCCAGTCACATGAAGACCTTGGAAACCACAAGGCAGGAACACCACACCTCCAAACAGGTAACATCTGCACTTTGTGGTTTGTTTGTTTTTTGTCTTGTTACTTGAAGTACAAATAAGACATCAGCACACAGAAATAGAAAATGAAAACACAAAGAGGTTCACTCCATCAGTGCTGCAACCAAGAGCGCTTAGCAACAGAGGTGCAAACTAGCACTTAAACACTCTGGTGCTAATCAAGATTCTGCATCATTTGCCCCATTTTAACCTTTTAACATCGCTCATGTTTGCCAGCAGCCAGTTTCGGATTTGATGTACCGTCTGATCTATAATCAACTTTTTAAAATCTATTTCATCCCCAAATGTGCCTTTTATGACAGAAGATCTATTAGGCCAAAAACCACTTAAGAGGCTTGATTTGAAAGTTAACGCCTTCAGTATGTTAAGTGTAGCCCAACCTTGACTCTGTGTGGTTTGACCTGTGGGACGTCAGAGGATAAGGAGAAATAAAAGGACTACATGACCAGTCTGAGACTGTATTCTTCCACCAAAACCCCAAATTCCCCCAACACTGTTCGTGAATTTAACATGATTCCAGATTTTAATTGGACTTCATTACTCGAGAACAGCATTCAGGCAGACCATCAACTTCATCCCGATAGGTCACATGATCTCATTGCAACACAGTTCAGCTGATATTCTCCTATAGACCTGAGTGGGAAATCTATTTATTTTGTTTTAATCTTCTTTATCCTGTCCACAGTGTGCTGTAAGCCACTTTGCAACCCATCTCAACCCCAGTACTTCCTGCCATGCTCTTTCTAGCTTAACCTCGTGCTCTGTCCCCGGTTTTGCTGTTGCTTTCCACGACAGACCCATACCCTAAATAACTAATAATAGCAGTAATAATTTCTTTGTCTACAACTGCTAAAGAGTATACAAGAAACTTGTGAGGTCCATGCGCACAGTGGGAATATGATTCAGTAGTGAGAACTGCTGTCTTTGTGCTGAACTAGAACACTATGGCTTAAGTGTTAAGTAACTGTTTTTCCATCTTCAAGGCTCCACCACCACCTCCTCCACCATTACCTCCTCCTTGTGACCCACCTCCGCTGCCCAAGCCGGGCCAGCAAGCCTCAGACGTTAACCACATGAGTGTAAAGAGGCTCCGCTGGGAGCAGGTGGAGAACTCTGAGGGAACAATATGGGGTCAGGTGAGTGGTGATCTCCAGTTATCTTGCATTACCCTGTGGTTAGAGGCTGTACGGATACGTATATGTATGGCTCTGTCGGTAAAAAAAGAAAACAACATGTGAATCTACCCACTCGGACTGTGAGTTTTCTCACTACTCCTACATATCTCCATCCATATTTGGAAAAACCTCCTTATGTGTCTCCGATGAGTCATCAAGGCAACAATGTTGTTTTTGTAAACAGAGGCTGTGCCAGACTTGATCTGCTTTTAGATGTTAAAACGTTGAGCCTTTTTGATCCCAGCATATATTCCTATCAGACATGAATAAAATCTGAACACCATCCATAAAAGAAATAAGTTAAAAAAGCTGATTTTGACTGTGCCTTCGGAGAGTACAGTGTGTCCTTGTCTGTGTTTAGCTCGGGGAGGATTCAGAGTATGACAAGCTCACCGACATGGTGAAGCACTTAGACCTGGACCTGCACTTTGGGACTCAACGCAGATCCAGTGAGTGATTTTGTAACTTTGTCACGTCTTCATCAATTCATACACATCAAGTCATCTTAACCTCTTTGTGTCTAAAACGATACATTTGCATTGCATCTGAATATATGTGTGTCTTTATTGACGTCGCCTGTTGTGTTTGTACCTTCACAGTTATGTTCTCCATTGGAGCTGCTTCATTCACCTGCACCTCAAATCCATTCTCCATACGGCACCATATCCCCCTCTTGTTTTCTGTCATGATTATCAGTAATAACACAGATCTGCCTATGTAAAAAACAAACCACACAACTTGCTGTTACCGATTAAAAATCATTTTATTGGCCTCTAATGGCAGAGTGTGTTATTAACCCACCAACCCGCCACGTTCAGCCTCTTAGACTTAGTTTGCGTATTGACCCCTGGTGCCAGGAGAACGCATCCTTACACTGTTTGTTAAAATTATCAGTCTCTCCTCCAGAGCCAGCCTTCCAGCCAGAGAACTTAAAAAAGAAAGACGTGGTGGAGATTCTGTCTCATAAGAAAGCCTACAATGCCTGTGAGTGCCACACAAACACGACACAAGGGTCGAGGATCAAGGATGTGAGACTGCAGCAAAAATACCTTTTATAGTTACAAAAACGTTGCACAAGTAGAAGACAAAGAACATCACTTAACGAAGGCCAAACATTTTCTGCGTAACTGATGTGGAAGAGGAATTATAGACACTATTTAGACAAGGTATCAAATCCACATTGTGCCCACAAGATAATATATAGCTGATAAACTTGATGAAAATTAACTGATAAAGTGATTAACCTGATAAAAACATGTTAGCCTGAAGTAGTAACGCTGCATCGAAGGGCAGGGTTCAGGTGAGAGCGCACTCAGACATATATATTAGCATAACAAGGATAATGGAACAGAATCAAGAGTTGAAAATTACCACTGACTCTGCAGCTGTTAAACTTCTGCTACTACTTATTCAGCTTCCCATGTGTGCTCTGTGCTTTTGCAGCATTTTTTTTTACCTGCTTGCATTTTAAGTTGCATTTGACCTCTCAGGGCCACCGTAATGGATACAGTTACACTGTTCAAGTAAATTAAAGGAACACTGGATGATCCAAGTGAGTTAAAGTTCAGGAATATCAGTTATAAACCATCATGAGTCCATTTCACCTCCCTTGGTTGGAATGAAGGTGAAAACAAGTGCACTGCAGAAGTAGCAGCGAGATAACTCCCTTAAAGAAAATGGATTTGGCCACAGATCATTGCTCTCTCCTTATACCTTCTGACTGATTTTTCTCTAGATTTGCTTTGTGCTAACTGGTACCTGATAGGTTTGTAGCTTGAACCTATTCGCTGGAACGTTGAGGACAATATAATTACACAGCAAGCAAGTCACGAAGTAGGCAAACCTAACAGTACCAACAGGTCGTTCATGTTTCATTCACAAGGAAAAAGAGTGAGTCTCTACAAGAAGAAAAAGACATGTATATTTATGTTCTTCTTAGATCGTGGATCAGATTTGGCCAAATTTGATCAAAGAATTACAAAGAGTCATCTTACGTCAGTGTAACAATAGAGGCCAGTGTAGCAATATAGCAAGACAATGAAAAGTCTAAAAATGATGCCTTGCTTCTCTGCAGTTATCCAGATTGGACTCTTTGGCACAGCAACTTCTGTCTTCTGTCACGGCACTGCTAATTCACTGTTAATTAGCGGGTTTATGATGTGACTCTGGGTTTCAGAGCTACATGTTACAGACACATGGTAATAAATGTGAGTGAAAGACACGCAGATGAAGGGTTTGTCAGCAGAGCGGGAACACAGTGATCCTCTTTGGTACATAAATTCTCCACATTTTCCCCCGCCTACTCACCCTCCTCCTCCTCCCTGCAGCCATCCTCATCGCCCATCTGAAAATCTCCCCCGAAGAGCTGCGTCAGGTGTTGATGAACATGACCACCGACAGGCTGGAGCCGGCCCACATCAAGCAGCTGCTGCTGTATGCCCCAGACGAAGAAGAGGTGAAACAGTACGAACAGTTTGATCAGGACCCGGGCAAGCTGAGCGAGCCGGACCAGTTCATTTTCCAGGTGACTGTGAGGGAAAAATGTCAGAGATGATCAGACATGTTTTAAAGAGTAAAACTAAATGATTTAACATTGTCTGTGTTTCAGATGCTAATGGTGCCTGATTATAAGACTCGCCTGCGGAGCCTCTACTTTAAAACGACCCTACAGGAGAGGACGGAGGAGATGAAGATCGCGTACGATTACATCTACAAGGCTTCAGTGGAGCTCAGGAGCAGCAAGAAATTAGCCAAGATCCTGGAGGTATGAAATGAGCAGTCGAAATGAAAATAAATCTGTGAATATCTGTGTTAGCAGTGAATACTTACGGCTTTACTTTACCAACAGTTTGTTCTTGCAATGGGAAATTACCTGAACAACGGGCAGCCGAAGAGCAACAGGACGACCAGTTTTAAGATCAACTTCCTAACTGAGGTACAGCACGGATGTCTGTGCCTTCAACACGGTAAGCTCGAGTTCAGTGTTTAGTCGCTCATGCGCTTCTCCTTCTGTCTCTTAGCTAAGCACAACCAAAACAGTCGACGGGAAATCCACCTTTCTCCACATTTTGGCCAAGTCTTTGTGCCAACACTTCCCAGATCTGCTCAGCTTTCCCAGAGACCTCACAACAGTGCCTCTGGCAGCTAAAGGTACAATGCTCTTAGTTAATAGTTAATATACAGTAGAATCAGGTGTGCTTCTTTTGCATATTTTATGCTGTTGTTACAGTTTGATTTGCATATTTCCTTTGAGTTTCAATGGGTTTGTTACCTCATCTCCAATATTTCCCTGTGACAGTGAACCAGAGGGCCATTACAACAGAGCTGAGTGACCTTCACTCCACCGTGCAGGACATCAGGGCGGCCTGTCAGAAGATCCAGTCTACCCCTGACGATCACTTCACTTCAGTCATGAGTGTACGATAAAACCCATCCATTTTCAAGGCTGGAGCCTATTCCAGCACACGCAGGGTGTACAATGGGTAGTTTGCATGTTATCACAAAGCTGAAACAGTAGGAACGACACTCAGATTAATGTCATAGGGAGAACATGCACACAAAGGCCCAGGTGGGCAGCAGGGTTGAACCCTTATACTGAGAGGTGACAGTGTTAACCGCTGTTCCACCATGCACCCCTACAGTAAAATCTGTAAATAAATGAATGATGTTTATCAACGGTTAAGAGTTAAAGAGACACTCTTGTGTCTTTGCAGTTTCAGCTTAGCAAAGGAATCACTTGGCTGGCCCTGTCCAGTTCTCATCGAATACAAGCACTCTGATGTTTACTACCATACAGGTTATAATATAAGTGTAAAAAATATTATAAAAGCTCAGGAAAAACTTGACAAAATCAGCTGGTTTTGTTGTCTGGGTTCCATATTGTTGAAACAAGCGACATAATGACTTGCCCGTTTCGCACTGCTAAGCTAACCGTTTCCTGGTTGTTTAGGATAGTAACACAAACACAAATAATATGATAATGTTGCACTTCAACAGTCTAATTGACCACAAAGCTACTCATTCAAACATTTATTTGTGCACTGTATCTGTCTGACATCTACAGCTATGGTTAGTTCATCATTTAATCCGAATTTAACAAGCAAGCTCCTCGGTCTGTGGGAGGAAAGCAGGGTATTTGGAGAAAAACAACAAAGAAACAATACGATACATTCCCTGTGCTCGTGTTATTAGGTGTCAGTAACCAGGAGTATAAGAGGAAAGTCCAGACATATTTGTTTGGACTCTCAATAGATATCAATAACATTTCCAAACCAGGACTACTTCAGTAAAAGAGTTGTTAGTGTACAGGTGGTGGCACCTTGCTTTGCCTCAAACAATTTTGTAGCACCCATCCATTATCATGGAGGAGTGTAAATATAGAGACAAGAGAAATCAGGGCATCATGGCAGCATCACTAATTGTTTTCTAAATCTTCACCCAGTTGCACCATTCATTAAGAGCCCCTGTATATTTGTATGTTTGTGCCCACAGACTTTCCTGGAGAACAGCCACCCTGCGATCCAGTCTCTTGAATCTTTGCAGACCAGAGCCATGGAGGAATTCTCCAAGGTGGCCTCCTACTTTGGAGAGGACAGCAAGTCCTCCAGCACAGAGACCTTCTTTGGCATTTTTTCAGAGTTCGTATCCAAGTTTGAGGTGAGCTATTACTCCACTGTTCTCTGTCAAGGTGTTGATAGATGAGCAAGGCTAAATTTGACTTGTTCCAGAAGGTGACAGTCATATTTTGGATATATTCAGCAGGCGTGTGACAGACTCAAACCTACTAAACAATGAGGCATTCAAACAGTGCTCTCACACAGACCGGCTGCCTGCAGCTATAAACTGATTAAGCTGCAAAGCGGCCCTGTTTATGGAATAAATGAATGTGCTCTAAATCTGAAAATAATGGGGTAAAATGAGTATAAATAAGAGGAGATTATGGTTTTTCTTTTGCAGAGAGCTCTCAGTGAGATCCAGACTCCGGAAAACCCCAGAAGCCCCAGACTGTCTTCCCCTTTGGCCTGGTAGAAGCAAGAAATGCGGGCAGATGTCGGGCCAAACCGAAAAGGCCGGCTGGCTCAGTTTTCACTCTGCTCTCCATAACCAAAGTGCCAAGATCACACACAGACACTCAAACCAACGGGAACAGAGACCACGTCATCTATAGCAAACACAATGGAAATGCGCTGTATCTGTATGTAGATAAACCACAAGTTAACGAGTGCCCCGTGTGCAGCAGTGCTATTACTTCAGGTGCTGGTAGAGCAGGACTATTCAGGTGTCCACAGATCAATAGGAACTCCACAGCACACACGCAATACTCCCGCCACTTAGCAACGTTATTTACATCTCTTTTTAATGCGCATTAATTGGTAAATTTGTAAAGATTGTTAGAAGGAAGCCTTTCAAGGCCGTTGATTGTGATGCTGCATTAAAGTGAGGTTTAAGCAACGACAACAACTGGTATGACTATTTACATGTTTATTATACGACTATATAAAGTTTATATTTTCTATCAGATCATATTTGAAAATTGTAAAGACGAAGCATAAATGTAGGCTGATGACAGTTATCTGGACTCAAGATGACTGACAGGTGTAGTTCAGTGTTAGTGTTTGATGGTGCGCTCACTGCCTCCCATACTGCAGGATATATTTTAAACATTCAGAAATAGTAGACGGTAGGAGTTTTTAAACAATTTATGTCCAAATTGTGAATCTAGAACATGAATTGTATGACTTGTAGTCATATTTATTTCCTTTACTGTGACATCTATGATGAAAATCCTTTTTCTTTTCTCTTCTGATAGAGGCGAGTTAACGTCACACACACCCAGCTCTGGTCCTAAAGTGTTGAGGATCTGATGTCTATGGAAGCAAAGCAAGGCCGTAAAGATTGTAGAAATTTACAAATTTAAGTTTTATTAATATTTTAATTTTTCTTCTTCTTGTTATTATTATTATTATTATAAAATGTGTTAAAATAACTCAAAATGTCAAAACTCATCTTGCAGTGATAAAATCAAATTTGTCATTTGAACAAACAAACAGATCTGAAGAGGATTCTTTGGCCTGCATCCTTTAAGGTTACATTGTTATGTCAGTCAAGTGTAAACACTCTACCATGACAGCTCGCAATCAATTTTTTGCCTTTGAATTGTTGCGTTGAAGACTCGGATGGAAATAAAACGGCAATAAGATGGAGTCTGACTGCTATCAGTTTGCGATTGAAGGGGGTCAAGCCGGTAATCGCATGAAATCTGTTGATGTCAAAATTCACATAAAACAAAAATTAACCACTTGTATTCCCAGTCCAGCCAGAAGCCCATAAATTCCTCCACCACTAGTGACGTAGTTGCTGCAGGTTGGCGATTTAACTGCAAATCAAATAGGTGCTAGGCAACCTTACAGGAAGATAAACAGAATACAACCAATTGGCAAACTGTTGAGTTGAATTCCCTACTGCAAAGAGAAACCACACAGATGAGTTGCGCACACTGGCGTAGACTGACTCAGAGTCAGTGTAACATGCAATCTGTCTGCGTTTATAAATTAGATGCAGACTGCAATTGTTTGGAGACATGTTGCCTCCCACCAGGCAACCGGTCTCCAAACAATTGCAGTCTCCTTGTGACTCCTCAGCAGCTGGTCACTGCAACTGAGTAAATGCAGCCCATTTGCACCCGAACTAAAGCCTGTGAACGTCCGCTCGTATTCATCCAGCATCACTGCTGTTCTCCCTGTGAGGACTCGGTGAAATCCACATTCATTTGCACATTTGTTTTGAGGGTTCTGAGTGACGTTTTGCAAACAATGCTGCACCTTTTACGGCCCGCCATCGGCACATCGTCAAATTCTGTAGTTTCAGAGCATGTGGGTGATTAGTGTCCTTTTTTGTTGTTGGCTGTACTCAAAGGTGAAAGCCAGCTTCGTTGTGAAGCGTGAGCTGTTTGCTTCTGGCAAACGGCTAATGGTTGTGCACTTTGTCGAGTCTTTCTAGTGTTCTGAATGCATCTCTGCTCCAACAAGTGGGCGGCCTCTGGATGAATGCGCGTCAACAGGGGGTGCGGGGAGGAAAAACACACTGTAAATGGACATTTCCTGCATTTCTGGTTGTCATGGTGATGTCATGACTCCTCTACAGTACAGTGTACCTGTAGCTGTGTTGTATTTCTGTTTATGAACTATTGAAATTGTAAATTCATTGTTTTTTGCTATGCACTGCTCATTTCTTTCTTTTTTTCTTTTTTTTAAAAATTGTATTCCCCTGTCCTCCAAGTCCCAGTTCACTTTCTTATCCAAGTGTGTCACCAGGAAATTACCGTTTTATTTATTCTTAATGCATAGCTTTAGTCAGGCTCACGAGGTGACTGTGACCTTGTAAAAATACACTCCTAGCTGCTACAGGTCTAGTAACGGTGTTTCTCGTCCCCGTCATTTGCATGTCGGTGCAGTTAATGTATAAAAGCTGTGCAGCTGGTAGCATTTACCCTCCCTGGATATTTAGGTTTAAATACACTTCTGTTAGTCTAGCTAGGTTAACTTATTGGTTCTCTTTTATAACTGTTTTATATGTTTTCATGAAAAGTTGCTAATGTTTTGTGATCATTTTACCTTTCTGTTTGCTTTCAGATGGAGGATATGTTTAAAATGTTTTAAATAAAAACAAATGCCTGAAAGTAACGCCGTTTGATTTATCTGTGCTTTCAGGTGATAGGTTTAGAGTGACCCACGTGTTGAACGCCCATTATTATCAGCTGATAGCAGATATATAAGTATCAACATGAATCAGTCCATGTGCAAATCTCTGCTGAATTCTAATCTGCAGTAAAAGGAAGAAAGCATATCAAGTATCATAAATCGACCTGCTGATATACAGCTGTTACTCTGGACGTGATAAAACACAGAGCGCCACCAGCAGCAGCACCTGACGTGACTGTGGAAACAGTACCCTCTCCACTCTTACTCCAGACTTTAGTCAATTTAAAATGTACTTTCATCTGAAAAGGGAACAACTTAGCGACAGTTTGGTTTTGTTAGCCCACGTAAAACACTTCATCTGGTTGGTCTTTGGTGGCTTGAGATTAGGGACGTGACAGCAGCATGACGGAGGCTCTTGGTGCACTTACACCAGCTCTAATCCACTCCTCGTGAAGGTCTCCCAAGTTCTTGAATCGACTTTTTCCAACAATCCTCTCAGGGCTGCAGTCATCCCTGTTGCTTGTGCACCCTTTCCCCTTCCAGTCATCTTTCCATTAATATCCTCTGTGGCAGCACTCTGAAGGGCCAGGCTTCTGTGGCTTACCCTCCTCGTGGAAAGCGTGGATGGTCGTCATGTGAACAGCTCAGTCTACAGTCAACTGAAATATTTTAATGACCCAAATAATCTTATTTCAGTTTAACCTGATTGTTTTAGCATAATTGCATATAGCCCTTCAGTGGCAACAGGAACAAATGTTTATAGGTAACATTTTGTTAATGCAATTTCAAAAAAAAAAAAAGCTTTTTAATCAGTGACATTAGCAATTTGTCACCCTTTTTAAAATCATATTACAGGAATATTTTAACCCTCATTCTTTAAGGCTGTTACAGGACAAGAGTCGAGGCACAAGACAATCAACCTGGAGCAGATTTAAATAGTTTCTTCATATACTTTATTTTCTTTGGAAAGGAAAGCATTCATATTACATGTTTTTTCCCCCCATATTTAAGCTCACCAGACAGCATACATATAAAACTATGGAACTTAAAAATGCAGCATCATTATCATCATTTCTAGTTTAATGGCATTTGTTTGTTCTCTCAACGCACAAGGATAAGGCAGCAAGGTACAAGAGTGCACAGAGAGAGAAAGGAGGGGATCATAATGCTTTGATTGTCTCTGAAAAACAACTCAACTTCTTTTCAGGGCAACTCCAGCATCCAAGACCTTCTCACCTGGTACCATGTTGGGTCAGCTCTCTAAGAACCAAAATCTGCATTTATCAGAGGCCAAAAAAATAATAATAACAATAAAGCAAAGTTTACACAGAAAATACAACAAAGCCATTTAAAATAAAAAAAAAATCCAAAAACAACAGACCGGGCAAAAATCTAACACCACATCACTACTGAGATATCACAGCACCGTGTTCACTCAGCTCAGTGGGAAAGACAGAGAGAGAGGGGAAAAAACCCAAGCCCTCTATAACCGAGTTCACTAGAAAACCACTCAATGAGTCTGGCCTGCGCTCAAGTGCAAAATCAGCTCTTTATGCATCTTTCTGCTCAGGGTGATGTTTCACTACATTCGCTCACGCTCAGCCCCGCTGTGTGTAATGCCCTGGCGAACGCCGGAGAGCACACTAAGATAGACTGGAGAAACAGAAAGGCAAAAAATACTGACTGCATTCAGGCTGGGAGGGTCAGGTCGACCCCTGCTACGTCTGCTTAGAAAACCCAAAATATATTTAAATACACAACTTCTGCAGAACAATGCAGACGCGCACAGTTTCTTATCGGACACGGCCTGAAATATACCCGCTACCGACACAGCTTCTTAGAAATACTGTGGTACTAGAAGGGAATACCCCCCCTCCATACAGTAAATGCGTATTTCATAGTTCTGGGAGGAACCAATAAGGCATGGTGCATATTTAAAGACTGCATTAAAGATGTCAAGCCACTAGGGAATGTATTTTTGTTTTAAATTGGTAAATAAATACAGGCAGGAGGAAAAAGAAATAAAAGTATAAAGGGGGAGAAAAGGGAAAGTTAAGTGTTGAGACGACTGGAAACCTGCAGTCACAGCTACACTTCAACTGTTTTGGTTTCTATTCCATCCACCTTTTAAAAATACAACTTATTTATTTCTTGATCTAAGGCCATGTTCAACACTGAAAAATACTCACACACAGAAAACCCCCACCTCACACCAAATACAACTGAGTCCTATCAGTCCGTAGTTTGGCAGCTGCCCCACATTACCCCACCGTGTTCTTTTATATTGCCGTAACACCGTCTCTAACAGCAGTGCTGATCCAACATCTGCCCTTCGTTTCTGCTAAGCTCTTCTTTGACGATTGTCTGGAGCTTGATCTGCAGGGAGTGCGGTGTAAAGACAGAGGGGCCGGTACATGTCGCAGGGTGAAGGCTTTGTATCACGAGTCTCCCTGCAAAAATCACATCTGGCAACATCATGGAGGTCGAAAAGACTGTCGGGAAGCGAGTGCCGATGACAGCTGAGACACACGAACTGCACTAAACAACAGTAGAAACAGTGGAAAACACCAATTGCATGTGGACTATAAACCAAAAATTTGGCATTTACATGACTATCACTCCTAGATTTCCTAGTACACTGTTTCACACGTATGAATTAAATTAAAAACAGAATGAAGCGAAGGAGCTGGGGGTTGCAAAGCGGCTTGCGTGTGAGATCCTTTAGCTGATGTGAGCTGGGATCAGCTCAGTTCTGTTAATTTATAGTGATGTTTTACCCCTTTTAGCTTAAAGATGTGTTATATAATCAATAACTATACTGACTGTAAGCTGTACTTATGGCATTTATAAAAGTGAAGACAACCAGTAGTAACGCTCTAAGACACACTGCCACTCATCTAGCTTACCCCCTATAATAATGTGATGTTAAAATGTGTGTGTAGTAGTGGGTAAAAATACTAATAGAGCTCGCATATAATAAACTAGCATGTCAAAGATTAATCATGTGACTGGAGAAATGTTTTATGTATTTTGCTGACAGGAAGCTGTTTGACCTCCATGATGGCCACCATTAGTTTGTTGTCCTTCATGACCAGGCACAGTTGGAGAGGTTCATCTTTTATACGAGGGCTGCAGATATGGGCAGGCGCCTCCTTATAGGACAGTGCTCTCGCTCTCCAGGTCACAGTCTTTAGGAAGAGGCGGCGAGGAGGAGGAGGAGGAGGAGGAGAAGGCGGTGGCAGTCGGCAGCTGCTGGTCTACTGCCGTGAGGTCAGGGACCAAAGCTCGACTCAAACCTTTGAAAGGAATCACCGGATCTACAAAGCGGGACACATCATGGAAGACAGATTAGTTGCGGTGAGGAAACACGTAAGCTTAGTCACAATAGCAAATAATCTTTAGATAAAAGGAGATGTGTGTGGTAACAGCTGAAGCAGATAATTCCACTTACTGTTTATGTTAGCAAGGGACTGCAAATGGGTTTCCCATGCATGTAGGAATTCATATAAAACGCTACATAAACATCCCAAAAAGATAAATGCCCACATGACAAACAGCAGCCATAATGGCAAACACGTGCCCGACGTATGAAAACACTTAAAGCTGCTGCAGAGCAGTCAAACTGTGTCACATTTTCCGCAGATTAAAACTAAACTGGAGCAGAGGTTTGGCAAGTGAGGAGTTCTCCAGCCAGCAGGTGGCGCTGTGCAACAGAGACTGACAAGCAGCAGTGCAACAAACCAGTGAAAGCAGAGAGAAAATGTAAAGTCCGGAAAGATGTTTCTGTTTAATTTTAGCTGGAAAACTCATTTGCATTTGAATGCAATTATTAAAACTAGGGCATTACACTGTTTTGGGGGTGGGTGGAGGGGTGGACATGATTCTGAATACTGGAAACACAAACATGCATGTTAGAGGTGCACATGAGTTAAAAAAATACAAAAGCTTAAAAACTCCACAACACGGATCACTTCATATTTCTGAAAATCTGAAGTTTCCCGGACAGTGAAGGGTTTGAAAGCCTCGCTAAGAGCTGATCAGAGTTTCAAACCCCTTTGTTTGTGATTACACAGTGACAGCCGATGAAAATGACTCGTGAGCAATGACAGCTCTGATGCCAGACTGCCGTATTACCTGTAGTGAGACATTCACTTCTAGAAACATGTTTTTGAGAAGCAGTGGAAGATAAAGTGAACAGTTTAATCGAGTCCATCAGTGTGAAGCTCTCAGGTGTCTTTCCGTGTTAATGGAAAAAACACAACATTTTTAAAGTTAGTGAACAAACATAAGCCAAAAAATTCGGTGGAAAGATTTTAATGATTCGTGTTTCACCTTCAGGTATTTCTTTATATAATGGAGTAGCTAGCAAAGTCTGTATGGTACAGAAGAAGAGGACATTAATCCAATCCAACCTGTGGGAGGTGCTTAGAAAACATGGGGTGAAATGTGTCTCAATGACTCGAATGAATGGCCCACTATAAGTGGGTAAAGATCAGTGAGGCTATATTCCCTCTATACTTTGCAACTCAACTGATGAATTGAAGTTTGAGTGTTTAAAAACACAGCATTTTCTTCTTTTCTTTTTTTAAAGATCTCAAGAGGAACAAATATTATCTGCAGATTTCTTCCTCATCATTCGACTGGAAGCAGCAAGTGCAACCGTATCAAATATCTGCTTTTCACATCAGAAGTGGGTTTCTCACTAAAATCCATCACACATCATGGGACAGTCGTGCATCAAAGTTTAAAAAAAAAAAAGGATGTGAAAGAGCCGGCAGGCTGTGATGATGATATGTATTTAAAAGGAAAAAAAAAAGTGCTACTGCAAGTGTCAATTATCAACAAACCTCACAAGTGTGTCTTTAACCTGCAGAGGTATTACAGTGAAGAGTGTTAGAATTACAGTACATTAGTATTAGGTTAGTAATGACACTGTTACACACACTTCACATAAGAAACGGTACCCACCCATCATCTTGGTGCAGATCCCGTTGGTCTCATTGGTCACTGTGGTGGGTTGGGGCGGCGGGGGGATGTTGGGTCTGTTCCGTGGTTTGGGGACAGGCCGCGGCCGGGGAAGCGAGCCCGACTGGTAGGGAGATGGAGATGGGGATGGAGGGGTAACTGCATCCTGGCTGTTAGTGCAGGGTGGAGGGGTGTCTGGAGGGGTTGGGGTTCCCGGGGGTGAGGGGTCGGCGCTGTGCTGGTCTCCGCTGGGCTGGCCGAGGGATGTGGGCTGCACAGAGGGATTGGCCTGCGTCGGAGGTTCTGGGGGTGGATGGCTCGGCGCCTGGATCGGGGGCTGGTTACTCGAATGGCGCCGATGTGTGGCACTTGGATGTGAGGTGGGGGAGGTTACAGAGGTGGACGAGTTGCTAGACAGGGGTCTGGGGGTGGAACTGAAAGTCTGGGAGGAGACAGAGGATGAGGAGTGGTTTACAGAATTACAGGGCTGACTGGGTGGAGGGTTTGTGGGTTTGGGAGGAGCAGGAGCCTGCTTCTTGGTACCTGGAAGCAAAAGGTAAACTGCCATTATTGGTGGGAAACATAAATAAAAGTCCAAAAGTATACATACGATATCCATCTGTATAAGAAAATCTAGGCCCCAGTCCCACAGGCCTAGGCACCTTCTGCCAACCACAGGTCACGAGGGAAAGACGTGCATTCCCTGATCAATTGTGAGTAGCTGCTGGAACCTGAAGTGACCATTAGAGGAACTGTATTTTTTTGGGACTTGGGTACTGGCTTAATTTTTCACTAGCCATCAATCTCATACCATCTCCAAGAGCCATGCAAACAGTGATGGTCCCACCCTAAAGTCTGTTTGCATGGGTCTGGCTATTCAGAGGGAGGAATTATGGGAATTCAACCCATGCAGAAGCTGTACTGATGTCCTAAACATATTTAGATCTTTATTTAATTAGTATTTCTAAGCAATGAATGACTGACTTATTGCACCACTTTAGGGTGTAGATTCTTACCTCTGCGCATCATATGTGGACTGGGCCCCATGGATCCAGCCGCAGGGGTTCCAGTGCCCAGCTGGCCAGCAGCCTGGCTGCCTCCTCCAGAGCCATTCCTCTGGAGCGCAGGGGTTGGGGTGGATGTAGAGTCACGTAGCTTTGGGCTGCTTAAGAGAAAGAACACACACACACCAAAAAAAAAGAAAAAAAAGAAGAAGCTTTAAACCATCAAGTTGGCCGAAACTGAGTAGCACATATGCAACAGCATCCAGCCTTGAATGTTTTTAAGAGCTATTAAAGTAGAATCAGATTTATTTTAGTAGTAGCAAACCCCTCTCATGTGCTGCATAGTATGTGCCACAAATATAATCTGGGAGGCTCATCTAAATTTGCTTTCCCAGTGGAGTCTGTAGAGCCAAAAAAGCTGAGCTGAATAGTGTCATCTGTCTGAAAATGAATGTTGTCTTTTCAGCAACTAAATCAAAGACACTCGTTCAGTCTTTGCATAACAGGCGCCAATGTCCAGGCTTTTCAAAGCAGTTTGAGCCAGTTAGTGTGAGTTTCCTGCTGATTCTAGTGATTTGGGGAGGAAAGCAGAGGGATGGGAAGTCAAGAGGCCCTGAGAGCGACTGTTAGTGGAATGACAGAGGCCATTGTTGTGCCATTTCAGTGGGCTGATTTTAGAGTCGTCTGCATAGCTGCAACTGGTGGTGGCGTAAGAAAACTTGTGGTTTTGTTAGAGAAACCACCAGCTGAACTAAGGTGACCAAGAGAAGAGCTGATGTCTATGAGGTGCCAGTGAGCCATGCATTAATAAACCTCTCCACTTTATGCAACTAATCAGATTGACGTTGTGCGTTTACCGACAATTCACTAATGTCTTCCTGCAGTTCGAACCCTGAAAACATAAAAGCATGCATGTGTGCTTGTAAGGCATGCTACGTTTTTGCCACCAGCAGCAGAGATGCAGGGAAACACCTCTTACCTGAGCTCCTCTGTGTGCTGGGCTAGAAGCTGCTGAGCAGCTGCAAGAGCAGCAAGACCCTGTGCCAAACTTTGCTGGAAAGGATCAGACCCTGAACCCCCAGGTGAAGCTTGTGACTGGGGCTCAGCCGAGGCCTGGGGAACCTGCCCAGCCCCGTGTCCCTGTCCCTGAGCCTCCACGGGGGGTAAAGGAGGCTGGAAAGCAGGTGAAGTGTGCTGCTTTCTACCTAAAGTGTTACTGCCTCTACGAAGGGTGTGGTCCGAGTGCTTGTTAGTGGTACTACACAGGGATAGCAGGGAGACGGTGAAGGAGAGAAACAAAAACCACCAAAAGAGATTCATGATTAGGGCAGAATCACCACAGCATAACGAGAAAAGTGACCGGATTATTTACACCAACATTATCTAGAAGCATAAGAAAGCAGCTGGATTAAAAGGCACAAATGAATCAGAGTGATCAGCGAGCAACTTCTGGAGGATTACTTGTCTTTGCGTCCTGTGTCGTTCTCTGGTCCCACCATGCTGCCAGGTCTCTTCCTTTCAATGGTGCCGGAGTCATAATCTAAGTGATTGTTGTGGTTGGATGCAGGTGTGGGCATCACAAACATGCCAGAAACATTGAACTCCACGTCTATAAAAACACAGTTAAGAAAAACAGGTTAAACTGTATAAAGAAAGAGTGCAGGTGGGTGTTATAGCGCCCTCTTTTGGTTAAAAAAAAAAACAGCAAACGAACAATTTAACGTAAATTTAACGTTATTCACTGTAATGCACAGAATGTTCAATCAATCCATGTTTGCATTCTTTACTTTACGCTAGCTTGTGACCTGTGATAGAGGGAGAACCTAACTGAACAAGACCATGGAGGTCTCGGGTCGTTATCCAAGCTTGTTAGACTGAAACACAGAAAACACTCATTTTTATGTGTAAGAAGAAGCAGATGTTGCCAGATGACAGATGTTTACTTTGTTTATTCTGACACAAACATTAGCCTATTATTCAGTTTACATTAGGCTGGAATGCTCCAAAAACCTCTCATAAGCTGCTCAAAAAGACAATTCAAATTTAACTGAACGAAATTAAGAATCAAAGATTTGCCTGAAAGTGTTTGTCTACAGACTGTGAAAGGAGTTTCCACAAACAGAGTCAGCAATTTACCAAAGTCCTTATTATTGTGAGGTGATAGCTCCCACTGTCTCATCATCCCTCTCTGTATGTGCACCAGAGATGCTCAATTATGGCAACACTAGTAATATATCATCTCTGCCTAAGATACAGGCCCTCAACAGAGACTATAAGAGAGGCTTTAACTAACCTGCCTGTGCAACCCAGACAAATATGCAGCTGCCTCAGAACTTTACATACATCCAACATCAGTATGGATGTCATGGTATTTCTGGCTTTTCATGATTTTGTTAAACAGTTTTTTTCCAGGATGCAATGAATGCACACCATCCATCCTTAATGACTTTAAAAAACAAGAATTGGATGAACAAGTCTTTGGGATTTTCTGGAATCCACCAAAAGCACCTGGTCGAGGTGTGACTCTCTAAGATATTAGTGGGGGCGTGTGTGTTTATTTAACCCAGCATGTAAACTACTGACTCTGTTACATATTAACAGTAAGAGGGAGTTTTACTTTCATTTAGTTCTTCAGTTCACTGGATTTGGTGAGTGTTTAAAGCAACTTGTATGTATAAGACATCTTCCAGCCAGCCTCTAAAGTACGAAAACTGTTTGACCTTGGTCATCTTATCTCAGTCCCCTTTCACTCCTGATTATCGGCCTTGCAAGGCAATCAATATCAGCTGCCTTCCCCATGACTGCCTTATATACTGATAGGACTAATGGCTTCAAAGAAGGTAAATAAGGTCAGACTGAAAATAAGCAGCTATAGAGGAAACCCAAGACCTACCCTCAGGAAAGAACCAGTCAGCATGTTGGATAATGGGCTCAACAATGGCCACCACGTGCACAGAGGTAGCTGCAGCCATCTCAGCCAGACTCCTGGGTGTGCATACATAGATGTGCAAAAATTAGATGCTTTCTGACATAATGAGGGATGAACTGAAATAAGCTTAAATAACAGACTATCGTTTCTACGTTTTCTTCACCACCCTAGACTAGGCTCTGACCTCCCAGACACTGTTACATCTCCCTTGTTTTAAACATGACTGACAAGTAAGCTGCAACAGATTATTCTGTCTTGCCCGCTCACCCTTCAGTCTTGGCCCAGAGCAAATTGGGTCCCAGGACAATGGAAATGTTGCTA
This sequence comes from Diplotaxodon limnothrissa, assembly GCF_057381915.1. Lineage (NCBI taxonomy): Eukaryota > Metazoa > Chordata > Actinopteri > Cichliformes > Cichlidae > Diplotaxodon > Diplotaxodon limnothrissa. The sequence continues at coordinate 11,744,333 of NC_140603.1, read as the reverse complement.
GGGGTCATTTTGTTCTGCTCGCTCTCCTGAGCCAGTTTGGCTAAAAACTTCACCAGATACCTAAAAGAAAACACGGAGGGCAGAGAGCTGAGAATAGTCTTGCGTGACAGACAAAAGCAAAATCAGTCCCTATGTAGGTTTCAGCGACTGACCTCAGGTTGTTTTTGTTGTTCTTTGGTAGTTTATCACATACAACCCAGAGCGCCTGGAGCCGTTTGTCTGGGTCTGACACACTAGAATGATAGAAGAAAGTAGATAAATAACAGCACAGCTCATTATTTATGGAAGACATAAGAAGCCAAAAATATACATAAAAATATGTATTTCAAATCCACCAAAATAAAGCATTAAAATTTAATTATTTATAGGTTTCACATGGCAAATTTAAAATTGTTTATATAAACTACCCTGCTTTTATTTTAATCAAATTCATTTGAGAGTTTTTGTCATCATTCTCACTTCTCACATTATACAGGAAACTTAAAGAAGCATATTAAAAACCTTTGATTACATGTTTATTTATCAACTTTTGAAGTTTCCGTCCTTTATAATTGCTGGTGTAATCTCCAGATGGCAAGTAAAACTTGAATCTGTCATGTGCTGTGCAAAGATAGATTGAGCAGGACTATTTAGAGCCTTGCCTGGATGCCTGGATCCATTCATCATAAAGCTGGAAGGTCATTAGAGGTTCAGGGAGTTCCCTCAGGTAGGACTTTAGTGCTCCTGTAACCACACATGTGCACAATAGTTTTATTTAAAAACACTATTACAGGCAAAAATGTAGATGAAATAAAATCGAGCCGCTACGCCATTTATCAGTTAGAATCGTGAAGAGTGAAATTGAACTATCCCTGAGTTTGTCACTGAAATATGAAGAAGAAAAGACAAAGTTTGAAAGAAACATTAATTATAATAAACAGCAAATATTTGCTTGCTTTTTAGATTTTGGTCCAAATTTTACACTAAGAGATACAACAGCTGAAGAACGGTGCCGGTTTGGAACGTACCAGCGACAGCGTGGGGGTCAGAGTAGAACTCCTCCAGCTGTGAAGTGGAACAGTCGAGCGCCGCCTTTAGCTTCTTTAACTTGGATGCCCCTGCTGCAATTCTGAATAGACCCTGACACACACACACACACACACACACACACACACACACACACACAGTTACAGACGGACTCTGTATCCACTACGTATACTCCCTCTGCCAGCTGCACACAATGAAACCTTAAAGCAGGCAAACAAACACACCCACCAGTCACAGCATAGCGAGCTATTTACTTTACACATAAACAAAGGCTGTCTTCACACCATAATGACACAGACTGGGCTCACAGAGGAATGAATCAGGAAACAAATAATGTGCTTTGGAGTTAACACTTGCCCTCTTTCCTCCCTCCCTTTTTACACAATCACAGGGGAAACAAAACCTTCTGATTTATGGACAGGAGACGACCACGTCCCAGCACATTGTATTCTAAATTTGTATCAGGGTGGAGAGACGTAAACATTTCATGTCTATTCGCGTTCATCATAACATGGCGACCATTTCTCTGGAACAGCGTTACGGAAAATCATTTGCAATTTGCCCATCTCCTTAGATGTTCGTGTAAACAAACAATTAAAAGCTTAGTTTCAATTTTCTCAATGACCAGTCGAGCCGTTTATGCCACTTCTAATTAAAATGCCAGCATTACTTTTAGTTCACTGGTTAAAACGAGTAATAAAGTAAAAGCCAATAAGCTCATCAAACTAGATAAGAATTGATTTCTAAAACGAGCATCGACAACCTATCAAAAGCATTAAAAAGAGGCTGTACTAAAACCTCTTATAGAAATCAAACTTTGGCGGGAGCACACTGAGTAAATGCAGAACAACATGGAAGTCTGTGCTTTCTTAAAGCGATATGTCATCCCTGATAGGTTCCAGTCTGATAAAGAGCACAGAAACTGCCCTCACCATAGTAAGTGTTCACTGCGGTATGATGCTAATAAGATTGCTGTTCTTATTTATTTGGCTTAAGTGCAGCTGTTGACAAGACCGATCCCAAAATCCTCGCTCACTCTCTGGAGCAGTGCGTCTACGTTTTTCCAATAACGTTCTTGAGTGGTTTAGATCACATATCAGCACCTTTGGAGATCAGCTGTCAAACAGTCGTAACACTTCCTGTGGTTCTGCACGGGCAGTTGTCTCGATCAGTTACTGTTCTCATTATGCATGCTGCCACTTGGCAACCCTATGAGACAGCAAAGCACTAATCACCGTAGTTATGCAGCTGATACATGCTACATGCTAGATGACAACTCCCTTATTGCACTATTTCCAACTGATATTAACAAACGGACGAGCACATTTTAAACAAGCAAAACAGCAACAAGACAAAAATGGAAATTCTTCTAAAGCTGCTTTGGGCTGCTCCCTTATACACTGTTCAACTGCCCCTTAAGGCAAATATCTAATCATAAGTCAGCAAATGAATTAATTTATGTGCATAGACATGATTAAGATGACCCGCTGAAGGTCAAATGAAGCATCAAGGCAGTTTAAGTGGCAGATGGGCTGGTCTGAGTATTTCACAAACTGCTGATCTGCTGGCATTTTCCACCACAGTGCCACAAGTCGAATGACACAACCATGCTAACAGAGAAGCAACAGTAACTCAAATAACCACTCATTACAACCACTCCATGCAGAAGAGCATCTCTGAACCTTGAACCCGATGAGCTACAGCTGCAGAAAGCCACACTCGGCACCACCCCTGTCAGCTAAGAACAGGACACAGAGGCTACATTTCATAAGAGAAAAACATGGCCTGGTCCAATGAGTCTTGTTTTCTATTGCAACATTTGGATGGTGAATCGGATGTAAAAAACATTGTTTCAGGATGGTGGTGTAATGTTTGAGGGATATTTTTGGGCCACTTAGTACAGCTGAACATTGTTTAAATGCCACAGCTTGAGTATTGTTGCTGACCTTCCTTTATGAACACGGTGTACCCATTTTCTGTTAGCTGCTTCCAGCAGGATAATGCTCCACGCCACAAAGTTCAAATCATGTCAAACTGGTTTCTTGAACGTGACAATGACTTCACTGTACTCAAATAACCCCCACAGTCACCAGATCGCAATCTAATGGAGCACGTTTGGGATGTTGTTTAATGGGAGATTCATATCATGGATGCACAGCCAAGAAATCTGCAGCAACTATGTGATGCTATCATGTCAATATGAACCAAAATCTTTGAGGAAGGTTGCGAGCACCTTACTGAATCTCGGCCATAAAGCAACCACTTACTAATAAGGTTTAACTGAAAGGATCTGGTGACCGTATATCTTACTTCGATGATCCAAAGCACTTAAATTTCAATCAGTATCTCGTCTTCACTCCCTGCCACAATCTATAACTTCCATACCTCTTCCTTCATGCCCGTCTCTAGAAGCATCATGACACAAGCCTCTATTGGCAGGGCGATCTCCCTCCCACTCCTTTTCAGGTGTTCATCCAAACCAGTGCCAAACGCCGGCTTTTCCGTCCATGAATCTGAATGTAAAGAGAGTTAATAATAAATAGAGAGGAGAAGAAAGGAGCAAAGAGTGGAATTAGAAACACATGAAAGACCAGATTATTATAATTGTAAAATACATATAAGTGTGAGTAAGGCCTGTTACTGGTTTGGATGGTAGATATCTGGGTCAAAAACTTCCCTTTGGGCCATTTTGTTAAAAAAAAACAAAACAAAACAAAAAAAAACTCCCCCTACAAGGTGTCGCCAAATAATAACCACAGGCTCTCAGCCAACAGAAGTGACTGTTCTGTAATCTTTATGTGTTTATGAGCGAGTGTGAGCACGTGAGCTTAAAGGCAAGTAAGGAGGGAGGGCCGGGGAAAGAATTTTGGGGTGGTGTGGGGCGCTCCAAAACCAGGTGGGTGTGTGTGGAGCTCATGAGTCATTGCCACATGCTGGGAGACCAGGCTAGTCTGTGTAAGACCACGTGTGTTTAATGCAGAAAAAACAAACTCCTTGAACAAGACACAGCTAAAGAGTGCACGTAAGATGAAAACAAACTGAGAGGAGACATCACAATCCTAAAATTCTCAGAGTCGAGGACTGTTGTTTAATGTCAGGACCCCTTTAAAGGTATAGTCAGTCATTTTTAGAGTTTATTTAATAGAAAAGAAAAATACCGTACTCATAAATATGATTATTTATTACATTTTCCAAAAAACTGAACTTAGAATTAACCCATTAAATATACAAAGGAGCGGGCACAGACTGGTGGAAGCCCCGCCATCTTCAACAACAACAGCTAAGTGAGCGTTCCTGACTCATCACACTGCATTGGATACCTTTTTCAAAGTTTTGCAGTCTCCTCCTCTCCCCGTGAATAGACGAGGATGAGCAGCTGAGGTAAACAGCGCACTGACCGCCTACACACTACAGATGAACGGCAGCCAGAGTTGTTTGTCCTAAAACGGCCACCGTAGCTAGAGGCATGGAGTTAATATGCAAAATACTCCAAAATATTTAATTAACACATATCCATTTTCATTTTATTCCTGATTTATTGCTAAGTGTTGATAATATTCAACTATGTTATAATAAATAGTAATAGAAACAGGGCCAAGTGATTGTCCTAGAGCAGCCAGCGTCGTTAAGATTATGCACTCGAATCTGACAAGGTAAGAAGACAGAATTCAGTTGACTGCAATCTGTAATCTATTGACCATCTAGTGGTGATATTTTACACGCTGTACCTTTAACAATGTCAAAACGTGGGGAAGAAAAAGAGATTGGCGGGATGTAACTGAAAGCAGCGGTTTTGGATTTCTAGAGTCAGCTGAGAATGAAAACTTGATTCTCCTCATTGCAAGTCAGGACACATATGAGTGAATTTCCATGTAAAGTAGATATTTAAAAGGGGGAGCCAAAAAAACGGGTAAAACAGAGGTTGCTGCTGGGAAGGAGGTACAGGAGGTTCCTCCAAGAAATAAGCAAAAGGGTCACGTCACATGTTATGCATGGGAAAGTGACTTTTATTTTCCCCATAACAACGTTGCACTATTTTGTGCTAAACAGGTGTGTGTGCTTAAAGCATGTTTGCATATCTTATACCTTGCTGAGCCTGGATGGTTGGCAAGACAGTCTCCAGAACAGTGAGAGACTTTCTGTGGTAATCTGCCTGAGCTTCTAAGAGCTACAGAAACAGAGAGACACACACAGCAGAATAATAAGAGCAGTAAAGTACATGACAGCAAAGTAAATACAAACAGCTTGCCAAGCATCCGCCCCACAGCTACTCTGCAGCTGTGAATGTTCCCACGGAAAGTCATGCAACAACAGCGCTGGCTTGTTGACACAGTGAACTCACCGTTACGAAATAGTGGGCATAGTCGCCTTCTTTTGAGAAAAAACTGTACATGTCGGCAGCAAGCTGATCCTGTTGTAGAAGAAACAAAAAGGCATGATGTTAGATATATAAAGATGATGTTAAGTTATCATTTATAAGGGAAAACAGGGGAATTAGTGAGGCTATTAAAGAGGATCATATCTACTAATGTCATCCCTCGAATGGAAAAGTGCTTCAGGTGGCACAAGTTCAGGTGTCAGTGGCCGGTTAAGCTTCGCACGACTCATAAATCCTAAGTTTTACAGAAAGTTCTGTACTTCCTGGACAGAAACACACGTCATGGAGTCATGACACTAAAGTCACCAGTGACTCAGTTCAGTAGATTCACACAAACACACAGAGAGCTGACAGGACAGAGTCAGTTTGCATGCGTCAGCAAACCGGCCATTCCAAGGGTCTTGGAATGTCCAGTTGTTGCTCTAATGAGTTTACTCCCAGGCCTATTTCCAGTTTCTTTTACTCAGATCACTTTAACTCTGCTATGTGATTGCTTTTAAGCCTAAGTAGTCTTAAACACAACAAGTAGCCATGAATAAAGTAGTCTACATTTAATGGCATCAGTTGAGTTACATTATCAATCAGGTCATGACCTTGCAAGTGGCATTTCTTCGATACGGTCCTGATTTGATGATTTGACATGACTGGTAGTTTGCCTTGATATAGACTTGCAGAAATGAATCAGTATGTTTGCACATAAAGATTACCTTGCAAAGCTCCACTTTGTTCATGGCCTCATCCACCTCTTCCTTGAGTAAGTCAGCCTTGGCCGTCAGTGCTTGAGTGTTTGTTCCTGAGATTATTGACTTGGTTGCCTGCAACCATCTGAATACGGAAAGAAAAGAGGAAAAAGCAGGAAATGCAGACGGCAATCTGAAATGTGGGCACTGTAAAAAAGTTAATGCCTGTGAATAAATGTGATTTATGCTACTGTGTTAGCAGTTCCAGGTATTTTAGAATGCATCGCCTAACAAGCAGAAAGACATTCAGACACACCTTGCTCTGGCAGAATCATAGTCCAACACCAGTTTGGCCAGCTGTTTCCTCTGCTTCAGGATGTTAGGGATTTCCACCTAAATGAATGGTTAAAACACACCAAGCTTAAGAAAATATACCTCTGAAGAAGACCTGCAAGGCACTGCCACTGATTTTCCTGCATGACTATTGGAGGTTTAATAAAATATGGTAATTGTTAAATGGACTGGTTCTTATATAGCACTATTGTACTCTAGTTACTAACTCAGAACAGCTTTAAAAAACGTCTCATTCACTCATCCACACAAGCACTTTTTCTATGCCTAAGTGCTTACTATCCAACATTCACACTCTAGTGAATTGATCAGGAGCAACTCGGGGTTCAGTATCTAGGACAAGGATACTTTGGCTAGTGTTATGAGGGCTGGGATGTTTCGAAAAACACAGGACAATCACCATAATGGGTCACTGCTCTAGCAACTAGCTGCTTTTTACTAAAAAGCTTTCGTTCATTTGGAGTTGGGCAGCACAAAGCAAGAGAAAATTAATCATATAAAGTATAAATGACACCAGTTAAAGTGGAGAAATGGGTGCAGCTGATATTTTAGCCATTCAAAAAGCAGTTCCTTTATATTAAGTTAATATTAATGCGTAGGGTTTCTGACCTCGGCTAACTGGCTAAGTGGATCCAGAACGTCCTTCTCTATCTGCAGCTCATGTTGCATCAGCTCTGATGCCAGACGATTCTCTGCATCTCCGCACACCTCCATCATTTTCCTATTGACAAGCACATGAAGAGAGAGCGAGACAGGCCTGTTAAAATCAAGCAAAGTCACACATATAATAATAATAATAATAATAATAATAATAATAATAATAATGGATACTTTATTGATCCCCATGGGGAAATTACTTGTTTTTCTCTGCATTTGACCCATTCACTCTGTGAAGCAGTGGGCAGCCCACTAAGCAGGCGCCCGGGGAGCAGTGTGTAGGGACGGTACCTTGCTCAGGGGTACCTCAGGGTAGCCGTTAAGTGGATTCGAACCGCCGACCTTCCGATCATGGGGCGACCACTTTACCTACTGAGCTATCCCTGCCTCATTAACATATCCGCACTAACAGATGTGGATGTTAGGTCTTCTGTAACCAGTGTAATCACACGTGTTCTTTGCAAAATGGAATTTACATAACAACACAGAAGGACCACAGTCTGCGTAACCAGGCCTTCATCTGTCCACAGCCAACAGCTGAGAACAAAACCAGGTCACTGATGTCATCATTTGTAGCCGCTCAAAGCCAGGAGCACAAAGTGACCTAGTGACACTTTATCTACGAGTGAATCAGTTTTGAGCTGCAGTTTTCCCAGATATGAAACCTATAAGCCTTGACACGAGAAACAGCGAGTTCCAGATATCAATAAAACTGTTGGCATGATTGAATCACATGTGCAAGCAGACTCTCATACTTCCCCTTCCTTATTCTTTCCAGACAGACTCATAGCTGCAGTGTAGATTTGTAGACATCTACTTTCTAGATCCTCAACTACTCTGCGTATGAGCGCCAGAATAGCTGATCTGATTCTTCTGTAAGGGAACTGCTGAAAGCCCCTGACAGACAAACAGAACCGGGAAGGCCGCTTACCCTGAATGTGAGACCTTGCATTTCACACTCTCTGGGGTGCTTCTGCTCTATATCGGCAACCGTTGCCCAGACAAGGCAATTAGATTTCTGGTGTGTCAATCAATCACACACTCACCCTATTAAGGAGTCTTCTCCCAACTGGCTTCCACCTTCAGTCATTGCCTGGGACAGTGCCGTAAGGGGAAGCTTTTTCTGTTGTGTGTTTAGTGGAGGAAAAAATGCAAACAGTGATTAGATGCGGGTGCACAAACACATGAACTTATGCATACAAGGTCAAGCCAATGGAAAACTGGTTTAGGACTTTCCATTGAACATATCAAGCGTAAATTCAGAAAGAGGAAGCGAGCTTTTTGAGCAGAAGAGGGAAAAAAATAGACCATGAATACAATTTAAGACGAAAACTAAGGAAGTGACACTTCTGCTAAATGACAGCTTATTTTTACAGTTATATGATTTACATCAGCGAATAAACACTGATGTGTGTGCAGCATCCTGTTTTTAATCGAGAGAATCCCCAAAGCCGAGTGTGTCATGCATAGTGAATGAAGATGACAGATGCTGGAAATGGGAAATGGAGCAAGTGGTGCTGAGGATTGGAGAAGTGGAATAAGTGCTTTTACCTGACCATTTCCTGTATAGAGGCGTGGTACAGACTGAGGTGGATATTTTGGGTGGTGTAGGGTAGAAAAACAAAACAAAAGAGAAATTATAGATTGTGCTTCCTACTGTGGACACATTCAAGGAAAAAATATATATAAATAAAAAAGAACCCGACGTGTGTGGGAGGAACAGCTAAATCCTGCAACAGCTGCTTGATTTGCTTTAACAGGTTTTATAGCCACAAGCTTGATGGCTTACATGTCTCTTCTCTGCCTCTGCACCGATGTGTCCCTGTAGACACGACACCATCTTTTTGTGTGTGTTGTGGGACACCACGCGTACCAGCTCCATGCGCCGTTCAATCTGTGCACAAGACATACAAGAAGAGATTTTAGGCAAATAAAGAGCTTTTTGCTGAGGTAGAAAGAGCACACTGAGAACACAAACACCCAAGAAATGTTATACTTTATCACAATTAGAAAAGGAGACAACCATATTTTTATTTATAAAGCGCCAAATCACCACAACAGTCGTGTCAAGGCGCTTTGTATTGTAAGGTAGACCGTACAATAACGCAACAGAGAAAAACACAATGAGCAAGCAGTTTGGTGACAGTGGGAAGGAGAAACATCCAGCAGAACCAGGCTCAGGCACTCCTTTAGAGTACTTCACATGACTCATAGCCACCACGTCATCCTCTACCTGCCTACATTTCATTTATCTTCTGATTGGCTGCCCATCCCAAACAGAAGGTTTAAACAGCAGCTGGGTGGGTCTGCAGTGATCACAGTCAGAACCAATGAGAGGGATATTAGCTGTCACTAACATTATATAGAGCCACAAGCTAAATAACTCAGAAGTGACCGACACCCAACTTCCAAGGTAACTGGAACGCAGCAATGAAGATTACAGAGAGAAAATGCAGTTGATACACAACTTGACACAGCTCTGCCCCCCACTAGCAGCTGAAGTAGCGTATGTTTACAACACTGAGCAACACTTTAAGGTAACTTGGAAAGTGCACATGTTAAATGCTAAACATTCACTATACCCGATAGCCGCTGTGGCTAATAACAGAATAATTATGCAGCAGTTAGGCAGCAAAAGTGATGAATCCTGCCCATAACCTGTCAACTCAACCGATTAGCAGTTATTTGTGTCGTTTTCTGTTAAAATCCCAGACTGAAGCTGAGGAAGTCTATCAGCGGCTAGACAAGCAGTCGGAGCCAACCTCTGATAGCGTGGAAATATGATGCCAAGTAACCAGAAGCACAGCACGACCTCAGACAACAAAACTATTTTCCTCGTCTCTGCACTACCTAAGAGAACATTGAACTGTGTCACAAATACATTACACTTATGTTACTGTACGTCCACCACTGTGTTAGACAATTTAATAGTGCTGTCACTGATGTTATTGTCTGTACTGGCCTATGCAAAAACTAAACGTAGTATCAACTACGCTAGTGTCAACCACTGTAAAAGGAAAAGTGTAACCAGCCTCTTTAAAGAACTTTAGATTAATCTCATCAACCCCACTAACTTGTCATCACAACCCAACATGGCAGAGCGCCCAGCTGAGGGCTAATGAGCTCCAGCTCCATGCAGAAATATGATTTGTGATGGCCTTGTCAGGGTCAGGGGTCAAAGTTCAAGCGTGACTGATAAGGCCTGCTCCTGCGGAGCAACGCTGGAATGTTATCTTCGAAACACGTGACTCATCGGAAATGTCTTCCCAGCAGCGCCCACCGAGATGTGACCCATGGCGAGCAGCTCTTTGGCTTTGAAAAGGCTTTTTTGATTACACAGACTTTCTCCTGTTTACTCAGTTGACTCCACAGATCCACTCTGTGCCTTTAGCCTGACACCAGATATAATACTGTCATTGATTGAAGTTACAGCTATTCAGGCTGAAGGACAGAGGCCAACTGAAATGCCCCAGGGTCACTATTCACTGTGCTTGTCGTGCCAGGTGTCTGACTGCGATGGTCAGCGTCAACATTAGGCCGACTGTCGCTATGGAATGGAAGGGCTGATGGCGAGTTACTGTTCACATGTACTTAGAAGCCTGGTGAACACAGCGTGACAACGCAAGGGATTGGTTAAAGTTGGCCTTACTTGTGAAAAATGGGAAAGCAACTTCACAGAACAGGTTTCTACTGAAGTGAGAAATCAGAACTCTATAAATGTCTCAAAGCGCTAAACATGCACTTACGAGATGTTCAAATTATAAAGGGGAACAGTGAGATCTAGACGGTAACACGAGCAGAAATGGAGGGAGGCGACTTCAGGAGGAGGATAAACCAAATACCGCACAATTGTGTTCCAAAAACAGAACGGAGTCGGAACGCAGGAACTGCACAGCAGATATCCGCCTCCGTGTGCCGCCCCTTCCCTCCCCTCTCCTTGTGCTCTTACGTCAGTACCGACCCATGGTGGCCCCCGGCATTCCTAAAACAGCTGGCTTAAATACAATCTAACCAAAACACACACATGAACACAAGGATACACGCGTTATAGGCTTGGGAACAGTGATTAGACCCAGTTCATTTAGTGCCTGGTACAAAAACATTCAGGGGATTCCCCTCCCTATGCTCTAGAAGGGCCTAAATTCCTGTGTGGGTGTATGGGAAATGTTTGGATTACATGGCAGGAACTTTCTTCCTTACATTGTTAGAAAGTGGGGCCAGAGAAAGAATAAATTATCCTGAGGAGTCTCGGCAGATCCGAAAAGAAGCTGAAAAGCAGCGGGGCGTGTTTTTTTCCCCTCCTGCCGTGTGATGAGGTCAATACTTGGTCAATCCCATGATGCGTCATAGGAAAGGGAATCCCAATAATATGTAGGACAGACAGGGAGGAAAAAGACAGACAGTGGATGTGTTTATTTATTGGTTCCTAAGAGAAATGATGTTAACATGTCTGAACATGTCCTGAAAGAGCAAAAAATAGCTTGAGATGACGCATTAAGGGTGGAATTATTCTGTAAGCCTTGGATGGGAAACAAAATATTCTTTGTTTGCAGGAGGGATCAATGAGAGAAGTGTTCAAACAGGTGGCTCCGAACTTATTACACTGGCAACACGATATTTCTGAAGTACTTCTGCAGTACCCATGTGGACTGATGCTATATACAGAGAAGAAGAAATGGGCAGGCAGCTGGCACAGGAATGCTGGCTGACTCTTTCCCACCTCGGAGGATCAAGCAGAGGACCGCTTTGAGGCAATCGAGCTAAGAAAGAAGCTGACTGTAAAGAGTTGGTTAGTTTCCACAAGTACTGGACTGACAACTGAAAAGATGGAAAAGGAGAGAAACAGCTCATGATCTGAAGCATAGCACAACACCTGTCAAACATAGTGGAGGCATGTAAGGCTGCCACTGGAACTACGTCACTAAGATATACTGATAATGTGACTGCTGATAGAAGTAGCAGGATGTATTGTGAAGTGCACAGGGTTGTACTCTCTGCTCAGCTTTCAAATCCTGAAAACTGCTTGGACAACACTTCAGAGTGCAAATGGGTAATGACCCAAAGCTTACAGCAAAAGCAAGAGTTTCTCAAGGAAAAGAAGTGGGTTCTTTTCAATAGCCAACTGAGTCATGTGATCTCAGTCCAACAGCGCATGCTTTCCAGTTATTAAATACAAAACAGAATGGAGAAAGGCCCACAAATAAGCAGCAGCTGAGGACCTGGCAGAGCATCCCAAGAGAGGAAATACAGCATTTAGTGACGTCCATGGGCTCTTGACTTCAGACAGTCACAGACTCCAAAGGAATTTTATCCATCCGAAGCCTTTGAAATGTGGGTCTACATATAAAAATGGTTCTGAAAGTCTGCAATTCAATCGCACCATGTTTCATTTCAAACTCACTGTGGTGGTGTACAGAGGCAAAAAAAAAGATTGTGTCTTTGCTCAAATACTTTTTGAACCTGACTGCACTTTGTTCTGCATTCTGCGCCTTTCTCTTGCTTTGCATATATTCTTCTTGATTCTGTACATTTCCCCTGTTTGTTATTTTTGCCTGCTGTCTTATCATTTATATTTTATTCCTGCATAGTTGGCATTGAGCAACCACAATTTTGTTCTACATGTATAACGAATAAAGAGCTATTCTTTTCTATTCTATTTTGTTCTAATCTAAGCTGCTTCTCAGACAGTACTTCCATCATCCCTTATTACATAAAGAGATTAATCAAAGTGCCATTAATTAAAACCAAATATATTACAGACAAACTTAATAAAGACACAAATAAGTAAAACATGAACATAGGCACAATAGCAGATTAATAGTAAGCAGTGATTACGTAGGGAATTCGATTATCTCTAGCCAGACACTCAGGAACAAACTGTCCACCTTCGTCTAATGTAGGTTTGAGTCAACACTAATGGGTTACCATGCCAACATGCAGGCTTTAACTGGATTTTATGAGTGGACAGGAGCAAAATAAACTACTAAGAATACTTGCCTGGACTTACAGTGGTCATTATTGTTATCACTGGTCCTTGTTCCTATTGGGGATGTACTAAGCAAACACATCTATGACATCTATCTATAATGAGACTTAAACTCGATATTTAACTGGAAGCTATTTAAGGATCTAAAAAACTGGAGCACTGGTTTATCTTTACTTGTTGTTCATCCATATTCTACCAGTGGCATTTTGAGTGAGTTACAGTGGTTGCAAATGGGCACCAAGGTGTGCAACATGACAGTATAAAAAAACAAAAACATGAATGAGAATTCTTTCGACTCACTGCTTGGATACAAAGATGCAATGAGGATTTTCTTACTGCTTTGATGTGGCCACACTTACCTCTATACAGTACATCCAAACAAAGTTGTTGTTTTTTTATGAGGGTATGTATTAGAACCTCAGTGGATATTAATTAAGTGTATAGACAATCATTATGTTAGCTAATGTATCTTACTAGCGTTTTAAGTCATGCTCAGAAGGCCCTTGAGAGAAATGAGAAATTAACAATACTCAACACATCTACTGCCAAAGCAGAGTATTTGTTGCTGTAGTGGCTATACAGTAGGTGGGATTAAAAGCATTTTTGGAAATTATACATTATCACTGGGTATTAACAGAAGATGTACCACAACAAATTAAACTGTCTTCTGCAAAAACATTAGAACAACACAAAAGTTTACTAAGAAACAAACAGAGAATTCCTATTTCAAGACAAGAAGTGAAAGCAGCCTTCGGAGAAATTAAAGGTGATTGAGTCGCCATCTCTGAGTGACTCACTCCATTTTTCTTTATCAGAAAGATCCTAGAGACTGATTCCAGGAAAACAACAGCTGATTTCCAGACAGACGTAGAACAACAGTGTCTTTGAGGAGCGGTCAAAGTCAATTGTCAGAAAAATATAACTTCCTTTCTTCAGTGAAAAAGCACCCCAAGCGGTTAAAGTCACCACTGTTGTCCACTTGAATTATAGTAAGTCCAGCTGGCTCTGAATCTGATGTTCTAGCTGTCACTCAAATGTGCATTTTGTCCATATGAGGCTCACTTCATTTTCACGTCCATCATCTCTCATTTACTGTTGGTTTAGATAATCAGCAATATAAGGTGACAGTGCAGAGACCAATGAAAATAATGGAGGGTGATGGACATTGCATCTCTTTGCAGGAAGTAGCGCAAAGGCAGCCGAGCTTCCTTGACAGTTTATATTCATCTCCCATTAAAACAGAGACCATGTTCACTGCTGGAATGTCTTTGCTGAGCAGCCAGTATTCTGCCCCAGCCCCACCTGCTGTCTGCCTCAGATCAGCTCAGAGGCAGCAGACAGATATATCTGCTGCTCTGCACGCAGAGTTCAGAAGTACTTTGCATGTGCTTCACAGCACTTTTCTAGCAATGAGGTGGTGGAAAGAAATTGATAGATCATAGTATCGCAATGTTTAGCATGGTGATATTGTATCAATGTAGTATTTGAATTTTTTTTATGAAATAAATTAAATATTACAAACAAGAGAGCTCATCTCAAGCACGTTCACATTAACGTTACCCAAGTAAACATTAAATCAGCTTAATCATAACACCATTCAACACTGGACAAACTTAGCCTAACAAAGCTGTCTCCTACCTGTTCAGTCACATGAGTAAAAACAAGACAGCAACCTCCTTGCATCTACAAAAATCAGTGGCTGCACAGAATTTTTACATATTCTGTGACCGACTGCAGCTTGTGTCTGGAATGTGAGGGTGTTGTGAACTTCTGTCTCTGTAGGCAGCAACAGATACGTGATTTTCAAGACTTATCACAGTTAATTGCTATATTATCAGAAATAGACTGCATGTAATTGCCAACTCGACTGCAACATTCAATTGCAGACTGACTGACATTTATGGACAGTGATGGCGTGCTTGACAATCTTATCTTGCAGCAAAAATTAGCCAAAGTGAGATGATTGTATCTTATCGTTTAAAACAGATATAGACAAAGCAGTTTTTAAAAAGGTGATAAATTGCAATATACGTTATTACAATATTCAGTACTACAGATGTTATAATATATGTTATTCAATACTCGGCATATCTCAAAATGTTAAAAATCACAATATTGTGTCTCAGAGTGCCTGGTGACTCTCACCTGTACCAGCAACAGCCACATGAGTTACACAAGTACTACTCAAATGAATGCACTGATATACCGTTATTCACCCAGCACTTGTCATGACAACTCTTTGCTAAATTTTACAGTACTCAGTGAAGTCACTCTTTAAGTTAAAAATTAACGCTTCCGTGGTTGAAATTCATGTCCTGGCTCGTCACTTCATAGTACCGAGAAGTCAACAGCAAAGTGCTCCCAGTGACTACCCTAGAAGACAAGACAAGTAACTGGCATAAACATAGACTTTATTTAATCCCACACTGAGGAAATTCACTTGTTACAGCTGCACAAGCGACAGGAAGAAAGGGCGAATTAGAGCTATATTAGAAAAATTTAAATAGAAAAAAAGAAAAGCCAGAATACACCAATATTTTTTTTTATAATGTACATAAAGTGCAGTGGGAATGATAAAATATACATGTGCTTTTATACAGCATTTATCTTGTGTGGATATTGTACAGTCTGACTGCTGTTGAGATCGAGTTCCTACGACAGCGATCCGTCCTACACTGTGGCTGTAACTGTCGCATGAAGCAGCAACAGAATGGCAAATTTATAGTATTAATCTGCTGAAGCTGAGAAAGTCTTAAGCAACTGTTCTCCAGCCCCTCTGAAAGTTTTGCAGTGTTTCTGGTTTGGTTTCAGTCATTTTCTATCCAGTCCTTGTAGATGCCCATTTTCAGATACATATTTTTTTTTCAACTTGTTGCACAAGTTGGCAGGTGTAAAAAACCATCTAGAGCAAATTCATGTCCTTGAGAGACAGAACAAAATCCAGCAAAGAAATGACAGAGGACCTGAAAGGCATCTGGACCTTCAGTTGATCCAGTTACTGTTTGCTAAAGCAGAATCTGAAATGGTATCAATTTTAGTTTGGCTGTCAAGAAGCCATTTGTGGGGAAGGGAAACAGGGAGAAAAGGCTCAAGGACTTAAAGTCGGTAGCAAGAGGTGATGAACTCAAAAGGGAAATTTTTGGTTCCCAATCGGCAGCAGCCTTATACATCAGATATTTCAACAAAGCACTGCATGTATTGTTTATTTTTATAGTCAAACATAAAGAAATGAGGAGTGACTCAAGACTTTTCCACAGCATTGTACATCTAATACTAATGACAATCAGTTATACACTACTACACAATACTTTAGAAATTTCAGTAGACGATAAGCTCAAGCTCAGTGTCAGCACCACAGTGGAGTGCTGGATTCAATACTCAGTGCATTTGAGAGCACTCCTGGTTCCTTATTGAGGAACATGTCATCAATTAACCTGTTCCAAATATTTTAATTGTAGAGATGTAAATAAAAACTGATTTCATACAAAACACAGACACAATGGCACAACCAGCTACAACCCCTGCTTGACACATACGCCCACATTGAGAGCTGGTCAGAGCTCTACAGTGTCCGGTTAATGATTTACCTGCAGGAGGTCATCACTGAGAACTTCTGTTTTCTCTGCTCTGTGGGTGAGAAAAAATAAACAAGAGAGCACAAATTAGCACTGACAGATGACGGCAGACAAGTGGTTCAATACACTTTGAAAAATATCTGAGGGAAATGACGTTAACCCTGAAACGCTGGCTTCCACAGTTAAATTAAAATCAAAGCTGTGCCCTTGGAATCTGTGGGAATGTTGAAAGAGTGTGTTGATCTTTTTAGTTTGTTTCCATGGCTCAAGCAGTCAAGCAAGTCATGTTTCTCTTCAAACTTCAGTGTGTCCTTAAAGTGAATAAAACGAGCAACAATACAGAAGGTGTGTTTCTGTTTACTCTTTCAGTTTCTTTCTTGTTTGCTCAACAAGCCTTGATTTCCTTAAGCTGCAAGAGCTCAGACTCATGTCTTCATGCGCACAGCATGCAGCCCTGCTCTGCCTGAACTATTAATAGCAAACTAATAGTTGGACTTGAAGAGGTCAGACAGATTAGATTCACTTAAAGAGAGAAGGCTGGGAAAACACAGGCACACCTCAGACTGCTTGTTAATGCCTTCACACGGGGTGGTGGCTTCTTGTTAGAGAGAAGGGACAGTTTACTGCCTGCTGTATTGTTATTTTTTTTCCTTGTGTGCCATAGTTATATTAAGCTCATACAAGCAATACTTCCAATGAATAAGTGCTGTATTTTAGCCAACATCTGAATTTCTAGGGATGAACTAATAAATGGTTGTGAGTAGGGATGGGTACCGGTATGGTTCTGACATAAACGGTAGTAACCAGACCAAAAAGCAGCGCACATTTCGGTGCTTTATTTCGGTGCTTTTTTTTCCTGAGCTGTGATACACTTTGAATTCTAGCCAATCATTTTGTGTTTCCGAGGATAGTAGGCGGACCCAGGTACATACGTTCTTTTAGAGCAGAGCTACAGATTAAAAATGCCCAAAAGTCTGGCTGTACTTCACAGCAAAAGATGCAAACTCAGCAGCCTGCAACAAGTGCTTTAAGGTGATATTGTGCAAAGGAGGTAACACCTCAAATCCAATGAAACACCTGGCGATGCATAGCATTTTTTTTAAAAGCCAAGAAATGCACTGTATTTGATAGATTGCTGCGAGACCTCACACCGTGCACATCTACTGCGAGTGTGGTGTCTGTTATCAGACCCGGAGTTAGCAACATCCCCCCAAAACCCGAAGAGGAGAGTCCTGGCCCCTAGCCCTGCCAGTGTAGCAGAAATGACGACGGATGATGATGGCCGCAGCAGCCGTTCTTCTCTGCGTGAGTAGCTTAATGTTGTCCCTGTGTAATTTACATTGAGTAGGCTAACCACGTTATTACATTAATGCACGTAAGGTGAACTAGCAAACACCGTCGTAGTTACATGCGGCTGTCTTCTTGTTTGATGGCAGATGCTCCCTTCACCCTGGCCAAAAAGGCTAAAATGACCAAAGAAAAAGTGGAAAACAGCTAAACATGAGAGGTTTTTGGACAAAGTTTGTGTTGTTTCCATTGTTTAAGCACTGCTTCCAGCCAAGAGTGATGCCATAAATCCCCTATAGCTGCAGAAAAGGCTAACATTGTTTTTGTTTTTTGTTTGTTTTTTTTTACAAAAAAAACAGCTGAACATGAGAGGTTTTTGGACAAAGTGTGTGTTCTCCATTCTTTAAGCACCGGTTCGAGCACCGTTTAAGCACCGGCACCATTTCAAAAGTACCGGTTTGGTACTGGTATCGGATAAAACCTAAACGATACCCATCCCTAGTTGTGAGTCAAGCAAGGGAGGCATGACATTTAAGTAGTCTACACTGATGCAGTTGTGCCCAATTATTGTGCAAACTTTTCCAAGTGCAGGTTCAGTCCTCCAACTGAGAGAACCTGAAGACGGTCATTTGCCTGAATTTTGGGAGATTTGAGCTCTAAACAAATCCTGGGCCCTCCTCCAAAAACTGCTCTCTATGAACTATGGTAACCTCCACACAGCTGCTTTCAGTTACCACACAGAGGCAGGGAGCAAGGAGAAACAGACTGACAGAGAAGGGACCATAGGTTTGGGGTCCGAAGGAAAGACTCATTAGGGGAGTTAAAGACTCCAAACCAGAATAATCTGGAATCTGAGATGAATGGAAAGATGCTCTCCAGAAGAAAGCCACAGTAAAACATCTAATAACCCACAGAAACCTACAGACAAGACTTCAACATAGATGTGGAAAAATGCAAACGCCCCCCCCACACACACACAGTAATGTGCACACATGCAAAAAGTGATTACAAAACCACAATATGCAATCCATGTTTTGGTCTAGTGTACATGCTGGAGTGCTCTTGGTGTGGTCCTGATCTTAAAAATCAAGTACTTTTCCCTTCATTGCAACACTACAGATCACACCCTTGTGCCACTTGATTATGTCTAGAATCATTTTAATTAATTTAATTTTAGATTAAATATGTTAGCAACCAAAGAAATCATAAGGAGGTTTTGAGAGCAGTACCCTCTTTGTGTCTGATTCCAACCAGTGACTGACAGCAACCTCCAGAAAACACTTGCCAACCAGTTGGAAAATACAGGCCTGTGTGATTGAGGCCTAAGCTGGCCAAGTGGCGCTACAGTTTCACAGATCATTAAACAGGGCATACTATCCAACCAGTTTGTTCAATTGTTCATGTAGATGCTGCAAGACACCCTTGGTTTAGGTCCCTTGCCTGTTTTGAAACAAAAAACCCCTAAATATATCATTTTATTGTTTTTCTGTTGCAAAACCTGAATGAATGCAAAGGTTGAGGTGTTGCACTCACAGCCCTGCGATTGCATCAGCAATTTCCAGTTGCTGGCCTAAATGTAGCTGGTTGAAAGAATATGCATCATATTTCTGATTGCTAACAGAAAGGATCATATTAATAATAAAAAATAAGAAGTAGCCACACTTCTAGGGTACCTCAACAAAAACTGCGGGAAAGGCACTTAAAAAACTCACTGCCATATTCATGCCATTTAAATCCATTTTGCAACTGGCCCAATTAATGACATGTGTGATTTATGAGCTGAATCGAAACCAGACTAAACCATTTACAAGCCAAGAGAAACACAAGAAGTTGACTGGTATCCCTGAGCTAAGCTTCCTGATGCTGATGTGAACAAAGGAACCTGGTGAGGTGTGTTTATGACGTGCCCAATCGTGGAGACGCTGGTATTTCACCTGAAAGCAACACTTTAAACCTTTAAATGCAGTGTCACAGAGTCAAAAATAGGCTGTGTGCAGCCAGATCAGAGGACAAACAACAAACAAAACAATAATTGTTTTGCCAGCATCAGCTGACTGACAGTGAATAGAGCTGACCCCGACGTGCCTCACTGAAGCAGCAGCCTCTGGAGAAAAGTGTGTCAACTGTGCGCTGCATGTGACTTCTTAACAACAAGAGCGCCTCGCTGCACGGCCGTGGATGCTGCTTGTTCAGAATGGTAACCATGGTGATCTACTATGAACGCAGAAAGCGATTAAGTAAAGCCGTGAACACAATACAGCGGCTGTTACCGGCCACTCAACACAGTCACTAAACTCAGGAGCCAAAAAGGGTCTGCACTTACAGCAGCAACAGTTGGCAGCTTAAGGCATACGGTAATGGATACTGGGCCTAGATGAAAGGAGCTGGAGGTATAATGGAGTGACTCAGCTCATACGGCGCATCTAATGTGGCTGATTACGTAAGCCGATAAATTAACCTGAAGCATAAGATGGGGATGAACAGCAAAGATGTATAGAGACAGATCAAGATAAAGCTAACCACCAATATTCATATCCAAATGTTCTAATAATAACTAGGTAATTAAACTACAGTCCAGTGTGCAAAACCGTAAAAGGGATGCAAACAACAATTATTTTCTTGATTCAAAAGTCTCAAATATGACAGAAAGTTGCAGAAAATGAGTTTTAAAAATTATTTTGTCAAACTGAAACTTAAATAAGCTCCATGTTTACTATTAGAGTAATTACTGTGGCTGTGTGCAATGAAGTGCCATCTCATTGGCTTTGAAATGGTTGCTTTGAAATTGCAGCAACCACTCATAATTAGCTGCCATCTTCAAAGTGACTGTGGTGCATCAAGGCGGCGATTAAACTGCTATAAGATGGAGTCACCTGCTACAAAGCCACGTGTGCACACGAGATGTGCTCTTCAGCGCAGACTGGCTCAGATTGACTGCAACGCGTCGGCAAATTAGCAATCAGTGTGAGTCAGACTGCAGCTGGGTGGAGACAGGTGACCTCCGACCAGACAACCTTGTGATAAATTGGACGCTGGGTTGTTTACTCATTATGCGTTTATACACCACTCTGCATTCAATCATTAGTTATTACTAGGCTCTGGCTCTCTCTAAAGTGTGCTTTTTATTTCGTCATCTCTTCCTCCCCTCACCCCCAACTGGTCACGGCACATGGCTGCATCCTCCCTAAGCCTGGTTCTGCTAAAGGTTTCATCCTGTTAACAGGGAGTTTTCCTTACCACTGTCGCCAAGTGCTTGCTGAAAGAGGGACGTCTGATTGTTGGGATTTTCACTGTAAAGTTGTATGGTCTGTATTTTTCAATATAAAGTGCCTTGATGTGAGTGCTGTTGTGATTTGGCAACATATGAATTGAATTGACTCCACACTCAACCAAGCAAGCAACTATACTTTTAGTCAATCACCAAATGCAAAAAATATTCAGTGCAGTCACTTGACAACCACCAGTTTTTTCCCCTGGTGACAGGCAGTTTTCTAAGTTATTTGAACTTTTTTTATGATGGAACCATTATTGAGACACATGGTAGTGATCTTGTTAGTACACTGTCATTTTCAGTCTTTGAGATGTAGCGCTTGGTTTTAAGCAACACTTGGAAACAGCAGCCTAACCTTGCACGTATAGCTTACCAGTGCCACAGAGGCATCCCAGCTGATACATGCCATTGTTAATGTGGAGGGGGAACGCCCAGAGTCACCTATCTTTGTTAGCTCTACGGTGACATTTTGTTGATTCCTGTAGGGAGAGTTTCTTTTCAACTTGAGCCTCTCTTCAAGTCGATCAAGGACTTTCAAATACAATGCATGATTAAATTGCATAACACTCAGCTATGTTGTTAGATATACCATCAAAAGAGGATTATATAATATTGTTGTTTATAAAGCCAGTCAATTATTAACAATGGGGGAGAAGGATAAAAGCGTTGATGAAAACAGTGCAAGCTGAGAGGATGATATTTAAAAGTATTTGTCAATGTGCTGACCGCACGCTTGGGAGAATAGAGGCACACAACAAAGCAGCTATAATTAAACGAGATGCAAGTGACTGTGGCAATCTACCTCTGCAACCCAGATTATGTCACACACATCTAAATTTAGTTGAGGTGGTAGGCAGTGGGGTGTGCCAACATGCTTAACTTGAAAAACTCTAAACATTTGAGATGTTTTTCTGGTTCATCTATGTCCGAGTTCCCACACATACATGTGCTTGTCTCACACTTCAGCACCACCCATTATTGCCAAAGTGTTACTGTCACTCTAGTTACTGACATGAAACACAGATAAGACATGTGACGTGCATTTCCAGCTCCTTATGCTTTATTCTCTAACAAGAGTAGATCTCCGATTCAAAATAATTCTTATCTTAAGCTATGCTTTCATCAACTTTGAATGGCAGGTTTGTGGGTTTGATGCGTGCCTAAGATATTAAGGATATACGCTCTCTCACAAGCAGAAAAACTATCTGAAACAAAGTGTTTAGAGCAGCCTGAAGCTGTAACTTTTAACTCACCGGAGGCTTTGTTCATGTTTAATATGCAGATCATCAACTGTATGGCAAAAAAAAAAAATAGGAAAAGCATATGAAGTCCCCATTAACTGAAAGTTATATGGAGTAAAATTCTCACTTCATTCAAGGTCTGTGAGCGTTCATTTTAATGCAGACAGCAGTCATAGTCTATAACTTCCTATTGCCAAGTTATCTCCTCCAAAGGTGTCACTATCTGAGCACATTACCTGCCGCAAACAAAGATAGACAAAGGGTCAGAAAGTTCATTGACAGCAAGCCACAGTAATCTAAAAGGAGAGGAGAAAATAAAATCCCCAACATGAATCACATGCCGCTATCTTTCTGTTTCACTGTCTTGATTCAACATCAGTTCTCCCGAAACTCTCTCTCCTTCTTCTTTAGAAAGCGTGGCTCTGGGACGCAGCTTCCTGTTTGTAGAAGGAGAGATTTCCTCAGAGCGGCTGCTCGCTGGACACAGTGTTCTGCCTTCGCACAATCACAGGAACCCAGGGGGGCCGGCCGAGACGGCCTTTTGCACTCCCAGGCTTTTTGCAGACTCAAGCAGCCACAAACATAATGGACGAAACAGAGCATGCTCGCTTTGCTCCAAATCCAACCGCTGACAGACCACTCACTCAGAAGGCCGTGCATATGAGTGTATGAGGGATTAACCCTACTTGTGCATACATAAGAGCAAGTAACTACTGCATGCACACACGTGTCTGTTTTCTGCATTACACTCTCTCCACTTCTAATTTACTGCTGCTGAGTGCAGACAGGGAATTATGAGTATTCCAGCTGTCCTGCTTCTCCTGGTCCTGAGTTTTTGGCTTTAGGAGCAGAATATCTCCATAGACCTCCATGTCAGTGCTGCTGTTGCTAAAGTAAACACAGAATGCGCATCAACACACTAATAACCGCAACTTAACAAAGCTGCCAACAACTTATTTTCTGCCAGCCCTGTCTGCTCATGTGCATTTTCATTTACTGCTGATTAGTTGGTCGATTTATTACTTATAAATGTTACAAGTCCAAACTACACAAATTATTTCTAAATTAGGCAAAGTGTATAACACACATCTGTCATCCTATATCTGCACTGCCTGACTGATATATAAATCATATAAAACAGTACAATAGAAATAAAACTGAAATTAAATCGCTTTGAGTTTGGATTTTGCAACTTATATATTCTATTTTTTAAACCACTGTTAACCATTGTAAAAAAATAAAATAAAAAATCCTTGAACCCACCTGTTAGGGTCTTTTATCTGGTACCATCCACTGTTGGCTGTGCCCAATATCTGCCTAAGGTGCATACCCATAACACCTGACATCATGAGAAAAACCTCTGAGGGTGAAAAGATCCTTTGACATGTCTCACCCTCATGTTTTCACAAGGCTGAGCTTATCGCCAGCTTTAGATATCCAGTTACACAGGGACAGCATGTGTCATCACACAGAAACATAAAAGCACTTGCCGACAGGTCCACACACGACAAAATAAACCCTTACTTATTTTTTCTAAGAACGGATCTAGCCTCAACACTGCCGCACGCCTCAAATTCAAAGGAATGACGAAAGGAGATTTGCTATGCTCTTCTCTGTTTTCTTTCCTTTATATATGATTACAATGACGGATGTGAATATTAAACCATATCTCAGGCTTTGGACTGCTTTAAAGCTCCATTTCAGACAGTTTTAATAATTGAGGATATCACTTCTGGAGTGATCTCAGCCACACAGCTCTGGATGCCAGCGCTGAAGCAGCTGCTCAAACTTTCTGTTTGCAAGGGTCAGCCAATCAACCAGAAGAGCGTTGTGTTAAAGAGAGATGAGCTAAAACACTGATTTTCAGACCCATTATTGAGTGAAGGGCTCCGTCAAGAATAAAAGAGGGCTATTTTTAACTGTAAAACAACCCAAAAATAAAAGTGGAGGCGGCACATAAAGCCACTGCCACGGTCTCATAGGCTTTAGAGTCAGCACAGCGCTTGAATTTGATGCCTACACTCAGCTGCACGGGGGCAAGCAGGAAAAGACATGGACTAGACAGCAAAGGTTTAACCCCTTTGTCACAGACATAATCAGTATAGTGTTCATGAGATATCAGACACAGACTCTTATCATTTTATATGACTAACAGCTGATATGGTAGGAAACCCAGTATCTTTTATAACTGTTTTTTAATGCTCTAATAATAAATGGCCAGGTTTGAAATCTTCACCCTCTTCTACATAAGCACTTACCAAAAAAACAATTTGAAAAGCTGCTAAATCAGTTCAGCCTTAAGAGTTTTTCATCCTTCAGTCTGGTTGTCAAACGATTCATTCATGAAACCTGCTCTACTTGCCAGTGTAGCCTTTCCTTTTATTAGGTTTTTTTAAATTAATATCAGTTCATGTGACTCTCTTTCTTTGAATTTCACAGTCAGAACTGCTACCAAACAAGTTGGTGTTAATTTACAATAAGGTTAAGAGTTAAATTCCGGTCCAACAAGCTTTAGAAAGCTGCTCAGAACAGCTAGAAGAAAAGTGTGTCTGCTAGTTCGCCTGTAAAGCTTCGGAGCTGAACACAATACTTGCCTGCCGACTGTTTGATTGGCGAGCTGTTTCATCCGATTGAACTGCTTCTTCATTTTCGCTCCCTTGCCAGTTTAGTCGTCCGAAGTTAAGCTTCAAAACCGGCCTTTGGTTTGTCATGAACTTCACAAGGGGGCCTCTCCCAATTTTCCAAGCTGTCGCTATGACAGGGAAAAACAAGCGAGAGCCATTGAGCCCAAAGCCAATTAAAAATAGTTCGTAGCCGAGCTAGCCCCCCGAGCTAGCCCTTCCCAAGTGGAAATTCTAGGCAAAAGTTCCCGCTGGGGGCGACGGCATGACCCGCGAACCTCCTTTTTGGTATCCTTGCGTGCATTAAAGTCCCAAAGTAACCCGTGGCTAACTTTCACCGGCTCCGGCGGCTTTTCATGGCTCCTCTCGGTTGCTGGCTTGTCTGTTAGCCGAATAGCTAACACTGTTAGGGGAGCTGGATAATCCGTCGGCCGCTTTTTTCCACCAGAGCACAGCAGATGACTGAGAGCTGAATGCGCAGCAGCAGCACCTCACCTCTGCCACTGCCAACACACACACACACAGCGGCAGGAAGTAACGTAAGTGCACGGCCAGCATCTGCCAGGCAGCACCACCTCCACCTGGACACTGCCAGGAGAAACCTACTCAAAACAATGCCCTCCTAAACTAAAACACCAGGATGTTTGTTTGTTTTTGTTTTTCATTTCTATCACTAATATTAGTATAGTGGAAAATGGGGGAAGGGGGGGTACAAAGGGCTTCTAGCAATATATTTATCACTATCATATAATATCACTAATATAGTGAAAATTAAAAAAAACAGACACATTTTTGGTTTTAGCTCAAATGGGTTGAATGCACTTAAACCTTGTGGATCTAGTTAATATAAAGCATCTAGGAGTTTGCTCACAGGGTTTCCACATAGAACCACATTCATTTTGTTCAACCTTCTTTCCTCTTCCCAGCAGCTTAAAATGGTTTAAAAAATAGTATCTACAGTGGTGTGAAAAAGGAAGCTTTCTTTCTTCAGTCAGTTCTGTGAAAAACTAAGTGCAAGTGATTGTAAAGGTAGCTTGTAGAGCTACCTTTAGGAGCAGTAATTTCAGGTGTTTGCTTTCTGTGTGAGTTTATCAGTCTCTTGCATATTTGTTGGGGAGGTTTGGCCCAAACCTCTTTACAGTGTTGTTTCAGTTTATTGAGGTTTGCAGGCTGTTTCTTATGCTCAGCTCTCTTGAGATCCCGCCACAGCACTTCAGTCAGGCTGAGTGATTGCAGCACCTTTCCTTCCTGTTTCAGTCTTTCTGTTGGAGCTCATATTTGACTCCAGATATTTGCATGTACAGAGGAGTTCACGGCCGACTAAATGACTGCAAGGCTCCCAGATCCTGTGTCTATAAAACAAGCCCAAATCGCCCCTCCACCACCGTGCTTGAAAGCTGGTCTGAGGTGTTTTTGTGCTTGTTCGGGTTTTGCCAAACACGGCACTGTGCATTATGGCCAGACATCTCCACTTTGTTCTTGCCTTGTTCCAAAAGTCTTGTGGTTTGTTCAGATGCAACTTTGGAAACCTAAACCATGCTTCCATGTTTGTTTGTTTGTTTGTTTTCTTGGGGGGGGGGGGGGTAGAAAGGGCTCATGGCAACCTTTCCAAACAAGTCATACTTGTTTTTTTCTAATTGTACTGTCATGAACTTTAATATTTAATGAGTTACTGAAGCCTGCAGAGTCTAAGATGTAGCTCAAGGGTTTTTGTTTTTCAGTTTCTCTGAGCATTGCACGGTTTGACCTCGGAGTAAATGTGCTCTCTTGTGGTATTATGTTAATGCACCTGAATGCTCCAGACCTACAAACTGCCAAAACAGAGGTGCTCACACTTGCTAATGGCCAATGAATCAAGTGCATTAGCAGCTGGCTCCTTCTGACCCTCTTAATTCCAACAGAAGTAGTTGAGGGTGTGCTTAAAAACCTTCTTTGTTTCACACAACTGTAGATTTAACTTTGTTAGCTTGTTTGTGAATTTGTAAATATTTCCTGCTTTATGTTTCCTGCAGGCTTGAAAGCCCTCTATATGCTCATTCACGCAGTGTATTTTTTTGGCCGATAATTTGTTCTACTGTAAAACTTAAAACTATAGGAATTTGTTTTAAGTTCCAGTAATGAACTTTGACTCCAGTAATGTTCCTTTTCTTTAACATGAAGATGGACCACATCATTAACTACAGTCACACCACCAAAAATTCACTATGCAAAATCTAATAAAAGTCTCCAGACTCATTGTATTTAAGCAAAGGAAAAAAAGACTTAATTTAAACTGGCAGGACAGATAAGAGCCTTTGGTTTGCTGCTTTCCTAAACGACAAGTCACTAAAATCTAAAGAAAAAAACATATTACCATTTGAATATATTCTGACCTAAGCCAGTCAAAAATACAATAAAAAAGTTTCACTGACCTGAAACAAAAGAAATTAGGCACATTATAAAACAAAAAGATAAGGAAAAAATGCAAGTAAAGATGGGACTTTCCACAAAGACCAGTGACTAAACAGCTTGGAAGTGAAAAAAATGGGAGCAGGGTATGCAGCTGCTGCAAAAGACACTTTCAAAGCTGTTGATATTACAGACTTTTTATGTGGCTTTATGTTAATAATAATTAGGAATTTCATTCAACTGATAAAGATCTACTCTTTTAACGTGGCTTCCAGGGTTTAATGATCTCAAATTTATGTCAAACCCACCAAGAATGAACACAAAAGATGTTCTTTCTAATAAATAAATAAATAAAACGAAAGCAATGACAATACACAGAAAGAGATGGATTTTACAGGAAGCATTGGCATCACCAAGTCTGGGAATGGAGCCCACATCCTTTTTGCTATGCAGCAATAAAAAAGGCTATATATTCACCCTTAATGCCATTCAACTCAAGTAACCGACACCAGTGAAATGGCTCCAAAAGACTTATGCCAAGAGCCAAATGCATTACGCTTCTGTAAGATCGAAACTGTGGATTTTAAAGATTTGCCACTCAGCTGTTCATTAATGCAGTCATGTGGATTGTTCGGAAATCACTCTGACAGTATCAGACTGTTTAATGCAAACCTCACAGCTGCTTATTACAGTCTTTGTCTCATGATCTCAGCAGCTGTACACTTTGTTATCTTCCTGTGCAGAATTCAAAAGGATTAATTGTCTGATCATCTGAGTGACATTCGGTGTCCTCAGTGAGACTGACTTTAACGTGGTGGGATTTCCCTTTCAGTTTGCCCACACCTGTGTCAGAGGTCCAATTTCATATGTTATTGTTCTGCATATGCACGCCTACGTGCTTATTTAACTCTTTTGATCGTTGTGGTTTTGTTAGTGTTATCCTGTAAGAGCTGGTTTACCTCACACACCTTTTTTTTCTTCCAGCTGTCCCCTGTAGGGGTCGCTACTGCGGATCATCTGCCTCCCATCTGAACCGATCCAGAGCTTTCTGTCACACCAGCCCTCTGCATGAACGTCCTCTCTGGCAGCTCCAAATTTAACATATTTTGTCTAGGGTATCATCCGATGAAGAAGATATCTCAAACATACGTAATAAAAAATGTCTGAACATTTTTGTGTCGACTGTCATGTCTAATTTATTTATAGCCTATACCACACTGAAACAACAGAAGCTGACCCAAAGTGCTTCAAAGACAGGTGCATTTGGATCCCAGGTCTCAAAATAAATAATAAATAAATAAATAATCCAGTTTCAAAATATTTCAAGGTGTTTCCCCCCATGTATTAACTAATTATTATAGAAACTAACAATCACAGTGATTCAGTGGCCCATTAAAATGTGTCAAAAATGTGCTAATTGGTCATGATTCATCTCATAAATCACGACACACCGTTCTCCCCTGCATAAGTGGTCTTTATACGTTAAAGGTATTAATGTTGGTATTGCTATTGTCTGTACTGACCCTCTATTTATTTGGTATATTGTGGAGGTAAGCATCAACGACACAGCTCTCAGTTCTCACTCCTTCTTTATTCGTCTCCAACATCAACTGCGCATATCGCGCCACAAAACACAGGAACACACTTCCTCTACACTGGGTGTGAGTGGAGCCCTCTAGTGGTCCACCACAATATGATCAATACTAACATTTGCAGTACTGCACAAAAGTACTGCAGCACTGCGTTGCTTTTCCCCCCTTTAACCTCTCGAGGTTTATTTCCTCCTTTTTCAAAATAAGAGCACCTGTAGTACTCTTAATCTGAAAAGCAAACCCAAGCCGGAGGTGATTATATTTTGCTTCCGGGCAGTTGTTTATTCATACATTTTCAGCTCCAAGTAGTTTGTAAATAGGCAGCGATATTTATAACCTCGTTACGTACCGGTTATTATTTCTGCCATCTCGTAACTTGCAGGCTTTTCACCAGGACTTCCGCCTCCCGACTACGCTCGCGGTGTTTTCTCTGCAGTTTTACTAGTTAGCTTGTAGCAGGTAACCAGAGCCCAGCAGGTGGACGAGCAGCAGGACGGGAATCACCAATGGCAGCTCGGCAACCCTTCACAGACACGGACACTGCTGATGAAGCAGTGAGGGCGACGTGTGACGATGCAACCACATGCAAAAGGTAACAACATCATTTGGAGTCAGTAAAGGTAACGTAAGGCGAAGAAGTCAAAGGCTAAAGCTCATTCTGCATGAGTCAGTTACCCTGATATTTCAATGCTATCGTTATTTACAGCAACACCATTGAAATACAGAAACTCCTCTCTGGTTGTTGTTGACACAACTAGGCTGTTTAGTAGTATTGTTTGTGGGTTTCTATCATAAGCATCAATTTAATATTTCAATGAGTAATCTGGCTTTGAATGTATGACACAGCTTCATGTAGTATATAAAATCTATGTTATAGGTTTGCTACCAGTAAAGGCTACTGGAAGGACCCTTATATCCAATACTTTGTAAGATCTGTAGGAGACCGAAAGGCCCCTGAAATCAACAGAGGCAAGTAATGAAGCAGCTTTCCTTAAAACCACGTGGCCTTTTATAGCTTGTTGGACAATCTCTGTCTAGTATTTGTAATATAATTTCATAATTTGTCATTTAACATATAAGCTGGTGAAATATAACCAGCTCATAACACTTGTTGTACAGTTTAGTTAGTTTTTGCGTGTCTCATGTGATTTGACAGGTTACTACGCCCGTGTGCAGGGAGTGAACCACCTCCTCGATGCGTTTCTAAGGAAAACACAGTGTGACTGTCAAGTCATCAACCTGGGTGCTGGACTGGATACCACATTTTGGAGGCTAAAGGTTTGCAAGCAATCAGCTTGCTCTAAATCTGATTTTCATTAATCTGTGACTTTAATCATGTCTCATGTTGTGACTTGACTGCATCCAAATACCTTCTATTTGCCCTCAAAAAACTTACTGCTAATCTTGTGTGTTTATATGTGTTATAGGATGAAAACCTCATGCCACGGAAGTTCTTTGAAGTTGACTTTCCAACTGTTGTGGCAAGGAAAATACACAATATAAAGTAAGACAACGTGATTTTTCTGCTGTATTCCAGTCTTTAAAATTCTAAGTTTGAACTTGCATATTAGTCATCGTTTTAGGTTTAATTATCTTAATTTATATCCATTAAATATATAACAAGATCACCCAAGGCTGAACCTTTTGTGCATGCATGCAAGAATCAAATGCCTGGATCTGTGATTTTTCTAGGGGAATGAAGCGAGCCTCATTCAATGATATTTGCATACAGAATGGTTCTTATAACCTCCTCTGCGGATTTAATTATGACTAAATGAAAGGAAAGGGAATGTCATGTTTATATTGGTTTCTTTGGTGACTGTAATGTAGAGGAGCGATCCATAGAGGGAGCTAGAGCCTCTTGTTTCATAAAAAAGATCATTTACAGCTGGGCCACAAAAGGGCTGGAGTAACATCGTAACTGTATTTGCAAAACAAATCAGCCTGTAAGAAAAATTTAAACGCCACATTAATTAATTTACTAACAGGGAATTTGAGTTGAAAAATACACTAAAAGCTACATGCACTTAATGAACTAATAATTATATAGTTCTGATTTGTATATTTATAATGTATAAATACATTTTTAACACTTTGGAACTGAAAATCTCTGCTAGTTTGTATGAACACCTGGATACTTATTTACTGCTGATATTCTGTTTTAATTATGACTTTGCTTTCTTTGATTAGGACAAAACCTCCTCTGTCCAAACCCATCATCGAAACCCACTCAACAGACTCCTTACTGCTAGGTACGCAGTAACTGGTGCAGTTATTTTGGTATCCAGATGATGCTTCAGTGGCTTTAAATACCAATTATATGACTCCAACTCTTTCTAACTGTGGTTCTGTCTTTCTCCAGATGCCCACAGCCTCGAATCAGATCGTTACTGTATCATTGGGGCGGACCTCAGAGACATCTCCAGTTTGGATGAAAAACTGAAAAAGTTTCAACTTAACCCAGAGTATGTGTTATACATTTTTGTATTTTATCTCTTAAATGGAAAAATCTATTTTAAAAAAGCTCCCTATCATTCCACTTTATTAGTACCTTTTACAGCTCTCTATCAGTTGTAATTTGTTTTCGCTCAGGGCCTCAAGAATTGCAACTTATCTCTTTGTTGTGTGTAAGTAGCTGAAGATAACAAGAGGCACCCTACTGATGTGTGTGGCTGCAAAGCAGATGGAATGTCAACCTTCTGCAGCTTGCATGCCACGCCCATAAGGCACGCTTGAGTATGAAACACTAAAACTCAGTCAGACTTAAAATGCGTCTGTATGCTTAGTCATGGTTTTGCTTACATTCTGCTAAACATGCTAACTCGGGGAGCTAGCATGACTCATGAACAGCAGATCTGAGCGCTAATTTGTTCTATTGCGAAACGCGACATGGAAGATTCATTTTAACCGCCATAGTTGTAGTTTATTTATATTATTGTGTTTCTTTGTATGCCACACACCACTGCATTTACAGGTACATGACACATACAACTCTGCAACACACAAAAAGAGCCAGCGAGAAACACAAGCAAAAGTTTTGTCCCTTTAGAAATGATCATTTAAAAATTGCATTTGTGAAATATGCAAGTGTGACACATGTCTCAAATAAATACATTTTAAAAGAAATATTTTACACAGCACTGTAGATTATTTATGACTTATTACAAATGAGCTTTTTTAAGTTTAAAATTATGCAGGATTCTGTTTAAGATCTGTAGAAAAAAATGTTTGAAATAAGAGTTTAGAATATTGTGTCTTGCACTTCCTGTGCGTTAGGAGCCCAAAACTCTTAGTAGAACCATGAGGTCACTGAGCAATTGGGGAGCCTGTAAACGATGTGCAAAATGTACGTTCTTGTCTCTTGCGCACAGAGATTCCTACAGATTTTCTGAACTTTTTGATGTTACTGCCATCAAAAAACGTTTTTCTTACAATGCTACATTTTCTTACTGTGACATTTCTGTGTTCTATTGTGAATAAAATATGGGTTTGTGAGATTTGGAAATCATTTGCTTTTTAATTTTTCATTTACATTTTACACAGTAATTGGCTTTATAAATGAAACACAAAGAACCTTAACAGTGGTGTGCTTTTATGGTTTCCTGTTCTGTCTATTATATGAATGTGTACCTCATAATAGATTATTCATTTTTAAGTTATTGTGTTATTGTGGTTGCCTTTACAACCTTAGACACCACTTTAATACATTTTTTTTTATGAGGAATCTTTACAGCCACCTTCTATCCTTCAGCTGTTTGATATTTAGATTTCAGCTGTAGCATCACTTTACCAGTTGTGTTGAATGAAAATAGGGCATAGAGAGATAAGACAAGGACATTTTTGCAGCAGGGCCAGTGGACCTTTTCGAGATAGCTGGGAACTTTTTTTTTTTTGGCCTAATTTACTATTGAAAGCTTGCATAAGAACAGGAAGCTGTTTTATCCCCATCTACCAGCATTACAGGAATATGAGCACCTTCACTTTTTTCCACTACACTGGATTAAATGAAGACATTTCTGCACATTATATTCTTCTGCATGTGGATAAATGTTTTGTCTTTGCCGAGATCTCACTAAGTGCATTCTTGATATGTTGTTCTTTTACGTGCTGGTCTCGTCTCCAGGTTACCGACATTGCTTCTGTCAGAGTGTGTGCTGGTCTACATGACACCATCTCACTCCTCCAACCTTGTTCACTGGGCAGCAGAAACCTTTCACACTGCCATGTTCATCAACTATGAACAGGTAAACAAATTTAACAACTTCATAATTAAGTACTTGTTTTTTTTTTCCCAAGCATTAGTTGCAAATTCTTTTGTACCTTTCTAGTCATCAACTGTTTGCAACCTAAGTACGACACACTGAGTATTTGAAATGCTTCATGTAGATTGGAGCTGAGTAACAGGGAGCAAAATGTGATTTATGCGCTGTCTTTGTGTCCAGGTCAACATGAGCGATCGATTTGGTCAAGTGATGATCGAGAACCTGCAGCGTCGCCAGTGCACCCTGGCGGGAGTGGAGGCCTGCCAGACTCTGGACTCTCAGGTAACCTCCATCTCATCAGTGACTTTGTTAGCATCAATACACATCATGAGGGATTATGAGCAGGTTAACTAGCTGTCAAGTTTTAGACAGACCCCCAACAAGTTGAGTCCCCTCACTCAGCCTGGAGAAGGTTTTTTTCTCTTGTTAAAAATGAGTTTTTCCTTCCCACTGTTGCCAAGTACTTGCTCACATGGGGTCGGCTGATTTTGGAGGTTTTCTCTTTATTATTGTGAGGTCTTTACCTTACAATAATAAAGCTCCTTATATAAAATTGAATTGAACATCCAAGAGATGCTGTGTACACTAACAAATGACACTGCGTTGCTGGTTGTATTATTTATTTTGTTTTGGGAGGACATTAATTTGTCTTCGTTTGCAGAAGGATCGGTTTCTGAAAACTGGCTGGGAACACGTTGACGCTCTAGATATGATGACGGTCTACACTATGCTCCCTCAGGATGATGTGGCAAGGTAATGCAGGCAGTATCAAGAATCTTGAGGCAACTGTTGTTGCTATTTGGGGCTATATAAATGCTTTCTCTATGGAAGGATGGATATCTGCTTATCTGATATCTGCTATCTGGTCTGTGCTTCTGTAGAAATTACCCAAACACTTATTATGTAACTCTATGTAATGTTTGGTTACGTTATGTCATGATGCACTAAAGTACTGTCAGAGTGCTGGCTCTGCACCAGCAATGGCTCTGCGTTGGTGGAAAAGAGTTTATTTTACTGTCTTTTTTTCCCCATCTCCACCTGTGTGTGGATGGTGGAGGGATTTCTAGTATTCAGGTCCTCTAACATATCAACATATAGCTGCTTTATTTATCTTGGTTAAATAAAGCAGCTCAGCTGTGCTGAAGCAGACGATTCTGAACTTATTTGAATGCTTTAAATGTTTATAACCCTTTTCACTTTTCCGATACGGATATTACAAGTTAGCTCATTTGCAGTTGGTAAATGGAAGTGCTGTGAATGCCGTGGCAGAGTCATGATTTACACATTTTGGTAAATTTCCAGGGCCATTTACCCGAAATTCGCTTCTTGTCGTCCATGAACTCGTGACCTTGCTGACTCATTAAAACACTCTTTTATTTCAAATCCTTCCCCTTTCTCCACCTCTCTGCTCTTTTCCCACAGTGCTTTCACTTCCTTATTTTACCATTATACATTTACACTGGATTAAGTAAGCAAATATATATTTAGCAAATCAAATGTTCCACATTTTTTCCTCATTTTCAGCTATGAATTCATCTTTATCTGTTTTTTTTTAAATATGGAAATGTTTTTAAAATTGTTTCACTTAATTATGTCTTATGTCTTTATATACATTAGTTGAGTTTTATGTGATTTTTAGCTCATTAAAGAATTTTTAAGCTTAATCTATATCTCCAGTTTTCTTATTGTCGATAGGTCCGGCTTTGGTGGTTACGTTTGATACTCGCCGAGCGTAGAGTGCACTTGCTCGGGTTCTTGTCTTGCTTCTTCATCTTAATCCAGTTAAATTGCGACTGTTACCATTTTATGCGCTAGTAAAGCTGCCAGTGAAAGCCAGTAAAGTTTGAAGTCCTGACATTATAATTGATGTCCATTTTTATGGATTCTCTGACTGGAGATAACGAGAATATTGAATATTGTATATGGAATGTTGTGGAGTTTTACTATGAGGAATTCATCTGGAAAAAGCCTCGGTGAAAGGTATTTATAGGATTGTTGCATTATCCAGTACTGTGAATCAAGCCCCCCCGATTTATTTATATTGTTTTTTGAGTGCAGCAATCTATTGAAACCTAGTTTGAAATCATTCAGTGTTGCTTCAGTTTAGCTTTTTTAAGGTCCCGCCACAGTCTACATGACTGTAGCTTCCTGAAATGAAAAGTCACATTTTAAGACAAAGTCTTGAGTAGATTTTCATTTCTTTCAGAATTGAGCGTCTGGAGTTCTTGGATGAGAAGGAACTGTTGCAACAACTTCTTCAGCACTACAATATCTGCTGGGCCACCAAGGATAAGCTTAATCTGGGTAATGCACACTTTAATGTTAGCCTTATGAATGGACACGTAAGCTGTGAGAGGACATCAAAGTGACAGACGCTATGTTTCAGGATGTTCTCTGACTACAATGGTGACAAACTGACTGTCAGCGTATTTACTTTGTCGTACTCGTGCGTGTTTTTCAGATCCCCCGCTCATCAGTTTGAATGTCTGCTGTGGCCATTAACAAGAACAGGTCATGTTCTCTTTCCACAGGTCTCTCTCAGTTGGCGTTTTGAGCATTAAATTGCGCCACTTTTTGTGTGTGTCCGCCAAAACCAACAGCGGGAGAAGACGTGTTAAAGGAGGCCTAAGGAAAGAGGAAGTCATTAATTCTCTGCCGAGCCCCGCATCTGGGATTTGTTCCGGTGTGAAAAGTCCCGGCCTCAGCAAAATGCAGTTTCACAAGCATCCTTGATATCCCTGTATGTGTCGAAGACATGATGAGAATTGTGAACATGTCCAAAACATCAACAAATCTGCTCTTGTGTGATGGAGATGAAAGAATGTATTAAGAATCACAGATGTTACTTATTTGTGCTTTCCTGATTTTCATGTGCCATTTTAATTTAATTTATTGATCAGATT
Organism: Diplotaxodon limnothrissa; assembly: GCF_057381915.1. NCBI lineage: Eukaryota > Metazoa > Chordata > Actinopteri > Cichliformes > Cichlidae > Diplotaxodon > Diplotaxodon limnothrissa. The sequence continues at coordinate 11,708,115 of NC_140603.1, read as the reverse complement.
ATTACTTGCATGCCATAAATAGTGAAATACATACAAATGCTCGTTAATTTCACATTTACCTGCAAAATGTTGACCCTAGCTGAGAGAAAGTGACAGATTAGTTTGTTATTGATTATATTTGATGATCAATCAAGTGCAGATAATTAAAGAAAATCTTTTGTGTAAGATGTCGTTGAACTGTCAGTTATCTACTTTGTTATGGACGTCATATCTGAACGATTATGTTTAAAGCCTTGGCTTATCCAGAGTGCGTGCGATATTCTTGGGAGTGAACACCACGATAAGTTCTGAGAATTCTTGATTGCATTAATTGCGCAGGTAGACTTTGTGTTGGGTTGTATCATTGACTGATGACTTTATTTAGGGGACCTTATAGATCATAAAAGTTACTTATTTATTTGTATTGGTATCTGTAGGCTTATTGATGAGCTTAGGTTCAGCAATAAAAAAAAAAAAAAAACACAACTAAACATTGTGATTGTGTAACAGGACCTTCACCCTGACTACTTTGATGTTCCACGACAAGACTAATCATTTAACAAGCTCATCTTAAATATTTTGGCAGTATAAAAAATTGCAGGCAGGAGGGGCATCACAGCGAAAACGCATGGACGCATTTCCCTTTTGCATCATCATATGTGTGGCTTATATACAGAACTATATGCTGATCGTACTGTAGTCCACCAGTGGAAGTGGAGGGAGTCAAGCACAGGGCAGAAGGTTTCAAATACAGCATGTCAGGGCTAGAAAGTAAGACAGAGGTCTTCACAGTAACCGAAATGGGGGAGCCGAAGGTGGAGAAAGACATTGGCAACAGAAGTAAGATACGATGCAAATATGAGCTGTACGTGCAGCCCTGTCTGGCTGAGCTGTTGGGAACCTGCTTGTTCGTATTTGTGGGGTGTGCCTCTGTTATCGGGAACGTGGAAACGGGTGTCATCCAGCCTGCCGTGGCACATGGACTGGCCCTGGGAGTGCTGATCACAGTGTTTGGACAAATCAGGTACAGATTTATTATATACTGTTTTTTCTTCTTGTTCTTACAGTATTAAAATAGAATTTTGGGGGGATTTTGGTTAGTGTAAAAGCAAAGAAAAAAGAAATTTATGGATATTTTTAGGATTTAGTGCTTAGAGTAAAAAGCCCTAACTTGTAGAAGTTGCTTTAATTTAAAGAGCATCTAGGTGTTGGAAACCACAGCAAAAAAAACCCTTTTAAAAATATTCTGATGCATTTTTTTGTCACACTTTGTATTGCCTCAGTTTGATACAACAAAGGTAGCACACACATAAACACATTATTCAAATGCTCTTTTCATCCCACTCTATTCTTTGATCCTTTTTCATCTATTCATCCATTTTTGACGGACAGTTGTGACTGCTTGATCACTTTATAGACTAAAATTAATTCCAATTCTTGCAGTGGGGGACACTTTAATCCTGCAGTGTCGCTGAGCGTCTACCTGTGCGGGGGGATGAAGCTGATTTTGCTCGTACCTTACATTGTAGCTCAGATGGCCGGAGGAGTGGTTGGTGCTTTTTTGTCAAAGGTAAGATATAGTCTAAATAAAAGATGAAATACTAAAGACGCAAATTCATTATAAGTCAAGATGTTAAATTTTGTCGTCAGTCTAATTGTTGATTTTTTTTAACTAAATGCTAAAATGCAAAAAATGTTATTTCATGCACTGCCAGTGTGGAAAATTTGTTTTTCTTTGTAATCATTGGCCTTTAGATAGTGGTAAGAAGATGTCAACAATATGTTTAGGGTTTTATTTTGTTACAAATAGTTTTCTGTAAGTTGTGCAAATCACTATATATTTCATTTAATTATGTTATTTCTATATTTCAATGTAAAAGTTAAAAAAAAACTTGCAATGCAGAAATAATAATAATTAATAAATGAATTAACTAATTAACTGATGGAGTGATATGTTTTAAAATCTGTAAAAATCAGTCAAAATGGGCTCTCAAGACTTGAATTTTCATTTTTTCATCATTTTTACTTTGATCTTAGTTTTGAGTAAGTCAGCGTTTGTTTATTCTGGCATGACTCTAATGTTTTGTCATGTAAAATGTGAATTTACAAGGTTATGTCATCATTTTTACATCATTGAACCCAATATTTTCGACTTGCTGTGTATAAATATGGATGACACACTATGACAGTTCAGAATTGTGATTTCTGATTACTTACCAAGCAGCACTTTGACTTCAAGATTGATAACATCATTGACTTGACCTTATCAAGACTGAGCCAAAAACATTTACCATACAAGATTGTAATTTAAGATCATTAAATGATATTTTGATTTACTGAAAAAAGAGTTAAGGTTCCAGTCATGTTATATCCTATGTGTTCTACTTGTTGTGCTTTTAGGCAGTGTATCCCTCTAATAACTATACCGCTTCCCTCGGAGGAGCCTTTAAAGTGGTCTCTGCTGACGCTGGTAGATCCACCCTGGTAGAAATGTTGTTGACCCTGATCCTCACCATGGTGGTGTGCCTGGGGGCCGTCAACAGGAGAACCCAAACAGACGGGGTTCCTTTTTGCATTGGCCTCACTGTGGCTGCCAACATACTTGCTGGGTAAGAATCTCAGGAGGAATCACTGGGAGCTAGACTCTGATCACTATTAGGGCATTGATAGGAGCCGTGGTTTCAGATTTAAAATAATAATAATAATAAAAAAAGGTCTACTTGTTTATTTTGTCCTGCTTTTGGTTGACTTTTGTAATAAGTACTGAAAAGGAGAAAAAGTAAAATTCAAAATGGCAGAACCTAAAGATACTGGTTCTTATTATAGCCCAGGGGGTCTCAGACTGTGGGGCAGTGCCACCTTGGGGGGTGTTGCTAATGGGGGGGAATGAAAGTGAAACTAGTATGATATGATAATATGATTTTTTTTTTTAGGGAAAATAAACAAGAGCGTTCTACTGCTACTACATCATCTTTTTACTTTACTAAAATTAAACTTTTTTTTTTTTAACTTAAATCACTGATACAAATTAAAAGATGTAGGGTGTGAACTTCTTTCAGCTCATAAAGCAAGACATGGCAGCAAAGGTCTGAGAACCACTGGAACAGGTTAATCTCTGTTTCCTCTAATGTATCCTCATGAGTTTATTAACTTCGTCAAGTTTCCCTTTTAAATGAGTCTTTATGTCATGCACAAGCATGTGGACCATTATCCCATTGCTTGTATATCCTGTTTTTCTTGCATGAGAAGTGTGCTGCTGATCTGCATCACTGATCTCCAGCTGTATTAACGTGTTGGTTTGTCATGACTGTTATTTCAGAGGGACTTTGTCTGGAGCTTGCATGAACCCTGCCCGTGCCTTTGGTCCTGCCATGGCTGCCAACCACTGGGACAATCACTGGGTCTTCTGGGTTGGACCCGTTGCTGGTGCACTGCTAACTGTCAGCATCATCAGGTAAAGATTCAGGACATGTTATTTGCTTTTGCGTCCAAAAGTCAAACGTGCACATTTCACATATGTCTAGTATAGATTTGTAGTTCCTCGTAAAAAAGGCCATATTCATGTAGCATTGCAGTACTACTGTTGGGATGAAAGTGGGTGGCAAGTCAGTTCAAGTACGATAGTCAGCCACAATATTACGTTCACCTTTTTAAATACTCTTAGTATTTCGGTAGGTCTTATTTATTTATTATTAGTTACTTCTGCAAGGCCAATCATAATGCTTAAGTATTAAATCCTTCTTAACCATTTATAGACCCAACACACCTACTACACTGGAACTCCTGGGGTCTTATGAGAAACACTTTGCAGTTACATTAAGTCTCTCTAATGTTGTTTCTATTTAGATTATGCCTCTTTGAAGAATCTGTGTATTCAGAATACACACATCCTACAAAAGATGGAATATGTGTAAAAAGCACACAGTGGCTTTGTACCACATCATGTGCATTTTAGCAAATCTTTCTTAGATGAATGAAAGGTCATGACAATAAATGGATAATAAATGTGATGGAAACAACCAGTAAAGATTATCTTTTTTCGCAGGTTGTTGATCGGTGACCATAAAACTCGAGTTGTGCTAAAGTGAAGGCCTAATTCATTAAAGAGGACTGCAGAGACCACAACCAGTTGATGGGTATCTTGGCATCTTTTCCATTCGGATGGTCATACATTTCTCAGCAACATGGGAAGAATCTGTGCCTACAGATATCCACCATAACTGTTGGCTTCTATTGTTTGGCTGGAAAAAGTCCAGGCATATTTAACAATAAAAGTTTCTTTCAAACGCTCACACTGTCTGCTCTCTGCACTACTTAGTTGAGTCTTTTGTATTTGTTTGAATCAAAGTCCCACATGGCAAGGAGTATTTTAATAGTTTTATTACTTAAATGACGGTACAAGGACAGGCCAGTGGCTTAAAATATAAAGGCAGATTAGAATCATAAACTGGTGTACTTCGATCCAATGATACTTGAAACGTAGATTCTTTTTTTTCTTTTTTTTTAAGACAAAATACTCCGTTGCAAGTGAAAATTTCATAATCAAAATGAACAAAAGTCTTGAGTCACTCATTGTAAATCTCGTTGGGGAATTATTGAAACGTGCTAATACATGTTGATGAAAGACAGCATATAACGAAAAAACCTAGCTTGTACAATTCTGTTGAGTTTGAAAGTAAAAGGACTGCTTCTTATGTAGCGCTTTTATACTCTGCCTAGGTAGACCAGCCCATGACTGATAGTGTCCACTGTGTGTGTTTCTATACACGTATGCTTTTACTGCAGTGGTGGTGTGAGGTTAATAAATGAAGCCTTTGCCAATCAGATGCCTTAAACATGTTACTGCGTGGCGGATCAAAATCTGACTGTTCTTGTCTGTCTTCATAATTCCATCAATGTTGACAAGATCCTCAACACCACTGGCTCTCCAAACCATGACAGAGCCTCCACCTGTTTTACAGATGGCTGTAAGCACTCGCTGTTGGACCTCTCTCCTGACCTGCTTCAATTCTCAATTCAACACACCATAAAACCCGTTCCCGCCGTTTTTCAGTCCAGTTCTCGTGTAAGCTAGCATGCCTTAGCCTTTTCTCCCTCCTTTCCAGTCTCCAGTTTCCAGCCAGTCTTCCACAGAGACCATTTCTGATGAGGCTTCAGTGAACAGGCCTTTGTCAAGTCTTAAGGACATGACTTTCAGATACTGTTCCCCTACTGTTGATTGTTTTTTAGGTTTTAGCCTGCCACTTCTTGTTTTTGTCCTCCACAGAATGCTGAGATATGTCAGGCTTTTAGCTAATAGCTCTTTGGTAATCAGCTTCGTGGAGCAAAACTATAATTTTATGCCCGTCAAACCATGTCAGCATCATTTAACTGTACAAATAGAAATAAATAATGTCTTGATGCATGCTCAATCATTCAGGTAAGTAAATCCCAAAAGGTTTGATTCTGTTCATCTGGACATAGCATTGCGCTACGCTGAAAATGCTATGTTGCGCTACGCTATGCTGAAAATGCTACGTCCAGATGAACAGAATCAACCTTTTGGAAGGAATAAATGATGTGTTTTTCAACAGGTTGCTATTAGCAAAGTGCCTAAAGATTTAAAATAGGTTATTTGTTAACTCGTGTTTTATGTGAAAACCCAACACTGGTTCATCCCTTGAGTTATGTGCTTTTTTAAGTGGTTAGATAAATCACGACTCACGAGTCAGTGTTAAGTGGCTCTGGTTTTCTCTGAAAATGCTCAGGTACAAGCAGTTGACTAAAAGTGAGTGAAAAAGCAGTCAATGTCCAAGAAAAACTTTGAAAGACCTTTAGGAAGCCCGGAGAACTTCCAGACCAAAAAACAATAAAGTCTGTCCTTGGGAGAAAGATATAAAAAAAGATAAAAAGAAATGAGACATTTGCACAGTACTGGATTTAAGATAGGAAAAAAGGTGGATGTACAATTACTCCGTTGAAGAATGCTGTCAATAGATGTGTTGTATAATACACATAACATTATAGTACAATCTTATCACTATAATCTTTTGATCTCCATCTCATAATCTTATCTAACCTCACTGTGAGATGTGATAAGATTGAAGAAACAGGTTGTACGAATTAAAAACAGAAATAGTAAACTTCAAGGAAAACAAGTTGGGTCGCAACACCTTCTAGTGTTTTGTAAGTAAGCTTTAGTCAATCAATCAATCAATGAAACAATCAAGAAATCTAACTTACTTATTTACTAAGTCCTATTGTGTCACGTACTGAACTGGAGGCTGCTATACATGTATTTATTTAATCACATTTGGACTACTGTAATTGATCATTTATAAGTCTAAGCAAAAACTCCCTGGAACATCTGCAGGTTGTTCAAAACGCTGCAGCAAGGCTTCTGACCAAAGTACTCGCATGTGACGCCATTGCTAATACAGCTCCATTGGCTCCATTTTAAGATTCTGGTTCTGACTTTTAGAGCTCTTCATGGACAAGCACCAGCTTAGATTATTGAACTTCTACAGCCCTGTGTCCCTAGCAGGTCCGTGAGGTCATGTGATCAGGGCCTATTTGTTATACAGCAGGGTTAGGCAACTCCAGGCCTCGAGGGCAGGTTTTAGATATCACCCCGGGTCAACACACCTGAATCAAATGATTAGTTCATTACCAGGCATCTGGAGAACTTCAAGACATGTTGAGGAGGTCGTTTAAATTTTTTTAATTGGACACATCTAAAATCTGCAGGACACCGGCACTTGAGGCCTGGAGTTGCCCACCCCTGTTATACAGCAAACAAGGCTGTGAAATCAGGGAGACAGAGCTTTTGACACTGTGGCCCCCACATTAAGGAACTCTCTTCCTGTGAGCTTGAGATCTGTGGATTCAGTAGTCTCTTTAAAAAAAAAACCCAACAACTTAAAAACTCATCTTTTTGGAATTGCATTTGGTTAATTTTTTGTCTTTGTTTTAAATGCCCTGGTATTTGTCACAGTATTCAGAAGCAGAACATAAGGTAAGGCACACTGATACAAAACTAAACATTAACCTAAACTGGGAGAACTAAAAAAACAACATGAAGAACCCTGACATGAAACTGGACAAGAAACTTGGAAACATGGCAAGAAACAACAGATGACCTGACAAGGAATGGATGAAAACAAACAGATTAAATACACACAGGAGGTGATCAGGGGAAGTAGAAACAGCTGACACAAATGAACATAACTACCTCACAGGGGAAAAGTAAACACATTGAACAGAGAAACAAGAGACTTTCAAAATAAAACAGGAAACAGAGAAATGAAGACGTGACACACAAGCTTGATGACATGTAACACGCAGACAAGAAATACGACATATTGACACTGAAGACAAGAGAAGACTTATAAATGTTATAAAAGTAGTAAAACGAGAATGAAACTCGACTAAATCCTAACTACTAGCGGCAACACAAGAACTTAACATATTTCCAACAATATAAGGAAACAAAAATACAAAACAAAGTCAAAACAGCACAGACCAACATTATGTTTTTTTCTTGTGAAGCACTTTGTGATCTTTGTCCTGAAAGGTGCTATATAAATAATATTTTTACTTACTTACTTTCTCAGTTCTTTTTATTGAATCCGTCGCGTCTCAGGGTCAATAGAGGGAAAGTATCAAAGTACTTGCAGCAGTGCATAAACGCTAAAAAAATGTCACACATATTAAAAAAAGAGGATTTGCCGAAAAAGAAAACGTCCCAATGGTTGATATATTGTCATATGACACTGTTTGATTATTTTCTGCTGTATTTGCACTGGCTGAGCTGCTTGTGTTATAAATTTGAGAAACAAGATTTTGATTCACGGTCAGATGCACGATTCTGACCGCTCTTTTCTCTTTGTTCTTTGTGACGTTTGGCCTCTTTGATGCCATTTGTCTATTAAATAATATAAATATGTTTCGGTACATACATGTTTATCTTAGTTTAGGATGTAATTAGTCTGACATAATCTAAAGTTCAGTGTTGTTATCCAAGAGTGTAAAATCCACCTACCCTGGACCATAACTTTCTGCAAAGTCTCTAATCTAGCTTATCTATATAGACGCTTGGCGATTGCTTTAGGTTTGGCAGGGGATGCAAATAAAGCAAAGACAATGATTGTTATGACAGAAGAATACTTTAACTCTGGAACTTGTGACCTCCACCCCTCCCTCATGCATCATTATGTTTTATGCGTTTTATGTTTTATTTTTTTTAAAGATGTCACTTAAGTGCACTCCTTCAAACACTGCCAAGCATGGCTGAACAGGTGTGAAGAACATTTATATGGCTCAATAATTCATTCTTTATGCTTTTATGACCAGTGATGCAATATGTTTGCAGTGTGCAGGTTATGGGGGATGATTATTAATAAACCCCAACACCTTGCAGCACCTTCGGCACTTCGGCACACTGGTCCGAGTACAGAGAAGCCAGCTGCAGGTGCAGGCAAATAAGGAGCGACAATGGGCGAGGAGCAAATTGAAATGGGAGATTCTGCTCTAATGGAGCCTATGAAGACTAAACCCGTGTTGAAACCTCAACCTAACAAATACGAGAGATTGTACCAGCCCTGCTTGGCTGAAATTGTGGGTGTAGCAGTCCCTCGGACCAAGGAAGAAATAGAGAGAGCCTCGACGGGTGCAGTAATTTTTACTTTGAGATTCATTCAGAATCTAACAGTGCTGAGGTGCACCAATGCACCGTGAAAACTAAACAGAAACACAAAATACATTTTCTTAGACGCTTATTACAAATATGAACTCAAATAATGCAGAAAATACAACAAAATATCAGTTAAGCAAACAAATACAACTTAAAACATGTACCTCGCTCCGCATTCCAAGGGCTGCAAATTGTTAATTTTGCTAGAGTCCGGTATCACGCTGCTTCACGCTTCATTGAGAGCTGCCTACTGGGACATGTGCGCCACAAAAACCGGTCTGAGCTGGAAGTGCAGCTTGCCGCTAACTAAACAACAGAGCCCTCTACTGGACACTACGCGTAGCTGTTCAGGCTTAGATCAATAAACAAAACTGGACATTTACACTCCCACCAAATCATGTATAACAAACAACATTCTTTACATGATTTCCAGCTTTAACATATGGACATTACTACAAGAACGAACACAATTTCAAATACATCATCAATAAACTTTCGCAAAATACGCCTGATGTGAAAGTATTGATTGAAACATCAATTAGTTATTTTCTAATAGAACTACAAGCTTTTGAACAGGTCGCTCAACTACGTGAGGTTTGTGTGCTGTTCCCTGCTTCTTTATTAAGCCTCGATCGCCAACTTGAAGCTTGACTCTGCGGACCAAACCGTCATCTTCTTCTGGAGCTTCAACCACTCGAGCCAGTTGCCACTGATTTCTGGGAAGCATGTCTTCTTTGATAATGACTATGTCATTGACTTTAAGATTTCGACGTGGTACGTGCCATTTCTGTCTCGTAGATATGTTCAGAAGGTACTCTCTTTTCCATCTACTCCAAAACTGCTCAGTGAGATACTGGACTCTGCGCCAACGTCTCCTTCCTTTGGAAGTTCAGACATGCGTTGTTCTTCTGGTGAACGTCTTAGTTTTCGACATTGAACACATTTACTTATTAGTTTTGCAACTTCCTTGCTCCCACCAATCACCCAAAATCCGTTCGATCTGATTTCCATGAGAGTTTGGCTTCTACCTTGATGACAAATCTGTGCATGAAAATGAGCAATGATCAACTTTGTAATGTGATGGTCTTTCGGGAGGATGATGGGGTGCTTAAGTCCCTGACAGAGTGTTGACTTCTTCAGTCTTCCTCCAACACGGAGAAGTCCTTGATCTAGTACTGGATCTACTCTAAACAGGGGACTTGAACTCGGAAGGTTATCTCCCACCTTCAACACTCCCATCTCTTGAGAAAAGGCCTGCTGCTGAAGGAGCTTTATTACTGTGTCAGCAGCTGCTTTCCGTTCATCTACTGTCACAAAGTTTCCATACTGGGCTTTGCTGGATCTCAATCTTTTTATCCTTGCAACCACTTTAAGGAGCATTGACCAGCTTGAAAACCTTGACAAACGGCTGAGGATATTGTCTTGTTCATTTGTTTGAGTTGTGAGAGCTTTGACTGCTTTGACTTCTGGATCCCCTACTAACAACACAGCTGAGGGGCTGGGTGCATATGAAATGTCATGTTCCCACAGAAACTTTGGACCAGACAACCAACATGTTGACATGATTTCTGATGCACTGAGCCCTCTAGAGGCGTAATCTGCAGGATTCTGAGCTGTGTCAATGTAGTGCCACTGTCTGGGATCTGTAGTTTGCCTAATTAACTGAACACGGTTGGCAACGAAGACGTGGAACCGTCGTGCCTCATTGTTAATATAGGCTAAGACTACTTGGGAGTCAGTCCAAAAGAACTCTTCATTAATGCACATCTGAAGCTCTGCTTTTAGCATGCTGCTCATTCTGGCTGATGTGACTGCGGCTGAGAGTTCTAATCGTGGGATACTTGTCACCTTGGTAGGTGCGACTCTTGCCTTAGCCATAACAAGACTACAGTGGACCTTCTCGTTGCTGAGGTACCTAATATAGGAGCATGCACCATATCCTAAATCACTAGCATCACAAAAGTGGTGCAGTTCCACCTTTACAATGTCTGTTAGTTCTGGTGGGTGGTAACATCTAGGCACTGCAACCGATTTTAGTCTTTCCAACCCATCTTTCCAGTCCTCCCACCGTGAACGTAAGTTGTCAGGAAGGGGGTCATCCCATTCAATGCCTCTGCGACACAGTTCCTGTAGGATACCTTTGCCTCTTAAGGTGAAGGGAGCTACGAACCCTAGTGGGTCGTACAGGGATGAGATCACTGACAGTATGCTCCGGCGAGTAGGAGGTTGGTCCTTAGTGTTTATTTTGAAACTGAAAGTGTCATTTTTGATTGACCACTGGATGCCGAGCACATGGCCTTCAGCTGTTGTGTCAGGTTTGAAATCGAGCGGTTCTGTGGTGTCTGCTCTGTCTGAGGGTTCCAGCTGGGAAAGCGCATCACTTTGGTTTGAGTTGAACTTGTGCAGATGTAGACCGCCAAGTCTACAAAGTGCTTGTGTTTCGGTGATGAGTTCTTGTGCCTCTTTAACTGATGGGACACTAGTTAGACCATCGTCTACATAAAAGTTCTGTTCAACAAACTCTGAGGCCTTAGGATAGTCTGCTCTGTACTGTTGTGCCAAATATTTCAGGCCGAAATTAGCACATCCAGGGGATGAACTGGCACCGAATAGATGTACAGCCATTCTGTACTCTCTGGGTTCTTTGTCTAATTGTCCATCCTGCCACCACAGAAATCTCAGATAGTTGCACATGTCTGGACAAACAGAGAACTGGTGGAACATTCTCTCGATATCACAGATTATGGCTACATTTTCCTTTCTGAAACGACAGAGTACCCCCACCAATGAGTTGATCATATCTGGACCTGTGAGAAGAGTGTCGTTTAATGAGACACCGAGAAATTTTGCTGAACAGTCAAAGACAACTCTTAGCTTGGCTGGTTTTTTCGGGTGATATACCCCATGGTGTGGGATGTACCATGCAGTCTTGCCTTCAGACAAAGGGGGGGCTAATTCTGCATCACCACTGCTGATAATGTCTCTCATAAAGGAACAGTAATGTTCATGATACTGTTTATCAGCCTTTAGCCTTTTCTTCAGGTGTTGCAGTCGGACTGTGGCTAACTTCTTATTGTTGGGAAGCGCTGGTGGATCATTGCCCTTGAAGGGGAGCGGCATCTCATAGTGCCCATCTGGTCTTTGTTTTATTGTATCACTGAGGATTTGTATGAAGCGAACATCATCCTGTGATACATACTTATCCTCATAGTTTCTCTCATTAAAGTCAGTCTCTAGGACTTTGAGTACTTCTGTGGCTGATGGTATGGGCATTTCTTTGACTGTGATCCTGTGCACATAACTCTGGTTACCTTCTCTGTCTAGGTGAGGATTACCAGAACCAATAATACTCCATCCTAGTAGGGTTCTTTGTGCGAAAGGTTCGTTTATTTTGCCTGTGACGATCTCTAGGGGGGCTAGTGCTGATGGGCAGTCATAACCAATCAATAGACCTACTTCACAGTTCTGCAATGGCTGTAACTTGTTAGCTAAGCCTTCAAGGTGTGGCCACTGAAGTCCAGTTTCCTTGGTAGGGATATGAGACTTGTCAACTGGGATAAAGTCACGAGAGTAGACGTGTTCTATTCGGACACGAGTCTCAGAATCAAACCCACGCACCTGTAAGTTGTTGGCAAGTTTACTTGCAACGACTGTGTCGACGGAAGTCATGGTGCTAAGCTTTAACTGCACTGGTTGGGCGTCTACATTTAGTTCTGAGGCCAAATCCTCTAAAATAAAGGATGAGTCACTCTGGGTGTCAAGCAGGGCATATGTAAGTATTTCTTTCTCAGGCTCAGATGCAACTGACACAAATACTGGTACTATGCTGGATGTGGAAGATAGTTTCCTTGTTAGTACATGAGTCATAACATTATGCACTTCCTTGTTTGCACCTTCATCTGGGGATTTAGAATCCTCAGTTTTCCTTTCTTTAGGTTCATTCACTCTTTCTGTGTGTAGACAGGTGGGGTGACGCCGACCACACTTACTACAGGAGTGACGTCCTCTGCATTCTTTGGTTACATGACCCCTTCTCAAACACCCGAAGCAGAGACGATTTTCTTGAATGAAAACTTTCTTGTCATCACTAGTTTTCGCTGCAAAAGCAGGACACTTAGCTATGCCGTGCGATTCTTCTTTGCAAAACAAACATGGGGGTTTAGGTCTAGAAGTAGATACTGGGATTGGTGGAGACTTTGGTTGGGTGGTAGTACTGAGTGCCTTCGCTCTTTTAACGTGCCGCTCTTCTGATGCCCTTTCGTTTATTAGGAATGGTGAGGCAACAGGATTGCAAACTACTTTAGCTTCATTTTGTATGAACTTTGTAAAGCGAGCGAAGTTGGGGTAGTCTTGGCTTTTGTCTAGCTCCTCCACCACAATGCGGCTCCATCTCTGCACTATCCACTCAGGCAGTTTTCTTAGAAGCTTGTGATTTTCCTCACAATCATTAAGGATCTCTAGGCCTTTGACTTGAGGGATAGCCTCTGCACAGCTTTGGAGAAAATCCGCAAACTCCCTCAGTGCTTTAGGATCATTGGCAGCTATTCTAGGCCATTTTGTGAGTTTAGCCCTAAAGGCTCTTTGAATAACAAATGGGCTGCCATACCTTTCCTCTAAAACGCTCCAAATGCCTGCGTATGCCTGCTCACTGTTGCGGAAAAAATATCCCTCTACTGCCTTTCGTGCTTCACCTGCAAGATAGCTCTTTAGATACAACATTTTCTCACACACAGGTAAAGGTTTGTCACCAATTAGTGCCATAAAGGATACCTTCCAATCCATAAACTTTAGGGGGTCGCCACTAAAGATGGTGGGCTCAGGTACAGGAAGCCTGTTTAGGGTAAGAGAGCTGGCGAGGGCTTGAACTAAGCTAAGTTCTTCACGTTCTGGAGTAGTATTGTGAGGTCTAAATGTTGGTGCTTGTGGATTTAAAGAGAGCCGTGGTGCGATGTTGGGGAGATTTGCGGAATTTTCTAAGTTGTAGCAGGACACTTGATCATGGCTTTCAATGTCATTTTGAGCGCTAAGGGCTCTTACTCGTGCAGCTGCTACTTTCACTTCGCTGTCTGCCTTTAACTGTTGAAGTTTAGTCTTTTCCTCCTCCAACTTTGCCTTTGTTTCCACTTCCTTTATTTTCCACTCATTTTCCATTTGGCTGATCTTGGTTTCCTGTGCCAATATTTCTTGTGTGGCCTTTGCTTGTTCCACTTTGGCTGCAAGTTCAGCTTCTGCTTCCACCTCACGACTGCCAGTAGAATCTGCCTTTGAGCGTGCAACTGAACCCTCTGGGAACGACGTTTCAGTTTTTGTATCACCAAACACAGAACCATAGTCCCTTTTGTTTAACATCACTCGTACTCTTTCCTTTTCAAGGCGATCGTTAAAGAGCTGATCGATATTTTCCTGTCGTTTAGCAACAACTTCACAAATGTCAGTTGTAAGCACTGCACAAGCATCCATTCGCTTAACAATGTCGGGCGTCATGGATTGGCTGCGGCGAATGGGTTCATAATGCTGTTGTACTACAGCGTGCTTGTCTCTTATGTCATGACTGGCATTGTTTAGCTCTTCAGGTGAGCAGAAAGTTTTCAGCTTTGTTCTGATTTCTTTAGCTGCCTTCTTCCAAGTGTCATAAGCTTTGTTAAATGCCTTCTCATTTTTCTTTGCCTCATATTCCTGCATTTCTTTACCCTTTTCAGTTAAATGCCTTTCACGATTGCTGGATCTTACTCCTTGTTGCTCTGAGTCGTCGGCTTCTTCAGCAGCGTTCAACATTTTGTTACTGTAATGTGTATGTTGCTCTATGCGATAACGTCTGGACTTAAACTTACGTGAGTGTTACTTTTGGAAACAATGCTCACATCAGACGTTTACATCACATAAATAAACAGATTAGCACCCACATATTAGACAAAATGTAACTGTAAATACCGCTGATATACGTTACTTTCAAGAAGAATAAACCCATACAATTTAAAGATTGTAATTACTCAGTGCAATGCAGTATACCTTTAAGGCTGTAACCACAAAAATATTTAAGGCAAGTAACTCTGAATTAGTGTGCAGACATTTTAACTTTGTTATCAGCAAAGTCCTTAATGGGCATAATACCTGCACCTTCGTAAAGTAACCATCAGAGTTCAAAGGGGAGGTAGGCGACGAAGCAAAGATGATCTTGACTGGTGTAGAAATATCTCACAGCTGACACACGGACCCACCTCGTGGCACGGGCTGCACTCATCTGGCATGGGAGCTAGCAAGTAGCCTTCACTCAGCGATCGAGTTTTCACTGTAGCAGTCCCTCGGACCAAGGAAGAAATAGAGAGAGCCTCGACGGGTGCAGTAATTTTTACTTTGAGATTCATTCAGAATCTAACAGTGCTGAGGTGCACCAATGCACCGTGAAAACTAAACAGAAACACAAAATACATTTTCTTAGACGCTTATTACAAATATGAACTCAAATAATGCAGAAAATACAACAAAATATCAGTTAAGCAAACAAATACAACTTAAAACATGTACCTCGCTCCGCATTCCAAGGGCTGCAAATTGTTAATTTTGCTAGAGTCCGGTATCACGCTGCTTCACGCTTCATTGAGAGCTGCCTACTGGGACATGTGCGCCACAAAAACCGGTCTGAGCTGGAAGTGCAGCTTGCCGCTAACTAAACAACAGAGCCCTCTACTGGACACTACGCGTAGCTGTTCAGGCTTAGATCAATAAACAAAACTGGACATTTACAGTGGGGACCTTGTTCTTTGTTTTCATCGGCTGTGTGTCTGTGATCGAGAACGTACCAGAAGCTGGACGGCTACAGCCAGCCCTGGTGCACGGTCTGGCTGTAGCCGTGCTGGTGGCTGTCATGGATAAAATCAGGTAAAGTTATTTATTAAGTCAAACGTTGGCATTTATGTTTTAGTTGTTGGATTGTTTGTTTGAATATCATTTATGTCAAACTTTAACCTTGGTTACTTGAAGGTTAAAGATAAAGTTCATTTACCTACCTTAAATCTTTTCAGGATATCTTTTGTAGATAAACGAGGCAGTGTATGTATGATTGATGCAAATAAATCAATTTAAAAAATCTAGAGGGTAAAGCAGGGATTTGACGTAGCGTGCCACATGACACATTTAATCCTTGTGATGTCTTTATATAAGAAAAGGAAGGTCAGTTTCGACAGTGCGTCACTGCAGAAAATGCAAGAAATCTGTCGGCATAACTCTTTGGGGTTAAATTGTTTGAATTAAATGTGTAAAATCACATAACAAATAACAATTTCTTATAGGTCATCGCCCAAACTATCCTGTAATTATAAAACAGACCATTTTTGTTAATGCACAGATTTATTTATTTGACTGTGGCTTCATTGTAACAAAAATAAATTTTTACAGTAAGTGACAAAAATAACTTTTCTGTCATTTCATTGTTAATCTATCACCTTGTTTTACTTTGAAGTAGCATGAGTGTTCATGGGGAGGTGTTTATCAGGAGTCTTTGCTGGCCCATTCTGGCCCCTGGGCCTTATGTTTGATAACTCTGGGTTAAAGGTTTACGGTGTAGACATTTACCAGATTTGAGTGGAGTTAGCTCAGTTTGTTCTCAACTTTGTCTTTGTTGCTCCTTTGCCTCCTCCCAGTGGCTCTCACTTTAACCCTCCCTTCACTGTTGCCATCTACCTGTGTGGAGGGATGGACCTGATGATGGCGGGGCTCTATATTGTCTGCCAGCTGATTGGAGGAGTGGTGGGAGCTGGAATGGCCAAGGTCAGTTGAAGGTTCAGCACCTTCACATCTTCTAAATGCATGTTTGAGTATCCTGTGAAATTTTCACCACAACTCTACTGTTTCATAGCTGATGACCCCTCCAGAACGCTTCATCAATGCCACGGGAGCAGCGTTCACTATCCTCAAGTCAGACAGCCAGCTGTCGCGAGCCATATTCGGAGAGGTGGCCATGACCTGCCTGATAACTTTGGTGGTGCTGCTGGTGGCTGTCAATACCAGGACGAAAACCCCACTGGCTCCTTTCCTGGTGGGCTGTACGGTCATAATCAATGTCTTGGCAGGGTGAGACACAGGGCCCTGTCCAGCAGCGATCTTGGCTCAAGAGTTGGGAGTTCGCCTTGTAATTGGAAGGTTGCTGGTTCTCGGTCGTTGTGTCCTTGGGCAAGACACTTCACCCACAGCCTCGCCTCTGTCAGTGCGCCCCAGGGCAGCTGTGGCTACAATGTAGCTTGCCATCACCAGTGGGTGGATGACTGAATGTGTAAAGGGCTTTGGGGTCCTAGGGACTAGTAAAGCGCTATACAAATACAGGCCATTTACCATTTTACCTGATCACAGGCAGGGCGGTGATATTAATTTGATAGCCTGGATCTTGTTCTTGCTATTTGCCTGTGGGATTCCCAGATACTTGTAGCTGTCCTCAACTTCTGCAATGTTTCCTTCTGGTAGTGCGATCCATGGTAGATCCTGCACTTGAAGATGACTTGTGCTATTGGCTTGAAATTGCCCTCTAGTGTTGTTCACCTTGATATATTAATGAATCAAAAATTTTGACCCATTAATAATATTGTAAAAATATATGATATCCTGGTCTGATTGCTTTTGGTGCTTTAGGCATATTCTAAAGTGTTTTGCATTATTGGCCTACTTAAGCAGGATTTTATATTGTGCTTAAGTAAATGATTTAAAAACTTGTTTTTCCTCTTGTTTAACTTTATCACTTATGTGCAGGGGTGATATATCAGGAACGTGTCTAAATCCTGCCAGGGCTTTCGGTCCAGCTGTGGTGACCGGTTACTGGACTTACCACTGGGTGTACTGGGTCGGTCCCATTGGGGGAGGTCTTGTGGCCGCTGCTTTGGTCAGGTAAGAGAAGTTACACATAACTGGATTACTAAATTAAACCACAGGAATGATACACCAGTGTCACTGTCTCTTCGTTTTTGCAGGATCATTCTAGGTGATGATAAACTCCGAATCATAATGAAATGACTCCATTTACAGCTGTGGTGCAGGATTCAATATATCCATAAGCTCTGTCTTTCACTCCATATATTTAAAAAAGGGCATACTTTTGGATATTTCTTTTTGATACTGTTATTCCATGGCAGTTTGTAATCTATGGATTGTTGTTTAGTATAAAATAAATAAATAAAAATACATAAAATCATTTTTTCTCAGTTCTTCCCCATAGAAAAAGAACACTGCCATTTAATCTAAACTCTTTATTGGGACTTTTTTCTGCAGTGTCACGTGTGCAGGTGTGAAACGACACAGTGAGATATTTAAAAAAAGAAAAACACACACACAGAGAGCAGGATTATTTTTGGCGACATGCTTTATTTTCGTTTTCCAACCATGATTTTAATGGTCACAAACTGCGCTTTTCGCTGCCGACATCTCAACGGTATTTCTCAGAGAGACCCAGGGCCACGGCGGCCAAGAATTTGTCGAAGGCGACATGAGTTTCCGGGGTGAAATCTTTAGGGAACATAATGGAGATCACCACCATAGCGCAATGAGCCAGCATCTGCAGAGAGAGGAAACAGTTTACACCAAATATATGAAGTTTGCTCGGCAGAAATCGCTTTTAATAAACAGACTGTTTGTTAGTGCAAATGCATAGTCAATAAACTCGATCTTCTTAAGAACAATCTTTTCAATACGTTGGATTACTTTGTTACATAAATTAACCGTGCGTGAAATAGGAATAGACAATAACCTCTGTTTATAACTGAAATCGCATATGCACATGATCCGCGTCTTACCTTGAAGTTAGATGGATCCACCCTCAGCTTGAAGGCGTGCAGCTCGCTCAGTTCCAGCAGGCCGCCTCTCAGGTTGTCAATCTTGGACACGGCCTCAGTGACTCCACCCAAGATCAGCTTTCCGTGAACCATCACGGGCTCAGAACCGGGAGTCAGGTCCGGCCAGTGGGAGAAGTAAGTCTTGGTTTGCGGATACACGAGGAGCATCCTGTGGAAGCAGAGATGAACATGGTGGGTCACAAGCTCCAGTGGCGCAATCGGTCAGCGCGCGGTACTTATAAGACAGTAGCCTGCAGAGTTATGCCGAGGTTGTGAGTTCGAGCCTCACCTGGAGCACGAGCTTATTTTAAGTAGTGGAAACACACATCTGAAGTGTGTTTAAATATTTGAGGCGACTGTTGCTGTAATTTGGCGCTGTATAAATAAAATTCAATTGTACTGAATTCAATAAAGAAGTGCCAATACAGCCTTACCTGCCCAAAGCTTCGCCTCCAACAGTATCCATAACCTTGGAGACCTTGGCCCAGAGTGCCTTGACGGCAGCCTTGTCTTTCTCAGTCAGACTCATGTTGGATCGGTTGTCTCTCTCTCTCTGATGATGCTACCCGGCGAGGAGCTGTGCTTAAATTCAGTTGCCCCCCTGGGTCACACCCAGGGCATCTGATACCAAGCCACAAGCTGTGACGCAGATAGGACTCATTCACCGGACCTGATAGAAACTTGTTTGGCTTTAGGCCAACGCAGAGGGTGATATCTGCTGGTGACATCTTGGGTGTGAATTTGCAAAAAAACACTCTGCATTTTTTTCGTGTAGGATACCAAAAGTGCAACGTAACCACATTTTCTGCTTTGCAAGTTTGTGAGAAGTTAGAGGTGAAGCACATGGTCCCCTGATGACTGATGAGTGGAGAACATCTCAGGCGGAGTGATATCATGTGCAGAAAGTCTACAGTTCTAAGAACAATGAGTGAACTCGTGTCTAAGGAGTTGCTGTGAAATTAATGCCAATAAAACTGATTGATTCATAAAACTGAACACATTTTTCTATTACTTCCAGCTTTACTGAGGCCTGAACCAAGTAAATTATAGTAATAGTAGTAGTAATAATAATAATGATAATTTTGAATATTTACAAAACAATTCGATTCGATTCGTACTACTTAAATCAATCAATAAAAAAATTAAGTATATTTTCGTGATGTGATCATCATTTAAACAATTTTACCAATGAAGTACAATATAAGTATAAGAAAATGATCTATTAAAAAAAACAGATTTCGTGATCGCAAAGAATGTGGGTCATTTATGGATGCAGGTGGGAGTTACAAAAATGCGTGCATGCACATTACGCACTTACAGAAAAGAGCGCAAAATTCTATAATATATGCAAGTACACTCGGTGGATCTAGGATATACTAAAAATACAAGATTAAAAAACAGCTCTTCTTATCAAATTGAAGCTGTTTAAAGCTTTCTCAGATTTATCAGATTTAATTTTTTAATTCAGCATTTTTTTCTTTTTTGGCTCGGTTCATAAAATAAGTTCCTATCAGTGGTAGAAAATAGAGCAGACGGCCTTTATCAGCCAGCTCAAGTGTTCTTAATCAAAACACATGCATCTGTGGACGCAGGGGGGTTCGCTGCTGCAGATAACACCGGTGTGGTTTACGAGATATAACTTAAAGAGCGTCAAACACTCTCGAGCTGCTTGGCAACCATTCCTCACATTTAAAATAAAGACAAATAAAGACTAAATAAATAAATAAATTCTTTCATTTTTCTCCGCATAAATGTTTAGCCTTTTTACTTATATTTCTATATAATGTTGATATTTTTGTGAAGATGTGAAGTTGTTGAACCTTTATTTGTATAATATCAGGCAGATACAGACGAATTATGCATTTCCATATTTTAAAAAAAAATCTGAATTCACATTTAAAATATATACACACTTTATTTAGATTTTAAAAAGTGGGGGACGCACTTTAATCAATGTTGACAGATAATTTTCAAAAGGCCTTTTTCGCATTTTATGAATTTTATCCTCTGTGTGATTTGTTTAAAAGTAAAATAAATAAATAAATAAATAAATAAATAAATAAATAAATAAATAAAATAAAATAAAAAACTCAACAGCAACTCAGGATTCAGCTAATAACAGCTGAATAAATAAAAATAAATAAAAATAAATAAAATAAAAATAATAATAAGAATTATCAGAGACTTGAGGACTGCATTTGAAATAACTGTAATAGAATATGTTGGGAATATTTTGCGCATAAAATATTGGGCTTTGGAATCTTTGGCCGCACGATAACTGCGCTAATTGAAATTTTGTTTTTGGCTTTGCTTAAATTGCGCAGGACACGAATAACAAAACCGTATCAACAAATCCAGAAACTTCTGGTGAAGTCTGCAGTTTATCTCACGCGCATCATCTCCAGCCTATCACAGCAGACTTCTCATTTGGGGTGGGGGAGCTTCGACGCATTTAAATAGATGCAGGGGGTCTAGTGAAGCACTATTCAGCCTTTTCCTTCAAGCCTGAAGAAAAAAATCATAATCAAACGCCACCATGGTTGAGTGGAGCGAAAACGAACGCAGCATCATCTCCAACATCTTTTCCAAGCTGGACTATAACGACGTTGGGCCCAAGGCTCTGGTCAGGTAAGGAACACCTCTGCAAGAGGACAATCCTTCCTATGACGTGCCCTGTGGCCAAACTCACGTGTGTTTCTCCCTTGCAGGTGTCTGATCGTTTACCCCTGGACTCAGAGGTATTTCTCCTCCTTCGGTAACCTCTACAACGCCGAAGCCATCAGCACCAACCCGAAAGTCGCTGCCCACGGAATCAAATTGCTCCGCGGTCTGGACAGCGCTCTGAAGAACATGGACAACATTAAAGCCACCTACGCCGAGCTGAGCGCCCTGCACTCAGAGAAGCTGCATGTCGACCCCGACAACTTCAAGGTAAACCTCAGAACCCGCCTTTCTTCTTCTTCTTTTTAATGCAAACACGACATTTTCTTATACCTTTTTTTCTTTCTCCATGCAGCTGCTTTCTGACTGCCTGACCATTGTTGTTGCTGGAAAACTGGGTTCCGCTTTCACCCCAGAGGTTCAGTGTACCTTCCAGAAGTTCATGGCCGTGGTGGTGTCCGCTCTCGGAAAGCAGTACCACTAAAATGTAGATCCGTCTGCATCTGGAAGCCAGAAGGAGATCTAACGCCCGTTTCAATATGTTATGGATCACCTCAAAAGAGAAATAAAGGCCCACTGAAGCAAAGTTTACGTTTTCCCTTTGTATTTTTTTTTTAAAATTTTACACATGCTTATAAGTTATATCTTATATCACACTGGGGGGCTGGATGCCGAGTAGAGGGCAAATAAAGGATCTCGTTTGTACTTTTAGGTTTTTAGACTGTAACATGGCGAAATATGAGAGCGGATTTCACTCTTGCAAAGGTTATAATAAAAACTAAACTAATAAATAATAACAACTTCAAAATAGAAACCATATATTTTATAGGATTTGTAAGTAAAAACAACCATAACCGCAAAATGACCAGTAACAGGCTGTTCTTCATTCTAACGAGAGTACCCTATTGTTTTTCACTATAGATACTACTTTGTTTATTTCATTTTCTGTTGGGCGATGAATTGCGTGCACAGCTGGGGATTTGTTGTAAATTACAAATGGAACAAACAAACATACATGCATTTAATTTTAAGATTATATTTTTTAAATGTACTTTATTTATCTTGCTTGCACTTTCTATTTCACTGTTTATGCCGCTCTCCTCACTCTCAATCAGAGATGGGCAGTTACTTGTAACGCGTTACTGTAATCCGATTACTTTTTTCTAGTAGCGAGTAAAGTAAGGGATTACTATTGCAAAAATGGTAATTTGATTTGATTTGATAAACGTTTATTGGTCCCACAAGGGGAAATTTCCTAAGGCTGCCGACCTATTGCACGTAATGGAGGAGCCATCTTACCCTCTGACCACACATACATTACACAAACATCACATGGGGAAGACAGGTCAGAGAGGTATAACAATGGAAAATGCACCACATGAGGAAAGATAAGGAGAAAAAAATAACTCCTCCCAGACTGAGCTCCAACAGGGAGACCAGTTTGAGAACAGAAAAAAACACCTCTGCACATGAAAAAACTCTAAATACACCAAAGAAACACATGACAAGCAACAGGGGTGGGTAAAGGGTGAGAGACAGCCGATTTAGACAGTGCATCCGGGCCTGCGTGCGCTGGTCTCCTTGATCCACCGTCAGCATCGGAAGGGAATAAGCGTCGAAGGCGTTTGGAAAGGGAGGGGGGATGAGTGTGTGCATATCAGTGTATATGTATGTGTGAGTTCAGCTGAGACAGTGTCCTTCGCCCTGCTAGGCTAAGTAAACAGTCTTCCAGCCAACCCAGGTGTCCTTGTTGTTCAGCCCCAGCCTTGCAGCTGGCGCCAAACGGGTATCCGCATAAGTGATGGTGTTTTTACTTTAGTGCGAACAGCTCATATGAATTTCAAAGCAGTTCTACAGTCCAACACTGGTCTCTCAATCTCCCGTTGGAGAGCCGCGAGCTTCGCCATACTTGGGTTCTGTGATGTTGTCATTTCTTGTGCTCAAGGAGCCGATTTCTGAGAACTCACGGCAGCGTGCCTCCCCGAGATGTCATCCAATTTGCGCCCAGAGATGTTATTCCGAGCTAGCAGCCGTAGCATCTCCAAGATCTTATCCGTGCTGCACTCAATGAGCCCATTTTGAGAAACTCACGCCTCTCCCATCGTTCCAATCCCAGCGGGCAGCCTTGTGGGGGTTTGAACAGCCGGTTCTGCTTTCTTAATTCTTCGATAAGTCAGGGCCAAGCCAGCTCCGATTAGCCAGAACCCTGTTACCATGATTCCGAATAGGTAGATATCTTCAGCACTCAGGCCCACCCAAGCCCAAACTTCTCGTTGAGAAAGGGGTGTCAATTGCATCTAGGGACCAGTTGATCCAATCCATAATTCCTCTTTTAGGTTTTAGAGAACAGACTGTGAGAGAGTGTTCCAGGGAAAAGTAATACAAAAAACATGACACTAGACAAGGACATAAGAGGCTAAGCAGGGAAGCTAAGGGAGAGGAGGAGAGGAGAAAAGTGCGACCGCCTTCATCAAGAGCAAGAGCAGAAAAATTAGATTACTGTTACTTTCCCGCAGGAACGCTGTATTATGTTTAGAAAAGAGAGAAAAAAATGAAAGCACTGAAATCTGTATCAACTGTACCTTTTCCCACAATTATTAATTCATAATCTTTGAATTATGAATAGGTAAAGGTGTGGTGCTACTTGAGGGCATCGGAGTAACACTAAATAACTGCAGTTAGTTAGGTCAATAGTTTAATTGAACTATAGCTATCAGAGCTGTCAGAATGATGAGTGGAACGCTCTTTGGGTTATATAATATTGGGCTAATTTAATTGCAAAGATGGAATCAGTAATCCATAATTGCCTGCCAATGTCCAGCGCAGATTAGTTGCTCAAAAGTGTACACACCATACCAGGGAGTGCAAATGAGAGATTTGCAGGTGTTTGTCTCTGCTGTTAAGATAAATGAGAGGAGGCGGAAGAAGAACCAGCATGGTTTTCTGTAAGGTTGAAGTATTTTGTTAGAAAGCACCGCGAATGAGTGTGTTCCAGGGGAACAAGACTGAGGTGGAGCGCAAGATTTATCCAGAGGAGAGCTACACTGTTATAAACTATTCCATCATAAACCTGACATCCATGTGTATAGCTGACCTGTGCTATACCGAGAAGAACACCAAACATCATTTACCGTCAGATCCCGACCCCTCTATTTAGCAATGAAGACATAGCTAATGTGTCTCATGCGTAAATGCTCACACTGCCCATGTTTTTTATTTTTTCTGCAGATTGCGCACTAACACAGTCACATTGACACCTACCCCTTTTTAATGATAGAAAATACATTAATGCAACATTAAAATCTCTGTCTGCCCACTGCAGCAGGAAGGACCAAGTTAGAGGACAGAGCCAAAGATTTAGCATTCCGCTCACAGCTTTGGGCCACCCACCTGTCACAATTACGCACTCGCTTCCATTAAATGAACACACATCAACTATCGCATATCTTACAACCGAAATGACGCGTGTCCCCCCCTTTCCCCACAGCGGTAAGTTTCGCGTTAGACTATTGTTTCCTTCTTCCCTCTAATCTGTAACAAACAAAACTGAAAGTTTTGACGGGACTCAAAGGGTGGAAGTGTCTAAGATTAATGTCTTAAATCTAAGCCGTTCAATAGCTGTTCTTCTCCACAGCGGAACAGGTCAGCTGCAACACTGATTTCAGGTTTACACGGTGGAAGACTTTGTGATACAGTGCAGTTCCTGAGCTGTCCCATATATCTGTAACTCTGACATTAAGCCTGTGAAAAGCGGCGGAATTCATAATTCACAAGAGGATAGGTAAGGGAGAGAAATGACATTAAAGAAGTGGGAGACAATCCTACGGGGAAAGAAACAGAAAAGCAGCAGGGTGCTGTGATAGAATTGGCAGTGATAAAAATGGTCATGCGGATGACTTTACGTCACTCGGTCATTTGATTAGTTTATTTAGTTATAGCTGAATAACGCAAACTATCAAATGTGGCGGAATAGCCCCAGAAATTAATGAGAACTCAACAGTGAACCCATGGACTTGGGCGGGCACGTGACCGCCCCACTACTTGATCAATTAGCCCTTCACCTCTACACATCTTTACAATAGAGCTATTTATACACCACAAACTGGGCATAAAGATATTTGTGTTTATTTATAGAAGAGTTAATGTAGTTAACCGAAGCTAAGCTACAAAATAAAATGGTGTGGAAAAAAAATCTGAATTAACAGAAAAAAACCTACACTACACTTAAAAAAATGAATGAAAAAAGGACATTGAATACAAAAACAACTAATTAGAAAATACAAAATTATAGCTAAGTGCAGTGGAATCAAACTAATTTCAGCACCAGAGACAGCGCCGTGTTCAACGTCCTCACAGCAGCTTCATTTTTAATACGAAAGATTAAACGGGCTCCTTCTGTGTTTTTAAACATTATCAACAAGATAGAAGTAGATATTTATGCTTTTCACATTTGATGAAATAATGGAAAACAAAAACGTATAATTTCAGAAAATACATTACACAATAAACGTGCTAACTCAACCCTGAAAAAGTAAAACTACAAACACATAACGATCGAAGAATATCTTCATAATCTACCGAGAACAAATGCCCAGAGAGAGATCACCAGTTACAGTTTTTATTTTCTTCCACTTTAGTAACTTTTGTAAATGTACATCTGGAGTCATAGCTGTAAAATCAGGCCCAACAAAAGGACCTTATCTTTCCATGAGAATAAACTTTTCTGTCAATAAAAAAATATTTTTCACCAAATGACATTGAAAAATGGTGTATTGAAGAGCTAAATCACAGCTCCTTATTAAACACAGGCTATTTGGGTTTTTTAAAAAGTATCTAATTCATGTATTCAAACAATATTCTTAAGAGAAATTGTGAACATGTCTATGATACTAACGATTGAATTAGACTCTTCAAAATTACCTAGGGTCACTTTTACTTGCAAGGACGTCACATTTCATGACGTTAGAACAGAAGTCTGATGGTACAGATGAGGAAATAATTGTTTTATTCTCTGGTGAATTTGTATTTTTCTCACTTCCAAAGAAATGAGCACAAACAGAATTCTGGCTGGACTGTAGGGATCAAATAATCATTTCCTCAGTGACCTGAAAATGAATTTATAATGTTTGTCTCATGTGTTTTTCTAGATTTTTGTTTGATATTCTGTACAGTCACTGTACAGTAAACCTGCAAATTACAAACGTACAAATTTACCCCAGGATCAAATAATTATTCCCCCCACTGCGTACCTGACATCTACACCTGGTTTTTAACTATATAAAAATTAAATTTTTTTTAAAAACCCTCACATAATGAGATATTCTGACATCTTACATTAAATGTAATATTACTGTAATATTATTATTATTAAAATGATAGAAAATGTATTATTTATTAGTGAGTTATGAAGAAAAATGTACGTTTTAGGGTGTCCCACAGTACTACATTTCAATACAGCAGCCGAAAGGTGGAGAAGACTGCTGATTGCTCAACGTTTGAACAACAGTAGCTCCCTTCACCCTCCCTATCTCCAACTCTCATCTTCTCAAATCCCCCCAATCACCTGCCCTTCCTCTACCAATCTCATCTACACCCACACCCCACCTACTCTTCAGCATGTGCTCTAACTGTAACTGCTTCCTTACATATTGCGCAGTCTCCCAGTTATTTTAATGCTAAGATTGCTTCAAGCAGACTCTTACTTCAGGCCAACAGGGCACGGTCCTCACAGATGTCAGGTGTATAAAAATTTCATCTGTGTCTCTGATGTTTTGTCTTTTTTCCCTCTCATTAAAAATATTTCAACCTTGTCTGACTCATGGATTTTCACGTACGCGAAGCTACAGATAAGAACCAAAGGTGAGAACACCAGTCTTTGCAAGTTTAGGGTTCACAGGAACTATCAAGCCTGTGCATTTTTACTTTACTGGGAAAGAAGTCTGAGGATTTTAACTTAAGCGTAGTACAGCTCCTAAATTATGAGTAATTTGGCATTATTTGGACTATGTAGCCTGTAAAATGTAGATTGTAAAATTACAACCGTGCGTAACTGTGCGCAGATACAAACAGAAGGCATAAATTATCTCTCATGCTCTTCACATGAGATGACTGCTACAATCAACTCAAAATGTTAAAAACAACAACAACAACAACAACAACAAAAACCCAGCAAAGGTAAAAGCAAGGATGAAGAAATGAATGCAGTTCATTCTGCTGTCATGATATTAAAAACATTTACACTCCCATTAAGTAAAAAAGAGTATTAGCACGTTTTGGCAATCCTAAAAAAAGTTAATTTTTGTGTAATCAACCTCACAACAAAGATGTCTGTAAATTACAGAAGTTATTTCACTTAAATATCTAAAAAACTGACATTTAACATCTTGTCTATGAGCTGCTTTGAATATTGCATCAGCATGCGTCTGTATTACCACCAGTTTACCAAATGGGGGCACTGTTGCTCTGTGTACCGTAAATACTTTATTTGAGGTCCATAGATAAACCTGGAGAGTCCTCCCAATTCACTGGTGTTAAAACCTGAATCCTTTGTTTCTGTAATACTAGAAAAATAAAACAATAAAACAAAAAACAGATTAGATTTAATATTAAATGTGCCTTTGTAGTTGTAAATGTATTATTTATTATGAAAATATTTTACAGTAGGAAAGCTTGCTTAAGTAAAATAATGTAAATTATCAGCTGACATGACGGTGAGCAACTAAAAAAACTTAACTCAGTCAAATGATGAATTCCTTGAAAATGATCAACACAATGCATTTTGAACGTGATATGATAATGCGTGAAACACCACAGATTCGATTTGTTTTTATTTGATAATATAACAGCACAAAAACTAACACACGAATTGCACATTTTTTACCATTAAAAATGTAACAAAGTAATGACAGAGACACATACAGAGAAAAACAAAAAGATTTTACATAGCATCATAAATGCCTCGTATGCTTTCTGGAAACCCAGTGCTTGAGTCTCATCTGTATTTCTCAGCAAGAACAGCAGCAAACGCTGACAGGTACTTGTCCATGGCGGCGTGAGCCACCGGTGTGAATTCATCCCCCAAGTAACAGGCAAGGCTGACGAGCATACTGTGCGACAGCAGCTGCAGGAGAAACACAAAAGATTGGTAAAAAGTGAACAACATACTTACATAATTTATAGTATGTGTCAGTTTTCTGAAAATCATGAACCCACACACTGCCATTTGTCGTCCTCAGTGTGTTATTGTTAATATAGTGATGTAGTATTGTGTAATTTGCACAGAAAGCATGTCTGATAATTTTAAGTGCCAAACAATGCATTAAAAATATCGTCTCCTCCTCACCCTCTCGCCTCACAACGGCTAGTTTCACAGCTTGTAATTCCCCAAACATCCACAATTGTCATATATGTATAATACAATACCGTATACTTATACACATTGTCATTTTGTTCACTTATAATTTTTTTTTAACCATTTTTCAGATTTCCCGACTGGTTCACATACTGCCTTTTTGCACCCCATTTCAATATTCCTGGAGGAACCCATTTAATCAAATGTATTATTTATTTTAATTAGTGCTGTCAAAAGATTAAAAAAAACATTTTTCCATTTTTTTCCCTCCTCCATAAAACAAACTAGTTGATTTGTCATCTGAACAGGCTGGAAAAACAAAACAGCAGCAGACTTACAGTTAGTAAATCTGTTGTTTTCTTTTTAGTTCAGTTAAACTCTATTATAGAATTACTGAAAAAATCCCTACATACTAATAGGATTATCTTTTGCATGCAGAATTAAAATGCACAAATAAATACAATTTCATACATTGCAGTCACCTGTACGCCTTATAGCATACAACAAAGAAATTGCACAAGTATATATATTAACCCTGTAGCAAGTGCATCATATTTGATACATGAGTTTCTGGCAATTATTTTGTGGTTCAGGCTTTACTGGATTAGTAGATATACTTAATAGGAAAATCTGAATAACAAAAAACTGATTATCTCTGATTAAAAGATTAAAAGTAAATTAAAAAAAAATCCAATGCAAGAAGGGGATGGAAGGGCTGTAAATAGGTCTGAGGTGTTTAGGCACCTTAAAGTTTCCGGGGTCTACCCGAAGCTGGTAGGCGTGCAGAGTCTGCAGGGGAGCCAGGGTGACAGTTAGCTGACTGATGTCTTGGGCCCCCTCAGCTATAGCCAGGACTATCTTCTTCCCGTGAGAAAGCAGGTGGGAGGAGTTAGGACTGATGTCTAGATGGGAAAAATATGTCTTGGTGCCCGGATAAGAGGCAAACATCCTTAAGAAGGGAAAAGTGAAATTATTTCCATGCTGATATGATAGGAGCAACAGAGTAAGTGCTACATGTTGACTGTCTTTGGTCACCAACTATCATTTGTGTGAACTCGAGGCCCACAAGTTTCTAAAATGATCTCGGATCATTGCCAACACCTTGAAATCCCTATTAGAGATTTCAGGAATTAACCAGCAGTGAGCACTAGATAAGCGTTACTTTTCCCCACCAAAACAGGTGCATCTTTTTACACACGCAGCAGAGAGAGGCACAGGATTATTGCAGCCTATTTCTCATAGTGAGGACTCCCCTCAAACAAATGACCATAATTTCCTAACCGTAGGGGCTAGAGCGGTCATTCTTACACCGTTTTGTTCAGAAGAGATGGGGGAATCTTCCAGTGTTAACAATTTATCATTAAAATGTGAATTTTTAGAGATATACGACATGGATGACTTGTTGACTTAGAAGCCACGAATTCCCCAATATGCAAATTTGAATGCCTGAGGCCACATATATGATTGGCTGGCTGGGAAGCCGTGCAGGCCCTGATTTGTGGATTTGAATTCCTCAGCCCTCAGATATGATTGGCTGGCTTAGAAGCCATGAAGGCCCCAATATGCAAATTTGAATGCCTCAGGACACATATATGATTGGCTGGGAAACCGTGCAGGCCCTGATTTGAAAATTTGAATGTCTAAGTCCTCACAGAGGATTGGCTGCCTGGGGACCTGGCAGAAATATATAGAAATACTATGATTAAGCATAAATACTACATTTAGTAGAAATACTATGTTTTAGCACAAATACTATAAAAAGCAGAAATACTATAATTTAGCAGAAATACTATATTAAGCACAAATCCTATAAAAAGCAGAAATAGGATGATTAAGCATAAACACTACATTTAGTAGAAATACTATGTTTGAGCAAAAATCCTATAAAAAGCAGAAATAGTATATTAAGCACAAATCCCATAAAAAGCAGAAATAGTATGATTAAGCATAAATACTACATTTAGTAGAAATACTATGTTTTAGCACAAATAGTATAAAAAGCAGAAATACTGTAATTTAGCAGAAATACTATATTAGGCACAAATCTTATAAAATAGCAGAAATAGTATGATTTAGCACAATAGTAATAAGTTAAACAGAAAAATTGGAAAAGCAAAATGGACAGCTGAAAAAATGATGAACATGCTGAGGGTCCCTCAAATATACTTGTTAAATGAAAAAATCAGCAAAAAAATGCACAGGGAGAGAGAAGTAAGTTTCTAGGTCAGCCTGGGAGCTGCTAAATTTGAATCCACCAATCAGAGAGCCTGTGTACTTTTTCCCGCCAAAACATGTGCATCTTTTTACACACGCAGCACAGAGAGGCACAGGATTATTGCAGCCTATTTCTCATAGTGAGGACTCCCCTCAAACAAATGACCATAATTTCCAAACCGTAGGGGCTAGAGCGGTCATTCTTATACCGTTTTGTTCAGAAGAGATGGGGGAATCTTCCAGTGTTTACAATTTATCATTAAAATATGAATTATTAAAGATATTTGACTTCTAATGCACCATAACTGAGTAGAGCGAAGCAAAAACTGCCTTGACTTGCCCTCAAACAACGCTTTGTGACTTGAAATCTATTTGGAGTATCGATATCATTCTTTCACCGTAAGAGACAGCAGGCTTTGGTGAACAATCATGGAAATTTTCAGGTCTCTGTGGAAATCCAAAAAAAAGTTATGACGAGAGAAAAAAGTGCTTCATTTCCACAGTTTGAAATCTGAAGAAATCTGAGCGAAGGACGAATTTCCTACCCTCAAACAAGTCCAACTCATTTCAGAACGGTAATAGGTGAGAAAGAAATTCTTGAATTGTGAGCGTCAGGGGTGTCTGAAGATATTCGGGGACAAGCCTCATGTCTTAACTTTGCTTCGTTAAGGAGATATGACGATTCGAATATGCCTCTCATTACAGAAATCCAGCGGTGATTTTGAACAAGCTCTCCATTCACTTTATATGGAGAGTTTTCTGACATTGTGTTGGTCTGAGGAGATTTGCGAAAATTCTATAAATCCCACAACAATGATAGTGACATTTCCTGAAAGCCAGCAAAAATACCTACGTTTTGATGTATAATTTGTGGAAGTTGAGTGAAAATTGAGCAAGTAGCAAACAGTTGTTCGGACATGAAGAGAAGACTGCAAAAGCTTCAGTGTCACACTGGAAGCCAAGAGCATAGCAACCATAACAACGCATGTATTTTGTGAAAAATCACAATTTTGCAACTCAAAACTTTAAGAGGCATAAAAGTAAAACGGTAAAAGATTTGAAATAGCTGAATCATACCTGAATAGCCCAATAATTTGTGAACATTTTAAAGTTTGAATGGTTGTTCTAGGCGAAAGTATGAGGAAGTAGTTAAGTTTCAAAAACAAGCAAAATTTAGCAGAATTTTGGAAGTTTTCCATTCATTTCAATGGGACAAATTAAAGGAAAAAAGCCTAATATTTTAAAAAGTATAATAGCAAAAAATAGCAAAAATCATAGCGAATAGGTACTTGTGCTAAATACAGTATTTCTGCTAAATCATACTATTTCTGCTTTTCATAAGATTTGTGCCTAATATAGTATTTCTGCTAAATTATAGTATTTATTCTTTTTATAGGATTTGTGCCTAACATAGTATTTCTGCTAAATTATAGTATTTCTGCTTTTTATACTATTTGTGCCTAATATAGTATTTCTGCTTTTTATAGGATTTGTGCCTAATATAGTATTTCTGCTTTTTATAGGATTTGTGCTTAATATAGTATTTCTGCTTTTTATAGTATTTGTGCTAAAACATAGTATTTCTACTAAATGTAGTATTTATGCTTAATCATAGTATTTCTATATATTTCTGCCAGGTACCCAGGCAGCCAATCCTCTGTGAGGACTGAGACATTCAAATTTTCAAATCAGAGCCTGCACGGCTTCCCAGCCAATCATATATGTGTCCTGAGGCATTCAAATTTGCATATTGGGGCCTTCATGGCTTCTAAGCCAGCCAATCATATCTGAGGGCTGAGGAATTCAAATCCACAAATCAGGGCCTGCACGGCTTCCCAGCCAGCCAATCATATATGTGGTCTGAGGCATTCAAATTTGCATATTGGGGAATTCGTGGCTTCTAAGTCAACAAGTCATTCATGTCATATATCTCTAAAAATTCGCATTTTAATGATAAATTGTCAACACTGGAAGATTCCCCCATCTCTTCTGAACAAAACGGTGTAAGAATGACCGCTCTAGCCCCTACGGTTAGGAAATTATGGTCATTTGTTTGAGGGGAGTCGTCACTATGAGAAATAGACTGCAATAATCCTGTGCCTCTCTGTGCTGCGTGTGTAAAAAGATGCACCTGTTTTGGCGGGGAAAAGTGCACAGCCTCTCTGATTGGTGGATTCAAATTCAGCAGCTCCCAGGCTGACCTAGAAACTTACTTCTCTCTCCGTGTGTGTGTGTGTGTGTGTCTGTGTGTGTGTGTGTGTGTGTGTGACAGTGTGACAGAGAGAGAGAGAGAGAGAGAGAGAGAGAGAGAGAGCCTTTTAATGGGATGATCTCATTCTAAGATTCAAATTCAATATATTTAGACTGGGTGACTGAATTGGATCTTGTGTGTGTGTCTCTCTGTGCATGTGTGTTTCCTTATGTGTACATATTTGTGATTGTGTGGCTGTTATAGATTTTTTTGCTGATTTTTTTTCATTTAACAAGTACATTTGAGGGACCCTCAGCATGTTCAGCATTTTTTCACCTGTCCATTTTGCTTTTCCAATTTTTCTGTTTAAGTTATTACTATTGTGCTAAATCATACTATTTCTGCTATTTTATAAGATTTGTGCCAAATATAGTATTTCTGCCAAATATACACTCAACAAAAATATAAACGCAACACCTTTGTTACTGCTCCCATTCCTCATGGGATGGATGTAGAGACCTAAAATTCATTCCAGATACACAATATAACCATCCCTCCCAAACAGTGGTCACAAATCAGTCCAAATGTGTGGTAGTGGGCACATCTGCTATATTGAGGTAATCCATCCCACCTCACAGGTGTGCCACATCAGGATGCTGATCTGACATCATGAGTAGTGCACAGGTGTACCTCAGACTGCCCACAACAAAAGGCCACCCTTTTCTGCAACTTTTCAGCTTTTTCAGCTAGTTTTAGCAGACAGCTTCAGCTTTAAAGCAATTCAGAATTCATATGATTACAACCAATATGTATTGGAGTAAAAGAAACAAATGTGCAATGAACATGTCAGGAGTCGCTGTTAAAAAGTCTCATGGCAGTGGGGTTAAGGGACCTCCTGAACCTCTTGAGTCCTGCAGTGGAGTGAGATGAGCCTCTGCAGCTCCTACTGTGAGGATGCTTAGGCGATCACCAACACCAGCTCCTTGGTGTTGGTGTTCAGAAGAAGACTGTTCTTATTACTGCAGTCAGTTAAATAAATCTATCATAATAAAGTACATTTTAACATAATGACCTTGTGTTTATTTATGTCTTTTAACCATTATTTCAAATTCAAAGAATCCCATTTGAAACATTTATTAAACTTATAGAATTAAATTAAAAGTTGTTTTTTGTTGCAAAAAAATCTAGTATAATAATATTTAAATTTACATATATTTTCACGTTTTCCATGCCAATTTTGTGTAATTGCGGAGTTTCCCACTTTTCCCACTACTCGTGAATGCCTCCTTTTTTACGTCTCCGCCTGACTCCTGAATCTCTGTCCACTCTCAGCTCAATCCGTGCCGGTAAGTGCTGCTTCTCTGTCTCTCTTATCTGAAATGAAATGTCTATAAGCTGTATGAGGGATTTACCCAGTTGTTGTTAGTGACTTATGAAGCCAGTCGAAGTATAAGTCATGTTAAAGTAACACAATGGCTGCTTTTTTAGTGAAACGTTGTAATTTTACTATTTAAAAGGAGTGTTTGGTATGCTAGCCCTAAGTGCTAACGCCTAGCCTAGCTGCTATAGGCCCAGTGTGAAATTAATATGGTTCATTTGATTGTTTATTACAGTTATTGTGTTGTATTTGGTTCATTCGGTGTGTTAGTGTTTCTGAGTCTGTTAGGGAAGCTGAAGTTAGTTCTCTTCACAAATCAGTCAGTTAAAAACGGCCTCATTCTTTCGGTTGTAAGGTAATGAGCCGTCATTTTAGAACCACTGATTAGCTGCTGAAGCAGCAGGGTCGGCAACTTCAAAGGAGCCATTTTACCGCCATTAGCTGTGTCCCAAAACGTCGGCTGCATCTTTCGGAGGACCCAGCTTTCGCGGTCTACGTGGACCGAGAAGGCTGTGAAACTGGACGGTCTAGCCTTCAGATTTGCGTCACCGCTGTCTCGCTGGAGTTTAATAAACTCGGCCGTCTGCTCCTTGCTATTTAAAATATAACAGGACACTGGCGTAAATTCTCGACCGTTTAACGTTTATTGAGCTGTGTGAAAATCCCGGAGGACCCACCGGATGGATTAATAAAGCTTTATTTAATCTAATAATCTAATAACTTTGATCTCAGCCAAACCGATTTACTCCAGAACAAATAAAACACAGAAAAAGGCAAACAATTACATTTTTAAGTTATCAGAGTGACTTGTATATCATGTTTAACCTGAGTAGCGAAAGAGCGGGGGTCTGAACCCCCCTCCCGGCTTGCCATCGAGCCGGTGGGTGACAGACGTCTCTGAAAACGTCGGCACACTTTTGCAAATATGCGATGTCTTGATAAACCAAGCAGATATTTGTAATTTACACCGCTACTTTCTCGCCTAAAAATATGTTAAAAGTTTATTCGGGGAAATGAAGGACTCATTTGTCGGCCGCATTTGAGACAGCCTTCGTCGACTGGCTGTGACATAATCGGCCTTCAAATGCGGCCTCCGGAGGATGCAGCCGACATTTTGGGACACAGCTTCTGACTGAAAGCCGGGAGAAAAAAGAGTCACGTGCCTGTACCGGTGTGTTTTTGTGCTGTGGGTTAATTAACAGAAGGGAGAGAGAGAGTGAGGATGAAACACATAATATAAGAATAATAACATCTCTTAACAAGAAGTTTTTTTTAATTAGTTAATTTTAGTTTTTTAGTTAAATTTTAAGAACTGTTTAACAAACACTTGTTTGTGCAGGTTGTTTTTTTTTTTAATGAAACCTACACCTGCAGCTCTGTTTAACTTCTCACTTTGTGAAAAACTAACGAAATATAAAAAAGTCCACCTTCAAATAAATAAAATGCAGCAGTGCACCATTAATATTATAAATATGATTGTTACGCCCCTAGTCTAGGCGGGTAGGGACGCACATAAGGTTGGAGGAGAGAGAGACAAATCCCCGCCCTGGTTCCCAAGCCAAACATCCAAACCAGTTGTGAGTAAAAAAAAGTGATTTTATTTAAGGACAAGAAGCATAGCTCCAGGGTGAGCCCAGGCCAAAATAATAAACAAAACCAACTAAGTCCCACCAGAAAAGACTAACTAAACCCTAAGAAATAAAAAAGAACAAACAAATGACAGAGCTATCCCTCGCTCCCTGACCAAGAAAACAGGAGAAAACGATTCCAAAAGAAAAGGCAGCTCACCCCTTCCGCTTCAGCCCACGAGTGCCTAAGCTTACAATTCACACTCCCACAAATACACAAGATAAACGCAGGCTGGGAAAACCAGGGTCAGGACTGCGACGGCTGTCAGGCTACTCGCTCGTTCCACACTCTCTCTCTCTCTCTCCCTGGAGCTGTCAGAGCGGCTTTTTGAATGTGGTCACCTGTTCCATGGTCCAATCAGCTGCTCACTACTCTTCATTAGGGGAGGGACCTGTAAAGAGTCTTAAACACAGTAAAGACACAGAACAAACAGCCCACACAGTGTTCTTATGGCCACAGCCGTAACACCCCCCTTCCCAAAATCAAAGACATCTCCTTTGTAGATGTTTTGGACAGTCATGTTTAAGGGAAAACACGGGATAGGGCATCCGCTAACACATTCTCTGTGCCCTTTTTATGACGGATTTCCAAATTGAAGTCCTGCACCAGGAGGGACCACCTCATCAGCCTTTGGTTCGAGTTCCGCATCCGCATTAGGAATACCAAGGGATTGTGGTCGGTATAAACAATCACAGGCGAGGGACTGCCACCGACATACACCTCGAAATGCTGCAATGCAAACAGCAGAGAGAGGGCCTCTTTCTCAATCGTGCTGTACCCTCGCTGATGGACATTGAATTTCTTTGAGAAATAGCCGATTGGGTGATCCACACCATGATGGTCTTCCTGCAGCAATACGGCACCTGCCCCGTTTGCACTAGCGTCCACTTCCAACTTAAAAGGGCGTGCAAAATCAGGGGCGGCCAGCACTGGCGCACTGCACAGGAGAGTCTTAACAGCCCGGAACGCACTCTGACACGCAGAGGTCCACACAAAAGGTCTCAACACACTAGTGAGGCTAGTGAGAGGTGCGACCACGTCCGCGAAGTTTTGACAGAAACTCCGGTAGTAGCCCACCATGCCGAGGAAACGGCGAAGCTCACGCCTAGTCTGAGGGGCAGGAAAATCCAGTATGGCCTGGATTTTGGCCGAGATAGGGCGCACTTGCCCCTGACCCACCTGCTTTCCTAAGTACGTTACCATGGCTTTACCAAAATCACACTTGGCGAGGTTGAGGGTGAGGGATGCCCTTTCCAAGCGATGGAACACATCAGTGAGTGTCTCCATATGCTCTGACCAGGTGTCTGAATAGACGACAATGTCATCCAAATACACTTCACACTTGCAGACGCTGCCCAGCACGATATTCATGAGCCGTTGAAATGTGGCGGGAGCGTTGCGCAACCCGAAAGGCATGACAGTGTACTGGAGAAAATGGTCAGGAGTAACAAAAGCAGAGATTTCGGCCGCACGTGATGTTAGGGGAACTTGCCAATAGCCCTTTAACAAGTCCAGCTTGGTAACGAAGGTCGCAGAACCGACCCTATCAACACAATCCTCCATTCTGGGCAGAGGATAGGAGTCAGGCTTGGTCACACTGTTCACCTTCCGAAAATCTGTACAAAACCGTGGGGTCTTATCCGCTTTAGGCACTAGGAGACATGGGGAACTCCACGCACTAGAGCTAGGGACAGCAAGACAATTCTCCAACAGATAAGAGACTTCTGTCTGGAAAAGAGCACGCTTAGTGGGATTCACCCGGTAGGCATGCTGTTTGATTGGAGGATGGTCCCCCACATCGATATCATGCTCCAACACGGTGGTACAGGATGGAGTGTCCGAGAAAAGATTAGGATGATTTTCAATCAACCGACACACGTCATTTCGGACATCATCGTCTACCCCAGTTAAATGTGACCTTAAATCACGTAGGATTTCAGAATTCCTAAGTCGTGCGCAGCCCACAGCACAACCGAAAACCAAATCGTCACCTACTGGGTCATACCGAGTTTCGGAAACCGGCACCCCCACAGTCGCAACTGTTGACACACCACCAGCAAAGTAGGGCTTCATCATATTAATATGACACACACGGCACTTTTTCCTTCGCTCTGGGGTGTCGATGACATAATCCGTGTCACTCAATTTCGCCTGCACTGTATACGGACCACTGAACTTGGCCTGGAGGGAAGATCCAGGGACCGGTAAAAGTGTTAAAACTTTATCACCAACCTCAAATTTTCGCTGCACAGCCTTCACATCAAACTTCCTCTTCATCCTACCTTGTGTTGCACTGAGAGCATCCCGTGCAATTGCGCACGCTTTATGCAAACGCTCTCTGAAAGAGCTCACATAGTCTAACACATTTTCCTTAGGGGCAACAGTGTCGGACAGGAAGTTCTCCTTAAGCAATCGCAAGGGGCCACGCACTGTGTGACCGAACACCAGCTCAGCAGGGCTAAATCCTAACGACTCCTGCACACTTTCTCTCACTGCTAAAAGAAGCAGCGGCAACCCCTCATCCCACTCCTTTTGAGACTCAAGGCAAAATTTCCGCATCATCGATTTCAATGTCTGATGAAACCGCTCGAGCGCACCTTGCGACTCCGGATGATAGGCACTAGATTTCCGATGTTTAATGCCAAGTGACTGCAAAACCTGAGCAAAAATCCTAGACATGAAATTAGAGCCTTGGTCAGTTTGAACAGCTTTTGGTAAACCAAAAATAGAGAAAAAGTTCACCAATGCCTTAACAACTGGTTTAACCTTAAGGGTGCGCAACGGAATTGCCTCGGGAAAACGGGTAGCAACACACATCAGAGTCAAGAGGTACTGGTGACCCGATTTTGTTTTAGGGAGCGGACCAACGCAGTCGATGAGGATGTGTTCAAAAGGTTCCCCTAAAACTGGAATAGGGTGTAATGGAGCGGGTGGAATGACTTGGTTAGGCTTACCACTAATCTGACAGGTGTGACAAGAACGACAATACTGAGCAACGTCATTCTTCAATCCTGGCCAAAAGAAATGACGCAGAATGCGGTGATAGGTTTTCCTAATACCTAAATGTCCAGAAAAACTGTCATGGGCAAGACCAAGAACTTTGGGTCGGTACTGTTGAGGCACCAGAACCTGTTTAAACACATTCCAACCCAAATCACCAGCTGTAGGCGGATACCAAGTACGCATCAACACGTCATCCTCGACACTATAAACACGAGGGTACTGGTCGCTAGAGTTGGCAGCGGAAAAACAACTCACAAGAGTTGGGTCACTCTGCTGTGCCGAAACCAACTCCTTTTTGTTGATTTCCAAAGACAGTTGAGGTGTCACTGATGGGCTAATAGGCAGCATCGCCTCAGAGTCGCCCGTCAGTGGAACACGGGTTTCAGATTCAGACTCCGGACCACCACCAGCACAGAGAAAAGAATCAGATAAATCCACGTCACCGTACTTGCGCCTATGCGCACGAGTTACCGCGCAAGCAGGAAAAACAGAGGAGGAATGCTCCTCAGCGACAGGGTTAGGTAATGAAATATCAGGCACCGGTATCTCAACCACTCTCGGGGTAGAAAACACTTTTCCGTTAGCCAAATCATTCCCCAGAATCATCGCAACTCCGGGCACTGGCAACTGGTCGCGCACGCCAACCGGTACCGAACCCGAAACGAGCGGCGATTGAAGAAACACATTGTGCAGTGGCACACGCAGTACATCCATTTTTACACCCCAGACAAGAGCATCCGAACCACAAAAAGAGTCATCAGAAAAAGGTAGAATACCCTTCAAAATAAGAGTCTGCGCGGCCCCAGTGTCACGCAGAATCATGATCGGCACCCGATCCTCCTCTTTTTCATTCAACGAAACAAACCCCTCCGACACAAAAGGGCGGTAGCTCTCATCAAAGCCTTCACTTCCCACTCCATTGCTAGGTGAAGTGGAAGCTGACATAGAACGAACGAAACCCACACTTTTCGGCTTCCTCACCGTGTTGGCCTGCTCCCTGCGCTGTAGTGATGGGCAAGCAGCAACGAGGTGCCCGATTTCATGACAATAAAAACATTTGCGATCTGACATAGGAATAGCAGCAGAACGTGTCTGGCGCTTAGGGGAAACCCTATAACTTCTGACAGGACGAGGTGAGGAAGTGTACTCACGGCGCTCTGTCGAAAGTGCAGCACGATGAGTTAACACAAACTCGTCGGCAAGGACCGCGGCTTTAGACAGTAACCCCACCTTCTGCTCATTAAGATACACGACAATGTTTTCAGGGAGACATGTCTTGAACTCTTCCAGCAGGATCAACTCCTTTAGCTGAGTAAAGTCCTCCGCGTGACTGGCAGCCACCCACTTGTCAAATAAGACAGTTTTCTCACGTGCAAATTCCACAAACGTTTGACTATCAAACTTGCGACAGGCACGAAACTTCTGTCGATACGCCTCTGGGACAAGTTCATAAGCCCGCAAAATAGTGGATTTGACAACCTCATAATCCAAGCTGTCCGCAATAGAAAGACTCGCACAGACCTCCTGCGCTCTTCCTATTAATTTGCATTGCAGCAACAGACTCCAGACGTCCTTTGGCCATTTTAAAGTGGTTGCGATGCGCTCAAAAGCAGTGAAATATGAGTCAACCTCTCCTTCCCTAAAAGGAGGTACCAAAACAATCTGTTTGCTAGCGTTAAACTGGTCTATGGTGGGAGTGTCGGGGAGTGTACTTACAGGAACGGGAGCAGCGTCACTCGCTCGAGAACGATCAAGCTCCATAGCTCGAATGCGGAGATGCATGAGCTCGACTTCCTTAGCCTTAGCCGCCAACTCCACCTCCTTCAAGCGAAGGGCAAGCCTGAGATCCTCCGTCACCAAACCCGCCCCAACCTGGCCAGCCGGGTCAAATACAGGAGACTGAATGGCGACAGGAGCTTCCGCCCCCGACGGCATCCGCCCCTTGGAAGGCTTCGGGACGGCCCCAGCAGCTTCCGCCCCCACTGCCGTCTCCAAACTCCCAGACTCACTCGGCGAGGTTTTCTGCCCCCCAAACACTCCCCTGTCCACCAGTCTCTCCACCAAACAGTGTTTAATTTCCGCCTTCTTAGCATTCAACGGAACATCCACCCTGAATAAGTTAGCCACTACCAACAAATCTGCTTTTGTGCACCGCTCCAACTTTTCAATGGAGGGACGTTGCGCAAAATCATCCATGTCAAACGACATCACGAGCAAAGCGAAAAAGGAAAACACAACTCCGCAGACACCCAACCGCATTCGCGCACTCCAGAGCCGCA
Organism: Diplotaxodon limnothrissa; assembly: GCF_057381915.1. Classification (NCBI taxonomy): domain Eukaryota; kingdom Metazoa; phylum Chordata; class Actinopteri; order Cichliformes; family Cichlidae; genus Diplotaxodon; species Diplotaxodon limnothrissa. Next base: position 11,666,944 of record NC_140603.1, on the reverse strand, counting down.
AAACTCGCGCACGACGTTTCCCCCCCACCACAAACGCAAAAAGGAAACGAACCAATCACACGAACGAAAAGGGACGAGCCCCCATTTATGTTACGCCCCTAGTCTAGGCGGGTAGGGACGCACATAAGGTTGGAGGAGAGAGAGACAAATCCCCGCCCTGGTTCCCAAGCCAAACATCCAAACCAGTTGTGAGTAAAAAAAAAGTGATTTTATTTAAGGACAAGAAGCATAGCTCCAGGGTGAGCCCAGGCCAAAATAATAAACAAAACCAACTAAGTCCCACCAGAAAAGACTAACTAAACCCTAAGAAATAAAAAAGAACAAACAAATGACAGAGCTATCCCTCGCTCCCTGACCAAGAAAACAGGAGAAAACGATTCCAAAAGAAAAGGCAGCTCACCCCTTCCGCTTCAGCCCACGAGTGCCTAAGCTTACAATTCACACTCCCACAAATACACAAGATAAACGCAGGCTGGGAAAACCAGGGTCAGGACTGCGACGGCTGTCAGGCTACTCGCTCGTTCCACACTCTCTCTCTCTCTCTCCCTGGAGCTGTCAGAGCGGCTTTTTGAATGTGGTCACCTGTTCCATGGTCCAATCAGCTGCTCACTACTCTTCATTAGGGGAGGGACCTGTAAAGAGTCTTAAACACAGTAAAGACACAGAACAAACAGCCCACACAGTGTTCTTATGGCCACAGCCGTAACAGATATGTAGATATTTAAAACAACAGCATATTAAATGATACTGTGTGCAGGTGATAATATTTTTAGGAAGCAGAATTTGAATGCAGAAGAACTCAAATGTTGAAGCCTACAAAAATAACATCCAAGCTTTCATTTATGATTGTTCATGCTTTGAAATTGTGATGTCAGAATTGGATAAAGTGTGCAGAGCTAGGTGTAGCAAATCATTGCTTATTAAATCTACTGTGTTATCTAATAGCACCAAACTAATAGAGCTATCACATAACTGAGAAACGTGTGTGGCTTATTACAAATGGATGAAACCACATTTTACCTTAATGAAGACAGTAATCTTTAATAAGGTGTAGAAAAAAGAGGAGAGTTGTTTGTTGCTGTGGTAAACAAAGAAGTGTACTGAATCTTTTGGACTACACAGAGTGATGCAGTATTGACTGTGATGCTGATTTGAGTTGTCTCATTCTGTGTTTTTGTGCTTTGTCTTTTGTTACGCAGAGTGAAAGAGATCTTTGGTTTTGCCTTTGCTGGTAAGTAAACAGTGATTGTAACTGAAGCAGTATGAACCTGGCATTGCGTAGCACATTTGGCAACTTACATACAGTAGTTTGACTTTTTGTGATATGTTTCCATTTACTGATTGGCAAAAACACAAAGTCAGGTTTTATTACATGGTGTAGGAAATATTTGGTATATCCTGCACTTGTGCCAACAAATATTGCTGGCTATTCTTTATATTTCTGTAGTAATGAATGCTTTTATTACACTTGCTATAGCCATGTGAGACGCTGCAGTTCATTTATCTCCTCTTTAGACTACAGTAAGCTAATAAAGCCTTAAATAAATTGAGAATTTTACTAGTTAATTTATGTCACAGTAAATTGGATTGTGTGTGAAGAGGCTCAACAGTCTGAATCATCAAACAGTGATCTGATGAATTGTTTCCTTTCTCTAGACTGCTGATCTGATCGTCTCAGTCTGGTAAGTAAAGGTTTGTCTGAGGGAAATGTTTCTCATTATAAATCAAATCAAATCAAATCACTTTTATTGTCACATCACATGTGCAGGCACACTGGCACAGCACATGCGAGTGAAATTCTTGTGTGCGAGCCCCACAAGCAACAGAGATGTGCAAACACAACAACACAAACGAGCAAAATACAAGATACAGGAGATTCAGTTTAGTGCAGTGAGTCAGCACAGCTCTTGGCAATCATCAGATCCTAGAAAAGTCTATGTAAACATTTCCAGACTTACAGATCTCTCTTATCATCATAGTACATTTTTAATTAGGCCCTAATATCGGCCATGCTAAGTTTATTGTAGATTTAGTGGAGTGTGTATTAAACATGCCCCAAATTTGACTGAAAAATGTAGAAACTGCTGTATAGGAGTCATCTGTCTCCAAATTTTTCATTTTGCCAAAAGTCATACTGAGTAAATTATTTTTTACTTTTATGTTAACTGCTCCCCAGACATTATGATATACTGTTGTACCAGGTAAGTACACACAGAAACGGGAATTTGAGACCTTTGGGCATTTAGGATCATGTGAGTTGAGTGCATGTGAAGTGTGGTCTGAGACTGTCTGCTCTGACTTCATTGTGTGGGTTTAGCTTGACCATATAATGTTTATAGTAAGTTTCTGTAGCACCGCATCTTGGTTTACAGACTCTGTTTGTTTTTATTGTGTTAATAGAATGCAAAAATGTCCTTAGAAATGTTCCACCACCATATGATAAACATTTTCATTCAGTTGAATCTAATAATGTACTGTACAACTCTTCAGTGTGTAATATATGTTCTGTATTTTTCGGACTGTAAGGCACACTAAATTCTAAGGCACATTAAGCCAAACAAAACAGATAAGTCAAACTTTATTCAACTCATTTACAATAACTCTCAAAATACAGAACAATACACTCACTTTTCAGGATTTATGGACTGATGAATGTGGATTGATCAGTTTGAAATCTGCTTCATAAGCATGGCTCTCAACAGGTGCCAGGCCCTTATACACACACACCGTATTATGTTGAAGCACAGTACGAATTACTCTACGAGGGTGCTGACTATGGTAGCCATGCTCCGACAATACATCAAGTGGTGCTGCTTTGTAGCTTACCAAAGTCATACTAAAACATTTGACAGATTTGACAGAGTGCCGTGTAGCACATAGAAGTGGTTTGAAATCAGTAAGCACAACCATACATAAGGTGCACTGTCTATTTTTGAGAAAATTAAAGGCTTTTAAATGTGCCTTATAGTCTGAAAAATACGGTAAAGCCAGGTTTATTGGAAGTGTGTCTAATTCCACTTTCTTTCTGTCTTACAGGTGACCTGCTGCAGAAAACCCTCTCCCTCTATCATTAACAAGCAATTCAGTCTGTCCTATCACTCTCCCTCTCCCTGCTCAATCTTTTTTGACAAGCCATTCTATCTTCTATCCATTCTCCGCCATGTGCTCTATCTAATTTGACAAACTTGAACCTGAGTTGAAACGCAATCCTGTGACTTGAAATCCAGTCTTACCAGAATCTAAGTTTTTGAAATTGAGGTTACCAGAACTTCGTCAATCTGTATTCAGAATTCTGAGAGATCTCTGCTCTCACTGCTCCATCTTTCCTGTCGTTAAACTCTCTCACATCCAGTCATTTTGCTGGAAATCACAAGTAGAAAGTTAAAATTACAGTAGTAGAATTTCAGTACAGTAGAACTCACAGTAGAAACTACTTACACAGCCCTACATTTGTCATTTTAATTTTGCATTACACTTTGGAATAAACATTGATTGGCTGTTTGGCTTACAGGTGCAATTGCTTTGATAAATTATATAAAATATACACCTCTTAAAGGTTTATTTGTAATAAGACAATCTGGTTATTTTGTAATATATACATTCAGACTGCTGTATTTACATAAATATTAAATTAGATTGAACTACATTTTTCAAGTCGGTTTCATTGACTATAACATTTGACTACATTAAGTTTATACTAATATTATTTAAGGACAAACCCATTTCTGTTACTCAGTGTAAGTATTGAGTTACAATTGTCATTGAGAAGCTGCCCTGAGGACCCAGACTTCCTGTTTCCTGACTGCTGCAGAACATCCAGCTGAAGAATCCTCATCGCCTGTCATCTGATCACTACACCACCACAGCTCCTTATATTTGCTTTAAATTTTAGATATCTCAAAGATTTACACAAAGTCTACTTCAAAGCTAAGAGTTTTATTATAGCCTGTTGATTGATTGTTGAGATTTATTCTGCATATTACTTCACAGAAGTATAGACCTATTCATTAACCAGTCTGGTTAAAAAAAAGAATAATATACAGTTTTTGAAAAAGCTACAATAAAACTTTTTAAGGATCTTTCAATAACTTTTATATTGAGTTTGTATTTAAGCCAGCCTTTTTACATCAATTAAACAGTTATAAGAACACTTTACCATTTGTATAGTTTTACATTTATCCATTTAATAGAAACTTGAGGAGTTTTTCAGTGTTTACAGGTTGATTTTTGTAAAAATTTGTGTATAAATACATATAAGGTCCAGTTTGTACTTGCACAAAATGCCAAGGAAAGGTCAAAGGTCACAGGCCCAGAAGCTTAGATGGCAAAAGGAGAAGGAACAGGTAAATCTTTCTCAGACCGGTGAGCAGGTAAAGGTGTCTGTTACAAGTATTCCCAGTCCAGAAGTGCAGCTCAGCGTTCAGACGGCCGCAGTGTCTTATGCAGATGTGGTAAAGAGAGGTGTTTGCTCATCATCTGTGCCAAATGCTAAAGTACAGCAGGTAATCCAGACTGAACCCCAGCTAACTGTGCAAACGCAGCATGATGGAGAAGCTCCAGGACCATCTCATGTACAGGTTACAAACAGTGAAAGTCGCCCACGAGTGAGTAGCATCTGTGCATCCCGAAGCCAGGCCAATGCTAAGTATGGAAAGTACCGGAATCAGCAATGCATGGCGAACAGTTTGGTTTTCCTGTCATTCTTACACGAGGATGAATTCATTACCAGAGCAGATCTTAACCGTGTGTTGGACAAAGGCCATGCCGTGTATTCAGATGCCAGAAAGAGGTTTGTGAACAGCGTGTTTCTAGCCTGCGATGAACTTCCCTCAGTTGTCACCAGCCGCAGACACGAGTATCAAGTCGACATGTCTCAGTTTGCTCATTACGGCACATTTGATGGTACAGATCACTTTCCGAGCCTTGAACAGGTACTACAGCGTTTGGCTTCAGAGTTTCGCTACGCTTTGCTAGTCATGGGAGGAACAGTCATCGCAGTTTGCAGGCTGACTTCAGGTGAATACGCATACTTTGACCCTCACCCACGTAAGTCTACAGGAATGCCATTGTCGCTAAGTGTAAGTGGTGGAACTGCAGTTGTGTTAAAATTCACACGTCTTAACGACATGATTGACAGGATCAAACGTTTGTACCGAATGTTTTGCATCGCACCAAGCTGCGCTTATGAGCTACAGCCTGTTGAGTTCCACAGTGAAAACGCTGCTGACCAAAGAGATGCTGATGAAAACAGACAAACAGCTACAACTGTTCCAGCACCAGCTTTAAATGAACCTGAATTTGAAACCCCAAAGTCCACTGAGCAGACACGGAAAACTGTGGCCGACACTTTAGCTACTGAAGTGATGTCATCCAGAGTGGATTATTCAAATGAGCCAGCTGCTGAGCTGAACAATCGTCCTTCTGATTATTTAGAAATAGAAACCTCTGCATCTTCTGTAAGAGACACTCAGGTAATAAAAGATTCTGTTCCTCAGAATGATTTAAACACTGCCTCCTGTTTAACTATGACAACAGAGGAACTCTCACATAAACTGTTGAAGCATAATAAACAGCAAAGGAGAAAGATTAGGAGACAACTATTGGTCCAAGAAAAACTATCACAGAGAAAGGAAAATGAGAAAAAGAAAGAAAGACAGATGTACACTTTTGATGAAAGCTTTAAGGCAAAGAAAAAAGATTCTAGTAGAAAGTCTCATGATTCTGATCACAGTAAGAAAAAGAGTGTGTACAAAAAGAATCTATATAAACTCAATGCTACATACAGAGAGAAACAGAGAGAACATTTGAGAAAAATCTATAGAGAAAGTGCTAAAATTAGAGAGAGAAAAAGAGAACGTGTCATAAGGATGTATAAAGAAGATTCTTTATTCAGAGAAAAGCAGAAGGAACGTATAACAAGAACATACAGAGAATCTCCCGTGTTCCGAGAAAAGCAGAAGGAACGAATAACAAGAAAATACAGAGAATCTCCCGTGTTCCGAGAACAGCAGAAGGAACATGTAAGAAGAAATTACAGAACTTGTGCTGAATTCAGAGAGAAACATAAAGCTTACATGAGGTCATATGTTTCTAACCTATATAAAGAAAGTGTAGAATTTAGACAGAAAAAAAAATGTTACATCACTAAACGTTATGGAGAAGAGAGACAATTTCAGCAGCAACACAAGGACAATATGAGAGAACGAATGAGAGTAAAATATTGGAACGGTTTTTCTTTTAGACAGATGCATAATATCAGATGTGCAATGAAAATAAAAAGAAAATATCGTCAGATGCATCGACCAGCTGAAAGTTTACAGTGTCATCCAGATAACACTTTAATGAATGAGGCCATATCTCGTTTCAGATCCAACATTAAGTCAGCACCATCTTATGTTTGTACTGTTTGTCTAAAAGCTTCTTTTCCTAATCAGGTGAAAATCTGCAAAAGAGAAAATTACTCAAAACACCAAACTGTAGCTCAGCAGTGTCTAACTGGTAAATTTGTTCATGTGTGTGATGAAGCATGTCATGATCACTGCAGCTTTCCTGTTGAGAGAAAAAAAGAATATATCTGTCACACGTGTCACAGTTCCCTCAAAAGTGGATGCATGCCCAGGCTTGCTGCTGTCAACGGTTTAGAACTGCAGGATATTCCAGCTGAACTGTGTGATCTCAACATTCTGGAGAGACATCTGATTGCCAAATGCATACCTTTTGCTAAGATTATTCCACTTCCAAAGGGCAGACAAAGACTCATACGTGGTAATGTGGTGTGTGTACCATCTGAAGTCCAACAAACAGTTGACTGTTTGCCTCGGTTAAGAAACCATTCCCAGATCATGAGGATAAAGCTGAAAAGACGACTGTGCTACAAAGGCCATCAGCTGTTCCAGACTGTTACTTGGTCTAAACTAATTCAAGCCTTGCATAAACTGAAACATATTCATCCGCAGTACACAGATATTATTATCAGAGATGATGCATTGCTTTGTGATCCAACGTTACCTGATGATGACAGCAGTGATGAAGCCAGCATGGGAAGCGATGATTATGATGAAGCAGATTTAATGGAAATTGACAACTATGAAAAAGATGCCCTTTTGTGCGAAAGTGAGTCTGAAAGTGAACAAGCTATTAATATGCAATCCTGTGATGAACAACCAGAGGAACAAAATCCAGAGGAACCAGAAAGTGATTTGAACAATGGAGGTTTTGCTCTAGAAAGTTGTCTGCAGCCTGTTGACATTTCAGAAGAGATTCTTTGTTTCACTGATAACACATATTGTGTGGCTCCTGCAGAAAGAAACAATCCTGTTAGCTTCTTCAGAACTCCTTATTTGGAAGCCATGGCATTTCCTGTGCAGTTTCCTACTGGTCAGAATACACTGGATGAAAAGAGACTTCTTAAACTCACACCGAGTGCTTACTTCAAGTCAAGGCTTTTTAACATTGATGCAAGATTTGCTAAAGACACAAATTACCTGTTTTTCTCACAGTTTGTCACTGAAATACATTTGGCTAATTCCAGCATGACAATACAGCTAAGGAAAGGTAAAACTATGACCAAAGATGGACGCAAAATCACATCAGGAATGTTACAAAGTAAGACAGAAGTAGAGAAGCTGGTAAGAAATAAAGATGCAATCAGATTTATGCAGCCACTCAGAGGAACTCCAGCTTACTGGCAGAAAACTACCAAAGATTTATTCAGTATGATTCGTCAAATAGGAACACCTCAGTTCTTTGTCACTTTCTCTGCTGCTGAGATGAGATGGCCTGAAGTGATTCAAGCAATAAAGAGACAGCAAGGTGAAGAGGTTGATTTTGAAGCCCTGGACTGGTCAGAAAAGTGTGAAATTCTAAGATCAAATCCAGTAACCACCATGCGGATGTTTGATAAGCGTGTTGAGGCTTTGTTCAGAGATTTGCTTTTTTCTCCTGCACAGCCCCTTGGTGAGATCATTGATTACTTTTACAGAGTTGAGTTCCAGCACAGAGGTAGTCCGCATATACACATGTTGCTGTGGATTCGAGAAAAGGTAGAAGTAGATGTGGATGATGACCAAACTGTCTGTGACTTTGTGGACAGATACATCTCAGCTCAACTCCCTGATCCAGACAAACAACCTGAACTGCACAAAAAAGTCACTGAGCTACAAAAGCACAGCAAAAACCACACAAAAACATGCTTTAAGAGTGTGAACTCTGGTTGTAGATTTGGGTTTCCAAAACCACCAGCCACAAGAACAATGATTGTGAGACAGGATGAGGATTCAGACACTGAAGCTGCAAAAGCCAAACTCAGACCTTTGTTGAACCTGCTGAAGGAACCTGAAGCTGCTTCCCTCACCATAGAGCAGATTCTGTCACGATGCAACTTGACAATGAATGAGTATGAACAGTGCCTCCAGGACATAAACAAGAAAACAGGTCTGATTCTGAAACGTGACCCAAAGGACTGTTGGATCAACAATTACAACCCAGATCTGCTTGAAGCCTGGAACTCTAATTTAGATGTCTCATTCATTTTGAATGCCTATTCATGTGTAGAATACCTCTGTAAATATATAACGAAGAAAGAATCTGGCCTCTCTGAATACCTGAAGACAGTTATTGATAACTCTGGAAACAACATGGTCAATGAATGTGATGAAATGAGAGCTGTGATGCAGGCTTACTCAAAAAAGAGAGAGATCAGCGCACAGGAGTGTGTGACTCGAGTCTGTGGCCTAAAAATGAAAAAATGTTCCCGCAGTGTTGTATTTGTACCAACAGATGATAACCCGGTAAAAATGAGTCGGCCCATGAGCTTCCTGGAAAGCACAACACATGACAGTTGTAATATTTGGATGACAAGTTTGAGTGATAAATACAAATGCAGACCTGAGACCCCAGAATATGAGGAAATGTCGCTGGCTGATTTTGCTGCCCTGTGCCGGTTGGTGAGTGGTCCAAATGAAGGAAAAGATGTGCTTCCTCTTCTAAACCAGCTTGGATTTGTACAAAGGCGAAAGAATGATAAACCAGCTATAATCAGGTATTACCACTGTTCACAGGAAAAAGATCCTGAGCAATATTATGGTCGACTGTTGAGACTTTACCTTCCACACAGATCAGAGCAGGAACTGAAACCACAATGTTTCCAAACCTATCAGTCCTTCTACAACTCGGGTTTTGTGCGACTTCCATGTTCAGACCACAGTGAGTCTGTGAAAAGGGTTGTGAAAAGAAATAAAGACAAGTATGAGAAGAACTCTGAGGATATCGAGAGTGCACTGGAAGAGTTTGAACAAAATAGGGATGTTGTGATCGATGAATGGTGTAATCTGGCTCCTGAATCTGAAGTTGTGAGGCTGCAATGTGATGAGAATCTTCCTGAGAGACATTCTGATGATGAGAACGAACAGGAGAATGTCCCCGACTACAGTCGTCAGTCTGATGCTGTAACAGAGATCAGAGCCATCAGAGAACAACCTGCAGTAGATCCAGCCGTGGTACGTGTAATGTATCAGAATCTGAACCAGAAGCAGGCCTGCGTGTTCTATGCCATAAGAGACTGGTGTATTCAGCGAGTTTGTGGTTTGAACCCAGATCCATTTTTCTTCTATATCAACGGTGGTGCAGGAACTGGAAAGTCACATCTGATTAAATGTATTCACTCTGAAGCATCAAAGATCCTGAGCAGACTGCCTGCTAATGCAGAAGAAGCTGACATATCAAATCCAACTGTTTTACTGACTTCATTTACCGGGACAGCAGCTTTTTCTATCAATGGCTCTACATTACATTCCCTACTCAAACTACCCAGGAGTCTGAAACCACCCATTCAAGGACTTGGTAACCAACTGGATGAAATCAGATCTGAGCTGATGAATGCTGAAATTATTGTTATTGATGAGATTTCAATGGTTTCAAAACCCCTTTTTGCCTATGTGGATGCAAGACTGAAACAAATCAAAGGCACTCAGAGACCTTTTGGTGGAATGTCAGTTTTAGCTGTTGGAGATTTTTACCAGCTGCCACCAGTGCGACAGTCTAAACCTCTCTGCGTTTACGATCCAGAACAGATTGACCTATGGCAGGAACATTTTCAGATGATCACTCTAACCGAGATCATGCGTCAGAAAGATGATGTGGCCTTTGCAGAGATGCTGAACAGGATTAGAGTCAAAGAAAAGACAGATGAGCTTTCTCAGTGCGACAGAGATTTGTTGTCACAGGCTGTGACTGCACCAGAAGAATGTCCAACTGAGGTCTTACACATTTATGCCACCAACAAGAATGTGGAATCCCATAACGCAGATACCCTGAAGAAGCTTCATTCAAACATCATAATCATCACTGCAGACGATTTCCAGAAGGATAAACGTACAGGCAGAATGGAACGAAGAGACAAACCATTTACAGGTGGGAGAAATGATTTACCTGACACTCTGAATGTTGCTGAAGGAGCTCGAGTCATGCTGACCAGAAACTTGGACACACTAAACGGTTTAGTCAACGGTGCTTTTGGTATACTGGTAAAGGTGGTGAGATCTGAAAATGATGGACACATAATCAAACTGGGGCTCAGAATGGACAACCGGCAGCCTATGAGACACAACCGCAGTGCTAATGCAGCATCTGATGATCTGGTTTACATTGAGAGAGCAGAGGAGAGTCTGAAGTTTAAAGGAGCAGTACGCAGACAGTTTCCTGTAAAGCTAGCATTCGCCTGCACAATTCACAAAACTCAGGGTCTTACAACACAGACAGCTGTAGTTTCAATGAAGAACATTTTTGAACCAGGTATGGCTTATGTTGCTCTCAGCAGGGTGACGTCTCTCAGTGGACTCTATTTACAGGACTTGGATGAGAAAAAGATTTACGCCAATCCCGAGGTAACTGCAGCGCTCCAAACCATGAGACAAGCCAGTGTTGAGGAAATGATGCCTCTTCTTCAGGTTAGAGAAACAGCCAGCAGACCTGACACTCTTACACTGATCCATCACAATACAGAGGGTTTGCCATCTCACATCAGTGACATCAAGAGTCATCATGAAATGTGTTTAGCAGATGTTTTGTGTCTCACAGAGTCTCACCTCCAAGGCTCCTTTGTTGCAGACAGTCTTCATTTGGACGGCTACACCATGTTCAAACGCAACAGACATGTGTCCTACACAAACTTTCCTCACATGGCCAGCAGAAGTGGTGGGGGAGTTGTTGTGTATTTGAGGAATCATTTTCAGGTTCAGGTAAAACAGTATCTGCATAATGTCACTGATCTTGAGTTTTTAGTGTTGAAGGTTCAGGCTCCATTCCCTGCACTCATTGCTGTTGTGTACAGACCCCCTGACTACAGTTTGACACCGTTCATGCAAAACCTGGTAAGTCTTTTAGATTCACTTGAAATAATGGACTGTCACCCAATAATTGTGTGTGGAGATTTTAATGAGAACCAGTTGCAGAGTGGAAGAAAACAGATTCTGGAGCAGTTTCAGTCTAGAGGGTATTCACAGCTGATCACTTCTGCCACTACAAACAAGAACACCCTGCTTGACCTCATTTTTATTTCTCAGCCACAGCTATGTCGTCATTCAGGTGTTCTGAGATCATACTACAGTTACCACAACCCTGTGTTTTGTGTCCTGTCCTCGAGCCAATCATGAAGTCATCTGGTGAGTTTTGAAACAATTACAGATCATGTTTGTTACAGAGTTTACTGATTGTAGAGTATGAAAAATATTTTTCATTGGAAAAAATTGTCTTCCCTACTCTGTCTGTAAGAAGACCCTTTCTTATTGCAATGTTATTAATCATGTCACCAAATCATGGCTGTACTTCATGCAGAGCCGGGAGATCTGCTTTCTGTTATCATGCACCTCAGATCTGAAATATACTGCATTAAACGGACATAATTTATTTTTTATTCTCATGTTTTACATGACTAAATCTACTTATACATTTTTTCATGGATGTTAATTGTCATCTCCTTTTTTGATACTTTTTTTACTCTGACGTATGTATCTCAACAAACGAGATCTTCCCCTCCAAGATGCTTTCAAATATGAAATAGTAAATAAACAAATCCCAGATAAATGCAGGTATTTATTATGGGTCACATGAATAAATACAGACAATTATATTTTCTTGATTATAGTAAATTTTGTAGAATCAAATGTTTTTGGGATGAATGAGGTTTTGCTTATCATGTTTTACAGGTAAAAAATGTTAAAAGTTTTAAGCTATCTTTAGGCTACCAGAGATGTCTATAATTATACATTATGTAGAGAAAAACATTTTCACAGCTTACAGAATTTGTATAAAAACTGATTTAGAAGTACATGGAAAGTTTCTGCATCCATTTTCTGACTTGGCCTTTATCCGGGTGGGTTTGGGTTTGGGTGGATAAAGGCCAAGTCAGAATTCTCTGAGCAGCTGGAAAAAGCTGCTAATAAACAAAGACATCAGAAAGCGGGGGCTTTAGGTGTAGCCCCCGTTTTCTGACGCACTAATTAGATTTAGTAACTGACACCCCATACCAGCATTATATAGACACTTGGGGGCTGAGATGGGTGGGTATGGGGGGGGTGGGTGGTGTTAAAAGCACTTTATGTTTTGTAGATGTATTTTTTTCAGACAGGGCACACACAGTCCTGTTTCCTTTGTGGGAAAACCTTCAAACTTCACCATCCTCAGCTGAAACAACAACATCTTAACACCATCTTCATGAACTGCTGAGCCAAACCTGATCCACCAGTGCTGGACTGCACAGATAACTACATGCCACACAGAGACTGCTGTTTTATGAACTGCCATACCAGTATGTCTTCAATGGAGAAGATGACACACCCATCACCTGACCTCCTGCCTGATCTGGAGACCATCATGATGCTGCCACACTACACACCTCTGAGACCATGAATGATGACCCCTACTGAGGAAACTGTATTTCCTGTCAGAGATGCTCAGTGATCCTCAGAGCAGAGAGCGGTATGATTCTTTATCTTTGATAAAAAATGTCAGTGTTTTTAATCCAATTAATCAATTTAAATCCTGTTTAGTGCATAAATAATTCCACACTCAAATGATTATACTTGTTGACACTTTTTGAGTTTTAATTCACATTATGGATTACAAATCTATGCTTTTTCTACTCTGTCTCTCTGTGCAGGTATTGCTGTCTTCTGAGTTCTTCAGTGTCCCAAATGAGACATTCAAACCTCATTGCAGAGCTCATGTCTTTCCTCACCATCATGTGAGTGTGAGATTGCTCTGGATTCTGGTTATGTGGCCTGCAGCACCTATAAGGTATTTCAACATTGTTCATTGTATAACTTATCTGTAGTTTTTAGGCCTTAACACAAATAAAATGTTCCTTTTTCTGTATTTTTTACAACAAGCTCGTCCAGTGTGCCTGCATTCCAGCTTCTTAGACTCTACTCAAGTGGACAGAGTATCAGTGTTTGGCCACTCTTACAGACACCAACTTCTGTCAACTCACTGCTACTGATCAGGCACCTGACTCCAGGAAGACAGAGGGCTGCAAGCCTGTCATCGTTTCCAGTGTGGCTTTGTATTCTTGGGGTAGCATCAGATTTTCCCACAAATATTCAAAGGTAACACTTATTTTAAGCTTAGTTATTAAATCAAAAGTCTTCCCTTGTGTTAATTTTATTTTTTTTAATTTTTTTTTGTTTTCTTTTAGATTTATATGCAGTGATCGGATGTGGTGGAGCTTTGTTAACTGTGTGGAAAACATCTGTTTGTGATGATATTTACAATGAGGCTTTAAGGTGACAGTTTCCATGTAATTTCAATCCTTTTACTAAGCAAAAACATGTTTGCAATTAACATATATTTTTTAAGTTTTGTCTTTTGGATTTATGGTTAACATTCCTCTGTGACAGCAAATACTAAACTGGTCCAAGTAACCAGCATATCATTGGTCAAAGGCAAAAAGGACCACATGTCACGCTAGCAATGAATTATTGACTGTGTTTGTGTCACCAGATTTAACAAACAATATCAGACATATGAAACTGAACTCTGGATTAATGTGCAGATTTTTTTTGTGGTTTTTTTATTGTTGAATAATTATTTTGTAGAACAAACCCAATCTATTTACCCAAACAATGTAACTTGTTTAGGTAAATAGTGGATTAATATATCTAAGTCTATAAGTATAGCAAGCTGAATTCATACAGACACACAGCTCTAAATCCTGGATTGTAGGATGTACAAAAATGATCATGTGATTATTATGGACATTTAAATAACTATATCTATTGAACCATTACATGTATTCTTTTTAGAAATTACACAATCTCAAAATGTGAAAAAAGAAAGTGTTTAAGAGAATAAATAATGTGTGTTTGTATGAATCCTGCCTTAGTATGGGGTGTCAGTAACTACATTAGTATAGAGTAGGTCTAACAGTGGTTTTCCACATCTGCTCTAATACAGCAGTCCCCAACCTTTTTTGCGCCACGGACCGGTTTATGCCCGACAATATTTTCATGGACCGGCCTTTAAGGTGTCGCGGATAAATATAACAAAATAAAACTAGTACCGGTACCGAAAAAAAGAAAATTTATTCATAACACACGTGAAAAGACCCAGGAAAACCGAGTAAACGATAAAAACGATAACAAAATAACGCTGAAAACCGATAAAAACCCTGAAAACTATACATTTCACACCTGAGCCTCAACTCTCGCGGCCCGGTACCAAACGACTCACGGACTGGTACCGGTCCTAGGCCCGGGGGTTGGGGACTGCTGGTCTAATATATATATAGATAATGGGTCAGACATATAAAGTCATTTTGAAAAGTTCATAAAGGTCACATCCATTTATATGTGTTCCTCTTTATCATTTTATATCTGGTCACACAGCTGACTTGAGTTTTGATCAGAGTAGAACCATAACATTCATGCTAATGGTTCTACTGTTTACAGTTACTTTATGATGGATTTCACCCTGGTCACAGCACTATGTGAAAAGCTGTTAGAGGTAAAGTTAAGAAAATTAATACCTCATCATAAGTCACTCTCTAACGCAAAGCAGTGATTATTTTTCACTGTAATTTATTCCACAACAATGTTCTTTATTTGATCCTTGTTTCTTTAAATATGCAAATCGATTGTTCAGCTGTGTGACTCTCCACACCTCAAATATATCACAATGTGGACTTCATTTTGACAGTATTTTGTAGATTGGTACCATATTTATCATTAAATCAAGAAACTGTAAACTAATTGAAAAAATGAAGCTTGTGAAAATTTTAATGTGGCATAGGAACATGTTGTTTATCCTTGCCAAATGGTATTTACACAAAACTCCAGCAAATCA
The DNA here is from genome assembly GCF_057381915.1 of Diplotaxodon limnothrissa. Lineage (NCBI taxonomy): Eukaryota > Metazoa > Chordata > Actinopteri > Cichliformes > Cichlidae > Diplotaxodon > Diplotaxodon limnothrissa. The sequence continues at coordinate 11,651,608 of NC_140603.1, read as the reverse complement.
GAGGATATATTTTTGTCTCTCACTTACTATATATGTGTATATTTTTGCAGTTAATAGCCTATCATGTGTCTGCGCATCTTAGGGCCATAAACATAAACATGGCAAACAAGGATATGTTCACAATTCCAACAGATGCTTCAATTGTTTGTATAGATTTTAGATTAATTTGATTTGCATTTTCTATTAATATTTTTCTGTTTGTCCCAAATGGTATTTTTATTTCTTTATGCCATTATTGCAATCATTGGAAACAACTGAGTAAATATTTTGTATCATATGTTTCTAAAAATATTTGAATGTTCTACTTTTCTACTACTGGTTTTCTACTTTCTAAACTTTCTGCCACTTTTTGGCATTTTAATAACATTATTTTTGGGTGTTTTAATCTCTGACCGCAGCATCTTGTGCATTTATTACCTAAATGTTGTTTGTGTGGGTTTTGCTTTTGTTTGTTTTTTTGCCATTTTTAGATTTCACCAGCTGTGCAAACTCCGCAATTTTACCTTGGTTTTGTTCCACATTAGTTTATCTGCCGGCATGTTTTCTTCCTTTTCTAATGTTTTTGGTAATTTTTCACAGTTAAACAAGTAACTTTGAGGTTACTTCAGCATTTTCAGCTGTTATCTGTTGACAGTTTTGCCTAATTATTACATTTCTGCAAATTTCTAGCAGTTCTGATAAGTTGTAATATTTCTGCCAAGTTTTTAATTTTCTACTAAATTATATTATTTCTGCTAGGTTACACTACTTTTGTTTGTTATGTTATGTTATGTTATGTTATTCTAAATTATTGCATTTCTGCTAAGTTATTACATTTTTCTTAACTTGATATTGTTCTGCAAAGTTATTAAAATTTCAGCAACTTTTTAAACACTGAGTTTGATTTCTTCAGCTTCTTCAGCTATTTTCAACTATTTTCAGCAGACAGCTTCAGCTTTACAGTTTCCTCTAAGTGATTGCAGTTCTGCTAAGTTATTACATTTTAGCAAAGTTCTTTTGCTTCTGCAAAGTTTTTACAATTTCTGCAACTTTTCAGCTTTTTCAGCTAGTTTTTGCAGACAGCTTCAAAAACTAGCTGCAAAAAGTAGCTGAAAAAGCTGAAAAGTTGCAGAAATTGTAAAAACTTTGCAGAAGCAAAAGAACTTTGCTAAAATGTAATAACTTAGCAGAACTGCAATCACTTAGAGGAAACTGTAAAGCTGAAGCTGTCTGCTGAAAATAGTTGAAAATAGCTGAAGAAGCTGAAGAAATCAAAGTCAGTGTTTAAAAAGTTGCTGAAATTTTAATAACTTTGCAGAACAATATCAAGTTAAGAAAAATGTAATAACTTAGCAGAAATGCAATAATTTAGAATAACATAACTTAACATAACATAACAAACAAAAGTAGTGTAACCTAGCAGAAATAATATAATTTAGTAGAAAATTAAAAACTTGGCAGAAATATTACAACTTATCAGAACTGCTAGAAATTTGCAGAAATGTAATAATTAGGCAAAACTGTCAACAGATAACAGCTGAAAATGCTGAAGTAACCTCAAAGTTACTTGTTTAACTGTGAAAAATTACCAAAAACATTAGAAAAGGAAGAAAACATGCCGGCAGATAAACTAATGTGGAACAAAACCAAGGTAAAATTGCGAGTTTGCACAGCTGGTGAAATCTAAAAATGGCAAAAAAACATAACAAAGGCAAGACCCACACAAACAACATTTAGGTAATAAATGCACAAGATGCTGCGGTCAGAGATTAAAACACCCAAAAATAATGTTATTGAAATGCCAAAAAGTGGCAGAAAGTTTAGAAAGTAGAAAACCAGTAGTAGAAAAGTAGAACATTCAAATATTTTTAGAAACATATGATACAAAATATTTACTCAGTTGTTTCCAATGATTACAATAATGGCATAAAGAAATAAAAATACCATTTGGGACAAACAGAAAAATATTAATAGAAAATGCAAATCAAATTGATCTAAAATCTATACAAACAATTGAAGCATCTGTTGGAATTGTGAACATATCCTTGTTTGCCATGTTTATGTTTATGGCCCTAAGATGCGCAGACACATGATAGGCTATTAACTGCAAAAATATACACATATATAGCAAGTGAGAGACAAAAATATATCCTCTGATTTGCTGGAGTTTTGTGTAAATACCATTTGGCAAGGATAAACAACATGTTCCTATGCCACATTAAAATTTTCATAAGCTTAATTTTTTCAATTAGTTTACAGTTTCCTGATTTGATGATAAATATGGTACCAATCTACAAAATACTGTCAAAATGAAGTCCACATTGTGATATATTTGAGGTGTGGAGAGTCACACAGCTGAACAATCGATTTGCATATTTAAAGAAACAAGGATCAAATAAAGAACATTGTTGTGGAATAAATTACAGTGAAAAATAATCACTGCTTTGCGTTAGAGAGTGACTTATGATGAGGTATTAATTGGCTTAACTTTACCTCTAACAGCTTTTCACATAGTGCTGTGACCAGGGTGAAATCCATCATAAAGTAACTGTAAACAGTAGAACCATTAGCATGAATGTTATGGTTCTACTCTGATCAAAACTCAAGTCAGCTGTTTGACCTGATATAAAATGATAAAGAGGAACACATATAAATGACCTTTATGAACTTTTCAAAATGACTTTATATGTCTGACCCATTATCTATATATATTACAGCAGCGGTCCCCAACCCCCGGGCCTCGGACCGGTACCGGTCCGTGAGTCGTTTGGTACCGGGCCGCGAGAGATGAGGCTCAGGTGTGAAATGTATAGTTTTCAGGGTTTTTATCGGTTTTCAGCGTTATTTTGTTATCGTTTTTATCGTTTACTCGGTTTTCCTGGGTCTTTTCACGTGTGTTATGAATAAATTTTCTTTTTTTCAGTAATATTTATCCGCGACACCTTAAAGGCCGGTCCATGAAAATATTGTCGGGCATAAACCGGTCCGTGGCGCAAAAAAGGTTGGGGACTGCTGTATTAGAGCAGATGTGGAAAACCACTGTTAGACCTACTCTATACTAATGTAGTTACTGACACCCCATACTAAGGCAGGATTCATACAAACACACATTATTTATTCTCTTAAACACTTTCTTTTTTCACATTTTAAGATTGTGTAATTTCTAAAAAGAATACATGTAATGGTTCAATAGATATAGTTATTTAAATGTCCATAATAATCACATGATCATTTTTGTACATCCTACAATCCAGGATTTAGAGCTGTGTGTCTGTATGAATTCAGCTTGCTATACTTATAGACTTAGATATATTAATCCACTATTTACCCAAACAAGTTACATTGTTTGGGTAAATAGATTGGGTTTGTTCTACAAAATAATTATTCAACAATAAAAAAACCACAAAAAAAATCTGCACATTAATCCAGAGTTCAGTTTCATATGTCTGATATTGTTTGTTAAATCTGGTGACACAAACACAGTCAATAATTCATTGCTAGTGTGACATGTGGTCCTTTTTGCCTTTGACCAATGATATGCTGGGTACTTGGACCAGTTTAGTATTTGCTGTCACAGAGGAATGTTAACCAGAAATCCAGAAGACAAAACTTAAAAAAAATATGTTAATTGCAAACATGTTTTTGCTTAGTAAAAGGATTGAAATTACATGGAAACTGTCACCTTAAAGCCTCATTCTAAATATCATCACAAACAGATGTTTTCCACACAGTTAACAAAGCTCCACCACATCCGATCAGTGCACATAAATCTAAAAGAAAACAAAAACAAATAAAAAAAATAAAATTAACACAAGGGAAGACTTTTGATTTAATAACTAAGCTTAAAATAAGTGTTACCTTTGAATATTTGTGGGAAAAATCTGATGCTACCCCAAGAATACAAAGCCACACTGGAAACGATGACAGGCTTGCAGCCCTCTGTCTTCCTGGAGTCAGGTGCCTGATCAGTAGCAGTGAGTTGACAGAAGTTGGTGTCTGTAAGAGTGGCCAAACACTGATACTCTGTCCACTTGAGTAGAGTCTAAGAAGCTGGAATGCAGGCACACTGGACGAGCTTGTTCTAAAAAATACAGAAAAAGGAACATTTTATTTGTGTTAAGGCCTAAAAACTACAAATAAGTTATGCAATGAACAATGTTGAAATACCTTATAGGTGCTGCAGGCCACATAACCAGAATCCAGAGCAATCTCACACTCACATGATGGTGAGGAAAGACATGAGCTCTGCAATGAGGTTTGAATGTCTCAGTTGGGACACTGAAGAACTCAGAAGACAGCAATACCTGCACAGAGAGACAGAGTAGAAAAAGCATAGATTTGTAATCCATAATGTGAATTAAAACTCAAAAAGTGTCAACAAGTATAATCATTTGAGTGTGGAATTATTTATGCACTAAACAGGATTTTAATTAATTAATTGAATTAAAAACACTGACATTTTTTATCAAAGATAAAGAATCATACCGCTCTCTGCTCTGAGGATCACTGAGCATCTCTGACAGGAAATACAGTTTCCTCAGTAGGGGTCATCATTCATGGTCTCAGAGGTGTGTAGTGTGGCAGCATCATGATGGTCTCCAGATCAGGCAGGAGGTCAGGTGATGGGTGTGTCATCTTCTCCATTGAAGACATACTGGTATGGCAGTTCATAAAACAGCAGTCTCTGTGTGGCATGTAGTTATCTGTGCAGTCCAGCACTGGTGGATCAGGTTTGGCTCAGCAGTTCATGAAGATGGTGTTAAGATGTTGTTGTTTCAGCTGAGGATGGTGAAGTTTGAAGGTTTTCCCACAAAGGAAACAGGACTGTGTGTGCCCTGTCTGAAAAAAATACATCTACAAAACATAAAGTGCTTTTAACACCACCCACCCCCCCTCCCCACCCACCCATCTCAGCCCCCAAGTGTCTATATAATGCTGGTATGGGGTGTCAGTTACTAAATCTAATTAGTGCGTCAGAAAGCGGGGGCTACACCTAAAGCCCCCGCTTTCTGATGTCTTTGTTTATTAGCAGCTTTTTCCAGCTGCTCAGAGAATTCTGACTTGGCCTTTATCCACCCAAACCCAAACCCACCCGGATAAAGGCCAAGTCAGAAAATGGATGCAGAAACTTTCCATGTACTTCTAAATCAGTTTTTATACAAATTCTGTAAGCTGTGAAAATGTTTTTCTCTACATAATGTATAATTATAGACATCTCTGGTAGCCTAAAGATAGTTTAAAACTTTTAACATTTTTTACCTGTAAAACATGATAAGCAAAACCTCATTCATCCCAAAAACATTTGATTCTACAAAATTTACTATAATCAAGAAAATATAATTGTCTGTATTTATTCATGTGACCCATAATAAATACCTGCATTTATCTGTGATTTATTTATTTACTATTTCATATTTGAAAGCATCTTGGAGGGGAAGATCTCGTTTGTTGAGATACATACGTCAGAGTAAAAAAAGTATCAAAAAAGGAGATGACAATTAACATCCATGAAAAAATGTATAAGTAGATTTAGTCATTTAAAACATGAGAATAAAAAATAAATTATGTCCGTTTAATGCAGTATATTTCAGATCTGAGGTGCATGATAACAGAAAGCAGATCTCCCGGCTCTGCATGAAGTACAGCCATGATTTGGTGACATGATTAATAACATTGCAATAAGAAAGGGTCTTCTTACAGACAGAGTAGGGAAGACAATTTTTTCCAATGAAAAATATTTTTCATACTCTACAATCAGTAAACTCTGTAACAAACATGATCTGTAATTGTTTCAAAACTCACCAGACGACTTCATGATTGGCTCGAGGACAGGACACAAAACACAGGGTTGTGGTAACTGTAGTATGATCTCAGAACACCGGAATGGAGACATTGATCTGGCTGAGAAATAAAAATGAGGTCAAGCAGGGTGTTCTTGTCTGTAGTGGCAGAAGTGATCAGCTGTGAATACCCTCTCGACTGAAACTGCTCCAGAATCTGTTTTCTTCCACTCTGCAACTGGTTCTCATTAAAATCTCCACACACAATGATTGGGTGACAGTCCATTATTTCAAGTGAATCTAAAAGACTTACCAGGTTTTGCATGAATGGTGTCAAACTGTAGTCAGGGGGTCTGTACACAACAGCAATGAGTGCAGGGAATGGAGCCTGAACCTTCAACACTAAAAACTCAAGATCAGTGACATTATGCAGATACTGTTTTACCTGAACCTGAAAATGATTCCTCAAATACACAACAACTCCCCCACCACTTCTGCTGGCCATGTGAGGAAAGTTTGTGTAGGACACATGTCTGTTGCGTTTGAACATGGTGTAGCCGTCCAAATGAAGACTGTCTGCAACAAAGGAGCCTTGGAGGTGAGACTCTGTGAGACACAAAACATCTGCTAAACACATTTCATGATGACTCTTGATGTCACTGATGTGAGATGGCAAACCCTCCGTATTGTGATGGATCAGTGTAAGAGTGTCAAGTCTGCTGGCTGTTTCTCTGACCTGAAGAAGAGGCATCATTTCCTCAACGCTGGCTTGTCTCATGGTTTGGAGTGCTGCAGTTACCTCGGGATTGGAGTAAATCTTTTTCTCATCCAAGTCCTGCAAATAGAGTCCACTGAGAGACGTCACCCTGCTGAGAGCAACATAAGCCATACCTGGTTCAAAAATGTTCTTCATTGAAACTACAGCTGTCTGTGTTGTAAGACCCTGAGTTTTGTGAATTGTGCAGGCAAATGCTAGCTTTACAGGAAACTGTCTGCGTACCGCTCCTTTAAACTTCAGACTCTCCTCTGCTCTCTCAATGTAAACCAGATCATCAGATGCTGCATTAGCACTGCGGTTGTGTCTCATAGGCTGCCGGTTGTCCATTCTGAGCCCCAGTTTGATTATGTGTCCATCATTTTCAGATCTCACCACCTTTACCAGTATACCAAAAGCACCGTTGACTAAACCGTTTAGTGTGTCCAAGTTTCTGGTCAGCATGACTCGAGCTCCTTCAGCAACATTCAGAGTGTCAGGTAAATCATTTCTCCCACCTGTAAATGGTTTGTCTCTTCGTTCCATTCTGCCTGTACGTTTATCCTTCTGGAAATCGTCTGCAGTGATGATTATGATGTTTGAATGAAGCTTCTTCAGGGTATCTGCGTTATGGGATTCCACATTCTTGTTGGTGGCATAAATGTGTAAGACCTCAGTTGGACATTCTTCTGGTGCAGTCACAGCCTGTGACAACAAATCTCTGTCGCACTGAGAAAGCTCATCTGTCTTTTCTTTGACTCTAATCCTGTTCAGCATCTCTGCAAAGGCCACATCATCTTTCTGACGCATGATCTCGGTTAGAGTGATCATCTGAAAATGTTCCTGCCATAGGTCAATCTGTTCTGGATCGTAAACACAGAGAGGTTTAGACTGTCGCACTGGTGGCAGCTGGTAAAAATCTCCAACAGCTAAAACTGACATTCCACCAAAAGGTCTCTGAGTGCCTTTGATTTGTTTCAGTCTTGCATCCACATAGGCAAAAAGGGGTTTTGAAACCATTGAAATCTCATCAATAACAATAATTTCTGCATTCATCAGCTCAGATCTGACTTCATCCAGTTGGTTACCAAGTCCTTGAATGGGTGGTTTCAGACTCCTGGGTAGTTTCAGTAGAGAATGTAATGTAGAGCCATTGATAGAAAAAGCTGCTGTCCCGGTAAATGAAGTAAGTAAAACAGTTGGATTTGATATGTCAGCTTCTTCTGCATTAGCAGGCAGTCTGCTCAGGATCTTTGATGCTTCAGAGTGAATACATTTAATCAGATGTGACTTTCCAGTTCCTGCACCACCGTTGATATAGAAGAAAAATGGATCTGGGTTCAAACCACAAACTCGCTGAATACACCAGTCTCTTATGGCATAGAACACGCAGGCCTGCTTCTGGTTCAGATTCTGATACATTACACGTACCACGGCTGGATCTACTGCAGGTTGTTCTCTGATGGCTCTGATCTTTGTTACAGCATCAGACTGACGACTGTAGTCGGGGACATTCTCCTGTTCGTTCTCATCATCAGAATGTCTCTCAGGAAGATTCTCATCACATTGCAGCCTCACAACTTCAGATTCAGGAGCCAGATTACACCATTCATCGATCACAACATCCCTATTTTGTTCAAACTCTTCCAGTGCACTCTCAATATCCTCAGAGTTCTTCTCATACTTGTCTTTATTTCTTTTCACAATCCGTTTCACAGACTCACTGTGGTCTGAACATGGAAGTCGCACAAAACCCGAGTTGTAGAAGGACTGATAGGTTTGGAAACATTGTGGTTTCAGTTCCTGCTCTGATCTGTGTGGAAGGTAAAGTCTCAACAGTCGACCATAATATTGCTCAGGATCTTTTTCCTGTGAACAGTGGTAATACCTGATTATAGCTGGTTTATCATTCTTTCGCCTTTGTACAAATCCAAGCTGGTTTAGAAGAGGAAGCACATCTTTTCCTTCATTTGGACCACTCACCAACCGGCACAGGGCAGCAAAATCAGCCAGCGACATTTCCTCATATTCTGGGGTCTCAGGTCTGCATTTGTATTTATCACTCAAACTTGTCATCCAAATATTACAGCTGTCATGTGTTGTGCTTTCCAGGAAGCTCATGGGCCGACTCATTTTTACTGGGTTATCATCTGTTGGTACAAATACAACACTGCGGGAACATTTTTTCATTTTTAGGCCACAGACTCGAGTCACACACTCCTGTGCGCTGATCTCTCTCTTTTTTGAGTAAGCCTGCATCACAGCTCTCATTTCATCACATTCATTGACGGTGTTCTTATCAGAGTTATCGATAACTGTCTTCAGGTATTCAGAGAGGCCAGATTCTTTCTTTGTTATATATTTACAGAGGTATTCTACACATGAATAGGCATTCAAAATGAATGAGACATCTAAATTAGAGTTCCAGGCTTCAAGCAGATCTGGGTTGTAATTGTTGATCCAACAGTCCTTTGGGTCACGTTTCAGAATCAGAGCTGTTTTCTTGTTTATGTTCTGGAGGCATTGTTCATACTCATTCATTGTCAAGTTGCATCGTGACAGAATCTGCTCTATGGTGAGGGAAGCAGCTTCAGGTTCCTTCAGCAGGTTCAACAAAGGTCTGAGTTTGGCTTTTGCAGCTTCAGTGTCTGAATCCTCATCCTGTCTCACAATCATTGTTCTTGTGGCTGGTGGTTTTGGAAACCCAAATCTACAACCAGAGTTCACACTCTTAAAGCATGTTTTTGTGTGGTTTTTGCTGTGCTTTTGTAGTTCAGAGACTTTTTTGTGCAGTTCAGGTTGTTTGTCTGGATCAGGGAGTTGAGCTGAGATGTATCTGTCCACAAAGTCACAGACAGTTTGGTCATCATCCACATCTGCTTCTACCTTTTCTCGAATCCACAGCAACATGTGTATATGCGGACTACCTCTGTGCTGGAACTCAACTCTGTAAAAGTAATCAATGATCTCACCAAGGGGCTGTGCAGGAGAAAAAAGCAAATCTCTGAACAAAGCCTCAACACGCTTATCAAACATCCGCATGGTGGTTACTGGATTTGATCTTAGAATTTCACACTTTTCTGACCAGTCCAGGGCTTCAAAATCAACCTCTTCACCTTGCTGTCTCTTTATTGCTTGAATCACTTCAGGCCATCTCATCTCAGCAGCAGAGAAAGTGACAAAGAACTGAGGTGTTCCTATTTGACGAATCATACTGAATAAATCTTTGGTAGTTTTCTGCCAGTAAGCTGGAGTTCCTCTGAGTGGCTGCATAAATCTGATTGCATCTTTATTTCTTACCAGCTTCTCTACTTCTGTCTTACTTTGTAACATTCCTGATGTGATTTTGCGTCCATCTTTGGTCATAGTTTTACCTTTCCTTAGCTGTATTGTCATGCTGGAATTAGCCAAATGTATTTCAGTGACAAACTGTGAGAAAAACAGGTAATTTGTGTCTTTAGCAAATCTTGCATCAATGTTAAAAAGCCTTGACTTGAAGTAAGCACTTGGTGTGAGTTTAAGAAGTCTCTTTTCATCCAGTGTATTCTGACCAGTAGGAAACTGCACAGGAAATGCCATGGCTTCCAAATAAGGAGTTCTGAAGAAGCTAACAGGATTGTTTCTTTCTGCAGGAGCCACACAATATGTGTTATCACTGAAACAGAGAATCTCTTCTGAAATGTCAACAGGCTGCAGACAGCTTTCTAGAGCAAAACCTCCATTGTTCAAATCACTTTCTGGTTCCTCTGGATTTTGTTCCTCTGGTTGTTCATCACAGGATTGCATATTAATAGCTTGTTCACTTTCAGACTCACTTTCGCACAAAAGGGCATCTTTTTCATAGTTGTCAATTTCCATTAAATCTGCTTCATCATAATCATCACTTCCCATGCTGGCTTCATCACTGCTGTCATCATCAGGTAATGTTGGATCACAAAGCAATGCATCATCTCTGATAACAATATCTGTGTACTGTGGGTGAATCTGTTTCAGTTTACGCAGGGCTTCGATCAGTTTAGACCAGGTGACAGTCTGGAACAACTGATGGCCTTTGTAGCACAGTCGTCTTTTCAATTTCACCCTCATGATCTGTGATTGGCTTCTGAGCCGAGGTAGATAGTCAACTGTTTGTTGGACTTCAGATGGTACACACACCACATTACCACGTATGAGTCTTTGTCTGCCCTTTGGAAGAGGAATAATCTTTGCAAATGGTATGCATTTGGCAATCAGATGTCTCTCCAGAATGTTGAGATCACACAGTTCAGCTGGAATATCCTGCAGTTCTAAACCGTTGACAGCAGCAAGCCTGGGCATGCATCCACTTTTGAGGGAACTGTGACACGTGTGACAGATATACTCCTTTTTTCTCTCAACGGGAAAGCTGCAGTGATCATTACATGCTTCATCACACACATGAACAAATTTACCAGTTAGACACTGCTGAGCTACAGTTTGGTGTTTTGAGTAATTTTCTCTTTTGCAGATTTTCACCTGATTAGGAAAAGAAGCTTTTAGACAAACAGTACAAACATAAGATGGTGCTGACTTAATGTTGGATCTGAAACGAGATATGGCCTCATTCATTAAAGTGTTATCTGGATGACACTGTAAACTTTCAGCTGGTCGATGCATCTGACGATATTTTCTTTTTATGTTCATTGCACATCTGATATTATGCATCTGTCTAAAAGAAAAACCGTTCCAATATTTTACTCTCATTCGTTCTCTCATATTCTCTTTGTGTTGTTGCTGAAATTGTCTCTCTTCTCCATAACGTTTAGTGATGTAACATTTTTTTTTCTGTCTAAATTCTACACTTTCTTTATATAGGTTAGAAACATATGACCTCATGTAAGCTTTATGTTTCTCTCTGAATTCGGCACAAGTTCTGTATGTTCTTGTTATTCGTTCCTTCTGCTTTTCTCGGAACACGGGAGATTCTCTGTATGTTCTTGTTATTCGTTCCTTCTGCTTTTCTCGGAACACGGGAGATTCTCTGTATGTTCTTGCTATTCGTTCCTTCTGCTTTTCTCGGAACACGGGAGATTCTCTGTATGTTCTTGTTATTCGTTCCTTCTGCTTTTCTCGGAACACGGGAGATTCTCTGTATGTTCTTGTTATTCGTTCCTTCTGCTTTTCTCTGAATAAAGAATCTTCTTTATACATCCTTATGACACGTTCTCTTTTTCTCTCTCTAATTTTAGCACTTTCTCTATAGATCCTTCTCATTTGCGCCTTCTGTTTTTCCTTAAAATCATCTCTTTCCTTATAGATCTTTCTCAAATGTTCCCTCTGTTTCTCTCTATATATAGGATTTAGCTTATATAGATTACTTTTGTACACAGTCTTCTTTTGTCTGTGATCAGGATCCTTTCTTTTTGGTAGTTTTTGTTGGGCCAATGATCTTCTCCTCATTTTTTTCCTTCCCTGTTTACTATATTTCAGCAGTTTATGTGAAAGTTCCTGTGTTGTCTTTGTTGAACAGCGGTTGGCAGCGGTTGGATCCTTCTGAGGAACAGAATCTGATGTTACCTGAGGTTCTCTCACAGAAGATGCAGAGGTTTCTATTTCTAAATAATCAGAATTGTTCAGCTCAGCAGCTGGCTCATTTGAATAATCCACTCTGGATGACATCACTTCAGTAGCTAAAGTGTCGGCCACAGTTTTCTGTGTCTGCTCAGTGGACTTTGGGGTTTCAAATTCAGGTTGTAGCTGTTTGTCTGTTTTCATCAGCATTTCTTTGGTCAGCAGCGTTTTCACTGTGGAACTCAACAGGCTGTAGCTCATAAGTGCAGCTTGGTGCGATGCAAAACATTCGGTACAAACGTTTGATCCTGTCAATCATGTCGTTAAGACGTGTGAATTTTAACATAACTGCAGTTCCACCACTTACACTTAGCGACAATGGCATTCCTGTAGACTTACGTGGGTGAGGGTCAAAGTATGCGTATTCACCTGAAGTCAGCCTGGAAACTGCGATGGCTGTTCCTCCCATGACTAGTAAAGCGTAGCGAAACTCTGAAGCCAAACGCTGTAGTCCCTGTTCAAGGCTCGGAAGATGATCTGTACCGTCAAATGTGCCATAATGAGCAAACTGAGACATGTCGACTTGATACTCGTGTCTGCGGCTGATGATCACAGTGGGAAGTTCATCACAGGCTAGAAACACGCTGTTCACAAACCTCTTTCTGGCATCTGAATACACGGCATGGCCTTTGTCCAACACACGGTTGAGATCTGCTCTGGTAATGAATTCATCCTCGTGTAAGAATGACAGGAAAACCAAACTGTTCGCCATGCATTGCTGATTCCGGTACTTTCCATACTTAGCATTGGCCTGGCTTCGAGACGCACAGATGCTACTCACTGGTGGACGACTTTCACTGTTTGTAACCTGTACATGAGATGGTCCTGGAGCTTCTCCATCATGCTGCGTTTGCACAGTTAGCTGGGGTTCAGTCTGGATTACCTGTTGTACTTTAGCATTTGGCACAGATGATGAGCAAACACCTCTCTTTACCACATCTGCATAAGACACTGCGGCCGTCTGAACGCTGAGCTGCACTTCTGGACTGGGAATACTTGTAACAGACACCTTTACCTGCTCACCGGTCTGAGAAAGATTTACCTGTTCCTTCTCCTTTTGCCATCTAAGCTTCTGGGACTGTGACCTTTGACCTTTCCTTGGCATTTTGTGCAAGTACAAACTGGACCTTATATGTATTTATACACAAATTTTTACAAAACTCAACCTGTAAACACTGAAAAACTCCTCAAGTTTCTATTAAATGGATCAACTATACAAATGGTAAAGTGTTCTTATGACCGTTTAATTGATGTAAAAGGCTGGCTTAAATACAAACTCAATATAAAAGTTATTGAAAGATCCTTAAAAACGTTTTATTGTAGCTTTTTCAACAACTGTATATTATTACTTCTTTTTTTTTAACCAGACTGGTTAATGAATAGGTCTATACTTCTGTGAAGTAATATGCAGAATAAATCTCAACAATCAACAGGCTATAATAAAACTCTTAGCTTTGAAGTAGACTTTGTGTAAATCTTTGAGATATCTAAAATCTAAAGCAAATATAAGGAGCTGTGGTGGTGTAGTGATCAGATGACAGGCGATGAGGATTCTTCAGCTGGATGTTCTGCAGCAGTCAGGAAACAGGAAGTCTGGGTCCTCAGGGCAGCTTCTCAATGACAATTGTAACTCAATACTTACACTGAGTAATAGAAATGGGTTTGTCCTTAAATAATATTAGTATAAACTTACTGTAGTCAAATGTTATAGTCAATGAAACAGACTTGAAAAATGTATTTGAATCTAATTTAATATTTATGTAAATAGAGCAGTCTGAATGTATATATTACAAAATAACCAGATTGTCTTATTACAAATAAACCTTTAAGAGGTGTATATTTTATATAATTTATCAAAGCAATTGCACCTGTAAGCCAATCAATGTTTATTCCAAAGTGTAATGCAAAATTAAAATGACAAATGTAGGGCTGTGTAAGTAGTTTCTACTGTGAGTTCTACTGTACTGTAATTCTACTACTGTAATTTTAACTTTCTACTTGTGATTTCCAGAAAAATGACTGGATGTGAGAGAGTTTAACGACAGGAAAGATGGAGCAGTGAGAGCAGAGATCTCTCAGAATTCTGAATACAGACTGACAAAGTTCAGGTAACCTCAATTCCAAAAACTTAGATTCTGGTAAAACTGGATTTCAAGTCACAGGATTGCATTTCAACTCAGGTTCAAGTTTGTCAAATTAGATAGAGCACATGGCGGAGAATGGATAGAAGATAGAATGGCTTGTCAAAAAAGATTGAGCAGGGAGAGGGAGAGTGATAGGACAGACTGAATTGCTTGTTAATGATAGAGGGAGAGGGTTTTCTGCAGCAGGTCACCTGTAAGACAGAAAGAAAGTGGAATTAGACACACTTCCAATAAACCTGGCTTTACCGTATTTTTCAGACTATAAGGCACATTTAAAAGCCTTTAATTTTCTCAAAAATAGACAGTGCACCTTATGTATGGTTGTGCTTACTGATTTCAAACCAATTCTATGTGGTACACGGCACTCTGTCAAATGTTTTAGTATGACTTTGGTAAGCTACAAAGCAGCACCACTTGATGTATTGTCGGAGCATGGATACCATAGTCAGCACCCTCGTAGAGTAATTCGTACTGTGCTTCAACATAATATGGTGTGTGTGTATAAGGGCCTGGCACCTGTTGAGAGCCATGCTTATGAAGCAGATTTCAAACTGATCAATCCACATTCATCAGTCCATAAATCCTGAAAAGTGAGTGTATTGTTCTGTATTTTATGTCTTACAACTGAACAATTTTGAGAGTTATTGTAAATGAGTTGAATAAAGTTTCACTTATCTGTTTTGTTTGGCTTAATGTGCCTTAGAATTTAGTGCGCCTTACAGTCCGAAAAATACAGAACACATATATCATTACACACTGAAGAGTCGTACAGTATATTATTAGATTCAACTGAATGAAAATGTTTATCATATGGTGGTGGAACATTTCTAAGGACATTTTTGCATTCTATTAACACAATAAAAACAAACACAGTCTGTAAACCAAGATGTGGTGCTACAGTAACTTACTATAAACATTATATGGTCAAGCTAAACCCACACAATGAAGTCAGAGCAGACAGTTTCAGACCACCTGCTTTAAACACTTCACAGCACTCAACTCACATGATCCTAAATGCCCAAAGGTCTCAAATTCCCGTTTCTATGTGTACTTACCTGGTTCAACAGTATATCATAATGTCTGGGGAGCCGTTAACATAAAAGTAAAAAATAATTTACTCAGTATGACTTTTGGCAAAATGAAAAATTTGGAGACAGATGACTCCTAAACAGCAGTTTCTACATTTTTCAGTCAAATATGGGGCATGTTTAATACACACTCCACTAAATCTACAATAAACTTAGCATGGCCGATATTAGGGCCTAATTAAAAATGTACTATGATGATAAGAGAGATCTGTAAGTCTGGAAATGTTTACACAGACTTTTCTACGATCTGATTATTCCCAAGAGCTGTGCTGACTCACTCCACTAAACTGAATGTCCTATAATGAGAAACATTTCCCAGCACTGTACCTCAGACAAACCTTTACTTACCAGACTGGAGACGATCAGATCAGCAGTCTAGAGAAAGGAAACAATTCATCAGATCACTGTTTGATGATTCAGACTGTTGAGCCTCTTCACACACAATCCAATTTACTGTGACATAAATTAACTAGTAAAATTCTTAATTTATTTAAGGCTTTATGAGCTTACTGTAGTCTAAAGAGGAGATAAATGAACTGCAGCGTCTCACATGGCTGTAGCAAGTGTAATAAAAGCATTCATTACTACAGAAATATAAAGAATAGCCACCACAAGTGCAGGATATACCAAATATTTCCTACACAGAAGCTTTGTGGCTCCAACATTTTCTACAACAGGTCAGTACTAGTAAAGTGTGAAAGCCAAAACTTTTAAAAATGTTAGATACAAAATAATTATATAAATCAGAAGCAACAGAAAACCTCGTCATGTCTGATATGAATATGTAAATCTTAAAATAGTTTTAAATATTGACATGTTACAATAGCAGAGGTGCACCATGTTTTGTAATTAAAATTAAATGTCTTAAATTTTTACACTAAAAAGTCCTTTCATTATACCTGTTGCTAGGAATATTTATGTATTTTGCAGTGTACCTTTTTGGCAACTTTTCTATTAAATTTTAAAACACATTATATTCACCAAATAAGTGATAAACTAATTAGACACACTGGCTGTAATGTACCTAACAATGTCCACTCACACCTCTGGTTCTCTTAGTTTTTCATTATTGCTTAACTGTACAAAATACTTCTACAGTGTTCTGACTTTAATGTAACACATCAGCAGAATTTGAGAGACAATATGAATCAATACCTGTGCAGCTCTTAAGTGTTTGAGCAACCACTTATACTGACTCCCCTAAAACACTTTCATTGTTTTGTCTGCTACTTAAATCCACAAACATAAGGAGAAAATGAACAACTGACATTTACCTATGTTTGGATTCAATAAGCCATAAGAAATTTAAATCATACATAAATGGGCTATTAAACTTCAGGGACATTTTCAGGGACAGTCAGAGGTCCTGTGTGAGGGCTTTGCTGCTACAGGTAATAAATCCTGACTTTGTGTTTTTGCCCATCAGTAAATGGAAACATATCACAAAAAGTCAAACTACTGTATGTAAGTTGCCAAATGTGCTACGCAATGCCAGGTTCATACTGCCTCAGTTACAATCACTGTTTACTTACCAGCAAAGGCAAAACCAAAGATCTCTTTCACTCTGCGTAACAAAAGACAAAGCACAAAAATACAGAATGAGACAACTCAATTCAGTACACTTCTTTGTTTATCACAGCAACAAACAACTCACCTTTTTCTACACCTTATTAAAGATTACTGTCTTCATTAAGGTAAAATGTGGTTTCATCCATTTGTAATAAGCCACACACGTTTCTCAGTTATGTGATAGCTCTATTAGTTTGGTGCTATTAGATAACACAGTAGATTTAATAAGCAATGATTTGCTACACCTAGCTCTGCACACTTTATCAAATTCTGACATCACAATTTCAAAGCATGAACAATCATAAATGAAAGCTTGGATGATATTTTTGTAGGCTTCAACATTTGAGTTAGTCTGCATTCAAATTCTGCTTCCTAAAAATATTATCACCTGCACACAGTATCATTTAATATGCTGTTGTTTTAAATATCTACATATCATATTTATAATATTAATGGTGCACTGCTGCATTTTATTTATTTGAAGGTGGACTTTTTTATATTTCGTTAGTTTTTCACAAAGTGAGAAGTTAAACAGAGCTGCAGGTGTAGGTTTCATTAAAAAAAAAAAACAACCTGCACAAACAAGTGTTTGTTAAACAGTTCTTAAAATTTAACTAAAAAACTAAAATTAACTAATTAAAAAAAACTTCTTGTTAAGAGATGTTATTATTCTTATATTATGTGTTTCATCCTCACTCTCTCTCTCCCTTCTGTTAATTAACCCACAGCACAAAAACACACCGGTACAGGCACGTGACTCTTTTTTCTCCCGGCTTTCAGTCAGAAGCTGTGTCCCAAAATGTCGGCTGCATCCTCCGGAGGCCGCATTTGAAGGCCGATTATGTCACAGCCAGTCGACGAAGGCTGTCTCAAATGCGGCCGACAAATGAGTCCTTCATTTCCCCGAATAAACTTTTAACATATTTTTAGGCGAGAAAGTAGCGGTGTAAATTACAAATATCTGCTTGGTTTATCAAGACATCGCATATTTGCAAAAGTGTGCCGACGTTTTCAGAGACGTCTGTCACCCACCGGCTCGATGGCAAGCCGGGAGGGGGGTTCAGACCCCCGCTCTTTCGCTACTCAGGTTAAACATGATATACAAGTCACTCTGATAACTTAAAAATGTAATTGTTTGCCTTTTTCTGTGTTTTATTTGTTCTGGAGTAAATCGGTTTGGCTGAGATCAAAGTTATTAGATTATTAGATTAAATAAAGCTTTATTAATCCATCCGGTGGGTTCCTCCGGGATTTTCACACAGCTCAATAAACGTTAAACGGTCGAGAATTTACGCCAGTGTCCTGTTATATTTTAAATAGCAAGGAGCAGACGGCCGAGTTTATTAAACTCCAGCGAGACAGCGGTGACGCAAATCTGAAGGCTAGACCGTCCAGTTTCACAGCCTTCTCGGTCCACGTAGACCGCGAAGGCTGGGTCCTCCGAAAGATGCAGCCGACGTTTTGGGACACAGCTAATGGCGGTAAAATGGCTCCTTTGAAGTTGCCGACCCTGCTGCTTCAGCAGCTAATCAGTGGTTCTAAAATGACGGCTCATTACCTTACAACCGAAAGAATGAGGCCGTTTTTAACTGACTGATTTGTGAAGAGAATTAACTTCAGCTTCCCTAACAGACTCAGAAACACTAACACACCGAATGAACCAAATACAACACAATAACTGTAATAAACAATCAAATGAACCATATTAATTTCACACTGGGCCTATAGCAGCTAGGCTAGGCGTTAGCACTTAGTGCTAGCATACCAAACACTCCTTTTAAATAGTAAAATTACAACGTTTCACTAAAAAAGCAGCCATTGTGTTACTTTAACATGACTTATACTTCGACTGGCTTCATAAGTCACTAACAACAACTGGGTAAATCCCTCATACAGCTTATAGACATTTCATTTCAGAAAAGAGAGACAGAGAAGCAGCGCTTACCGGTGGGGATCGAGCTGAGAGTGGACGGAGATTCAGGAGTCAGGCAGAGACGTTTAAAAAAGAGGCATTCACGGGTAGTGGGAAACTCCGCAATTACACAAAATTGGCATGGAAAACGTGAAAAATATATGTAAATTTAAATATTATTATACTAGATTTTTTTGCAACAAAAAGCAACTAGCAGAAATTTAATTCTATAAGTTTAATAAATGTTTCAAACAGGATTCTTTGAATTTGAAATAATGGTTAAAATACATAAATAAACATAAGGTCATTATGTTAAAATGTACTTTATTATGATAGATTTATTTAACTGACTGCAGTAATAAGAACAGTCTTCTGCTGAAAACACACACCAAGGAGCTGGTGTTGGTGATCGCCTAAGCATCCTCACAGTAGGAGCTGCAGAGGTTCATCTCACTCCACTGCAGGACTCAAGAGGTTCAGGAGGTCCCTTAACTACGGTGGCTGGGAAGTGCAAATCGCAACAAATTAAAAAACCGCAACAAATTACAAAAAGCCCACAACAAAATACAAAAAGCCCACAACAAATTACAAAAAGCCCACAACAAATTACAAAAAGCCCACAACAAATTACAAAAAGCCCACAACAAAATACAAAAAGCCCACAACAAATTACAAAAAGCCCACAACAAATTACAAAAAGCCCACAACAAAATACAAAAAGCCCCCAACAAATTACAAAAAGCCCACAACAAAATACAAAAAGCCCACAACAAATTACAAAAAGCCCACAACAAAATACAAAAAGCCCACAACAAATTACAAAAAGCCCACAACAAAATACAAAAAGCCCACAACAAATTAAAAATCCTTGACGGAAAGGGATTGTCTGAAATACCGGAAGTGACACAAGCGTGATGTCACGAGAGGGGGCGTGGTCAGGGTTTTTGGTTGAGGCGCCACATTTCTGGGCCGAACAAAGCGCTAGCGAAAGAGCGAAAGTACACGGATAACACCAGCTATGGTTCGTACTTGCTGTGCGGTCGGTTGTAAAGTTAGATCGCACGACCGGCAAGGGAATAAGGTTGAAAATGGTTTATCTTTTCATTCTTTCCCCACCTGGAAGCAACATGAGGCAGCTCATGTATCGGATGTTACCAAACGAAGGCGTCTAGCCTGGATAGCAGCTGTGAGACGAGCTGATATCCAGTTCTCTTCCATCTCCAAATATCTGTTGGTGCTCCAGACATTTTCATTCCGGTAAGTTCTAAATATGTTCATATCTTTATAGCCTATTAGTTTTATTTTCGATGCACTCTGAGGTCATAGAAAATTAGAAAAAAACATCCTACTGAGTGATTTTGCAGAACTACCTTCTATTTATAGAGTTACTAATTATTTGGCATTATTGCAGCAAACCAGCCCATGAAATGGATGAAACATCGTGACTGAGTTCCAGCGCTACACAAGGGACCTGCTTCAAACATACCACCATGCCAATCAGATTACTTCTTCCATGTGAGGGTGAAGAGGTGACCCTTCTGGATAAGATGGTGAAGGTTTGCTGCCGTTTTGGTGAACAGTGTGGTAGTAAAACCAGGGGAAAATGAAACTTGCTCCTGTTAAATATTCTTTAGTCTTGTGCTGTATAAATAGCGGTAATTTTTCAGAACATAAATTGAAGTAATTGATAGTAAATAAAGTAACGTTAGTAGTGGGTGATATCGTGTAAATGCTGTCATGATTTTGTGTAAACATTTTGTCCTTTATAAACTATGACATGGATTCTACATTGTAACTGATGTGATGTTCTGTAAGGTGGTTTTAATAAAAAAAAAAAAAGAGCAAAACTTAGTTTGTTTCTTTATTCAACTTTTGAACAGTGGTACTCAGTCAGTACATATTCAGTAAATGCAAATTATTTACACGGCAGTGCACTTCAGGCATAAATCTAGACCCTTATATAAAACATTATGGGTCATTCCCACAACCCACAGCTTTACTGTGTTCCAGCAAAGATTCCAATAGCAGTGACAACTCCTCCACAGTAGCAGGTGGGATTTTTCTTTTTTGAGGACGGCTCCTTTTACCTGTCACTACAGATGGTCTGTTTATGTTTTGATTGAGAGCAGTTTTTGGTCAGCTGAAGAGGAGAAGTCCATCTTATGGCCAACCTCTGGCTGTATCTTGGTCATATTACCCAGAAAACCCCAGTATGCAGGTTCATCTGTAACAGTCCTTGTGCCACAGATCTGCACTGTTGCTTCTACATTAAACAGAAGAGCAGCGCCATGGATGCAGGTCTCCAGGACTCCGGCCATACAGGTGCAGTGGGCGGCTTCAACCTTCCCTGTGATGCTCACAATGACCCAATGCTGGTTCATTCAGTCTTTGAGAGTGCAGTACCTGAAACATACAAAGTTAATTTAAAGACAAGGACTCTAATGAGCCAAGGCCGACATAAATTTGTTTTATCTACTTTCAAATCCATTTTATCATAAATGTAACAAAGTATTTAGAAAGTTAGCACATACATGTAATTTTCCATTTTTTTATGTATCCATCTATAGAACGCTGCATGTTATATTCCAAATCTGCCTGTTCTCTTTCAGAAACCTGCCTTCAGAAAATGAACCTAAAGTATGTAATGCAAGGATGTCATCACTTTCAAGATGGAGAAAGCATAAAGTTTGACTTTAGGTGACAATTATGGACACGTAATATGATAAGGAGATTCTGCAGGTCATTAATGTATTATAGTAAAAAATTTATTTTTTGTGACACAGGACACAAACATGGAAGCAAGATATATAATTAGGATTATTTATAATAAATATGAATAAATAATTGCAATTTCTTTAACCATTGAGAATAACTAAATCCTTCAGGACAATGTCACATCAATGCACTGAACTCACTATGGCTACGTTCACACTGCAGGTCTTAATGCTCAATTCCGATTTT
The DNA here is from genome assembly GCF_057381915.1 of Diplotaxodon limnothrissa. Lineage (NCBI taxonomy): Eukaryota > Metazoa > Chordata > Actinopteri > Cichliformes > Cichlidae > Diplotaxodon > Diplotaxodon limnothrissa. The sequence continues at coordinate 11,629,832 of NC_140603.1, read as the reverse complement.
TATTTTTATTTTTTATTTAAATCTGATTTTGTGTCTGCTTGTTCACACTACAAATAAAATGTGACAGCAAACGCAGTCCTTTGTGAACCCTCAAAGTGGCCCGCATGCGCAAAAGAAGACGTCACACACAACGCGCTCTGTTTAGACCAAACAGCATTGTTTGACTGATGGCCCTTAATATAAAGACTTGTTTCAGACTTTACGTTGTCCAATTTTGCTTTAAGTTATTTTGTTATTTACATATGGCCTAATAATGATCCTTATTGTTGTTTTAGAGAGGAGCGGTGCTTCAAAGGATAGTTGCAGATTTATGTCAGAATCTGCAGATTATACAGTACAAATAAAATGTTCACGTTATCTTCCCAACAGTTTCACTAACATCTGCACGGGATGCACACGAAGCGCTCATGTGTTCTCAATGTCTTCTCCAGCGCTGATAATTGGCATATGTTTTGTGTCAGTGAAATAAAAGACGGATTTAATGCGTCATGACCATTCAAACAGCAGTTGCTTCCTAAAACATCAGATATGTATCGGATTAAGTACCACATACGAAAGTGACCCAGATCGGATTTGAAAATATCGGATTTGTGCTGTTTTTACACCGTCATACCATGATTGGATATGGGTCGCATACGGTCAAAAAAGTCGGATTTGATGCGTTTTCGCGTGCAGTGTGAACGTAGCCAGAGCCTCCACGTGTTCTCACTCTAATTTGCACCTCATGAATGAATTTATGATTGCACTAATTTGAATATTCGGGAGGAAATCAAACGCATTTTACTCACAGTGCCCTACAAACGTCACTGCTGTTTAGTTTTCTGTCTTCATTTATGTTGGAAGTGATAGCAGAGTTGTACGTTTGAATTTGTTTCCAAAATCCCTCATTTAGATGGAAGCTAGCGAGCTAACTTCCTGCTAATTTCTAACTCTGTTAAATGTCATATATTCCGTTTCGTTTTCATGGATGCCTGGATGTTAAACTCAATTGTTACACATGGTAGAGCAGAACGCTGATAATTTTATTACAGATGAAAGACTTTAGACAGTTTTTCAACTCTCAGTAATGCCACAGTGATCCTGTGATTTATGGACCGGTGTTCCAGATCTACTGGCGTTTAGATCAACTGGCGTTGGTCGAACAGATGTGTGGCAGTCTTGCGTTTCAGGAGCTCCTACCGACAAACCAGCAAAAAAAACGCCAAATGTGTCATCTGTGACACTTGTGAGGTTGTCTCAAACACACTCCGTCAGTCTTGATGCTGTTGAACAACAAAATGTTTAAAAATGTGGCGAGTTTACCTGGTGATATCCTCATGCGCGACGCGATCGCAAAAACAGCAAACAAGTAACACCACGCCGATGTTGTTCACAGGACAGCAAGAGTAAACGATCGGGAGACTCCTGTCGTCGTTATCGTTCCCCTCGCACGGTTTATTTCTCCGAATTCAGCGTTTTTGCTTCACAACTAAAGCGAGCAGTTTACTTTGTGCACTAACATGGAGTCGAGTCAACCAGCGCCACCTCTGGCCAAGTGCCACAGCCTACAGCCAGATCAACCTGTGACACATCTGCACCACGTTTGAATCAGTGTCATGCACATTTGTACCTTTCAATTGTCTGCAGCAGCGTTTGAGCGTTTGAGCCCATGCTAGTGACGTCAGACTTAAAGACCGGATAAAGAGTGATATGAACATATCTATAACTTACGGGAATGAAAATGTCTGGAGCACCAACAGATATTTGGAGATGGAAGAGAACTGGATATCAGCTCGTCTCACAGCTGCTATCCAGGCTAGACGCCTTCGTTTGGTAACATCCGATACATGAGCTGCCAGTGGGGAAAGAATGAAAAGATAAACCATTTTCAACCTTATTCCCTTGCCGGCCGTGCGATCTAACTTTACAACCGACCGCACAGCAAGTACGAACCATAGCTGGTGTTATCCGTGTACTTTCGCTCTTTCGCTAGCGCTTTGTTCGGCCCAGAAATGTGGCGCCTCAACCAAAAACCCTGACCACGCCCCCTCTCGTGACATCACGCTTGTGTCACTTCCGGTATTTCAGACAATCCCTTTCCGTCAAGGATTTTTAATTTGTTGTGGGCTTTTTGTAATTTGTTGTGGGCTTTTTGTAATTTGTTGTGGGCTTTTTGTAATTTGTTGTGGGCTTTTTGTATTTTGTTGTGGGCTTTTTGTAATTTGTTGTGGGCTTTTTGTATTTTGTTGTGGGCTTTTTGTAATTTGTTGTGGGCTTTTTGTATTTTGTTGTGGGCTTTTTGTAATTTGTTGTGGGCTTTTTGTATTTTGTTGTGGTTTGTTTTTTATTTGTTGCGGTTTTTTAATTTGTTGCGATTTGCACTTCCCAGCCACCGTACTTAACCCCACTGCTATGAGACTTTTTAACAGCGACTCCTGATATGTTCATTGCACATTTGTTTCTTTTATTCTACTACATATTGGTTGTAATCATGAATTCTGAATTGCTTTAAAGCTGAAGCTGTCTGCTAAAACTAGCTGAAAAAGCTGAAAAGTTGCAGAAATTGTAAAAACTTTGCAGAAGCAAAGGAACTTTGCTAAAATGGAATAACTTAGCAGAACTGCAATATCTTAGAGGAAACATAATACTTGGCAGAAATACAATAGCATAGCAGAACTTAACAGAAATATTGTAACTTACCAGAAACATGATAACTTCTCAAAAATACAAGAATTTAGGAGAAATAGTATAAGATAACAGAAAGAATATATTTAGCCAAAAATACTTAAACATTACAGAAACATTATGATTTAGAAAAATAGTACAACATAGCAGGAATACTGTGATTTACCAGAAATACAATTATGGAGGACTAATACTTTAAAATGGGAGACATATTGATACACACACACATACACAGAGCCTAAAGGGAAGAGTATTTGTGCCATGGAGTCTTAACAAGAATGTGAGGTCCATATTAGAAAAGCTGGTAAAATCATAAAAGTTTGCAGAATTGTAATAAATGATGAATATGAATTACTGGTCTGTGACAGTGTATTAATTTGTAGGGAAAAAAACATGTTGACCAAGGTGGAATCGAACCCACGATCTTTGGCTTGCAGACCCATGTCATTACCAACTGCGCCACTGGGAAAGAGAGGAGCCGTTTTGAAAAACAGGGTAATGAGGAGTCAGAATTAGATCGCGGCGAGAGGCGAAAAACGCCGTTTTTTGGAGTTACAAAACGTTGTGTAACTCAAAACCTAGGTGGACTAGAAGCATAATTCTTGTACTACTGATCAGGCACCTTACTCCAGGAAGACAGAGGGCTGCAAGCCTGTCATCGTTTCCAGTGTGGCTTTGTATTCTTGGGGTAGCATCAGATTTTTCCCACAAATATTTAAAGGTAACCCTTATTTTGAGCTTATTTATTAAATCAAAAGTCTTCCATTGTGTAAATTATATTTGATATGTTTTTGTCTTCTTTTAGATTTAGATGCAGTGACCGGATGTGCTGCAGCTTTGTTAACTGTTTGGAAAACATCTGTTTGTGATGGTATTTAAAATTACACTTTAAGGTGACAGTTTCCATGTAATTTCAGTCCTTTTTCTAAACAAAAACATTTTTTAATTAACATATTTTTTTATTTGTTTTACCAGCACATCATTAGTCAAAGTTAAAAAGAGCCACATGTTACACCAACAATGAATTTTTGACTGTGTTTGTGTCACCAGATTTAACAAACAATATCAGACCTATGAAATAAGTAATTGCACCATTTTTGGATAAATGTGCAATTATATTGTTTTGTATTTTCAATTGTTGAATAATTATGTTATAGAACAAACTCAATCTGTTTAGCCAAACAACATAATTTGTTTGGTTAAATAGTGGATTTGTATAATTTTACTCTATAAGTACAGCAAGCTGAATTCATACAAACACACAGCTCTAAATCTTGAATTGTAGGATGCACAATAATGATCATTTAATTATTATGGACATTTAAATCAGAATCTATTGAACCATTACACATATTCTTTATAGAGATTACGCAACCTCAAAATGCGGGAAAAAAAAACAAGTGTTTAAGAGCATAAATAAAGACAGCTGAAAGTGTGTTTGTATGAATACTGCCTTAGTATGGGGTGTCATGGAGTCTTAACAAGAATGTGAGGTCCATATTAGAAAAGCTGGTAAAATCATAAAAGTTTGCAGAATTGTAATAAATGATGAATATGAATTACTGGTCTGTGACAGTGTATTAATTTGTAGGGAAAAAAACATGTTGACCAATCATATAATCATATATTCACTCTTACGGTGAAAGAATGATATCGATACTCCAAATAGATTTCGAGTTACAAAGCGTTGTTTGAGGGCAAGTCAAGGCAGTTTTTGCTTCGCTCTACTCAGTTATGGTGCATTAGAAGTCAAATATCTTTAATAATTCATATTTTAATGATAAATTGTAAACACTGGAAGATTCCCCCATCTCTTCTGAACAAAACGGTGTAAGAATGACCGCTCTAGCCCCTACGGTTTGGAAATTATGGTCATTTGTTTGAGGGGAGTCCTCACTATGAGAAATAGGCTGCAATAATCCTGTGCATCTCTGTGCTGCGTGTGTAAAAAGAGGCACCTGTTTTGGCGGGAAAAAGTACACAGGCTCTCTGATTGGTGGATTCAAATTCAGCAGCTCCCAGGCTGACCTAGAAACTTACTTCTCTCTCCCTGTGCATTTTTTTGCTGATTTTTTCATTTAACAAGTATATTTGAGGGACCCTCAGCATGTTCAGCATTTTTTCAGCTGTCCATTTTGCTTTTCCAATTTTTCTGTTTAACTGATTACTATTGTGCTAAATCATACTATTTCTGCTATTTTATAAGATTTGTGCCTAATATAGTATTTCTGCTAAATTACAGTATTTCTGCTTTTTATACTATTTGTGCTAAAACATAGTATTTCTACTAAATGTAGTATTTATGCTTAATCATACTATTTCTGCTTTTTATGGGATTTGTGCCTAATATAGTATTTCTGCTTTTTATAGGATTTTTGCTCAAACATAATATTTCTACTAAATGTAGTGTTTATGCTTAATCATCCTATTTCTGCTTTTTATAGGATTTGTGCTTAATATAGTATTTCTGCTAAATTATAGTATTTCTGCTTTTTATAGTATTTGTGCTAAAACATAGTATTTCTACTAAATGTAGTATTTATGCTTAATCATAGTATTTCTATATATTTCTGCCAGGTCCCCAGGCAGCCAATCCTCTGTGAGGACTTAGACATTCAAATTTTCAAATCAGGGCCTGCACGGTTTCCCAGCCAATCATATATGTGTCCTGAGGCATTCAAATTTGCATATTGGGGCCTTCATGGCTTCTAAGCCAGCCAATCATATCTGAGGGCTGAGGAATTCAAATCCACAAATCAGGGCCTGCACGGCTTCCCAGGCAGCCAATCATATATGTGGCCTCAGGCATTCAAATTTGCATATTGGGGAATTCGTGGCTTCTAAGTCAACAAGTCATCCATGTCGTATATCTCTAAAAATTCACATTTTAATGATAAATTGTTAACACTGGAAGATTCCCCCATCTCTTCTGAACAAAACGGTTTAAGAATGACCGTTCTAGCCCCTACGGTTAGGAAATTATGGTCATTTGTTTGTGGGGAGTCCTCACTATGAGAAATAGGCTGCAATAATCCTGTGCCTCTCTGTGCTGCGTGTGTAAAAAGATGCACCTGTTTTGGCGGGAAAACGTAAACAGCCACTCTGATTGGTGGATTTAAATTCGGCAGCTCTCTCCCTCTGTGTCTGTCTGTGTGTGTGTGTGTGTGTGTGTGTGTGTGTGTGTGTGTGTGTGTGTGTGTTTAGTGGGAGAGAGAGGACCCTGCCCTTATTTGGCAGCATGTCATTGTAGGATTTAAATTGAATATAGTTAGACTGGTTGACTGGATTAGAGCCTGTGTTTGTGTGTCCCTCTGTGCATTTCTGTTTCAATATGCCTCCATATTTGTAATTTTGTAAGTTATTACTATTCTGCTAAATCATAGTATTTCTGGTACTTTTCGGTACTTGTGCTAAATACAGTATTTCTGCTAAATCATACTATTTCTGCTTTTCATAAGATTTGTGCATAATATAGTATTTCTGCTAAATTATAGTATTTATTCTTTTTATAAGATTTGTGCCTAACATAGTATTTCTGCTAAATTATAGTATTTCTGCTTTTTATACTATTTGTGCCTAATATAGTATTTCTGCTTTTTATAGGATTTGTGCCTAATATAGTATTTCTGCTTTTTATAGGATTTGTACCTAATATAGTATTTCTGCTTTTTATACTATTTGTGCCTAATATAGTATTTCTGCTAAATTATAGTATTTCTGCTTTTTATAGTATTTGTGCGAAAACATAGTATTTCTACTAAATGTAGTATTTATGCTTAATCATAGTATTTCTATATATTATATCTGCCAGGTCCCCAGGCAGCCAATCCTCTCTGAGGACTGAGACATTCAAATTTTCAAATCAGGGCCTGCACGGCTTCCCAGCCAATCATATATGTGTCCTGAGGCATTCAAATTTGCATATTGGGGCCTTCATGGCTTCTAAGCCAGCCAATCATATCAGGGCTGAGGAATTCAAATCCACAAATCAGGGCCTGCATGGCTTCCCAGCCAGCCAATCATATATGTGGCCTGAGCCATTCAAATTTGCATATTGGGGAATTCGTGGCTTCTAAGTCAATAAGTCATCCATGTCATATATCTCTAAAAATTCATATTTTAATGATAAATTGTCAACACTTGAAGATTCCCCAATCACTTCTGAACAAAACGGTGTAAGAATGACCGCTCTAGCCCCTACGGTTAGGAAATTATGGTCATTTGTTTGAGGGGAGTCCTCACTATGAGAAATAGACTGCAATAATCCTGTGCCTCTCTGTGTTGCGTGTGTAAAAAGATGCACCTGTTTTGGCGGGAAAACGTAAACAGCCACTCTGATTGGTGGATTTAAATTCGGCAGCTCTCTCCCTCTGTGTGTGTGTGTGTGTGTGTGTGTGTGTGTGTGTGTGTGTGTGTGTGTGTGTGTGTTTAGTGGGAGAGAGAGGACCCTGCCCTTATTTGGCAGCATGTCATTGTAGGATTTAAATTGAATATAGTTAGACTGGTTGACTGAATTGGATCTTGTGTGTGTGTCTCTCTGTGCATGTGTGTTTCCTCATGTGTACATATTTGTAATTGTGTGGCTGTCATAAATTTTTTTTCAGATTTTTGTCATTTAACAAGTATATTTGAGGGACCCTCAGCATGTTCAGCATTTTTTCAGCTGTCCATTTTGCTTTTCCAATTTTTCTGTTTAACTTATTACTATTGTGCTAAATCATACTATTTCTGCTATTTTATAAGATTTGTGCTTAATATACTATTTCTGCTTTTATAGGATTTGTGCTTAATATAGTATTTCTGCTTTTTATAAGATTTGTGCCTAATATAGTATTTCTGCTAAATGTAGTATTTATGCTTAATCATATTATTTCTGCTTTTCATAGGATTTGTGCTTAATGTAGTATTTCTGCTAAATTTAGTATTTCTGATTAATTATAGTTTTTCTACTAAATCATAGTACAGTATTTCTGCTTTTTATGGGATTTGTGCTAAAACAAAGTATTTCTACTAAATGTAGTATTTATGCTTAATCATACCATTTCTGCTTTTTATAGGATTTGTGCTTAATATAGTATTTCTGCTAAATTATAGTATTTCTGCCAAATTATAATATTTGTGCTAAAACATAGTCTTAATTTAAAATTACAATATTCATAGTTCATCACAGTGTCTCTGGTAAATCACAATATTTCTGCTCTGTTGTACTATTTTTCTAAATCATAGTGTTTCTGTAATGTTTAAGTATTTTTGGCTAAATATATTCTTTCTGTTATCTTAGACTATTTCTCCTAAATTCTTGTATTTTTGAGAAGTTATCATGTTTCTGGTAAGTTACAATATTTCTGCTAAATTCTGCTATGCTATTGTATTTCTGCCAAGTATTATGTTTCCTCTAAGATATTGCAGTTCTGCTAAGTTATTCCATTTTAGCAAACTTCTTTTGCTTCTGCAAAGTTTTTACAATTTCTGCAACTTTTCAGCTTTTTCAGCTACTTTTTGCATACAGCTTCACCTTTAAGCATCCACACTGCATTTTCGCAGGAAATGCAAATTTTTCTAGTCTATGGATTGTTGTTTAGTATAAAATAAATAATAATAATAATAATAAATATAATAAATAATAAATAATAAATATAAATAATAATAATAAAATAATAAATAAAAATACATAAAATCATTTTTTCTCAGTTCTTCCCCATAGAAAAAGAACACTGCCATTTAATCTAAACTCTTTATTGGGACTTTTTTCTGCAGTGTCACGTGTGCAGGTGTGAAACGACACAGTGGGATATTTAAAAAAAGAAAAACACACACACACAGAGCAGGATTATTTTTGGCGGCATGCTTTATTTTCGTTTTCCAACCATGATTTTAATGGTCACAAACTGCGCTTTTCGCTGCCGACATCTCAACGGTATTTCTCAGAGAGACCCAGGGCCACGGCGGCCAAGAATTTGTCGAAGGCGACATGAGTTTCCGGGGTGAAATCTTTAGGGAACATAATGGAGATCACCACCATAGCGCAATGAGCCAGCATCTGCAGAGAGAGGAAACAGTTTACACCAAATATATGAAGTTTGCTCGGCAGAAATCGCTTTTAATAAACAGACTGTTTGTTAGTGCAAATGCATAGTCAATAAACTCGATCTTCTTAAGAACAATCTTTTCAATACGTTGGATTACTTTGTTACATAAATTAACCGTGCGTGAAATAGGAATAGACAATAACCTCTGTTTATAACTGAAATCGCATATGCACATGATCCGCGTCTTACCTTGAAGTTAGATGGATCCACCCTCAGCTTGAAGGCGTGCAGCTCGCTCAGTTCCAGCAGGCCGCCTCTCAGGTTGTCAATCTTGGACACGGCCTCAGTGACTCCACCCAAGATCAGCTTTCCGTGAACCATCACGGGCTCAGAACCGGGAGTCAGGTCCGGCCAGTGGGAGAAGTAAGTCTTGGTTTGCGGATACACGAGGAGCATCCTGTGGAAGCAGAGATGAACATGGTGGGTCACAAGCTCCAGTGGCGCAATCGGTCAGCGCGCGGTACTTATAAGACAGTAGCCTGCAGAGTTATGCCGAGGTTGTGAGTTCGAGCCTCACCTGGAGCACGAGCTTATTTTAAGTAGTGGAAACACACATCTGAAGTGTGTTTAAATATTTGAGGCGACTGTTGCTGTAATTTGGCGCTGTATAAATAAAATTCAATTGTACTGAATTCAATAAAGAAGTGCCAATACAGCCTTACCTGCCCAAAGCTTCGCCTCCAACAGTATCCATAACCTTGGAGACCTTGGCCCAGAGTGCCTTGACGGCAGCCTTGTCTTTCTCAGTCAGACTCATGTTGGATCGGTTGTCTCTCTCTCTCTGATGATGCTACCCGGCGAGGAGCTGTGCTTAAATTCAGTTGCCCCCCTGGGTCACACCCAGGGCATCTGATACCAAGCCACAAGCTGTGACGCAGATAGGACTCATTCACCGGACCTGATAGAAACTTGTTTGGCTTTAGGCCAACGCAGAGGGTGATATCTGCTGGTGACATCTTGGGTGTGAATTTGCAAAAAAACACTCTGCATTTTTTTCGTGTAGGATACCAAAAGTGCAACGTAACCACATTTTCTGCTTTGCAAGTTTGTGAGAAGTTAGAGGTGAAGCACATGGTCCCCTGATGACTGATGAGTGGAGAACATCTCAGGCGGAGTGATATCATGTGCAGAAAGTCTACAGTTCTAAGAACAATGAGTGAACTCGTGTCTAAGGAGTTGCTGTGAAATTAATGCCAATAAAACTGATTGATTCATAAAACTGAACACATTTTTCTATTACTTCCAGCTTTACTGAGGCCTGAACCAAGTAAATTATAGTAATAGTAGTAGTAATAATAATAATGATAATTTTGAATATTTACAAAACAATTCGATTCGATTCGTACTACTTAAATCAATCAATAAAAAAATTAAGTATATTTTCGTGATGTGATCATCATTTAAACAATTTTACCAATGAAGTACAATATAAGTATAAGAAAATGATCTATTAAAAAAAACAGATTTCGTGATCGCAAAGAATGTGGGTCATTTATGGATGCAGGTGGGAGTTACAAAAATGCGTGCATGCACATTACGCACTTACAGAAAAGAGCGCAAAATTCTATAATATATGCAAGTACACTCGGTGGATCTAGGATATACTAAAAATACAAGATTAAAAAACAGCTCTTCTTATCAAATTGAAGCTGTTTAAAGCTTTCTCAGATTTATCAGATTTAATTTTTTAATTCAGCATTTTTTTCTTTTTTGGCTCGGTTCATAAAATAAGTTCCTATCAGTGGTAGAAAATAGAGCAGACGGCCTTTATCAGCCAGCTCAAGTGTTCTTAATCAAAACACATGCATCTGTGGACGCAGGGGGGTTTGGGTGGAGGGGGGTTCGCTGCTGCAGATAACACCGGTGTGGTTTACGAGATATAACTTAAAGAGCGTCAAACACTCTCGAGCTGCTTGGCAACCATTCCTCACATTTAAAATAAAGACAAATAAAGACTAAATAAATAAATAAATTCTTTCATTTTTCTCCGCATAAATGTTTAGCCTTTTTACTTATATTTCTATATAATGTTGATATTTTTGTGAAGATGTGAAGTTGTTGAACCTTTATTTGTATAATATCAGGCAGATACAGACGAATTATGCATTTCCATATTTTAAAAAAAAAATCTGAATTCACATTTAAAATATATACACACTTTATTTAGATTTTAAAAAGTGGGGGACGCACTTTAATCAATGTTGACAGATAATTTTCAAAAGGCCTTTTTCGCATTTTATGAATTTTATCCTCTGTGTGATTTGTTTAAAAGTAAAATAAATAAATAAATAAATAAATAAATAAATAAATAAATAAAATAAAATAAAAAACTCAACAGCAACTCAGGATTCAGCTAATAACAGCTGAATAAATAAAAATAAATAAAAATAAATAAAATAAAAATAATAATAAGAATTATCAGAGACTTGAGGACTGCATTTGAAATAACTGTAATAGAATATGTTGGGAATATTTTGCGCATAAAATATTGGGCTTTGGAATCTTTGGCCGCACAATAACTGCGCTAATTGAAATTTTGTTTTTGGCTTTGCTTAAATTGCGCAGGACACGAATAACAAAACCGTATCAACAAATCCAGAAACTTCTGGTGAAGTCTGCAGTTTATCTCACGCGCACCATCTCCAGCCTATCACAGCAGACTTCTCATTTGGGGTGGGGGAGCTTCGACGCATTTAAATAGATGCAGGGGGTCTAGTGAAGCACTATTCAGCCTTTTCCTTCAAGCCTGAAGAAAAAAATCATAATCAAACGCCACCATGGTTGAGTGGAGCGAAAACGAACGCAGCATCATCTCCAACATCTTTTCCAACCTGGACTATAACGACATTGGGCCCAAGGCTCTGGTCAGGTAAGGAACACCTCTGCAAGAGGACAATCCTTCCTATGACGTGCCCTGTGGCCAAACTCACGTGTGTTTCTCCCTTGCAGGTGTCTGATCGTTTACCCCTGGACTCAGAGGTATTTCACCTCCTTCGGTAACCTCTACAACGCCGAAGCCATCAGCACCAACCCGAATGTCGCTGCCCACGGAATCAAAGTGCTCCACGGTCTGGACCGCGCTCTGAAGAACATGGACAACATTAAAGCCACCTACGCCGAGCTGAGCGTCCTGCACTCAGAGAAGCTGCATGTCGACCCCGACAACTTCAAGGTAAACCTCAGAACCCGCCTTTCTTCTTCTTCTTTTTAATGCAAACACGACATTTTCTTATACCTTTTTTTCTTTCTCCATGCAGCTGCTTTCTGACTGCCTGACCATTGTTGTTGCTGGAAAACTGGGTTCCGCTTTCACCCCAGAGGTTCAGTGTACCTTCCAGAAGTTCTTGGCCGTGGTGGTGTCCGCTCTCGGAAAGCAGTACCACTAAAATGTAGATCCGTCTGCATCTGGAAGCCAGAAGGAGATCTAACGCCCGTTTCAATATGTTATGGATCACCTCAAAAGAGAAATAAAGGCCCACTGAAGCAAAGTTTACGTTTTCCCTTTGTATTTTTTTTTTAAATTTTACACATGCTTATAAGTTATATCTTATATCACACTGGGGGGCTGGATGCCGAGTAGAGGGCAAATAAAGGATCTCGTTTGTACTTTTAGGTTTTTAGACTGTAACATGGCGAAATATGAGAGCGGATTTCACTCTTGCAAAGGTTATAATAAAAACTAAACTAATAAATAATAACAACTTCAAAATAGAAACCATATATTTTATAGGATTTGTAAGTAAAAACAACCATAACCGCAAAATGACCAGTAACAGGCTGTTTTTCATTCTAACGAGAGTACCCTATTGTTTTTCACTATACTAGATACTACTTTGTTTATTTCATTTTCTGTTGGGCGATGAATTGCGTGCACAGCTGGGGATTTGTTGTAAATTACAACTGGAACAAACAAACATACATGCATTTAATTTTAAGATTATATTTTTTAAATGTACTTTATTTATCTTGCTTGCACTTTCTATTTCACTGTTTATGCCGCTCTCCTCACTCTCAATCAGAGATGGGCAGTTACTTGTAACGCGTTACTGTAATCCGATTACTTTTTTTAGGTAGCGAGTAAAGTAAGGGATTACTATTGCAAAAATGGTAATTTGATTTGATTTGATAAACGTTTATTGGTCCCACAAGGGGAAATTTCCTAAGGCTGCCGACCTATTGCACGCAATGGCGGTGCCATCTTACCCTCTGACCACACATACATTACACAAACATCACATGGGGAAGACAGGTCAGAGAGGTATAACAATGGAAAATGCACCACATGAGGAAAGATAAGGAGAAAAAAATAACTCCTCCCAGACTGAGCTCCAACAGGGAGATCAGTTTGAGAACAGAAAAAAACACCTCTGCACATGAAAAAACTCTAAATACACCAAAGAAACACATGACAAGCAACAGGGGTGGGTAAAGGGTGAGAGACAGCCGATTTAGACAGTGCATCCGGGCCTGCGTGCACTGGTCTCCTTGATCCACCGTCAGCATCGGAAGGGAATAAGCGTCGAAGGCGTTTGGAAAGGGAGGGGGGATGAGTGTGTGCATATCAGTGTATATGTATGTGTGAGTTCAGCTGAGACAGTGTCCTTCGCCCTGCTAGGCTAAGTAAACAGTCTTCCAGCCAACCCAGGTGTCCTTGTTGTTCAGCCCCAGCCTTGCAGCTGGCGCCAAACGGGTATCCGCATAAGTGATGGTGTTTTTACTTTAGTGCGAACAGCTCATATGAATTTCAAAGCAGTTCTACAGTCCAACACTGGTCTCTCAATCTCCCGTTGGAGAGCCGCGAGCTTCGCCATACTTGGGTTCTGTGATGTTGTCATTTCTTGTGCTCAAGGAGCCGATTTCTGAGAACTCACGGCAGCGTGCCTCCCCGAGATGTTATCCAATTTGCGCCCAGAGATGTTATTCCGAGCTAGCAGCCGTAGCATCTCCAAGATCTTATCCGTGCTGCACTCAATGAGCCCATTTTGAGAAACTCACGCCTCTCCCATCGTTCCAATCCCAGCGGGCAGCCTTGTGGGGGTTTGAACAGCCGGTTCTGCTTTCTTAATTCTTCGATAAGTCAGGGCCAAGCCAGCTCCGATTAGCCAGAACCCTGTTACCATGATTCCGAATAGGTAGATATCTTCAGCACTCAGGCCCACCCAAGCCCAAACTTCTCGTTGAGAAAGGGGTGTCAATTGCATCTAGGGACCAGTTGATCCAATCCATAATTCCTCTTTTAGGTTTTAGAGAACAGACTGTGAGAGAGTGTTCCAGGGAAAGGTAATACAAAAAACATGACACTAGACAAGGACATAAGAGGCTAAGCAGGGAAGCTAAGGGAGAGGAGGAGAGGAGAAAAGTGCGACCGCCTTCATCAAGAGCAAGAGCAGAAAAATTAGATTACTGTTACTTTCCCGCAGGAACGCTGTATTATGTTTAGAAAAGAGAGAAAAAAATGAAAGCACTGAAATCTGTATCAACTGTACCTTTTCCCACAATTATTAATTCATAATCTATGAAGCTATATAGGTAAAGGTGTGGTGCTACTTGAGGGCATCGGAGTGACACTAAATAACTGCAGTTAGTTAGGTCAATAGTTTAATTGAACTATAGCTATCAGAGCTGTCAGAATGATGAGTGGAACGCTCTTTGGGTTATATAATATTGGGCTAATTTAATTGCAAAGATGGAATCAGTAATCCATAATTGCCTGCCAATGTCCAGCGCAGATTAGTTGCTCAAAAGTGTACACACCATACCAGGGAGTGCAAATGAGAGATTTGCAGGTGTTTGTCTCTGCTGTTAAGATAAATGAGAGGAGGCGGAAGAAGAACCAGCATGGTTTTCTGTAAGGTTGAAGTATTTTGTTAGAAAGCACCGCGAATGAGTGTGTTCCAGGGGAACAAGACTGAGGTGGAGCGCAAGATTTATCCAGAGGAGAGCTACACTGTTATAAACTATTCCATCATAAACCTGACATCCATGTGTATAGCTGACCTGTGCTATACCGAGAAGAACACCAAACATCATTTACCGTCAGATCCCGACCCCTCTATTTAGCAATGAAGACATAGCTAATGTGTCTCATGCGTAAATGCTCACACTGCCCATGTTTTTTATTTTTTCTGCAGATTGCGCACTAACACAGTCACATTGACACCTACCCCTTTTTAATGATAGAAAATACATTAATGCAACATTAAAATCTCTGTCTGCCCACTGCAGCAGGAAGGACCAAGTTAGAGGACAGAGCCAAAGATTTAGCATTCCGCTCACAGCTTTGGGCCACCCACCAGTCACAATTACGCACTCGCTTCCATTAAATGAACACACATCAACTATCGCATATCTTACAACCGAAATGACGCGTGTCCCCCCCTTTCCCCACAGCGGTAAGTTTCGCGTTAGACTATTGTTTCCTTCTTCCCTCTAATCTGTAACAAACAAAACTGAAAGTTTTGACGGGACTCAAAGGGTGGAAGTGTCTAAGATTAATGTCTTAAATCTAAGCCGTTCAATAGCTGTTCTTCTCCACAGCGGAACAGGTCAGCTGCAACACTGATTTCAGGTTTACACGGTGGAAGACTTTGTGATACAGTGCAGTTCCTGAGCTGTCCCATATATCTGTAACTCTGACATTAAGCCTGTGAAAAGCGGCGGAATTCATAATTCACAAGAGGATAGGTAAGGGAGAGAAATGACATTAAAGAAGTGGGAGACAATCCTACGGGGAAAGAAACAGAAAAGCAGCAGGGTGCTGTGATAGAATTGGCAGTGATAAAAATGGTCATGCGGATGACTTTACGTCACTCGGTCATTTGATTAGTTTATTTAGTTATAGCTGAATAACGCAAACTATCAAATGTGGCGGAATAGCCCCAGAAATTAATGAGAACTCAACAGTGAACCCATGGACTTGGGCGGGCACGTGACCGCCCCACTACTTGATCAATTAGCCCTTCACCTCTACACATCTTTACAATAGAGCTATTTATACACCACAAACTGGGCATGAAGATATTTGTGTTTATTTATAGAAGAGTTAATGTAGTTAACCGAAGCTAAGCTACAAACTAAAATGAGGTGTGGAAAAAAAATCTGAATTAACAGAAAAAAACCTACACTACACTTAAAAAAATGAATGAAAAAAGGACATTGAATACAAAAACAACTAATTAGAAAATACAAAATTATAGCTAAGTGCAGTGGAATCAAACTAATTTCCAGAGACCAGAGACAGCGCCGTGTTCAACGTCCTCACAGCAGCTTCATTTTTAATACGAAAGATTAAACGGGCTCCTTCTGTGTTTTTAAACATTATCAACAAGATAGAAGTAGATATTTATGCTTTTCACATTTGGTGAAATAATGGAAAACAAAAACGTATAATTTCAGAAAATACATTACACAATAAACGTGCTAACTCAACCCTGAAAAAGTAAAACTACAAACACATAACGATCGAAGAATATCTTCATAACCTACCGAGAACAAATGCCCAGAGAGAGATCACCAGTTACAGTTTTTATTTTCTTCCACTTTAGTAACTTTTGTAAATGTACATCTGGAGTCATAGCTGTAAAATCAGGCCCAACAAAAGGACCTTATCTTTCCATGAGAATAAACTTTTCTGTCAATAAAAAAATATTTTTCACCAAATGACATTGAAAAATGGTGTATTGAAGAGCTAAATCACAGCTCCTTATTAAACACAGGCTATTTGGGTTTTTTAAAAAGTATCTAATTCATGTATTCAAACAATATTCTTAAGAGAAATTGTGAACATGTCTATGATACTAACGATTGAATTAGACTCTTCAAAATTACCTAGGGTCACTTTTACTTGCAAGGACGTCACATTTCATGACGTTAGAACAGAAGTCTGATGGTACAGATGAGGAAATAATTGTTTTATTCTCTGGTGAATTTGTATTTTTCTCACTTCCAAAGAAATGAGCACAAACAGAATTCTGGCTGGACTGTAGGGATCAAATAATCATTTCCTCAGTGACCTGAAAATGAATTTATAATGTTTGTCTCATGTGTTTTTCTAGATTTTTGTTTGATATTCTGTACAGTCACTGTACAGTAAACCTGCAAATTACAAACGTACAAATTTACCCCAGGATCAAATAATTATTCCCCCCACTGCGTACCTGACATCTACACCTGGTTTTTAACTATATAAAAATTAAAATTTTTTTAAAAACCCTCACATAATTAGATATTCTGACATCTTACATTAAATGTAATATTACTGTAATATTATTATTATTAAAATGATAGAAAATGTATTATTTATTAGTGAGTTATGAAGAAAAATGTACGTTTTAGGGTGTCCCACAGTACTACATTTCAATACAGCAGCCGAAAGGTGGAGAAGACTGCTGATTGCTCAACGTTTGAACAACAGTAGCTCCCTTCACCCTCCCTATCTCCAACTCTCATCTTCTCAAATCCCCCCAATCACCTGCCCTTCCTCTACCAATCTCATCTACACCCACACCCCACCTACTCTTCAGCATGTGCTCTAACTGTAACTGCTTCCTTACATATTGCGCAGTCTCCCAGTTATTTTAATGCTAAGATTGCTTCAAGCAGACTCTTACTTCAGGCCAACAGGGCACGGTCCTCACAGATGTCAGGTGTATAAAAATTTCATCTGTGTCTCTGATGTTTTGTCTTTTTTCCCTCTCATTAAAAATATTTCAACCTTGTCTGACTCATGGATTTTCACGTACGCGAAGCTACAGATAAGAACCAAAGGTGAGAACACCAGTCTCTGCAAGTTTAGGGTTCACAGGAACTATCAAGCCTGTGCATTTTTACTTTACTGGGAAAGAAGTCTGAGGATTTTAACTTAAGCGTAGTACAGCTCCTAAATTATGAGTAATTTGGCATTATTTGGACTATGTAGCCTGTAAAATGTAGATTGTAAAATTACAACCGTGCGTAACTGTGCGCAGATACAAACAGAAGGCATAAATTATCTCTCATGCTCTTCACATGAGATGACTGCTACAATCAACTCAAAATGTTAAAAACAACAACAACAACAACAACAACAACAACAACAAAAACCCAGCAAAGGTAAAAGCAAGGATGAAGAAATGAATGCAGTTCATTCTGCTGTCATGATATTAAAAACATTTACACTCCCATTAAGTAAAAAAGAGTATTAGCACGTTTTGGCAATCCTAAAAAAAGTTAATTTTTGTGTAATCAACCTCACAACAAAGATGTCTGTAAATTACAGAAGTTATTTCACTTAAATATCTAAAAAACTGACATTTAACATCTTGTCTATGAGCTGCTTTGAATATTGCATCAGCATGCGTCTGTATTACCACCAGTTTACCAAATGGGGGCACTGTTGCTCTGTGTACCGTAAATACTTTATTTGAGGTCCATAGATAAACCTGGAGAGTCCTCCCAATTCACTGGTGTTAAAACCTGAATCCTTTGTTTCTGTAATACTAGAAAAATAAAACAATAAAACAAAAAACAGATTAGATTTAATATTAAATGTGCCTTTGTAGTTGTAAATGTATTATTTATTATGAAAATATTTTACAGTAGGAAAGCTTGCTTAAGTAAAATAATGTAAATTATCAGCTGACATGACGGTGAGCAACTAAAAAAACTTAACTCAGTCAAATGATGAATTCCTTGAAAATGATCAACACAATGCATTTTGAACGTGATATGATAATGCGTGAAACACCACAGATTCGATTTGTTTTTATTTGATAATATAACAGTACAAAAACTAACACACGAATTGCACATTTTTTACCATTAAAAATGTAACAAAGTAATGACAGAGACACATACAGAGAAAAACAAAAAGATTTTACATAGCATCATAAATGCCTCGTATGCTTTCTGGAAACCCAGTGCTTGAGTCTCATCTGTATTTCTCAGCAAGAACAGCAGCAAACGCTGACAGGTACTTGTCCATGGCGGCGTGAGCCACCGGTGTGAATTCATCCCCCAAGTAACAGGCAAGGCTGACGAGCATACTGTGCGACAGCAGCTGCAGGAGAAACACAAAAGATTGGTAAAAAGTGAACAACATACTTACATAATTTATAGTATGTGTCAGTTTTCTGAAAATCATGAACCCACACACTGCCATTTGTCGTCCTCAGTGTGTTATTGTTAATATAGTGATGTAGTATTGTGTAATTTGCACAGAAAGCATGTCTGATAATTTTAAGTGCCAAACAATGCATTAAAAATATCGTCTCCTCCTCACCCTCTCGCCTCACAACGGCTAGTTTCACAGCTTGTAATTCCCCAAACATCCACAATTGTCATATATGTATAATACAATACCGTATACTTATACACATTGTCATTTTGTTCACTTATAATTTTTTTTTAACCATTTTTCAGATTTCCCGACTGGTTCACATACTGCCTTTTTGCACCCCATTTCAATATTCCTGGAGGAACCCATTTAATCAAATGTATTATTTATTTTAATTAGTGCTGTCAAAAGATTAAAAAAAACATTTTTCCATTTTTTTCCCTCCTCCATAAAACAAACTAGTTGATTTGTCATCTGAACAGGCTGGAAAAACAAAACAGCAGCAGACTTACAGTTAGTAAATCTGTTGTTTTCTTTTTAGTTCAGTTAAACTCTATTATAGAATTACTGAAAAAATCCCTACATACTAATAGGATTATCTTTTGCATGCAGAATTAAAATGCACAAATAAATACAATTTCATACATTGCAGTCACCTGTACGCCTTATAGCATACAACAAAGAAATTGCACAAGTATATATATTAACCCTGTAGCAAGTGCATCATATTTGATACATGAGTTTCTGGCAATTATTTTGTGGTTCAGGCTTTACTGGATTAGTAGATATACTTAATAGGAAAATCTGAATAACAAAAAACTGATTATCTCTGATTAAAAGATTAAAAGTAAATTTAAAAAAAATCCAATGCAAGAAGGGGATGGAAGGGCTGTAAATAGGTCTGAGGTGTTTAGGCACCTTAAAGTTTCCGGGGTCTACCCGAAGCTGGTAGGCGTGCAGAGTCTGCAGGGGAGCCAGGGTGACAGTTAGCTGACTGATGTCTTGGGCCCCCTCAGCTATAGCCAGGACTATCTTCTTCCCGTGAGAAAGCAGGTGGGAGGAGTTAGGACTGATGTCTAGATGGGAAAAATATGTCTTGGTGCCCGGATAAGAGGCAAACATCCTTAAGAAGGGAAAAGTGAAATTATTTCCATGCTGATATGATAGGAGCAACAGAGTAAGTGCTACATGTTGACTGTCTTTGGTCACCAACTATCATTTGTGTGAACTCGAGGCCCACAAGTTTCTAAAATGATCTCGGATCATTGCCAACACCTTGAAATCCCTATTAGAGATTTCAGGAATTATGGAACGCCAGGACTGCCATAATGAATTAATTAAATACACCATTAAATAATTAATTAAATGTGGCAATAATTAATTAAAATTGGAATTAATTAATTAAATAAATAGTTATGACACATGTAATTAATTAATTATTGACACATTTAATTAATTATTTATGTATTTCACGTTTTAATTAATTATTGACACATTTAATTAATTAATTATTGACATATTTAATTAATTATTTATGTATTTCACATTTTAATTAATTATTGACACATTTAATTAATTATTGACACATTTAATTAATTATTTAATGATATATTTATTTATTTCATTTTGGCAGTCTTGGCGCCTGGCTCTCATCATGAAATAATTTTATCTGTCAGCCTCACCCATCAAACTCAGGGGGCGGGGTTAACGCTGATCGAGTCAAAACCATTGCTTTGGCCTGGTGGCCATTGTTTCTAGCACACAACAACCGGCATGTGGAAGCTAACAGAACTGAGCTTTGAAAAACCCTGTTTGTGTGTTACCAAATACCGTTTTAATATTTTTTTAGCCGAGAATGTAGTGGTTTAATCTTCATGTGTCTGGTCGGTTTGTCAAGATACAGCCTCTTTGCAAAAGTGTTTCGATGATTTCGGAGATGTCTGCCCAGTCTCACGGCAAAGCGTGGGATAGACCCGCTCGCCTCGCAAGCAATCCCACCGACAAAGCTCAGGCCCCGGTACACAGCTGTAGTAACCCCCGCTGACTTCTTTTACTGAGGTTATATTTATCGGTGTTTTATTTCCTGATGTTCTTATGTGTCCTACGTGTTTCAGTCGCCAATTCTGAATTATAACTAACATTAAAAACATGTTTAAGGAGGAGAGAGAGCAAATAAATCTGTTTAACATCTGATCTTTGGGTTTTTGTTCAGTAATCAGCGTGACCTGTGTATAAACGCATAAAAGAGATAACGTTGGTGTTTCCGTCATGTAGTAACTGCTGGCTTTAACTGTACAAAGGTTGTTCGACACTATGAAACACATACAGACTTCATGATGTTCGGCTAATATTTTTATTGTGAATATTAATCATGCTGACCTCGCTCTGTACACCACGCAGCGAGGTCAGCATATCCACGATATCCTCAGCTCCATGAGTTAACACAAAGTTTCCCAGCTGACTATCTAACTGCCAACTATTCCAGAGACGTGAAAATATACAGCATAAAGAAAAGTGTAAGAGACTCAGCAGCAGATTAGAATAACAGTTATACATTTAATAAATCACCAAATGAATCCAAGAAACGAGCAAACCTGTTCCGACAATTTGAATTTGTATTCCCTCAGCTGCAGACTCGCTGCTGTTTAAATGTTTGAAAAGGAAGATTAGATATAAACAAACGTCAAACATAGACTCAGTCTGCCTTCACATTTGATATGAGGCCAGCACGTATAGTGGCCTCAGCAGGCTATTACTGAAATACACGTGCTATATCATAAACTATGATATAAACAGGGAGGTCCTATTAACATGTTTAGTTTTAAAGGACACCTTCCTGCCTTTAGTCTCATTCATGAGCAGTATTAGTTTTCTTCTAACATCCAGAAGTCTGCACAATGTGTTTCATAGTTTGTAACAAGCCTTTGACAGGTAAACATAACATGACCGAAAAAGCAAAAAAAAAAAAAAAAAAAAAAAAGAGAGAGAGAGAGAGAGAGAGAGAGTGTTGACATAAGAAGAGAAAATGCTCTCAATTATGGAGACAGGCAAATGGTTCATTTATGTTTGATGTGTGTTTATTCCTCCCTAAATATCGTCGGTGAAGTTTGCCATGCACGTCAGATTTTCCTGCGCATTTTTATACCTCTGCCAACAGAGAGAGAAAAAAAATCACATTCTAACAGACAGCTGGTGCTTAGAATACAGTTGAATAACTATTAAAAAAACAGATGATATTTAGATGATAGTTCAGTCTAACACATGTGCCAGTGAACCATTAAACGTCTGTGAAACTATGCAGTTATGAAACGTAACTTTAACCTCAGCCAAACCGATTTGCTCAGTTGTAAATAAAACAGCGAAGTAAACGTGACCCGACAGACAGAACCTGAGTGAATGAAGTCCAGCGTTTAACCACTGAGAGCTAAAACTCAGCTGAGGTTTCAAAGCTGTGTGCCGGTGATTGGACATCAGCCGCTGATAAAGCTGGCTCGCCTATAAAGTGCTCTGTAAGGAAACGAGCTCCAGCAGCTCTGCGCTCGGGGAAAACACTATATTTACTTATCTTGTGCAGAAAAATGCGCTGACATTGCGTTATATCGAGCACCGGCTGCCCAGTTAAACTGTGACTATCACCAGGTAACGTAGGCGTGTTTCTTGAATTAGCAGCAGGTGTTAAACAGCTGACAGATGAGGAGGAGGATGCATGCAGGTAAACTGAGGGTCTGCTGAGCTGATCGCTGGTTTCGTGAGAAAAATGTTAGCTCGTTCTTTATGTTACAGAAGCACAGAGACACAAGACCAGGCGGAAAGAGACGATCGTTCGGTGAAAATGAGAATCTGCGAATGCAACATGTGGAACACGGAGAGTGGAATATGTAAACAAACCGGTTAATGTACCCCCTCGGTGCACTCTGCATGCTAACTGTTAGCAGAGCTAGTGAAATCTCTGAAAACATCTGAGCACTTTTGCAAGCATGTTCTATGTTGACAACCTGACCAGACATACGTCGCGACATTCGCGGCTAAAACACTGTTAAAAGTGTAGCTGGTGACAGAAAAACGGGGTATTTTAAAACTACACCACCACCATTGCTGCCTGTGATTTGATCTGCATTCTGGGATAACTGGCTGCCCCAAGTCTACACAAGCAATCGATTATCTAGGATCGACCTGTTTTGACTTACTTTGCACGGCAACCAATCAAATGTTAGAGAAGCTGCATGGGCAGCGTTAACCCCGCCCCCTGAGTTTGATGGGTGAGGCTGACAGATAAAATTATTTCATGACGAGAGCCAGGCGTCAGGACTGCCAAAATGAAATAAATAAATATATCATTAAATAATTAATTAAATGTGTCAATAATTAATTAAATGTGTCAATAATTAATTAAAATGTGAAATACATAAATAATTAATTAAATGTGTCAATAATTAATTAATTAAATGTGTCAATAATTAATTAAAATGTGAAATACATAAATAATTAATTAAATGTGTCAATAATTAATTAATTAAATGTGTCAATAATTAATTAAAATGTGAAATACATAAATAATTAATTAAATGTGTCAATAATTAATTAATTAAATGTGTCAATAATTAATTAATTACATGTGTCATAACTATTTATTTAATTAATTAATTCCAATTTTAATTAATTATTGCCACATTTAATTAATTATTTAATGGTGTATTTAATTAATTCATTATGGCAGTCCTGGCGTTCCATATGTAGGAGCCTAAATCTTCATGCAAAACCATTTAAAGACAATGCAGTAAAGTATGAAGGTTACACAGGTAAGTCTCAACCTACCTAAGGAGTGCATCTGCTCCAATCTCTGCTGCCACAGGAGTCAGTCTTTCCCATATTTCCTTAATTAAGTCTTTTTCCTTCTTGGACAACATTGTGGCCTATCATACACAGAACCACTGTAGCCAAATATGCAAAGTGTTAGGTCTTTACAGCCAAAAAAACAAACAAGAAACTAATCAACCATTTTTTGCGCTGCATTAACCTGTTAACCTAAATGCTAAAAAAGAAGGATGAGTGAAAGAGCAAAAGTAATAGTTCCTACTGTCTGAAGAAAACAGCTTGTACTGGTTGACCTCTCAGCAGATGTGTTGTCTCTCTCTGCCTCTGTGTTATCAGACCGCAGCCAGGGCAGGGTGCGGGCGACACACCACCACACTATCTGCTACCGTATGTGCGTCACACTGCATATTTACCATATCATTGGTGGGGTAGAGCTCAAGGTGCAGCTGTAGTTGAGCCCCCCCCCCCCCCTTCATTGATGGTAGAATTCTTTTTCTTCAGCCTATTGTTAATAGTTTTTAATTTATAGGCATTTCAGCAGATTAGTTGCTGTATCTGCTTCAGGGCTTTTTGCTCCCATGTAATGAACAAAGACACACACGCACACTAAAAAGTAACATTTTAAAAAACTAAGACTGAATCATAAGTTTATTTTAATGAATATGTTCTCTAAACCTTAGCAACTATTAAAACAGAATTTAGTGCTTCTGTTAGCAACATTAAAATAAAGAAAATGAGTCAATACTAGTGTAATTTGGATGATAATCTTTTTTGTCTCAGCTGCTCTTATCTGCAGGTCCACAAGTTGCCGGTTACAGAACAGTGGGTGTGAGCCCAGCCCATAACGTTATGAACCACACTGCAGTGCACATAGAGATCACATACATATAAGCCAAGTTTTAATGCCTCTGCTGATCTTAACACAAGACGTGAAAATGAGCCAGTGTAAAACTACCTCACTGGACTCAGTGAGCCTTGTATGTAAGCTAATATTGTTTATTGGACTTGTTTCTGTTTCCAATTTGAAGCTTGAGTGAAGTTTAAACAAATAAATAAACAACAAATAAAGAAACTAAACGTTTCTTCTGGATACCAAAATTCAGAGTTGTAAACTTTGGATTTCTAGCAATGGTAAACTTACTGGGGAGCTGTTTTGCTCATTTCCAGATCCACGTTTTTTTTTTTTTTTTAACAGCTCGTCAGATCATCCACTGAAACAAGCTATTTTTTATTTTTAGCTCCTCTCCTTTTAAGCCACTCCTAATTCTCCTGATTGACTCTAGCTGTCCATAGCAGTTTTATATGGTGAACCAAAAAAACTCAGCAAGAGTGTCTTTTTGTTTGGGTAAATATACATTAAAAGTGATGTTTAATGCTGAAGAGTCACAGTTACTCAAGTGGCCCTTTAATATTTATAGTGATTAAATAACATTACATCAATAATAATTGGAAGAATAATAAGCTATAAAAAAAAAAACCCTTCTCATGTCAAAAGTCACATAAAACCTCTTATGTGGCTCAAAATTATTACCAAAGCTTAACATGGTAAATTAGAAATAACCTTTTTATTATGATTGTCGACTTGAATTTAGTGTTACACATATACTGTGCCAAAGTAAGTTAACGCACGAATTGAGCTGAATAGAAAAACAAAGAGATGAGATTAAAAAAGCCAGAATCGTTCAGTTTGAAAGAAACAACTCCAAACAATTACTCGCCTACATACACTGAACATCTATAGGAACATAGTTTTGATAATGGTCTCCTGTCAGTAGGTAAGCCCTACCACTGTTTGTAGCCACACTATAAATAATATCACAAATTCACAAAAATGAGAACATGCACAGATAATTAAAATAAAAGTAAATACATTAAAATGACACCACCATAGAGCAAGATATATGATTTCAAACAAGCACCAACAGTCTTCTGAGTCTTCAGGTGCCAAGTGTGAATCTGTCCACACCTACAAAGACCAAGCTTGTATTCTTAAAACAAGTATGCAGTTTTTTTGTTAGAGACATATATTCCAGTTATTGCTTCAAACTGACTGGCCATGAGGATTTAAAAAGCCTTTTAATGTAGAGTATGTGTCCTGTAGTGCTTAAGAAATGAATGGTACCATTATGTCCATAGGTGGACTGTTAGGTTTTCTAGAATGTGCTCTTTGTTGTTCACCATATTTGCTATTGATTAAAGCTGCCTGCTCCAGATGAGGCTTGAACTCAGAACTGCTTTCCAGTATATTAAGTCATTGGTACTGTGCACTAACTGATTGCCCCACTGGAGCACCAGACTGTGACTGAAGATTTCCTTAATGGTGTTGAAATTCTGTTAAGCTCTTTTAAATGAAAACGGAAGATTTTGAATGATTTTTATGAACGTTTACTTAAATCAAGTAGTGAGACTAACACAGATTAAATTGCTATTTATGGTCATGTAACATAATTTCCACACTGAAGAGTCCAGGTGAGGCTTGAACCCTCAACCTTAGTATTTCTTCATACATTACTGCCTTAGAAACACTGCACGCTGACTAGCTGCACCACTGGAGCTGAGTTGCAATATAAAGATTAAATCAATTATTAATTTTTGATAACTGTTGATTAAACCAACCAAATAGTTTTGCTGGCTTTTAATGGCACATGGCTGCCGTTTCCTGAGCCTAGTTCTGCTGGAGGTTTATGTGTAATAAATTATTTGTTTATTTCACAAAACAATAAAAGACCGCCCCAAAAGACCACCGCTTACCTAAATGACTTCAAACTCACTCACTTAGACTAGGATGAAAGAAAGATGAACACACATACAGAGATTCCTTTATTTACGAATAAAATGATTTCTCTACCTGCTGTAACAAAAAAAGCCAGCATCAGCAGGAGTACATGTTTCAGTGAGCAGTACAACACACAGAGAGCCCTTTATTTGTTAGAGAAATAATATTAATAATAAATAAGTTTGCTGCCTTCAAAACCAAATAAACCGAATAAGCTGTGGGATCCATCTAATGACAGTTCAATGAAGTCCAACAATATGAGGCAAAAAAACCCCAAACAAACCTGTATGCTGTTGACTTTATTTGTTGATTTACATTTGTTTGCCTTATATAAATTAGTAACCACTAACTCATTGGTGTGATTGTACAATTCCAGGTTGTACAACATCTGCATTTATGAATAATCAGGTCTTGGCAACACAGCAGTTTTCAATCCAGCAACAAGAAGCACAATCATTCCAACATGTTTCCAGACTGTGTGATTTGAATGTTTATAAACTGCATGTCAGCAGTAAAATAAATACAACCATACAGTTATGATTGTTTTACATTAGCTACTTATCTTTCACTCATCCTGTGTTAAATTGTACTCTAATGTTTTTTTTAAATCTCAACCTTTAAAATAATACTCAAAAAAGTTAACATATTTCCCTCTAACACTGATAAAAGTCTCCTAAAAGCACAGCACGAGTCTGTTCTGATTACCCAAGGTAATTATCCTCAAAGCTAGTTTGGTGCAGCTCCTCAACACAAGCAGTTTTTACAGACAGAAGCGGTTCTTTGTACTCCCACGTGATGTGCCACACAACAAACTGGAAATAGCTTTAAGTGACATGTGTGCACATGTTTATGGCTTCTTGTATTTGTGCTGTTACCTGAGTGTCTGTAAATGACCTTAAACCAGGATTTGGATGGTCGATACAGCATTTACGATCGCGGAGGTTCTGTCCCTCTCAGTATAGTGCTGAGAAAAAAGAACTTGGCAAATGATGTTTCCTGTTCTGGCCTCCAGCAGTAGAAGGAAGTGGCCTTTGAAGTGCTGCATGCAGCCAAGCAACTCACAACTAAACAGGCAGCAGGAGGAAACCTGCTCTCCAATACTCAGAAAAGACAAACTGCACACAGCTGTTTACCACACAACATCCCTTTTCAAACCTCAGCAAAGCTAAACAGTTTTGGCAATGGTTCTTTTTTTCAAGGAGACCGGTGTTTAGTGTGCAAATTTGTAAGCATGTTTATTTAAGCATAATTGAAACACTTTATTTAGCAACTGGTTCCCAATTCATTTTAACATCTTACATTTTCTTGTGTATAACTAGATGTAACCTAATTTTAAAAGCAACTTGAAAATACAATATATTCTACATTAGCTTCTTTCCTTTCCATCCATCCTTGAATAGTTCTTTAAGTTACTTTTGGACATTGTAATCCCTCAAATTTCCAAAGGTTCAATGGCTTCTTGCTTTGATTTTTTGTGTATGCATATTTCTAGTCATTATACCATTTCTGCAGGTTTAAATAACTGCCTTGCATTCTTTATTTTTTCATGTAACCTCCATTTCTACTGAAGTGAAAATTTATCCCTAACACACCCAGGAACACCTGGCCAGGCTTGCACAACCTGTGACCGCAAATATGATCCGTTTTCTAGGCTATGACCTGTGGGCAATATTGTTTCGCTTACAACAATCACATCGCCGTGTGAACTAAATGATGTGGGGGTTATGATGAGAGACAGTGGTCAGATGAACCTATTAAAGACTTTAGATGGCTTTGTATAGAAGAGGATGGTAAGAAGATCCAGGAGACCAAGACACTGACCCTGAAGGGGAGTCTGTTTTAGGGCGAATAAATCACTACTGCAGTACCTGTGCTGGAAGAGATCTCTGACCAAGAAGATAAAATTACTTTACTATATATATATATGACATGTTTGTTCCAGCATATATGTAGGACCCTTGGATAGATTTATCCTTGACATACAGAGAAATATGGATGTTTAAAACGCCAATATCTAAGATAAATAAAGAAAATGCCATTTAATGCATCAGCAATAGTAATAAAATTCATGCAGACATTATTTCATTTATGAAATGTGATAAACTTATAATTTTATTTCGTTTTTTTGCATTTGGTTAGTCTGTATTGATTCCCTCTTTTTAATTTGACCTGTTTTTTCATGCTTTGATTTGTTTTTTATTTTTTATGCATATGTTTTTGTAATATTTAACCTTGAAGTTACCCAAATTATTGTATTTTATTTTTGCATTTAATTGTGTTGTTGTTGTCGGTTTCAAGTCTTTGCATATATGTTGACTGAATCATTGAGCCAAAATATATGCAAAATAGATTTAAGGTATTTTCACTTCTTTACCTGGTGGCAAACAAAAAAGCCAAAGCCATTATCTTCATCTCTCCAAAACCTTGTTGAACTAATGCAATAACATATCGGTTATGTATTTCTGATCATGACAATTCTGCTCTTCAGTCATTACATTAGGTTTCACTAGCTTAACAGTACACAAATATTCCTGGGGTCTAGCGGGATCTTAAATATAGATTTCATGCATGTTTAGTGCTTCTGGAACATAATAAACTTTATTTCTTCACTTAGACCCTAATAATGAGGGATATGTCCAGTTGTTAAATATGCTTTCTTAGTTAACAATGTTTTGTCTCTTTTAACACTTCTAAATCCTACAATATGAGTACAATTTGCTCTTGGAATGATTTGAATTACTGGGACACTGGCGGCATTTGTAATTGTGAGCATTTTTCTTATTTTTCTACAGCTACTCTTAGTACCATTGATGTTAAGTTAGACTCTTTTTCTCTAATTGATCTTTCTGAGTTAACTTCAATAATTACTTCCTCCAAGCCATCAACGTGTCTTTTAGACCCCATTCCTACAAAACTGCTCAAAGAAGTCCTGCCATTAATTAATTCTTCGATCTTAAATATGATCAACCTATCTCTAATGATCGGCTATGTACCACAGGCCTTCAAGCTAGCTGTAGTTAAACCTTTACTCAAAAAGCCATCTCTAGACCCAGCAGTCTTAGCTAATTATAGGCCAATCTCCAACCTTCCTTTCATATCAAAAATCCTTGAAAGAGTAGTTGTCAAACAGCTAACTGATCATCTGCAGAGGAATGGTTTATTTGAAGAGTTTCAGTCAGGTTTCAGAGCTCATCACAGCACAGAAACAGCTTTAGTGAAGGTTACAAATGATCTTCTTATGGCCTCTGACAGTGGACTCATTCGATACTGTCGACCATAATATCCTATTAGAGCGATTAGAACATGCTGTA
This sequence comes from Diplotaxodon limnothrissa, assembly GCF_057381915.1. Classification (NCBI taxonomy): domain Eukaryota; kingdom Metazoa; phylum Chordata; class Actinopteri; order Cichliformes; family Cichlidae; genus Diplotaxodon; species Diplotaxodon limnothrissa. The sequence goes on along the minus strand of NC_140603.1, from coordinate 11,600,084 downwards.
GGTGTTACAGGTACTGCACTGCAGTGGTTTGTATCATATCTATCTAATAGACTCCAGTTTGTGCATGTAAATGGAGAGTCCTCTTCACACACTGAGGTTAATTATGGAGTTCCACAGGGTTCAGTGCTAGGACCAATTCTGTTTACATTATACATGCTTCCCTTAGGCAGCATCATTAGAAGACATAGCATACATTTTCACTGCTATGCAGATGACACCCAGCTCTATCTGTCCATGAAGCCAGATAACACACACCAATTAGTTAAACTGCAGGAATGTCTTAAAGACATAAAGACCTGGATGGCCGCTAACTTTCTGCTTCTTAATTCAGATAAAACTGAGGTTATTGTACTCGGCCCTGAAACGCTTAGAAATATGGTATCTAACCAGATTCTTACTCTGGATGGCATTACCTTGGCCTCCAGTAACACTGTGAGGAACCTTGGAGTCATTTTTGACCAGGACATGTCCTTCAATGCACATATTAAACAAATATGTAAGACTGCGTTCTTCCATTTGCGCAACATCTCTAAAATTAGAAATATCCTGTCTCAGAGTGACGCTGAAAAACTAGTTCATGCATTTATTACTTCCAGGCTGGACTACTGTAATTCATTATTATCAGGATGTCCAAAAAACTCGCTGAAAAGCCTTCAGCTAATCCAAAATGCTGCAGCAAGAGTCCTGACAGGGACTAGAAAGAGAGAGCATATTTCTCCTGTTTTGGCTTCCCTTCATTGGCTTCCTGTTAAATCCAGAATTGAATTCAAAACCCTGCTCCTCACATACAAGGTCTTAAATAATCAGGCCCCATCTTATCTTAATGACCTTGTAGTACCATATCACCCTATTAGAGCACTTCGCTCTCGCTCTGCAGGCCTACTTGTTGTTCCTAGAGTATTTAAAAGTAGAATGGGAGGGAGAGCCTTCAGTTTTCAGGCCCCTCTTCTGTGGAACCAGCTTCCAGTTTGGATTCGGGAGACAGACACTATCTCTACTTTTAAGATTAGGCTTAAAACTTTCCTTTTTGCTAAAGCATATAGTTAGGGCTGGACCAGGTGACCCTGAATCCTCCCTTAGTTATGCTGCAATAGACATAGGCTGCAGGGGATTCCCATGATGCATTGAGTTTTTCCTTTCCAGTCACCTTTCTCACTCACTATGTATTAACAGACCTCTCTGCATTGAATCATATCTGTTATTAACCTCTGTCTCTCTTCCACAGCATGTCTTTTTTCTTATCTTCCTTCTCTCACCCCAACCGGTCGCAGCAGATGGCCGCCCCTCCCTGAGCCTGGTTCTGCCGGAGGTTTCTTCCTGTTAAAAGGGAGTTTTTCCTTCCCACTGTTGCCAAAGTGCTTGCTCATAGGGGGTCATATGATTGTTGGGTTTTTCTCTGTATCTATGAAGCGCCTTGAGGCGACTTATGTTGTGATTTGGCGCTATATAAATAAAATTGAATTGAATTGAATTATTATTCCTTGTAATGCTTTAAGGGCATTTCCTGATCATACACATACTTTTACTGCTGTGACATTTTTATAGGCTTTAAGAAATTGTAGGAGTTTTATATATCCTTCTCAATTAGTGTTCAAGGTGCTTTATAAAGGAATGTTGAGGAAAGTACTTTTTCATACATCACTTTGCTTCCAGATCCAAATTAGCAGAAATTTGGATTTCTGCTATATCGACCTTGCTCATGCTGTAACTGATGGAATGAGGGGTAGGACAGTGGCATGTTGGTTAGCACTGCTACCCTACAGCAAGAAGGTCCTGGGGTCAAATCCATTATCCTGCCTTTCTGTGTGGAGTTTGGCTCTTCTCTCCTGTGTCTGCATGGGTTCTCCGGCTTCCTCCTACAGTCCAAAAACATGCAGTTAGTGGGGTTAGGTTAACTGGTGATTCTAAACTGCCCATAAGTGTAAATAGTTATCTGTCTCCATGTGTTAGCCTGGTAACCTGTCCCAGAACCCTGCCTCTTGCCCTATGGCAACTAGGTTAAAATACTGCATATGACATTTACAGTGATTTCTGTATACTGTATTGGGATAAGGTCAAACTCATAGGAAAAGAAACAACAATACACTCTCAGATACTGTTTTATAATTTTTAGTTTTGGCTGACTGTGCTCACAATCTAAAAAGTTCAAGGAAAAATAAATGAAAGTAAATAGTGTTAAAGCAAACAACCTTTATTATTCAAGTAGGTAATTCTCACATAGATGTACAACTTTTAATTTAAACTGAAAAAAAACCCCGGCTTAAATAACTGTGAGACCAGATGGTATTTCTAATCTTCCCTGGCCTAAAAACCTTACAATTACAACTATGTAGATTACTCTTAGCCTGTTTTATCGCCTAGCCTGTAGTTGCTCGTTATCGCCGATAGACGCGCCCTCCAGTCGCCCTTAGGTCGGTCTGTCGGTCGGCGTCCATCCAGCGGTGGCGGCAGCAGCGGCAAAGTAGGCGGACCGGGTGAGAGACTACACATGAGCAGCTCAGTGGCTGACGGAGAATCCGGTGTACGCGCTATAGTACGGAAGCTTCAGCTGGCAGCTGTTTCACATTTTTATGGCACGTGAACACGGTACCGCCCTCACTAACATCTGGAGCTCGCGCTTAACAGGGAGACCACTCTTCCTTTTGGCCGCGTGATGAGGCAGGTAGAACTTATGTAGGGCAGTGAGCGTTTCACTGGCGGGGACCCCTCTGTGCTGTACTCGGCAGAAGGAACCGGCCTCATCTTGAAGGTAGGTGGGAATAACGTCGCCTGTCATAGCGGACATCGTCGCTGCTCAATGAATACACACCGTGTAGTATTTATAAGGCGGGAGCTGAGCTGTCAGCATCTCACTCGTGGTGCAGGTACGCTGTGTTTTAACTGCTTTGCAGCACACGGGCTCTCTGGGTGGGGTCTCCCGAGGCTCACACCAAACACCCATTGGTGGCACTGTGCGTTCATGCTTGTTGTGTGTGTGTGTGTACTAAGGGAGTTTAAGCCTTGTGAATTAAAACGCCACGCTGTTGTGTAGCAAATGTGTGTGACACATACCTTGGTCTGTCAAATGGGTGGAAGTCCAAGACATAAGGACCATTAGCGGGTCTAATGAGGTATGAAAGAGAGGAAGGGAAAGTCAGAATAAGGCAGACCTTGTTACCCACTGGCAAAATATCTCTGTATGTTGTCTACTCTTAAATGATATAGTAAGTCAAGGCAGGGTTGGATGATTCACACACACAAACAGACACACACGCTAGGGCACTTGCAGGTTTTTAAGAGTGATGAATTGATTTCAGAGTGCTGCAGGCTCGTCTGTTGCTGAGATGAAGGGGACTGCTAGAGTTGCTGGCTGCGCAGGAATCCCACAGAGACAATTAAACCACTGACCCGTGTCATCAAGGATTTGTTTTGCCTTCCTGTTCGGAAACGTGGTAGGGAGCTGAATTTTTGGGCCAGATGGCAGGAGCATACACTTGCACACACACTTGTAAAGCGCGCGCGCACACACACACACACACACACACACACACACACACACACACACACACACACACACACACACACACATCACCTGGCGCAGCTGTAAAAAAACTCCCTACTGAGGGACACAGCAGTTTTGGTCAGGGTTAAAACCTGCGATCTCAGTGATGACTTAATGGAGTGTGGCAAAAACAAATTCATTGCTCAGCTGTCACAAACACATGTTTCGTTAAGATTCTGTTCTTTCAGCTGTAACTGTGTTGTGTTGTATGTTAGTAGTACCTGATGTTACTAATAAGACAGGATGCAGGATGCTCTTTATTTTGGAGGGAAATGGATCTGGCAGTGAATTTGGACATACAATGAAGTATTTTATGAAAAATGTCTAGATTTATACCACTTCTAAACAAGTAAACCTGCTGTTTTCTATGATTTTCTGAACTGTTGATACAAGGCAGGCTGGATCGATGCTGCTGTGTTGTTTACACCAAACTCTGACACTACCATCCAAGTGCTGCAGCAGAAATCGTGACTTATCAGACCAACCAACGTTTTTTCAGGCATAACTTGCCCAATTATTGTGAATCTTATCCTCAGTTTTCCATTCTTAGCTGACAGGAGTGACATCTGGTGTGGTCTTCCGCTGCTGTAGCCCATCTACTTTAAGGTTCAGCATTTTGCGTGTTCAGAGATGCTCTTCTGCATGCCTCAGGTTAAAAGAGTGGTTATCTGACTTCCTGCTGTCTTCCTGTGAGCTCTGACCTCTGACATCAACAAGGCTGCTCACTGGATATTTTCACTTTTTCAGGCCATCATTGGTTCGATGGTTGTGCAGGAAAACCCCCGAAAGATCAGCAGTTTCTGAAATACTCAGACCGTCTGGCACTAAAGCCAACTAACTACCCTTCCTTCTCAATTCTTATGTTCAGTTTGAACTTCAGCTGGTCGTCTTGACCAAGTATGCCTTAATGCACTGAGATGGTGGCGTGTGATTGGCTGCTTGGATGTTTGAGTTGAACAGGCATACCAAAGAGAGTGGTTGGAGATTGTACATATCATTTGATCTTTAAAATATAATAATCAAAACAAACTAACATTTCTAAAGCGAAAAACATTCAATTTCTCACGTTAAAGGAAATATATGTGGGTGATTTTAAACTTTGCTTTAAATTGCTGTTATTACAGATCCTTTCATCACTCTACAACTCTGTTATAAATACACGTGGAAAAGCAGCTCATGGTGTCATAAATCACCTCTGCTGTGAAGTCCTGATTATGATGGTGGCCCTAAATTAGAACTGAAAGCGCCTAATATAACCTGATGACAAAAGTACGACAGAACACATGCACCCACAGCGCTAAACAGTAGGGCTGAACGATATATCGCATTTGCGATAATATCGCGACATGATCAAGTGCAATTTTCTAACCGCAAAGGCTGCGATTATACTCTGGACATGTCCAAATTCATGGGCTGCATCCTCCTGAGGCCGCATTTGTAGACCGATTACGTCACAGCGACGTGCCGAAGGCTGTCCAAATTACTACCATATCCCAGAATTCATAGCGCGGCCCAGCCAAACTCCAGTTTCCAGCAATGGCGGCCGCTACTAAGTTTTAAAATTACTCATACTAATCTTTCTGGGTCACAAAATAAACTTTTAACATATTTTCAGGCGAGAAAGTAGTTGTGTAAACATCAAATATCTGCTCGGTTTATCAAGATATCCCATATTTGCAAAAGTGCTTCGACGTTTTCAGAGGCGTCTGCTACCCACCAGCTCGACAGCTAGCCGGGAGCTCGAGGGTTACTGATGCGGCCGAGAACGGCACAACTCCCGGCACATCATTTTCAGATCACCGCGGAGTTTCGCTGCTCGGGTTAAACGTAATATATAAGTCACTTAGACAACCTAAAAATGTTATTGTTGGGCTTTTTTCAGTGTTTTGTTTGTTCGTGAGTAAATCGGTTTGGCTGAGATTAAAGTTATTAGATTAGATAAAATAAAACTTTATTAATCCCCCGGGTGGGTTCCTCCTTGGTTTTCACACAGCTGACTAAACGTCAAACAGAAAACTTATTAAACAGAAGTATGAGACAGTCGAGAATTTACACCAGTGTCTGGTTATATTTTAGATAGCAAGAAGCAGACGGCCGAGTTTATTAAACTCCACCGAGACAGCGGTGACGCTAATCAGAAGGCTAGACCGTCCAATTTCACGCCTTTAAATTTTAAAGGTGTGTTTGTGTGTGTGTTTATACAATTGCTATTATGTTTGCACTTTATGTGTAATGTTACTGACTGCAGAGATCAGTAAGATGTGTGTATTTTTTATTTATTAGTTTTATTTATTTAATATTATTTTTTAATTGAATGACTGTCTAGTAGTTCACAGATGTCGAAAAACTGAGTGTGGTAAAGCCACTGATTTTTTTTTATGTATATTTCTGCAATCTGCACATTGTACTGACTTTCATTTTAATGTTTACACCAGGGTTCCTTGTCAGCACTTTATGCTCAGATGTTTGTAAGCTAAAAATAAACTATTGTGTATGTTCAAATATACTGTTATGATTGAAGAAGTTAAATAAAAATGTCAGTCATCAATTCATGCATCACCTCATGTCATCATAACAGAGGTCTGTCTTCCAGGAAAGAACAGTTTAAAATTAATGTAATATAGTATTGGCCATACTATATGATGTATTGCTTGTCTTTGTTTAATAATACAGAAGACAAATACCTTAAAAAATAATCGCATATCGCATCGCAATCGCAATATTGGGGCAAAAAATCGCAATTAGATTATTTTCCATAATCGTTCAGCCCTACTAAACAGGAAGCCAACAGCATAACCTAGATGTAAAACGGTAGGCATCTGTAAAGCATGAAGACATTTCGCAGGTGTGTCTTTGTCTCTTGCCTGGGCGCACTGAGGTTGCCGCATCGAGCTTGTTTGAACAAGTTAGACATAAAAGCGACGGTGACAATAGCAGGTTTATTTCTGGGCCGCTGCTCTCACAAGTGAAATGCACCTTCATGTTTATACTGAGCCCTCTCCGCTGGGTGCACCAGGGTGGAAAACTGCGTTGGTTTTACAGGAGCCCTCAAGCATTTTCTACAACTCATTTTTCATGGCAGCTTGCCCAGGAGTGGATCATCTCTAGTGCCTACAAGCCATACTCTACATTTTTCATGTGATTTATGCAACTACTTGTTATCGGGCAACTAGTTCATTCATGTAGGATATGTCGGTAAATAGGTTTGCGCAAATTTGAATGGGAGGTGTCGTGGTTCCTTTGGTCGTCCGTTTTTTAAAAGGCATTTTTTCTAAAGGCGTGTTTTTACAAAAGGAGGTCAAATTGATCAAATAACTGCAAAAGAAGCAACATTCTCCCCAGCCTTAGTGGCAATTTCAGTTTAGAAGTATTTAAACAATGGTATACTGATGCTAAACTAACTCAGTGAAAGTGTAATCTTTGATGACTCCTAAACATCTCAAGAAACCCTCCAACTAAATGGTTGTGTTGGCGATTTGTGCCTGTCATTTCAGCTGGCTGCTGCAGGCATCCCTGGCCAGTCTGCAGTCTAAGTGGCAGACACACACAAACTCTTGACTTCTGATCAACAGTGGAGTTCTGGCTGATGGGGACCCACACCCAGTTTCACACCTTGGCTCAGGCGATTAGAGGATCATCAGGGGGTCCTTTTGTCCCTCTGTGGGGGGTTACTCCCACTAGGTTTATATCTGGGACTCTCCACCATTTGACCTTAGAACTGAAGAAGCTTCTTGGATGAGAGGTGAAACGTCTTCAAGCAACTTAAAGAAGTCCAGACGCTTTTCTTTGCAAGCTCCTTTGACAGTGGAGTTCAAGCTTTGTCTTGGCTGCTTTTATGTTTTGCTTTCACTTGTGGTTTGGTTAGGGTTTGGCACAAAACCTATTTGGTTATAGTTCAGGAAAACCCCCAGTTTGGGTTAACTACATGCAGTTTTTTCCACACAACATAAAAAAGAAAAAGCTGAGAAAAAGCAAAATATCAACAAAAATTGAATCAATACGTTTTTGAGTTTTGGCAGCTTGAATTTTCTTGTTCATCTACTTAAAATATTCCCGTGAGGTTAATCCATTCTTGTTTTTCCAGACTTATGATTGGCAGTGGGAGTGCACTAGGCTTTGACCTTTGGGTTTGTGTTTGCTCCTAGTTGCTGACAATATATGATGCAGTATTGTCACAATGCCTCACTCACGATACAATATTATTGAGATTTTTAACATTTTGCAATATGCTGAGTTTTGGAATATCTGTTCCATCTAGTGATTCATCCATTTTCTTCTACTCTCCAATTCAGAGTATCGTAGGGCTGGAGCCTATCCCAGCTGTCTGTTTTATCCAATGAGATAAAGTTATGTCACATCTGTTATTTTTTTTCTCCAAAATGAGGTGATTAAGTATTCCAACACTGTCACTAAAACCTGACGTAAATGTTGCCACATGCTGGAGTCAGTGTGTTATCAGATATCTGCAATTGAATAAGGTCAAGTTTGGTAGTTACATGCAGTCTGTTTCTGATAATACAGTAATTAACTGGGATAAACTGTCAAAAATCGCACATCTGTTGCTGTTTACGTAGACAGACATTCACATTTTCACACAGCAAACTTCCCGTTCTACAGGAATATAACCAGAATACAACCAGCTGGCCGGCTGTTGCAAATTTTATGTTTCTAATACTAGCTTTTTAACATTAAATTTTATTGTTAAGCCCATCAGTATAGTGCAATTATGTGAACAAGAAAGTTCAAGTTGTCAGAACTCTTGTCTAAATGTGTGTATATTTGTAAAATCAACAAAAACTATCACGAGTTGAGAAAACTCAAAAAGCTTTTGAATCGTACTGTCACAATATTTAGATTTTTTAAATAGTTAAGCTTTCTCAGCTTTGCACATAGAATCACAAGTGCACTCTGCAGTGCTTTTTAGATATTCTTTATCCAATCACAATTGTTGTACTAATATTGAATATTGTGTCATCCCCTGACTCTTATTTTGAAAGTTGAGTTGCTGCTAACCAGCTTCTCCGTGCCTTTTCTGTCATTTTTGACTTGGCTGCTGTTGTGGTAGTTCTTCATATTGTTCAGCTGCTTCTCCAGAAGCTCTTTTGTGTTGATGCAGTATCTTTACTCCACTGTCATGGAGATCAGCTAACAGATGGAAGGCCCTTTTAGGGAGAACCTTGAGTGTGTGCTGCTACGTCAGGCTCATGTTAGCTGCAGAGCAGAACAAGGTTTACTTTAAAAAGGTAGACTTAAAGTCTCCTCTCTCTGTGCCGGGGCAGCTGACGATCTCTGTTATTCTTGTGCACTTCCGTTTGTGTGCCTGCACGTGCACATGCAATTGCATACTGGCACTAACACTTGCCTCCATTGCCTTTCCTGCCCTTCCAGGATGCTGTTACATCTAAAAATGACAACAGCACAGCACATGATTTACATGCACGTGTACCACACAAATTACCTATGTGTTTTTCTGGAAGAGGAAAGTCTGAGGCATCAGCAGATTAGCTCAAATTCTGTAGTGAAGCCAGGTAAAAGGTGTGAATCCTCTAGCCATCTTTAACAAGTCCAACATGAGTTAACCCATACTTTTGGGTAGATAGTGTACACAGAGGAGTTGTCTGATTGTTTGGTAACTGTCTGGTGCTGGCTGCATAAAAAAGTTTGTTTGTGCAGAGGGGCAGCAGACCGCGGCTGCCTTTCATGGCTGGCAACAAATTCAGACCTTCAGCTGCAGCATGAATGATTAACAGTACGATGACATGACTTTCCTAAATGTGCACTAACAGGTAATGGTTAAATAGTTGAGTATGTGCAGCTTGTTTTACCCTGCATCCACCCCCCACCCCCCAAGAAACAAATGATCAAGATTTGAGCTGATCTGCACAGATCTGGACGGGGATTTCTCTAATCCTCTCTCTCCATTATTGTGTCTCTTCCTCTTTTTTCTTTTTTTCCTGTCACTACATGGTGCTTGCGCTTTCATTTTTTTTCCTCAGATAAGATCAGACAGGTGCTTTCAGTGCACCATGCAAGTAGTGACAGATAATAAAAAAAAAAGGTGTTCACATTCATATGTGTGTTATTTTTATTTACTGTAAGCAATAAATAGAGAGAAACCTCTGCACTCTGACATAAGTATGCATTTTTAGTTTGATTTTAATATTCTCTAAAGTTTCCTCGATCGTTCAAGTCTCGCGTAAAAATAAAAATCAGACTCCATAAATTCGATGAAGTACCGTGCAACAGATTGTTGTGGGTTCACTTATTTATACAGTGTAAGTGCGGACATGCAGGTCACGGAACAGTCATGAGTGGATCAGTGTGATAAGTGTGTGATGGGGTGATGACCGATGGGCAGATGTGCAGTCTTGCAGTTACTGTGAAACATTTGTTTCAGGATGAGTTGGGTAGGAGCTGCATGAACAGATTTCCCGAGTGTATGTTGAGTCTTTGAAGAGTAGACTTGCAGTGGGTGTGCAGTGATACTGGAGGGACAATACCTTACTTCAATATTAAAAGTGAAAGAGATGGCGCTCCAAGTATCCTGAATCAAATTTTTAGGAGAGTTCTGGAATGACAAAGGCTGCGGTTGCCTCGCCTCTGCCTCCAAAGAAGCAATAAACAGACAAACAGGGAAGGACGTGAGGCACATGTGCTTGTTAGCATAAATGCAGGTAAGTCTACTTATTGTTTTTCTTGGCTTACTAAATCTAAAATCTGAATTACCACGGCATTTGCTCAAGAGCTCTGGAATGCACCAGGGGTGTTGTTCATGTCAACACTATGGAACAAGCTTTGTTTTTTTCCCAGTAATAATCCTTTGTAATTCTACTCAAGCAGTTTTATTGGAAAAGTTAAGACTTTCTCTCCATTCATTTAGATAATAATTGCTCAGAGGTGCTACCAGAATGGTTGCCTAATGGTGAGACTTGCTTCTACATGGATTAAAATGAACAGCTAGCAGTGTACCCACTATGGAGGTCTTTCAGTTGGTACCAAAATTAAACCTGTGTTCTTTGTAATGGCCAACTGGGAAAATATAGTATTACAATATTAATCTTACCTAGTTATCCAGAATTCTTAGGCAGTATTAGTATTCCTAGCATGTTTCAGCTGTGTATCCAGTGTATTTTACTATTTAATCCTAACTTTAAGACAAATATTTTATCTGTTTATCCATCATTGTTGGCTAATTATTGCTCCACAGCTACTGCACTCTAACTGGAGACATACTTGCTAAATGACTTGTTGCAGGTGGTAATATCATAAAGCGTAGAGGATTGCTGGAACATCAAATCACTCCGGCCTCTTTGTGACTTTGGCGAGAATACTTTCACTCAGCATGAAAAGAAAATCAGTGAGAAAAGATCATCTTTATCTCGAAATTTAAAAAATAAAAGTCCGGATGAAAAGAAAGCTGCCTGTCAAAAAAGAATTTTAATCTGGCCATTATGTGGCCTCCAAACACTTCTTCAGTGTCTGTTTGATGACAATGCTTTCCCCCGGCCAGACTGCTTTATGAAAATCCTGAATAACTCCTCTGTGTTTCTTTGAAACCACAATTATGACCACCATTTTTCCTTCATATTCTTTTCAGAGCCAATTCTCTATCCCCCTCGGTATCTTACTCTAATGTGGCATCTGTGGGCAATTACCATTAACTTTTCATACAAGGCCAGCCAACAGAGGAAGCTGTTGTATTGGCGCTCACAGCATGGATTTGCTGGCAACGTAGAGAGACGGCAGGAAGGAGGAATAGTAGGAGGGTTAGACGGCTGCTGAGGAGGCCTATTCATGTCTCCAGGCGAGCCCACACTTGACTAGACACTTATTGTAGTGGTGACCTTCCTGTCACCATGCAGCTAACACAAAACAGCTTCATATGAGGCGCATGTGCTGTTTGTCCCCTTCCCTGCGAGTCAACCCTTCCCTTGGTCTCGTTTTTAGTCGTTATTAATATTTCTTTTCCTAGTTATTACATTCTCTCAATGCCCCAGTGTTTGGCTGGTTTAAAGCCCCTTTTAACAGTTATTGTATTATATTATTATTTAATTAATTAGTAACTTATTTATCGCAAGTGTGACAGTATTAGCCAGTTAAGGTCACTGACTTACAGTATATGAGTGTTCTTCTAAAGTCCTTTTGGCTTGAGTTCAAGGGTTCATTTGTTTTAGACAGATTTTGCTGTTCGATTAGTCTGCACCTGTGCAAGGCTCAGACTGGCCATCAACACCACATTTAAAGAAACATTTAAATTGTTATCTTGATGTGAGTGTTTGCAATCAATGGTGGTAAAAATTTATTGTGGAAATTCGTTTTTTCTTCCCTGAGCAGTCATTTTTTAATGCTTTGTTTAGTTTGTTACATGAAAATAGTGATTAGTTACTAATTACTAATTACTTCTCCAAGAAAAAAATCTTGTTACTTCACTGGTTAGCGGCAGGTTACTTAGTTACTTTTTAAAAACTTAAAACACAACCTGAATAAAGCACCAAACCTTTCAGCCCAATTCTATTTTTTCTGCATAATCCATCATGTAAAATTGAATGAAATGAAAAAAAAATCTCTTTTTAAAACTTGTTTTATTTGTTTTAATCTTTTAACTTCATGCACATTGCATCAAGCAAAGATTATATTATATGCGACTGGCTTGACCTGGAAGAAATTTGTTTAACATTTAAACCTATTGTCTACATATTCCAGCATATGAAATAAAATGTTTTGTGTCTTTCAAATAGATGAAAGTAAAACACAGCAAAAAACAAATAAAATCAAAGATTCAGCAGCACTAAGTCCTGTTGCCCTTAAGTCTATTTTCAGCTGTTGAGCTGGAGAGGAGCCAGTGGAGGTTTGCCCGGTGCCGGGGGTTTCTCTATGAATCTCACATTCCCGTGGCAGCGTGCTAGGTGCTTGCTCAGATTTGAAGTTTAATTTTTCGCTTTAGGAAGAAGTTTTCCTCCCACGCAGATTGTACAGCAGATGCTAACGTTTTTATCACTTTTTAACCAATCAAACTCAAAGTAATGTCAGTACCTCCAAGCTTTAAACGCTGCACGGTCGTACTCTCTCCCGCACTCCATATTATCTATTGTTGATCACACGCCACAGACGTCGCATGTGTCATGAGACACTCTCACAAAATCACAGTTTAGTAAAGCAGTAACGCAGTGTGCTTACGGGAAAGTAACAGTAATCTAATTACTTTTTTTGCAATAGTAATCCCTTACTTTACTCATTACTTGAAAAAGTAAACGGATTACAGTAACGCGTTACTTGTAATGCGTTACTTCCCATCTCTGGTTATGTATAACTCTTATCTTTGCCTTTGACATTAAATGAGGGTTAAATCTTGTGTTTTCTGGCTATTTCAGCTAGAACGCAGTGCTCTAACCCAGGTTAACCATTAGACTCAGAGTTATTTGGCGTAAGTCAGTCTTTGGTTTTACATGAATTCCCCTTGCCCGCCCCAGAAGAGGGCATGGTGATTGGTCGGCTAGTCCTGTTTTTAGCTGAAAGGGAAGTCCTAAAAGCGCCCAGAATCAACCTTATAAAGTGCTCCTTTTATTTATTATTGAGGATCTAATGATCACTGATTCTAAGATGCCATGAAACATAAAACCCATCGTCAGTCTCAGTCTGCTCTCCCGGGGCTGTTACTGTGTAGTCTCTTTCACTCTGTTTTGGCTTCTGTCTCTCTTACCCTCTGTCACTGACTTTTTGTTCAGTATTTTCTTCCTTTCTTTTTGTCTCTTCTTCCCTCACGTTATTGTTCAGTCTGGTGTTGCCACCTTATAACAGACCAGGATGGTAGGCGGGGGAACCAGTCTTCCGTTCTTGCTGGCAAAACTCTGCACCATCATCTCAAGTCCCATACCAGGCACAGGGGCTGTAAACTGCTGCGCTCTCTCCAGCTGCATTTTTGGCAGCGATATATGCTATGAAGCTATGAGGTGTTGGAACATTTAAAGTGATGAATGGCAATGCTGCAGGCTAATTCTTACAGAGAGGTTTTCCATCGAGTCTTTTGTGTTGAATTATCTGCAGTTGCCAATAATTACCTACTGTTTAAACTAATAATGATACCATCAATTAATCCGGAAAGATTATACGTAAAACTATAAAAGATGGATTCAGTGCTTTGAGCGAAATGAAGAGAAGTGCTTTTAGCCTTTAAGCTTGCAATGTTTTTGATAGCCACCAGGGGGACGATAGCTGTGGTTACAAGTCTGTGGAAAGTTTACAGGACAAGTGGGCCTCGGACTTGAGACTGACGAGTCAAATGCCGACTGATGTGTTGTCTGACAGTGTGATCCATATCCGCTTGTCACATCCAGTTTCAGTACACAAAGATGGCGATTGCCACACGAATGCTTCATTTGCTTAATGTGTAAATAACGTCCTAATAGTGCAGTGTAATTCAAAGCTTGATCGTATCTGCATTGCTCAGGAAATTCAGTTACAGGCTTCTCAATGCTCTGACAAGATGAACATGTGAAGGATTTCATGCACCGAAACGAAACTCTGTAACTAAAAGGCAGAAACAGGTAAACGGATGCAGATGTTTGGCATAGCAGACAGACAGACGTGTACATGGATGCATACACATACACAACAAACAGCTTGTTTATGTTGTTTGGACATGCAGATGACTGTTTTCGTTTCAGAGGGATATTTTGTGTGTTCTGTGTCCATCTCCTCTCCACACAGTATCACACTGTTTGTTCTCTGCTTTGCACTGGATTTCCTTTGGGTTTTTTATGCTCTTTGACTTGGTGCAGCATGTCTTTGTTTTTCTTTCTTACCCATCTTTCATCTTCTCCCAACATGACATAAAAACCATTTTCTCTCCATCTGTTTTTCTGTTTTTCCTCTCCTCTCTGCCTTGATGCATTCCAGGTCATCTCAAGTCAAGAGGCAGCGTGAGGTCGCGTCCCATTATCACGTTATAACGTCCTTGGAGAACTTTTCCCAGCCTTAATGAATGCATCCTTGCAACTTTTGCCACTTTTTTTTACTGGCATCACTGTCACAGTTTGATGTGTTATGAACTGTTTGCTTCCCAGCAATGGTTACCTTGAGGTTCGACGCGATCGCTAGCTCTGCACAGATAAAAAGGCTTGTCTTCCTATGCAGACTGCTTCATCAGAATTGTGTGGGTGTGAATTAAAGTGCAGCGGGTCGGATTTTGAATGCACGCACGTCTGCGTGCCTTTCCTGCTTGTCAGTCTGAAACTGCTTCCCCACGGGCCACGTGTCAATCTACAGTGTGGAAACACTTGATGCCGTTAGTCTGTGCCAATCCTTTAATCTCTTAATGACATTCATAGGAGACATTTTTTTTCCTTTGTGAAACACATCTGAGACTTTTGGATTATGCAAAACTAAGAGTGCAGGAAGTGTAGGTGTCGATTTTTTACTTCCCGCTTCTGCCCCAATTAAATCCATCCTGCTTCGATAGCTCACTAGTTGAGAGACATGATTGTACTAAGAGGCAGATTTGACCTCTGACCTGCTCTCATTGTTTGGGCTTCTGTTTATCTTTGTATAGCTAAGCAGCTTTTTTATGCCGTTGCCCTCTGCATTAAGGCAAAAGGACATTCTAGCAATTCTGCCAAGCATATTTGTAAGCAGATAAACTTTGCATTTAGATTTTAGAGTGCATAAATTATTAGAAAGTAATGATAAAATCTGGTTCTTGGAGTAAAAGGGAACATTTCTCTGCTTGCCTACAGGAGACTCATGGGTTACTCTCCATATATGTAAGTTTTTTTCCTTACAGCATAAAAGGCTTTTGTTGCAAACTGGTGGTCTGTAAATAAAACTGAATAAAAAGTGTCTTTTTTTTTTTAGCCTTTACTGGGTGATAGTACCTCTAACCCATTGTTAAGGGAGAGCAATAAAGCTTTACTAGAGATAATAAAACTTGCCCCTATTACATTTATTAATATGTGTCAAACCACAATATCAAATTGAATTTTTTAAAGATTTCGCATCTCTTGTAGTCAATATTATTCCCTGTCAGTTTTTCAGTTTCACAAGAATAAAAATCTGCTTTTTAGTAACACATTCCTTGGAAAAGTTGATCATCGTATATCTAGTCTGATGTTGATCGGTCACGGTTCTCACACTTATCATACTGCAGCTGACAAATTAGAGTAGAAGTAGGCTGCAAGGTACTTTCCAGGAATGTGAGGCATTTCCTAGCCTACAGTGTAGCTGTGAAAGGCAGACAGGATGAACACGGCACATTTCTGTTTATTTTAATTCTGCTTCTGATTGTACCAGTGTCCTCAAGGCAAAGTTTCAAAAGTTTATAAAATCAATTGACATTTTATTCTTTTTTGTGACATTTGAAACATCAAACTGCTGTAAACAAGCGATTCTGTCAATAAGAAGCCTTGCAGCTTCATTTAATAATTCAAAATTGTTTTACAAAGTGTGCAACCAGATCACGTTTGACTAAAGCAGTTTTATGGCACAGAGGGAGGTTGCTTATAGAGGAAGGTGAGGGCTGTGGTTTTCTTCTAAAATAGATGAGGAGCTCTTGAGAGTTTTTGTCATGGCAGATGGTGCAAAGATTCAAAAGCAGATGGAAAAATTGCTTGAAAAACGTTCATCTTCTGTGAATGAGAAAACCAAGCATCACTAAGGAATGGGATGCAAGGTGTCAAAGACGTCTTTGTGACAGGTTTAGACTACAGTGTGGTCTTAATCAGCCTGTCTCTTTTATAAATTATTCCAGTGTGTTGTGTTTGACAGTGGGATGTGTTTATGTACACACATACAGTAGCCTTAAGTAGCAGCGTCACTTGCGTGTGGGTTTCTTTTTGGTGGTTTTGTGTGTGTGTGTCTAAGTGGGTGGGATATGTTCCCGCACCCCTGTGCGCTGATCTGCACAGCGGCTGATTAACTAATGAATTGCTCACTGTCGTGTAATCTTCGGTAAGAAGATAAAAGACAGACGCCGCAGGACAATCAAAGCAGTGTTTAGACAGATGGTTTGAACTCATTAAGACCCCCCACTGTGAGTCTGTCAGCGCGTTTTGCAGCACAATCAAACTTGTAAGTGAACAATCTACAGATTGATGTTAAACAGGCAATCAGTGGTGGGCTTTCTTGTAAGAATGCATAGAAACTTACCGATTTACCAGTCTGTTAGCTTTTTACCAATCTATTAGTATTGGAATTTATATTGGCCAATGAATGAACATTTAAAAGATAGACATCGGAGGGATACTGTAAATAAGTAAACAAATAACTACATATGACAAATGTTAGGAAATCTGTTTATGTTTCATGTATCTGAAAGAAAAAAGATATGTTGGCCGATATATCGGGAATCTTTTTTTTAAATCACCAAATAATGGTATGAATATCAGTCGACATCCTCACTTTCCTTCCTGTGTCTGGGACATAGAATTTTATAATTGATAAATAGCTGAATTCATCTGATCGTGAGTCCAGATAATTCAGTTCAGTGCAGCTGAATACTCTGAACACTGATGTCTCTGAGGAGCTGCTTTACAGTCTTGTTCTGTTTTACAATGTTTTTATTTTGTCAAATTTGAGTCTCATTTATTTGGGTTGAGCCTAATTATAACTAACCTGGGCAAAATCATTTTGTCATCCAGCGCATTTAATAAGCAGGCTGCAGAAAGAAAAAGCAAAAATAGTATCAACGAGAGGAGGTGGCTGCTTGGATTATGGCACAAAGACTGATGGTAATATAAACTGTTATGTTCATATTATTCGTTTATTTGTTCTTTTTCAAACATATTGCATGTTTCGGATATGCAGCTGAGAACACGATTTAGCAATGAGTCCAACTTAGACTTCTGTGGTGAATAATCTTTTCTGGCCAGCGTTCGGCCTCAGAGTGGCTGCCAAAATGTTAAATAAGGCTGCGTCTTATAACCAGGAGTTGGGGTATAGACACAAAAGTTAAAGTCTCCTCTTAATAATGTCTAAAGATCTAAATTAATTTTATACATGTTATTGTAAATCTTTTATTCAGCACAGTACTTTTATGTTTTTACAGTAAGAAACCCTCTAAAAGAAGCATTTAATGCTGCCAAATTTAGAAAGTCAGGAAGTCCAAAAGTCAACATACAATTTTAATTAATGTTTTTGGCAAGGAAAGACGTGACTGCTCTTCTCTTTTATTTGTCATTCATCATTTCTTGTTTTTACTTACTGACATGACCGAAATTCTGTTTCTGTAGCGGCAGATGTTTAATCATTTATTAGTGTTTGTTTAGAGGTAGTAGCAGATTAGAGAAACACACGCATGCACTCATCATCTAAACTCTGCAAACAGAAAGGAAATGACCTACTGTGTTATGACTAACATCTGGCACAGATGAGAGCCCAGAGCAAATGTAGTCCCTTTGTAGGGGGTTGGGATTGAGGGTAGGATGATAGAAGCACGCAAGATAATTCAATGCAATTCAATTTTCATGCATTGTTACATAACCATAACAAATAATTAAAAGAACTGAGATGCACAGTTGTGGGAAGTCTCTGGGAGAAGGGTTTTTGTGTGCAAAAGGATCTGTAGGAACAGATGAATGCAATGAAATGGCAGTAAATCAGAAAAGCGGTGCCCTGCGAAGAAAAACTACTTTAACACTGAAGTTGAAATGGGCCCAGTGGTGCTGTTTGGCAGGTTGTAGTGCCTATTAGAACAGAGCAGTGCCAATGTAATAAAGTTCAAACCCTCCTGGGCTGTCTGAGTTTTAATCTTATGCTGAGTCCAAGCCAGTCAACTTGGAACTGCACTGATAATTGTCAGTTTTATAACACATTCTTGCTGGAGAGCAAAGGAAACACCAGGGCTCTTTACTAAATATACCATATATCCTTCAAATGAAAATAAACATATGACCTGAAATTTAACAGTTGTCTGGCATTATTATTAGAAAGAACTGCACAAATAAAATCCAAGTAACAACTTCACTAACACTCAGTGGATACAGTAGTAGGTACAGCTTGCTTTTGCCCTCAGATCTGCCTTAATCCTTCGTGGCATCCATCAGTGATTTTGGTCCATATTGACATGATAACATCACACGGTTGCTGCAGATTTGCTGGCTGCACACTCAGGTTATGAATCTCCCATTACACCACATACCAGAAGTGCTCTGTTGGATTTAGAGCTGGTGACTGTGGAGGCTGTTTAGGTACGGTGAACTCATCGTTATGTTCAAGAAACCAGTTTGAGTTGATTTGAGGAATGTGACATACTATGTGATCTTGATGGATACCATGTGGTCATAAAGGGATGAGCATGGTCAGCAACAATACTCTGGTAGGCTGTGATGTTTAAATGGTGCTCAGTTGGTACTAAGGGGCCCAGCATTTGCCAAAAACATATCTCTTACACCATTACATCACCACCCTGAAGCAAGCTAGAAGGCAGGATGGATCCATGTCCTCATGTTGTTCACGCCAAATCCTTGACCCACCATCAGAATATTGCAGCAGGAATCAAGACACATCAAACCAGGCAATGCTTTTACAATCTTGTCCAACTGGTAGCAGTTGGTGAGCTGGTACAAACTGTAGCCTCAGTTTCCTGTTCTTAGCTGACAGGTACGCAGTGTGGTCTTCTGCTGCTGTAGCCCATTTGCTTCAAGTTCAGTATACTGTGCATTCAAAGATGCTCTTCTGCACATCTTGGTTTGTAACGAACTGTTATTTGAGTTGCTATTGCTTTGCTATCAAAGGCAACAGTAATGCAAAAGATTAGTCTGGGCAATCTGTCAAAAGTCAGTATATTAAGGTTGCAATGAAACTGGCTTCAGCCAGCTGAAAAACTTTTATTGGTTTTCCACAATTCAAAATATGTAAAAATAAAATTATGCTGGTATTAAGGCATGGCCACACCATGCAAGTGTATTTAAATCAAGTGGAATCATTGGGATTTGTGGATTTGCTTCCAGCAATGAAACCAAAGCACAGAAATTTAGCCAGACATCATTGATCTTTGAGGGAAAGCGAGCCAAGGGTTTTAAAATGAAGAAAACATTTCTCTCTGAGAACATGAATTGTTACAAAAAGTAGAAGACAGTGCCTGGAGTCACTGATACAGAGACGCATTGACGTCTTGTGTCGTGGGACTCTAGCTAAGCTAAGCCTGCTTACTTCCCAGAACTCTAGAAGCCTTTTTTGCTCTTCTCTGACTTCTTGCTGAATGAAATTCTGTACAATCACAGATAAAATGCCAGGGGTGCTAAATGTGCTACCGGAGAGAAAATAGAAAAGAAGCTCATATGGATCCTGCCAATGGAAACAATGAAAAGTAACACTAAAACCAACCCAGTGCCCAGAGATTATACTGGACAGCAGGAAACAGTAGATGCCTGGGTGTTTTAATTGACTGTTTTTTGCCTGGCTGGCAGGAGCAGCAGCAGCTGGGCTGGCAGGTACGCTAGTTTACCAAGTGTCACATTGTCACAGAGTTTTTAAAGCTAAATATTCTAAAGATGCATGGATTAAGTTAACTGTGTTACTCGGTCTTTGCATGAAAGAAGTTGATGTAATACAGCACTTTGATTTAAATATAGCTAGATATTCAATATCCAGAATTCTTTTAGCCATCCTACCAAAGCACCCAAACAATTTTTGTGCAGTACACTGAATATTAAAAAGCAGAGTAAATGAAAGTCTTGCACCCTCAAAGAGGAGCCAAAAAGAAAGAAAAAGAACAAAGAAGGCAAGAGATTTAGAGAATAAAAGGTAGACAGTGCAGAGAGCAGATTGTGGCCTGCTTAACATGATGAGCCACTGAATATCAAAGCTTACTGACATGCAGTCACGGTAGCTTTACATGGTACAGTTACTGGTTGCAGCCTCAAAGACCAGAATGGTAAATGAACTGGTTCTTATATAGCGCTTTTCTACTCTTCTGAGCACTCAAAGCACTTTACACAACTTGTGCATTCACCCGATGCTTTCTAGCTAAATAACACGCATTCACACTCCGATTGATGCATTAGAGACTAATCTGGGGTTAGTATCTCGCCCAATGATATTTGGCATGCAGACTAGGGGAAGCCAGGAGTTGAACCACCAACCTTCCGATCAGTAGATGACCTGCTCTGCCGCCTGAGCTACAGCCACCCCAAAGGCAAAGGATCAGGGAGCAGTGTCAGGACAAGTCCTGCTTCGGTGCCAAAGAGATGCCTTTGTTTTATTCTGTCTCGACACGTCAGCAAATGTCACTCCATGTAAAGCAGATCCAATTACGCTACCATTCTGCTGCAGTCCCCTGAAAGCACAGCAGGCTGTGCACAGAAGTTCATATTTCCTTTGAGGTAACACTTTGACATGACAACATTGGAGTTTTGATGGCAAATTGAAGCCAAAATAAGAACTTAAAAGCCTTTAAACGTTCTTTTTTGCTATCATAAAAAGTATGCTACTTCATCCAGAGCAAGTAGTCAGTCTTAATGCTTTCAAAAGGAGAGGATAATTTTCAGAACTGAAATATGAAGGCTCTTTACTGGCAAGTTGGATTATGTGATGACACTATCTTTTGCTTTTTTGCTCAATTTGACTCACTGATATCAGTGACACAACATCCTGCTCACGACACTATCACAGCATCACCTCCATCGAATCGTGGGCAGTACAAGCTTCTGTGGCTGAACAGCAGGGCGATGTCATGTGGCATACAGCACGGGGATTACATAACCTAATCTGCCTGTCATGAAAAATCCAACTAGAGGAAAAAAAGAGGAGAGAGATCAAGATTATGGAATAACAAATGGCGAATGTTACAAAACCAGATAAAAAATGGGGATATTGTTTTTGGACCGCTTTGCACCTTCTAGCAGAGACCTACAAAGACCTGATGCGGGGGGCTGAGGCGAGCGCTGTGTAGTACATGCATGTGAGTGAATTTTGACCTTACTTGAAAAGTGCATATCAGAGTGCCTGAGTTCATGTTGCCGTGCACACACAATATCACCACTACAAAATAAGCAAAGGATGTGGTGAAGCAAAGGATTTTAGTGAAGCCTTCTATTTGCAGGGGTGTGTTTATAAAAGAACGCGCAGACTCCTTCATGTGACCGCAGAGGCACCAAAACACTGACACAGGCAGCTGAGAGGCGAAAAGAACGGAATCCAACTTTTGTTTGATATTTTACTTTGTGACCAAAAATTGCGTTGGCCCAGTGCATGAATGCACTCTACATCTACATGTGCATTCTCAACTTACAAAGAAGAATTCTAAAATACTTTATTAGATAATCTGAGTTCAAAGCCACATTGTAATTACATCTGTTTGATCACCTTGAAAATTGGCAGTAGCACGCTAGTGTTTACTGTATACTGTACTGTCCCAGAGTTTCTTGTAATTTTTAAAAAGTGGTCCTGAGCAACTGTTCTGCAGGCTTTCTAAAGGCCTTTCAGTCTTTCATCAGCACTTATTTTCAGTCCAGTCCTTGTACCGGACCTTTTCAGAGGAATGTTTTGTTTGTAAAACCACTTAACACTGACCTACGAATCATTCAATCATGAAAAAGAACCCAACTCAAAGGAGGAGAGAGTGTTGTGTCTACACATAACAGACAACATAGCAAAGAACCCATTTTAAACTGAATCACTTTGCTAGCAGCCAGTTGAAAAAACACACGTTTTCTTTCGTTGAATCTATAAAAAATGTTTGACAGACGTAAAACAGTATTTTTGCACCAATAAACCGTACATTTTTACAAAAAGCCTAAAACTTGGTCTAATCTGAGCATGCTGTTCAGTGTTTCCTTGAAAAGTTTGAGGAAACTAGACAAGTGGAGGACAAGAGAAGAAGTGGCAGGCCTAAATGCTATTTACAGCAGATGAACAGTACATGAAAGTCATGACTTAAAGAAATAGGAAATAATCCAACAAAGACCTGACACAGGACCTTAGAGATGCATCTGGCCTTTTGGTTCATCAGTCTGTCTCAGTGAAGAGTGGCTGTCAAGAAGCCATTATTCTTAAGGAAAGGAAACAGGGAGAAAAGACAGAGATGTGCCAAATTACACAAGAACTGGATTTAAAATCAGTTGCCTTAGGTCAGGGGTGTCAAACTGAAATACACAGTGGGCCAAAATTCAAAACTGGATCAAAGTCGCGGGCTAACATTAATATTCATTGAAAAAAATCTTCCTCCAAATATAAGAATGAATCTTTTCTTATGGACTCAAACAAGTTT
Organism: Diplotaxodon limnothrissa; assembly: GCF_057381915.1. NCBI lineage: Eukaryota > Metazoa > Chordata > Actinopteri > Cichliformes > Cichlidae > Diplotaxodon > Diplotaxodon limnothrissa. The sequence goes on along the minus strand of NC_140603.1, from coordinate 11,577,342 downwards.
TGCTGAAAAACTGAGTATGGAACAAGCAAAGCTTAATACTAAGCAATATATATAACTTATATAAACGTATATATATAACTTAATATTGCACACATGCAAAATCGAAATTCCAATTAAATAACACATCAGTGGAATTCATTTCTTAAATAAAAATTGTATTTGCAGCCAAAACACCAACAGAGCATTCTGGGAATTGTAGTATTAGCAGTACATGAACTGTATAATACCAGCAGGCCAGCTCTAATAGTAATTTTGTATGGCTTCGCGGGCCAGATGTAATTAGGCTACGGGCCAAATTTGGCCCGCAGGCCAGAGTTTGACACCTATGCCTTAGGTCTTTTTTAGGTCTAAATTTTTTGCTTCGGATTCTCATCTAGGTCAGGAAAGAGGTCAAATAACAGCCATCTGTAAAACACACTGGAGGCTCTTTCATGGGTTGAGGCTGCATTTCAGACAGCAGTGTTGAAGATCTTCTCAAAATAGATGGAATTACTGATCCAGAAAGATTGAAGTATTGTTGTATGTTTAGCCAGTATGACAATGATCCCAAACACGCTGCCAATACAGTAAAAATTTCCATTTCTGGATAGAAAACCACACAATGGATTTTTGTTAGTGTTTTAGCATGTTAGTAGGTATTTATAACAGGGTCTTTAAAGTGTAAATTCCAGTCACATTAATTTTGGGCCTTAAAGTGTCTGAAAACCTCCACATTCTGAAGTTTTTTTTTATACATTTGTTAATTATCTTTTTTTGGAAGGGGCGGGGTATTATTGACCATGCAGTAACAAAACTATAAATTAAAACCAACATGTTGCCAGTAGCCACTAATGGAAACTACAGCGTGTATAAAACACCCAGCTTGTGTTTTGTTTTGCAGTGTGAGGTGTCTGCTAATGCGACATACCCACTCATAAGTGAACATGTTAGGTGTTAAAGCTGTACAGTTGCGCAGGAAGTCAGAAAAACATCGGTTGCCATAACACACCAACAGCAGTACCGAAAATCCCACTCCAGTGAAACCCACTCTGCATTAGCAGCATCACTCCTGTAACTCCAGACAGTGCTTGGAGCTACGCTGACATTAAAGTGGTGGTGCTCTGGACTAATTCTGGCTCTGTGATTCTCATTCATATCCCTCATCCTTTTCTTCTGCCAATATGGATGTGAAATAAGTCTTAAAAAGCATTTATAATCATCTTAAACAGGTCATTAAGAAATCTTGCTGGACTAAAGACAAAGCGCAAAGAGCAAGCTGATGAGGGTGTGATTAGTTTTGCAGACTTTAAATGCAAAACAAAGTATTGGATAAGGTGAAAATTAAGCCTAACGATTTACCTCGAGAGAGAAACATCTGTGCAAAATTTCATGGCAGTCTAGACAGCTCATGCAAAACCACAAATATAAACCTCATGGTGGCGGCTGAGCAATCGGGGGGATCGTCAAAGTCAGTAGACTTATCCCCTGGGAACCATGAATGTCTGCACAAAATATTTGGCAGTCTAATGCAATATTGAGATACATTATTTGATAAGGGATGACGCTGCCGCTCCTTCAGTCTTATGTTCTGCTGTCACTAACGGTTTGTGTTGATATTTAACATGAATATTTATAGTGTAGGCTGAGTATTAGAGAACAATACAGTTAAGGTTGAAGCAATCTAACAGAAGGTACGATTATTCTGTCAGGACTGACGTTTTTACCACCTAGACAAATGATTGTGGTGAACCCTTCCACTTTTCACTTAAATCTGTCACAACCCCTCCAAAATAAACTGTGCTTAGCAGAAATGAGTTTGTTTTAGCCAAACCAAACCTCTCAGACTCCACCAACCTGAATAGCTCCAGCATATAATACAGCTAAACATACTGTCTACAACAAAGAACATGCACAACTCACGCTCCTTGTTGTGTCACTACTCCTACTACCATCTGCAGCTGAGTAATCACGCTTTATTTGTGCAAACGCCCACCCTATACTGACAACATCGAGTTCACACCTGCTCTGTAGGCACTGCCATGTAAAGATCACTATCAAAATAGACATGGCCTTTTCGCCTGAGAGCAGATACACAAGAAAATCGGATTTTACTGAAAAATACACTCTCGAAATGACAAGCCAAGTTATCCAAAAAAGAGATTCCTTCGCGTTTTTGCTGCAACTCTATAGGTTTGTGTGCAGGAGTTCTTGGGCTTTGGAAGTACATGCCGTCCTGTCTGGATTCGTTTGCATCAAGAAGTACTCCTGCTGCCGCCTTTGATTTTCTGGCCAGAAGTCTGAATATCAGCTCCGGGATCACCTATGATGGAAGAGATTATTGTTGACTTTATGGCAAAAGAGGAGAGCCTGTAATTTCACTCACTGCCACGAATCACAGAACAATTCGCAGCAGAAACCTCGGCGGTGGTCGCTCATTACTTCTCACTAGAGCCCCATGCAGATGTCCTATTATGCAGTAATAGTCCCCTTCACTCATGCATAAGGACTTCCACTTGGCACAGGCTGTAACTGTGATCTGAGAAAGACTTCTCAAAATGAGCTGAAATGCAGACATCCTGCAGGGGCTCCAGTGGTGCAATCGGTCAGCGCGCGGTACTTATAAGACAGTAACCTGCAGAGCGATGCCGAGGTTGTGAGTTCGAGCCTCACCTGGAGCAGTGAAGTTTTAGGCTCTTCGGTTTATGAGATTTAAGCCAGACCGTGTGTGTGCGTGCGTGGGAGGGTAGAGTAGTGCTAAGTTGATGACAACTTTAACCCCACAAACACACTGCTGGCTTTTGATAGCTACACAATACTTTGTCTGATATTCTTTAAGCAATGAGCACAAAGTAGTTTAAAAATTACTCTAAAGACGGTGCTTGACTCTTCAGCACAGCAAGAACTTTTCACAATATATCACATATAGAACATCAATTACACCAACACAGATAATTAATCAGATAATTCACATATGCCAGTAGGTCAGGATCGTTTTTAGAGTAGAGTAACTAAATAAACAGTGAGACAGTAAACAGACAAAATGTGCACACATCATCAAGCAGCAGCAGCTTTGAGAAACAAATGACAGTTTTGGTTCTGCACATTATTAAAAAGTTCCAGAGCAAACATTCACAAACTGAGGAAATGTCTCATGAATTCCCATACAGCTGCTGTGGAAACAGATAAACAGGAAAACCCCTTTTCACTCTCTGAATGCCTTCAAAGTCATAAACCAGTGAGCAACTGAGATCAGTGGAAGCTTCGGCCTTTTATTTTCTTTTTTTTATCTTTCCGTCTGCTGGTGTGGCTCAGCTTGGGTCAAATTTTCTGTCTGATGCTGTCTGTTAACGGGCGGCCTGCAGTGCAACAGCATCCATTTCTCTCCACACAAGTGGCGTGCTTGTGTTTTATCTGAGCACAAGCCTTCCATGTGAGCAGCTTAGTGCCACCTTGTGGTTGTGAAACATAGCTGCACCAACGTGCCTCCAAAACTCCAGGGGAGGAGTAAGTACTGGTAGATCTTAGTTTGCAGATAAATGCTGAGTATCCTGTGGGAATGGAGAAAATATTAACTGGTGTTTGGGAAAAATTTAAGCTCAGCTGAAATAATGTGTCATGTGTTTGCATTAAGTTATCTAAATGTGCTGCAGTGCTGCTTGTAAGACGGCAAACAGCAGAGTAATGCTAAGTTTGTGAGTTTGAGCCTTACCTGGAGCAAAGGAGCAAACTGAAGCTATCAGTGTTGAGGAGTTAAACTTCAGGACACCGGAGGCGGAACGGTGCAGCTTGCTTGTGGCCAGAATAAGAAAATAGTGGGCCGCTGCTCCTAATAATATCAGCATGTTTATTTCAGTCAGTAATTCAGTTGACACAATCATCTGAAAGAAGATCATATAGTAGATCTGCTCAACTGTGGTTCAGTGTCACTCCACACTGTGATTCAGTTTGTTAGGAAAAGACTTCAAGTTGTTGGCAGACTAGTGGCTCATAATTTGGATTATTCAGGAATTTGCCTCAGTACTGTGTCTGTGCGAGGTCACATCACGTGGATTACAGCTGTTTATTGTTAGCACGCTCTGTCTACTGTCTGCGATTAATCGACCAAGCTGGTCACTTTGGATTTTTTGGCTTGTGACAGTTCGGTAATTTGTCTGAGCACTTTTTCCAAAAACCCATTTCCTTCTCTGTTTGTGTTGCCCAGCTGGCAGGTGTCAGGAGAGGCAGCGAGCATGGATGAGCCGAGCAGCAGGAACAGCAGCCTGCAGAGGAAGAAGCCACCATGGCTGAAACTGGACATCCCAACCATCCAGCTGACACCGGATGACACGCCAGCGCCCAACCAGGTGAAGGCACAGGACTCAAAAGCATGTCTGGAGTAAAAGCAAGATAAGAGGTGTAAAATTCTGACTACAAGCACATGTTATACTGGAAAAAAATCAATGTTTTTGAGCGCTTTCAACAACATCTGGCGGTCTTTCACCTGGTGGCAACCAGTGTTGGTCAAGTTACTTGAAAAAAGTAATCAGTGACTAATTACTGATTACTTCCCCCCAAAAGTAATCCCGTTACTTTACTGATTACTTATTTTCATAAGTAATTAATTACTTAGTTACTTAGTTACTTTTTAAAAACACGATTTACAACCTGAAGAGGTGATAAAGCGATAGATCTTTCAGCCCAATTCTACTTTTTCTACATAATCCATCATACAAAATGTAATCAAATGGAAAAGTCTCTTTTTTTAAAACTTGTTTTATTAGTTTTAATCTTTTAACTTTATGCATCAAGCAAAAATTAAATTATATGCAACATTCTCTGACTGGAAGAAATTTGTTTAACATTTAAAACTATTTTCTGCACATTCCAGCACATAAAATAAAATATTTTGTGTGTTTACACTCAGTCTTTCAAATACAGTGGGGCAAAAAAGTATTTAGTCAGCCACCGATTGTGCAAGTTCCCCCACTTAAAATGATGACAGAGGTCAGTAATTTGCACCAGAGGTACACTTCAACTGTGAGAGACAGAATGTGAAAAAAAAATCCATGAATTCACATGGTAGGATTTGTAAAGAATTTATTCGTAAATCAGGGTGGAAAATAAGTATTTGGTCACCTCAAACAAGGAAAATCTCTGGCTCTCACAAGACCTGTAACGTCTTCTGTAAGAAGCTTTTCTGTCCCCCACTCGTTACCTGTATGAATGGTACCTGTTTGAACTCATCATCTGTATAAAAGACACCTGTCCACAGCCTCAAACAGTCAGACTCCAAACTCCGCCATGGCCAAGACCAAAGAGCTTTCGAAGGACACCAGGAAAAGTATTGTAGACCTGCACTAGACTGGGAAGAGTGAATCTACAATAGGCAAGCAGCTTGGTGTGAAAAAATCAACTGTGGGAGCAATCATCAGAAAATGGAAGACATACAAGACCACTGATAATCTCCCTCGATCTGGGGCTCCACGCAAGATCTCATCCCGTGGGGTCAAAATGATCATGAGAACGGTGAGCAAAGATCCCAGAACCACACGGGGGGACCTGGTGAATGACCTGCAGAGAGCTGGGACCAAAGTAACAAAGGTCACCATCAGTAACACACTACAACGGCAGGGAATCAAATCCCGCAGTGCCAGACGTGTTCCGCTGCTGAAGCCAGTGCATGTCCAGGCCCGTCTGAAGTTTGCCAGAGAGCACATGGATGATACAGCAGAGGATTGGGAGAATGTCATGTGGTCAGATGAAACCAAAGTAGAACTTTTTGGTATAAACTTAACTCGTCGTGTTTGGAGGAAGAAGAATACTGAGTTGCATCCCAAGAACACCATACCTACTGTGAAGCATGGGGGTGGAAACATCATGCTATGGGGCTGTTTTTCTGCCAAGGGGACAGGACGACTGATCCGTGTTAAGGACAGAATGAATGGGGCCATGTATCGTGAGATTTTGAGCCAAAACCTCCTTCCATCAGTGAGAACTTTGAAGATGAAACGAGGCTGGGTCTTCCAACATGACAATGATCCAAAACACACCGCCCGGGCAACAAAGGAGTGGCTCCGTAAGAAGCATTTGAAAGTCCTGGAGTGGCCTAGCCAGTCTCCAGACCTCAACCCCATAGAAAATCTGTGGCGGGAGTTGAAAGTCCGTGTTGCTCAGCGACAGCCCCAAAACATCACTGCTCTCGAGAAGATCTGCATGGAGGAATGGGCCAAAATACCAGCTACTGTGTGTGCAAACCTGGTAAAGACCTATAGTAAACGTTTGACCTCTGTTATTGCCAACAAAGGTTATGTTACAAAGTATTGAGTTGTATTTTTGTTATTGACCAAATACTTATTTTCCACCCTAATTTACGAATAAATTCTTTACAAATCCTACCATGTGAATTCATGGATTTTTTTTTCACATTCTGTCTCTCACAGTTGAAGTGTACCTCTGGTGCAAATTACTGACCTCTGTCATCATTTTAGGTGGGGGAACTTGCACAATCGGTGGCTGACTAAATACTTTTTTGCCCCACTGTAGATGAAAGTAAAACACAGCAGAAAATAAATAAAGTCAAAGACTAGCGGTCCTGTTGCTCTATTTTCACCTGTAAACCAGGAGTGGGGTAGGTGGAGGTTTACCCTGGTGCAGGTGTGCCGCGGTCAGTTGAAGAATCCGCGAGTTTCTCTGTGAATTTCCCATTACGTCGTTGAGCACTCGGTGCTTGCTTTTAGGGGGTTTTTTTCGCTGTAAAAGGAAGTTTTCTTCCCACGCACAACGGACGCTAATGTTTTTGTCACTTTTTATGGAATCAAACTCAAAGTAAGGTCAGTACTTCCACGCTTTAAACGCTGCACGCTCATACTCTCTCCGCACTCGATATATGATCCATTGTTGATCTGCACACAGCTGTTGTCACAAACGTCGCACTTGCTTACGTCACTGTCATGAGACACTCTAGCAAAAAAATCACGGTTTTAGTAACGCAGTAACGCAGCGTGCCTACGGGAAGTAACAGCAATCTAATTACCGTTTTTTTGCAATAGTAATCCCTTACTTTACTTGTTACTTGAAAAAAGTAATCAGATTACAGTAACGCGTTACTTGTAACACGTTACTGCCCATCTCTGGTGGCAACTCAGTAAATTCCATCAAATGAAGAAGACCGTAGCACTGAAAACTCTAACCCTAGCGGATTGCTTCTTCTGTGTGGAATTAGCTTGTTCCTTGACATGCAGTCACTCATTCCCAGTGGTACAGAGCATGATTGTATCATTTGTGTGTGTGTTTATGTGTGTTTACGTTACAGCCAGTGAGGCGCCTGCGCAGCGTCAGCATGCCAGGGGAAAACCCTCAGACCTGCATTGCTGCCTTGGAAACCTCCAACAACTACCTCAGACCTCCTGCGGAGAGATTGCCCTCCATCACTCAGTCCATTAAAAGGTTAGACACACACACACACACACACACACACACACACACACACACACACACACACACACACACACAGGGGTATATAAAGAGAACTCCTCTGTCCTCTCTTCCTATTTTCTCCAGCTGCTAATTTCCTCTTTCTGCTTCTGCAAGCAAAATCCATAATTCTAATAATTCCTCAACTAAACTATTAGATGCTTTTGCTTCCTTTCAATTAATCCTGCTCTCTTTTTTCTCTTTCCCCCCCTTTTACTTTGGCCTTGCTTTTTTCTTTTTTCTTTCCCTCTTTGTCTCCCTTCAAACCTCTTACTCCGATGTGAACGTAGTGAGAAAAGGGTGCACTTTGAACGCATCAACACCGTTCCCCCAAAGGGCCAGAGGAGCCCCAGGAGGGTGTCAACCATCCGAAGGCGGTCCTGTATCCCCAAGATACTGACCCGGCGGCGTTCATCTATACCAAAACAAATCATCAGGTACATGAGAGGTGAAGTAGGGGGCCAGGATAACAGCGAGTAGAAGCTGTTAGTTGATTTTTTTTGACTAGTGGTAGATTATTGGGTTTCAGCAAGCTCCAGGGATGCCAGCATGGACTTAGTTAGTTGAAACATCTTGTCATGTGAGTCTTGACTCAGACTTTCAGGTGAAAAGCTACTGCTTAACCCGTTGCAACACAAATTCTATCCTTTAAACTACTCACCTGATCTAAAACAGGACCTGAAAATGGGCTTTCAGCACAGGTTCGATTTCCTAAATCCCAAAGACAAAGCCCAAAAGGAAGTAAAGGACTCCAGTTCTCTGTCACTCCACTTGATTTGCAGTATGCTGAAAGGTTAATATGGGTTTATTTTTTTTGTCCAGTGATGCTAAAAACATGTTTGTTGCTTAATGTCTAATCCAGCCTTAACATTGAGTAAAACAGCTAAACTGAGACTGAAAGCTGGTGGACTAACATACAGACATCAAATAACTACTGAGTCTTCAAAACAGATGCTATTTGCTTGTAAGATCACACCTTTAACTCCAAAGGTGACATATCTGTGTTGTGTTTGTGCTTTATCTTTAAAACATGTTGAAATTCTCAGTAAAAATGGAGCTGATTTGTGAAGCATTTACACGCTATATTGAAAATAATAGAAATAAATTAAAAAATGATTTTCTTTTGAAATGTTCGTGTAAGATTTGATACATTTTATGATGATGACATGTTTATCACCCAGAACGCTTCATGTCATATTTATATTTACATTATATTATGGCAGTCATCATTTATGAATGCAAAAATGCTATTTTATGTCTGTCAAAATTGTTTTACTTTTGGCATTTTTCTTTGATTCAGCCAAAGAAATTGGAACAAATTATGTGTTCCTGACTTAGAAGGCTGTTAGTAAGTGTCCAAAGATACAGTTTACAATGGGTTACTGCTAAGTTGTCTGTTACATGTAGAAACAACACTGGTCCATCCTTTGAGGTACGTGCCTGTTTTATGCTTGAATGATTCATAGGTCAGTGTTAAGTGGCTTTACAAACAAAAATATTATTCATCTGAAAATGGTCAGATACAAGGATGGGACTGAAAGAAGCCAATGAAAGAGCCTGAGAAAGCCCAGAGAAGAACACTTTAAAAAGTGATAGGAAAAGTCAGTCTCCTTGGAAGCAAAACATAAAGAAATGAGGGGTGACTCATGAGTTTTGCTCAGTACTGTATGACAGTACTAAACTGGCCTGCCTGCAGTAACTGATACATTATTAAATATGACAGCGTTGAGCGGCTGAAACTGCGTGTCAAGCAATAACTGTGCAAACGTGTTTTTCAAAACTAACTTTGGTTCACACTTGATGCAACACAAAGAAAAACACATTACTGTCCCAACGTCTTTTCCAAAAAACATTAAGATGTACAAGTTTCAGCATTTAATGTGTTGTCTTTGTTATGTTTTCAGTTGACATGGTGGTTTAAAAGATTTTCAAACTCATTGGTCACATTTTCTTCATGCCACAGCTGCGAGGGTTTGTTGGTGTCAGTCCAGGTCATACACAGGACCACATGGTTTGTAGGAGACAACATAACACAAACGCTCATTCTGGCTATCTTATGTGCGTCATACCACTTCAAAGCGGCTGCTTAAACAGAATTAAATTAATGTAAACGTTTGAAGACGGAGCCGCAACTCAAACCTACAGATACTCTTCAAAAGAGAGTGTCCTAATGTTCTAATTTCATCTTGCAGAAATGTATTAGCTTTTTATTTGCATTTGTGGAAGAAGCACAGGACGCGTTTGATGTTCGTGAGAGAATTAATGCGATTGTATGTGACTCGTGGAGGTTAGCTGAGGTCCCTCCTCCGCAAGAGTTCACGAATCCATGCTAAATCTTTACTATTCAAACAAAGCACGTCTCTGAGTGTGATTTGTTGTGTGCACGCGGGGTATCTTGGAGGACACCCTGATGTTTGTTTATCGTTTCTCCCTCCTAATGCCCATGATGATCTTTCTTCTCTCCCTCCTTCTAACGTTCCATTTCCTGTGGTATGTTAGAGGGAGAACTGGTGTTTACATTCACTCCTGCAAAACAAGGCAGAGACACAGGCCGGCAGAGGGAGAGGGGACTCACTGATAGAGATCGTTGGGGGCTGTTGATGTGGGGAAAATGTTCAGTTTGACGAGGACCAGCATCGCTGTCTTTTTTGCCCAGTAGGTCACATCCTTTCATGTGAGCTCTTAAGGAGGGACGTCTCCAGACAAATTAACGCTCTTTGTTGGGTATGGAAATTTAGGCTGTGTGTGCTGGTGACACAAGTTCAGAAAACAAAGATCCACCCACTCATTGTGTGTTATATAGTCCAGCTGGATGAAATTGGAAGCGCTCTGTGGATTTCTTTTCACGTCATGATGTGGACATCAGCCTCCCGTCTGACTGAGGAGTTTAGCACTGGATTCTCTCAAACTTTGATTAACCAGGAGAGCACAGTAGAAGAAAGGGATGTTCAGCAGACTCCAGACATGTGCTGATCCTCCGCTCTTTGCTTAGCGGTGACGTAGAGCTGGCCTGGATATCAGGAAATCCCCTTATGGAACATTGTATGTGGGATTTGTGAAGGATCAGTTTGTATTTGGCAGATTGAGGTTTATTAGGAGTCAGGGGCTAAGCGGGGACAGTACTGGCGATGGAGATCACTCAGCTCCAGAGTCCCCAGCCCAATCAGGAATGAGCCATACCCTAAAGCCCTCTTGGAGATCTCAGGACAGGTGAGTGCGCTGAGGCAAACTGGAGCAGAGCAAAACATCTGGCTCAGCATGAGATGCTTTGGAAAGTCAGTGACATGCTGGCCTTTTAAAAAATGGTGTTGACAACCAGCTTTCAATGGATGGACAAATAAATCCCTGATGACCTTTCAGCATATTGTGGTTCACAAGTATTAGAGGGAACTAGAGTGCTGCACACGTTTTTCAGGCTTTAGAAAATGTAACTCATGAGAGAGACTCTGGACTTCTCAGACTAGGGCAGATGAACCATTTACCGACCTCACAGCACAATGTTGTACTTTGTAGTTATGTATTAAAAAACTCATTCATATTGTTTCTAGAAAACATAAAAGTTGAAAAGTAAATATTAAATTATAGGAAAAATGTAAACCAACATAAAGTCGTACATAGGAAAACAACTTGAATGAGTTTGCCGTGAATTACAATGCGTTCTTAAAATAATGTCTATTTTGACTTTAATAGTAATTTTATCAGTGGTCACACTTGCTGCCTCCACATGTGGCTATGAATGAATGAGACTGGGCATGTGCAAACTGAACCAGCAGTAGTCTAATTGTTTTATAGCTACCTGGATTTTTTGTGTAGTGTTTGTTTGGATTGTGCAAAGCTTTACCCTTCTGCCTTTTCTTCTCCCTGATGCCCAAAATGCCGTGTGAGCCCATAATTACGTCGACTGTTGTTTCATGTGTACCAGCCTTACCTGGAGGATGTGGAGACTAATGCACGCGTGTTAAAATTGCTTTAATCTTCTGCGATGTGTGGTTGTTTCGTGCTGTCGTCAAGCAGTCTGAATGTTTTGTTCGCGTTTTGTGTGGGTGACTAAGAAAAAGAAAAGAAAGAAAAAGACGTGCTCGCTTGCTCGTGCGTGTGCCCAAAAAGAAAAAGAACTGCTTTTCTAAACAAACAACTGTCACTGAGCCTGAAATGAGCCCATTTCTGAAATTTGGCCTTGTTGTTTCACCAGGATTTAATATTGTTTATGAGGTTTGTGTGATTGCTAGCTGCATTTAAGGAAACAAACATTTTGTAACTGTGCAAAAGTTTTTGAGAAGTCTGGATCTCCTGTCCTCCTTATTTCTCTCTCTCTAATCCCGCTGTTTACGTCTCCGTTCTTGCTCAAGGCATCCAGTCTAAATCCTACCGTTGTTTTGTTTTTGTTCCAAACCTGTTTCCTCTTTTTAAGAGATCCCTCTCTGGAGGGACAGTAATCAGGGCTGCGCCACCCCCACCCTGTCCTTGTGCAGCCTTAAAAGGCTTCCCCAGCTGGCGTTTTTCTTGATGATGAGGGCTGAGTGTTTATTACTAAACGTTCTGCTCTCTAAACAGCCTCCCCCTCCTCCCACTGATCGGTTAACACGCAGCCTGATGTGCGGACACAGTTCTTGGAAAAAGGGGGACCTGAATGCACATTTATCGAACTGAAATGTAATAAACAAAGACCCATATTGTGTCATCTACTCTGGGAATATGAGGCAACATCTGCTTCTTTTCTGCCAGCAGAGGGCTGTAAATTATATAAGGAAACAAGACAGTGTATTTCATCCAGGCTCTCAAAGCTGGGTTCAAACTTGCACACATTAGACAGAGATAAAAGTACAAGAAGAGCATCTTAGATGTTATAATATAAAAGTGTTGTTTTCTTGACTTTTTAAAATCATGGCCCGTATTTCATCCTGATTCATTATTAAGTTCTTGTGCTAAGATGAACCTGATTCATTTCTGACACACTACCACTACATCAAAAAAAGTATATGCTTTCACTAAGCAGAGTGTGTCCTCTCCCCCAGGGGTACGGCTGACTGGTTTGGGGTGAGTAAAGACAGCGACAGCACCCAGCGATGGAGGAGGAAGAGCCTGCAGCACTGCAGTCATCTGTACGGGGGTCTGAAGACGCAGGTGATGAGGGAGATGGAGCTTCACAGCCAAGACAATCTCTCCCTTGCCAGCACTGAGACCCCTCCTCCCCTCTACCTCCCACCCCTCCACCCCAGTCATCACCACTATGGCATGCAGAGGGTAGGCCTGCGCCAATATGGGGGGGGGGGCGCATGTTAGAGGGATGGAGACGTAGATGGGCACCTTTTCTTTCGTCACATTTCTCCCCCACCTCTCTCCTCCTGTTCTTCATGTCACATCTTGAAAATCGGGGTCGCTTTAGCGCCTTGCTTTGTTCGCTTTCGTAGGGTTCAATTGATGGGGTCTTAACAGAGAAAGAACTTTTTATTGACGATTTGTTTGACTAACCGCAAAAACAACAAGCCACTGAAAGTCACAATAATGAGTGCAGCACTGATATTAATTATACAGTTACAGATGACGGTTTTTCCAAGTAGCATTTTTAAACACATTAGACGTCTTTAGAAAGCATCAATTATTTCTGTTGTTACACAAAAATATAATTATTTCAGAAAAAAATAAAAATTACCAGGGTTAATATCATCAGTCCCAAGTTAAAACTGCAAAACTTTGAGCCGTCACTTTAGAAAGCATCAGCCCAAAAGTCAAAGAAGTCATTTTAGAGCTGAGAAAAAGAATTATTGAGAGAATGAGGTGGATATAGAAAGTTATCACAGCATTTCAAAGTTATAAGAACTGAAAAATCATCAAGAAATGTCTTCCTTCTCTCACCCCAACTGGTCCCGGCAGATGGCCCCGCCCCTCCCTGAGCCTGGTTCTGTCTGAGGTTTCTTCCTGTTAAAAGGGAGTTTTTCCTTCCCACTGTCGCCAAAGTGCTTGCTCATAAGGAGTCATATGATTGTTGGGTTTTTCTCTGTATCTATTATTGTACGATCTACTGTACAATATAAAGCACATTGAGGCGACTGTTGTTGTGATTTGGCTATATAAAGAAAATTGAATTGAATTGAATGAATTGAGTCACACAGTACACAGTAATACTAATGTAAGCATTCAAAATAAATCTAGGATGCTGGAAAAGCTGTGTTGAAATTCCTTGCTCTGTTAAATGCTTAAAAATTAAATTTTCATGGCGGGGGAGGGGAGGGGCTAATAATTCTGTACTCCTTTCATTGTGAATTCTGTGTAGCTAATAGCATGTCAGCGTAGCCCGCTAAGTGCTAGTAGCCTAAAAAGCCCTTGGTTTAGCAAATTTATCTGAAACTTTGCCCTTAATTTTAGTATAAAAGATCATATCAGACGTAAAACATAAAGCACATGTGAAGTAAAATCTACTTACCCCCTTTTACATCAATTTAACCCTAATATCGATGTGTATGTGCATCCCTGTTGCCTCTTCTGTTCTGTCGTGTCAATCGAGCTTAAAAGAAAAAGGTTGTGGTGAACCGACACACTTGTGCGACGCGTTGTGTTTGTGTGCAGATCGTAGACCCCCTGGCTCGGGGTCGTGCCTTCCGCAATGTGGAAGAAGTAGATGGCTTGAGCGCCCTGCAAACTCCCATGACGCCCGGCACAGCTTCCCTCTGCTCATTTTCCAGCTCACGCTCTGCCCTCAATCGTCTCCCACGACGACGCAAGCGAGAATCTGTCGCCGTCATGAGTCTCAAGGCGGCGGCGGCGCTAATGAAGGTGTATATTTGTTGTTTATTCCAGAATTCCTACCTAAGACGGTCTTGCTGTCTTTGAATTCTTCTACACTGCTGCCTGTCAAGATAGTCATGCATGTTCCTCCTTCCTGGTATTAAAAGCTCATGCAACAGATTCTAGTAAGATAGCCCATAAAAGGACTTTGATTTACATTAAGTTATTTCTTATTTGTCCCAGAAAAAATACACTTACCATAATGATTTGGCAGGTTTTTTTTCTGTACACAAGCATGTTGTGTAAAACAGGAGATTTGCGTGTCCTGTTGGGGATTAAAGTCAGGCGCTATACTTTACAGCAGTGTGCACGTGACTGTCCTTGTGTGAACCACGAGCTACAGAACACATATGTAAAGCAATTATGCTGCTGTTCAGAGTGTGTGTGTGTGTGGTGGGGGGGGATTACTGGGGGTTTTACCAGCAGATGATCCGTGACAACACCAGTGAATGCTCAGTTATCTGCTGCTTTGTTTTCAGAGCACTCTGGAAGAGCTGAGCTCATATAGGTGCAAACCCGCAGAGGCCACATCGCATCATTAAGATACGCGGTCTCACTCTTTTGCATCAGTGCTTAGGTTTAGTTACCAAAAACTACTTGGGGAAGATTTAGGAAAAGTTTCACTACTGTGTTGTTCTCTTTTTGCTTGTGTTTTTTTTCCAGCAGGTGATCAAACTGATCCTTTGTATCTTCTCTCTCTGTCTCTCTTCTCCTCTGTTTTTCTTTCCCTCTCCTTCTGTTGAGCTTCTTCCCAACTTCTCTTTTCTTAAAAGTAAAATAAATAAATAATGCAGATCGAACAAGCAATGACAATCAAGTAGACCAGTATGGGAAACGGCATAATGATCCACTTGGGAAAGTAAATCTGTTGGGCATTTTTCTGGTTGCAACGGTGACAGACAGGCCAAAAAACATGATACTTAGATATTTCATTTAAGTGTGACGCCGAGGGGTTCATAGGTGAGCAGGTTAGAGCTTTTTCACTATTACCATGAACCCAGTGAGCCACCTTGTGGCTCTCATTTCGCAATGATAAAGTAATACCTTTATTATTAAGGTGCTTTTGTCGATGTGATTTAGAAAATTTCCTCCATCTTTGTTTGAAATGTCCTGTTTATGATCGTTTCTCAGGGCCGGACGTTAGGCGAGAGCACCGCTGGGCGGCGGCGCAGACGGAGTTTCATGCCTCCTAGTTTCTTCGAAGATGACACTGCGGATTTCCCCGATGACCTAGATACTTCTTTCTTCACCAGAGTGAGCAGTGGACACACTCTCTCAAAGCGACTTTTAGTCACTGTGACATTCATTTGAATTCACAGATTGATAAAGCTTGCATTTTTTCGTTCAGGATAAGAACTTCCTGCAGCATAATTTTCAGTTCTGCAATCTTCTGAATGCGATAGCCCGCAGAGGCTTCATGTAGCAAAAACATGTGTGCTTATTTCTGTGAAATAAATTAAAAATACTGTCTACGATGTATTTATGAGATGAGTCTTTGCAGGAAGGCCTGCAGGATGAGTTGTCCAGCTATGCTGACGAGGTTTTTGAGACTCCGTCGGAGGCTGCCCTCAAACAGCTAGATGAGAGTGAGCTCACGGGAAGCGCTCTGGATAGGAACGAACTAGAGAGGAGTCATCTCATGATGTAGGTCTCCACTGTATCCTTCACATGCACACAAAAAAATGAAAGGAGCTGCAATCCCTTAGAATGCTTCCTCCTCCCCGATTCAGGCCTTTAGAGCGAGGGTGGCGGAAGGCAAAATCCGGCTCTGCGGTCCAACCCAAAGTCCGCCTGAAACAGGAGGTGGTGAGCGTCAACAGCCATCAGCAGCGAGGGCAAAGAATCGTGGTTCCGGTTAAGAAGCTTTTTGCCAGAGAGAAGAGGCCGTACGGGCTGGGCATAGTCGGACGTCTCACTAACCGGTCGTATCGCAAACGCATAGACAGCTACGTCAAGCGGCAGATTGAAGACATGGATGATCACAGGTGAGACGGGATGTGGCTGTTTAGAAATGTTTAAATGCAAAAAGTAAACAATGCATTAAAAATGCTTCCCTCTCCAGGCCTTTTTTTACCTACTGGATCACCTGCGTCCACCTGCTCATTACCATTCTGGCTGTCACCATTTACGGTATTGCCCCTATCGGCTTCTCGCAACACGAAACTGTCGACTCGGTAAGTAAAGTGTTCGACTTTTATAAGGGTTTAATGCTGCTTTGTTACAAATTTTTGAATATTGAGATTTTTATTTTTTATTATTTTTTTATTTTTGAGGTGCTGAGGAACAAGGGGGTTTATGAAAACGTGAAGTTTGTGCAACAGCAAAACTTCTGGGTGGGTCCGAGCTCTGTAAGTACTTCCAGTCTTTTATCCACCGCCTTTCACACTACTAAAAATCGCAGGCGAGTTTGAATCTCAGTGACCTCTGCCTCAAGGTCAGAGGTCAGAAGTCGAGTTTTCTAAAAATCTTGTGAATGCGATAATTAAAGAACAAAGTGATGTAGAATTGAAAGAGGCTGTACGCCCTCTTTAACCATAAGTGTGTATAATCTGCTCATGTATTCATGAACACTTGTTGTATTAGCTACTAATACACACAAATATCATATAAATATAATGTATAAATAGTACAATAAAGCAATGGAAAAATGGTTAAGTGTTAGTTTAAAGTTAAATGATTCAAACGCATGTCGAAATTAAATGCATGTATGATTTTTGACTAAATAAAGGAATAAATGGTTAAAATATACATTTTCTGTTGTAGTAGTATTTAAACACACCAGGTTCCATATTTAAATTAATCACACAATCTTCAGTTGAAATGAATGCGCAAATGTATTTGTTTGTTTCCTGTGGCTGGTGTCTTGAAAGACTTATTTGACAGAGGTGTTAGGATCTACATGGACATTTTTCTTTTCAAATTGTCACGTCATCTCTTCTTCGCCACAGGAAGCGCTGATTCACCTGGGAGCCAAGTTTTCCCCGTGCATGCGTCAGGATGAAGAGATCCACAAGCTGATCCAGGAGAAGCGAGCACTAGAGAGAGAATCGGGCTGCTGTGTGAGGAATGATCGCTCCGGCTGCCTGCAGACTCTACAGGAGGAGTGTTCGGTCAGTCACACCAGCTTAGATTTGAAAGAGTCTCAGCACCAACCATGACCTGTTTATTTCAGGCACACTATGATTTTATTGAAACTTGTGCTCAGAAAATGATACCTTACTGATGGGCAGGTCACCTACCAATTGGAAGGTTGATGGTTTGATCCCTGTCTGCTCCAGTCTGCATGCCAAATATCTTTGGGCAAGATATTAACCCCAAGTTGCTCTCTGATGCTGTTGGAGTGTGTATGCATGTTAGGTAGAAAACAGTGAATGAAGCATGTTGTGTAAAGCACTTTCAGTACTCAGATAGTGCTATACAAGAACCAGTCCATTGACGTATAGTGTCAGTGCATTCTGAATATACATGGCATGTCTTTGCTCTGCAGAGCACACTGGCAGTGTGGGTGAAGTGGCCTCAGCACCCCAGTGCTCCTTCTTTGAACAGTGAGCTCCGGCAACATGGTGCCGTTTGCCATCAGGACCCCAGGTAACATGATTATCATTCTTCAGCTTTAATAGAAAACAATTTTGGATGAAGGACTCATAACTTAAGACAAGAGCAACAGTCTGCCGGACAGACTTTGTTTTTATCCATGTGTGGGCTGAGCTGTTGGAGCCGACTTACCCTGCTGGAAGACGTCAGTGTTCACTCTTATTTCTTGTACTTTTGATTTTGCAGAATCTGTCTGGAGCCAGCCTCTGTTTCACCGCATGAGTGGCCGGATGACATCACTTCTTGGCCTGTAAGCGCACTAACATGTTATCAGTCTAACCTCACAACATCCACAGGGTTAGATTAAGGGTTTGGTTTTATTTAAAACAAATGCTAAACAGGCCACTGTTCGGAAACTAGGAGATACATTTCCACTGAAGTCTTTAAGCATTTTTCAGTGTTACAGCTAAAATTCGTAACCAAAGCCAAACCCTACCCCTAACTCCAGATGGGCCAAGTGTTCATCTGATACTATTATTTATCAACGAGTAGATACATGGATCAGGTAGTATCAGATAGCAATGATTCTGTTTCTAAGCCAGTCATATACCAAAAGGCTAAGATGTCTGATTATACAACTGTAGCTCAGTACAACTGTACTGCAAGAGAGTCTCTAAAGACTAATGTAATATTGCATTTAAGTGGTTTGGTTCAAGTCAATGTGAGGCAAACAGTTGTCTCCTTGTTCTCCTTGTGTGTGTGTGTGTGTGTGTGTGTGTGGGTTTTTTTTTTCTAAACTGTTGTAACTGTAATCCGATGAGAAACTTTCACTGTGGTTTTGATTTGTAGGTTTGCACAAGGTTCAACTCGGGGAATCACACTAACCTCCCCCACATTGATTGCACCATCACAGGCCGGCCCTGCTGCATCGGAACCAAAGGACGGTGAGGATCGGGATCACTTATTTACAACACGTGCTCAGTAACAGCGTCAAACATTAACAGTATCTTTATAAATGTGTTTGAATAAAAGATTAGTACACTGATCTCTACTTAAAAACCTGAATTCGTGTTGCAGGTGTGAAATAACTTCTAGAGAGTACTGTGATTTTATGCATGGCTACTTCCATGAGGAGGCTACGCTCTGCTCACAGGTAGGACAAACAGCACACACACACCTTTTTTAACTGCATGTTTAAAAACAGTGGCCTGTGTAAATTTGCTCCTTTAAGTGAGAGCCTGGTGATTTAAAACATTGTTGCTCCAGGTGAGGCTCGAACTCACAACCTCGGCATTGCTCTGCAGGTTACTGTCGTATAAGTACCGCGCGCTGACCGATTGCGCCACTGGAGCCTGCAGCACACAGTGCAACAGAATGGACTGTGGACTGCATTCACCTCTGGCACGTTCCACCACAAGGTGGCAGCAGAGCATCACTGACTGTTGTAGCCGTAACCCTGACTGATTGTATTGTTGTTTTCATTTGTGTCAGGTGGCCTGCATGGACGATGTCTGCGGTTTGCTGCCTTTCCTCAACCCAGAGGTCCCTGATCAGTTCTCTCGGCTCTGGTTGTCCCTGTTTCTTCATGCTGGGTGACTGCACTCTTCCTTTCTCCCTTCAGTATTTAAAGCAGCCATGAAGATGTTAAATTATGGGAAAAACTTAGTTGCCTGAATACTTCAGTGAAAATGTGCATGCATTTGTGGAATGTTAAGGATAACTGGTTGCTTGTCCCTGCAGAATTCTGCACTGCTTGGTTTCGGTGTTGTTCCAGATGACGGTGCTGAGGGATATAGAGAAGTTGGCTGGCTGGCTCAGAATCTCTATTATCTACATGCTCAGTGGCATCACTGGCAACCTGGCCTCTGCCATCTTCCTGCCCTATAGAGCAGAGGTACAAGCTGATGTTGATGTTGCCAAAAAATATCATAGTTATACATTGTTTTCATTTAGTCGATCTGTGTGCGATCTATAGGTGCCTGTCTTTTTCTTCCCAGGTGGGTCCTGCTGGCAGCCAGTTCGGCATCCTGGCTTGTCTTTTTGTGGAGCTGTTTCAGAGCTGGCAGATCCTCGAGCGACCGTGGCGAGCGTTTGCTAAGCTGTTGGCCATCTCTGTGTTCTTCTTCTCTTTCGGTTTGCTTCCCTGGATCGACAACTTTGCCCACATCTGTGGTTTCGTTTCCGGATTCTTCCTGTCCTTCGCCTTCCTCCCATACATCAGGTAAGTGACTATTGCTCTGTGTGCTTTTCTATCCAGGCTTTACTGCATTGGCAGTACATTCGAGGCCATTTTAATGCTAAGAAATGAAGCAGCTGCTAATCAGATGCTTTCTAGATGGTATTACATGGTAGGTCAAAATGTGACCGCACTTTTATGTGTGTTCAGTCCAGCTCTTGTGTAGCTCTTGTGTAATCTAGCATACCTCAGTGTTGTCTGATGGAGTAGAGGGATTAACTGAAGGGCCAGATGCATCTCTTAAACACTTTCATCTACTGTTTATCTGCTTCTACTACTTCTCCTTTCCTCTTTTCTTTTATCTTTTCTATGTTTTTTAAGACAGGCTGCTAGTAACAAAGTGCCTAAAGATACAGTTTAAAACAGATTCTGAATACGAGTGAAAAAGCAGTAAGTGTCCAAAGAAAAGCTGTGAAAGACCTTCAGAAAGCCTGGAGGACTACTGCTGAAGGAAGGTCTGACTCCTTGGAAGCAAAATATAAAGAAATGAAAGGAACGGTTCACATGTTGTGGAAATTGAAGAGACTGAAAACTGTTGCCACTACTTTATATTTAAAGCTAAATTAAGCTGGCGCTAGTTAGCTTAGCTTAGCATTCACTTGACTTACCTCTAGATTCTTTATTCTTTCCTTTGACTGAACGTTTCCTCAGTCTATATGCAGTGTTTTCATTCCCTTCATCACTTTCATGATTTAAGAGGTTTGATGCAAAACAATGACCGTTCTCTGAGGGAAGTAATGATGTCACTGTTGTTTTGTTGTTGTTGTTTTTTCACCCACCAGCTTCGGCCGTTCCGATATGTACCGAAAGCGAGTCCAAATCTGCGTCTTCCTGCTGATCTTCCTGGGTCTGTTCTCCGCTCTGGCCGTTCTCTTCTACATCTACCCCGTGAAGTGCGACTGGTGCGAGTACCTCACCTGCATCCCCATCACAGACAAGTTCTGCGAGAAGTACGACCTAAACGCACATCTCCTCTGACTGTTAGTCCTTGGAGTCCAAGCTGATGTCCACTGATAAGATTAGGATGTGTGAAATGGTGCTTGGCAGCACTTACGACTGATAAAACCATCAGTATTTCTAGATTTTGTACGGACTGGTGAATTCCAGATGTATTTTTTCAATATACAAAACAACATGCATGAAAGCCTTCAATATGCATGAAAACAAGGAGAACAATGGACTAATAACTGATCTGTGTGTGACTGATCTTGTCCTGGGCTATTCAATGTCCACTTGCACTGGCCAGTAACAGTACACCTTAGTGGCCACATGGAAGTTTTATTTGGTACTTTTTACCCAGCAGTCACAGCTTCCTGGACGCTCTGCCGTGAACTCTAAGGACACAAGGCTCTAAATTCATCAGCGTGCCTTACTGATACAGCACAGCCTCTGACTTTAATGTCTGTGGAAACTGCTTTCAGACACAAATCATGTCAAATATGTTTTTTACTTCAGTATTTGGAGGCTGGAATGCCATTTTGTTTATTTGTTTACCACTCTGGAAACCACAGCCTTTAAAGCACTCCAGTCACAAATGGATGTTCTGTTTTTTTAATATTCACCTCTTTTTTTTATATATATATGTTTACAAAAAACAACAACAAAAACAAAAACAGGTGGGTTCATGCGCTCAATCGTAGAAAGCTGTTAAAAGGTGAATTTGTGTATGTGTGTGTGTTTTATTAAAAGTGGTGGCGTTTTAGCTACCTGGCAATGAACACAAGAGGACAAAATCCGTGACTGTGTGTTGTCTGTTCTCAGATAGCCAGAGATTGATGCTTAAACTCACAACCTCAGCATTGCTTCATAAGTTAGTACTCTCTACCAGACTGCACCACTGGAGCCCACTGTGTCTGTGGTTTTTGAGTTTGTGAATTGTCATGAATGACTGTGACTCGCACAGATCTTTTTTTTTAGATGTGTCCTTGATCCAACACAGCTGATTTAAATGGCTAAATGACCTCCTCAACATGTCTTGAAGTTCTCCAGAGGCCTGTTATGAACTAATCATTTGATTCAGGTGTGTTGACCCAGGGTGCGATCTAAAACCTGCAGGACTCCAGCCGTTGAAGCCTGGAGTTCCCCGCCCCTATTTTAGACCATGGTCGACAACCAGGGGCAGAACTGGCCTGGGAAAGACTCCAATCTGGTCCGCTGAATGGACTTGGAAAAGCTGCATTTTTTGGACTTTTAAATTATTTGAAAACATTTTACAACTTTTTCTGATAACAACACCCCATCCCCACCACCACAGCTGCTCATATTGCACCACAGTAATCAAGTAATAGATAAACAATAACATAACAAAAACGTTCCTGTTTTTTCACTACTGACTATATAAATGTATATTTATTTACAACAAATCCACAAAAAAGGACATTTTCTGTGAGTTAACACAGAAACTTTGTTTTATAATTACAGGACAGTCTGGCCAGTGAGCTACCAGATCATTTTCTGTCATTTTACACATTTATTTCTTAACTTTGAAGTTGTGTTTTTAATACATTAACATCATTAATCACTCCTTGAAATGGAGAATCCATTATAATACACAGAATTCAAAAACACGTACACTTTTTGTTTCAGTGAATATAGATATTTTACTTTACGTTACTGCTAACAGAAGTGATTCTTTTTAAAATTCTGAGTATGGTATATCATAATGAAATTGGCATATAAACTGACCTTTTCGGTTTGTCAGATAATCAGTAACCCTCTCTTGGGCACGCAGAAAGAATCAAATCAGATGTGACGCCTCGTGAGTGCAATAACGTAAGCCGACAATGATGATAGTGCCCTTTTACACTGAAACTATAAACACCATTAAATACTGATGGCTAATTTCTTAACACTGGTCAGAGCCCAGAGCCGGACAAATAGAAGTCTTGCTGCGTTTGGGGAACGGCCAATAGATGGCAACCCGAGACCAATAACTTACAGGTTGGGTGAAACATGACCGCCGCTGAGGGTGCGAAGCTCAAATTACAGCAATGCTGTTGTGGTGTTTTCGGGGATTTGAATGTCATTAATTCAAGCAGAAGGTTTATTAGCGTGCAGAGCGCTTATTGCGGCCCCTGATGCTCACCGCGTGTTGCACCGATGGGTTTGTTGACGCCGGCGCTTTCTTCCTCCTCTCTTTGAGCGTGCACGGACACACGCACACGCTGGCGTTTGCATGCACATACACACGTGTGATTGCTCTGGCATTCATTAAGTCTTGTCTGTAATTGACTCTAAATAAGTGCGCACTTATGCTAGAGAGGAGCTAAGAGGACAACACTGATCTGCATACACAATGGAGCAGAAGTCGTCTTTGTACGACTAGCTGGAGTTGACTTTGGTGTTGTGATAATTGTTGTCCTACTCTCTTTTATTATTAATATGCAACTGGGCCAGGAATGCAGGATTAACAATTAATTGACAATTAATTAATTAATCTAAAAATCTCATATTTGATCAAAATCTGGCTTGATTAGATGCTTTAAGACAGTTCTGCAAGCATGAAAGAAAAAACAGTAACGCTTCATAATACAGCCTGTGCAAGGGTGTAATTCCCCAGTAATTAAATGGACTTTAAATTGAATTGTAATTATAAGAAACAAACAAATAATAATTATATATGAATGCATAAAAAGAAAGAAAGACAGATAAATTTAAAAAAGAAAAGTTCCCCACTCCTTACAGCTTGAGGGCCCTGAGCTGTATCTTTACTGTTCCTATGACTGCGCTCTTCTGGACCGAGATCTTGGATGTTCCTGGGATCTGGAGACACTGGCCCAGTTTGGGGTTTCTGCCCCGACTGCTGCGATTACCACTGGGACCACTGTTGCCTTCACCCTCCACCCTATTTCCCCAGCTTCTCCTGTTCCTTCTTCCTGATATTGCTGTCACTTTCTATCACTATCACTTGGTTTGTCCGTCTGTATCTAGAAGTTCCACAGGATCTTTGCTTGGTTATGGTCAACCACCACTCCCATTTTCCCCTATACTATGCCAGCCACTTGGTTCTGGTGTTCCATGTATGCCCTGCCTGCTAGCCTCTTGCTCCCTGCTGTTATGTGCTGGATTGTCTCAGGGGTATCTTTGCACACCCTGTACCTGGGGACCTGCCTGCTGTGGTGTCCTGGTTCCTCAACAACTGAGCCGGTATGGCTTCAGTTATGTGTCTCTCAATCATACCCCAAAGTAAGCTTGAGTAGCATGAAGGACCTAGCCAGGGGACACTTACTGGACGTTTGCCATGGTCAGGATTCAAACCCCAAACCTTTTGTTCCAAAGGCTGTTTTTTTGTTTGTTGTTTTGTAATCACCAGCAGATTGTGTTTTGTTTTTTTTAAATGAATTTGATTATACGTTGATCAAGTCGAGACTGCCAGTAACCGAGTTGAGATTTTTATACGTAGCATTTAAGTGAAATAAAACTTGAGCACTATAAAAAAATCACTGCACTGCTTTGTTTGCACAATTTCTACAGTTGGAACTGTCTGGACTCTTTGGACAGCATGGTGGCACAGTGGATGGATAAATGGGTAACACTGTTCCCTCACACGAAGAAGGCGCCGAGTTCAACCTCCTTTTTCTCTGTGGGCTTATTTAAATTTCATAAACTAAAACTTTGTGGTGATTTGTGATTTTATACTATAAGAAGTCTCCTATGATCTCCTTTTTCTGTGTTGTGTATATGCTGTATGGCTGAGCAACTAACAGTGACAAGTTAATGACCCTGCGTACAATTCCTGAAAAATAATCTCATTCTGTCATCTACTGGCTGCTTGGTGTAATTAAGGCAGCACCCAAAGCCATTACACCCCCCCCCCCGCCCAACAACAACCACCACCCTGCCCACCTCCCCATCCCAACCTCACCACTCAGACTCCTCAGAGGAAATTATCTCTCCCTTCTCACAACCCCCCCCCCCAAAACACGCACACACACTTCTGCACTGATCCCTTCTCCAATCCAACCCCTGTCACGTCCACCTCCTCCTCATGCTCATTTCATGCCTCCCTTTTTCCATCACTCATTCATCATTTGGTTTTTCTAGTCCATCCATCCATTTTGCACACCCCCACCCCTGAAACTCTCCATCAAGGCTCCCATAGAGATGGTAATGTAACATGAAGAGGGTGGTATCTGCGACCCATTGATCAGCATCAAACGAGACACATTTAGATACCCCTTCGGTGCTCCCTGAACCTCCCCCCACCTCCTTGTGTAGTGTCGTAATGGTTGGTTGGTTTTTCGGGCCTGATAGGAGTAAATTAAACTTATGTCACTTGCAGGTATGATAGATAGATAGATAGATAGATAGATAGATAGATAGATAGATAGATAGATAGATGGATGTAACTATTGCGTGGAAAGATGGAAAGGTGACCCTGAAATGGGACCCTGACAGCTGGCCAACAGGTGGCAACTGACAGACCCTCTCTCTTCATTGTGCCTGGAACACATAATAATACACACAGACTCCTCCGACTCAGCACCCTGGCCATCAGGTGAAGGAGGCTACTAAGTGGGCAAGGGAGGGGTGGCTGTATTTATATGTGTGTGTGTGTGTGTGTGTGTGTGTGTGTGTGTGTGTGTGTGAGTGAGAGAGAGAGAGAGAGAGAGAGAGAGAGAAGGGGGAGGTGTACCTGTACCGCAGGGCTTGCACACACCTGGCTGATGATCCCACCTATGTCAGAGCTGATGGAGAGTAATGTTATAGCACCCTCCCCCAACATGGTCCCATACACCACCTGGACTAATGCTGAAAAACCTTCTCCCTCTAGTGTGTGTGTGTGTGTGTGTGTGTGTATTCACTATAAATCTTTATCTAGTAGCTGCTTAATCTGCGAGCTTCACAAACATCAAGCATGTGCAGGTTATAAGACAATCTCTGCTCTCTGAAACTGTAAGATGTGTATCCACAGTGACATTTTTGTACTAATGTTCCAGCTTGTCTACAGGGAGTGCAGAATTATTAGGCAAATGAGTATTTTGTCCACATCATCCTCTTCATGCATGTTGTCTTACTCCAAGATGTATAGGCTCGAAAGCCTACTACCAATTAAGCATATTAGGTGATGTGCATCTCTGTAATGAGAAGGGGTGTGGTCTAATGACATCAACACCCTATATCAGGTGTGCATAATTATTAGGCAACTTCCTTTCCTTTGGCAAAATGGGTCAAAAGAAGGACTTGACAGGCTCAGAAAAGTCAAATAGTGAGATATCTTGCAGAGGGATGCAGCAGTCTCAAAATTGCAAAGCTTCTGAAGCGTGATCATCGAACAATCAAGCGTTTCATTCAAAATAGTCAACAGGGTCGCAAGAAGCGTGTGGAAAAACCAAGGCGCAAAATAACTGCCCATGAACTGAGAAAAGTCAAGCGTGCAGCTGCCAAGATGCCACTTGCCACCAGTTTGGCCATATTTCAGAGCTGCAACATCACTGGAGTGCCCAAAAGCACAAGGTGTGCAATACTCAGAGACATGGCCAAGGTAAGAAAGGCTGAAAGACGACCACCACTGAACAAGACACACAAGCTGAAACGTCAAGACTGGGCCAAGAAATATCTCAAGACTGGTTTTTCTAAGGTTTTATGGACTGATGAAATGAGAGTGAGTCTTGATAGGCCAGATGGATGGGCCCGTGGCTGGATTGGTAAAGGGCAGAGAGCTCCAGTCCGACTCAGACGCCAGCAAGGTGGAGGTGGAGTACTGGTTTGGGCTGGTATCATCAAAGATGAGCTTGTGGGGCCTTTTCGGGTTGAGGATGGAGTCAAGCTCAACTCCCAGTCCTACTGCCAGTTTCTGGAAGACACCTTCTTCAAGCAGTGGTACAGGAAGAAGTCTGCATCCTTCAAGAAAAACATGATTTTCATGCAGGACAGTGCTCCATCACACGCGTCCAAGTACTCCACAGCGTGGCTGGCAAGAAAGGGTATAAAAGAAGAAAAACTAATGACATGGCCTCCTTGTTCACCTGATCTGAACCCCATTGAGAACCTGTGGTCCATCATCAAATGTGAGATTTACAAGGAGGGAAAACAGTACACCTCTCTGAACAGTGTCTGGGAGGCTGTGGTTGCTGCTGCACGCAATGTTGATGGTGAACAGATCAAAACACTGACAGAATCCATGGATGGCAGGCTTTTGAGTGTCCTTGCAAAGAAAGGTGGCTATATTGGTCGCTGATTTGTTTTTGTTTTGTTTTTGAATGTCAGAAATGTATATTTGTGAATGTGGAGATGTTATATTGGTTTCACTGGTAAAAATAAATAATTGAAATGGGTATATATTTGTTTTTTGTTACGTTGCCTACTAATTATGCACAGTAATAGTCACCTGCACACACAGATATCCCCCTAAAATAGCTAAAACTAAAAACAAACTACAAACTACTTCCAAAAACATTCAGCTTTGATATTAATGAGTTTTTTGGGTTCATTGAGAACATGGTTGTTGCTCAATAATAAAATTATTCCTCAATAATACAACTTGCCTAATAATTCTGCACTCCCTGTATTTGCAACTATAGCTGTAGCTCATTTGCATTTCTTTAAAGCTTGGATCCATTATGGCTCAGTCACACCAGAGCAAAAATAAGATAGCAACCTCCTTGCAACTAGAAAAAAACTGATGATTGCTTGATGATTGGCAACACGCTGCGGTCTGTCAGCCTACGCTGCTAAGTGCAACTCATATGCAGCGTGTCTCTTTGCAATAGGTTGCCATCTGGTTGCATTTTGGTTACATTTCTACATAAAAGCTAGGTTGCAGAGCACCTATGTGATGTCACTAATCTTGTGAATATTTGAATTTCTGCTTCAAATCAATGAGGTTCTGAATGGACTCTGAATATGAGTTAGTTCATACAAATTTCTGTGCCTGCTCTTTGCCAATTTATCACATTTAATTGCCGTATCATCACAGACTGCATATAATTGCTGACTTGACCCCATTCAGTTGCAAACTCATAGCAGGCTGATAGCAAATTATTGTTTTATTGCCATCTTGATACACTCAAGATGAGGGTGGCAACTGACTGCGAGTGGTCACAGACCTGGTTCATGTTTTCCAAACAACAAGTCATGCACATATATGTGCGTGCGTGTGTCTGTGTGTGTGTCTTGTTTCATGTTTTCCATGAAATTGTGGGCTGGGTTTGACATTAGTTTCTTAATGGACTTTGTTATATGCAACATTATCTTGTTGATACTTGTGCCAAATAATATCAAAGTGGTGCAACACCGTCCACACACACACACACACACACACACACACACACACACACACACACACACACACACACACACACACACACACACACGTCTCTGTCGTCTCCAGAGGACAATCCTCCCCTTCTATGCCATGTGTCCTCCAGCCGCCCTGAAGACTTGCTCTTATCCTGCACTCATGGGCTCACAGTCACTAATTACACACACACTCACATACACACACAAACAAACAAACACTCACACATAGGTGCACCGACATGCACGTACCTCATTAGCGATCACTCTGACAATGCTCTCTCCCTGAATGCCCTCTCAGACTCTCTCCGATGGTTAGTAATTCTCTTTCTTCCCCTCGCTCTGCGTGTCCATGTTTATGTGACCACCCACCCCCTCCTTCCTGTGCTCCCCCCTGTGTGTAGGTTACGTCTCACTGGATTCATTTTCATGGAATTGTTATGAGATGTTCACACAGTACACACGGGAGGAGGGGAAAGAGAAGAGAACGTTCAAAAGCAAAATAGAAAAGCGTGCTAAAATTAACCGTGCACTAAGTGGGCTGACATGAAGTCATCAGTGGGTGCTCCTCAAGGAACTGTATTAGGACCCCTATTATTTAGGTTATATGTTGTAATATTCCACAACTGAACTGTGACAAAAAAATAACAATAACACCGACACTGTAACACACATTGCATCAGAGGAATTACATTACATATACACAGCTACATTCTGAACCAAACATCATTTGTAACCCGATGATGCTTTCTATCCACACTGTGAAGAAAGTTATAACAAATTTCTAGTAACAATATCCCCTTGTAGTAGGCTGCAGCATTATTAAACTTTTCTTTTCCACTCATGTTTATAGAGTAACTGATATACTAGTAGCATATACCAAATGCCTCTGAACAGCAAGTCCCTTCCCCAAAATGAAAGCAAAGCTCAAAGCGTGTTAAGAGAGCGTGGTCATCTGCAAGGGCACACTCTTGCAAATTTAAAGAAAGTGATTTAGGGATGCATCTCTAGTTTGTTGCAGCACACCCCTATAGTGCTGAGCAGCTGTAAATGGAGTCCAGACTTCATGTGCCAACATTGGTTTTGATGCTTTAGATAGGTAAGTGGTGCATTGTCGTTCTAAAGCAACAAACAATTGCTTGGAATTGTTAGTCTGCTTACCGACTGATTCCGCTTATTGGTTCTTGCACCCAACATCCAACCCAGTTGTCTTCTGCAGACTCTGACGCAAATTTTAAATGTGCAGCAACTATTTCACTGCATCTGTCCATAAGTGCAAAAACTACTTAGACAGACATGGTTTACACAGTTGAGTTAACAGCTGTGAAGCAACAGTGAGAATGGCTATGGAAAGGTTAACATAGCAGCTTGACCTGTTCTGTCCTGGTTTAAATATTAACAAGACAATAGGAATGATTTTCCTCAAAGCCAATGTGCAGCCCATTAACACTGATTTTTCATCAGTAAATAAAATAGTACATTTGTAAAATAAAATTTAGAGAAATTCAGTACTAACATCAGTGTATTACATATAGGATGGATGCTATGGAAGCAATAATTATACCATCAGTCCCTTTTCAAACTAATCTTAAAAGCTATAAATAAAAGGATGGATCTATATCATCATATTCAATTCACCTATTTAATATATTTGTTCTTCTTACTAAAAAATCCCTCTAATAGTTCATACAAACTTTTCATTAAACTGCAGTTTGGAATCAACGCGGAACACCAGAGCTGCAAGAAAGAAAACCAGCCAATCTGTGACTCAGCTGTTTAACCACGTCCTCTTCTTTTTCCTGATTTTGCTTTTTATGCAAAGATTTGTGCTTGTGTTTGCCAAACAAAACAAAAACAAAAACAATGCTGAAGTGTGTATACATGTAAAGTGCTGTTCTGTCATTGTGCCGTTAAATTTGATCTGCCCAGCAATTGTAAACTGAAATTTGTAGTATTACGCCAACAATAGACTGTGTACAAACGAGGTGAAGGGTGGTCAGGGTGGCGTGGGTGGAGTAAAGCATCAGGGGTGATTTGTGACAGAAGCATAGCAGCAAGAGTGAAAGAGAAGGTTTATAAGATGGTATATTAGAGGGACAACTCGGGTTGAGTGGTTTGGAGACTAAATTACACTGTAAAGAAAAATTGTAATATAAAAGTAGTTTACTGTGTATTTTACAGTTTTGTACTGTTCTTTTAGAATAACATTAAATTCACATAAATAGACTGTGATCTTACATTTCAAATGTAAATTAACGTAAAATCACTGTAAATGTAATAAAACATAATTATCTTGTTTTTTAAATGTATTTGTCTGTACATATGCATAGATTGTTAAAATACATTCACAAATGCATCATAATTTCACAAATATGTGTCAGTTATTTGAAAGATTGAACTGCTAAATTCAAATGTAATGCTAGAGTTGGCAGTTTGCCTTATAATCAGAAGGTTGCTGGTTCGAGCCCTGGCTTGGACACTCTCGGTCGTTGTGTCCTTGGGCAAGACACTTCACCTACCACCTACTGGTGATGGCCAGAGGGGAATTGTAAAGTGCCTTTAGGGTCTCATAAAGCGCTATATGAATGCAATCCGTTATTATTTAAACCAACTGTTAACTGTATATTTCTGTACATTTAAGTACCATATTATTATTCATATTGCCGCATTCATTGACCTTGTTTATAGGTAATTTCATTGTTTAATCACATTAAATTGTTCCTAATTTAATGTTTAAAAGCACTTGAAAAAGGCAAAATCCAATGGAAAATTAGGGCAACAAACTGTATTGTCATTACTGAAAATAACCATATTTTCATGGGAAAGTTATTTTCTGTTATTTTCTGGTGTTATTTTGGTGCCCCAGCTGCCGGAATATTACTGTTTTTAGGGTGTATTTTTTTATGGTGTAGAGGGGCAAAGCTGAGATGGTTTGGACATGTGCAGAGGAGGGATAGTGGATATACTGGACAAAGGATAGTCAATATAGAGAAAATGGGAAGACCTCAGAGGAAGTTGAGGGATGTAGTGGAGGAAGACATGTGGACGGTTGGTGTGATAGATGAGGATGCTAGGGATAAGGTGAAATTGAGGAAGAAGACCTGCAGTATCCAGAACAAAGACATAATGGTCCACCACTGGTTTTAAGTTTATTTTAGGAAACATAACCTCCACTAAGAAAAGAGGAGGCATCCATGGCAACAGATATGATAATGGTAGAGGATTAAAAGCTGAATTGGAAGTGGGTTGCAAAGCGGCCTGCACAGGTGCTGTAACTGCTATGAGATTTGCCAGACATATGTACAGAAGGGTATCAGCTGAGCCTTCAGCTGATGTGGGCAGGAACTGAGATCAGCTGACATGGTAGGATTGCTGCTTAGCTTCACACTATGGTTTACCTAAACTAACCAAATGCTCAATTTCTGGAAAATTTGAATAAATGAATGAATAGGGGAGCTACTAGATCCCTGTCTTGGATATAAAAAGTAAATCTATTTCTAAATAGTGCCCCAGACTTTAACACAGTACCTTAAAGTTATTGCAGAGATATCATTACTATATCATTACTATCTAGTATGTCGCAGGCTTGAATGATGTGGCAGTGCCAAGTAGCCACTAAAGCACTGCGTAGTTCTGTGAGGTGAATAAGAATGGCAACAGCCTGTCACATTTCCACTAATATACGCAGTCATTACAGACATCAGGAATGTGGCTCTCCCACATCGCACTTCTCTTATTGTTCTTAATGAAACGGTTTGGTTACCCCGCTCGTTTCGTTCTGTTCCAATTGGTTAGCACTGGGTCAATAGCTGTGCAAGGCTAAGAGGAAGGGGCCATTGTGTCCAGTGTAAGACAAGCAGGAATAATCATTGAACAAGGCAAGCCTGGACCTGCCCGGACTGAGGAGCAGCTGCTGGCTGTTACCAGTCAGTCACGATGGTGTTATGGGGCCATTACGACTCAGTATATGTGAAGGATATGGACACGTGGTGAAAGTAAAACCAGTGCCGCTGGTATTCTTGATCCAAACAAAACTTGAGCATTTTAATTGTTTCGTTCTCTAAGTGACTGCTTTGCAAACATTTTGCACACAAAGCACGCCATCATCATACCTGCGCAAAAAACCATCTGTACCATCTGACATGTCCTCAGTTCTTCTTTTGATTGTGGTACTTGAAGGAACTGAGCACATCACAGTCCATCACTTGGGCTTGAGGCCACTTGTTCACATCCTATGCCCTTCCCGATTTCTTAATTTTTGGCATATTTGTCACACTTACATGTTTCAGATCATCAAGCGAGTTTTAATATTAATCAAACATAACCAGAGTAAATACAAAATGCAGTTTTTGAATGATGATTTTTTTTTTATTAAGTCATTTACTACACCTGTACCTGTCAACAAATAAAGTTTTCACAGGGGGGATAAGACAGGGCTAATTTTAGCAGTGTATAGCTTACATTTATGAAATTTGACAGAAATTACATCCTCATTGAACTACTGATGCTATTCTTCCCAGAAATGGACATCCAAGCAATTTCACTCCATGGTCAAACTGCAACAAACCCAAGAGCTACATCTCTACATCTCAGGCTCTGCAGGCCTCAGTTAGTATGTTAAATGTTAAAGATAACAGCACAATTAGAAAAAGACCAAACAAGTAGGACTTGTTTGGAAGGGTTGCCAGGAGAAAGCTTCTCCTCTTAAAAGAGAACATGGCAGCATGGTTTAAGCTTGCAAAGTTGCACCCGAATGAAATACAAGGCTTCTGGAACAATGGACTAAGAATACCAAAGCGGAGATTTCCGATTATAATGCACAGTGAAGAACAGCCACAGCACATCAGCACAAAAACGTCACATCAGCTGTGAAGGAGCGATGATTTGTAGCCACAGCACCTAGAGTCACTGAGTCAACCGTGAACTCTGTATGCTGAAAATATTCTACAGTCTGATGTGAGACGATGTGTGCAACAGCTAAAACTTGGTTGAAATTAGATCATACAACAGATCAATGGTCCCAAGCTCAGCAGTAAATCTACTACAGAGTGGCGGAAAAAGAAAAGAATAAAGGTGCTGAAATGACCCAGTCAAAGTCCAGACCTCAACCTGACTGAAATGCTGTAGCAGGATTTAACGTTTGCCACATGACAGATTAATAACATCACATAAAATGCTTTTTGGCTCAGTTTCTATTCCATTAATAAAGACACAATGTAATATCATGTCGTTTTTCACCTCTGGTTGTATTCACCCATTTTAGTTTCTTTTAAGCAGCAGATTATTTGTTTTTTTTAATGTAAAACTTCACTTCAGTTTTTGGGTTTTTGTTTTTGTTTTGTTTTTTTTATAGCAGGACGACCACAAAACTGGATCAGATACTGTATGTTTATCTCCGTTACAAATTTATGCAAAGAAAATGCATTCAGCTTCCAATGATCACAATCCAAATCAACCTCAATCCCAATTTTAGTTCTTGAAATGTCTTAACATCCCATCGCTCTTATTCCTCATCTACTCCCATTATCTCTCCACAGAGCAACAAATCAGAGCCTCTCCTTTCGGAGATACAATTTGACAGGCAATTCAGCATCTCATGAATATTTTTGGCACAGCTTCATGAACTCATCCATAAGATGAGTTCAGACCAAACACTATCACCAGCCATGCTGCTTTAATCTTTAAAACTCCCTTGCTTTGTATTTCTGACACTTGCTTGAAAATTCTAACATTGATGAGCTATAGTATTGATTGGTTTTATTCTTCGTTACTTTGTTACTGTATACCAGGATCTTGTAATCGGCTAACTGGCCTCTGACAGCTCAGAGGATTCAGTCTAGAGACAAAAGTGACACTTCCTGGGTCAAATTGGTGGAAAATTCCACATCCGACCTGGTGCCTCCAATTGATCACAACTTCTGCGACAACTTCTGTCGTCCCTCTAAAAAGGATTAAGGTAAAATCAATGACAATCTCTTTCCTCTCATTGCTTATTTGTAGGCATTTGTGCTCTGTTTCTTTATAGGTGTTTGGCTGTGTGAGGTCAGTGAACACACACAGTCAAACACACACACACTGATACACAAGGAGTACTTGTCAGCTGTTTTATCTTAAACACTGCAATCTGTTGACTGTGGGTCACCTGCGTCAATAACGGTTGGATGCAACTCTTCCTCCAGATAAGTGCCTTGTTCTTTCTTTTCTCAGCTCTTTCTCTCTCTAGAGAGATAATCCCAGATTTGTAACAGGAAAAAAAATGCCAGTAAGTGTGGCTGGCTCATATATCACAGCTTTTGTGTTACAGCTGGCTGTGTATTTGTTCTCATAAGAATTACTGGTGTATATCGTACATTTCCCGGCTGTAGGCTGCCATTATCTTTCATTTCTGACAGGCTGTGTGGCATCGCTGGGGCAAGCTGGGACTTGCACAGCCAGCCCTCCCAAGGTCTAAGGCATGCACACACATAATCATATATGCACACACACACACACACACACACACACACACACACACACACACACACACACACACACACACACACACACACACACACACACACACACACAAAACACAGCTTGCCCAATCAAATGGAGACCTTGCAAAAGCCCCACAAGTAAATTACTGATTTTGGAGCAAATGCAGCTCTTCAGATGGGGAGCAATCATACATGGCTTCTGCTAAAGAGGCTACAGTTGCCTGCTAACCCATATGACCTCCAAGTATCACCAAGGAGAGCGGGCAACATTTTATGACTGTGTTTCTTATAATTTGGCAATCATCTGCACAAAACAGAATGACCTCCAGAATCAGTGGGTACATTACAGTTTCAAACGTCCTCATATTAGACTGTCAGGCTGCATTTTTAAGGCAAGCTGGATTTTGAATTGACTTCTTTTCTGCAGCTGTAACTCATTTTGCTCAGAGCATTTTAGGAAAGATTTGTAAAAATGACCTAAAGCATTGACACTAGCCGTTCACCCATGGTGCCCAGTAATACAAGCCCCTAAAAAATAAGAATAATAGACTTACATTTGTCTAATGCATAGATGTGAGTGTGAGACAGTGACAAATGTGTAATTAAAAAGATAACGTGACAGGAAAATATTTATTTGAGTTTTAAATTTTTTTTTCAAAAACCCACAATTTTCCTCTTCCCAGTGCAGGAACTGAAATCACACGACTGTGCTACAGGTGTGCAGGAACAAAAAGGTAAGTTTTACTGAAATGTTACATCAACACATTACTATGTAATGCGTCTATACGTGGTAATACTGGTCAAGATGGCAATACAATGGCAACAAGATCACAAAATGTGAAAAATCAGCAAACATGCACAGAGATTCATTGCTTTTATGTAGGAATACAACAGGAATTCAAGCAGTTAGCAACCAGCTGAGTAGAGTTCCCTGCTGCAAAAAAATTGTTGCAAAAAAGTTGCAGTCAAGTTTGTGTTTAAAGACTAGACTGTGATTATTTGCAAACCTTGTAAATCTGAGAGACTGCAGTCATTCTGGCCATGATCATTTAGAGCCAGGTTGCCTTCCAACAGGTGACTCATGTAATCAAACTGCGATTGAAGAAGTTGCTCACCGCAGCTACCAAATAATTTGGTGCAGTCACCAAGCAACAGTAAGTAAATTATAGTTTTCAACAAATCTTGAATAGTAAGTAAGCAAGTAAAACTTTAGGCAATGCTAATATAATAGTATATATTTTTTTAAAAACGTATACATGGTAAGCAAAAGAACGTAAGGATACAGTAGTCATATGCAAGTTTGTAATGAGTCTAAATTGATGAAAGGGTACAAAGAAATTATGTTTTAGTGTGCATTGTAGCTGTTTAACTTCATTAAGAGGGGGCTTTGAGGCCTCTTTTTACCTGACTTGAGGGACCAAGTTTTTGTCCATATTTTCCTTACTCAGCAAAAACAAATAAATGGTTATATACTATTATAAATGGCAACTCCATCTGTCGCTTTACTGTCTTTAAAAGTTGGTAATGAGTTCAAATTTCCCTGAAAGTCAGAAGATAAATTAATGTGTACATGAAAAGTAGACATCATTTAGCTAGTTAGCTAATCTTAGCTAATCTTAGCTTATCCTTTAAAACAAGATTAGCTAATATTTTTGGACTTTCTCTGACATTTCAAGTTAGATGTGAAAGGTCACATAGTTAAAAAGGTAACCCCAGTACTTGTTATACAGCATAATTAAGGTTTCTCAGAGTAAATTAGCACATAAGCTCACATGAGCACGTCTCATCTTGAAACAATCTGGTCATACACTATTTCCTTTGTTCCTCCTTTTCAAAGTAAACACTTGACAGTTTGTCCTTAACAGTTTTCCTGTCCATTCAGTCTGCAGCTCTATACTGTTGGGCACATAAAGCTGAACGCCTCCTTTTTACCCCTGACAAAGCCAAGTATTTAAACCCAATTGCTCTACCACCCTGCCTCCCTTCCCTGATAGTATAGCCGACAGACAGA
This sequence comes from Diplotaxodon limnothrissa, assembly GCF_057381915.1. Classification (NCBI taxonomy): domain Eukaryota; kingdom Metazoa; phylum Chordata; class Actinopteri; order Cichliformes; family Cichlidae; genus Diplotaxodon; species Diplotaxodon limnothrissa. Next base: position 11,540,630 of record NC_140603.1, on the reverse strand, counting down.
ACAAGTGTGGTTTCGACCATTTACAGGGGGGCCTGGTTGGTCTTGCCAGGGTCTTTATAGCCTGAGTCGAGTTATGGGATTGAATGGGCTCCTGCCAGTAGCGGTGGTCGGGCTATACATGGGAGAGGGTCTCTGCAGGCAACTATTGTCATGGTAAACGGGGGTTTGAATGGAAAAGGATGAGCAGGACACACACATAAAACAGAGGAAAACATGAGGAGGAGAAGGAGGGAGCGGAGACAAAACACACGACCACCTTAGAGATGACACATGTGAGCAAGCAGAAAGGTCTCGTTTCCCGTATTTAATTTGGTTACTCCCCTACGCCCACACTAAACTTGACAAATCTTCCGTCTTTAATCAAAAGCTTTAAAAATCCAGGCTTCAAGATTTCGCTATTATTTCTAGGAGGAAGGATCTCGAAAATGTCCTCGAGCTGAAGTCAACGAATGACATCTGCAGTGCCAGTAATTGCAAGGCTGTCGATTAGGTGCAAATTTACAAATTTGTGCGTTAGGTCTCATCTCAGACACATGAAATGATCTTCATTTGATTGAACGTTAAATATGTATCTATTGGGGGGTTTTCAGGCTTTTTGCCTTTGATTTTGCACTGCATTGCAAAAAGGAGCTGCTAATGTGTAATCAGTATATAGACACAAAAAATCTTATCAAAACAACTGAAAACAATATATTAAGCACGACTGCTGGTGCCAATGATGCTCGATAGTTCTCTGTTCATGCAACATTTTCAATTCCTATTTGAACTGTGAACAGGAGAGGACAATAACAGGGTGTATAACAGCCGCGTCGAGTAACATGAGGACGCCCTGCTGCTTAATAACTGTGTATTAATTTGTCGTTAAGATTAGAAAATAGTGCATGTCAAAGTTTTTGGAATGGGGACGTCATTGAAGCATTCATCAACTGCCTGCTTGCAGCAGGGAGGGCAGAAAAAGGGTTAAAAAGCGCCCGACTGCCTGATAATCCTCCAGCGTTAAAAGCCCTTCAGAAAGACGTGACGTGTGCGAAGTAATCAGTAAAAGATTCAAGTGTGCCAGAGACTGTGTACACACACACACACACACACACACACACACACACACACACACACACACACACACACACAGAAGCACATACACCATCAAATGGACAAAAAGGGAGGGAAAAGTCTGAGGCTGAGGAGGGAAGAAAAAGAGAACAAACACTCCTCCTTCTCACTGTTTCTTCTCTCTGTATCGCTCAGCCCCTCTTCTGCTTCTCCTTTCTCCCACTCCCTGCTGTGTCAATACAATGTGACAGAAATTTTCACCAGTGTTCCCTCTCAATAAAGCAAACACATGATACAACCTTTTCATCCGTCTTCGTCTTGTTCTGCCCTTTCTTACTTGTGCTGTCTTTGCGGGCAGTGGGGCCGCCTCGCGAGACAAAACTTTCTGTATACCACGCTGCGGCGAGACCAGAAAAACGACCTTTTTTTCATCCACAAAATGAGCCCGTAATGACAGCTGTATTGAAAAAAAGCAACGTATGTACGGGCAAGAAGAAGAAGGCGATATTACAAAGGTTACTTCTAGAGAAATGAAGCATGTTTTCAGTGTGTCTCTAGTTCAATATTTCCCCCAAAGCATATTCAGACCAATCAGTCAATGGCCAACGATCTTCAATTGCCCTCTGTGCCGTAGCATAAAGCATTCAGAAATTGGCATTTAGATGTTTAATTGACTGTCACTGATAATGGTATTAGGTTTATTGAACTAGGGTGCTATGAAGGGCAGCACACAGCCCATGAACCTGTCAGAGAGGCGGGAGAGAAAACATGATCCTCTTTCCTAATAACGTCCAGATTTCTTATTTGCATTTTCATCCCATAATTTTCAATAAATAGACTAAATTTTGAATTTATTTTCTAGCTTTTTAGTTTTTAGTTTTTGTTTTGCTTTTTCAAAAGTCGTTAAAGTGAGGATTCCCATGCTAACATACTTTATAGTTTTTAGTCAGTCATAACATTTAGATTTTTGATATTTTAATAATTAGTATGATACAGAGTTTGGCACTCTGACTTCACAGCAAGAACATCCTAGGATTGAATCCACGCTGTTCTCCCAGTATCTGCATGGGTTCTCTCTATACGAGACCTAAGAAGGCGTACTTGTTAGGTTAACTACTGATTCTAAATCAGATGTAGGTGTGAATGAGGGCATCATTCATTGTCTGTCAGCCACTTTATTTATATTAGTTACTTGCTAATGGGTTTTGGCATTTATAGCTGCGGATAAATTAAAACGAATAGTGTAAACGAGAGACCGGAGAAACACCCTTCAACTGTGTTACAGGCATTGACGTTGCATAGTTTAGCCACCAGAGGGCACTCTGCTATTTCCCTGTTTGCAACATGCAGAAACAAACAGCACCAGCTGATCCAGCAGGGTCAATGTAAACGTACATGAAACAAATGTGTGTGTATTCTGTTTATATATTCTCATATTTAGAGTCTAGAAGTCCTTGAGGCGACTTTTGTTGTGATTTGGCACTATATAAATAAAATTGAATTGAACTGAATTGAATTGAATTGAATTACTTACAAAAATAATATAAGTTGTGAGGTTTCACTTTTGTTTTTTTAAACCTGGCTGAACAATACAAGGTTAGACCGAAAAATACACAAATTTATGACACTGTTTTCATATATTTCTGTATGTATGTTGCCCTTTAATAACCTTGGAACAATGCTACTTTATATACAGAAGTATATAAAGTAGCATTGTTCTTAGCACCGCACTCTTATACATTTATATAATGACACCTTCACTTATATTTTTTATATGAAGATTTCTTAAAGGAGTGTATTAAATTCACCAGACATTTCATTGCATTAGAGCAGCACACATTTTGACATTTTTGTTTTTCTTTGATTGCTATTTTCCACTGTTCTAGTGTCATTACCACTGCAATAACAAACCCATCATTTTGAAAGCCAGAGTACATTTCAGGCCTGAGAACCTATTAAAATGTTTTGTAGCTTTAGGTATTGGAAGTTCACGATGGACAGAAATGCTGTGATTGAATTTCATGCATTATTCTTTTATGTAACCAATGATTTAAAAGGTTCCAACTTTGGGCCCAGGAACCTGTGGTGCAAAAACTTTTCACCACCTGAGTCTAAATTGGGAACTCGCACCATAGCAGGGAAAACAATGCATTTATGTGTCATATATTCTGCATCTTTTTCCTATCTTAATGCAATTTTACTACCGCTTAACATTTGTCGTCATTTTAAAGGTAGGTTTCCTCTTCCTTCTTCCAGCTTCCCAGAGGAAACCTAGACGTTAACTGGTATTGTTGGGGTGGCGGGGCTGAGCTCTGGGTGGTTTTTAATAGCTCGTGATTACTCTGGAGAGGGGAGGCCATAATTACAACCACAAATGATTTCACGCCCCTCACCCCCCCGTGTGATGTGCTCTGAACCTAATCACAGGGAAGCACAGAAGGGGTGTCGCAGAGAAACTGGAGCTTTCACAAAATATGTTCCCCACTCTTCCCTTTGTTTTCAGGCAGGATATCAAGAAAATGAAAAGTGCTACATTTTCTCGAGTCTCCTGCAGCCGTTCTGTTACTGGTTAGGACATTTCCAGCATTTGCACATCATTTGTATTCATCTAGGGTGTTTAAAGTAAAAGACGCCCTTGTTTGTTTTATTTAATTATATTTACAGTTATGGGGTAGATATGAATGACATGAATTCCTTCTTGTGTAAACCCAGAGCAAAGACTCCCCTTGTGACAGCCTCTCTTTGAGTCCATCATCCTCAATCACATCTCTTTTTCTTTGTTTTTTTCCTCTTTATAGCCTACAGACATCATGCTTTCATCTCTTCCCGAAAAGCTTCAGAGGGTTTACTTGTCATTACCTCATTTGTATCGGCTTTCTTCATCCATTAAATGTAGACTAGGGGCTTCCAAAATCAACCCAGTAAGAGAAGGGAGGGTGGGATTTTCAAGAAAAATTACCTTGGTGTCCTCAAACATGACTCAAACATGACTACAGTCCTACACACCCACACACTTTTACATGCTTTGATACTACTGAACAATTAAAACCGAGTTAGCATTCCGCCCACACATACGCACCTCTTTCGCCCAGGCCTGTGCCAGCCATCTAGCCAAGCCCGGCCAGTCACACAAACACAGAAAGGCCAGACTGCATGCCCTTAATGGAGGTGCAGACAAACAGAGGAATGCTTGGAGAGAGGATGGTGCAAACGGTACGTCTGCCCACATCAGCCAGCACTCAATAGAGATTGGCCAGGAACGCGTAAACTGGCCCAGTAAGAGTAAAATAGTAAAGTGGGGTTTCTCTTTTGTTTTTTTCTCCCTTTTCTCTTTTTACTGTGTGACTCTAAAGTCTGAAAGGGAAAATGCTGGAACTGGAACAAGTGTCCTACACCTTCCCAGAAGTTTTACATTTGCTTACATAAAATCTGTGATTCCCAGTTCATCCTAAAATGCTTCCCAAAAGATCATTCCTAGCTTTTTTTCTTCCAGAATTCAAATGTAGTAATTTCGGGGTTTTTTTACTGCAATATTTACAAAGCTGAATCTGCACTAAATATAAAGTGGATGGATTTGTTTCTCTCTTCTGCTTAAATACATGAAACCTTTCATCTCTCTCCCCATTAATATTTCCCTTGATGACGTTCGCTGGCCTCGGTGTTGTCTCTTCAGCTGTCTCCCTCAGGAGAAGAGTAAACAAGCTGAGAGCTTTCTGCAGCCGCTCACACAGATCACCGTGGCCTTTTACTCTCCCCACCACTAATTGACCATCGACCAAAGGACAAACCTCACCCCTTTCTGCTGCATCCCTCCCCCCGCTCCCTCTCATCCTCTCTTTGTGCCGGTCACCCCCTTCACTCCTTCCTTCTTTGTCCTGCCTGTACCCCCTGTCTTTCATCTGCTTTCTCTAGACATGTCACTTACTTAGTCTCTATCTTCTCTTCATTCGTTTCCCTTCGTTCTCTTTCATTTTCCTCATCGCTTCTCTTCTTTTGCCGTCCCGCTCTGTCTGCCAGAGCTGCCTGCAGTCTTGCATAATTAGCTGGACCAAGCTGCCGTGGGTCTGGTCCAAATCTGGCTCAGGCTCAGCCCGACTCATTACAGAGAATATGCCTGTCTCTCCTACCTGATCCTCCTTTTCTGCTTTAGTCCAAGAGATTATATGGGGGCGCGTTCATGTATCGAAATAGTAAAAAGACAGAACCGAGTCTCTTTAATAAACCATCACACTAGGGGGAAACAGTGGTTGGAGATCATGGCGTGATTAGGCGCAATGAATCTGATCTTGTTGCCTTTGAATTAGCTGCTTTGAAGACGGACCAGCCCCTTGCAGACAGTTGCTGTCTTTAAAGCAACTTTGGCAGAATCAGTTTGGTTTATCGGTTTTTGCAACTGAATGGGTTCTAATTGGCAATTACATCAACATTGTAAATAACTGTGATGAGTCATCAAAACTGCAGTTGTGTCCAACCTCGTTTTTTATATATAAACATTACCAGAATACAGTCAGATGTCAGACAGCTGAGTCCTCTGTTGGAACATGACATGAGCTGTGATCATCAGCGCAGACTCACTCAGTATGTGCTAACAGTCTGTCTGTATTTCTAAATTAGGCAGCAATATTTGCAAATCTTCTCAAATCTGTCTGAGAGTGATTCCAGTCAGCCTTGTGATTGAAAGAGATCACCCACGGGTGGTATAAGAACCTTAAGGTTAAATATCAGAACTGGGTAGTTAAGTGTCCTTTAGAGGTTTTTCTCATTATTGTTGTAACAAGTGTTCTGTAACATGGATGATATACAATTTGTATGCACATACAAATTATATATTAAATCGAATCGTGGATCGAATCGATTCGGGACCTTGTGAATCGGAATTGAATCGATTCTAGAAATCAGTGACGATACCCAGCCCTACGTCTAACTAACTGCTTCTAAAAATCAAAACTCAAATTCTGGTCACTAAAGCCAAGCAACACGTGTTGTATTTGGTTGTTTTAAAGGTTGGTAAAGCCAAAAAAATAAAATAAAAAAGTCCTCCTTTAGAAGCTGCAGCCTCCAAATTCATGGGTGTGCATTGTCAATGCAAACCCAGCAATGCCATAGTTGACAGGCAGAGAAAGTGAATGTTCTGTGAAAATTCTAATGTCAAAGTATGACATGAAATACTCTTTAACTCAGTTTTATTCATATAATAATCACATTGGTCGCCTCAAGGCACTTCAAATGGAAAACATTTGAAGCACAGAAAAGAGAGTAAAAACTAACAAGAATTATGTACCACAGTGAACAAATAAAAGAATGTAAGTTCGTGTATTTATGTTTGTCACGTGATATCAAGCACACTTTGCACGAGAGGTTGTCCACTATATCTGACGTGATTCAGCCTCTGGTTGCTATGGAAAAATGTGCGTTCATTGATTAGGTTGCAGTTGTTCATGGGGGTTGCTGGCTCTTGCTCAGTGAAATCTGATGTAAAGAAGGTGCTGGACCAAAAACCTCTTGGCAATTCCGCTGGCTGCAGATTACCATGGTTGCCTGTAGTTTTTCTTATAAATACAACCCGAGCAGTAGTAAATGCATGTTTCAAAAGGTGCAACATTTAATTTGAAGGCAACCAAACGGTCCCCATTTCAAGGTTGTGTCACACTTTTTAGTTTCACTACAGCTCAGAGAGTAGCTGGAAAGTGTTTGTATGCAAGTCCATCACTTCCATTCAAACTATGACCATAGCAATATGCTAGCTACCGAGGGAATAACTAGCTGGTTTTTACCAACTGATTAGGGAATATGCTTTTCCCTATCACCAGATGGTTTGCGAATGGTCAGAGATTGAGATTGAGTGATTGAGACTTTAATTACTTGTCACACGTCCAAAATAGTGGGCAAGTTCACATCATGTTGTTAGCGATCATGTGTTTGCAAAACTTCAATAAGCTAACCTTAGCATGATAATCCTATTGTGCTAGCACCCTTGTGTTTTTAGGTTGTCATGGCTATAAAACCATCCGCAGATCTTGCATGGTAACATCAAGTATCATGACATAGAGCAAACAACAACACAGAAAATAGAATGGGAAGTAAAACTAATTAAATTTAGCTAAGCAGTACAATAGCAAACTGTTGCTATAATTGCTGCTACTAAGCTAGCACGTACAGAAAAAGAGACAGGTTCCTGGAGCCCCACAAACTCGCTATACTGCCCATAGCTGTTTGTGCATATCTTAGCTATGAATGCTATTACACAGAATGTAAATAATTACTTAGCAGGGGTTTACAGGTTATGTTATGTTAAGTTGGTCCTTAAGTGTAACTTTAACTTATCTGTGTCAGTCTCAGCAACTCAGCACAACAGTGAACGTGAGTATAATCTAATCTACAAATACCTCAGACTCAATATTTATATTTATCATTAATGTAAAGTTACCCACAGCAAGCAAGAACTTCCAATTTTGTGATGCCTGTTCACAAGTGCCATGATGCCCTCGTTCCAAACACTTTTGTAGAGGCTCACAACCAAGCAAGGGTTCAGCGATGAATGTGAAGGACTGCGATTATAATGAGGAGGAAAAATAGAAAATGGAATTTATGTGTTTGTGTATTGGACTGATATAAAGAATGTAACCATGCATGAAAGGCTTTGATACTAACTGAAAAACAGAGGCCTTGTCCTTTTCATGGAACCACATTGGGCTTTGTATGACTTCTATGTTGTGTTAAAGAGGCACAAGTAGAACTTTTGTCCTCTACATTCACATCTGGTGACCCCTGACTGTCGGCATGTTGCTTTCAAATGCAGCTTACTTGTGAGACAACAGCTCAGCCTTCAGAAACATGCATTTTCTGACATTACCTTTCAAATAAATCAAAGTGTAAAGTGTAAAACCAAATCCCTTTTTCACAGTGCAGTCCCTAACTACAACGACTGCTGTGTCGTTTATTATTTGACATCAGAGGGAGAACTGTCTACCCTTGAAGCATAACAAGATCTCTTCAGACACAGAAAGTGTTATGTGAGTCTATCTGAAGGTCAGCTGAACCTTTTTTTATGGCGTGACATTTTATCCACATTATTAAATTAATTTATCTTGCAAACTAAGTTTGTTTGTGCACACGTTGCTCTCTAAGTGACATTTTTTAAAAAGGTAAATAGTCAACAATATGCAGCATATGCCAAAAATGAAAGGTTTTCTACATCCGAAGCAAGAAAACTTGTCAGATTAAAACAAAAGTTAAAAGCTGTTCCACTGGGAGGTTTTCAATCATTACGCCACTATTAGGCAGCTTAGACCGCCTCATGTCGAAAACCTTTTAAAATGTAACAACATATTTGGCACAACATCTACTTGCTCAGATGTTTTCAGCTATACTTTTGAAGTGTATTAGATGCACTGGGAATGAAATTGGCACTGACACGTGTTCGGTACAGGGTTAACCAAAAATACAGCTGCTGGGGGCAATAAGTGAAATCCAAGCATAGATTAGATATTATACTTACACCATTATTTTCAATAACAACTTGAAAACTTGCTATCGTTGACAAAGAGGACTTGTGACCCTGAATAAGATACTAGTTTTGATATCACGTAATCAAAACTACTTTTTGTTTGTCCTTTTTTTAAATGTAGAAAACCGACATCTTTCAAGACGATAAAAGTGTACTGGTGTATATTTTGGTGACATTCAATTCAGCATTTGCCAAAACAGAAAATAGTGATTTTGCAGTAAAACACTGAATGTTGCAATGGATTCATTGTTTACCATAACCGAACCTAATGAAACAGAATATTTTGACAAATGATGTCTAGATAACAATTCTTATGTGACTATCATAGTTAGGCAAACTCTAGTCACATATTGGGACAGTTTGAAATGTAAAATATCTGCAATAGGTTAAACCTACTTTAACTACTCTTTATTAAACCTTTAAGATAAGATAAGATAGAACTTTATTAATCCCTCGGGTGGGTTCCTCTGGGAAATTCGACTTCCAAAAAAAGCACAGCAACGACCGAAGTTACAGTTACAGAATTGTTATATATATATATATACACACACACACACACACACACACACACACACACACACACACACACACACACACACACACACACACATATATAAATACAGAGACAAATATAAATAAAATATACAAAGGGGATAAATAGAATAAATAGGAATAAAAAAATAAAAATACAAGTGAATTGCACATTTCAAGTATTGAGTCTATTGCACTGTTGACTATTTACAAAAAGTATTGCACAAGGTATTGTACAGTGAGGTGAAGAGGCACTACAGCTTAGTTGTTCCCCCCTCCTTTGTCCTCCTGTTTCCCCTCCCTCTCCGCTCCAGAGAGGAGTTAAACAGTCTGATGGCGTGTGGGACAAAGGAGTTTTTAAGTCTGTTAGTTCTTGTCTTGGGGAGAAGCAACCTGTCACTGAACAGACTCTTCTGATTGTTTATGGCCGTGTGCAGAGGATGCCCATTAACTGAGTGGGCAACTTTCCACATCATATGCATAAAATCCATGCGAATATTTTAGGCGTTAACAATATTTTTTGGGCTCACTTATTCTTAATGTTTACACTGATTGGATAATTTAGTAAGATTAAGTTGTGGAATTTATTTTGTATTTTTTCTCCAAATCTATACACCAAGTTATGAGATAGACCTGCTCGCATGTGTTGTGCCCTCTAGAGGTTAAGCACCACGCCCTTAAACAAGACATAGAAAGTGTTATGTGAGTCTATCTGAAGGTCAGCTGAACCTTTTTTTTATGTAAGGTCTAGGTCAACACAATGAGCGCCCCCCCTCAGTTGGTAAGGTAAAATGTAGATTGACCTAACTGGTGGTGAGTGGTAACTAAAGGTTCTTGGCTGTTGCTAGGTAAAGTTGGTCAGTGGGCGATTGCTTTGGTCACTTGCAGATAGACACAGTCATCTGTAGTATGCATGGGAACACTAAGTAATCACTTAGCTGTGGCGGAACTTTAGTGTGAAGCAAACCAAATCGAGCATGTTCCACTTCATAGTAGCAAATTACTGCAGAAAGCTACAGCATTATTACCTAAAAAATTGCAAGGAGGTTTTTGGTGTATACCTTTTTGCAACCAATTTCACCTAGAGTCAGGAGCAGCCTCCCTTCTGGAAATAAACATTTCGGTCTAGTGAACAGTAGTTAACTAGGGCTGGGGTGGAGGTCATTGTCCGGGCTCTAGGCTTGCATGGCTGGAGCTTTGGGAATTGATTTCACAGCAACTGTCACTGATCTCCAGCAATAACTTGAAACTGGTTGGGAATACTCATTTTTCCAAAGTGACCAGTGGTTGCCTGGTGGTTGCCAACCAGTCTCTAGCCCTTGTGTGACAAGGACCTAAACTCAATGAAAACCCCCAAACTCTAAGCTATGAACTATTAACCCTAATAAACCTATTTTGACAAAAGCTGATTGGCTTGCATAAATGGAACTTAAACATATTTGAATTTCTTTAGTAGATAAAGATCTGCAAAATCCAAGTGGGCCAAGTTTTATCCAGGCCATTTATGAGGTAGATTCCACCTAAACCTGACTTCTAAATTCTCATCTGTTGATACACAGCCACATGTTTAGGGTTGTTAGCAATGGGGGAAATTTGGAACCAAGTCATCAAACCTGCTTCAAATGTTACCAGCCGTTAGATGACCCTTATCACTCCCATAGATACATGCTAATATATAATCCCAGTTTGAAACTTTAGTATACTGAGATGAAGAATTTCTTCCTTTTCACTGTCACTGTAGTTAATTCACTTTCGTGTTCTAACCTTGGCTTACTTCAGTTAATAGAACTTTACATCTTGTCTTAAGATACAATTACATTGCTGTATTCATCTGTTCATCCACACAACCTTTCCTACCCCCCGAGCTCCTTGCACATAAAGTCTCTCAGTTACCTCCTCTTCCTTTCTCATGCTCCCTACTTTTATTTTCTACAACTCACATACAACTCCCAGTTGTGCTTCTCATCTTCCCCCTCTCTGTCATCTTCTTTCTTCACCTCTCGCTCCATCTCCATCTCAGCCTCTCTATTTCTTCCTCTGGCTTCTACCACTTTTTTTCCCTTTACCTTTTCCCAGCGGTGGTCTTGTGCTTTGTTCTCCAGTGGCTAATTTGACTGTTCTACTTGCCAACTTAGCAGCGGGAGCTCTGTGTATGTGTATGTGTGTGCCTGTTGCAATTCTCCCTTGCCAGGTGCTGTTATACAACACTAGTTCTTGTCTCTACACACAAACACATCCCTTGCCAGAACATATACACACATACACACACCTACAAAACGACAGCCTTTATCACTCTGTCATTCATGCATTTCATTGTTAACATGCATATGTGCAAGCTTTGGCCCTATCAGCTTCCACATGAACTAGAATGATTCTTGAGCTGATTATACTTTATATTGTGTGTCTAATCTCAGCAGTGGTAAAGATGATGATAGGAGGTTTAAATCATATATATGTCCCTTCTTCAGGGTCTCTCTATGTGACAGACAGGTGTGAAGTTAAAGCAAAGCAGCCATTGGTTCCACTGAGCGGAGTCTAATCAGCCATCAAGCATGAGATCCTTAAGTGTCTCTGAAAAGATGGGAGACACACTATTAAAATGTATATGTATCTATCCACAGAGAATGCAAATATAGAGTGAAATACTAAAGGCCACACACAGATCTAATGACATAAACCCGCGCACACACTGAAAGCTGTCCTGGTGTTCTAGTGGGATAGGTATCAGAGCACATGATGTGCTAAGCACATATCCGCACAGAGTCATGCACACGCACAAACACACATGGATCATATGAGCCTGATGCCTTACTGTCAGAGGCAGGTGTGGTCTCCAAGGACCCAATCAGTTTTAATTAACCCCTCGTGGTTTAGGGCGGGTGGGTGTGGGGTGTGGGAGATGGGGAGAGATAGAACAGCAAGGGTGGAGTGAGAGACAACCAAGTGAGGAGAAATTTGTGCTTGTCATTGCAGGAGACACGGATGACAGATGGGAATTAACAGAGAAAAACAGGAAAAACAATCCACCTCTCCTGGAAAATCATATTTGCTGATGTAGGATGTTTGGATAATGGGCTGTCTTGTAAGTCGCAGGTCTAGTTTTGCCTGAAAGTGATTTTTGTAATACGAGTCTTGGGTTCAATGATGGTTATGAATATATCTGATCATGTTTCTGTCTTTGTACAAATATAATATTGTGCAAAATCATTGAGTCAGTAATTTATTTATATATATATATAAAAACATACATGGAAATGCACGGTGTTGGGAAGGTTGCTTCTAAAATGTATTCCACTACAGATTACAGAATACATGCCCCAAAATGTATTTTGTAACGTATTCTGTTACGTTACTCAATGAGAGTAACGTATTCGGAATACTTTGGATTACTTAATATATTATCAAGCTTTTTACAACTACATGAATGTACTATTGCTGTGTGACTTATTACTATTACTGAAGGTTAGCCGCCATACCAATACCAACTGGATTTTTAAATGTTAATATAAAATGAGTAACAGTAGGGTGGACATTAGGTAAGGCTGCACTTTTTGCAGCGATCTTGTATAGAAAACTATTAGTAAAGGGAACTCTGGCTAATACGTCGGGTTCCCTGTCGGCTCATAGTCGAAAACTAGCTTTACTTTGTTGTCTGGGTCAACTTTGCTAGCGAGAGACAGAGAGAGGCGTTGAAAGGCTGCTCCAACGGAAAGGAACAGGCGATCATGGCTCAAGAGTTGGGAGTTTACCTTGTAATCGGAAGGTTGCCGGTTCAAGCCCCGGCTTGGACAGTCTCGGTCGTTGTGTCCTTGGGTAAGACACTTCACCCGTTGCCTACTGGTGGTGGTCAGAGGGCCCGGTGGTGCCAGTGTTCGGCAGCCTCGCCTCTGTCAGTGCGCCCCAGGGTGGCTGTGGCTACAATGTAGCTTACCATCAGCAGTGTGTGGCTGACTGGATGTGTAAAGCACTTTGGGGTCCTCAGGGACTAGTAAAGCGCTATACAAATACAGGCCATTTACCATTTATTGTTTCGGAGGAAAACACGAACACAGTGTACAGTCGAGTCTTAATAGCTTACTTACAGTTGGGCTACACTGCCCATGAGGCTACATTCTTTAGGGCTATGCCTGTAACAATCTGCCTATTGCCTTCATATTAAATAATTTTTGAACACTAATTTTTTTTAAAACTCTTTCTTCACGTCATTATGTGGGCTGCAAGTAGGGGTGACATGGGCCGCGAGATTGAGACACAGACATTAGAGCCTCTTAATGCGTGTTTTGTTTGGGTTTCCACCGGCGTGGAATTACCAAAAATAGAGAGGGGACAGCCGAACATATGAAACAGGAAAAGACCGCCGTGTAATCCCTTTATTTCAACAAAGTAACTGTATTCTAAATACCACCTTTTTAAACGGTAACTGTAACGGAATACAGTTACTCATATTTTGTATTTTAAATACGTAACGGCGGTACATGTATTCCATTATTCCCCAACACTGGAAATGCAGTATATACGGCCAAAATGGAGATCACACAATTCTAATGAGCTTGAAAGTCAATATTCAGTATGATCACCTTTATTCTTGAACACAGTCTGAACTCTCTCAGGCAGCTTCCTTGTCATGTCTTTAAGTAGTCTTCAGTAGGAGTTCTCCTGGCTTCTTGAAGGACATTCAAAGCACTTCTTTGGACGTTGTCTGCCTTTTGTTCAATTGTCAGTTAAGATGATCCCACACCACGTCAATGATGTTGAGCTCCAGGCTTTGGGGAGGCCAATCCATGACTGGTAGTGATCAATTGTGTGTTTGGCAGTGTGTTTGAGATCACTGACATGCTGATAAACGAAGCTCAAAATCTGATGGTAGTTTTCTGTATTGATAATTCCATCCTTCTTGATCTGCTGGAGAATTAGTTTTTTAGGACTGCCACTTCTTCTTTTGTCTTTCACTTGTTCAGTTTCCTCAGATTTTTTGAGGACACCCCATATCAGCTAACAGCTCTTTGATTGTTGGTTCAAAATTACTATTTTATGTCTGTCAAATTGTGTTATTGCTGGCATTTTTTCATAGATTCTGTTATAAAATGGGAATAAATCGTTAAAGATTTAAGCTATTATGAAATTTGTTCTTTGCTAAGACTCTTCAGCTCCCAGTACTGTGACCTCAGTAAACACATTCCTAGTGAGTTTATTGTCTTTGTTAGTGGTTTCACATCTTTCTAATTACAAAAGGATGTTCACTTCTGAAATTATGGTTCCTGTTTGTCAAAAGATGCCATAATCTGCTGTGTGCAGGCAGGTTAGGACCCAAACGCAGGACTCAAGAAGCACAAAGGTAAGTCCAAAAACAGCTTTATTGCTATGCACTACCAAAAACACAAGATACAAAAAAACCCTCAAATTCTATTGAAACAAAGAACTACTCAGTTCAGGAAACACAGATACCCTGAGCACACAAATAGATGGATGACACAACAAAGAACAAAGGGAAACTCAGATAATATACTCACACACGGGATAAAGAGGGAGCAGGTCACAGGTGGAAACACAGATGACATAAATCGAGGTTAACAAGACAAGGGAAGCAAAACTGAACACGATACACATGAGGCAGGAGACTATCAAAGCAAAACAGGAAGTAACACACACCGAGCCTCAGACACATGGGCTTGACAGAGGGACAGGAACAAAAGTAGGATGATACCAGTGATCTAAAGCCTAATTAACAAAACTAAGATCAGGAAATACAAATACAGAGCACAGCAGAATGACAACTATAAGACCCAAAACCTGGAACACAAACTTAACCACATTATAACAAAAGCCTGAATGACAACAATACACAGAACCATAATATAAGGATAACAAATGAGAAAACTACTAAATATTCCCAAAACTCTGGGCCACAGACCCAGAACCATGACAACAGAGGCCATAAAGCAGGGTTTTGCGTAGTGATTTATAAACTGCTGTCAAGATAAAAGTATCCCTCAGTTTTTTGCTGTTGTTGTTGTTTTGTTTTTCCCAGATCCACCCCTTCCTCATCACATTCAGCTTAAAAAACAACAAGATGATGAAGGCAAAAATGTTCAGCTCCTGGCCCTACAACTAGATTTCATTAATCATAGATTTGTCTTTTATATACAGTCTATAATGTGCAGAGAAAGACACCAAATGCTTCCACAACGTGCACAATTGGAAAACCAAACAAAATACCTGCCTGCAGCAGACTCAAGCGCTACCCATCATTAGAACTGTTCTTGCTGCGTATGGTGACCCAACATCTGACATGTTCTGCTGGCACAGGGAGCCTGATATTGAGACAATGACAACCTGTATTTGCGTGCATCTTTTTCACACACTTCTCAAACTAACACACCCTCGCTAACACAGTGACCTCACATTCATTATTGACGGGTTTACTGTTAGTGCAACTAAGGCCTGGTAGATAGAGTGTCACTCTACTGTCATTCCTATACAATCAGAGGTAATTTCTTGAGCTCGCGGCATGAAGTCATGTAAACAGATGCTGGTGAGTCAGCATTAAAGAAACCGTTTAGTCATGGCTATGACCCTCGCATCTCCTCACAGGTTTGGAGATGCCTGTTTCTTTTTTTTTTGTCATTCATATCCTGAGACAAAGAGCTGTGCTATGTGATATAACTACTTGTGATGTAAGTTAGCTTTTAAATCCTCTGATATGCGATTCAAGGATGGAGACATGGTTGGGGTAATCTAGATGCGAAATACACTTGTGTGCCCTGTGTGTGTCTTTGTGTTTTGTCTGAGAACCCACGCATGTGTCTGTCAGAGTGTGTGTGTGCGGCTCCCCTGGCTGAGCCAAATGCTTCACTGCTTCACAAAGCAAATCGCAGCTAATCAAATAAGAGCCCTCAACAGCAGCACAGGGACGAAGGGTGAAGAATGGAAAAACTGTGTGACTGGAGGAGAAGGTGGTGGAGGCTGTCTAGTGGCTTTGAGATATCCTGGATAGTAGGAGGGGGTGGATGGATACACACACACACACACACGTGTGCCCGCCCACACACACCCACGCTCACACATACACCTGCATGCAAGTGTGGTTTTTCTCATTTACACACAGGTAAGTGCAAACACATATCCAGTGCCTTTTGTCTGTCTTATCTTTATGTCTTAGCTTCTTAGAATGTCTTCATAACCTTCAGTTCCATCGTTTCCATGTAAGCGGGAGAAAGTTGTGGGAGAAGGTTTTAAAAAAATATTTTAAAAAATGATGATGAATGAGTAACACTTTTCACCACGTCCAAGGCTTAATGGATGGCTCACAGCATAAATAATTTGACTTCCCTTTTTTTTTTTACCTTTAAAATATATGGAATTGAGATACTACGGTGGTCCTGAGAGATCAAATGCACTGTAACTTGAGAAAACACCAACACAAAGGAACTAGAAAAAAAGAGTGAGCTTTCTGCTGCATTTCTTTTCAAATGCAGCAAATATTCGACTTTTTCAGCATTTTTCTTTTGCCTGCTGTTTTTTTTAAGGTGCAGTAAATTTGACCTCTCAGGGCCACTGTCAGAAACAGTTTCTGGAGGAAGAACTTTCTGGTCAGAACAGTACCTCCAAAAACTTTTTTGTGAGCTCCACAACGATCTAACCAGCAGTTTTTCTGGCTGAGAACCTGGCAGAGCAGCAGGCCACATTGAGGAGATTGGTCCAGACTTGTTTTCTGCTCTGCTTCTTGGCACCGATACTGATGCTGTGTGAGTGGCACAGCTCCAGGACCGTCCTGGCTCGTTTTCTACGCTCTCGTCCACGCTCAGCCTCCTGACACGCTGCCCTCTGGCTAGCCCTCTGTGTGTGGGCACGATTGTTGGACCTTGTGAGGGTTCATGCAGTTGTATCTGTGTGACTGGCCTAAGTCTGGGTGTATAATTGTGTTTGTGGGGGGCAGTTGTGCGCCCTCCTCCTGTCTGCCTGTGGGACAAACGGCTGCTCCCTGCGACCACAGAGACCGAAGGCACGGGACAAGAATGTCTTTCTCTGACCATGTGCTGGATGCCAAGATGCACACACATAAAGCAACAGACATATATGCTGAACCACAGATTTCTTTATTATTCCATTGTGAATATATTGTAAACATAAATGTGAGTGCATTTGTTCTTTAAGGAACTCCAGAAAAATGTTACTTGGCACTTTTATTGCTGCCTTAATAACTTGGCTCTGTTCTCCCTTTTTTTTCTTTTAAAGCAGCTGTATGTAACAAAGGAATAATACAAGATCTTTGGAAATGCACTCACTGACATTCTTGCAGATTGTTTGATGAAAAGATTAAAAATAAGAACTTTTATGATAATACTTTTAATATGCAGTAAGTGTCAGGATACTAGATCAGGGGTGTCCACCTCCAGGCCTCAAAGGCTGGTGTCCTGCAGGTTTTAGATGTGTCCTTGATCCAACACAGCTTATTTAATTTGCTAAATTAGCTGAATGGCTAAATGAAGTAACCATTTGATTCAGGTGTGCTGACCCAGGGTAATATCTAAAACCTGCAGGACACTGGCCCTTGAGGCCTGGAGTTGGACACCGAGTCCAGCAAGGCTCTGCTCAAAGAAAAAAATACTTGATGACTATCACCATTAATTTTTTATTAACAAACACTGTTTCTGCTCTTGCATTACCTCATTATCTACTTGCAGTTCCCTGTGCATGTTGGGTATAGTTTTCAGAGGGCAGGTTTACTCTACAGCTTGATATTGGTAGCATCCACTCCAGCCTCGTAGCACAGCTATAGCAACGCTAACAGCTAGCTGTTTTTGGGCTAGAGAAATGATAGCGCTTTGTGTTTTGAAGCTGCTCTGTTAAATACCAGGTGTCCTTGATCATGTCTGGAGCACGTTTGGGATTTTTTTTTTCAATATGAAGTGCATTCAATATAAAGTGAATACTTTCACAGCACAGTTTTGCTCTTTCTACCATCTTGCTAGCTGAGGTTCCCGCGTGCTGACGCTAAAACATAGCTGTGTGTCAGGAAGGGAAAGAAAATGATAACAACAGATTATATAAATTTTATATCTAGTGCAGCATGTTACTCAAGTAGTAAATGTGTTACTTTTTAGTACATTACCCACAAATACTGCTAAAAAAAAGTCATATATCGTTGGTTAAATCACTACAGGGCCTGGAATGAATTTGCACAAAAAAAGTCCTTATAAAGAAAAAAGAATTTTGTAAAATAAACTTAATATTATGCCTTCATTTTTTAAAGCAAAGGGTGACAGCTGAGGATCTATACTATTTTTATATCAGTTCATTGTGTGCAAGGCTATTGCTGGTTGCTTGTTAGCCAAGCATAAAGACAAGAAAACTTGGAGCAGGTGAATATTGTTCCATTTTTACCAAATTTGAAGTAGCTGGACAAGTGGAGAATAAATGAAGGGTACCAGAGAGATGGCCCTCTACCTGATCCTTCTACCGAAAGCATGGCAGCACAGTCTGCATTAGGAGACAGGAGAAGGTGCTGTAGGTCACTTTTCTTTGTTGCTACTTTTACACTTAATTTGCGTCTTCAGGCACCAAAACTACCTGATTAGGTTTAGAAAAAGAACATTGTTAGACGTGAACTACAACACTCACCACCTGCTTCAAAGCTTCATTTTCTTAGTTATACAAAAGAGTTACACGTCTCAAAGGAGTCTCCATAAACAGAAGTGGTGCAGGCATTTAATAAACCTTCATTAAAATACATTTCTTTCGAGGTCACTCTGTCATTAAAAAAAGAGTAATATGAATCCATGCATGCACATCACATGCATTTTGTTAACATTGTTATTGATGTTGGGCTGCTTAACAATGATAATCTTCCAAATGGGAATACAGTTGCAGCACTACACTGGAGTCGCATCCATATCGGGCCTAATTTGCTGATAGAGCCTCTGAAGATGTGCGGTATGCGGTGTGGCGGGCATACTGTACAGTCTGCGTTTTTCTCAAGTTCGACCTCACTCATTCTTAGCAACACTGTTGCTGAAAGAAAGTCAAGGATAACAGAGTAAAGAGAAATCTAAGGCCTCCAAGGTTAAGGCACTCTGAACGCTGAAAAGCATAACAGAAGTAATGAAAATGGTTAAAAAAATGCTCCTGCAGCGAATGACTATGAGAGAAAAAGGCGGTGGAAAAGAGAATGGGACACATCTGATGTGACTTAAGCCCCAAGCATCCCTGATATTATAAGAGCCTCTTTGGCCTTCAAGAATACATATGTTTTTATATGTTTTCATGATTGCCATCTGTGCGTTACTGTTGCAATTGCACTCATTTGCACGCCTTTTTTTCACATTATGCCATGAATGAATAAAAATTAGCACATCAAAACTAAACAACATCTGGGGGGGGGGGGGGGGGGTTCTGGACGGACGTGTGGAAATACGAGATCCAGTCTTCATTTTCGAGGGACTAAAGACTCCTCTGGAAAAACTACAACAATAAAGCTTTCATTGAGGGAAAATGCGTTTTTAAAAAAATCTAGCACTTGGAGTAATGATTCTCATCTTATTGTATATAAACATGACCATTTGGACGCTGCTCAATTATGCATTTGGGTGAGTCCTTGATAATCTTTTTCAATAAAAGAACCCCCCCCTCCACTTACCCGTGTTACACCTCAGCCCTTTTATTCTAATTTACCATCCGTACTTCCTTTCAAAATGGATCAGGCAATCTAAATGGAACCCTTATTAGCATTTCATGCATAAACAACAGCCTTTTGGAAAGATTATTTGGGTGTATTTCCTCCCTAAGCCCCTCCTCTTGTGTCAAGCCAGGCTGGAGAGGCATTAACAGATGGCCAGACCACTGAATATCACCCCAAGTCTTTTTTTCCCCTTATCAATACGTGATGGCCTTGGAAACCAGGGACGGATTACAATTTCCCGCCAGGTCAGAGAGGTGAAGGAGAATCCTAATGAAGATCTTCTATGAATGCATGTGCTTCAGTGCACAGTGAGGACATTTATTTTATCAGTGAGCTCCTTCTCTTATCCGTACGTGTAATCACTCGTGCACAGGGGTTCCTCAGGGGCTATAAAGCAGCCGTAAGACTTTCCCACTGTTGGTTTTTGCTTTGTGGCACAATGAAGCATCTAATTAGGGACCCCCATCATGTGTCTTCTGTCTGCTTTCCCTTCCATATAAAGAATAACCGTGTGGTTTTGCACAATGAGCGGGGAGTTGAACCCACTGTCTATGTCAAGCTAGGAGGAGTGCTCTTCAGCAAAGCTGGCTGACCCCGTTTATGCCTGACTCTAATCAGAAGCTGTCCAGAGGGTGTCATGAAGGCAATAAAACACTGACTACACCCTCATCTTGTGTCTGTTCCCTACCTTTGCCCTTCTCCATGGGCCCACAAGCGCACACACACACACACACACACACATAGGCACACTCAGACCTATGCACAGCCTCCCAGAGGGGCACCAAAGAAGAGGTTATAAAGCATTATAAGCCAGGTTAGCCTACAGTGACAGCACGACTTGTTCCTTCTCCTTTCAGCAGGTCCGCATGCTGGGCAGTCCCAGCCTCTCATCCTCCACGCTGAATAGAACCACGGGGCTCTGGCTCCACAGAGATAGTGTTATCTGGGCCACCACGGGGCTCCAATCGCAGCCGTGTACACACACTCCCAGCGGGCAGCACACACATCACCAGGAGTACAGACAAAGAAGCCCGTGGACCAACACAAACATTGCAGGCGTATAATGTAACGACACACACCGACATGTGCACAGGGTCGCAGACAAACAGAGCCAAATGTGAATTCACACATTTGCACACACACACACACATAGGATTGAGCACAATGGATGGCTTTTTCCACTTCACTGTGAAAGTGACACTGATCTTTCCCCTCCTGCTTTCAGGCAGAGATTTTATTGGTATAAACTTGCCTTTGACTCTCATAGTAGCTGCATGTCGATCAGCTGAGGTGATTTTCTCAAATGCGGGGTGGTCACCGGTCACACGCCTCAGCCTTAAATCTGGCCGTAGTCCCCGCTGTTTTAAGGAATCCGAGTTATTCCACCCATTCCTGGAGATCTCCACACATGACCTGTCGCTATTGGGAGCCGTGAGCCAGAGGGATGGAGATAAGCCCGTTTTCGCCTTTTACTCCAGCAATTTCAATTAAAAAGAGATTTGAGGTGGAAAAGCACATTTTCATACAGGGCATTCAAACAAAATCCTGGAAAAGGTTGAAATGAGATGTGGAGCTAAGTTATGAGGGCTTTTTCTAACTGCTACAGACACATCTCTTTCTGGGGAGAATGGGCCGTGTAGTTTTCAACAGGCTTGACTTTATAAATGTGACGCTCCTACTGTCTCCTTCTGTAGTTCTTATTTTCACAACACTATTGCCACTATACAATAATGTATATCATATATAATACAAATCCCATAAAATAGATGCATATTGATTCGAAGATATATATGCATATCTAGGAATTTTAACATGAGGCTTTCTTAATTGTGTGTGCACAAAATTGCACATTAGAATGCTTTGTAACAGTACAATATATTTAATTTCCATAATCATTTGGAGTTGACAAAAGTGTTGATTAGAGAATTGTTGTTTGTCCTCTCATTACACTAATTTGACCCTGAAACCCACAATCAACACATTTAATTAGCTGCAAAGACTGTGAACTTGCCACAAACACAGATGCAATCACTGTACTTTGCATAGCATGCCAGTGACTTATCGTTTTTTAAACCTTTTGAGCTCTTATGCATTGAGAGTCCTCAAAATTGTCCAGCACCTACAGATCATTCCTAATTTCAGGCCTCCAGGGTTTGAAAAACTTAGCCTCATCAGTACTATTTTTTAAATGCATTTATAAAGCGTCTAAACGCTGACTCCAGATCAGCTAAATTCTCATCTTGTTTCACTAGCAGGTTAATTTCTTTTTCACTTGGCCCGATACTTGATTTATATTTAGCATGCTTTGCTCAGTGTATCATGTTGAGCAGTCATTATGGCTGTATTAGCAATCCCAAGTTAGCATGTAGCCCAGGTCAAATGCTAACGCATGCTTTTAGCACAAGACACCCAGTTTTAACTTCAAAGTCTAAGCAAAATCAGAAGAAGCCTTAAAGTCTCTACTTTATGGAATAAAAACAAAAAGGTTATAAAGGATGAATCGATTATATCTGTTCGCAGCATGAGGTTTCTTTATTTTTAGCAATAAAACTGATCCATAAGCATCTACCTAACCTGTATCTTGACTTAAATAAGAGCTAGGTATTCTTTGCGCTGAGATGATCAAACATCTGCACCATCAGACAGCAGCAGGATCTATACGAGCGTCTCCTTTAGAACTGAAGTAGTCGTTTCTTTATTAAAGTGGGCATTCTGCAATCCTCTACAGAGCAGAGCTGTTCAGTAGAGACTCCAGAGCTCTGGGTTGGCTTATTTCCCAGTTAACCACATTTTAATGGGTATCCATACAGGAAGTTATTCACAGCAACATGGCAGCTCGAGACCACAGA
This sequence comes from Diplotaxodon limnothrissa, assembly GCF_057381915.1. Lineage (NCBI taxonomy): Eukaryota > Metazoa > Chordata > Actinopteri > Cichliformes > Cichlidae > Diplotaxodon > Diplotaxodon limnothrissa. Next base: position 11,518,015 of record NC_140603.1, on the reverse strand, counting down.
CTGTCAATGACATTTAACTGCTGGCAATTTGAAGAACGCTTGTCCTGTGTTAAAGTTTTCTCATCTTTGAGGCAAGCAATTGAAGTGACTGCCACAATGACAGGGAGGGATACTGCTGATTGACATCTGACAGGGTGATAGATACATTTGAGGGTTACCTGGGCAACTGGATTATGGAAATTCCACCAGTGACAGACCAGCAACAAGAAATATGCTGTGGACACGCTGTGGCTGTGGAACTTAAGAAGAATGGGTGGCTGTAGGTGATGGTAATACCTCCAACCTCATCAGCACCAGCACTGGATTATATTCTAATGGTGAAATTTTTAATACCACAGCTGTTCCAGTATGTTGCTTATACTGCAAAGAACACACTGTTGAGCCTTATTCATAGACCCTTACTGTACAGTTAAGGGGAATGCGTAACATAGAATAAGACAGGAAGATAATATGCAGAAGTTCATGCACTCAAAGGCCAATCACATGGTAGGAACTCAATATGTTTAGGCACGTACACATGGTCAAGAATCAGAATGATAAATAAAGGTGATTTAAGTAACTTTGAATGTGACTTGGTTGTTGGTGTCAGCTGATCAACCATCTCTAGGATTTACACAGGATGGTCCAAAAAAGTGTAAATGTCCAGTGAGCGGCAGTTCTGTGTGCAAAAATGCTTTATTGATGCCAGAGGTCAAAGGGAAATGGCCGGACTGCTTCAAGCTGACAGTAAGGCAGCAGTAACTCAAATAACCACTTGCTACAAACAGAGTAGACGGAAGAACATCTCCAAACATGTCAAACCTTGAAGCAGATGGGCTACACTCAGCTAAGATGAGGAAACTTGGGCTACAATTAGAACTGGCGCACCAAAATTGGACAACAGATGATTGGAAATTATGTTACCTGGTCTGATGAGTCGATTATGGTAGATTGAAAATATGGTGTAAACAACATGAAAGCATGGATCTCTCCTACCTTGTATCAGTGGTTCAGACTGGTGGCGGTAGTGCAGTGCTGTGGGAGCTTATTTTCTTGGCACACGTTAGGCCTCTTAGTACTAACTTGTAAATGCTGCAACCTAACTGAATATTGTTGTTGACCATGTCCATTGCTTTATGACCTCAGACTGGTTCTTTGAACTTGACAAAGAGTTCACTGTACTCAAATGTCCTCCACAGTCAGCAGATCTCAATCCATTAGAGCACCTTTGGAATGTGGTGGAACTTATGTCAATGAGGAATAAAACCTCTGAGAAATGTTTCCAGCACCTTGTTCAATCGATGAACAATTAAAACAGTTCTGAAGGCAAAGGGGGACCAAACAGGGACTAGCGAGGTGCTTCTCTGCAGTGAGTGCAATGATATAAACATACTTTTTATATTTATGGGGATGTCATCATAGTTTTTGTTCATAAAACTGATCATTTCCCACTTTATGACCAAACATATTAGCTATTTTTTTGGTCTGTTCGGGTTTCTTTGCATTTCAATAACATGACCAATAGTTCCTAGATTGTAAGATAGAGCTTGACCCCTGTTCATCCAATGACCACACTGCAGAGTTTGGCTTGATTGTTGCATACTGAAAAAAAGCAAGCAAAGACTCAAAACTACATGCAAAACATGGTCAGCTTCATGGGTTACTGGCAGCTTCCTCCCAGAAGGTTTTGCTATGATAATGATTAATTTATATCCTCTTCAACCTCATTTAGAGTTAAAACCGCAGTGCCATTAGCTACTCAGCAAAATGAATATTATGTGAAAAAAGGTTGTGCCAGTCTAAAGGTAGAATGAGCTATTATCTTATGTTTGCTGTACAGGTGTTCATGCTATTATATCTACCCGGGTATGTTTCAAATGCCAGGCAAGTGCAGGCCTGTCTGGACTGATTAATGATAAACCCTGATAGACCTTTTATCTGTTGATTGCACACACACACACACACACACACACACACACACACACACACACACACACACACACACACACACACACACACACACACACACACACCTCTAACTCAAACAATAATCCTGACCACCCTGCTATGTTGCTCACCGCCACGTGTTGGTGTTTTAAGATATTTCAAGTAAAGGATGATTTCTTTAATTGACACCATTTATTGCATTAAGGCATGATTGCATTTTCAAACAGCTTAAAAAATGTACAAATGAAATAACATGGTAAGATTAAAGAGGTCATGTCACCCACCATAATGATACAATAAGAAAGTCTGGCCATTAACTGATGAATTTATGCATCTGTCCCTAAACCCTCCTCCAAGATTTCTGATCGGATTTCTTTTAAACAAACCTCACAAATTAAAGAAAAGTAAAACCTACACTAATGTAATCAATAAGGTCAAAAGAATCCATCACCCTGTGATCGAAAACAGAACTCTGAGAAAACTCCAAGTTAGCTCCAAATCCTCTCACACAAGATCCATGTGCTGTGAGGGCACAACAGAGACGAGACACTTGGGAAAAATTCAGAAGTACAGGGAGTCCATAGGCCTCTATCATCAGGCTAAAGACTGATTTTCAAATCGTCAGCACAATGTGCTCGTTCCCACCTGATTTACAAAAAAAAAAAAAGTACATTAGAAAGCAAACACCAGCGTTCTAACAATGCCAGTGACACTGATGTTATTAAATCTGCTCCCTAAAACAATCTCAGCTGCAACTCTGCCAAATGTGGCGCAACAGAACTGAAGCACAACAAATGCTACATCCATTTTAATCCTGGTGGTAGGCGGCCTCTTCGCCGTATGTGCTTGGCAGCCTTTCAAAAATGGCGGCTTGGCTGCTTTTTAATAACAGAGACGGCCCGGTAGTGGTGGGAAGGGTTAATCGTCACAGAAACTCCAATAAGCTGCATATCAACAAATTTGGCGGAATATTGTTTTATAAAAAATCCCTATATATATATATATATATATATATATATATATATATATATATATATATATATATATATATATATGAAGGAAAAGAGAACAACAAACAAACGCTTGCCAGTTTGACTTATTGCAGTGTCGAGTTCATTTGCAACACATGTGCATTGTTTTAATCATGTGGTCAGTAAATGTTCGAAAGTATGACTTTAATACCGTAAAAAATTAAACTAAACATCTTGAACATAAGCTGTCTTTCTTTCCTAAGAACTGCTGCCTATCAAAGTGCATAATGTCCCATTTCATGACCCACCAACTGCTCCGGTTTTAGCATTGCAATACATAACTGTAGACAAATGGCAAATGATCTTGCCTAGCTTCATGCTATATACTTATATATCTATATGTATATATAGATATATATATATTAAATTGACTATATAACAGCATCTTAAATGAATGAGTTCTAATCTCTTACAACGATTTTTTTTTTCCTTCTGTCTCCATTTTTGCTCCTTCATCCTACATTATCACACAACATGAACAATTGAGATGAATGGCTGATTTCACTGCATGTTAGTTAAAAAAAGAGTTAATGCTAATGTAGCACAATAGAATCCAGTATGTCAGTCCTGTAGTGACAGTGCTTTCTCAATAAGCTCAGAGGGACGAGAAGCTGCAGTCCGGCCGGGTTCAACGCTCATCCTTGTATTCAACCTCCACCAAATCCAATTTAAAGGGTGAGCATTTGTCTCTTCTTCATTATCCTTCCTCCTTCTATTCCTTCTACGCTGTGATATGAGTACATCTGAAAATTGAATTTGGTACGTAAAAGTCTTTCTGTTCTTTTTGTCAGTTCTCTTATTGTTTGAGTATCAGTGCTCCGTCATGCTGCATGCTGCTCCCTGTAAACTGACAGGGAAGACAATGGAAGTCTATGCCAGGTAATGATCAATAATCATCCAACAAGCTTTAAAGTCTTTTTAAGGGAAGAAAAAGTGACAAATTAAAAATGCAGAGTGCACTGCAGTAGAACTGAGGGATGGGATATGATTGTAAAATGGGGCTGTAGCTCTAACTTTTATCCTTAAAGATAATACAGACCACATGGACCAGCAATCAGAGAGGTCATTGAATGTAAAAAAACAAAACAAAAAACACCAAAATATCAAATAGAAGTCAGTGTGGTTAGGGTCAAAGGTCACAGGTAGCTCTCCACTCGTTCCCATGGCTGCATCTCTGTGAAGAAGCCCTCGCACAGGCTGAAGCCCTGATCCAGAGTCAGCGGAATAGCCTGTGCCTCCTCTTTTATCTCCTCCCATGTTTGCAGCATTGCTTCTTCTGGCTGCTCCGGGAAGAGGATGGAGGGCTCGTCGAAATGCTGCAGCTGCAGCTGATGGTGGTGGTGGTGTTGGTGGTGGCTCTGGAGCAAGCGATCTGGGTCCAGCTGCTGCTGCTGTGGCTGCGGATGTGCGTGAGGCACGTGGAGCTCTCCCATGCTGACCGTACACTCCATGGAAGCAGCGCTTAGGTCCATGTAGCCATAGGATTGGTGATGAAGGTTCATGTGCTGGCTCTGACCCATAACGTCCACTCCTCCACACCATCTCCCCTGCCTGCCCGGCCCAGCGAGCTCCATCTCGCAGCCCAGGGAGCTCAGCGCCGTGTTGATGTCCAGATCTTCGAAGGTGCTGCAGCTACCGCCGAGGACGTCGTCAAACACGGAGGACAGGTCAAAGTCCCCTCTCAGGACGTCTGCCTTGTTGGCCTCTGTGGCTAGCAGAGGGGACTCCGTGGCCCTCATAACCTTACTGTTGCTGTTTTTTGAGGGCAGGTGCTTCCGTTTGCCTCCCGCGCCCTGGTAGGGGCAGCCGTTTTGGCTGGCGTGGTAACTCTGAACTAGTTTGCTCTGCCTGTGGGCACCGCTGTTGGTTCCGCTGCCGCTGCTGTAGTGGTTGGCAGACATCCTCCTGCGCTTGAAGATGCCATTGACAAACATGTCAGCATACTGAGGATCAATCTGCCAGAAGCCTCCCTTTCCTGGCTCGTCCTTCTGTCTGGGGACCTTCTTGAAACACTTGTTGAGGGACAGGTTGTGACGAATCGAGTTCTGTAACACACACACAGGAACACAACGTGATTTAGCGTGGACCCCACCGGCTTTGAGCAAATTTAAGTCAGTCATGCAAAAAAAACTGAACATGCCACTTTGAGAGGGAGATGGGCAGGTGGGTGTTGGGGAGGTGGGGCGGCGGGGGTGGGCATTGTTGTTGTTTGTATGGGGAAGCAAATGTACCTAATGAGGCTTTCTAGTAACAGGCAGCTCTGTGCATTTCAAACATGATCAGCTGTGCTTAGCTGCCATCTCTCTCAGGAGCCCTCATTAACACGCACGCACACACACACACAGATTGGAGTGCTTTCTCCACCCCATCACCGTTCCCTTCAGACAAAAACCCTGCGAAGAGCACTGTCTAGGAGGATGGAAATTTCAGATGGATTAAAAACACTTGTCATGGAACTCATCAAAGGCAGAAATGAGACACTAATCCTGCAAAGAGACAGAGAAGGGGGGTCTGAGGTTTTCAATTATTATAATTTAAGTTCCCCCCACACACACTGATAAAACAAAGGCCTCGTCTGATCTCCTGTGGCCTGAATATGCCGTGTATGGTGGTGACACTGAAGTCAAATTGCTGGCCCTTCTCTCCCTCACTCCACCATTTAGCAGATTCATAAATAATAGAAGAAGAGTTATCCGGTCTCTGTTACCTGCCAGCTGGGCTCCGCGTGTCTGTAGTAGCAGAAATTCTCCGTGATCCAGTTATAAATGGTGGACAGAGTCACTTTGGGCTGCTTGCTGGCCTGCATGGCCATGCAGATGAGAGAGGCGTAGGAATAGGGCGGCTTGACTTTGGGGTTGGTTTTGTAGTCGATCTCCACCGGCGGGCTCGGCTGAATCGGGATCTGCGGGTAGGCGGGCGTGGGGTGCGCGCCGCAGGGAAACCGCGGAGCCGCCGCGGTGGAGTCGCTGCCAGAGGTGACGGGGCTCCCGAGATACAGAGGCATCCCGGTTGCGGCGGTGTCCCCGGCTGGGGGGCTGGAAGGAGAGTCGGTGCCCGGTCCGGGGAAGGCGAGGCGTTTGATGAAGAGGTGCTGCTGCGAGGACGGACACTCGAGTCCCGCGCCGCTGGGACGCTCCGGGTCTGCGCTGAGGATGGAGAAATTCTGGAGCCAGTGGAGGCTGGTGAGGCTGTCGTCAAGGGGGGCAGACTCAGACCCAGAGACGTGATCTTCCGGGTAAGCCGCCAGCCATCTCTCCTTAAACTTGTTGGCGATGTCGGGGCTCGTCAACACCGGCATCCTGGCTTTGTACACGCGGCAGAGGCTGAAGACTGTCAGAGGCTCCTTAAAACTGGCATTTAAAGTTCAGCGCTGTCTCAAGGCGAGAGGAAAAGTAAAGGAAAAGAGCGCAAACACGGTCAGATAAACGGATCAAACCGTGCCTCGCGTAAAGGTGTCGAATGGATAATCAGCAATTAGATATTTGCGAGCATAACACTCAAAATGCGATCAATAAATGTGCTAAAGATGCCCGTTTGACCTACCTGCGATGTAGCCTCGCTGGAGGAGATGCTCCGTGTGTGCACCTGTTGCAGTGAGTCCCTGCCTCTCCTCTCCAAGGACTCAGCGGCGCATCCACTCTCTGCGCAACAAGTGCGGCGGGGAGGGTGGGGGCGAAGAGCATCCAGCAGCTGAGGCAAGCTCACATGGAGGAAAAAAAAACAAAACATACAGAAGAGAGGCGGCACTTAGGACAGATCCATGCTACCGATTCGACCGCTCGGCACTACTGGAGTGTGGAGGGAGGTCAAAGACGTGAGGAGGTGTAGCGGTTGTGAAATAAGTCTCCGTAAAATCTCCAGGGACTGCTCACTATCCCTTTAAATGCGGTCTCGGGGAGAGATTTCTGATTGGTTGGCTGTATATCATGGCTTCTCGCCTTTACTTCAGGTCTCTCTCTCTCCCTCTAAAGACGTCCCCAGCAATGACTGTCAGAACACGAGTGGGGTTGGTGCACGCAGGCTGCGGTGCAATAAGGTCAGTTTAGTGGTTTCCTGTTTGTCTTTATTCTAGGAAGCAGGCTAAAACTGTGACACCCCCCACCTCCACCTCCTGCGCGCGCCTCACACACAGCATCCCCGCCGGCGCTGAAAGAGGCGCGCCACAGGTCCCGCGCGCAGTTTGCACCTGCAAAGAAAGCAGCAGTTAACTGATAAGCTCACGCTTCACGTAGCTTTTTAAATTACAGCTGATACTGTGGTGCTGTCAAGTTTGAAAAGGACACTGTTTAATCTGGCTTTAACCTGATGTGTGTTACTGGAAATGTTGATATCGATCAACATGTCGAGTAAATACAGAGCAAATATTGCAATACAGATACCGATACTTCTAACCGATGGCAGCTTACCTACGGGAGAGCGGTGCTGCATGACTTGCCAGATGAATCATAATCAGTTTTTCAAATTCTGAGTACATTTTAAGCACCATTAAATGACTGTGAGTTTTACTTTCCACAATAATTTGTTAATACAACAAAACACACCTTTTAGCTCTTCGTGTATTTTGAAACTAGGTTTTTTGGATATCTAAAATGTAAACATAGAAGCAGTTTGGGTCAGCTTCTGTTGTTTAATTGTGATGTGGACTATAAATCAAATAGATATTACAGCATAAAAAGGATCAGACATTTCTCATAGTGCATGTTTGAGGTATACTTTTTCAAACCTTCCCCCAAGAAAAAGAAAAAAATATTTTATTTAACGCAGTTCAGTGGGCTGCATACTGAATTTAGTGGATAGAAACAAGGTATCATGCTAGTATCGATCCAATACCGTGTTAATATCGATACTATTGATATGTGTATCTGTCAACTGCCACTGTTTGTTTTCTGGTGTTCTGCTCAGTGATGCATCACCACAGGTTCAGAGTATTCACTGGACTCTCATCAGACAGAAAAAATGAATGGATGGTTGTTTTTCTGCAGGTTTTGTTTTGCCCTCCAGGGAGTTTAAAATTATTTCTAAAAGGTTCTGCAAAATATGCACAAAATATTTTAATACTTTAATCAAGTGGCAGTATAAACCTAGATCTGTAAAGCCTAAAGTGATATTCATTGATTACTGTATCATTTTATGCATGCATATGTTTAGAGTAAGGTGCATAGAGCTTTCACACACACTGTGAATATTTTAAAATATGTGTGTGTGTGTGTGTGTGTGCTGTAGTCACATTCTGCGCAGGTTAAAAAACATTAGAGACCAATGTTTTTCAACTGTATGCAGAAGAGCATATTTGAATCATGAGGAAGCACTGCCTCCCCGTGGACCAATTCTGCATTGCACCTACAAACCAAATACAGGTAGAATGAATGGAAGAAAGCAAGCACTGATCACTTTCTGTTGGGGTACACTTTTCTTCCCCTTTTTTATTGTCACAGGCTCACGGAGTATCATGCAAAACTGTTTTGCAAAATGTGTGAAAGACTGGGACAGGGTTGGCAACGTATCTTTCTCTTGAAACATTGGATGCAAGTACCTGGGAATGTGAGGGAAAAAAAACTGTAATTAAACCTTGCATGTTACATCATTAATGGCATATTGCATGATTAATGGTCAACAGAGGCAATTTTACCACTGCTGTGGCCTGCATGCATTAATGATTTTCCTTAAATCCTGGGAATATTTTCAACAGTATGCAGAGCTAGCTAAATCTCTTCCTCCTCCTCCTCTGACTTACTTTAGCAACACATCTGCGTGAAGCTTGAACATTTGGAGTCCAGAGGCCGACAAGAGCTAGCTTTTCATCGCACTGCACCAGCAAGCCCTTCAGGCTCTACAAAGTTTGTAGAGCCTGTGCATGTAGGCCAGGTGTCACATCTCTTCAAGGAAGCCTGATTTCTATAATGTTTCAGGTTTATTTAGGATCTTGACAAAGGGCTTGCTGGTGAGACAGGGAAATGTTTGTACAGCTGTCCTTATTGTTGCCAGGATTCCCACTGTCCCTCAGCAGAACCAAAGCACACATCTCAAGGGCTGAGATGTGTGCTGAGTTCAGTAATTCCCTGAACTGAAGTCCCCCACTTTGACTCAACAACCTAACATTACCAACATTTTGTTTTTAACACTGCAGGTCTTCCTGTATCCTTAAAGAGGACCTGTTGTCCATCTTCTTATGTCCTGTAGTAGTATGGAACATAAGTCTACATATACACATATTAAACATGGCTAAAGTTTTAAATAGTCAGTAATAGTCAGTTTTCTACCCATTTAATCTATGCCATGCTAAAACTTCCAGTTTCAGACAGTGGACAGACAGAAGTGCTGCATCACTGCACTGCCCAGCATAATATAAATAAGGATCATTTTCATGTGTGAATCACACAAACAATCTAAGGATAAAAATATTTAGAAATGATAACAAAGGATCTCAGTACTGTAGCTGTACTTTAACTTCAGTTTCTTTTTTTAAAACTTCCTTTGACCAGAAGGTGTCTCTGTTTCCACTCTTTGCTCCATCAAACAGCCACAGCTGCTACAAACAAATGTTTACAGTTTACATCCATCCATTCGCTTCCGCTTATCGTTTTTCAGGTCCGTGGGGGGCGCTGGAGCCTATGCCAGCTGTCTTAGTGCGAGAGGCAGGGTACACCGTGGACAGGTCGCCAGTCTGTCGCAGCAGGGCTAACACATATACACAGACAACCATATGTACTCACATTCACTCTCTTTGGGCAATTTAGAGTTTCCAATTCTTTGGACTGTGAGAGGAAGCTGGGGAGAGAACATGCAAACTCCACACAGAAAGACCCCGCTTGATGGTGGAATTGAGCTCAGGACCTTCTTACTGTGAGGCACCGTGCTGCCCTTACAGTTTACACTTACCCACAATTCCAAGCGCCGTGTGTGATATCCGAAAGCTTGTTTTACACACAGTCTGCACTAAATCTGATGTTTTAGAAGTATGCTGCCTTTGCACACTCTAATCCGCCCACGTAGTTGCTCATTTATTGCCTTTGACTTAAATGCTGAGCGCAAACCAGACGGGAGTGTTTCCAGTCATTTAATCGGCCCAGTGTAACTACCCTAATAATCTATTGTTTATTCATTGTCACAGAAACCAGGACTCGACTGCGTTCTCACATTATTTCATATTAATTTCATTTGTTTAGAGATTTGAAATTATACCCTCATTATTGTGGTAACGGATATCTACTGAATAACTACATGTGGATTTAAAAAACAAAACAAAACACAGTGTCCTGTTTACTAAAAATAATGAAATGCTACCGATTAACTAACCTGTTGGCAAGTCCTTGGGCAAGTGAAAGGGAAAAAAGGGGAATTTGCCCTGCAACCCATCAATGTAAACAGAGACTGTTTTTTCAACAAAGGAGAAATGAGGATGCGAAAGGCTGTAGTACCGCCGCAGTCCGCACTGATACGCTGCGGCACTGATATGACACACACACACAAACACACAAAAGTGAGAGGTAGTTTTGTGAGAAACTGCCCAGAGCAGACACGACGCTATTCACCCACGGCTGTCGACTGTCCCGAATTTAACTCGGAGCGATGTAATTGGCGATGGTGGATTTGTTTACCATATTTGGCGAGGTAGCGACACAGCGAGCCTGGGAATTGGACGAGAGCGGCCGTCATTCACAAAAAGCCTCGCCTTCTGGAACTTTACAAACAAAGCGCGTGCTCACGGGATTTGTAGTCCAAAACAAACCCTTTCTGAGATTCCTGCGGTGTGAGGTTAACCCCCGTTCGCGACGAATTTCGCACTGTGGGTGTGCCGTGTTTTCAAACCTTTTTACAAATGTGAACTGTTTTCGTTTAATGTGCGCGTAGGTGTCAAAATTAACCGGAAGCAGCCGGATAAACACACGCCGAAACGAGACCCTTCCCTTGCGGCATACAAGTCCCACCGGCGGTGCTCTCACGTGATTGGCTGCGTGCTTTTGTCAATCAAGTCTGGTTCCTTCCACTACCGCTCCTACAGTAAATATTTGTGTTTGCTCAACCGGCTGTAATGGTGGACGACTGAGGCAGAGGGAACGGAATACAACTCGAGTGAAGAAAGAGGAAAAAACGGTCGAAAGTCTGCTTCAGAGCCAGCCGCCGCGAGTAGGACACGGGCTTCGTCGAAAATGGATGAACTCAAACATCAAGTCATGATTAACCAGTTCGTCCTGACGGCGGGTTGTGCGGCAGACCAAGCGAAGCAGCTTTTGCAAGCGGCACATTGGCAGTTCGAGGTAAAGGAGTGTGGGGGGGAGCCAGAAAAGAAAATAAAGCTCGAGCGGCTTAACGTTAGCAGCCACACGGCTAATGTTTACGTCTCACCCACTGCTAGCTTTCATTTAAGCGTGTCTGCATACCCTTACCCATATTTATTTTTTAATTTTTTATGTCTTTTAAGCTTTTTAAAACTAAACAAAGCGCTAGTGTTACCCCCTCCCTCTTTTTTAATGTGGCTACTTTCATGCTATAACTTTGGCTGTATTTAAAGTAGAGCTATCTGTGCTTTAGCTGAAGTAAATCCGTTGAGAGTACACAGTAACGCAGTACAGCTATCCAATTAGACCTCACTCTAGATTAAATACTATAATCCGATACATGACAGCAGTGAACAGGCGAGGCTAGAGTACTATTACGCAATAAAGATGACCGCCGTGTTGTATCGACTAGCCTACAAAGGACTACTTTGGTACATTATAGTCTGCGCTCAGTCGGCCATAGATCAAGCTGTACTTTTCTTTTTTCTCTTCACAACACGCTCGTTGTATTGTGTCATAAAAACGCGCATTACAGCAGAAATTGCCCGGTAGCTGTGTTTCTTGCTTCTGGCTGCCAGTTAAAAAATGTCATTTGTTTTCTGTGTTTCGTTTTAGACTGCCCTCAGTGCCTTTTTTCAAGAAACAAATATTCCATATGGCCATCATCATCAAATGGTGAGTGTGAGGAGGATGAAGAGGAGGAGGGGGTTGATGACAATCTAGTTCTTCTAAATACATACCCTTCCTTCTTCTCTTTAGACACAGAATGTTGTTTAGGCTGGTGTCTCTTTAAGGCTACCTGCTCTGCTTGTTTTGGGTGGGATGGGGGCAGGGGAACAGCCCTTATAGGCCTAGAGATATGATGTTGTACTAACAATAACAAAGCACATGTCGGCCATGTTGTGAGCTTCCAGAAATAAACACACTAGCAGGCATGCAGCAGCTACACACACAAAGCAGAAGAGAGAGAGGAAGAGAGATTGTGTGTGTACACAAAGGAGGAAGAATGTTGAATGTTGGATTAAAAAAACACCTCATTTTTCATTGTATTAGCTGGACTGCATAACGGAAGGAAGGGCCTCTGTTTCTGAGTAAGCGAGAAGAGGAAAAAAAAAACCTCTTTCCAGGAAGACAGCTGCCTCTCTCAAATAGACCCTCGTGCTGCTGCTGCATTTGCCGTCAGTAATTCACCCGTTTTTGTCTCATTGCGTTGTAGCTGCTCCCCCCTCCAACACAGTGCACGTTACGGGGGAGACGAATCAGAGCACAGTTAACAGGAAGGCGTTTGTGCTGTAGGAGACTCTGTATACACACACACACACACACACACACACACACACACACACACACACACACACACACACACAGGGGTTGAATATTATGAAACATGAGCAGTATTTGGGCTCTTTGCAGCAGTGCACTTTGGCAGCACACATGCCTTTGTTTTCAGCTGCAATGCATGGCAGCTGGAAGAGCCTGACGTAAACGTGAGAGTATTGTTTTTATGTTATTTATTTTGGACAAAATTGTCCGCCATTATGTTTTCGCATTCTCTCAAAGTCATTAAACTGCTGATCGTTTTAGCCTCAAGTATATGGAGGAGGGATAAAAGAAAAAAAGAGGATTTGATATTTTTTTTATTGCATTGTGTTTTAGTGTGCGCTCGTGTGCATTTCTGTGCTTTTGGGTGGTACGTGTTCACATTGATCGCAGTCTTTTTTCTTCTTTTTGTTTTTAAGTAAATCAGCATTTTCGTAAGAGAGCACGACAGGCCTCCTTTATCATCTGATCACTCAATAAGAGCATCTCAGGCTTCCATTTAGCTCATGAAATGTCTCACTTTAATTTGCGAGTAAACACTTTGCCAAGAGCTGCCCTGTGCTGTGTGCCAAACGGGAGCTGAGCATGCTGCAGAGACCGGATGAGGAAAGTCAGAATGCGGCTCACCTGTGTGTCTATTGTGTTGTTGTTATGGATGTGATCTTGCATAATCACAGGTTCACGTTCCTCTTTTTTTCCTTTTGCATATCTATTTGCGCTCGCACACTTTTTTCATACACAGATTTGTATTTTGTGCATGCACAAGTGTGGGTGTTTTTGTGTGAGTCACAACAGTACTACAGCAGGGCAGCGTGTCCAACCTTGCTGCAGCTTATCGTGCCACAGCGTTCGTTGGTATACACACCTAATCCACTTTGCTCTCACTCCTAACTCCAGCACACACTCTCTCTGCCATGCTGTCTCTCTTCAGCCAGATTTGTGTTTTAAATACGGTCATTTTTTTTGTGTCGCAATACAAACTGAAGCCTTTAACCCACGCACAGGCATGGGTTTGTTGGCAGCGGAGCAACACTAGGACGCCACATAGATCAGTTGGTTTACAGATGCCATTCGGTGAACTGATTTGTGCCTTTGTGGGTTTTTGTTTGGGGGTTGTTTGTTTGTTTTTTGAGGGGGGTTAAAGTCCCAAAGACAATGTGTGAGCCAGAGTAAGGTTTGGCGAATCATGTTCCTATCTAAATTTGGCGTCCTGAAATTGAAATCACCTCAAGTTCAAAAGTGCTGTTGTTTAAGAACATGTGTATTATCTCTAAACAAAGTGCTGGCCGATAAGGATTTATAAGCTAGCTTGAGCCTGATTTTTGTTTATCTGCGCTTTGGTAATGAAGCATTTGTGCCTTCTGTCAGAGGGTTATAGCCCATATCAAATAGTGGGGTTACTGGGTCCACTCACCAGTACAATCTTATGTAATGCTGTGAATGCTGGAGGAGTTGGCTAAAGCTCTTGTCATTATAATTTTCTTTTACTGACTCACAGGAGGGCCTGGGTGTTGGTGTATCATGTTAAAGAGCTGCAATTTCTGCACAGACATGCATTTACCTCCTGTTTGTTTCTACATACGTTGCTGCATGACTCACAGAGTACACAACCACATGTGGATGCTATCTGCACCAGATTGTCCATTCATTTTTGTGTTTTTGAATGAAGTCATCAAAGCTTGCACCTACTTCACATGGCCTAATCACAGCCTAATCTGCTCTGTTTTGTGTAACCTCCTCCCAGTCTACTCCCAGATTTCTCCTCCAAGCGCACACACACTGTACATACAAACACTGCAACCACATTACATTCCTGCAGGATGCAATGCTTGCACTAACCCAAAATGGACCCTTTCACATTGACCGTAGCAACTGCTCCTGGTGCTCAGTGTGCACGGCTCACTATGTTGGCTTTTTTACAGATCCAACACACAACAGTTCTAGAAATGATTCTGTATTTCCTGTTTTATAACCATCCTCTTTTCAGCAGCCCTACAACAACATATCGTTTCGTTTCATTCACACTTGGAACGTGTGTTTTCTGGGTTGTACGTCTGTTGCTGCGGGCTGTTTTGATGCTAATTCCTCATATCAAATATTATGCAAATTCTGTAGCACCTCTGCCCGTTTTATATGTATTTAAGAGCCGTTCTGAGCTTATTTTTCCAGGGATTTTATAAAAATTAATTGAAGGTTTAAAATTTTGAGCTATTTCTCATTTACTGTATCGTTTGTCCTGTTAAAAATCTGCCACATCAGCGGTCAGTAAATCCTCACCCTTTTCATTGTCTTGTCTCATGACTGTAATTAACAGAAAATGATTAGTCATTTGTTTGAAAAAAACAAAACAAATGATTTCATGGGAAAAATGTACACGAGCAAGTCTGCGAAAACCTCATCATCAATTCAGTCATCATGTTTTCTGATTAATGTTGTCTACACGGTGTAACTCCCCGTCTCCATGTGGTTCTTTGTGTGTCTTTGTAGGGCAAACACTGATGCTGTGTGTTCACACTAGTATCACTGTTTTCCATGATTAATATTTCTCAATGTAGGGCATGCATAAACACACATACAGCCACAATAAAGTGAATGAATACTCATGTGACCACAGATGAGGAAGTAGCCCAACAGGATGACTTCCACATGTGACCCCCATCATGTGACTAAGCCCAGCGCAAACTAACTAAGCCACAGAGCCTGGTTTATATGAGTATGTTTTTTGTCACTCACTGCTGTTAAAGGAAGTCTACTGAGGTCCTATTGAATGAAGTCAGGGCTGTGGTGTTAAAAACCATGTTGGCTTAGTAGGTCAGGATTAAAAAAAAAAAAAAAAAAGGTCCTCAGGAAATATTTCACCCTCCCTTTTCCCCTTTGAACACATCTAAAGTCACGTCCTTTGTGACTGTCCCCTGTTCATGTCCTGTGGATCGGGCCTTGTCTCTTTCCGATTGTTTCTGAGTGTAATGGTTAAATACAAACAAAGTAACCTTCAAAACATGATTTTAAAGGCCTTTGAATAATTCTGCTCCTAAGACCAACTCATCCTGGCTTACATACTGGCAACACGATGCAGTCCAAAACAATGTGCTATATAGTTTGAATGATCACATTTTTATTGTTGCCTTTCGTTGCAAGCATCACGCGTGAGGTGGATGGAACCGATTTTATGAAGGGCAACGTTCAGCGCAGACTGGCTGCGTGCAGTGATGTAGAAAAACAGTCTAGAGCACTGCTGGGCAGTGATAAAAGTAGGTGTGAGGTTGTTTAAAGGCTGTTTCCCAGCAATATGAACACTCAGCAGGAGAAAAGAGGAAGGTTCTGTGTGTGATTGTGTGTTTGAGGTGGGTTTTTTTTTTTTGTAACTACAAACAGTGGGTTTTCGGTGTCTGGGTGTGGCTTTAAAAACAAGATTTTTTTCGAAATCCCAACTTTTCCTCATCCATGTAAGATCTAATTCCTGAGAAGTGTGCGGTGTGCTCATGCAGAAGAGCAGAGGTATAATTACCTCCATAAATCACTGTGTGACAACATGGACGACTGTCTGCTCCCATTTCTCTCCCTCTCAGTATCTCAACCTGTATCCGCTCATCAGGAAAGGCTAACCAAAGTTAATCAAGGATGCTTGGACTGTCTCTTTAATGCCAGTGAGGAATGAATGAAAACGAGCAACGCTGGGTGTTTAGCTTTGGGCTGAAATGAGGAAATGTCATGGCAATGCCAGGTATTTGGGTGGAAGATACAATAACAGAGTTAACACAAAGCTGCTTTGTGTCTCCGTCATAATCAAAACAGAGTGTCCTCTGTCCTGTTACAGACATTACTTACAGAAGTGCATTAATTTTAAATCCAGTTTGTTTTCTCACAGCGTTTTGTGATGTCATGTGTTCATGCTATGTAATCCCATGGGTGTGCATGCATCAGTGTCTCAGATTGCAGAGTTAATCGTGTCTAGATCTGCTAATGTTGTTAACGTGTGTGTGTGTGTGTGTGTGTGTGTGTGTGTGTGTGTGTGTGTGTGTGTGTCTCACATAGCCATGCCAAGCACCTAACCACATCAGAAGAGGCTTGGCCTGTGCTCTGCATGCTCCAGCATGTTGCCCTGCATGTTTCCAGGAGAACAACTTCCCAGAACCCTTACCACACACACAGACCCACAAACACACAGAAAGACATGCATGCAGCTACACACACCCAAAGACACAGGAACTTTGGCTCAAGGGACTCAGGGAATGGGAATCCATGTGGGATGGTTGTGAGGACCAGATGTGTTTATGAGCGGTCGAGTTAGATTGGGTTTCACTGTTTCTAAGAGTCACAGGGTACACACACACACACACAAGTTAGGCATATGGCTCAGAAAACACAAGCAGCACATAGCACCCTTGTGTGTTGAATGAAGGCAGTGTTGCCACATTGTGTCTGCCCTGTTTTGCTCAGGTGGCTGCAGCACTGCAATCAGGCTGCGGTCAGCTGATTCTCAGCCATGTATCGCTGGTACTTAGTCCTGCTATTCCAGCGGGGTTCTTTCCGGGCCATATCCATCCCTTTCCTGCTTTCCCGACTCGCATTCCTGACCTTGAACTCATCACCAGTCTCTGATCTCTTTTGCTAGCTAGCAGTCTTGGATTTAATTGAAAAGTTAACAAATTTTGATGATACTTGATTTGCAATAATTTAATGCATTATTTTTTTTGGTAGTATTGTGAACAGGAATTTTGGATGGAAGATACACTTTGTGTTTTGTATGGAGCCAACACTTTGAACATTTGAACATTGAGCATTTTTTTTGTGTCTTAATATGTACAAAGGCTTTTAACTTCAGCATACTGATAATGTCTTTTTTACACTTGTAGTTGGCGTTATTGGTTTGCATCAATACTGATAACAAAGATCTGACATGTGTGTTTTTGAGGTAAAACAAAAGCTAATTGTCATGTATCTGAGTATGCACAGCTTTAAGAAGGGTGTCTTTTAGGCAGGCTGAATCCGAGTGCACCTGTGATTGGTTCTCTGTCACGATGACCTTTGGCCTAATTGTTTCCTTGCCAAACTCCTTTTTCTAGATATGAGTTCCACTGAACACCTATTGTTAGCCTGTTGTAAGGGGCACAGTGTGTGCAGCTGGTCACACTCCCAGTTCTCCCGTATTTGTATTTCTGTTGCTGTTATCTGACTTTCATTGCTTCTCACTTCTTTGTTTCTCTTTCTCATTCTCCTTCCTTATTTAACAGCGTCATAACACATGCACACCAAAACAGAACATCCGAGCTAATGATCAACGGAATTTCTCTGGAGCACATTCCAGACAGAGCTCTGTGCGAGTGTGTGTACAGTATTAGCTCACATGCATATGTTCAAAGAGTCAGCGGGACTCAGCTGCTAGAAACTGAGGGGAGGCGATGGTCACTTGAAACGTTCAGCGGCACCTGTTTTGCTTCCTTTATTTAGTTCAGCAAAAAAAACGGCCAGATCTGACGTCCAGCCACTCCCAGAAACCCCAACTGTCACCTCATTGTTGGTAAGCTGTGCGCTGGGATGATAAAAACAGAGAGAAGCTGCCTCGCCTGGTTTAGTTTACTGCGATAGTGTCGATAGGATGTCAGACCTCGAATACTAAAAGAATCTACAGTTTCTTTGAGTTAGCAAATGGATGAATGGAAATCCAGTTGTTTGGAGTTTCTCCACTAGGTGCAAGCGATACCTGAACTTTGAGAAGCATTTGTAGGAGTATTATAAATGTGTCAGGTGTGACAAGCAAACAGTTTTTGTGCTATCCTTGGTTTCATAAAGACTATTGTGTCTAAATGGTCACATCCTCTGTTTAAACAGGCAGCCTGCATGTTTGTTAAATAGCAGTTTTAATCACACGGCTTTTCAATTAACATAAAATCCTCATTAGCATTTCTACAAACATGAACAAAGCAGCTATTTTATATTTACTGATTTAGCATCAGAACCAGAAGAAGCTGATTTTAAAATGAAATGCCCGTTTATTCATTTTTCTTCTTCATAATAACGGCACTGGGACCTAACTACTGAGCTGCAGCTTCAAAACAAAAAACAGTAATGGCTCACACATAAGAACACTCCCTATTTAAACATTTAAAAGGCAGGCAGGCAGAATCATGTACTCTTAATGCAGCAATGGGCTATTCAGCGTTTTCTGCTTTTTTCTGTCTGCCCTCCTTTCCATTTTGTTTCAGCTTTGTCTTGCCAGAGCTCCTCCTGCTGCCATTAGCCTTTTAGCCATTTCTTCCTCTCTATAATTTCTCTTCAAGATTTATGTTGATCCATCTGTTTGTGTTTATGGTTTGCAATGTCAAATTACAAGTAAATCTGGTGTCGAACATCAGTAATTAAATGAACTTAAAAACAGTGATTTTATTTTTTTTTAAATTTTTGCTGTTGTTGTTTTTTGTTTTAAATTGGGCATACTTTTGTTAAACTGTCGTCATGTTGAGGTTACCCCGTGTTTTAAAAGCATGCTATAGTCAACACTAATTCCAGCTCCCAGTCTCCACACTCTGCCAGCAGTTTAATAAATTAAGGAGGCATTTCATGTCATGTTGTTGTTCTTGGCTTTCAAGTTATAAATACTTCATGTCAGAGATTAATATCCATCCTCTTTTGCAGTAGTGTGCGCGGTCTCTCACAGTGCTGCAGTGTTCCTCACGAACGGACACAGATCTGTGTAGTTTAAAGCGGCATTTTTTCCCTTACAAGTCCAAACAAACACAATACAATTAAAGCGAATGTTTCACAAAGCATACACACTTCTCCAAACTTGTGTAATGTAAATAAACCTAAGACTAGTCCTGACCTGGTGTTGCTGGGAATCGCACATCTTCCCACACATCCAGCGCCTTAGAGCACTCATGCACATCCTGCTGTTTTCTTTTCTGCAGATCCAGAAGAGCACATTTAAGATCTGTAACTGGAAGCTGTGAAACAGTTGAATTAAGGCTAAGCACCTTTTTTATAATGGCATTGTTTGAAGACAAACAGCCAAACCCATGGACCCTGAATAAGATGCTCCTAAACATGAGTCTGATAGGAGCATGCAGGAATAGCCTGTCGTAAGGAAAGGAATGCCAAAATGATCCAAGGAATCCTACACAAGTGTTTGGGATCATTTGTAAAGGAAGTTAAATTTAGCGTACCTTTGTCTCAATGTTTGTAGATATATTTTGACTCGGTGTTTCCTAAGGATTAGCTGCTATTACAGTACAGTATGCAGACATGCATGTGTGCATTATTAAATGAATTGACAAGCAATACAGTTTAAGGTGCTCCTCTGCAAGTTTAAGCCAAAAAACTTGGTGACAGCTAAATTACACTTTAGTGGAGTCAGCTGTCTCTCCATTGAGTTTCTCAGCATGCAGATGAACTCCACCATCTTAGACTGTAGCTGGAGATGGAAGTCCTTGTGCTGTTTTCCTTGGTGCAGCCACACGTGAACCAGCGCTACACCGCCTTTCAGCTCAGTGTGGCTTGCAAAAAGAGACTCGCTGGAGATCGAGTCTCCAGTCTACCCTAGTGCCCCCTCCCACTCCCAGGAGCCATTACAAGTAGATGTCTGAATCACTTAATTTGACTTCTTTTCATGCTACAAAGGAGCAGTGACTCCACTTCAAGCTAACTCCAACTGTCTGATCTTCTCACCCTTTCAGAGGGTACAGTTTAGGCTGTGCCATAGGAATCAATCCACTTCACTGCCCTCATTAAGATACTGTTGTCAGCTTTCAAAATAGCCCTCAGACTTGACGTGATATAACATTTTTTGACTATGAAACTGAACACTTGCTGTAAATATTAATGTGCAACAGATACATTCATAAATCCTAATTATCTAAAAATGTAAGAAGTTATCTGAAACAAAAAGCTGATTTTAAAAATTCATTTTTGGACGTGATGCACTCAGAAGTAATTTGTTTTTAGGTTAGAACTGTGCGTTCACATATATATGGCAAAGAGGATTTGAGCAGAGAGGATTTGCACGTCAGCTCTCACTATTCGTGTGTCTCTCAGATCTCACAGCTGAGTTTGCTGCGAGGGCTGACATAGAATGCGTGAAGTGTATCCAACAGGTCGTAGACAGAAGGGAGACGGGAAGAAGGAAGTGAGAGAAAAAGAGGTGAGAGAAAACGGATATGTCATAGACTTGCACTAATATTCACTTCAGTGGAAAACCATGGAGAAAAAGAAACTAGGATTACATGTCATGTGTTGCTGTCGGGCGGTGTGTTTGCGCAGGCTTTAATTTGGTTTCTTCCATGTTTAGATGTCTCTGTACGTGTATGTTCATGTTTGAAGGAAATAGACGAGTATTATTTGCTGTACATGAATATGAGACATTGTCTCATCAAAGGAGTGTTTGTTTGCCTCGGTTAGATTAATGGAAACAAACGGATGACGTTTCATCCGTTGCAGAATTTGGCTTAAAATCAGTCGGCTGGGCGGAAAAATCCAGAGAGGCTGAAAAGGGGCTGTGCGTGTGTGTATGTGTGTAAGTGTAAAAGGTTAATGTTACATGGAGGTGGTCGGTTAGGGTCGCCACTTGCAAAATGTAACCAGACCTTGAGCACAGCTTTGAAAGAGGATAAGCATGTCCTAGCTTTCAGCCTGCCTGCATGGCACTCAGACACACGCACACACTTGATATTTCTGAGGAATGTCTTTGGTTAGACTGGAAATAACTTCAGCTCATCTGTGTTTGTGGACACACACATGCACAAAATGAGGAGGTTTACGTAGCTCCAGCGCAGGCTCAGCCCAGGCGTCTTTCGAGCGGTCGCTGCCAGTAAGCCATACGTTTCTCCTCAAACGGTCTTGAAGAGAGCGAGAGTGGACGAGGCCGGGCTGCTGTGACCACAGAGTCTGCCTCAGTCCCGTCCCATCAACGGGAGATCTGTACTGCTTCCTCATAACAACCGTCCCCATGGCAACCTCTTTCTGTTGGCTCTGTTTTGAACACAAACTGCTTCTCGCTGTCTGTTATTCCTCCCCGTCTCTCCATCTGTATATCTGCTACCAATAGCCAGACCTCTGTGCTGTAGCACTTCTTATGCTTCTACTTTCACTTAAACACACAGTCTGCTGTCTTGAAGGTTGTCGCTTTAATGCAGCAGTAACATGTGCTTCTGTTTCGAAACATTGGCTGTCTGAACAGATTCGACTTGCAGGAATATAAGCTAGTATTTTACTCTTTTTATTTTGGGTTACTGATTTTTTTCCCCCCTAGCTTCTTAACCCATTCAAGTAGTTTCACTTATCTTAGCAAGTTTACCTCATAGAACTAAGTTAAGTATCTCATATTCTTAGATATCTAACAAGTATTACTATCCCTAACTGAGCCATTCGAATACTCGAATGATTCCCATCCTACTTTACTTAAATGCGCATGACACAACTGCAAACCTCCCATGCAGACACATTTTATGTCAACATGTGTGTGACAACACGCACCCCCTGTGCGGTCTCACTTAAATGTTAAATTGTTGTACAATGACTGTTGCCTGAAAAGCACAAGAGCAACTGTGCAAGCTGTTTGCACATGTGCAAGCAGCTCCTTCACAAAGAAAAGACACTTTCGGCCGCTCCCTTATTTTCCAAGGGGTTAGCGCAAGAAATGATCCACACATTTGATTTGGCACTGGATGCCCTTTATGATGGAACGCTCCTGTTTATCCGGGCTTGGAACCAGCATTGGGATTACGCTGGGTTGTTTCGTCACAGTTTCAAACCAGGGATTTTTTTTTTCCTTTTTAATATCAGGTGACTGTGTTAACCTGTGCAGTTATACTTGCATCTCATCTTAATTAATTTTCATTTTAATAATCACCAAGAAATGCAAAGAAATGCATAAAATTATAATTATAAAATTATAATATTTTATTTACCATTACCTTATTATCTGCCACCTTTGCTGTTGTGGAACTTACCAAGAGATTTCATTCATCCATAGATAGGGGTTGTTTTTTAGTTTAGTTTTTTTGTCTCTCTAACAAGAGAAAAACAGTTATTTGATTCAGTTTAGTTTTGTTTATATACTGCCAAACCGCAACAACAATCACCTATCACAAGGTATTTAAGTTTGTAAGTTAAGACACTACAATAACACAGAGAAAATCCAACAATCAGATGACTCCATTGCATTTGGCAACAGTGAGAAGGAAAAAATTGCATTTAATGGGATCTCTGCAGATGTATGTCATATGAGCCACAGGTCAAAAGGCCTAAAAGGTTGTATAGATTAGTTTATAACCATATTCATGGAAATCAGAGGTGTATGGATTTTTTTAGTTACATTTATTCACCTTTTGTTGCATTTTTAACTTAGCATATGCTTACTGTGTGCGCCCGTTGCTTGTTCAAGGACCAGCTGGATTTGAACCCTGGCCTAAAGACTCCGGTCTCAGCAGGTCTTGCAGTGTTAGTCTGTCCTTGAGTTAATCTGCTACTTAATACACATGAAGAGAAAACACACATTAATCTGTTGCCTCAGTACGCTTCACCCGAGCCATGCCTTTAATCTCTGTAGGATGTGTGAGAGTTTACCTCTGCAGGTGGCAGGTCTGATGTTTTCTTTTTTCTCCCCACTCTAATGCTCTACACATAAAGCATACCACTTGTTGTCTGGAGACAAAACAAAGCCTAGCTGTGCTAATATCATATGGTATATCCCAAATTTGGTATGGAAGACTTCTGTGTGTGTATATAGATGGGTGATTGTGTGTTCCACTGTAGCAGTAGTGACACTGACAGCTTTTGTAAGTGTGAAGGTGTTTAATAATCCATCAGATCCAAACTGAGACATCCTGGCAGAGAAGACAGCTGCTGTGATTTTGAAGCAGATCCCCATGCCTGTGGGTCGATATCGTCTATGTCCAAGGTCTCCTGCAAGGACGACGCGCGATGTTTGAGGCTTTCTGTTTATAGCTGGTGAAATGTATTGTCGCATTGCTAACTGCAGGTGTATATTTGTACCTGCTTATGTGTGTGTTTATGGATGAGTGAGTCAGTTGCAATGGTCTCAGCAGACAAGCGCAAAGGTCACGTGTCAGCATTTTAATCCTCATTTTTCATTCCTGAGAAGAAGGAAAAGGAGGCATTGTTTTTTACCTGAGTTCACACGCTCACCGTGAGGCTTAAGAAATCCCGGTAGCACAGGAAGGATCACAGAGGTCACTTCAGCATTCCAGGGTGTCTTTTTACTGCAGGAAGCGGCCTCGGAGACATGAGCCAGCGTTTCCTGTCGGCACAGTGGACGCACTCACCTTTCATAGCGGTTTGCCTCTCAGAGAACCTCATGCTCAGGTTGGCCCGTCCCGGCCTGGAACCTGCACATTCACAGGACTAACCTGCAAGCTACAGCACTTTTAGGGGGCAAGGTGGTTTGATTACAGTCCCAAGGGGAATAATGGTGTTCCTGTCACTGTTTTCTTTTACTTTTCCCTATGATGGCTGTTTGTGTGCCAAGATTATGTGTCACAGTCTGCACATCCTGGGTGGTGGAGCTCAGGGCTGATTAGATACCACAAGCTGCCCTGAGTTCTGGTCATCAGCAAGGAAAACATTTTTTTCCCACCTTTGTCTTGTTAGCATTTTTGTTTTGTCTGATATCCATGTGTCACTGCAGCTGTTATTCCTCATAGCTGATTCATGGAGCCTGTGACTCTACATTCTGGGAAACTTCTAAAACAACTTCCAGTTAAATATGAAAGAGCCAAAAATGTTGGATATTTTGTTTGTAAGTGTTAAGGGGGGAAAAAGGCTTGGAGGATGATTATGGGAAAACTGGAAGTTTGTATTCAAAGTTCCAGTAACACCATGAAGAATGAAAAAGGGAACGAAAGATGTTTTTATAAAGCTGGTTAATTTGAAGAGTGGTCAGTTCCTAGCATATATCAAACAGTAATTTTCCTCGAGATGCCCATCCCAGCTCAGTCATACTTAAATAAATCCGGTGTTATATAACGCCGCTCCTCTGTGTTGCCAAGCTGTTTTCTTCCATTGTTCAGGCACGATGATTTAGGGTTATTTAGTCAAGCAGATGCTCGCCCTGCCCTCCCAGCCCTGGCTCTTATTTTTAGGTGGCGACGCTCCTGCCTAAACAGGGCTCCACCTCTGCTTCTCCCGAGGAACAGTAGGTTGTTGTTTTTCCGGTCATAAACTGAGGCTGGGACAGTGAGTAGGAAGCAGGTCATGAAGCAGTACGCGAGAAGCTGCGTTAGCGAGGATGATAAAGGCTTTCTATTTTTGATCTGCCAAACATGTTGTTTACATGGCCTGGTAACTGCAAGCTGGTTGGCACATGGGTGTAGTGTGTGTGAGTGTGCGCACACTCTGGGTGGCCACTGAAACAGCTCTTGTGTCACTAAAACAATAACAGTGCTGACACAGAGGAGGGTCAGAGCTCAGGAGTATAATAAAGTCAGGTAGACTGTGTGTGTCTTTTATATAAAGGTTTATATAAAGGTATATTGTAGTTTTTATTAGCACCTGTAAATGCTTTTACAGGTTCAAGTGGGGTATTTAAGTAAAGCTTTTAAGACATTAACAATAACTAAAAAAAGACCCCATCTCCTAGTTATATGCATGCTGATTACTGTGAGCCAAAAGCTCAGGTCTGCTCTAAGCTCTGACTTTTTTCCCACCTGTTGAGTCTGTGTGACATCAGATAGAGAAGATATTCTTAAAATGGTCTTCTCAGGCACACAGTCTGATCACAGTAACCCCTCTAATCTACTGTTTAAACCAGGGGTCCCCAATCCCAGTCCACAAGGGCCGGTGTCCCTGCTGGTTTTAGATCTCACCTGGGTCAACACACCTGAATCATATGAGTAGTTCATTACCAGGCCTCTGGAGAACTTCAAGACATGTTGAGAAGGTAATTTATCCATTCAAGGACACATCTAAAACCTGCAGGGACACCGGCCCTCGTGGACTGGGATCGGGGACCCCTGGTTTAATCCTGTAGTTTGTGAGGGGCAACCTATCAGAAGCAAGTTGCCATAAAGGGAAATGGAGATTGTTCTTTTCAGACAGCGGAAGAACTGAAAGGCCTGCACTGGGGCCTGGTATAAGATGAATAACGATAATTTTGAACTGTGAATCATGAAGTAATAAACACACAGAGTTCAAAATGAGAACATCATGTGCACTTGTATGCTTTTTTTGTATGCGTCCACAAAGCAAGATCAGCAACCTAACCAAGTTTATTTGGTCTGCTAAATCAAATTGGAGGCCCTTCTAGAGATGAAACAGGAAGTGGACCTAAACAGCAGGCCGTTATGTTATCATTAGGACCCTCGGCAGGAAGCAGCGAGTGGCTGGGATTCCCCCTAAATTCCCTTTCAGTTATGTAAAACAGTCTGCCTCTCTTGGAGGAATAACTGCCTTTAAGTGCTGTTAAAGGCCACTTCTTATGTACATTTATGGAATAGGGCTTATTTTTATTATTTTTTTAAACTATAACTGGCATGTGCAGCTACATTTTTCTGCACCACAGCTGCACTGGTGTACAGCGAACTGGGTACACGAGTTCAGTTATAATATGAAAGGGAAAGCCTCTCTCTGGTCCTCCTTTGGCAGAGTTTTGTAGAAGAAATCATTAGACACTTGTGGAAACACTGGAAGTAGTGTTAATACTAAAGCACAAGTTATAGTGTCACAACTCAAATTGTGTCACTCTCTCAGCAGACTAAACTGCAGTTTGTTTGTTGTTTTTGTTCTTTACTATATTCAGTCATTAAGTGTAGAACATTAGAAAGTAGTGATGTTGTGTTTCAAAGAAGAGAAGCACAGATTTACACGTGAGAGGTTGGAGTGGTGCTTTCTCTGGCTGTTGCCTTGAAATAATCAAAACTGTTAACTAACAGTATTACAATAATATATTATCTGCTGTTTAACTGAGTGATTTATTAACTTTTGAGGTCTGCTACTAATGCCAGGACAGTTTGTCCTTGCTTGCAGTTGGTTATACGTTATACAGTTATTATACAGTTTTGCAGTGTGACAGGGTGATAAAGCAATGTTGAAATTCTCCTGCAATTCAGTTACTGATGCACTTGAACCCAATTTGAAAAATCATAAAACCTGAAGGCACAATGTGACTTTACTGATGACTTCTGTTTTTTGTTTTTTTGTGTGTGTGACACCTATCAAATGAATGCCACGTTTACTGATTTGCAGTAAATACAGAGGAACTGAGAGCTGGGAAATAAGTGACTGCACAAGAAATAAATGGAGATATTAAAGTTCAGTAACAGTGAAAATTCACATATAAACTGACACCACAGTGCAGAGACTACATATATCATTCCTGCTTTAGCCTTTTAGTGATAATGTCAGTTCCACAAATAACATGATGTCTCACAGGTTATTGTATTGCAGTGCAGTGTGATTGTTATTTTATTTTTTTTTCTGACGTGTTACCCCTTATAAATAAAATTTGTTTGCTGCCCCACCCCCCATCCAGTTGGTTTCTGCCTGAAATGTCATTTATTAATAAACCACAACAGCTCTGTGAGGATGTGTGTACTCCTGTTTTGGACTCCTGCATTGATTGTTGTTGTGTTTTTTCCCTCTTCATCCTCAGATGTGCACCCCAGCCAACACACCAGCGACGCCCCCCAACTTCCCTGACGCGTTGACTATGTTCTCCCGGCTGAAGGCCTCCGAGAGCTTCAACAGCGGCAGTGGCGGAAGCCCCATGGCCGCCGCCATGGCCACCTCACCTCCACCCCACCAGGTTGGCGGCTGGGGGGTCTCATCAAATGTACCTAATGTGCCGCAGCCTCCACAGGGACTCTGGACTCAGGGGCAGCCCCCCACACAGCCCTGCCCAGCCTGGCCGACGGGAGTGAACCCGCATACGGGCGCAGAGCAGAAGGCTAGTGTAGCAATGGAGGCAGAGAGATGAAGGCCGCATGGGACTGAAGAGCCCGCCCCCCCCCCCACACTCCCATGTTGGAGAGGGGAGGGAAACGGGAAATGAATGTGGGAAGGGGGGGAGGGGGGTAAATGGCTAGAAGTGGGTTTGGGATTTCCCCCCACCTCCCAAAAAACAAAACAAAACAAAAAAAACTGATGATATTGAAAGAGACAGATTCTACGCAAACCAAGAAAAACTCAACGTGGACAATTTGAAGAGGAGAAAACCAATGCAAACGTCAATACAGAAAAAAAAGAATAAAAAAAAGATACGCACACATAGTAATAAGAGAGCAACTGAGATCTTTGTTAGTTTTTCCTAAGTAAATGCATAGATAAAAGAAATATTATTGAACTAAAAAATGAGAAATGGAAAAAAAAAAAATCGTCACGCCCAAGGAATCTATGTGCAGTTCAAGGACATTCGAGGCAGCAAACATCAGTTTTTCATTTAGTTTCTTCTTCTTTTTTTTTATCTTTTCTGCCGGTGTTTTTCAGCCACTGGTGTTTGTGTTTCTGCAACAGTCTTTGCTGCATGAGGAGACGGGACGTGCGATGCAGTTGTTTTTTTTTAGATTGACTCAGAAACCATCACGCACTTGAGTGTGAGCGTGGACGCATGTGAGCAGATGTTCAGTTTGTAATCAGAAATGTACACACACACACACTTTAGGCTTTTAGAGGAAACACCTCCATACTATCATCCCCATCGTGAAGGTGGGACTTCTCTTACCTCACCTGGTGGTCACCTGACTTCTTTCAGCCAATCAGGGATTCTTCTTAAACCAACTGTTGCCACCGCTGCCGCAGGACATGTTTTTAAAAGGTTTTCTTCTTAAAGGCAGCAGCCGCTCTGGTTTATGCTCACTGATCCTCGCTACAATGGCTTTTCCAGACACAGATTTAAGACCTGGACTCAGACGCCCAACTGTCCACTGTATACATTTGTTTTGTTTTGGGGTTTTTCCCTTTTATTCCTGGAGATTCTGGTTAGTACAAAAGGAAAAAAAAAATCATGGTTTAATATCGTTTCTAATGCTGATTGTTATGTTTTGTTAATGGGTAAAGGGAGAGGTGGCTTCAGAAATGGGTGGGATTTCAGGTAGATTTTTCTTTTTTGGGGGAGGGTGGTTGAATCAAATGCAGCTAAAATGGCTACAGATTTAAAACAAACACACACACATGACTACTCCATCTTTGCAAACCGAATTGCCACTTTGCATGATGTGTTCATAATGTGTAACATCTTTTGTAGCAAACATACATGAGGTCGAGACATGTTTCGGGGAGAGGGGTGGACGGAAAGGTGACGGTGGGATTCCCAAAGGTAACTGAAATGCAATAGATGTCTTGCTGTAAAGGCAGAATTGGACAAAGGTCTTAGATGCGAGGAGGAAAACGAAATGGGTGTGAGACAGCGTCAGGAAGCCCACCACGGGCAATATGGGGACACTACAGACTACTTTGAGATATACAGTATATATAAATATATATACATACCCTCAGATACTGTACTGTGGAGGGGTTTTTACAATATTTAGGTTTCTAGTTTTGACCAGTTTCGGTCCATTGATACTGCTGAGGGGGACACTTCAGGGATGACCCTGATATACGGCAATATTTTAAATGCAGGGTCTGCCCCTTTTTCTTTTTTTTTCGGATTATTTTTTACATTCATTAAAGATAAGTAAGAAGAAATATTTTGAATAGCTGAGGGACTTGTGTTTTTAAAGGCTTAAAAAAACTCATTTGGAAAATAATGGCTATAATAATGAAAAAAAGTAACCAACTTCCATTTTTTTTTCGTAGACTAAACCAATTTTTAAGTTCATCCTTTCTCCATGCTTCATACTTTATTTGGTAATATCAGAGCGTTTCTGGGTGGGCCTGTTCCTAAATGGTTTCTCATGTATGTTCCCCCCTGCCCCTTGTATGACTGTATGAGACCATTCCCACAATATTTGTGGACTACCTGATAATTAACTTATCATTTTTGTGAACCTAAATAAATATTGTATGTCAACCTATTTGGGATGGTTTACTTTTGTGTGCATGAAAGCTGAGAGAAATGGACCTGAGGCCTGTTAAGTATTCAGCATAACCAGGATATCTGGATTTACTTAGCCTAACATCAGTGATCAGGATAAGCGGTCGGAGGAAGCTGGACGTCAACTCAGTAAGTTAACCCAGGGTTTCCAGTGTGTGTTGCTATGCACTAGAAGGCACTAGAAGCATTTGACCAATCACAACCACAGATAAATCTACTGTCATGAAAGATGGCCGCGCCTCCTCAGGCCTGTTTCTGCTGGTGCTTTCCTGTTAAAAGGGAGTTTTTCCTTCCCACTCGCCTAGTGCTTGCTCATGGGGGATGGTCCTCTGATTGCTGGTGTTTTCTCTGTATTATTGTAGGGTCTGTACCTTAAAATACAAAGCGCCTTTAAGCTACTGATATTGTAATTTGGTGCTATACAAATAAAATTGTCAGCAGAGCAGCTCGTCTTCCATTAGGGGGTAAAACTATGAGAATCATTTAAAATATGACAAGGGTTACGTGCATAATACAGACTTGTAGTAACAGACAAAGCAGCAGCAGGAGTGTGTGTGAGAGAGGAAAAGCTCTCTGTGTTATAAGTGTGCAATTTAAGCACTCTGGATTTTCTATCCTTGTTTGTAGAGCACTGACCATTTGTAGCCCATCATGGGAAAAACAAGTTGTCTAAGACTCCATCGCTGACATTATAAATGCTACTTAAACATTTTAGATCAGAGATGAGTCATTTTACATCATGGGCCGCATATCTTAAGTGACCAGTGAAACCAGGAAGAATATAAACAGAAAACTTTCTTTCATTTAAGTGTTAATCTGTTAGTTAATTACTTAGTAATTAGTAATGACGTGGTATGAATGGCTGTGGGGGGGGGGTTAGGAAAGATTTAGGAAAATACACTAACAAACTGCACTCCTTAACATTTTCAAAGCTGTCCAGTCTTCACTGGGCCGATTCAGGACCCCAAGGCTTCATGTTTGACACTCCTGCTTTAGACCCTCCTGCTATTCTCAAACATAGGTCAGAGGAACCCTCGGCAATACTGACGTTACTTTCTAAAGAACTGATTGGTCAGCAGGCAGTTAATTTGTATCTGTTGACCTCTAATCTGGAATCTTGTTACTATGGCGATCTATACAGTGGGGAAAAAGTGAGCCATCGTTGTAGTACAGAAAACTTGGACAAGATGAAATCCATCTTTGTAATACAGGCCTCTTGTATAACTTGTCAGTCCCTGTTTGTGTGTGTGTGATTGTGTGTTAAATAATGACAGTAAGAAGATGGATGCATCATAATCTCACACTTGGCTACTTCTCAGTCAGCTGGATTTAATACAGTCGCCCAGCCAGACTACACAATCATGTTCTACAAACCTCATTTTCTGCTCCTCTGTCTGTCTTTCTCTCTATGTGACAGCTAAACAATCTGCCTGACACTCTGCAGCGAAACATGAACGGGCAGGAGATGAAAGCTAAAACGGAGAGAAGGGGAAAGGAAAGCTTTTGAAAGCGGCCCCTTCGCTGTCTTCACCTCCTTCAATCCACAGCTCTGTGGATGTAAACACAAACAAATACCAGCTGTCCACACACACGCAATCGGCCATACGTAAACACCACACACCCACGCATGCCAGTGGTATAGTGGTGTTGGTGGTGGTAAACGAGGGGTCAGGGAGGCCTCCGTGTCCTTACTTCACCTCCTGATTTGCCTCCTCTGCTGGATTTGAAAGATTCCTCCATGCTGACTGTCTGTGCCAGGCTTTCTGAGAGGGTCACATGAGCTTGCATGAGTGTCAGCAACTTGGTATCGGGCTGGGAACAGTAATAAACATGGCAATAAACACACTCTGTCCAACAGCAGCACAGAATCGCCCTGTGTAACACAAAACATGAGGGTGTGAGGCCACTATAACCATCATGTCATAAATGAACGGCTATCTGTTCAGACGGGGCTTTGCTCGGTTTACATGTACCTTTGTAGTTCAGTGGGATCTTTAGCCAGTGTTTTTCCACAAAACAATTGTGGTTACTGTTTAGCTGCTCATGCCAAGTACCCGGTTCTTCTTCTGTTTACCCCCAAACAAACTGCACAATACAATGCATTTTATTCTTGCCACCACAGCAGGAGCTATATTTATCTTTTTAAAGATATGTCATAGCAATAGAGTTCTATCTTTTTATTTTTTTATATTATTATTTATTCTATTTCCAACCTGACAACCTTAGAATCAGCTCCTTTTTTTAATGTACAGAAACTTTAGTATATTTAATTGCTAGTATATTTAATGTGGCAATTGTACGTGACAATCGTGATAAAATGAGGGCGGGTTGATATTTTATGTTCTTTATTTGCCTCCTAAAAAACATAACATTTTAAAATGACTTAAACAATATCAATTTCACAACCACCAAGTGTCACAAATCGTTTGTTTTCTTTGTATAACCAACTTTAAACATCAGTATCATGGAAAATATCGTCTGGTTGGTGTGGTTTTAAAACTGAAACAAAACCACACCAATTTATCTATGATGTAGGAAGCAACCGAAGCAAGCGCCGATGTAGATATTTTCTGTTTTTCCGGTAAAGCGTCTGTGCCTTCCTCTACGATACTCTTGCATACAGAGGAGTTGACGTTTGACTCCGTGGCTGCGAGGTGCCCAGTCCCTGTGGCTGCAAAACAAGCCCAAATTATCACCCCTGCACCGCTGTGCTTGGCAGTAAGTGTTTGTGCTGATATCCTGCATTTGTTTGTTTTTTCCTCCAAATATGGAGCTGTGTATTATGGCCAAACATCTCTATTTTGGTCGATTCTGTCCACAGGACATTGTTCCAGAAGTCTTGCAGTTGTGTAAGATGCAACTGTGCAAAGCTAAACCATGCTGCCATGTTCTTTTCAGAGAGAAAAAACTTTTTCCTGGCAACCTTTTTAAACAAACCATACTTGTTCAGTCTTTTTCTAATTGTACTTT
This sequence comes from Diplotaxodon limnothrissa, assembly GCF_057381915.1. NCBI lineage: Eukaryota > Metazoa > Chordata > Actinopteri > Cichliformes > Cichlidae > Diplotaxodon > Diplotaxodon limnothrissa. The sequence goes on along the minus strand of NC_140603.1, from coordinate 11,485,505 downwards.
AACATTTAACATGCTAACTGAGACCTGTAGATTCTTAGATATAGCCCTTAGGCTTTGTGCAACTGCTCTGAGCATTGCACAATGGGTCTTGCTTGGATACCCACCCCTGTGACACTGTGTTAACAAACACACACGGATGCTCCAGGCCAGCAAACTGATGGTCAGTTAATCAAGCGTATTTGATTAGCAGCGCCTGGCTGGAAATGGTAAAGGTGTATCTTAAAAAGTGTGAAATGCTGATTGACTTTTTGCAAAGCCCACTTACACATTTCATGCACAGCTCTTTAAATCCATTGGTTGATAACTTACTTGCACATTTAAAAAGCAAAAGTTGCAAGCATTGTCTACACTTCAGTGTCTGACAGTTAGGCCTGGACACCAGTAAACACGAACATACACAAAAGATGTAAATCATGTCTGCAAATATTAAACACAGATACATAAATAAATTTCCTGGGAACAGGGGAGCCTCCAAGGGGGGGCCTGTGGGGGCACTCGCCACAGTGGCCCCCTCTGGGAAGACTGCCCTTTGTTGGTAATAATGTAATAAGGTTGCAGTAGAGCTAGTGCCAATCCCTGAACAGATTATTGGTGCTTCTCAGGGCCGACATAGAGACAGGCAACAGTTCCCATTCTTACATGATCTCATACTTATTTGTCTTTCCTGAACAAGTTTGCTCTTAAAATTAACTTCATTCTGTGAGAATGAATCCTGCGTCTGCTCAGCTCTGCTGAGAATCATTTAAGCAGTGGTTGTGACTTCCTGGAACTTTTTCATATGTATCTGTTTTCAGAGATATCAACTTTAATTGTAGGACATTAACTAGGCATAAAATTCTTTCATTTCTCTTTTTTGCCATATTTCTCACGTAACCTATATTTGACAACAGCATAATAAAGGTGGACATTCTGTTTTTGTGGTGTGCCGCCCAATGCGTTTAGTGGCCCACATGTGGCCACCCCTATGAAAAAGATTCTGGAGGCGACCCAGCCTGGAAGGAGGAGCCACAAATCCCCCCTCAACTTGCTCAAACGAAACCTATGCCCTTGAGTATATGCACATTACCTCTTGTTAGCATAACAGAGTAATACAGCACAGTTCGTTTTATCTGTCTTTCATACACACAGCAGGCTGCTGTTTTCTGGGTCACTGAATGTTGTGGACTAAACACAGTAACACAGATGGCACACCACCAGCACCTGTCTTGTCTCATGTGCAAACATCACCATATTACCACGCTGCTGGAAGGAAATTAAGATTTTGCTGTTGGTAAATTTATTGGTTTGTCTATTTTCTGTAAATTAATTGAGGCTAGACTTGAGTAGCTTCTCCTGGTCATTGCAGTAAATGCAACAAGGTGTTTAAGATCAGCTTTGTGAATGTTTTATAAGGAATTTTGTATGTGAGAAGCAGTGAGCCTAAACAGAAACGGGTTTTGTTTCTGTTTCCACAGGTGTTTTTGTGTGTCAGATGTGTACACTGGGTAATAAATCTTGGTCTAAAACCTCCTGCTAATCCTCCAATTTCAAGACCTCAGTGGTGGAGCTCAAGAGACAGCAAATCAGCCTTGTTTAGACATGCTAAAATGTGTTAACAGTCTAAGGTGTTCCTCTCCTTCTAAGCTTCATTTCACAGTAGATAAATTGCTTTAAGCTTTCTTTTGGTTTGTGGCATCCACGGAACATTTGCCCAGAAGAACTGTGGTTTGTCTGAGTAATCGAAGATTGATTGTTCCTTATTTTGTGTCTTTTGTTTCTTATAAAACCCTTCTTGGTTCAGCATGCTTCATATTGTAAGTGTTGCAATCAGCACACCAGACTCTTCCAGGTCAGACCTCAGCTCCCTGGGTGTCTTAGGTAGTGGTTTTCCACTGTTCAAACCAACCTTTGAAGTATTCTCTATTCTATTTTCCTCTTCCTCCGTCTCTAGGTGGGGTTCTCGGCAGTTGCAAGTTAGTTACAAACTTCTTAATAATTCAAATACCGAGGTTTTTGAAGATGACCTCGTACCGTTTAGCGATCCGGCGTTCTCTGACAGCGCCCTTGTGTTTGCCATTGCGAAAAGGAACAGAGAAGCGGCTTTTGGAATTGTTTAAGTCTTTGCCGGCTAATTTGAGTCATGTGGACAAATACCATTTATCACTGCTGAGTCAGAAGTAGTTACGTTGTAATTGATATGAAGGGTGCCAATGGCAGATTCAGCTAATTAGAATGTTAAAGGCTGCTTGATTAAGATAATCGATAATAAAGTAAAAGTTAAATAATGATTATTGTTGAACGCTGACTCCCTTTATTCTTCAGCACAGCCTGATCTCTCTTAGGCAGCTTTCTAACCATTTTTAAGTAGTCCTCAGAAATAGTTCTTCAGACTTCTTGAAGGACATTCAAAGCTCTTCTTGGATGACTTTTGGTTCTGATCCCACACTGCTTCTATGATGTTGAAATACTGGCTCTGGGGAGGCCAATCCATGACTGACCATGTTCCATTGTGTTTTTCTATCCACATATGCTTTTACTGTTTGGCAATGTGTGATCATTGTCATGCTGACAAAACGAAGTGGCTGCCAGTCAGATGTTTTCCAGATGGTATTGCGTGGTGGATCAAAGTCTAATGGTACTTTCCTCTATTTATTATTCCATCTGTTTTGATAAGATCCTGAACACAACTGGCTGAAATGCTGTCTACACCATGACAGAGCCTCCACCTTGTTTTAGAGATAGCTGGAGACACTCACTGTTGTACCTCCATCCTGACCTCTGCTGTACGCATTCATAATGGTCTGAATCAAAGTCACCTTGTTGTTGCAAAACTATTCTTTTATGCCCGTCAAACTGTGTTATCTTTGGTGTTGTGTTTTAGTGACGTGTTGCAAGTAGGTGGCTTAAAAAGGTCATGTTCAAGGACTCACCTGAAAAAGGAGCCACTCTGTAAAAAGCCTGGAGAGCTATTGCTTTAAGACCACTTTAAAAAATGATGAGAAAGTCTGGCTCCTTAGAAGCATAATGTGAGCGGTGAATCACGACTTTTACAAAGTAATCATGTATTTTAAGCTCATATTGTGTCATATATCATGTATTAGGTATACTGTTAAAAGATTAGAGATATAGAAATGGGCAGGATGCCTGTGAGGTATGCAGACATGGGGAAGGCAGAGGACACTGTGCAGTCTGTGGAGGAGGGCAGGGGAGAAGAATGAACAGAGTGACATTGGGTGCATTTGTAACCTGGCACCTCACCATCCCCTGTTCTCCCTACAGGTGGAGGCTCCAGCTCAACACTGGACGAACTGCAGCAGGAAGTGGGGGAAAGGTGACACACACACAGGATACATACAGAGTGAATACACAGTGTCTAACAAAAACTGGGTGAAGAAAGTTCAGAATGAGAAAAATATTTCATACCTACTGGTGGTGTTCTCTCCAAAAAGGGAACTAAAAACAAAGGAATACTGAAAAAAGTAAATCGAAGGGGTATAGGGTGATAGCTTGAGAGATAAAAACAAACAAGAAGGCTCATAGATCCACTGCAGGAGCAATGCATCATGCTGTCTGGTTGGCAGCAGTCACAGTTCAGCACCGATAGAAATGACTTGGAAAAAATGAGCATCTGTGTCTTGATGTTGCCACAGTGATCACTCAGCCTGTCGTCTTTGTTCTCTAAGAAAAATAGCATTCGCTCCGGTATTACAGTATTTAGAAGTCACCTTGAAGCCTCCTACTAAAACTTACTAACACATTGAGATACTGCTACAAAGTTACACAGCTATAGCAAATATGGTAACTGTGGCTACCCTGCCCACACGGTGTCTGGCCCGCTTTCAGCAGTTATGGCTCTGGCCAGTGTTCTGTGAAGCTGCACATGTGGTCTACAAGTCACAGGCTGGGCTGGACATGAGTGACCCCAAGGACTGGGCTGCTGGCCAGAAATGGCACAAATGTCACAACGTGACATCTGGCAACATCTAGGTGGCTGTATGGTTGAGTTAAAGTAGCCAAAGTCAGTGGCTGGCTACTGGTGTGGAGAAAACTGCAGATATGGGCTTCATCTGGGCTGTCCTCGTGGCCTCAAAGGCCTTCCTCCATGAACAAATTTAGATATTTAAACTAGTTTGCTTATGCTTATAAAATCAATAGTGACAATCCATAAATATCAACTTGAATAAAAGCTTCTAAAACTGAATTTGAATTAGCGTAATTTGAAATCCAATGTATCCAGTCTTTAAGTCATGACGTGAAGAATGACTCTGCATTTAATAAGGCTGCTGTGTTTTTAACATGTTTTAATACTTTGTATCTTGTTCTACTTAATCTCCACACGCCCCTAAAAACAGTCAGTGATCACTGTCGGCTTGTCTCGGTTTCTATTACCGCTATTCATCTTAAAGCTCAGTTTTTAAAACCTTACGATGTAACTACAGCCCAGCCCGTGCAGCAGTATATTAATGACTAACCTTATTTTGCAGTTGTTCTCCTCACTGAAGTTTGGTCCGTTTAAAGAATCCTGCCATGCGATTGCATTTGTCCTTAACCATCGGGAACCCGTTAACGTTACGTCACGTTAACTTTTTTAAAAGTTATGATGGAAACTAGCGAGCTAGCTCCCTGCTAACTTCTAACCCCATAAATTCCATAATTTCTGTTTTCATGGATGCATGGATGTTTTACTTAATTGTTACACCTTGTAGAGTAGCCACACTGATCATTTTATTACAGATGAAAGAATTTTAGACAGTTTTTCAACTCTCAGTAATGCTGCAGTGATCGTTTGACTTTGGGACCTGCAGCAGAGTTTGGGCCCAGACATGGCTAATGACGTCAGACTTAAAGAACGGATTGGTTTGAAAATGATAGTCACTAAATTGAAATGTAATCTTATATTTTGAAAATGAATTAATTTAATTTGAAATTGTATTCCATACTTCTTTAAATGTAGCTCTTGAATGCTTTATACCAGTCTTGGTATTGATACAGTTGATACTTGGATCTATCTACTAGGGGTGCAACGATATTCGTATCGATATTGAACCGTTCGATACAGTGCTTTCGGTTCGGTACGCATATGTATCGAACAATACAACATTTGTAATTTATTTTATCAATTTTCCTTCTGACGATGCTGTCTGTGTTGAGCGCTCAGTGAATCTGTGTTCGACTACTCCGCCTAGGCTGCACTGTCGAGCGCAGATCCACTGAGCGCTCAACACAGACAGCATAGTCAGAAGGAAGAGCGCAGGGCAAGCTAGCGAGACAGAAGTTAAGCTCTCCTTTTAACATGGACCTCCCCCACCCTCATTCAGATCTGGCGTTTGGAATTATTTTGGTTTTCATGTGACGTATGACCCTGAAGGTAAGCGAGTCATGGACTAAAGTAAAACAGTATGTTGGATGTGCCATGCAATGCTCAATTACATTGGTGTGAACTAGTGTGTTAGCGCAGTTAGCTCGTTAACGTGTTGGCCGTCTAGCCCCATGCACGGAGCGATCGGCGGTAGCTCGTTAACGGAGATTTGCCGTGTTGTGGCGTTAAGGTCATTTCAACGAGATTAACCTGAAAGCACTAGTGGGAACACAACGAATATGACTGCACATTTACGCCGACATCATCCTAGTGCAAAGACAAAAACAACAAGCATGCTACTAACTTTAGCCGAGTCATTTAGACAGCTGTTAGCACATGATTCTCCTTATGCTGCTGAGAATATAGCCCAGAAGAAGCGGATAGTATAGCTTTTATTTTGGAAAGAGCCATTTCTCTGTAATAAACTCTCTTTTCCAAAGATGAGTGATTCCTCAATCAGATACAGGGCTCGCAATATCGCTAGCCCGACGTCCTGGGGCTAGCGATTTTTTCAGTCGGGCTACCAAAATCTATCTCTTCCCTGCCCGTCGGGCTATTGTAGGAAGGAAAAATATATGTCAATGCTTTTGCATTCTTTCAGAAATGTAGCTGGGTAATTATGTCATTGGCATCGGTGAGCCACTGTCAATATGTGACATATTGAAGTCGCGTTTGAATTTGCGCTTGTTTTTTTGCTTTCACTTTGCAATCGTGCGAACTGTGTATAGAGAGCGACAGCACTGATCTGTGAGTGATGATAATTTGTGCACCAATTCCTCTGACATCGTCTTATCAATCGTTAGCTTACTATGCAAACATGACAAGTGAAATCTCCCGCAGCAAGCTTAAACATGTGAGAGGTTGGTCGCGCAGAGAATCGCTGAGCTTATGTGAGTGCATGTGTAAAAGCATTTCAGTTCTGCTGAGCCAAATAAGACAGGTCAGGGTGAAGAAGTGACAGCCAAAGAAAAGCTTACCACAAAACGGAGAAGTTATGACAAATCAGACTATAAGGCAAAAAGAAAGTGCAGCTTTATGGTTTCATGGACAAAAGAATTTCTGTGGCTGCAATATGATGAGCTAAATAACCAGGGCTGCACATAAGTGGTCCGCAGGTGCGCATTCGCTGTCAAAATAAAAAACACGCACAAGGGTTAGGGTTAAATTTAAAAACTGTACTTTTGAGTTAAAATATATATTTATAATTTTAATAAATGACAAATTAAAAATGCTTGAACATTTTTTTGTATCGAAAAAATATCGAACCGTGACACCAAAGTATCGAACCGAACCGAACCGTGAATTTTGTGTATCGTTGCACCCCTACTATCTACCCACCTCTACATTTAATTACCAGAGACATGCACAAAGACTTCTCAAAGGTCTCTTATGTGTTGTTGTTCTCACTGTCTCCTTTTCAAGTCTGCCTTGAGGACACTTTTGCATTTTAGTGCACTCTTGCTTGCAATTGTTTGTAGAAATCTTTCTTTAAGATGGAAAACTTATTGAAAGAGGGTTTTTTTATACACTATCATGGGTCCTCCTACCAAAGTGCACTCGATACCAAAGTAAAAAGCTGCAATAAGCATTAACAGTTTTAGTAACTTTGTGTCAGCTCATAGTTCTGGTTATGTAGCCTGCAGTGTTACCGTTTTCCTGCTGCCAAAAATCTCTCATCGGCCCTGTTTCCAGATGCAGCACGCAGCCGTTTTCTGCCAAAAACCTCCAATAAACACACACCCCATCACCAAATGGCAAAGTTAGCAGCTAGCTGGAGAACACTGAGGAGCTACTTTAGCAACAATTAAATATCAACTCCATATTCCATATTTGGCGTACAGTATAAAATCAGATCTGTTTTGTCCTTGTGCGTCAGTAGGCAACAGTCTCACTTGAAGAACAGCACTCTTTGTGCTTTATCACACAATCTTTCATATTTCCTCTGCAAACAGTTGCAGTAACATGTTTTTTAAAAAAGCCATTAAGTCAAATGATGGTTGTATTTATTTATAGTAATTGTCTCAAACAGTGTTGCAATTGCACCTTTAATATCTATGGTTTCAACCAGCACTAGTGTCGCCAGCTCTCTCTCTGTCTCTGTGTATATGACCGCAATGAACCTGTGACAATGGCTCCGTGCCATTTCAGCCACTCTGTGCCCGAGATCCTGAGTTGGACACAAAGCCGGCTTTATCCCTGCTCTCAGTGTTGTATCAGTGCTGCCTGGCTGGATGCATAAGCACCAGAATTAGCAGCCACACACACACACACACACACACACACACACACACACACACACACGGGTACACACATGAGCACTAAAACAATACATTACACTTAGAATGGAAGCAGGGGAAGTTCTTTGTGCTCACACGTGAGCATGTGTGGGAATAACACCAGAACCCTGACCGCCAGGGGAAGAGACAGACATGGACATGTGCTGTTTCAGTTCCGGTGTTGTGCGGTTGTAGTTGGAGAAAAAACATGAAGTAACATGATGTACAATCTGTCCATGCAAGCGGACGCCACACCTCAACGTGCCAGCTTTACAACAGGGCTGTGTATTAAAGTGTTCCTTTCAGTTTCTTTCTTTCTTTTTCACTTCCCTAGAAATCACCTCCACTGTCATTCCTTGCATGTGGTGGACACTCATTCTTCTTTGACTCCTTCACAGACGGGCAGAGACCAATAAATGTGGAGGGAGACATTTTGAAGACACAAGAGGATGGAAACAAGTCATAAACCTCATTTAAAAGGTGAATTAGCCAGTTGTTACGCTGCAGGATATCGCAGCCAGAAGGTTTTCACACGTAAAAGAGTGAATGTCACTTGTAACCTGCAGTGCCACACATCTGTTTCGCGGTTGTGTGAAACATACAACTGAATTTGAGCTTTTCCAATACGATTTTCTGTTACAGTCCTTGCTCAATGACTCTGCAGTGCTTTTATTTTATCTTGACTGTGAGGGAGCTCTGTGGTGACAGCAGGGGTTCGATTAGATCAGATGAAACTTTAATGATTTCTCTGGTGAATCAGGCCATTGCAACAAGCCAACACAGACAGCATACATCAAAGTTAAAGAGGGTGCAAACAGACAGACAGCAAATCAGGTATATATACATACAGACTGGAGTAATATCACCAGCAATTACATGTTTATATATATGTAGCAAGACTTGTCACATAACAGCAGTAAAATGAGAATAAATGCATTATTAAGAGTCCTTTTTTAAAATTTCTACAAAGTTAATTCCTAAAACATTTTTGAAAACTTGCTGTAAGACCAGACCCAAGCTGGTCTTACGGCAGTGCTCCTCTGCCTCATTTAAAGCTGTCAGAAGTTCAGAAATGATGAAACATATTTACATCAGAGTTATTCACTCACGATGCATCATTATTATTTCCGCTAAAGAGCTGAGAAAACCTGAGCTGATTGGCTAGTTTATCTCAAAACCTTTGCTAATCAGCTAATAATAGCTGCGTGCGGCTTAAGGGCTGTCCACATTTAAAATGCGTTACCTGTGGCCCCGCCTCTTTTTCAGGTAGTTGCCTTAATTATTTGCTTCAAAGTTAATGCTAGCTTAATTTGGTTTAGCTTAACTGTTATTTTATTTGTCATTGTTGTGAGTTTCATTGACATTGCGTATTTAAAGCCACCATAACGATGCTAGCCTAGTCTAGATAAAAGCAGCATGTTTCAAAATGTGCAACTTTTACTTCACTTTAATTTTTAAGCAAATGCTTTCTGTTTCAAGTCTGCATTGCAATTTCAATTACGAGTGGTAGCGAGAGGTTGCAGTCTTAGATTCCAGCTATGGGTGAACATGGCAACAAGCTAGCAACCAAAGTAGTCACAAGGAGGTTTTTGGTACAGCTTTGTGACCAATTTCACCAAGCTAGCAACTTCTTGTAACCACTTGCCAACCAGCTTTTCCCCTAACGACTGGTGGTTCCCAGCCTGTGTGACCAGGGCCTTGGCTAGCAAATAGTACCCTGAAAATTGCTAATGTGCAATTTTTAAGAGAGGGTCCAGCTATTGTTTCCAGAATGTTTTTAAAAGGCCACAGCAGGCATAGAGGGTACAATGAAGTATAAGATGTGATGCCAAAGTCGTGGTAAATTATGGCCCATAATCAAATGTCAGAGTGGGCCAGTGCCTCCCTAGCTCCCCCCTTTAGCCCTGCCCCTGTTACCAAAACACTAGATCAGCGGTCCCCAACCCCCGGGCCTCAGACCGGTACCGGTCCGTGAGTCGTTTGGTACCGGGCTGCGAGAGTTGAGGCTCAGGTATGAAATGTATGGTTTTCAGGGTTTTTATCGGTTTTCAGCGTTAATTTGTTATCGTTTTTATCGTTAACTCGGTTTTCCTGGGTCTTTTCACGTGTGTTATGAATAAATCTTATTTTTTTCGGTACCGGTACTAGTTTTATTTTGTTGTATTTATCCGCGACACCTTAAAGGCCGGTCCGTGAAAATACTGTCGGGCATAAACCGGTCCGTGGCGCAAAAAAGGTTGGAGACCGCTGCACTAGATCAATTAAACTGTTGATTTGGTGACTGTGCTAAATAGCAAGATCACCAAATTATTCAAGGTTTATCTTCAGGAGAACACATTAAATTTGAAGTTTAAGTTCATGGTAAATGTGGAACTCATCATGGATCTAGAGAAAAGCTAAATGGGCTGTATGGCCTGTATTTGTATAGCGCTTTACTAGTCCCTAAGGACCCCCTTTACACAACCTATCATCCACCCATTCACACACACATTCACACACTGGTGATGGCAAGCTACATTGTAGCCACAGCCACACTGGGGCGCACTGACAGAGGCGAGGCCGCCGGACACTGGCTAACCAACCAATAGACCGACACTGTCACTCCTCATATCATATAATCCAGCCTTATCCTTTCAGATACACCAGATGAACAGATCCCACAAAATACTTCTTACTCTTTTTTATCTTTCCTACTGCAACCAAGTGGAAGCATCTACTTAGAACTGTTGAATGTCCATGTTCATTGCACATCTCAAATCCAACATGTCAGCCATGCTTTCATGTTAAAATGAGATATTTGTCTTGTTTAACAGCGTCTGCGGGCCATTTGCACACAACTGACTGCAGATGTGTAGACAAGTCAATCCACCTCGGGGTGGGGGGTGACCTCTGAGGGCGGGACAGCGTGGTAACCAAAGCTTGTGATTTGTTACAGAGATTTATCGCCGCTGTTATATGTTCGAGCTATAACAATGAGGTGCTGCATGGTTTTAATCTCTGAACGTCACTGCTGAGGGATGCCGCACATAGATTTGGAGAGATGCCTTGTTACGCAACCCTCTCGTTCCACCAGACGATTTACAGCGGCGCTATGAGTGTGAGCATAAGTTGCGTGTCTGTGATATAGTGTCTTCGATGCAGAACAGGATCCATCCTCGCTCGCCTGTCGCTGCAGCCGCAGACATCGTTTTTCACATCAGACCTGCATGGCTGGCAGCGTGCCTGACACCCTCTCTCATGCCCTCCTTTCTCTCTGTCTTTCCTCCCTCATTTTCACCCTCCTCTCACATCCCTTTATATTTCTCTCCTCCCTCACTTACTTTACACAAACACACCGCACCTCCTTCATCTGAGTGTTGCAGAGATCTCGCCTGTCTGCCACCAACCTCCCAAAAAGAAAAGGTGGGGGCTGGTGGGTGACTGATGGCCCATTTTTGTGACATCATTGCTGCCACTCGCCTTCAGTCAGCATGCTCAAGACCGTGATGAGAACCAACTGCTGTGACCGTGAGAGCGTGTGTATTCAAATTCTCTTCCCATTAGTCAGTGTGAGAGTCCAGCTGCGAGCTGCTGCACAGGAAACGGTTCTTAGCATGGTTTTTCATTCAGACAAAGAGAAGAGGAACATCCGCACATTGACTCACTCCTGCTATAATAGGAAATGATGGCAAATAGTTTCTGGGTCTTTTTTTTTCTAGGAAGCTTTGTTTTGGTCTTCATAAGTACAGAAATACACACACACACACACACTAATCCAGGCATGACGCAACCCTCTAAGCAACTCTACGTCATCCTCAGTGACGTCCTCTGGGAGGGAGCAGGCCAGTCCATCACACTGAATACTAAAGGATAAAGTGTTTGCTACAATAATCTCCATTACAATACAATGATGGCACAGCTGACACACACACACACACACACACATATATATATATATATATACTGTCCTGTTTAACTGCTTTGAACTACCACAGTGTTATTACAGTGATAGTTTAAGTTGATTTATGTGCCACCTCTGTCTGTCTGTTATGCAACAGTCCTCTGCCAGGGCCGGTAATTACAGAGGACTGTTCTAGCACTATGGAAAGAGTTACTCTGGTTTTTCTTGCTAATGTCTGTGTTGAGCCTTTTACTAATTATAGTGTTCTTTACTATACTCTTGCTGCTTTGAAACATTTAAGCCATGCTACTTTGGAAATAAATACCTGCCGCTTACTCCGTAGCTGTCGTGATTGTCCTTTTGTCAAACTGAATCTTTGTTTGTTTGTTTGTTTGTTTTTTAGATTTGCAGTAATCCATTTTTATTTGGACACTTGGGGGCAGGATAACAAGCTGATCAGTGCACAAAGCTAATGCATTACTAGCACTGATCAGCTGCCTGCATTGGAAAACAGTCAGTCAGTCAATATGGTGGTGGCTCTAATCTCAAGGATGATTTCTTACAATATATATAGAAGAAGGGAAAGTGCCTGTAGTGGACAAAATGGGTTTTTTTCTTGTTTTTTTTTAAACAAAAAATATCCTTTGTATTGCTGTAACCTGATTTAACATGGCAGACTGATTTCCTTTTGGAGCCAGCTTCCTGTGGGACCTTGAGGAACTGCAGTTCCTAGAGGAACTCGTGTTGGCTTCATCGTTAAGCTCCAAACGTTGCCCCTGGGTTTCTACTGATTAGCTATTGACAAATCGTGACTAGCCTCTGCTCCATAGTAATGCATTAGAGTGGAGACAGTGTGAGAGTTAAAATGGAAAGAGAGTGCAAAAAGCAGGCCATTCTGACTGATACCAGGCAAGCCATGAACATTTGTTGAAACAGAAAGTTGGAGTAGCAAAGATGAGAATCTGGAAATTAGTTTCGCATGAAAGTCACTCATTTTTAGGTCTATTTTTGGTCTCCAGTTTTGAGAAAATTATTTCGCTTTTTAGCACCTAAATGGTCCGCTGTGACCAATAGCTAGCTGCTCATGTTTAAGACCTGGCAGGAGATGCTTTCATCTCCAGATAATACCTGAAAGACCTACTTTGAAGCATTTAGGGTCCAATTATTTAACATTTGCGCTTTGACTGCAACACGACTGTCAAGTGACACATGAGGAGTTTTGGTTGTTGTATAATGAAGCTCATTAACCATCAATGAGTCTGTGTATCCTTCTCTGGATGACTAATACCCTGACAGGTGGTGCTCACACACGCTTTACTGTTACTTGATCTGTGTGTATCTCCCTTACACACACATGCACACACAGAGCAAAAAGTCAATTGAGAAGGTAGGTAAGTGCGTGTGTGTAAAGTGGATAAAAGGTAAGTCTGACCAAATGAAAGAAGAAAAAGGAAACACTGTGCATAAAGGTCCTGTGAAATGAAAGAGGAGGTGGAGGGATGGATATATAGAGGCTTGCAAGTGCCGAACCAGTGACGTCAAGCTGTAAACTAAAGACTTAATCCTCTGTGAGCCTGTCCAGCTCCTTGTTCTATCCTGACATCTAGTGGTCAAATCATAGAACAACATTCAGAGGATGAGCTCCATCATTTGGTAAGTAATATAATGTATTGTTGTGTGTTGCTGTTTATTCAGGCAAAGCCTGGTGACCCAAATAGCTTCCCGAGTGTCAACTAAGAAAAACAAGTAAATGATGACGCCTTATCCCACCGCAAAGCGGGAAGTGAAAATGAGATCATGGAGAAGGTTTATGAGAAAACCCTTTATGGCTTTAACCTTTTAACCTTACTAGAGTGCTTACATGGAGTGATTCGGTGGGTGGAGTTCGCTGCAATTTCCAGTGTGTGGGGATCATTTGTCACCAACTGCATCACGTGCTACAACCCTGGTCTACATATCACCGTTGATGAACAGCGAACTTATCAGTCTTTGCTCGATCACTGTGGGTGGACTTGTCATCAAAGCGTAGGTGTTGCATGATGTCTTGGAAGCGGTTTCGTGCCATAGTTCCAATTATCTGTGGGTTTCCCAGGTTTGCTGACCAGCAGTCATTTAGAGATGGAACCCTGTTAACCCCCTGCAAGATGACAATTGCAATAAATGCCATTAGTTCAGGGAGGTCCATGAACCAATGAACATGCTCCGTGCACCACTCAGCAGGCCATTTGTAAATATGTGTACAAATGGTTGGTTTTTTGTACTGTTTTTATCAATAAATCTCAGCAACAAAGGACATACACCCATGTGTGTTGATTTCTCCCTAAGATGGCAAACTGAAACACTCCAAGTTGGTGACTTTTGGAGATTTATTTCCCTGGATGATTGAGAATGCATCAAGATGAAACACAAAAGGAAGTTCACAGCTTTTAGCAGCTCGCCCACCCCCTCATCCACACACCCCCACTCCCCTCCCTCCAGAATTCCCAGGTAACAACCTAATTTACATATGAATGACTAGCCAATTTAGCTTCCACTTGGCTGAAGCTAAAGCTTAGCTAAAAGCCTACCAGCCATTTGGCTGCTCTCCGGGTTTTAAAGGTAGAAAAGCCAAATGGCTGCTCTCCGGGAGTTTATAAGAATGGCAGCTGGAAAAAAAAAAATCTATGTGCGCTACTACAAACAACGCCTGTAATCTTGATGTTTATGTCCACATTGAGACCTGAGCTTCTTAACAATGTCTCCGTCCTCTCATCCGCAAACCAGTCATGACACATGGCTGCCACTCCCCGAGCCTGGTTCTGCTGGAGGCTTCTTCCTGTTAAAAGGGAGTTTTTCATTCCCACTGTCATTTGACTGCCGGAGTTTTCTCTGTATTATTGTAGAGTCTTTACCTTACAATATAAACCATCTTGAGATGACTGCTGCTGTGATTGGTGCAATATAAATAATGTTGAATTGTACTGGAAATCAAATTTTCAGGTCATTTAATAAAATGACCTATTGCCTTAAAGCTGCACTGATTGAATACTTTTATAATAAAAATGTGATTTATATGACATTGAATGTTTCAAATTCAAATGTTTCTTTCAGATTTTGATGATGACCAAATCTAAGCTAAAAGGAGATTGAATAACGGACTTCCATGGTAGGGAATGGCAACTTCAAATGAATGCTTGTGTTTATCTGTCCTGCGTCAAAGTCAAAGTCAGCTGGCGGATGCTGTACATGAGCTCATGGCTCAGCTGCCACCCTTCTATGCATCAACACGGCAAATCAAGCCTGCCAATGTTTGCTGTGCATCTGCAAGCTGCTTTGCAACCCACCTCCACCCCAGCTTCTCCTTTTTCATGCTTTTCATAAGACTTGTATTGCGGCAGTTGAGTAATTTCATGACACAGTTAAGTGGTGCAGATTCAATACACACACAAAAGCATATGCATTGCTTATGTATGTTTGTTGCCTGAATAGCATCAAAAACGTTAGATAGCGTAGGTTAGATTACTAGAAATTATAGGTGTTCTGCTGCCGTATTGCTAGCTGACAGCCAAGGAGCTGGTGTACTTTATTACATACCTAATGTAATAAAGTACACCTCATAATGAGTTCCTGCTCGAACTGGGCTTCATCATTTGTTTACAGCACAACAGGACTCCAGAGCTAGTCAGAAGGATGTTAACGATCAATGGCCAGTGGAAGCCTATATTTACTTAGAATAGTATCATAAAATGATGTAATTCAGCCCTTTTATTGGGTTGTAAATTCTGTTTCACTGTCACATTTACATTTTGGTAACAGCATGAAGCCCGAGAGAGGAGGATAGAGAGGGTGAGAAGGAGAGAGAGCAGGATGAAGATAGCAAAAGTAGCAAAAGCTCAAAAAGAAACCGATAAGAACAGACATGCAGTCAAAGATCTGATATTGTGATATCCTGTGCTGATTCTATACACTAAGGGAGAGGTTATATGAATTTCAAATTTTAATGCAAAAGCAACTCCATTACCAGTTTGCTTTCTGTGCACGTATATGGAGTGTGAGTGTTTTTGTGTTTGCTTGTTTATTGTTTTTTATGTCAGTACTGAATTGTGCTATTTTCGTGGCTTACAGAAAAATGAAACTGAAAAATGTTGTGCATGTTTCTCGTCTTATCTGCTTTACTACAAAACAACTGAGCCTTTGCCACAGGCTTGATAACTGAACTGTCCACCAGATTATAGCTGATCTGCTGCTATGTTGAGATGATGTACAGGTTCCTTCCTGTTAAAAGGCAGTTTTTCCTTCCCACTGTCGCCAAATGCTTGCTCATAGGAGAGCTTTTGATTGTTGGAGTTTTCTCTGTATTATTGTAGAGTCTTTACCTTACAATATTTAAACTTCCTTGGGTGTTTTAGCGCTGTAAAAACCAGAATTGAATTGAAAGAACTCTTAAATTGCCACACACAGGTCTGTTATAATGCGTTTTGTATGTGATAACAAAAGCAAATCTTTTAATGAGATTATTTTCATATTTACTTCAGTAAAATTATGATAAGTAAACTTTATTTACATTTATTCAAAGAAAGCCTAAAGTTTAAAATAAACACATATTAAAGCACTCTGGGGATGCAGCAAATGGAACCCTGACTTTTGGGGCAGGTAAATATACCTTCCAACTTCAGTGCATTGCATTTAAACGCTTAGTTTTCCAGTAATGTGGAGGAACAGTGCTTAGCTGGAATAGTTCCAGCAAGCCATTGCTTTTAGCCTCTGTTTCCATCTTCTAACATCTCTTATGATCACACTTTTCCTTTCAGCATATGACCTGCACATGCTCCAAGCTAGTGGCATTTGCATGGATTACGGACGTTTGGATCCTCATTTGTTTGTGCACACTGTTTACTTCATTTCAGCGGAGCTATCAGCCATGCTGACGTTTGTGCAAAGCTGCTATGAGCCCTCTGAGGTGAGAATGGACAGATGATGAAAATATTTCCATCTGATGAGTCTGTTTTTGAAACATTCAGAAGGTGGACTAATTCTTTTTACAGAAGAAATGTTTGTCTTCAAGCAGCTCTCCCCGATCTCTGAGAAAAACCAGAAGGGGAAGTCTGGAACCTAACCTTGCCACAGGCTGGCTTGAATTTGGATTAGGATCGTGGGTTTGAGCTGCGTTCTCTGTGGATTTTCTTTTGTTTTTACACCTCCATCGGTTTGAGGACTATATATTCAGATCTCTGTCCCAGGATGGAGAATCAAATCCTGGACATGGTGTCTGATCAGAATTTAGAGGAGCTTCCAAACATGGAGCCAGACGCAGGCGAGATGCAAAAGCCAGAGGAGGAGCAGCAGGACGAAGCTGACCCTGATCCCCAACCTGAATCTAGTCAGGAGACAATGCAGACGAGAAGCGGCCCTCCACCGCTGGCTGTCATTGAGTTCCGCATTCAGCAGCTTCAGAACCGCCGTTTCCTCCTGCAGAAGATGAGGGAATTTACCAAAAAGTCAGAGCAAAAGATGGACAGCGCTCCAAAGCAAAGTGAGTCAGATTAAAAAAACCCGACAGTTGGTGGTTGTTCCTATAAAAGGAAACCATTGTTAGGGTGCATGTTGACATATATTCATCAGCAGTTGACTTAAACAGCAACTTTACTTCATACACAAAAAGCTAAGAATCTAAAACTAGTGTGGCTGTAACTTACAGCCGATTCTGTGACTTGTGTTAGCTCATAAAACAAGCAATCTAATGCAGTAATCACTGAGTTAATGGACCAAGCAGCTTACTGTGCGTCAGTTTAACCTTTGGGGTACTTTGTGTGATGTCATCAGCAAACATTGAGGATGACGATGACAGCGAAGACGAGCTGGAGACCATTCAGAAAGAGCTGAATGTGCTGCTGCTTAAAAAGGAGGAGCTGTCGAAAGAGGAAGAGACTGCCACACCCACAGAAAACGGAGGTACGCTTAATTTCCACACTTTCTCATCTCACCTTTTTTGTTTTTGTTTTTTATTTAAAGCACCCTGAAATCAAATTTGAATATTAATGATCAAGAAACTGACACCAAAGCCTTTTGCTTGCCACTTTCAGTCATTATGCAAATGTACTGTTTATAAGGCTGGGAAACGTTTTCTCACTTGGATGACTGACGAAACGTCCCTCCCAGTGAAAACATTCGTTCCAGATGAACAGAATCAACTTTTTTGGGAGGCGGCCTTCAGCAATTTTTTTTAAATCCAATGTTATTTGCACAAAATCACAACAACCTTTGCCTGTCATAAGTTTGTGCTCCAGGTGAGGCTCGAACTCACAACCTCGGCATCACTCTGCAGGTTACTGTCTTATAAGTACCGCGCGCTGACCGATTGCGCCACTGGAGCCCCTGTAAGCTTTTCTTGAGGTATAGACTTGATGGCTTTCTGAAGGTCTTTCAACGCTTTTCTTTGGACATTGGCTGCTTTTTCATTCATTTTTAGCCCAGTTCTTTTTATTTGACCATTTCTATAAGAAAGAAGTCACTTAATACTAACACATCAAACATTCAAGTATAAAAAGACACCTAACTATAACAGACAACTTAGTACAGAACCAATTCAAAACAGGATCTTTAGGGACTTTGTTACTAGTACATAAGTCATTCCTATTACTTTACTTGAATCTGCAGAAAATAACAAAAAGCTTGGGCTATCTCTTTTGGTGTGCAGTGCGCATTTAAAAGATTTGAAACAACTGGAGATGTCTTCGACAAAAGAAGATGTGGCATGGGTAAAAACTATCCACAGGAAATGAACGGTAACTGGAAGAAACAGAAAAGAATTTGAGCCTGAGAGATAGATTTGACCCTTCACTTGATCAGAAAAAGAAGAGAAACAGGGAGAAAAGGCTGAGATATGGCAAATTACACAAGGACTGGACTGGAAATGAAAGCTATTGGGTGTTTTGGAGTGATGAATCTTTGAAGTCATCATAAATATTATTGAAGCAGCTTAGGATCATCTTGACAGAAAACAGAACAAAGAAGAGCTTTGAATTTCCTTCAAGAAACCTGGAGGACTATTCCTGAAGACTACTTAAAAAAATGAAATGAAAGCTGCTTAGAAGAAGGTTGTGCTGAAGAATAAAGGCACTCATGCCAAAGACTGACTTTCAAGCTCATTAAAATGAGCTCGCCATACTCTGTTTTTGCCTCATATACATGGTTATTTGCATGTTTCAGTAAATCATTGCTTTAATTTCCCATTTTGCAAAATATAAAGAAATTAGCGGTGGCTCAAGACTTTTGCACAGTATATTCAGAATTCCTTACATATTTATATCTTCAAAATTGGGTAACTCACAGGAAGCGAGAGGCACACGGATGTATAATTAGTACTGAAAACCACAGATGAAAAATGTTGGATTAAACTGTCCCTTTAGAAACGACTGCCCCTCCCCAAGCCTGGTTCTGCTGGACGTTTCTTCCTCTTAAAAGGGAGTTTTTTCTTCCCACTTTCATCAAAGTTCCTGCTCATAGAGGGTCATATGATTATTTTCTTTGTGTTATTTTAGGATCTTTACCTTACAATGTAAAGCGACTTGAGGCATATAAACAAAACTAAATTGAATGGATTTGAAAGTATGAAAACTTTCATACTGTTACCAGTTTATGAAGAAAATAATATTCTTTTCCCTTTGTGTGTCCGTCTGTGTTTAATATATAATGATACACTGTCAGATTTTCATGTTAAACATATTAAAATAATCAGTGAAAGTGATGTAAAGGTAATCTGAAATGGAGATAATGGCATTTTAGGGGAGGGGCTTCATAGAGTAATGCGTTCATGGCTGAAGTGAAATAGACAGAATGAGATTTTCTTTTAAACATGGCCCATTTAAAGCTAAAGTTTGAACTGCTTTTGTTTTATTCTTTTTTAATCACCAAGTTCATCAAGCAGACCCCAGTTTTTATAAAAATGAAACACCCTGGGGAGGGATCTACATGCTGCCGCCTGCAGAGGTGACCCAGGAGGAGAGCATAGAACCCGAAGACCCCGAAGACCCTGAAGAACCTGTAGAACCTGTAGAAACTGAACCTGAAATACCAATAGAAACACCAGAAGATGACATCGCTCCAGGTGTGTTACACTTTTCCTCTACGACACAAACTAGTGTTTATATATGTCGACACATGGTTCCCTCTTTCTTTGAATATTGTGTAACTTTTTGGACAGATATTGCTGCAATGAAATATTTCCTTGTATACTGAATGCATCTGTTTACTAGCTGTACTGTATGAACACGCCGACACCTGCATTTGAATAAAACCAGGGGGCTGTTTTTGGTTTTTAATTAAGCTCATTCCAGTTTTTCTCTCTTTTTGTCTCTTTCCCCGGCAAAGTTGAAACTCTGTGCAGAGACGCCGGGCTCACCCAGTGTCCGACCTGCAAAGAGCTCATCATCACACAAACCCAAAGGAAAGTGGGCGAGACAACTTGGTTAGCGTGCTGCTTGTGCTCCATGTTAGGGTACGTCTTCTACCTGACCAGGATGATGTCAAAAAATTCATTCGTTAAGAACGCATGCACATGATACAAGGCACACTGTAGCACTAACTAATAGCACCAAAAACAGTCGCCTCAGAATGATCTGTGACCTTTCCTTCTCTTTCTAACAGCTGTGTTGGCGGCTGCTGTATAATCCCTTTCTGCATGAAAAACTTCAAGGACGTTCTTCACCAGTGTCCACACTGTCAGTCCACAATACACACCTTCAAGCCATTCTGACAACAAGATTACTGGAGTAACAACAATACAATCCTCACTTCCTGCACTTGAGAGACTTTTCCTGCGTCTTGGAGCTGCTTGGGTCCAAACAGCCTTTGCTGCCCTGCAGTATTGCTGTCAAACTTTGACCTGCGAGCTGGAATAATATGGGACTGTGCACAACACCTGGAGAACTTTAGAACTTTTTTTTGGCATTAATGCTACATCTGTACTGTCCAAAGGCTCAGGATAGCAGAGCTGCTGTAAATAGTTCCTCTCCCTCTGAAAATCTGCTCATAATTCAGTGAGATATAGCTAAAGGATGTATGTTATCTGCTTATTCTATCTTCCAGTAAGCAGATGCAAATAGTGGTATTCAAATATTACTCCCTTCAACAGTTTGACGGCTACATGTTTGTTCCTCTTAGCCAGAAATAACTTTGAGCAAACTCAAATCTAGGATCAAGATCTTCATGCTGCTATTTTTTGATCAATTATCTGACCGGTTTCCTTGATGAAGTGTATTTGTTGTACATACAGTTCTGTACAGATGCAAATGATTCACGCAGTGCCACAACAGCTTCACAAAATGCTGTTTGCTATGAGATAATCACTCCAACTCAGTGACTGAATGATCTCCTATTACACCAGGCACTTGGTGATAGTAGGGAGGAAGAACCCTCTTTTATTGTGAAAAAGTATTTTCTCTGATTTCTTTTCTTTTTACACATATTTGTCACACAAGTAAATTTTAATAGTAGTCAAAAATAACCAGAATAATTACAAAATGCAAATTTTTTATGATTTCATTCAAAAAGGGAAAAGGGCTAACCCAACCAGGCTGGCACAATGTGAAAAACTGATTGCCCCCCAGTTTTTAAATCATAAATTAACTACATTTTTAGCTGATTTCAGTTTGTCTAGCTACACCGGAGGGCAGCACGGTGGCTGCCCTATGACAGCTGGGATAGGCTCCAGCACCCCCAGCGACCCTGAAAAGGATAAGCAAAAGCGAATGGATGGATGGATCGCTACACTGGATCACCACTGGAAAAGTGGTGAACCTTCCAAGGAGGTTCATGATTGAAAAATGGAATCCACTGCTGAGCAAAACGGGGGGCAAAAGGCTTCATCAAATGTTTTGATGATCCCCACGACTTTTGATGAAAAATTCTCTGGCTTGATGAGACAGGATTGGAGTCCCATTACATCTGACGCAAAACCATCACGGCATTTCATAAAACACCAAACCAACAGTCAAACATGGAGGTGTTGTGTGATGGTCCGGGGCTGCTTTGCTGCTTTGGGACCTGGATGACTTGCTGTAAGTGACGGAACCATGAATTCTGCTCCCAGGAGAATATCCCTCCATTAGTTTGTGCCCTGAAGCCTAAGCAGACTTGGTTTATGCAGCAGGACAATCGTAAATAAACCAGTAAGTCCACCTCTGAATGGCTCCAATTACTAGTAAGGACTCAAATCCAACTGACAGACTTTATACAGATCATAAAGAGGACATTAATGTTCAAAAATGTTCAAATATGGCTGAATAACAACAACTGTTCAAAGAAGAGTGGGCCAAAATTCCTCCACAGCGATGTGAAAGATTCATTACTAGTGATTACAAATGCTTTACTGCAGTTCTTGGTGCCAAGGGTGGCACAACCAGTCATTAGGTTTAGAGGTAATACTTTTTCACACAGGGCCAGGAAGGTTTGGATAACTTTTTATACCTTAATAAATTAAATAATCTTCTAAAAACTGAACTTTCTATATAGTTGGGTTATCTTCCTTGAATATTAAAATCTGTTTTTATGATCTGGAGCATGAATTGTGAGAAATATACAAAAAATAATAATATCAGGAAGTAAAAATACTTTTTATTGACGACACTATATACAATACTGTATATTGATGAAGCTGACCATCCGTGTGTGTGTTCATAATTGTTACTCTTGATGCAAACAAATGCACTTTGAAATCATCCACTTTGATACACCTGTTCAACTGCTTGTTAAGATATAGGAGATTTAATCGGCCAATCACATTGCAGAAACCCAATTCATTTAGCCCAGGGGTCGGCAACTCTGGGCACGCAAAGGGTTAACTGATGGCACGACCATATGTGCCCGATGATTTTTTTTTTTTTTAATTTCTGTAACAGTATAAACAATGAAAGGTGGAGGATTGACCAGGTGCTGGCAGATGTGTAAAAATGACTCAGTTGTTTGGTGGTGGCTATGGCGGAGCTTCCACAGAGGCCAGCAGGTGGATGAGGGAAAGGGGAGGCAGGAGGAGGAGTATCAGGTGAACTGAACTTCAGGTAAGAAGTTATGACCTGCAGTCTATCTGGGTCAGATATAAACCAAGTTTAGGTGTATAACTTGTACTGCGTGCTAGCTAGCATGATGGAGTTTATATACAGCTGGGTGGGTGCTTTGATGTTACTGATAGTGAACTTTATTTTATTCATAAGGTTAGTAGAGTTGCCAACCACCCCTTAAAAAACGGAATCGTCTCGTATTCAGAGAAAATATTACGCGTTTCGTATTTAGGTGAAAAGAAACACAGTTTGTCCCGGACTTCAGCTACAATGAAAAAGACACAAAGCTGGAGTTACTCTGTGTCTTTGCTGCACAGCTGCCTCTTCTACAGCTGTAAAGCTGCTGGTCATGATATTGGTTTGGATATGTGGTGAGAGGGAAACATGAGGATGAAACCAGGAGATGTTCTTACTGAACATCTCCGGGCCAGCGATGCACATCACAAATCACCTCGCATAGACACATTAGTTGTGCCACTTCTTGATGACGCTATCTTAGCTAATAACCCCAACTACCAGATTCAACTTGTAATTGGCTAAAAATAACTCGCCTACCGGTGAGAGGGACGTTGCTAGCTGTCAGTTTTTTCAAGCGATGTTGAAATTTCCACATTCCAACCAGAGGCGGAGCCAGACATTTGAAACACCCGGGGCTTAGCCCTAAAGGGTAGTATGCATGTGGGATTTTTTTTTTTTTTTTTTTTTGGGGGGGGGGGGGTTAGAAATGACTGAAAGATTGATAGGCTCTGTTTTGAGTTTTGTTCAAAAAAGAATGACTTCATATAGGGAAAAATATATATCACATATGCAGGACACCTTAAACTAGTTTTTTAATTAAGCAGCAAGGCAGAACAAAGTCGGGGCTGTATCAAGACACGAGGACTAAACCCCAATTCAACCATCCGGAATTAAAACAGGACTACAACAGTTCAAAATCAGGACTACTTAGGATTTAACCAAGACAGAACCAGAACCAGAATCAGAACTAGATGATAGTAGCACTAAAAATCATCATAGACCTGCACTACACTTATTTTTTTAATTCTACCAAAGTACACTATTTAGATTGAGAAAAGTTTATATAATTATTTAGCCTTGTTGTGCAAACAAGCCTGCATAACTTAATAAATGTAGAATTTGAAAAATAGCAAACCTAAAAAGAAACACTAGGTACAAGATACATGAGTACTTATGATACGGTGATACTTTTGGTAAACAACCATTTGACTAACATGTGTGTCTCACCTGCTCTTGTTCATCTCTGTTCTGTCCTCATTCTCCTCTCTCTCCCTCTTTGTGCTGACAATCATCAAATATACAGTTGAAACCAGATATTTACAAACTCTTCAGATCAAAACACAAACACTTTTTTAATTGTAACATCAAATCAGACTAAATGTTTATTTTTTTAGATTGATAAATATAAAAACATATTTGTTAACTTTAAGAGTAAAGAGAGAAACTATCTGTATTTCTTAATTGCAAATGGCACCAAATTGTATTCAACATTGAGCCACACTTATGGAGCTCCACAGTTGTCTTCCTGGTGTTTTGGTTGACATCTCTTGATTTTCCCATGTTACAGAAACAGGCTCTGTGTTTTGCCTTATATGCATCCACAGGTGTGCCACCAATTTACTCACATGGACTCTACTAACCTATCAGAAGCTTCTTCAGCTCAGAACAGAAACGTCTGGAGTTTCTTATTAATTAACAAACTTAGTGTACATGTACTCCTAAATTTGATCAAAGTGATAAAAATAGACAGCTCTGTCTCTCTTTATTCTGACATTTAACTAATTCAAAAGATATTTTCAATATTTATCTAAAAGTTTACTCTAAATTGATGTTGTACAGTAAAAATGTTTTGTGTTTTCTCCCTAAAGTGTATGTAAATATCTGGTTACAAATGTGAATATACTGCTGTGTACTGAAATCCCTCTCGTTTTGCATAGAAATATACTGAACAACATACAAAGCATAATACATAAAATAACATTTACCTGAGTTTTTTCTTTGAAAGAACCCTCTAATGTCCATTCTTATATTTCAGTACATAACTGAAACCGATTTAGTCGGGGAGGGTAAGCATCAGCACCACGGAAATACACGGATACATCTGTAGACTCGAGACAGAATGCATTTTCGGGACTTTCAGATGTATGGACCAATGTTTTATTTTCTGATCAAACCAGAAAGCTTTAATGAGCAGCTGGGTTTGTCTCGCATTAACTGGCTGGACACAGAGGACATCGAAATGCAGCTGATTGAACTGAAAAGCTCGAGTCTGTGGGGGTCAAAGTTTGCAGAACTACAGACGCAGCTGGTGCATAGCTGTGCGTGTTCATGGAGCTTGTATTTTCACCTGATGGACATCACTACCTGACAAGTTTAACTGTCTTCAGAACACTGCAGAGGCCTTATTGACAGTAGTTGGCTCTACATATCTGTGTGAGCAGATTTTCTCTCACGAGTGTCCTCAGGTAGCCGTCTGAATGCTGGACACTCGGAGACTTGTGTCTCTGAGTGGGAGACCAGAGATCAGAGTGTATTAACAAACATGCCATATTGGCTCAGTTTATTTTTCTTATCATTGTTGTGAGGAGACCATAAATAGCATTTGCATTTTCTGTTGTACAGTTCATTTGCTGTTATGGATAAAAAGTGTCTTTTTCTCTTTGCTCTTGAATGCTTTGCTTCTTATATTGATTTTTATGCTGATTTTTTCCCTTTTTTCCGTGTGAGCTTACCTGCGATAACTTCTGGACACTTGTAGATCATTAGGACTAGAGTGTTCTTAACAGAAACAGCAACATTTTATGGTTACCTTATCCTCAGCGCTCCGTGTGTCTGTGGCCTAGACACAGCTGAAGCCTGATTACAGCGTCTGGGCACCGAGCAGCCTCAATAGCCTGGAAAGGTGCTAACCGCTAGGCTAACTAGCAACAAGATGCCTTCCCTCTCCACAGATGACTACCACAGCCTCCTGCAGAAGATTGCAGTACTGGAGACAAAAATTCATCGCTTAGAAGTAAACGTGGAGGTAAATGGACTGTGTGGAAATGAAACAACCTTGCCTTTGATTCAAAACAATGGCGATGAGCAAGCTAGTACACAGCTAAGGAGCACAGATAACATGACCAAGAAAGTAGACTCTGTGCATTATTATAAATCCTCAAGTGATAATCCCCCCTTAGACTGTCTTGGTGCAAAACCAAGACATAAATCATGTCTCCTGGAAGGGGGAGGACGTATCACAGGCAGGGCACAGCGAGCTGAAATCTCTGAAACCGACTGGCCTTCACTTCCTACGAGACAGAGAAGCTCTTCTACCCCTATATACGGGAGGAAACAGGACTGGACAACCGTGAATAGGAAGGTTAACAGCAAACCTCCAAAACAACTGAATGTGAAACTGCAGAACAGATTTGCTCCACTATCAAAGGACCCTGGATCTATATCGGACAACCATCCATCTAAAAGCAGCGAAATAAGGTCTGAAAATCTGTTGAAAAGTGAAAGGCCACAGGGAAAGCTAAAGGCTAGGCCTGAAACTCTGATTGTGGGTGACTCTGCTGTAAAGGATGTACAAAGGATGTGCGGTAAGAACACTAAAGTCCTCTGCTTTCCTAACGATATGGTCAACAACCTGAAGGAGAGAATTCTTCAAATTGCAGATGAATATCCAACTGTGACAAACATTGTTCTGCATACAGGGTCAAACGATGTGTCCAAACAACAGTCGGAGGTTCTGAAACGGGACTTTACTGGATTATTAAATACTGTAAACTCTCTGAATGCAGCTGTATTCATCAGTGGACCTGTACCGCCGGTCAGAGGAGGAGACGAGAGATTCAGCAGGTTGTTTACACTGAATAAATGGCTTATATCAGCATGTGCTGACCACTCAGTGCATTTTATCGACAACTTTAATATTTTTTGGGAACGCAGGCATCTGTTCAAAGCAAATGGATTTAATTTTAACAAGTCAGGGGTGAAACTGTTCACCTCCAACTTGTTTTATTCCATACGTCATCCATCTGTGCTTGGTGCCAAGGCTGAGATAAACGAGGAGTTATCTCATAAAGAGGAACAAACAGTACTCCAAGAACAGACAAAGCCCAGCAGAAACCTTGAGGAGGAGCTCCATTTGCCCCCACCCGGGAAGAGCCTCAGAAAGGAGAGACATCCATGGCATCTGAGGAAGAGCCTCAGAAAGGAGAGACATCTAAGGCAAGAAGAGGGGTCCCTATTTGCCTCCAACTCTCTCAACAACACCAACGACCAGGACAAGGGACCACGACCTTCCCCAGTCCCCCAAACCCCTGACAGGCCATCACCCTCCTCCCCCTCCCTTTCTCCCTCCTCCCCACACCTGAAATTCACTGAGGAGATGATGGAGCGGGTCAATGCTGGGCTCAGATCTACCCCCCGTCCCAATCCCTTTTTGTCCCCCATAAACCCCCCACCAGAGCGGCCAAAGGTTCGCCATCGAGCCCCACCCTCAACAGAGCAATCGAAGTCACATTGCCCAGCCTCGCCCCCCTTAGTTCCTCTTCATGCCCTGTCTCCGCAGTCTGATATGTGATATGTGAAGGGTCCGGGCTGTGAGGATTATGGCAGTGATGACTTTTCCCAGGAGAAGCTGGGACCCTGTTTACTAGAAGGTTTTAAAATTTCTGTACTTTTAGGTGACAGGAGACATGTGGCCTGGTCAAAACACAGAGAGCTGCACTCTAAAAGATCTTTAAACATAGTAAACATACCTTGTGTGCCACAGACTGCTCCCAAACACGAGAGGACAAGTAATACCTCTAAAACACTTAAGTTGGCTTTATTAAACATTAGATCTCTAGCTGGGAAAACATTTTTAATTAATGATTTAATCACTGAGCACAGCCTTGATTTTATGTTTTTAACTGAAACTTGGTTGGACCAAAGTAACAGTGGAGCTGTTCTCATCGAGACGACCCCTCCTAACTACAGTTTTATCAGTGAGGTCAGGGCGAGCAGGAGAGGAGGAGGGGTTGCTGTCTTATTTAATGAATCATTTCAATGTAAGCAGCTATCTCCTGGAAGTTTTCAGTCTTTTGAATATGTGGCTTTACAGCTGAAGGCCCCATCCAAAGTTGTGTTTCTTAATGTTTACAGGCCTCCCAAATACTGCACAGACTTTTTTAATGACCTCAGTGAACTGCTGTCTGTGATCTGTGTTGATTTTGACTGTGTAATTATTGCTGGGGATTTTAACATTCATGTGGACAACCCTCAGGACAAAGGGACTAAAGACCTGAGTAACACTCTGGGCAACTTTGGGCTGACTCAGCATGTAACAGAGGCCACACATAATAGAGGACACACTCTTGACCTACTGATCTCCAAAGGCCTGAGCATTTCAAAGGTTACTGTGTCTGATGTGGGCCTGTCTGATCATTACTGTGTTTTCTTTGAAAGTAAAATCTCAGCCCGCACAAATATATCAACAACAGTGATCACAAAACGGTGTATAACTGAACACAGTAGTGCAATTTTTAACCAGGTCTTCCCATTAACACCTGACCTGCCCAGAGGGTCAGTCAATGAGCTCGTCAATAGCTTCAATGCTAACATGTTAAATGTAATGGACACTATTGCTCCCATTAAGGTGAAGGTTATCTCTGGAAGGAAAAAGTCTCCATGGAGAAACTCCACACTGGTGAAAAATGAAAAAAGAGAGTGTAGGAAAGCTGAGCGCAGATGGAGAAAAACAAACCTCCAGGTTCATTATGACATTTATAAAGAGAAACTTCACAATTATAATTTACAACTGAGGAGTGCAAGGAGGTCCTACTTCTCTGACATCATCACTAAAAACAGCCATAATGCTCGGGTCTTATTTTCTACAGTTGACAGGCTAACAAACCCCCCTGTGTCAGTGGCAGCTGAACTTCATTCGACCATGGCCTGCAATGACTTTGCCAAATTCTTCACTGAAAAAATCCAAAAAATTAGACAAGCAATTGGTACATCAACAGCAGATCCAGGATATGTACTGTGTCCACCAAAAAACTGTTTAAACACCATGAAACAGTTTCAACCTATTAACAGCAAAGACCTGGAGGACATCTTAGGTCAACTGAACTCCTCCTCCTGCTGTTTAGATGTCCTGCCAACAAGTTTTTTCAAAAAGGTCTCAAAGACTTTGGAGTCAGACCTGTTACAGATCGTCAACTTTTCTTTATTATCAGGTGTGTTTCCAGAATCACTAAAAACTGCTGTAATCAAACCTATACTGAAAAAGGACAATCTTGACAAGACACAAATGAACAACTACAGGCCGATCTCAAATCTCCCGTTTTTAAGTAAGATCATTGAAAAAGCAGTTTCCCAACAGCTCAGTTACTTCTTAAAACAGAATAATTGCTACGATGCCTTCCAGTCAGGTTTTAGACAGAACCACAGCACTGAAACCGCTCTGACCAAAGTGTTTAATGACATATGTCTGAATACAGACAGTGGAAAAATGTCAGTCCTAGTTTTACTGGATCTCAGTGCAGCATTTGATACAGTTGACCACAACATATTACTCAAACGACTGGAGAACTGGACAGGTCTTTCAGGAACTGTACTAAACTGGTTCAAAACATACGTAGAAAACAGGAAATACTTTGTATCAATAGGTAACTTCACATCTGAGCAGACAAGTATCACATGTGGAGTTCCCCAAGGTTCCATCTTGGGACCCCTTCTGTTTAACATCTACATGCTCCCACTGGCACAGATTATAAACAACAACAAAATAAACTATCACAGCTATGCAGATGACACACAAATATATATCACAATGTCACCAGGAGACCGAGGCCCTGTACAGGCTCTTGGTAAATGCCTTGAGGAAATCAATGACTGGTTGTGCCACAATTTTCTCCAGCTAAACAAAAACAAAACTGAGGTAATAGTCTTTGGCGCCAAAGAAAAACGATTACAGGTCACCAGAGAACTTCAATCTATACATCTAAAAACCACAAACCAGGCGAGAAATTTGGGTGTAGTGATGGATGCAGACCTAAACTTAGAAAAACACATTAAGACAATAACAAAGTCAGCTTACTATCACCTCAAGAATATATCAAGGATAAAAGATCTGATGTCTCAACAGGACCTGGAAAAACTAGTCCATGCATTCATCTTTAGTAGGCTTGATTACTGTAACAGCATCTTTACAGGTCTACCTAAAAAATCAGTCAGACAACTACAGCTCATTCAGAACTCTGCTGCTCGAGTCCTCACTAAGACCAAAAAAGTGGACCACATCAGTCCAGCTCTGAGGTCCTTACACTGGCTGCCTGTCCGTCAGAGGATAGACTTTAAAGTTCTGATGCTGGCCTATAAAGCTCTGAATGGTTTAGGACCAAAATACATCAATGACCTCCTGACCCAGTATGAACCATCCAGATCCCTCAGGTCATCTGGATCCGGTCTTTTATCAGTTCCCAGAGTCAGAACCAGACACGGAGAAGCTGCATTCAGCTTTTATGCTCCTTATATCTGGAACAAACTCCCAGAAAGCCTCAGATCAGCTGAAACACTCAGTTTATTTAAATCCAGGTTGAAGACTCACCTGTTCTCAGCTGCATTTGAATAAAGCACCAAATCCACACTTTAAGCTTAAATTTCAAAACTTACATTTAACTACTGATTTTATCTACTGTTCTGATTTTATCTGTTTTGATTTTATATACTGTTGTTTGTTTGTTAATTAGTTAGTTAGTTTATTTGCTTGTTTTATTCAATTTTAAATCATGCTTTTTATTTGTTCTTGTTTCTAATGTCTCTGTAAAGCACTTTGAATCACCTTGTTGTTGAATTGTGCTATACAAATAAACTTGCCTTGCCTTGCCTTGTTTCAAAATAGCTGATAACTATTCGCTGATAACTGCCAACATCTGCAAACAAATATAATTCTATAAAGTTCTATATAGTGTGTAACTGTTAATATAGAGCGTTATTGCTAATGCAATCATATGGCACATTGACTTCTGAGGAAAGTTTAGATGGCACTCATCATCAGAAAGGTCGCCGACCCCTGATTTAGCCAAACAGACATTTGGGGGGGGGGGGGGGGGGGGGGGGGGGGGAAACTGCTGAAGTTTAACCTGAGCACCAGAATGAGTTAGTAAGGTAAATGAGTGTGACGTAGTTGTTGGTGCCAGACAGGCTGATCTGAGTATCTGACAAACTGCTGACGAGCTGGGATTTTCCCCACACAACCATCATTAGTGTTCACAGACAAAATATTTTTCAATACAGAGAAAATATCCATTGAGCGTCATTTCTCTGGGTAAAATGCAATGACGTCATTTAAATGTCACAAAGCTCAAACAGGCTCTGTAAACATGACAGAGGTTACTGTCCTCAAACGGCCTTCACAGTCAGCAGATCTCAGTCCAACAGACCATCTTTGGGATGTGATGTAGAGTCAAATAGTTCAGATAATGTCGACAAATCTCAATATGGACCAAAAGGTTTTCACAGTACACCAAATCTTTATTGACACATAAAAGCATACAGTACTTATATACATCTTTTTGAGTATTTACAAAATAGAGAGCCCATGGATGTTACACATGTATAAAAATATGCATTACATCTATATAAATATGTACACAATGTGCAAAACATATGGCGTTACAAACAACAAGAGGCATGGCATGGGAGGCGGCGATAAAGAGAGGAGACTGGAACTACTAACAATGCGAAGCCTTAGTTTTTAACCTTTCAGCGTCAATCTGCGATTGAGGATGGAGCCTCTCAGTGCCTCATTTGTAAATTAAATATCCTCCACAGAGCTTTGTTCCACCAACAAATATACAGTGTTCACAGGATGATAAACAGTGCAGGTGAATAAAGAGAGCAGGAGCAGGCAGCTGAAGTCTAACAAGCAAACAGCAATGTTCAGAAAACCTGCAGGAATTCTTCCACGAGAAAAATGAGTTATTTCAATCCTGACACACACCCCTCCCTCCCCCTCGCGGGTAATGAAGTGCGTCTGAACTGTATTACTCTGTAGTAAAGGCTCTTACACGAATAAAATCAAGGCAGGATCTGACACACAGTACAGCATATGTCGAGGGAGAGCAGCTATTATTGCTTTTAGCTGTCCTTGCCTGGGCCAGTCAGCAGCCACAATAGCGAGCTGGGAGTTGCGTCGCATCACAAACGTGTGGATTTACTCCAGCAAAGAGATTTATGTTTATCTGATATGAAAGATTTTGTCTTAGAAAAACAAAAATATACACATAAAACAAGATTAAATGTTGAATCTTTTACTTTAATTCTACAAAGAGAAAAGAGATACAAAAGATAAAAAAATGAGAGTGAGAAATATAATGTTTCACTGCCTTTTTGGCAACAACGTATCGAACGTGACAGCCTTTAACGCTGACAATCAGAAGGAGGAAAAACGCGTTGAACATGAATCAGCCAGTGACTTTCACCGTACGTTTTACTCGTCGCAGTGCGCTCCACGAAGCAGAGGTAAACGAGAATACGAGCTCGTCTCTGAAGGAGCGTGGGATTGACGAGTTTGTTAAAACAAGCTGAAAGACGACGCAGCAGAAGCTGAGAAGGAAGTGTGTGCAGCATTTGGCGTTTCGCTTTTCGTTTGGGATCCGAGCACATCTGCGAGTCCTGGCCTGATCAGGTGATACAATGTGGGACCGCAGCAGGAAGAGAGTCCGCTCGGGCCTCCACATCACTGCTTTTACAGGCAAAAAGAAGAAGAAATCTAAACATTTTTGCCTAATTTGCTAGTTTTTTTTCCCTGTTTCTGTTACCCTGAAGTATCAACAGCTGCTGTTGAAGATGTGCCGTGAAGCCACAAGAGAAGTGAAACATCGCCCTCTACTGCCTGCGACCATAATAACAGGATAAAGTGGTTAAAATGTAAACGTGATTTCACTGACTGATATAAAAAGAACATTAAAAAAAGTCTTAAAATATAAAAAAGTCCCACACAGTTACACTGCATCTGTCCCAAAAACATAAACAAATACAAAGAATTAATATTCAGGTGAGTGAACTTTGATGCCTTCAATTAAAAGGCAGCCTTCACTGACTACTTCCTGCTGTGCATCACACTGTAAAGGTGTCTACGTTTCTCTTTTTTTAAAAACTTTACTCCGAATGAACGACACAGATACAAGAAAAAAAAAAACAGTAAAACAGTCATCGGGAGGCCTTACAAAGAGACAAATTTGGAATATTCAAAGCAGGTTGCAAATGATTGGAGTTGGGAGATGTTTTGCAAATTCCTTTAGACAACTTCAGGGCGGCAGCAGAGTTTGAAGCAGCCATAGACTAAACACGAGTACGATCATGCACACGGAGACACGGCTGTACATGCAAGAGACGGAAAGACAAAGACAAACAAACACAGTCACACACACACACACAGAGGGGCATGCTTCTCTCACACACTGCCCGGAAACTGACTTTGTCTACAAGCCACAGCAGCTGATGTATCGCCCTTAAACCAGCGGAGTATGATTTTAGAGTATTCCGATTCCTCCAATGAGCAGTTGATCCCGTATTGAAAAGGCTTGTGAACCAAAGCAACCCATCTCTTTTTTAAAAACTAGAGCAATTTCCTCTCCTGTCTCACACACACAAAGTGCAGGCATACTGCGGGACACCCAGATTTAAAGCTCAAAGACATCTTCCGATAACTGGCAGCACACCTATTACAGATGTGTGTCTGCAAATTGATACTTGTTCCCTTTCCTGTTTCGCTAATCAGAAGAAGAAGGAAAAAAAAAAGCTGCCAACTTTTTTTTAGAGTTAAGTCCCACTTTTTAAAAGTACATTCACAATTCGCGACTTGGACAACTGCAGTATCTGCGCAGCCAGTGGCAACGTGATCTTATGTCACAGTCGTGACGATCGCCTTGGATATGCAGTGTTCACATTTCCTTGTTCTGAGGTCAGCGAGGTGCGTCGTCAGATTTGTGCGCCTCTTTAGTGCATAGCTCTCACGTCGACGGGAGGAGCCGCCGCCGCCTCCTCTCGTCGTCGTGTTGTTCTTTAGAGTCATTGGTTGATCAGCTTGACTGATGGGAGTCAACGATAGGTCAGGAGAAAACAGTCACATCTGTTACAAACAAATCACGGACCAGTGCGAACAGAGGCTCGACTTCATTCAGACATTCCTTCACACCTCAGTCTGGCAGCTAGCTGAGTGTATAACCCCGGGCTTAGCATTGGGTGCGTCGTTATAGAGACTCGAGTCTCCTTTTACTTTAGTCTGAGCCTCCAGTCATGTTGTAATCACCAGCTTTTCTAACCTAGCATGTGACAGCACTCACGAGTGTAATTCATATCAGACCTTCAGGAACTGTCTGACACGTTGATCTATCACGATGAGTAAAACAGATGCCGTTTTCCTCTACTAGAAATGATCCCCTCAGCTCAGTTTTCTTAGTGTGGTTTAAACTATTTACAAACAGTCTGTTCTTCCATTTAGCATTTGGCTCTGTCTCCTTGGCTCTGTTTATGATTGCTAAAATCATGACATCAGACACTAAAAAGTCTATTCTGATTAAAAATCCCTTTATTGCAGCGCAGCGTGACCGCAGTCACCTTTCGGCGGACGCTTTCCAGGCCGCCGAGCCGTTACGGGACTCTCTCCTAAAGCTGTGCAAACTCCTGCTTGTAGTTCTGCTCGGATCAGCCTCTCTTCCTCTAGAGTAGTGGGAATATTACAGATGGTATGGATGTACTGGTAAGAGTGGTATGGCACTTAAAGGCCATGTTTTCTCCTTTTATGTATTATTATTACTATTCTTTTTTTATTTAAAATCTCTGAAGCTTTCCCTTCATCCATCCATCCATCTTTCACACTTCTCCATCTTCATCATCAAAGCCTCCATCAGTCCCAGTGCAGGTCATGTGTATCCAGGAAGTCCGTTGGGATCCCCAGTGGTGTCAGCATCCCGCCAGGACCCGGCGGCATGGTGAGGTCCAGCCACTCCATGTTGTCCAGGGCCGGGTCTGACAGGCCCATGTTGAGTGAGGACGAGGAGGAATCGCAGAAAGACAGCTCTGACGTGTCCATGGGTGAGAAGGGCTGCTGGTCCATGAGCTGGGCCTGCAGCTCCTCCATCAGGCCCTGCGTGCGAGGGTCTGACGCAGACGGCGTCTCGGCCAGTGTCCCCTCTAGAAAGGCTTCCAGCTGATTGTCTGTGGCCAGGGACGATAGACCGGGCAAGCACGGGTTCACAAGCATGGAAGGAGGGGCTACCTGGACCTGCGGGGGCGGTCTGGACAGGACGGTGTTGACTGGAAGGGTGGTGATGCTGGCTGTGACAGGGAGAGTCTTGGGGTGAGACACCGGTGAGTTCTGATGGATAAATGGAGTGATTTCTGCAGGCGGGAAAACAAAGATCAAATAAGGATGCAGATTAAAAACTGACATATTTAAACATGTTAGTTTGTCCACAGTGGATCTAAAAAAAGAACTCATTTATAAAGTGATCTTAGATCGTATCGGTTTTTAAAAAGAGTTCAGGCTGTAGAAATAAATCACATCCTTTAAGCCAGTTATGAGGCTTACTTATGGGTCAATAACTTGCTGAAAAAAAAAAAACAGCCATTTCAAAGGATGAGTTTCCTTCTTTGATCATTGATCAGCTCGTGTGCTTTAAGTTATCGTCTTATTGCATCAGTCAATCTCTCCTAAGCTTCAGGATACAGACTCTTTCCCTGATCCTCTCCCTCAAATTACAGTTTTAAATGATTTGTTCCTTTAATGCTCACAAGGCATCCACACACTCATGTAGCAAAGCAGCACCGAGCCTTTGCCCCTCTGAAAACGAGCGCTTCACAGTTAAAAGAGTAACATGTGACTCTCACATGTCACACAACTTTGTTCTGGAGTTGTCAGCTTTGAACACTTGTACAGAGTTTTTAGTTGGACACGCCAACAAAGATTTCAGAGAAGTTATGGAGGTGGGTGTGGCTGCGTTAGTGCTCTCTTTAGGTTCTTCTTCACTTCTTTCAAGATTGTGTGTCACTCACAAGCAGAATAGCAGTGGTGCTTTGTGAAGTGGGTTTTTAGGGATGTGCACCTCTAATTTATTGAGGAGGTTTATTTTTAAAGGAGGAAAGCCTCCACGAAGGTCCCTTCTAATCTCGTCTCATTAACCTTAAAAACAACTCCTAGAAGCTTTTATAGAAGTCCCTGTCATGGTGAATTCAGAGTCTCTCGCTTTTTATTAGTCGGCAGTGTGAGGACGATCGGAGCATTTTATGACTCATCAATGCAGAAAAAGTCAAATTCACATTTCCAAATTACTTGAGTAAAAGTAACCCCTTTTGGCAGTCTGCAGTTTACACGGTACGTGGTCTCTGTTATACATAATATCCAAAAGGCTGATATCAGATCAGCCACAATCAGCTCGAATCTGCCCACACAGCAGCTTATTCACCGTTTCTCTGACACTTGGGGCTTTTTAAACTTCTTCACACTGAACAGAACGTTTTTCTTTGCACCGTCAGTGTGCACCAACTTACCTCCGCTCTCTATAAGGATGTCAAACAGGTCGTCCATTTGCTGGCTGGTTGCTGTGGGAACCTGAAAAGACATTTAAGGACGTTAAGAGACTCGACGCTTTGTAACCAAAAACGAAAAAGCTGCTCAAGGCTGGAAAAACTGGAAGTATACGCCTACGTTTTTTATGCTTCTCTGTACTCTGCACACATCAGTTTCAGTAGTGTGTGTGTCAGCTGTGGCTTGTTTTCATCTAACCTGTGAAACGTTGTTGATGTGAAGACTGCGGCTCTGTTTGATGGCCTCCTCATAGCGGGGAGGCTCTCTGGTCTTAGGAGGCTGGGGAACCAGGGAGGTGGGCTGGAAGATGAAGGTGGGCTGAGGAGAGGAAGGCTGCAAAGATGACAGAGAAAAGATCAAATCAGAGAAATATGTGAAGATCTGAAGAGTTAAGTTCAGAAAAATGCTGAATTCCTGACAGACACCTTATTGAGGGGCCCGTTGGAGATTTGATGGTTGGGTGATGCTCGTGGAGAGAGCTTATTCTCTGGGGAGCTTCTCAAAAAGCACTGGGGATTCATCTCAGGTCTACTCTGGTTCTCCAAGCCAGCAGTGTTATTGCACATAGTCAGAGTCTGCCAAGACATGAGAGAGTCTGACATCAGACCTCTGTGCATCACAGGTCTTTGAGGCTTTTGTGTAGAGCTAACTGGAACTACTAGTGAGACGTGACTCACTTGTAGCAGCGGCTGCTGGCTGGGTGCCATCTCCACCTTGGTGGTCTGCAGCTGAGGGACTGAGGAATGGACCAGGCCTGGGTTTGAGACTGTGGCCTGGAGAACAGGCTAGTGCAGAGGAAAGACATGCGAGACCTTAAGACCTCAACTTTACAGAGGATGAGTCGAGATGGTTCTTTCTAGGTTTTATATTAAGATTATCATTAATAATGCCAAGATGAGTTTATAGTAGATCAACACGCACTTACTCTGTGACACCCTCTGCCATGCTACGCCACTGGCTCACTCACCTGCAGGCTGACGGTGGTGCTTGGCAGCTGGATTGCAGCAGCGTTGTTGGGCAGTGACACTGGAAGGAGGATCTGTGTTCCAGCTTGGCCAGTTGCTGTCAACAAAGTCCGAGGCTGACCCAACACCTGGGAAACACCACCCGAGTGGCTGATGAAGAACTGCTGCAGGCTGGGGGGTGTGGGCTGGGACTGTGGCTGGGCTCGGAGTTTGGGACTTTTCTGGGACTGCGAGAGGAGCTGTGGGCTGCTGGTTACTTGAGGCTGACCTGGGGCCTGGATTTGTGTGATGAGCTTGGTTTGGGTCTGCAGCGGCTTGCCAGAAGAAACGGTCACATCCTCCAACTTCACCACTCCTGCCACGGGTGCTGAGAGTGCCTGTGAACCCAGGATTGAGCTTGGGATAGCAGCAGTCGATGAACAATTTGACAGGACTGCACCTTCGACTTTCACCAGGTTAGAGTTGAGGACAGGAGGAACAGAGTTCACAGCAGCTCCTGGAGCGATCTTGGGGGACATAGAGGCAGAGTCACCCTGACCTCTCTTCTCCACTTCCAGTTGCATCTTCAGCACCTCCACCAGCTTCTGCTCCTGCTCCAGCTTCCTCATCAGCTCTTCTATCTGCCGCTCCTTCTCGTGGAGCCTTCTGTCCTTTTCCTCTGGGACTTTGAAAGACTGTGAGGACTGTGGCCCTAACGAGGTCAGCATTTGAATTTCAGACATCCCTACATCCTGCTGGAGGGCAGAGAGATCAAAAGGAACAGGTGAGACAGGCGGCGTAGAGCTCATGCTCTCTGGAGCCACCTGCTGGACTGGGACTACAGCAGGTGTGGTAGTTGTGGTAACCTCCATGGGGATGGCAGATAGGGTAGTAGTGGCAGGAGTGGGGATGCTGGCAGCAGCAGTGGTGCTGGGATTGTCCTGGAAAGGCTTCAGTCTTTCTATCAGATCCGTCTTTGTTCCCGACACTGGGAGGCCACGAAGCTTCAGCTCTAGTTTCAGCTCGGCCACCTGGGAAGACAAAAGGAGGATCACGTCAGCATCAGATTTTAGACTTTAGTAGTCTATTTTTACAGGAGCAGTTCACTCTCTTTGGAAATGTGCTCATTTTATTGCCAAGAATTAGAAGAGAAAAAAAGATTAACATAATTTATGTGTGTTTGTTAAATTTGTAGCTGGAGACAGCAGATGGTTGGCTTTGCATTAAGACGCGGAAAAATGTGGAAACATGTTGGCTGTGCTTAAAGGGACAACAATCCACCAAACAGCACGTCTAAAGCACATCATATCTTGTATGACTCATGATGAGCCATCATAAAACCAACAAATACCAGCCACAAACGCCTGACTTCATACGTGCTGCAGTTTTCAGGCTTTGTGCGAAGACACGCTGCTTCAGGTTGGAGTTTCTGATTTAGTGCGCAGGCAACATAGTGCCATTAATCTTCTCTAATAACACTGTAATAAAGCAAATACCACACTTCAGCACAGAGTCTTTCCTACAGACGTAAGTACTGTGGCACGGACACCTACAGGAGCTGTGAAACTGCAGTGTACAGTTTTTGTGCTGATGTTAATGTTTGGAACGCTGTAGTTACTGAGTCAGCAGAGCACAACTTTACACACTTTGTGCATCGGCACTCTGCAACTTTACATGATGTTAAGTTTTTAACGATTCAACAAAGATCGCACCCACAGGAGCTGCCAAGCAAACCTGTGTCAGGAAGCTCACGGTGCACCGTTTTTGTGCTGATGTTAATGCCAGAGGAGGCTAGGACTTCCTCTGCCAAACAAGCCAGACTTTTACATCTGCTCTGTAACTTTACATGGTCTGACACTTTGTGGCTTGTTGCAGGGTTGCATCTTATTATAGCAAAACACTTCAATTCAGTCAGTTCTTTAGAAGGTCCAGTTTTTTCACAAACATCTATAAAGGCTAAATGCATAGCTAGGTGACACCTGCAGCAATGGGACTGAAAAAAAAAAAGAATTCAAAGATTAAGGAGTAGTCATCCAGTACTTTTGTCTATGTTATTTTTCTCTGGGTCAGTTAAACAGAAATTTCCAAAGTGCCTGGGAATGTGATTTTGAACAAATACCTTCATCTCTTCCAGGTTGGCAGGCAGGACACCGGGTTTGCGGTTGGACAGCGAGTTGTTTGGCCGGGCCATTGCTGAAGGCAGAGCAGCAGGGGGAGGTGCAGTGGGCAAAGACACCACAATAGAAGTTGGCAGTGTACTCCCACCGTTATTCTGACCCTCTGCCACAGGTCTGCAGCAGAGGGGGGAGGGGAAAAGACAAACAAAGATGAGGTGATTGTTTTTTTAAGGAAATCCTTTCTGAATTACAGGAATATGAAACAAAAAAAGAGGAAGTGGAGGTGGGAGAGAGGGACGGTGTTGTTATAGAGAGAAGAAAGGCAGAAAGAAGAAAACAAGGAGAGGAAATGGGTTCAAACAGTCCATCCATCCTGTTCCTCTTGCCTCACTAACAACACCAGTCAACCAAATCACAGGCCAACAGCGATTTCAAAGACAGCTTTGCTACACCGCTGCTGCCAGGACTTTCACGAAAACAGCAGCTGGTTCATCAACATCCTGTTAGTTATCAATATGATTAGGCACAAGCCTGTTATTGGCGCTCTGCCTCTCTGTGTTGTTGAAAACAACAATATTTGGCTTTGTTTCATAATTAAAAATCAAATGTCAAGCAAGCCAAACTAGTTTAGAAACACAAAAATAGAAAGAAACCCGTCTGAAGTACAGGTAGAAATAAAACTGCAGAATAACACTGGTTTCAATGTTAACACGGGGGGGCGGGGCTAGTATTTGTAATTTGCTTTGCACACGTACTTGAGCGGTGCTGGTAATATAGTTTGGTAGTTGTAATGCTGCTGCTGCTGGCTGAGGATCTGCAGCTGGAGAAACAGCTGCTGTTGCTGCAGTAACCGGGCGTATGAGGAGTCCATGGGTGCTTCGCTGGCCTCCTGCTTCTGGTCTGGGGGAACATACTGGTGGTACTTAAGCTTTTTCACCCTCGGCTTCGGCTCCTTGCCCTTCTTACTGCGACTCTTCTCTGAGGGAGCTTTCTGCTGACTTTGCTTTGGTGGAAGCAAACGTGGAGGGAAAAAGTATTAACATGTGTTAAACTCAACAACAGTCTCTCCCCTCCTCTCTGGAGGGGAGAGGGAGGGGAAACAGGAGGACAAAGGAGGGGGGGAACAACTAAGCTGTAGTGCCTCTTCACCTCACTGTACAATACCTTGTGCAATACTTTTTGTAAATAGTCAACAGTGCAATAGACTCAATACTTGAAATGTGCAATTCACTTGTATTTTTATTTTTTATTCCTATTTATTCTATTTATCCCCTTTGTATATTTTATTTATATTTGTTTCTGTATTTATATATATGTGTGTGTGTGTGTGTGTGTGTGTGTGTGTGTGTGTGTGTGTGTGTGTGTGTGTGTATATATATATATATATAAAACAATTCTGTAACTGTAACTTCGGTCGTTGCTGTGCTTTTTTTGGAAATCGAATTTCCCAGAGGAACCCACCCGAGGGATTAATAAAGTTCTATCTTATCTTAGAAAAGCAGAAAATGGAAACAGATGCGTTGTGCTTACTTTCACCAGTGTTGGGGCTGGTTTTGGAGGTACAACTGTAGCGACTGGATGAGTGAGGGTGACAGCTGGGTGGCTGGCAGGCGGCTCATTGGTGGCGATTACTTTCATGAAGTCTGTTTTTGGGACGGGCTGCAAAGAAATAATGGGTGGAGGGGGACACACTTAAAACCTCCAATGTCACTGTCGTTAAATAACAACAGTCTGGGCCTCCAGCTGACCTGCAGGATGGTGCTGGGCAGTGCTACTGGAGAGGGCGTCTCTGGTGCTCTGCTCTCCACCGGTGAGGGTGCAGAGCTCTGGGACTCCTGGCTGGCCGGTTGCTCCGGGGACAAAGCGTCGTTGCTGTCTTCCTCAAGAAC
Source organism: Diplotaxodon limnothrissa (assembly GCF_057381915.1). Taxonomy (NCBI): domain Eukaryota; kingdom Metazoa; phylum Chordata; class Actinopteri; order Cichliformes; family Cichlidae; genus Diplotaxodon; species Diplotaxodon limnothrissa. The sequence continues at coordinate 11,444,440 of NC_140603.1, read as the reverse complement.
CTTTGGATAATTCACCTGGCCCACTGAAAGATAGTAAAAATTACAAATCTTTTATCATTATTCAAAGGATCAAACAAAGACATCTTTTTGTACCGATGAATTTAAACGTAAACTAAAATCATGTGTTCTCACCGATGATGGCTTGTTTAACGCTGGAATCCACCGGCAAAATGTTTTTCTCCACCAGCTCCATTGGGCCTGGTCGCTGGGCGATCTTCTCGTTGAGGTTGTCTGCTAGTCGGGCTCTCTTCAGTTTCATCTGAGTGGCCTGTAGTGAAGGTTCTGCTCCGGTCTCTGGGGACGACAATAAAAATTGTTATACAATCAGTCATAAATCAAATCAGCTAAATGCTCTAACATCAAGTTAAAAATACATCCTTTCTTGCTTAAATATGACATCAGTCTTTCTATTTCAACACTTTAAAGCACCACAGGAAACAATACTTAAAGCATTGTTAAAAAAAAGAAGTTTGTGCATTGTGAAATAGGCAATTATTAGAACCTTGCAGGATGTGCATCCTGACCAGCTCTGCTCTTTCTGGACGACTGCGGATCTTATGTTTGAGAAAATTCTCAGTCTGGAGAGGAAGGCAGACACAGATCAGTTAATTACTTAAATTTTACTGTTACTAACAACTCAAGTTTACATTTATGTAGTTTTTTCCCCATAAACTTACCCGGGCTCTCTCCAAGCTGCGAATCTGCCCGTGGAAAGCTGCCGGACTCTTCAAAGCTGCAATACAAAACATTTTCATCTACTTTATTCACAAATTATTATCATAATTTTTTTAAATGTCTCCTGAGTTATCAGTATGAACCAGGGTACCACTTTGTTATTATTTCCCACCCACGCCACAATAGCTGTTGCAGTTACTCACGTGGCATAATGCCCTGGTCCACCAGCTGCTCCCGGGTTCGCCTCTGCTGGAGTCTCAGCTGCAGCACTGAAAGCAAACATGGAAAAGCAAATTTAACTGCTATGTAGAGAAAAAGATGAGAAACCTTGCTTGATGCTTAATGAGAACTACGAAAGCGAGGAAATAAAATAGGGAAGACAAACACAGAAAACCCAAAAGATGACGAGAAAAATGTCTCACTAATGCAACTCATAGTGTACTCATCGTGCTGACGTTACGTATATTTTCATGTTTAGGATGACTGTGCAGACTTTCACGCTAAATGCTCTGCAGCTGATCACATCTTTACAAACGGGGTTAAACAAAGAGGTGCACGCTAGCGTGGCGAGTCTCTCCCAGGTATTAGAATTCTGCCGTTTTAGGCGATTGAACCTAAAACCCTGTTATTGTTTTGTTACTTCACTCCTCAAATCTGCCTGGTAAGACTCAAATCGTGACTGTAACAGTCGCTGCTGAGGGATGGGAGGCAATAAAAATTGCCCTGTCATAACTCATCACTGACAGCCTGCAGTGTGAAGATCTAAAGCACAGCTATCTCTTAGCTAAGCAAAGACACACAGACAAAGACACTCACGACTCAATACACAACATTTTGTTTCATTATTTTGTTGAAATGTTCTAAACTACATGAAAAATCATGGACAGGAATATTAATAATGGCATCATGTGTTTAGAGATATTCTATCAACCATTTATTCACCTTTGTTTAAAAGCTGAAAGCCAGTCAAATCCTCTCGACCACGGAGTAATAAGACCATCCAAAGAGCTTGTCCTCCCACAGTGGGATGTTTATGCTACAGAGCCTTTAACCCCTCCTCCACCTCTACTCCCACTACTCCCATTTTCACTGAAACCAATTTGAGATGAGTTTGTTTGCCTCGTCTGTATCGTCGACACATCATAAGACGTAAAAGTGTTTTTGTAACTGCAATACACTACAGGAGCAGTATCACCTATATCGCCTGCTAAGACTGCACTCAACACTAATGAAGAAGAACGGAGCGCGAAACAGGAGGATGGAAGAAAATGTTAAAAATAAAAAATAAAAGTTTGGTTTCCCCCCCCCATGTAAAAGCACAGAAAACAAAGTTAAATGCAGAGTGCAAAGCATTGATGCTGCTTCATTACAAGCATTTAAATGCCGCATACTGGGGCTGTGATGTCATCACTGAACGGCGCAGTTTTAGAGCGCGCAGCGTTGATACCTCGTTTATGCTGCTGTTTGTACAGTAATGTTTATGTTAGCTTACCTGTAGGAAGCTTCTCAGAATGTTTGCTAAGCCAACACGAGTCAGTTTTGTTAGCTAATGAGTGAAATATGATAGTAAAGCATTAAACAGGGGCACTCGAAAAGAATCTGCACCTCTCAAATGGCTGAAGTCACGACAGAGAGCATTGTTATCAGCAGCTGGGAACATCGTCTCAAAGATAAGAGCAGGCCTCACTCCAGAGCACGTCCAATTAATCATCTGTAAACTTTGGAAACTTGTTATTTTGGACTAGAAAATTAAATCTTTTTGATTGAATTGGAAGCTTTATTTGAGCTTATGGGCAGCAGCCATTTTTACTTTCCTATCTGCACATTATTTTTTGTTTAAATACTATGAGGACTTTAATTTGTATTAAATAAAAATATTAGCCATTTCATTTTTATTCTGACGGTCTTATCGAGCAATGTTAAAAACACAGCTGATTATTTTAAAATTCATGTTTCCTGGGTCATTATTTGAATTTGCTGTGAGTCGAGACAACAGGGTGATTTCACAGGTGGGCAGACTTCAGCAGGTGGAGCCTGGAACAGGAGGTTTGCCCAAAGGGAGCAGAGATTAGAGTTATTGAGATAATCGTCGACTAATTGAAGAAAATTTGCAGATTAGCCGGTCTTAAAAATAACGTTTAGTTGGAACCCTACACCAGACTGCACTGTTTCTTAGAGTTTCAAAGCAGTTGCTGACTCAGCGCTGCAAGACACTGAACGTAAAAAGGCAGCAACAACTGCATGCTCAGCAGAAACCGCTTCTCTCAGAAACACCAGCACACAGCTTTAATGGGATTTCATTAAGAGACAGTCACACAGGGACGTATACACTGAGTGGGAGTTGCAAATGCCCACAGATTAAGCACCGGGCACAAGTACAGTTACTTCTGTATTCACAGGAAGGGACACGTCAAAATTACTGTGAAATACAAACTCCTACAACACAACAGGAAACAGCTGCCTCACCAATATTTTGTCTTTCCCATCTGTTTACCGCCAATCGCTTTCATAACTGATGCCCATTTTACAGACGAAACTGGTATTAAAGGCAACGCAGCTCCGGTCAAAAATTTACAGAAATAATTGCCGATTCAAAAAAAGAAAAAAAAAAAAAATCAGTAACGTGGACTCTCGCTGCGCTCTGTAAACACTGCGAGCCAGGTTTCGGTGGAGACATGTATGCTTAAGGTGATTCAGTTAAGACTTCCAGTAAACAACGTCCCCGAATTCCTCCGGGAAACGGCGCTCAGACTGACAAACACACGATGACCTGTGACCTCAGCAGTGTGAAGGGAAACTGTGGATATGAATGAGGCGTTTATGCGCTCACACAGAAATAAGGAAGTAAAAGAAATGAGTGTTGTTAAACCAGTACCAGTACCACACACAATATATATTAGAGATTATGTGTAAGCATTCTAACGAAAAAACACTTTGGAGACACAGCAGGTTTGACTGCCTTTGTAAAGCGTTTGCTTTGCCTGCGCCTTCAGTGCAGCCTCTCTGCTCAGATTTGCTAAACTAAAAGAAATTAAAAGATAACTACTTAAACGTTTACAACTCAGGACACCTTTTGATTTTAAGCCCTTCTTTAAAGTTTTCCTAATAACAATCTGCAGCAATCAGACACTGAAAGCAAACTTGTGAGATAAGGAGAAATGAGACAGGAAAAAAACAGCATGGTTACTGTTAAAATATTTGAATGCTGGACAGTGCAAGTGTTTCAGAGTACGGAGGAAGTGGAGACAACCAGGGTGGAGTAAAAGATAAGGTCTTTATCACAGAGTCTCTGCTAAGTTCCAGTATTCTGTATGAATCAGGCATACTGATTGCTTCCCGGCTGCAGCTCCTAAAATGTGGAACAATTTGCCTTTGCACATTAGACGGGCCTCCTCTCAATAGTTTTTTAAACCCACCTTTGACACCTTGTGAGATGTTTTAATTTTACTTTTGTTCTATTGTCCTTCTCGTTTTACGTCTTTCGTGTATTATTCTGTATAGCACTTTGGTCCTTTGTGGCTGTGTAACAGTGCAGCCTGCTCGGAGTGTCTTTGAGTTAGTGTGAGCTGTCCTGAGACAATTAATTGCTCACAGTTGTTAATAAATTTAACAGTAGGGAGATTACACAGCCGCTGGCAGAGGCGCACATTAGCAAACACCCTGACAGCTGCTTAATATGACGCTGAAATGGAAAGTGTTGCTGGTGAGCTCAGCAGTTTGTCAAAAGCACTCCTAACCACCGCTGTGTATTTATTTGGACAGTATTAAATGAGTAATGATAACATCCTAATGAAACCCATCATAAATAAAGATTATACAGGGTGGGCCATTTATATGGATACACGTAATAACATGGGAATGGTTGGTGATATTAAAGTCCTGTTTGTGGCACATTAGTATATGTGAGGGGCAAACTCCTCAAGATGGGTGGTTTAGAAGTCGGCCATCTTGGATACAACTTTTGTTTTTTTCAATAGGAAGAGGGTCATGTGACACATCAAACTTATTGGCAATGTCACAAGAAAAACAATGGTGTGCTTGGTTTCAACGTAACTTCATTCTTTCATGAGTTATTTACAAGTTTCCCTCCCTGTGGGCTTCAAACTATTTTACATGATCTATATATAAGCTTCGACATGTGATCCTAAAAGAGAGAAGTCATTTGTATTTGTGGAAACGTGGCCTGTATTTATTTCTTTACTTGCTCTCAGTCTGATAAACAATAATTTCATAAAATACTCGATTAAAATCAGTCAGACACGTCCACACCATCTCTTCTACCAAAACCCTGTACAGGGTGGCAGGACAAACTTCACATCTTAGAAGAGAGCCGGAGATCAATAATAACTACTGATAAACACAGAGTGTGAAAAGGTAACTTAAGAAGAAACACTCAGTGCATTATGGGAAGTCCCCAGCAGCCCAGGCCTTTTTCAGAACAACTAAGGGAGGGTTCAGAGTCACCCGAAACAGGCCTAATTATAAGCTTTATCAAAAAAAAGTAGAGCTGGTGTCTGTTTCCTGTATCCAAACTGGTTCCACAGCAGAGGGCCTGAAATCTGACACTGATTAACACACCGTTACCCTGTTTCTGAGAGGCTTGTGAGCTGCCCACGTGACAGACCATCCAGCCATGAAACAGTCGTGCATTTCTGTATTACTCATGCTTAGGCACGTCAGCCTGTCATGTGACATCCAAACAGAGACAGAAAAGTTTGTGAGTTGCAAGAGATCAGCCAGCGCTACACTTGGCTAGAGAACACGTGCGATACGCGTCTATCACCCGTTCTGGTCCATTTCTTAAAACCGCGAATTCCAAAAATAAACACCTCAAGTGAGATGGACTTCCTGTTCAGAGAAGTCAGTTACTCAAAGCTAATTATAGGTAGAACTCACAATTTGCAAACATAAAAAGAAAATCAACAGCTTGGTGGAGATTCGTTTTATTCTTATTATTTGTTTGCATATAAACTTCTGCTTACCAACTTCAATTTTTAGGCTACTTCCTTTTCAGACTCCTAATCTTTGTCAAAACAACCTCAAAACCCTTAATCTCCAAACTCCATCCTGCTGATAGTGGTGCTGTAATTCTCCTCCTCTCCCTCCAGACTCTCTGAGCTCGCCACAGCTTAAGACTCAGAGCCGTCTGATGGCAGACAGATTAACACCTGCATGATAAAAGCCAATATGAGAGGAGGGACTCTGCGGTTGGCAAAGTGCTGTGGAGGGCTCAGAGGGTGGAAAGTATGAGGTATGTTTTCTCACTGGAGGGGAAATGACAAAAGCCGAGATGATGAGTGGGTGCTACTACTGTTGACATTCCACAGAAATTTTCCGCAGTCAAGCCGTTTCTCCTGCGAAATCCTACAGTCACCCAGAACGTGTTAAATCCAGTCTGGAGCAGCTTTGATTAAAACCCACTGCAGCATTTGTTGACTTGCATCTGACGAATTAAGATTTTCTTGGGAATCATGATCAATACCGCAGTGACTGGACTGAATGGCTTAACTGGTCTCCATACGCCAGTCTAAGCCACGATTAGAAGCTGGCGGTGAACCGAACCCGCTCCCAAAGCCTGGTATTTGCATAGCCATCCATCAGTGTCATATTCAGTCCCATGTGGATGCCAAAACAACACTGACACTGTGAGGATTTAGAAGCAGAGCTGGTGGAGGAATCAGGAGTTGAGGACTGAAGCGTGATTGGCTAATAGAGTGGCAGTTAGTGACTGCACATCTTTGTATTTACATTATTGGACAGTGTGTGCGCTATCAACGCATGCAATCTTCAAATACAGTATTTGGCATCTTCAGTTTACACGGTTTCTGCTGATTTTATCTACGAAACTATTTTGTCTGTGTTTTATCTGTATGCATGTAGCTGATAATAATGCTTGTTATTCTCTAACACCTTAGAGAATAACACAGAAAGAGGGATTTACACATATCACTTTTCTCCGTTTTTCACTGCTTTTTAAATAATGTCACTCAGTTTGTGCTGCAGCAGAGACAGGAAGTGTGGGAAGCCAACAGAGATGAACTGTGGAGGTTGTGTGGCAGCAGTGTATCCTCACCATTTTTGCGTTCACTGAGCGGAGGCAGGCTCTGTGTGGGCTGCAGCGACAGCTCCTCCATCTCATGGGTCACAGCCTCGCTCTGGGGACTGGGCACCAGTAGATTTGACATCTCGCAATCCCCCTCTGCTCCTAACTGCCTCTGGGAAGCCTGGGGCTCCATCCTGCCTCAGGAGGTTGGGGAGGCTCTGAGGCAACCAACGGATCACCGTCCCTGTGTGTAATGTCTCCCTGCTACCTGTGTAAGAGCAACAGGAAAGAAGAGAAAGAGGAGTATCAGTTAAAATCCTTCCTCAACAGGAGGAATGCGTCACTCAACGATACTTTGTGGGCTCCTCGAAAATAACGCTAATTCAGAATAACGAGCATCATCATCCTGTTGGTATGACTGCTTCACCCAACTGGTGAAATGCTAAGGGTGGCATTTCATTTCAGCCATCTGGAACAGCTCAGTCGCAGCCCAAATTATTCATTAAGCCAGCTGGGTTGGCTATTATACTGAATAATCACTTCAAACCGCTGCTCAAGAGAAACAACGCCAATTTGTGCATGAATGTTCTCTCTGTTCCGACAGGCTTCATAATCCGGAGCATGACGTCGTTGTGGTGGTTTCAAACGGAGGGAACGGAAACATTTCGGGGAGCAACACAAACAGTTTAGTATCCATGGCGTCCCAACAGTCTGCTCGGTCTGAGCCATTTATCGCTCTCCAGCAGCACCCAAATCTATCCATTCCTGGACCTAAGCACTCTTTAATAACCATCCTGATGTGCTGCTTTTGGCTGAGAAGCACCCTGTTCCTATTGCATCTTTCTTTTCTCCCCTCAAGTGTCAAAGGCATCACACAGACCACAGAGTCTGCAGCACCATAAGACATGCAACAAATGCTTGGACTTGAAATCAGTTTTCATTTATAAGTCTCTGCTCTCGCAGCGCTCCACTACACTGTTTTCCTTTAAGATCTGTGCCAGTTTCACAGACCAACATCAAGAGTCTGCAGCTCCATTAATCTGGCATTAAGTACTAACAGGGGAGTCATTGCCAGTTAACTTGACATTTATTCTCAGTTGGTCCATGTTAACTGCTGCAACCACTACAAAATTCACCCCAGTCGCCAAAACTTTGGTTTCTAATCCATCACCACTCACTGCCTCTTATATGATGATTATGTGCTATTAAAACAACCTGGTTCAGCGACAATTCGGGCCTTGAAGTTCAGCAGTGTAACCTCAATGGCTTTCTGTGGTAAAACTGCAGAAACAGTGTTTCACACAGTGACTGTAGAGGTCAGACATTTTCTAAGAAGGGTGCATGCGTCTAAAGAGAGACACAAGCCTACTTTTTTAAGTTTGCAATTTAAATTACCAAGTACTTTGGAACAAAAAGCAACAGGGCGACATACTCCAGTGCATTTCCAGTGAGTCTCATCCTCTGGATGGACGACACACTCCTGGACCGGTTATCCCTCCAGTCTGTCCAAAAGACCAGACTTAAACGCAAAAACTGCCACGTAAACAAAAACAGCCTTGAAATAGAGAAGTGATCAAGAAAAATGGATGGATGGATGCTTGTTCCCACACTACGTTAAAACAAATGCAGTTTGTCTGTTAGCTTGCTGGCACACAGCTGGGACGCCGATGCAAAGAAAACCATCGCCTTGGGTGGTAACTGTATATGAGCTGTTGATGGGACCATTCCTACCTGAGGAAGCAGCAGACAAGGGACGGAGAAAGAAGTCTTGGCTAGTTGCTGTGAAGAGTCACACTAAGCCATTGAGTCGAATCTGGAAGGAGAGAGAAAAACAAACATCATGAGAATGAAACTCACAAGTGCAGCATGTTTTCCTTTTTTTCAGATGACTCAGTGACACTGGACAGTCAGTGTATAATCCTACACCACATTCAGTGCTAAGCCTGTTTCACTAAAAGTCTCTTCTGTTTCTGTCTAGTCATAATGGCTGTTACATTTAAAGAAGAAAAAAAAAAGCAGTAAGCTTTATTTTCCTTTATTTCTGAAAAGCGGTGGCTGAATATTAGCATGTTTTCAGACCACCAAACCAGAGTTTAACATAATAGAGGGGCAAGAGAAACCACACTGAGAAACAACTACTTGAACCTAATGAGAAATCCGATCTGCAAAACATGGTGCCACTGTGATGCTGCTTTAAAAGGTGCGGCGAATAAAAGTAGTAAGCACCACTTCAAAATGCCGCAATGGATGCGGCCGACACTCAAAGCTTCATCTGGGTCTGAAAAATCACGTTCAAAGGTTGCACGGAAAACATGCACACTATGATCGTCTATACAAAGACAACAGAAACTGCAGCTGTAGTGCAGCATCATACTGCAGCATGAGGCAGAGAAAAGGAATCAATCAGCCACACAAAGAAGCTTTTAATCCTCTCTGAGATGTGTGCAAAGTAGATAACTTAATTAGGATAAGACTCATGCATCAATTCACTGACACTCTGGAAAGATAATGGCCTTGTGCCACATTTCTCATACTGCATGCCCATGTACATACCCGTGCTTCTGTATGGAGTGTTTGTGCAGTGAAAATGAAGCTTTTATAAAAAGGTATTCTACGTGCATAAATGCTAAAAGTTGGTTATTTTAGCCTATTGCTGTGTGGCTGCTAAGCAGTATGACAAGATCTTAATACAACAACCTTTAAGCACCTGTGTGCCACATCACGTTTGTGCATTACAGTAAGATTGCCAGTTATCTTGTTGATGCGGGTTCCTCCCTAACAGCAGTAACAAATGCAGTTTAGCATATTTTAGCCTGTTCAACAACTTCACTTCAAAAACTCACATCGGTCAGACTATAAAAATGAAGCTAGATGGATTTCGTATCACAAGAGTGAACGGCAGGAGAGAACAGCAGTGCAGCATTCCAGCAGCCAGACCTCCGTGACATGTGCGAGTACATGTTGAGCGAACAAGTGAGTGCGAGAAAGGAGGAAGTGAAAGAGAGAGGAAGGGCCCAACAACTGTCGCAGCTGAAGAGGTTTTGTGGGATAAACATCGGTGGTCCCCCTCGCAGAATCAAAGAGCAGATCCAGACGGCAGGCGCAGCATGGTGCTGTGCCCTCTGTTCTTTTAATGGCACGAGGCAACAAGCCGCACATTCCTCATCAAAGGGTAATGCGCACTAGGGCTGCCACGATTAGTCGACTAGTCATGATTACGTCGACTATCAAAATCGTCGACGACTGATTTAATAGTCGACGCGTCATTTGAAGCTTTGTAAGATCACAAAAGCAGGAATAAGTAGCAGGATTTAAGAGTGTAATAACGGACTGAAACAGAAGATGGCAGCACTGCATGTACAAGGATGCCAGCTGCCGTTAAACCCCGAAGAAGAAGAAACTGTGTCCCAGAATTCATAGCGCGGCCCAGCGCAGTTGTCAACAATGGCGGCAGCTAGTTAGTTTTAATATTACTCTTATTATTCTTTCTGGGTCACAAAATAAACGTTTAACATATTTTCAGGCGAGAATGTAGCTGAGTAAACCTCAAATATCTGCTCAGTTTATCAAGACACCACATATTTTCAAAAGCGCTCCGACGTTTTCGGAGGCGTCTGTTACCCACTAGCTCGATAGCTAGCCGGGGGCCATGAGAGCACCGGCCTCCCGGCAGATCGTTTTCAAACCCACCGCCCTACTCAGGTTAAACATATACAAGTCACTTAGATAACTTAAAAATGTTATTGTTTGGCTTTTTTCAGTATTTTATTTGTTCCTGAGTAAATCGGCTGAGTTTATTAAACTTCACCGAAACAATCTGCACATTTAATTAGAATTCAATTAACTATCATCTTGTCTTTATTTTTAGTTAGCACAGACCTTAAACACTTAAAGCTGTAAGCTAATGATAGTTATATAAGAGCAGATGCTGCTGGTGCAATAAGCTGTACTTTTACGTTCAATGGATGATGATCTGATTAGTCGACTAATCGCAAAAATAATCGGTGACTAGTCGACTATCAAAATAATCGTTTGTGGCAGCCCTAATGCGCACAAACACACCTCTAGAAACAAAAGGGTGCTTAACATTAGCGAGTGAGCGGTCGCTACTCATTCACACAGGTAATAGATGTGCCGCACGACTGGCTTCACCTTCCAGATGCAGAAGCTGCATGTATATTTTACTGTTTATGATTCTGCCCGTGGGCGTGTTACAGACACAGACCACTGTTCGGTGCAATCACAAACACATAAACAAGGACACCCTTCGCTTCCCTGTCAGCACACATTTGTCATCCAGTTTTCTCTACTGTAATGTGCAAAATAAGATCTTGAGCAACGCCTCACTTCTCTATATCATGATAGGAAAATGGGAAATGGGTGCAGTAACAAATTGAAATGTGTGCAAACACACATGGAAATAGATTATAGGAGGCTAAAACTATTTTTAAAATTCCAGTGAGCTTGAAAGTCAATATTTGTTCTACTGCACAGGCCGAACTCTCTTTTTCCAGGAACAGTTCTCCAGGCTTCTTGAAGGACACTCAAAGCTCTTCTTTGGATCCTGCACAAACACTGTACAGACTACGAATGTACAATACATCAGTTTGAGTTAATGCTAGGCTCGTTGATATTTACAGATGGCAGTGGCTGAAAAGATAAACACTTTTCACACGGGAATTCTGAACAATGATGCAAGAACCGGGTTAGCACACCGACTGCTGTCGTCTTCATATGTAGCGCACAACACGAGATGGTCACCTCAAGACAAGTACAGGAGGGAGCTGCCCGGGTAAGACATGAGCAGGCGGGAATTCACCGAACAACTACCACTGCCGTGCTCACGTGTACTTTAACTTTGCATTTGTTTTGGACAAAGACCATTTAATGGTTGATTTGCCTGCATCAGATTTTTCTCTTCTCACACGCAGCACCATTATGCAGTATTTACGAACGTTCAGGGCTGCGGCGCACATGTGCAAACATCCATTTCAAACCAGTTCAGATACAATTATTGTTACAATGTCTTATTTTGAGGAATTTCCCTTTCAACGACAAAATTTAAAAAAAAAAAAAAATGCCTGTACAGGGCGATGACGACGAACACAGTCAAGTTAACTTTAAGTATTTGCATAGGTAGGGATGAAGACAGCGAAAGGGGTTTTCAAAGTATTTGGAGCTCAGCCGAGGTACCATGGAAATAACAGCCTATGAATTAGAGCAGGGCGATATGGCCAAAAATATTTATCACGATATATATTTGAAAATTTGCGATAACGATATAACTGACGATATAATTGATGCGAGACAAAATACAACTCCACAACATTACTAGCGCAAAATACAACCTTCCATTTATTTTCACTTAAACAAGAAGCTGGTTTTTATGTACATTAAAGCTTTATAAAAATGTAACAGTGCAAATGCAAATTCCTTGCTGAAAATTTAACCAAAAGGCATTTCCAGTAGAAATGGGCTGACATATCCTGAGCATAACCATGTATAATATCCACTGAAGTTAAAAAGAGGTGCTTTGCAACATTAAACTGCAGTGTGCAGTACGTATTTTTCGGACCATAAGGTGCACGGGATTATAAGGCACATTAAGCGAAACAAAGCAGTCAGATAAATCAAACTTTATTAAACTCATTCTTCTTGCTTCCGCCACTTCTGTACCATTGATTCATTAATGTTGAATTCTCTGGCAGCTGCTCTATTCCCATGTTGTTGCAGTATATTAATGACTGACCTCGTATTGTGGATGGATTATCTCAGTTGTTCTCCTGACTGAAGTTTGGTCCGTTTACAGCATCCTGCCATGCGATTGCATTTGTCTCTAACTATCAGGAACCTTAACGTTAACTTTTATAAGTGGAAAAGTTAGAGCTGGGCGATAGAACGATAACGATATGTATCGCGATATAACTTTTACTCGATAGAGAAATTAAGCTATCGCGATAGACCTCGCCGCTCTTGTCCTCTTAAAAAAAAAAAAAAAAAAAAAAAAAGGGGTCAGCCGATCCAAATTCAGTAGCGCAGAGCCGAACCAATCACAGCCGCAGCGTCACGTCGCGTGACTTGTTACGTACAGCGCAAGTGCCAAGCCGCACGTGTTTGTTTGGGAAGCAGCCAGCGGGTAATGGAGCCAGCGCATAATGGAGGAAATGAGCGTGACCGAAGAGAAAACAGATGATGGTTCCAACGCCGGAGAGATTGTCGAACGGAAGAGCCATAGAAGTTCCGTAGTGTGAAGGTATTTTGGCTATTTCAAGTCTGACAAAAAACAGAGTAGCGCGCACTGTAAATTGTGCCGAAAGCAAGTCTGGAAATACAATAAACTGGTGCATGCGTCACACTGTGCGCCACGTTATTGTTTCGGTGAAATGAATACTGTTACTGTTACTTCTACTAGGGCTGCTCAATTAATCGAATTTTAATCACGATTACGATCTGGGCTTTCAACGATCATTAAAAATGACTGAGCCGATTATTAGCCCCTCCCTCATTTATCCGCGACACCTTAAAGGCCGGTCCGTGAAAATATTGTCGGGCATAAACCGGTCCGTGGCGCAAAAAAGGTTGGAGACCGCTGATTAAGAGGACCCGAGGGAAGCTCGGAAAGCTAAGCAGAAGTTATTTGGAGAGTGACTGCCGTTGGTTGAAAAGAGAGTTTAAAAAAAAAAAAACTTCAGTGGTGTTGCACACCATTTTATATTATTTTTTTAAAGTCATTGTTAACCCTTTAAAGCCGGTCAGAGCCGCACGTTCCGTTTTGCGTAACTATTTTTAAATCCCTGTAGAACCTGAACCACGTAAGCTCGCGCAATAATTTGTTTTGCATATGAAACCGGAGGAGTTGTACTTACATCTGATGCCATCAGCTTGTCCTCGGTCACGGTTTCCTTCCACATAAAGCTTTGCAAAAATTGCATAAAAAGCGCTTGCAGGAACAAAAACATAATATTCCAGAAACACGCTTCGCCGTTCCTATCAGCTGTTCGTAACACTTCCCACAGTGAAATGATGCACATGCTGTTTTCTTTGCAAATTTGCATCATAGGATTGTTTTTTGTTTTTCCTGCAGTATATAAAAATTGCTGTATCTCCAAAATAAAACTATGAAGACACTCAAAATAAATTTCCTGTGGTGGGAAACTATTTTTTGCAACTTTATTGTATTTAAAGTTTTGAGGGATAAACCTCTTAAATTTCTCCAAGTAGAAATATATGTAAACAAAACAAAAGCGATTTTCAATTTTTTTTGTAGTTTATTGCACTTTTTTGCAATTTATGTAATTACTATGGACTTAATGCATACATATTATTAAAATATGGGCTATAACAGTTGTATTGATGTATAGCAACTTGAAATGCTCCCACAAATGGCACTACAGCATGTAAAAAAATAATATAAGCTCTGGTGGACTTGGTTCTATAGTAGGTCTTAAAGGGTTAAATAAATATCGTCAAATAATCGAGATTATCATTTTTGCCATAATCGAGCAGCCCTAACTTCTACTCTCTGCAGTGTTTAAATGCTTACATATACACACAGTTACTGTCCGTCCACACATACGACTCGGTTCTGCTTCTATGCCCCAGCTTTGTTTACTTTTTCCCACCGAGGCTTCTAGACTTCTGATTGGCCAACATTTCTGCACGGTTAGGAATCTAGCGCCACCTGCTGCTTTGGCATGTTCATAGCAGCGTTTTCCTTCATTTCTGCCTTTATGTGTGGACGGGATTATTTTTTAAAACGAAAACGGAAAATCTCAGTTTTCAAAAATACCCGTGTACGTGTGGACGTAGCCTCAGTCTCTGACTGGAAGCGCTAATTCGTCATTCGGCTTTTGTCAGACTAAAGTAACTGTTTGAAAAGCTAAGCTATACAATAAGGAGAGATTGAGAATTTCCTTTTAGTTCTCAGTTTATTTGATACTGACAAAAGTTAGTCAGTTTTGTCTGTTCTTCTGTAAAACAAACTAAGATTTATTTTTAGAATTAATATTTTGTTTCTAAGTGGAATTGACAATTTAGTCTGTTTCGTTTGTTCTATTTTGAAACTTAAACGCTTTAGCGGCTGCCTTTTGTGTAGTTTGCAATATTTGCCTTTATTTATCTGAAAAAGTCTCATGTTCCTTAAGTACATCTACCCTGTTGAACTTATTATGGGAAATAAATATTTAAATAAAAACAAGCTGCTGATTATTTCACATTTTACTTGTGAGCAACGGCACATTTAAATCTTACAAATATAGTTATTTGGCTTATATCGTGATAGATATCGTTATCGCCTGAAATGAAAAAAACATATCGTGATATGAAAAAATCTCATATCGCCCAGCTCTAGGAAAAGTGTTAGTGTTCGTCCTCCAGCTTCACTGTTTATGTTATGCTAATATAGCTGTGTCGCTAGCGATCACGTAGCACATCATTATATACCAACTAGCCCAACTTCAGTAACCCTACAAACGTCACTGCTGTTTAGTTTCCTGTCTTCATTTATGTTGGAAGTGATAGCAGAGCTGTAAGTTTGAATTTTTTCAGAAATCTCTCAGTCAGAACGTGCTATATCATGCTTAGGTAACTAGCGAAACTAGCGAGCTAACTTCCGCTAGCTTCCTGCTAACTTCTAACTCCGTTAAATGTAATAAATTCTGTTTTCATGGATGCCTGGAAGTTAAACTTCATAATTACACCTGGTAAAGCAGCAATGCTGATCGTTTTATTAAAGATGAAAGAATTTAGACAGTTTTTAACTCTCAGTGATGCTGCAGTGTTCGTTTGACCTGAAGAATACGGAGTTTAGGACCCAGATTACTCCCAGATTTAAGAGCATCTTAGTCCGACAAATACGACAATAACGACGGCCGCTTGCATGTTCTGCAAAAAAATTTGCTTTGTCGTGTATCTGACGGACAAACACCAAACCAGTTCCACATCACTGAAGTTGCACCATTTTTACAAACCAATTCTGGTTTATCTGTTTCACTCAACAATCGGCCATGTGCGTATGAAAACAAAGGCACTGCGCATGCGCGTTTTACTCATATTCTATCGCGATATTTCATTTTCCTATCGTTGCCTAACATTATACCGGTATTACCGTGAACGGTATAATATGGCCCAGCCCTACTATGAATGACTATGCCATCCTTAGATCATTGCGCTTGCTAAACTAGAGCTAAAAATAAACGTCCTCCTGGTGAGACTTCTGAAAAGTCAAACAGATTTCAGATGGTGATTCGGAGGCATTTCTCTACATTATCAATGCTGACTGGAGATGTTAGCACAGTGCGGTGTTCTCAGCTAAAGCCAAACGAGCCACAGAGGATTTTAAGATTAACTAAACTAACACTGGCTTCAGGTTTTATCTGTGTCCGATTATCTGCAGCGTGACAAAGGAAGATCAGTCAAGTCAACAAAGGTGTCCAGGCTGATGACAGAATGTGGGTGTGCCTGCTGCCTTAGGCTCTTCTTTCTCTTTCACTGCCTTATAAAAAAATAAAATAAAAAAAACAGGCTACACTCGTGCCATACAGGTGACATAATTTATGGCATTTTACCGGGAACAGTGTCTTGATTGTCTTGAGAGAAAAAGGCCTATATAGAAAAAAAAAAGGACAACATTTCTTAAGCAGAGAGCAGGATTCTAGAGGTAAAACAATAAAACAATTTATACAATATTAAAAGCAATGGAAAGTGGTTTACAATCACAATAGCTTTGCAGGCATCGCTGCAGCCACAGAGATATGTACCCACAGCCGTTGCAAACATGTCTGAAGAGAAGGTCATGGGCCACCTTACAAATAGCCCTGTAGAGAATCCCAGTGATAAGGCAGCCACACACACCCATTCTCTTAAACAGCCTGAGATAACTGAAATTCTGAGACCTAGTGTCCACACTGTCTTCATAGAAAAACGCACAGACTGAACATCCCCTCTGATGAACTGCCATGTCATGTAGTCCTGTTTAGGACATGCCTGTTTGGCATGGCACAGCAACAAAAAGAAAATCAAGTACTCTTTTTTTTTTTTAAGTCACAGCATGCTATTCTTCAGTATGAAACACAGCTCAGCTTCAGCTCAAACAACAGAACAATGTGTAGGGCGTACATGAGAGCCGCTTTTGAGCAGTTTGAGTCTGCAGATTTCTGAGCCTTCAATAGACCAGGTCTTGCAGGACAAAAATGTCTGCTTTTAACCAAAGATAAGACAGGAATTATGTCATCACCCTGCCTCATTCAGCCACAGTCGCTGCTCTGCTCTTGTTTCCCACAGACACACATGTGGTGTCGTTTCCTTCCTGGCTGCCTTAGGGGACTTTGCTCAAAAGATCCCCTTCAAAAGAAGAAGAGAAATAAGAAAGAACCCGTACAAACAGACCAGGTAAACCACACTAAAAGTTTCAGTGTGGTGACACCTAAGCAAAATTAAAACTGCGACTCGGAGGATTTATAAAAGCCCCTAATTTCCCAGCGCATTGGGCTGCTTCTTTGGCCTGTTCTATTTTGCATGACAAGCACCGCAATACTGGAAACCGCAGTACTGTTGCAAACTAACCCTACACTAAAAGGCAGAAAAAATAACCTACAGCCTCCGTATATTTCCGTTCCCATGCAACCATATGCACAATGTTTAAGATAACGTGAATAATTCACACTTTACAGTGACACGCTGACTCGACAGAGCCGCCTCTGAATAAACGCTTCCTGCCAGTCTGCATGACTCACACACAGGCTGTTTGGATTTGCTGCACCACAACCTCTAGACATTTTTATTTTACTTCTATTTGTTTTTTCACTTCATTAGACTAGGAAGGCTGGAAGAGAACATGCCGGTGTTTCAGTAAGCCAGGAGACTCAGTACACTGCGACAGTATTACTTGAGAAATTGGCCTGTCGGCTCACTAACACACTGTATGCCATGCCTTGCAATTCAGACAGTATCCGCAGTTAGCTAGAAGGAAATGGCTGAAATAAACACACACCTTGCACAAACACCATACTCACAAAAGGCTAGTCTGTTTAAGCAGCAATAATAGATTTTCCCGAGGGAGTGTTATTGAGTGAGACGGCTGGGCTGTTATCGCAGAGGCGAGTGGGTGTGGGTTAAGCTAAGGCTGGATAACTACTTTAAATCTGACAGGGGAGTGAGTTACAGACAGCGACGAACATAAAATATAATGAAGCGCTTTCATGACTGTCATTTCTAGGAAAGGGAATAAATACACATCAAGTTACAGTCAAATAAGCCTTGTCCATGCTTTCCTTACCAAGCCACGCTCTGCTGTCTAGGTCTGCACATCACGAATGCTCCTCAACAACAACCTCCTAACATTTTCTCCAGTTAGCTCGCTCCAGCTAACATGGGCTAACATGCTAAAAACAAGACAGCGCCGCCCCGGGTTTGTGCTCTTACCGAAATATGACGACTTCAAAAGCGAATCCATCCGAGCCGTGGTCTGCAACGAGGTATCCAAATTGCGTCAACGGAATTATGCTAAGTATTCAGTTTTTTTTTATTCGTCTAGCTCTGAGATTGAAGTTTATTTCGCGGACTAAAATGGCTGCGACTGGTCTAGGTTCGGATGCAGAGTGACGTAATGACGTTGTCGGACAGGAAGCTCGGGAGAGGTCGGCAGGGGAGGAGAAGGGTGGTCCTCTTCACTGGGCAGCACGGTCACTCCTTAAAAACCGGAATTTCTCCTTCAAAGTACAGACGATTGCAATATAATGGATACGTAATGGAAACCTATGTCAACAAGAGCAAAACGAACAAAAAGAAAAAGAAACAAACATAAAACGTGACTTTAGTCCTTTGGTATGTTTTGAATATGTTGCATAACTTTCCACAGTGTAGACCTGCACTGTGAAGAGCTGAAATCAGATCTGAAGTGCACATTGTGATATTTTTTTAATAAACAAGTCATGGGCACAAGATAATTATCACTGTACATGATTTAGAATGGCCCCATTGTCGTGGAAAACCAGCTTTATTCTGATTCCTGCCCCTCACAAGCAGAAAGTGTATAAACTATTGGGTGGGGCATCTGTGCTCAAAGAGTCATGTCCCCGAGTTCTGATCACTCACATGACACAGAGCCAACAGCATTTAGCATAGAGGGGTTACTTGTACATATACTGATATCATTTTAAATAAATGTTTGCTGTATTAAATATGAGCATCCCCCACTGTAACAGTATGTTATTACTAACAATTCACTCTATCATTCCTCTCAAAGGAAGAAAAAAATCACGTTAAAGGTTTGCTTAAAATAAATTAAGTGCATTTTATTTTTTTTTTAAGTTAAATAACAGTTTTTTTTATTAATTATAAAAAGACAGATTTTATTCTTCGACAATATAAAAACAGAAAAACGATAAAAGTCACACAAAAACTGTGTATCTAAACGTAACATCTGCATTTTTTAAAAAGTTGATTTTGTATCCGAATATGTCAAATACTCTTACTGCAATAATTTAATCACAGTGGCAAAATCTTCCTATATCCATATAGTCTGCTCGTCATGTCTGTTTGGTCTTCTGTATGGGCGCAGGGACATTAACTACATTATGCAGGAACTCGTACAGCAGCTTAGCATTGTTAGCGTTTCCGAGTATTTCCCCTAACTTGTCCTGGCTGATTTTGGCTAAGTCGGCCAAGCTGTCTGCGTTTTTTATAAGAGCCCTGTAGTTTTTTGTGTTGACCCCAGGCATTTTCATCAGGAAGTCATAAGGTCCGGGATTGTAGAGGTCTGCCGATTCAGCCACAGTGTCTGACTCGGCCGTTACCGCCTGAGCTGCTGCGGCGTCAGGTTCGGGCTGGCCTCGCTTTAGTTCCAGGAAGAGCTCGGCTGTGACGTGCGGGGAGGGGCACCACAGTATACGTAGCCGGGGGAAGTGTAACGTAAGCAAGGTGAGCTTTGAAGAAACATCATTTGATGAAATCTCGTGACGGAAATCCGAGCGGGCCGTTAGGGAAAATGGCTTAGCTGGGTCAAACTCGATGAGCAGCACAGGTTTGTTGTAGTAGCGGGTCATCGAGAGGCACTGGGTGTAGAGGCGGCCGCTCTGAAGCGAGCCGATCAGGTCGCTGACGCTTTTGCGCTCGACACATGCGTCCGGCGTCAGAATGTAGTCGCCAACTTCAAGGGTGACCGGCTCGATGTCCAGTCCGCGACGGTGGAGCAAGGATGGCAGCTCACTCCGGAACTCGCGCATGTCCACAATGACTCGTGAGGGCTCTGTGGGCTGCTCCTGGCCACCTGGTTATTGGACAGAAAACGGATATAAAAACACAAACTGGTCCAATGCATAGTGAAGACGATTTAGCACACAAAGGAGAGAAAAATCAAAAATGCATAACAACAGAGACTTGCCTGCTTTGCGGGTGTTGGTGGTGGCATTGGCGGGATCTAGATTCCTAGCAAGGTCTAGGTTGGTGTCTTCTCGCCCTTCTCTCTCCTCTGGGATCACCATAGTAGCTTTTTCCCTAAACAAGAACACAAATACAAGAAATGGTGAGCAAATGACCCTCAACAAAATACACCTAACGTGGCTAACGGGAGAGAAACAGCTCTGACCTGATGAGGTGTTCAAAAGCCTTCTTTTCCTTAGACAGAGCTGTCAGGTACTTCTGTTCTTCGGTCGAGCCACCATAGATGAGGAAGTACACCCTAAGTTGCTTTCCAGGCCGGTTAGCTTTGTAGATCTCAAGCTGGCGCACAAAACTCAGCTCGGCATCATAAAGCACCACAAAGCTGGGCTCCACCTCATGGAGAACCCGGGTCAAGCTGTGGGGATCGGTGCAGCCTTTCAGCGGGTGAATGACAGTCAGCGGTTCCTTCAGGACGCCGTAATAAGCATCTGATGGCAAGTCTAGCTTGAGCTGCTCTTCCTCGCCTCCGTCTTCATCCGTCAGTTCATCCTCATCTCCGCTGCTGCCCATGACTGCCGCTTCGCCTGTCTCCTCCTTCCCCACCATCTGGGTCAGAGTCAAGGACGGTCTGCTTTTGCCTTTTGTCGTCTTTGCATTTTTTTTCTGCGCAGGTTGCTTTCCCTTTGTTCCTTTTCTGACCGGACCCTTTCCCTTTTTTTCCAAATCCAGTTCTAAGGCGCCCAGTGCAGCAGAGTCCCGTTTCCCAATCGTGCGGTGGTAGAGCCGGTTGAGCAGCCAGTCAGAGCCGTGCTTGATGTACTGCTGCAGCTGAGCACAGGTCCGGTCGTCACTGGCACAAATCAGGACTCGACCTGAGGGAGGAACATAAGGCAGTTAGAGAAAGATAGATCTTTACAGAGAGATTGTCAGATTGTAATGTAAAAATGTAAGGACTTGGAAAAAATATTCTCCTGAAAGACTAAAAACTACTTTAATGTAAATTGACAATGAAAAGAGAAGCTTTTTTGATTTAAAGTAATAATAAAATAACAAATAACATGACAGATATGGATATTGACAGGTGCTTTCCACGCCACCAAGACAGCATATTTAGGCCGTGAACTGGTGCACCTAAAGTGAGCTCACACAGAATCCTAACACGGGGGCCAAAGATTTTCCTGCTTCGAAAGCCAGGGGGTCCACGGGGGATAAAGAGGCCTACTCTATATTCTGCAATTGACCCAAATTCTGGTGGACTACTTTTCCTCAGTGTGTACAGGTGTACTGTCAAGTACTGTGCAGCTTCAAAGCAACAACACAGTGAAGCAGGACAAATCAGCCCACCCCGAGGATGACTTTGTAAAATGCCAGCTGTGGCTCATGCTTTTCTTGCTGCTAAAAATAAATAAATAAATAAAAATAAGAGGAACACTTTTTAATATAGCACTGAGTGAGTTATACTTCTGGGATATTGATCTGCTCAGTTTATTAGCAGAGGGGGTTGTTAATCAGTTTCAAGATCATGGAAGAGATTCCAGGAGTCTTACTGGAGGAGAGCTGGACAGGGCCGTAGAAGGTCCTTAACCCATCAGCAGGACCATTATCTGCTCCTTTGTGCAAGGAGAAACAGGAGGAGAACTGCCAGAGCTACGAAATGTAGCTTAAGGGCACCCTTTAGTGGGCTCCGTGTCACTGCCTGGCACTTGCCATAGAATACCAGAATTGGCAGGTCCACTGGCAAGTGGAGGCAATATAAACTATTGAGTACTATTTTGAGTTGCATTAGCCTGCAACATCATTTGATTTTCAGGGTTTGTTTGAATTCAGCCCTCTGTAGGCTGATAATTTACATTTCCATCAAACGATGGCATCCTTTCATTCTTAACATATTAGCCAATCTGTATCAGTATAGATTTCGAGCATGATTTTTTTGCCCCATTGAGCTTTGATGTGTTTCCAAAGTGTTGCTTTTTTTGGCAGTCTAGATTTCAAATGAGGAGTTTAACT
The DNA here is from genome assembly GCF_057381915.1 of Diplotaxodon limnothrissa. NCBI lineage: Eukaryota > Metazoa > Chordata > Actinopteri > Cichliformes > Cichlidae > Diplotaxodon > Diplotaxodon limnothrissa. Next base: position 11,422,335 of record NC_140603.1, on the reverse strand, counting down.
GTGAGCTAAAATTTACAAATCTTTAGATCTTTACAAATGACTTATAAAAATCAGATCGTATTATAGAAAATCATTTTCAGACTCATTCATGATGACATTGTAACAGTTGAACATCACTGAGATCTAACCTGGCTCATGCTGAGAGCTCTTGTTCTCCCTCTCAATCTCCTCCAGGACCTCAGTCAGAGCCTCCCACTTTGGGCTCCTCTCCAGCACCAGCTCCCGCTTCACCTCTGAAACCCACACACAGACAGAGCAGTTAGTCATGCCAACATGAATACACAGACAAGTTCTGTGGATATCTACTCTGATATCACCGTATCAGAGATTGGCCAACTACACAGTTACCTGAGGCAGAGGATGGCTTCTGTTTCTCTGCCTCTGCTCCCACTTTAAGTTTCTTTTTGCTCTCGGGAATACGGTAGACTCTGCTCCTGGCGTTCACAAACATGGATGTACTGGAGTCCAGGAAGAGCCAACCTGATGGTAAGAGCGAGGTTGAATGCAAAGAATTACAATTAATTTAGACATTTTAAACTCTTAATGGCCTCCAATCTGGCATTTAAGGGCAGTCAAATAAATGTAGTTTACCCGAATTAGAGCCAAAGATCTTTTGGCTGGAGTGCAACGACTCAAGGAGATTGAGGAAGGTGACGCAGTCGTACTGGGTTAGGTAGAGCAGGAGGACTCTCAGCACCTTCAGATCCTGAACCAGTGCTTTGGTCTTTGCTCCCAGCTGATGCCACAAGGGGTCCAGATAGTGACGGATAGTCTGAATGGGAGTACGGCAAAGCATACAATTGAACTCACCTACAATCAGAGGTGTATTTTTCTAACTCTTCTAGCAGGAGAAGTCACACAGATGTGCTCCAGCTTATTCAGCATCACACGCGGCACCATTCATTATAAAAGAACTCGCAGTTCCTCACAGAACAGTGAACATCTTCACCTCTCACGGCCTCGCTCGGATGCTCTTTCCATATCCAATCATGCCACTGACCTGTTGCCAATTGACCTAATTAGTTGTGGGATCATACTGTATTTGTACTATTTTCAATTTAAATTTAAGAGGGTTTAGATGGATTACAAATCATTTTGCAGTGTCCTGAATTTTCTTTTAGAAACTGGGTTCTCATAAACGCTGTAATAACATTTAACATGCAAATTAAAGAGGCTCATCTCAACCTGCTTTTTTCTCGGTCCAATTACCATAAGCCTTCTTAAAAAACAAAAAAATCCTCCTTTAATAGTTTAATCAAAAATGTTTTCACGCACTGAGGTAAAATTTGTCAAGGCAGCTTAAATGTGTCGTATATGTTAGTAACACACTGTGAAACCTTTTCAAAAGAATTCCCCAGCGTGTTCTCCAGTGAGAGGTCCTCAGCCTCTAGAGTGGGGTTGTAGCGTTTCAGCTCCTTTAAACAGGCGGTCATGATGTCCAGGATGGAGCTCTGGATGGCCCTCATAGCTGGAGTTAAGGACACGTGAAGCTCCACCACTTCTGGTTTGTGCCTGTCCAGCGCTGTGTTCACTGATGCTTGAAACCTGAGTGCAAAGGTTAAAAAAAAAGAAAGTAGTAAAAGAAGTATTATAAATGTTACTACAACAACAAAATACACAAGACAAAACATCTACAGTGAAGTAGTTTGACAGTACCTGGGCCACAAGTAGAGCTTCTTGACAAAGAGGTTTCTCATTACACGCTCCACTTGGCAGAAGCCCGAGGAGAAAGCCGTGGCCTTGTCAGTGAAGGCCTTAATGAAGCCTGTCTTATTCTTTTGTCTGAACAGTCGCAGGATGAAGGCCTCCTGGCATGACTCAATGATTTTATGGGCACGATAAACCAGAATGCCTAAAGGGAGCGGAACAAATAGACAGTGAAGGTAGAGGCTTAATAATATATCAGCTGGCTGTTAGTTGTTTGATTTTTTGTGACTTTGTCACCTGATAAGTTTGATTTTTCGTGCTCATTGTGGTTTATGCAAAACTGAAATGGCTAAAGTCAAGTTTTCCAAGTTGGTTTTCTTCACAGACCAACTAATGGAGCTGACTGTTTTACTGAGTGAGGCCTGTAATCCTGGAGCAGCTACAGAGCAAACAACAGTGTTTCAGTGCTGGAGCTGTTCCAGCAAATGAGTGGTTCACCAGAGGGGGAGGGAGCTGAATGACTGTGTAGTTAGATGCACTTTAAGCAGGATTGCATTGAGCTGTTACCGCTCTCACTTCCTGGATATGCTGGGCCATTGCAGGGGGGGCGCGGTATGAAAAGAAAAAAAAAAAAAAAGAATGCTAACATCATTGACAGGTTTTTGACGGGGTTCCCACACAAACGCAAAGCAGGAGATGAAGCATCGCCAAATATGTTTCCAAACCAACTTCATTCCAAGCCAAATACTAGAAAACATGGTGAAGCATATCTTCCCTTTGGCTTCACCTGCACAAGTGCCGAGGTAGATCTCTGCGACAGAATTAGCTTCCCTTGCATCAGGAGCAAGCGCTGGGCTCTCCAAATCACCGACAAACAGTATCCCACATTCTTGATTTTTAGTTCACAAACACTTCTTGTAATGACTAACTACTCCAGACATTTTGGAGATGTTAGCTCTTTATACAGTAAAGTTACAGCGGGATACAAATAATATCAGGCTGATCCTGCCACGATTTGTTTCCCCACAGTTGTTTATGTTTTTAAACCCATTTTGCACAGAGAGGCATTTTTTGAAAAATGTATTGACAGCAATGTTGAATATTATTACACAGGGAAAAAAACAACAACACATAAAATAATTACACCGTGACGCCTCTGCCTTTCTAAATGGAGGGACAGCAACTGCTTGTGTCTATGTCTTCCTCCTAGCGTTTTTCCCGCTCGGTTGCAGGGTCCGCTTTTCTGCAAAGTCGTCTCCACTTGGGTCGGTCAAGGGCGTCGGTCAGATCGGCTTCGATCTTCTTCACGTCGTCCTTGATTCGGTCCATCCATCTCCGCTTTGGTCTGCCTCTAGGTCGACGTCCTTGGGGGCTGAGCCGCAGTGCTGTTCTCACCACTGAGTTCTCATCGCTCCGTACCACATGTCCGTACCACCGCAGCCTCGCTTCTTGCATCTTATCTGTGATTGGCGCGATTCCCATCCTCTTTCTAACGTCGGTGTTCATGACGTGGTCCCATCGTGTCAGGCCTAGGCACCATCACAGCATCCGCATTTCCATCGTGTGAAGGGCTTGTTCGTGCTTTGCGGTGGCTGGCCAGCACTCGGATCCATAGAGGGCGACGGGGCGCACTACACTCTTGTAGATCTTTGACTTGAGGCGATTGGGCATTCTTCGGTCACACAGGACGCCGGTGACTTGGCGCCATTTCATCCACGCTGCGTTGATCCTGGCTCGTACATCTAGTAGGATATCGCCGTCATTGCTGATCATCGATCCGAGGTATTTGAAATGAGGTACTTTCGCCAGATCTTCTCCATCGACGCTGATCGTGCCGTCGGTCTGGGGGCCAGCCTCTAAGTATTCGGTCTTGTTGGTGTTGAGCCTCAGGCCGAAGTCAGCTAGGCGAGTCTTCCACTGCTGCGTTTGGTATTGCAGTTCTATTCGCGATTCATCGGCCAGGAAGACATCGTCGGCGTAGAGAAGTGTCCAGGGATGGGGTGACTGGAGATCCGCCGTCGCAGTGTCCATGCAAAGGATGAAGAGCAGCGGGGAGAGTGCCGAGCCTTGATGGACGCCCACATTGATGTTAAAGGGTGGCGATGTTCCCACTGGGCTTCTGACCACGCTGGTGACTTGTCGGTAGAGGAGCTTTGTCCAGTTGACGTAGGCTTCAGGAACTCCATGTGATCGCAGGGAGTGCCAGATGAGTGTGGGACACGGTCAAATGCCTTTTCCAAGTTGAGGAAGGCCATGTGGATGGTCTTGGACTTCTCTCGGTGCTTCTCCAAAAGCAGGCGGGCAGCATGGATGGCGTCCGTCGTGCCACGCCCCCTGATGAAGCCACATTGGTTGGGCGTTAAGTTGACGATTTCTCGCATCCTGGCGTCGATGATCCGTTCGAAAACCTTCATGGTATGGCTTAGGAGTCGGATCGGGCGGTAGTTAGAGCATTCAGCCACATCGCCTTTCCCTTTCCAGATGGGCACCGTTATGCTGGTTGACCAGGCTGCTGGGACGGTCCCGTCTCTGATGATGCTATTGAACAGGCTGGCGAGGACTAAGGCGCCTTGGCGCCCGAGCAGCTTCCAGACTTCGGCTGGTATGTCGTCTGGTCCGGTCGCTTTGCCATTCTTCATATTTTTAACGGCTGTTTCCACTGCCTTGATGGTGATTGGCGGGACAGGTCCTGGGACGGGCGGGGCACTGTGGATTGGCTGGTGAGGGAACTCCACGTTGCAGATATCGGAGAAATACTCGCTCCAGCGATTGAGGATGGCGGGCGGGTCGCGGAGGGTTTGATGGTTGGCATCCTTGATGTGTTTGACCTGGCCAATATCCTGTGTTGCTCGATGGCGGCTGCTGGCAAGGCGGTAGATTTTGTTCGCTCCTCCGGGCTTGTGTCTATGTAAGCGTGTAAAACCTGAAGATAGTCAGATTAACAGTAACAGTATTTTGTCTCTATCTGCCATTCTGCAATTCATCTCATTGAACATTTTTCTTGTAAAACAAAGGGGGGCCCAGCAAAAAAAGTTTGGGAACCACTGGTTTAGGTAGAGACTCTGACAGGTAAGAAGAAACGTGAAGGGACTGCACAAGTTGTGATAGAAAAGTGATGTCATCCATTGCTGGAGTGCATCCATATCATTCAAACAACATCGTTGTTGTTGTCTGAATCCAGTTTAGATCAAAACACTGTTTGGATTCCTCCTTTAGCTCACACAGAGGTCATCCTAGTGACTGTAGATATAGTGAAATGCGGATGTAGATGAAGGCGTTCTCTAACATCTGCCATAAAGACAGATACAGAAAATCTTTATCTACTTAAACCACAACACCTGTTTAATCTCCTTACTGTATCACATTTCGATTTCTGATTAAGCTGTTCGCTTTAACTGCACTCATTTTTAAGTGTAATTTTTTTTCCCTTTAAGAGCCATATTTATTTTTTGGAGATAAGTTGTTTTTGTCATATTTGCGGCACTGTAACACAATAACTTACCCACATAGAGATAAATAAAATATTTCTCTTATTATTATTTTCCCACAGAAATTGATTGTAACTGTGGCAGTAGTAAGAGGTGGATGTGTATGCCAGAGCATGTTTTCAAACTTTTTCAGCAGTTAAGAAATAATACTATAAATACTTGACAGTATAACAATAATACACTGCGTCACAATAACGACATCAGCTGTCTGTCCACCAACTTCCACATCCTGTGAATGGACTCCAACTTCCCAGCCTTAGACTGCAGCCTATTCTCTACCCGCTCAGAGTGACTCTGCGGAGCAGAACCAAGACTACAGTTGCCAAATGCAGTCCACAATAGTGCAAGAAACTCAAATGAGCTGAATGACATCATGAAACTCATAAGACTGCAACAGCTGCGAAGTAACAAAGCAGCATGCAAGAAAACATTACATGGGAAAGGCCAAAGTTAGCTGTTAGGAGTGACTAACCTTTGCATGAAGGAGTTTAGTTTAACTATATGTCATTCAGTCAACATGCTGCCACTGAATTTTACTGATAACTCAAATGCATAACCATATGTTGCAACTACAAGTACTCAAACAAGTATTGCAATCCAATTTGGACTGCTAGTGATAAATACGGCTGTGAATTGCTGTTTTAGTTAACAACCGGTGGTGTAACCCTGCCAACATAACAATCAAAGAAAGGATTTGTTGCCCGGACACTGAACTGTGTGCTGTTGGACTCAGGCCGTATTATTTACCCAGGGAATTCTCTCACGTCATCTTGGTGGCTGTCTATGTTCCCCCCTCTGCTAACCCCACAGCTGCATGTGACACTATCCACTCTGCCATAGCTCGGCTACAGACTCAGCACCCGAGTGCCTTTATTGTGATCTCGGGTGACTTCAACCATGTATCACTGGACAATACACTACCAACATTCAAACAATATGTGGACTGTCCCACCAGGGGAGAGAAAACTTTAGACTTACTGTATGCTAACGTCAAGGATGCATACAGCTCCTCCTCCCTCCCCCCACTTGGTAGGTCAGATCATAACCTGATTCACCTCACCCCCCGCTATGTGCCAATTGTGAGGAGGGAACCTGTGACCACCAGGACTGTTAGGAGGTGGTCAGAGGAGGCAATAGCGGAACTACAGGGCTGTTTCGAGGTGACCGACTGGGAAACACTCTGTGAGCCTCACGCCGAGGACATCAATGGGCTTACTGAGTGTATCACAGGCTACATAACTTTCTGCACCGACTCCATTGTTCCAGCTCAGACTGTTCATTGTTACCCAAATAACAAGCCGTGGGTGACTAAGGACATCAAAGCCCTCCTCAACAACAAGAAGAGGGCTTTCAGAGGGGGCAACAAAGAGGAGGTGAGGAAGATCCAGGTGTTACTAAAGGACAAGATCAGAGAGGCTAAGGACAATTACAGGAGGAAGCTGGAGTGGAAACTCCAGCAGAACAGCATGAGAGAGGTGTGGAGGGGCATGAAGACCATCACTGGATTCAGGCCAACCAACAGCAGGGGAACTGAGGGAGGTGAGAATAGAGCCAACGAGTTGAATCTGTTTTTCAATAGATTCGACACCACAGTGTCTGCTCCCACCCCCACAACCTCACCTGTAGTCAGCCTGGAATCCAGAGCCACACCACTGTGCCAGCCTCTCTCTTCACATGTTGCCTCCTGTGAGATTCCTGACACCCCTCCCCCACCCATCACCTTCACTCAATACCAGGTTGAGATACAAATGAGGAGACTTCACTCAGGCAAGTCTGCTGGACCAGACGGAGTGAGTCCCCTTGTCCTCAAGACCTGTGCCCCCCAGCTGTGTGGAGTCTTTCATAAACTGTTTATGCTGAGTCTGAGTCTGCAGAGGGTCCCGGTGATGTGGAAGACATCATGCCTCGTCCCTGTACCAAAGACGCCTCGTCCCAGTGGCCCCCAGGATTACAGGCCCGTGGCACTGACCTCCCACATCATGAAGACCCTGGAAAGGCTCATCCTGGACCAGCTGCGACCCATAGTAAGACCACACCTGGATCCCCTTCAGTTCGCTTATCAGCCTCGTCTCGGAACAGAGGACGCCATCATCTACCTGCTCAATCGTGTCTACACCCATCTGGACCAGCCGGCGAGCACTGTGAGGGTCATGTTTTTTGACTTTTCCAGTGCTTTCAACACCATCAGGCCGACCCTCCTGGGTGATAAGTTAGCAGCGATGCAGGTGGATGCTTCTCTGGTGTCCTGGATTGTTGATTACCTGACAGGAAGACCACAATATGTACGTCTCCCACAGTGTGTGTCTGACAAGGTGATTAGCAACACAGGGGCACCACAGGGGACTGTCCTCTCCCCCTTCCTCTTCACCCTCTACACCACAGACTTCAGCCACTGCACAGAGACCTGCCATCTTCAGAAGTTTTCTGATGACTCTGCGGTGGTTGGATGCATCAGCAGGGATGATGAGACAGAGTACCGGGCTGTGGTCGACTCCTTTGTCACGTGGTGTGAGCAGAATCATCTGCAGCTCAACGTGGCAAAGACCAAGGAACTGATCGTGGACTTCAGGAAGACCAGGAAACACTTGACCCCTGTTTCAATCCAGGGGGTCAGTGTTGACATTGTGGAGGACTATAAATACCTTGGAGTACACATTGACAATAAACTGGACTGGGCTAAAAACACCACAGCACTTTACAGGAAGGGCCAGAGTCGTCTCTATTTTTTGAGGCGACTGAGGTCCTTCAACATCTGCCAGAAAATGCTGAGGATTTTCTATGAGTCTGTTGTGGCCAGTGCGATCCTCTATGCTGTTGCATGCTGGGGGAGCAGGCTGAGGGTCGCAGATGCCAACAGACTTAATAAACTGATCCGTAAGGCCAGCAATGTTGTGGGGATGGAGCTGGACTCCCTCAAGGTGGTGTCGGAGAGGCGGATGCTGTCCAAGATAAAGACAATGTTGGATAACACCTCCCACCCACTCCATGACATGCTGGTCAGTCACAGGAGCTCGTTCAGTGAGAGACTGAGATTACCGAAAAGCACCACTGAACGACACAGGAAATCATTCCTGCCTGTGGCCATCTCCCTGTACAACGCATCCACTTAACACACTGTTTGCTGCTACAGCTACACATGTTTCTTTTCCAACTATTTATTTATAAGTGACTTATGTATGTATGTATGTTTATATATGTATATATTGTACTATTCTTAGTTAGCGTATTGTCTGTCTTGTCTTAATGTTGGTTTAAAATGGAGCACTGTAACAAAAAATAATTTCCCCCAGGGATCAATAAAGTATTCTGATTCTGAATAAAATGTTCTCATATGAATTTAGCTATGTACAAGTCTGACCTGTTATTAGATGAGCAGGGATGCGGTCCGTGAGGAAGTCCACCACCAGGATTCTGCTGGTGACAAACAGCACCCCTCCCTCGGTGTAAACATTGTAACGCTCAGTGCTCTGGACATCACTGGTCACCGTCCTGGGCAGGTGGGTCACACCCTCCACTCGCAGCTGCTCTGTGAAATATTCCTGAGAAGACAGGATGAAAAGAAGCAAGCTTTTGGTTAAAGCTGTACGCTATGTTCCACACAAACATGAGGTAAAGCTCAGCGGTCAGCCTCTCTGATTATCTGAAAAGGGTCTTCTAACTCTTATTTTAATAATGAGGCGATCACGCTTCTGAGGTTGTAGTCCTCAGCCTGTCAGGTTGGCTGAATAAGTTTTTTACAGAATAATTATTCCTTAGTCTTTCACCCATTATTTTTGGCTCCTGTTCTTCTAATGTGTGTATGCAAGTGTTTATGTAGTAACTGATGTAAGGACATTTACACTTCTATCTTTAATGTGTGGTTTTATACCAACTGAACCACTTTGTAATTGTGTGTTTTAAAATGCAATACTTCCTGTTTCAGCTGTTCCTTTTCAGGAGGATCATGTGCCTCCATCTCACCCTATCCCCAACATTCTCCTCTGTCACGCAAGCCCTCTCCATGTCCTCCTTCACTACACCCATGAACCTCCTCTGACGTCTTCGTCTTTTCCTCCTGCCTCCAGCTCTATATTCAACATCTTTTGTCCAGTATAACCACTCCTCTGCACATGTCCAAACTCTTTCAACCTTTCCCTTCTAAATTTCTAACCCAAACTGCTGAAGTACTCATTTCGAAACCTGTCCATCTTCATCACTCCCAATAAAAATCAGAGCATCTTCATCTCTGCCACCTCTAGCTCGGCCTCCTGTGTTCTTGTCAGTGCCCCATCTCCAAACCACAAATCATAGCAGGTCTGACTACCACCTTGCATACCCTCCCTGACACTCCTGCGGTTATCCTTCTGTCACAAATCACCCTGACACTCTCTGCTTCACCATCAGTTGCTTTAAATGGTCAACCCCAGGTATTCAAAGTCATCCACATTCACTACCTCTAATCCTTGCAGCGTCATTGCTACACCCGTCTCCCTCTCATTCACACACATATATTCTGTCTTTACTTCATCTCCTCTCCAGACTTTCTTCCACCTGCTCCCACTACAGATCGTAATGTCGTATGTCCAAAGACACTCCAGCCTGACTTCATCTGTCAATCTGTCCATCACCATTGCAATAAAAAAGACGGGGTTTTCACATCTCACTGCTTTCTCGCTGTCCTCATGCACGATACTACTGACTTCCTCATGCAGTTAACGTTACTGTTATTAAAATTATCTTTCTTAGACGAGCTCCATCACAGAGGGGATTCTATAACAACTTTCAGATGAAAATAATAAACTATAATAAATTTATATCAAAAAATGTATCAACAATTTCATCTGAAATAATGTATGAAACCGAGATGGCGCCAAAATTGTTAGCAGGTGCACATCTCTTTTATCTTCATCTATTTTAGCCACCATGTCTATGGACAAAAAAAGTGGCCCCTTCCAAATTCTAACTTCTAACACTTTCTTTCTTTTTATTTTTTTTTTAAATGTATGGTTTATGTTAAGGCACTGTTAAGTCAGTTTGCTGGGGCACATCACCTCGCACCGGGTAAAGTGTGAGATAATCATATGAGCTGTGCCTCTAGCTAATCCAGCCTCTCCTAACCTGTTCTGGTGTGGTTGTGTTGAGCAGAAGAACCAGGCTGCCCGGTTCCGAGTAAACCCGCAAGAACTGCAGTAGGATTCGGTCTATCCCCAAGCCTTCAGCCGTTACTAGCAGCCCGTCACTGCCGAAGAGACTCAGGAACATCTCGGTCTCAAACTCCAGCAGCGGCCCCGCCATGTCTGAGCTTAAAAATGTCCCCAAAGCGCGGAGGTAAGTAAATTATCCCCGACTTTCAGAGCTAACTATTTGCCCAAAGCGGTCGAAGTCACTGCAAGACAGCCATTGAAGTGTTTTGAAGCAGCATTTCCGGTGAGGCGGAAACAAACGTCAGTGCAAGCGTGACGTTTACGGGCAAGAGCGCCATCTAGTGAAAGGGAGGTTTATAGCAGGTATCATCAGGATAATGTGATGCAATAAAAAAGGCAGTGATGACCGTTCAGAGAGACTCTCAGTGTGATTTAGAGTTAAGTACCAATTTGCACAAAAGTATTTACATGTCTAAATGCAAGTTTTTATAGGGATAACTCTCTCTCGCTCTCGGTAAACATATCATGATGTTTGGCACATGTAGCACATAGATTTAAACTTATTTATTAGTCTACATAAAGCAAAAAATGTCTGGCTTTTTTGTGTTGGTCATCACCAATTGCTGTTTTAGTGGCAGTTGTAATGCATTTGGCGGTTGATTATTCCTGTAATCGACTAACATACACAGAGCTGCAATGTGCTTACATAACAAAACCTGGTGGATGGGCTTTAAAAAGCTCTGTTGTGCCAGCTCTCATGTCTCTGTTAAGGAGAAGGCAGAGGGGACCAAAAAGGATCTTTGCCCACATGATAATACTAAGCCAACCACCGCTATACTCAGGGAGACATACTCATTTATACCTGTGAGACTTCAGGCTTTAATTTAGCCACCTTGATTTTCACGCTGCGATGTACCTACTCCGAGGGAGTTGTTGTGAATTATCTCTGCAGGTCTTTTCTTTCTTTCTCCTCTGTTCTGTTGTATTTGATTAATGATAAGGTTAAGTTATTTATAAGCTTAAGCAGAAAACTTACATGTTTGTTAACTCTCTGTCTTTTCCATCAGGAAACAGAATATCTTCCAATATTCAGATTTTGAATAAATGAACGATAAAGAGCTGTTGCAAACATTAACTAAGCACTAATTAAAACCCACGTTCACTAAAGGATGGTATTAATGGTGTTGGTAAGTAAAGGATGAGTGATATGATCTTAGTCAGTGCTTCTCAAAATTTTCACCAATAACAACTTTTTACTGAATATAAACTGATTCTACTTAAACATAGGTTCAAATCATAATAATAGCATTGTCTTGACACTTCCGCAGGCACCAATGCACCACTGCACTATCAGAGATGCACACTGATAAGCCTGAAGATCACAGGCATACAATAATGTTTCGCCTTCTCTCTTGTCCTCTTTTGTACATATTATGTACAGTCAATGATGAGATATTCAAGGTCTTTTTATTTTATGTTGTGCACCGTTATTCCGAAATTGTTCAATAATTTGTAGACACATCTTTAGGTACGATATGTTATCAGTCAGTACACTGTGGGGCGATCGTGGCTCAAGAGTTGGGAGGTTGTGTCCTTGGGCAAGACACTTCACCCGTTGCCTACTGGTGGTGGTCAGAGGGCCCGGTGGCGCCAGTGTCCGGCAGCCTCGCCTCTGTCAGTGCGCCCCAGGGTGGCTGTGGCTACAATGTAGCTTGCCATCACCAGTGTGTGAATGTGTGCGTGAATGGGTGGATGACTGGATATGTAAAGCGCTTTGGGGTCCTTAGGGACTAGTAAAGCGCTATATAAATACAGGCCATTTACCATTTACCATTTACTACAGTCATATATGTATGTGATTCTTCAAAATCATACTAGAAAACAGACCCGCTGTCTAGTATGATTAGGACTTCTAAATAAATACGCAGCATAGAAACTGTTTTCTTGCTCTAACAAAAGACACAAAAGAGCGCCTCAGTACATCAGTCCTGTGTTTGTCGGTTCAGCAGCTAAATCGATAAATTCAGAGTAATGCATATTGGAAAGCAGAACAGTATGCCTGAAAAACTTACTGCATTATGTGCGGTTACATTTGAAATTCTAACCTTGTGCCTGAATTTTGTATTTACACAAGGATATTTCTGCCACAAGCTGTGAAACAAAAACACAGATTTGCACATCAAATTTCACCAGAATGCAGAAAATAAAGTGTTTACTTTAAAAATTGACATTGCTGCCAACTATCTAAAAGTCTGGAGTTCGTGCAGAATAAAGAGTTAATCACAGATGCAGAAAAAGTGTAATTACGGGTTTTTGAAAATAATTATTTAATGTTTTTCATAGTTTACCCATAGCTACATGTATAGAGTACCTCTTACATTATTGCTAACCCCACCAAAGCTGTTGTGTTTAATAGAATTGAATCATTACACTTCCAAAATCTTATTAAAAACCTTTCCTCAAGACTGGATGTGAATGTAACAATTTCTATTCCATTCATAAACCACACTCTGCAAGTATATGACAGTCTGTCTGTACCTCAAGGTCTATTAGTAGTCTGTACATATAATCTAATGCTGACATTTCTCTCAAACTGAAGGCTAAGAAGATGTTGTATAGAGAGAGAAAAATATTAAATCGGGAGCTGCAGCAGTCCAGCCAACATCACAGGTATCTTTGGTGCTAGAAGGGGACACAGCATTCAGCCTGTGCTGCATGGACAGAGTAATGCTGCCGGGAAGGTTTGTGCTTTGAACAGAAACTGAGCTCTTGCACCTGTTTTGAATGTTAGAAGCCTATTAAATGGCCCGCATCAGTTGTTTTCACTCCTAGACATATTGCCAGTAGGCGGCCTCCTCCACCAGCTAGTACACTCTGCAGGTTTTTTCATCATTTAAATTTGAAAGTGACGGAGCTGCTATGCTCTGCTAAATAGGGCACAGCTTGAACCTCTGACCTCTGACATCAACAAGACATTTCAGCCCAGATCTCAGTGGGTATTTTCTCTTTTTCAGATAATTCTCTGTGAACCACAGAAATTTTTTTGTGGTAAAAATCCCACTAGATTGATTTCTGAAATGCGCAGATCAACCCACCTGCACCACCAACCGTGCCACATTCAAAGCCACTTAAATCACCTTTCTTTTCCATTCTGAAGCTCAGTTTGAACTTTAGCAGGTCATCTTAACCATGTCTATCAAAGTGGCCAGTGAGTGTACATTTTTACTTAGGATTATTTTGGATTTGAATTCCATTCACATTGCAGTTTAGTCTGTAGACCTTCAACCTAGCTGTGAAATTGAATAACAAATTATCAATGTATGACACAATGGGTAAACTGAAAGTGCAACATTCTCATTGTTTAACTACAATGGTGTCTTGAATTGAACGGCATAGTTAATGTTAGCTAGTAGTAGTGTATTTAGCTAACTATAATAGCCTCAGGGCCTTACAAACAACTGCCTGTTAGCTTGCTGCTAAGCTAACTGGTAGCGTATTCGTTAATTTACGTATTTTTATTAAAATCTTAATCAATTCTAGCCAGCACATTATGTGAACTTAAAAGAATGTTGATAGTATTTATAAATTTAGGCAACAATATACCAACAGTAGCCTGCTATATTCAGCATCAAGTATATAAATTCAATGTTTTAAAAACCTAATAATGAAGCTAGGCTAGCTGCATATTTACATCATAATGTGTTATTAACCATTTACTTAATTTTGATGTTGGTTTTATAGGTTTGCAGGTATTTTTGCTAATTCACCACATTGCATAGTGTTACATTTTTTGATCACCAGTCTTTCAAATAAATGAGATCTTTTGACTGCAGTAGAATCTTTATTTCACATGCTAATGAGCTAGTTATTCCAATTACACAAACTGCCCGACATTCAAGTCAACGTTTTTTGCACAACATAATATGTTTGTGAAGAAGAGTGAATCCTGCATTAGAAGAAAAGTATGCAGACTCCAATTAAATGAGGTCATTGCCTAGAAATGTTAATGTAAGGGGACATTATTTGAATTTTTAATCATATAAAATGCCTAAAAGAAAGGGGGATAAAATCAACCAAAGAAACTTAAAAAAAAAAACCCAGCTGAAAAAACTTTTTTAAAAAAATTGTTATTTTTAGATCAAGTTTCTTTAACTTGAAGGGGAAATAAGACATTAAAAAGAGGATCTGCTACATCTCTTGTCAAAAGTAGTCCCTGGTAACTTAAAACAATGAAATCTTTCAGTTCAAGGGTAACTGTACTACTACACTATTGCAGCCAAACAACACAAAATTATTGATACTGGTTTGTCCATACTCTGAAGATTGAAGTACTGCACTTTCACAAAAATGCCCATAGAGAGCAGTGGAGCGCTTTCTTTTGCGCTACATCTTTTTTGCAATACATCTTCCAAGACGTGTCTATCTCCTCTGATCAGTGAGTGAGAACGTTCATGTTTGTCCAGCCTCTTTTAGGGAGACGATCCACAGCTCAATGTCAGTATGAACACATGAAGCAGGCAGCTGTGGCAGTGTGGTTGAGAAAGAGAAAGACAAAAAAATGCAACATAATTGATTCAGCTGTCACTTCTGTTTCATGCCACATGGAATTAAATCCAGTGATCCATAAATGTGTTTGGAGGAATGAGCATGTTTCCACGCATGGAATGTCAGGTCAGCTGGCACATGTGAACGATTGTGCTGAAAACTGTTCATCTGCCTCTCTTTGCACTAAGCCATATGAATGAAAGGGTACGTTTCATAGCTGATGCAAATCCTGATATCGTACTTGGTGTGGCACCGATGTAAATGAGAAGAGAACAGCTTGAAATTGATGGCAGCCCAGAGGATAAAATAAGATGAGATATTTAACACTGCCTGCCTGCCTGCCTGCCTGCAGTGTAGGAGGCAAAACAGAGAGAGAGAAAACAGAAAGAGAAGAGAAAACGGCTAAAGGCCTGATGCATTCTTGCAGCTCTCATTAGGGAAAGACAGACAGAAACAGCAGGGTTAGGTAAATTGGGGGGGGGGGGGGGGGGGGGGGGCTGAGAGTCAACAGGGCTCTAAGGTCCAAACTCAAAGCCTCCGGATGTTAACAGACACACACTCAGTTTCTGAAGAAATGCAATTCATTGCTGTATTATTTCTACAATAAATATGCTGGTAGAGTCAGCAGCTGCTTAGTTTAGCATAAATATCAGAAATGCTGGGAAAATGGCAAAAGCACAGACACTTTCTCTAAAGCTCAATGCTTGTGAAAATGTTGTGCTTTTATAGTATATATGGTTTATTCTGCAAGACTGGGAACTAGCGATTGAAACCATGAAATCCTTAGGTCAAAGGGTCAGCTTTGTACATTTCTGTATAACCAGATTTTTTTCTTGAACCAGTGTATAACATCCTACTTTGGCTCCAGCCCTTTAGGTCTAAAAAGCTGTCGGTTGCTGGGGAAAATTGGCCAACCCTCTATGAGTGGTTGCTGAAAGTTGATGACGGTTTCCACTCTGGAATTGATTGCTAAAGCCCCAGTCACGCTGGCCTAAAGACCAGTCTTTGACCATCTTGTAACCACTGGTTGCTAGGTAAAAAAATAGATTTTCCCTGACTTGTTTGTAGGTGGTTGATGGAGGTTGCTTGTTGAGATTGGTCTGGGAGGGGGATATGGTGTTGTACTGAAAATGTCCATGTAATTGCTTTGGTCACTAGCATATTGCCATAGTCACCTGTAGTTTGCACTGAAGACAGTGACTTGTCTACAAACACTCACTTATGTTATGAAACCAGTTTCACCCCGGTTCTTTTTATTCCTCGGGCATCCAGAGACGGCACCGGACTCAGTAGTCATTTTCACAAAAACCTTTATTCATCTTCATTCATCTTCAGTTAAGCATGCATCTTACATTTACAGATAAGGTGGAGAGTCTCCTGCAAACCTACTTCTAAGTTTATAACAATTATGAGTTTTTATTAAAGGTTCAAGCATCAGCATCAGCAATCCCCAACTGTAGCTTCCTGTCTCCTTTTATGACAGTGTCCATAAATTCCTTTCCCTCTAAACAATTACACACGTTCTCAGGCCTATAGCTAAACCAACTGAAACAGACAGACAAATCCTTCCCTATTCCTCCTATCTACTGCTGGACCCTCTTATCTAAGCAAATTTAACACATTGTATTCTAATAATTATTTTCTTGTACTCTTAACAGTAGTCACCTTGTGAAGAGCACACGCAAACCGCGAATAGAGACGGTTCAACTTTAAAGTAAAAATGGTGCCTTTTGAAACATGCTTCAGTGATAAGGCTCTCTTAATCTTACCCTCTCTGCAACTTATTTCACTTGGCAACAGCCAGCAACTTCTGGCAACCACTCACTAACCGGTAAGGGGAAACACATTTTTCCTAAAGTCAGGTGGTTGCCGACCAGTCACTAGGCCTGTGTGGTTCAGGGTTAATAGCAATGGTAAGTGTAATTTGTTACTTTTTACAGAGCCTGGCTAGCTTAGCTAATATGTCTGTAATAAGTAACTGAAAATACATTGATATTAATAAAAATGGTAATAAATGAGCATGTTTATGTAAGTTTTAATTTGTTAGAAACCTGACTTCATGATGATACTTGAAGTACCAGTTCTTTGGTGAAGAGGACTCCTTCGTAGAGGATAACGCATGGGTATGATCATCGTATCTTGAATCTGAAACTGCAGACACAAATTAAAATTTGCTTTCACAGCACATAAACACATACAAGTTCCTATGGCCAGTCTTTAGCCACATACATGGGAACACATGGGAAGAAGAATTCTGTTTAAGTCACCTGCAGTTAATGCAAAATACAAAAAATTTAAAAAAAATTAAAATCATAAAATAATGTCCGTATTTTTTGGGGGCCATTAATAAGGTTTTTGTAAAATTTTGTATAATATTGGTAACATGACTCACTGAAAGTCTTTCAGCAATAAGAGCAGTCACGGCTTCAGAAATTGTGAAGGCTAAGCTGAGCTTTTAGAGGAAATAAAAGTACTCCAGCAGCACAGGCAATAGCTGCTGCAGACTGTGCATGTACAGTATAGGCTTTCAAGCTGTCATGACCCTTGTTCCCTCCAGCCCCTTAGCAGAATGTGACTAAAGATTATGGTGCTTGGAAGTAGCAGAGTGGCGCCACTGCATACTTGCAAATTGGGATTATTACAGAACACCCTCGGTGCGCTGAAATATAGATGAGGTGGATGAGCATTTTGGCATTCAGAGTTGGGTCAAGCAGCACCAGTCAAGCAGCTCCTGTGATGCTCAAATGTAATGACATGCACAAAAGCAATTTCTTTGTTTATGTAATGCTGGGAGCTGATTATCAGAAGCAGAGTGACCTACGTTTTTTTTTTCCAGGGTTGCAATTTGCATATATTATCACTGAAAACAACAACAACATAGGAATAGACATAAGAGCAGAGAAGCAGAAAAACCCCAACACATTCCTCTCTTGGTCCAAGAGTACAAAAGCAGAAGAAAGTTCAACATTACTGAAGCAAATGTATGGCTTGTATAAGAAAGAAGCGTGAACAAGACTTGCTGCCTTTCACATCCACTTTAGCAAATCACTGTGACGGCGGCTGATAAAGAGGAATGGAATGTAGCGTGAGAGCTGAGGGATGAGGGACAGGAAGTTAAAAAGCCAGAAAACATAAA
Source organism: Diplotaxodon limnothrissa (assembly GCF_057381915.1). Lineage (NCBI taxonomy): Eukaryota > Metazoa > Chordata > Actinopteri > Cichliformes > Cichlidae > Diplotaxodon > Diplotaxodon limnothrissa. The sequence goes on along the minus strand of NC_140603.1, from coordinate 11,404,396 downwards.
CAAAAATTTCCTGCTTCTAATGTTTGCTGAACTAAGTGAAACTGCTGAATTTGTCAAATAGGCATATTAGATTAATAATTCAAGGCGGCTGGTAGACTGGATGTTTGGAGGATGGTGTCAGGAGGTGACAGGGGAGCCACGTTACAGGCTGGAGTGGATGTCAATGACGCATTGAAGGGAATAGCTTCTGTGTGTGTGTGAGGGAGAGACAAAGGAGGAAACACATGAGACTTGTTTGGTGAGAACATGAGACACATATAGCGAAGAAGGGGTTGTGTGCTTGTGAGATTGAGGAGCATGCACAAACACAGAAATACCCACACTTGCAGAGGGACTCACACACAGAGTTTTCAAGATTTATTAGCATATCTCACTCACTACGGATTGGGAAGCTAACTCTGTGTGCAAACCATCCCCACCCCTACCATTCTGTTTGATGTTGATGTGGACTCACGTTTTCTCTCATCCATAAACCAATAAAGTCTTAAATCCCAACAAATCCGGGGACTGTTATCGACCAGTGGACCCAATGCTACACTTCCTGGGCGAGATATAGAGATGTGAGGAAGAACAAAAAGCACCAAAGGAGAGAAGCAGAGGGCTAATTTGATCTCTACCGGTGATTTCCTGGAGAGGCGAACAGCTAAATTCTGTGATGGCGAGGAGTAGGTAGAAGTTAGGAGGATGCTTGCGTGGAATGAAAAACCCAAGCATAACTGCTTATGTTAACAAAATACATCTAAAAGCATTTTATAGTCTCATAACTTTTCTAGATAGCTGACTCATAGCTGACTTACAGTAGACACTTTCATCCGGTCCGGCCGCCATGTGGAATAATGGCAATGGGTTGGTCAAGGTTAGCCGCCCATGTCAACTAAAAGTGACTCAAATATAACAACTATGCCACATCTCTGACAAATGGTGCCCATGTTTGTTTTGTTATTATTGGGCAAAAATCACTGATAACCACATGAGCCACTTCAGGGTGACATCCAGATTATATATTGCAGAGTGCACTGCATGCTAAAAACACTCCCCATTATATTTGGGAGTTTCAGACCATATTTGCTATTTTACACGTGGGCCATTTGCGGCTTACATCAAATCATTGCCTACATGCACTATCTGGGTTTAATGGCTTTAGTAATTTTGTAGCAACTTCAGTAAAATTGTCATGTATTGTATCTGCCAATTTGCCTGCATACAGATGCTGTGCTTTATCGTCTGTAGCGTCTCATCACATTCACATACACATCTTCCACAAAATGAATTGAATACAACTGCCACCTTCTTAGATGAAAATGTTCATCAGTATGCTGCTGATGTGCTGGACTTTACAAAAAGTTGTAGGTGTTTTGATGCCCATTATACACAGGTGAACTGCATCCATCTCAAAGAAAATTATTCTGAACTCGGTTTCACCTTACAACATTTATAGTGGTTGAGAGATGAATACACAAGTCAGAGGTTATCAAACTTTTTGAGGTATTTTGAGCAAGTTTTAATTGTGAATGTTTTGTGTCTTCTTGATATAAAGCAGAAACCAATTAGTCTCTCTTTTTATCTGTGGACAAGTGATAGTGATCATAAATCATCATTAAAAGATCACATCTGAAAACTCATTTCAAGTATGTTTTCATTTTGCCTAATTATACCTCTCATTAGGACTGTGTATATACCCTCAGATTGGACCTGATCTCTCTCACACTACTTCTATTTACAAGAAGAAGAAAAAGCAACACAGGTACAGTAAATTAATAAATCAGAGCCAGTATAGATACAACACTAGACCTTGTTAAACCAAAGTATAATCAAAATTAACAAAATTAATTTGTTTTACAGTGTGTTTTATGATCTATGGTCAAAAAGTCTTTCAAATGAAGACATACTGACTATTTATTCCTACTGTGTGAAATCTCTGTAAGCAGTCCTATGATCGCAAAGAGGAATGTTTCCACATTAGAAGCCATTGTGAAGCAGGCTAACAGATATATAGACACACCAAAGAAATCAATGTGAACAATAGATTGCAGTGTCTCAAAGTCACGTAAAGTCAAGCCTGCTTCCAGAGACAATGGGTAACTGCAGCCACAAGATGGCAGTAAATTACTGAATGGAAGCAAGCAGACAATAGGAGATGACTAGATGAACTAACTTTGACTGTGGTAGGTTTTACTTCATGTTTTAGATTTCACATTTTTGATTTCAGAGGGCAAGCACTGCTTGCCTTGATTGCCCCAGTGAAGAGGCATGAGAGTTAGGGGTGGAGTATGCAGCATCCTCTAGGGCTGACAAAAGGCATTTTCTTACCACTTGGCTTGGTAAAGTGGCCTGGACCTGGCACATATCACAACTGTTACTGGGTGGTCAAGTACTGAGTCACAAGTACTTTCCTTTTGAATAGCAAACTAACAGCTATTGGGAGTCAACTGCATGCCCTGGCAAACATCCAGTGAAGTTATTAATTTTATTGGTACCTTTATCTTTTATTCATATCCACAAAATCACTTTGGAAGTCCACCAGGCTTGCTCATTATCAGTAATGTAAAGAGCTGCAGTGTATGTCTAATTTGAATTCAGGCCACCAAGCCTAACTAAATAATGGGGAAAATGTCTTTAGATATATATGGATTTTCAAGACTGAAACCTATTTCTAGAGTCTCAAAGGAGGTAAACTATGGACAAAGTTCACATGAGAAACATCTAAAAAAAAAACCCAAACATATATTCTCATTTGGATATATCTCAGCTAAAAAGAAGGGCTGCAGTATGGTGCAAGGTGTGGATGAAGTGTATTTAATGTGTCAGTCGAGGTGCTACCATGCAGGGAAGATTTAGGAAAGATGTATATGTGAATTATTTAAAAAACACACAGAAATACACACTTATTAAAACTAGATAGCTGTCAAGTGTCCAATGCAGTAAGTCAAAGGCAAAGGAGGATTTCAAACATTCCTCCATAATCCCTCTTAATCCAAACACTAACATAACAGTAGGAAGTTCAGTCTAATTGAGAAGAGGATGAAAGCCAAGGAGATCCTGTGTGGGAAAAGATATCTGGATTAATTGGTATTGTAGTGCTTATGTATCTGTGTGTGTTTGATTGTTCAGCTGTTTGTATGGGGTGTGTCTGTGTAACAGTGTATACGCGTAGACCTGTGTTTGTGTATTTGACAGGATAATTGTTACCGTATTATATCCCTATGTGTGGAGCCGCCACCTCATCAGTGAACGTTCAGTCATAAGAAGCATGTTTGATTGGATTTTCTTGTTTTAATCACTCTGCCTCTATTTTTGCTTATGGTAGCGGTAATTACAAGGATGGATTAAATTTAAATGGCAACATGTTAAAGGCATGCAGTCACCGCCATGAGCACCGTAAACACAGAGGGATCTAGAGGCATCGTTTAAAATGGAAAACAACACACGCTTGCATGCACGTGTGCACAGATCAACTACAACACTGAAACTGCTTGTTGTTGTGGATGGCACATATCAAAGTAAAACCCAGATGAACTTCAGGATCAAAGTTTCCCAACAAAGATTTCATTGTAATAGGATGCTCTACTGATGCACTGAGCATTTCTCCTTCACTCATCTTTTTCACTCTCTGTATTTCTCTTTCCTCTCTTCTTTTACCCTAACTCCAGCTGGTCTTGGCAGGTGGCCACTCCTCTTTCAGCATGGTTCAATCAGAGGTTTCTTCCTGTTAACAGAGAGCTCTTCCTTCCCACTTTCACCAAGTCCTTGCTCATAGGGTAAAAATTTCTCTCCTGTGTTGTTCCATCATAACAATGTTCCAGGATCAATATTCCAACTGACCAATCATGTTGTCCGAGCATTCAGTTAGCATTAGCCAAAAAGTTAGCTGATGCTATTAAAAGCTATCACTATCAAACCTCAGTAATGTAAATCTGACAAACAGGAAACTTAACTTGGTAATATAGTTATGATATTGTATAAATTAATAAAGAACAAACCTGAAATGCTTTCAATTTGTTCTAGAAGAGCATTTTATAGAAACATTTTAATCCTTTTTTTCTTGTTCCTCCACATTTCAAAGATACAGTCCTGATCAAAAGTTTAAGACCACTTGAAAAATGGCAAAAAATCCTGTTTTGCATGGTTGGATCTTAACAAGGTTCCAAGTAGAGCTTCAACGTGCAACAAGAAGAATTGGGAGTGAGACAAAACATGCAATTTATTGAAAACAACGCTTAAACTGTAACAGGTTGTTTTACAGATGAGCCAACAATGCAAAATAGGATTATTTGAGTTTTCATTGGTCTTAAACTTTTAATTGGGACTGTATGACATCAGAACAATGTGACTGATAAATTGCAATGTTGATCCTGGATAAACATGATGATGATGCAGGACCAACAGCTACATGGGGATATCAGATAGACCACTTATAGGGAGTCATGTGATTGTTGGGCTTCTTTATAATACTGTGGTCTCTTTGGCTTACAACATAAAGTGCTTTGATGTGACTGCTGTTATGAATTGGCACTATATAAATAGAACTGAATTAAACTGAATTGAATACAAACATATGGACATTTGCTTTGGCCATCAAGGTGTTATAAAGAGTCCTTAAGCAATTACTTTTACACAGCTCACAGTGGATTCATGTCAAATTCATAAGCTTGTTGATTTCAAGCAAAGTTACAAGTGATGAATTATCATCATAAAAACATAATAACAAGTAATGACTGATATAGTGTTTTAAACAGATTATCCAAATAGCATTAATGTGGTCACTTTGATTGATGGACTAGCTACTTTGAAGTCTTTCAGACACATTTGTCTTTCAGACATTTGTCCTTGGTGATTTAATATAAATTGCCAACAAAATAGCAAATATAAGAGTGAAACCATGCATGAAGATTTGTGGATTACAAAATGAAAAGCAGGCTAACTTGTAGGCTTGATATTAAGTACAGCGTTTCCCTGGGGTGTATGTCCTTATTATTCCCATTGCTCCCCATGCTTTCTACATGTTCCCATTGACTCAGGCTCTACTACTTTTACTGTTGATAAATGTGACTGACTGAGCAAGTACATTAGGTCTGACCTTTTCTTCTTTTCATCCTTCTCAGAGAAGGATGAAAGAGGCGCTTTCAACGATGCGCGGCAAGACAGCAGCCGTCAGTTTAGTGTGTTGTTAGTGTGCATCTTGGGCGTTAATGTTCCCTACAGTTTATTGCTTAGTGAAATGGCTCCATTAATGTCAAAAGCCACAATAATGGTAGGCAGATGGGCTGCCATGTGCTAAAACCAGCTAAAGGTGTTGAATGACTGATAGACACGAAGTCAAAATGTCTACCTGGCTTTATATGTGTGTGCCTTTTTGTACACATAAAGCCTTCATGTGTGTGTCTTCTTAATATAATTAAGCGTGTTAACACTGTGTGTGTGTGTGTGTGTGTGTGTGTGTGTGTGTGTGTGTGTGTGTGTGTGTGTGTGTGTGTGTGTGTGTGTGTGTATGAGACCATATGTGCGTCCTGGGGGATGGTAGGCAGTTTTGAGACGTGCTCACCTCGATTCAGCTGTTACACTCTGCCGCTCCTTGGGGGACACACTAGTGAAGGCAGAGTGCTGTGATGACAGTGCGAAATGGCCACCATGCTACAAATCGCTTTGCTTGGCAAAAGAAACTTTAAGTTAGTTAGCAGTGGCCTGAAGGAACGCTGAACTTGATGTGAAATATATCTGCCTCTGCAACTGCAGCATGCTGATGAAAAAAAGAGAGAAACAAGGCACAATGCTGTTTGTGAGAAATGATGTGACTTCTGAGACTGCTGACACTGATACTTAGGATCATAAGGGTATATCTATCTAGATATAAGTATTTACACAAACACACATATACTCTATCTACCCTCTTCCCTAACAATAGTCCAGCTGTGGCTCAGGAGGTTGGGCAGTTTGTCTCCCAATTATATGGTTGGTGGATTGATTCCCCAGCTACTATCCTTGAGCAATACAAGGAACCCCCAGTTTCCCTTGATGTATCCATGGAGTGTGCAGGTATAGAAAAAAGTGCTTGTATGAATGCAGGAGGCTGGGTGACTGAGGCTTGTAACAAAAAGCAGTATATATATGTACAAGTATTTAACATGCACATCTATATCTTCATCATGGTAAATGGACTGATTCTTATATCCCGGAGTACTCAAAGCACTGTTTACAACATGCCACATTCACCCAATCACACAAGCACTTTCTCTATATGTAGTGCTTTCTAACTACATTCATACTCCGACCGATGCATCGGAGAGTATCTTGCCCAAGAATACTTGACATGCAGACTGGAGGATCCAGGGATCGAGCCACCAACCTTCCGATCAGTAGGTGACCTGCTCTACCTCCTGAGCTACAGCCACCCGAAGACAGTGCAACATCGGTGCTCAATAAGTAAATAAAACATGACTCCTGCAACTAACTCTAGCTGAGTCCAAGAATTAAAATCATAGAACTGAAAATTAGTGGAACAAGTTGAGTTGAAACTGAGATATTTTATGTAATAAAGATCTTGTGCAGATACATGCTGCAGTTAGTGATCACATTTCAACACAGGAGCTACTACATACTGTAGACTAATTTGAGTACTTGATTCAATTCATTTCAAATCAGTTAGATTTTATTTATATGGCGCCTCATCACCTCAAGGCGCTTTATATTGTATGGTAAAGATCCTACAACAATACAGAGAAAAACCCCACAATCAGAAGACCGCATGCTAGCAAGTCCTTGGTGACAGTGGGAAGAAACCTCTAGCAGAACCAGGCTCAGGTAGGGGCAGCCATCTGGGGGTGAGGGGAAGGAGACAGGATAAAAGACACGCTGTGGACACTTAAAGTTTGACTTGTCGAGCTGTCTGACAGTACCTTAAATGGTAAAGTGATCATATAATTCAAGCCTCACAGGAAACACTGTGGGTTTTACCTCTGAAACTGATGCACAGGCGTCAGTATAGCAACACTTTGAAAAGCTTTCTTCTAGTTCTGGGAGTTTATGTGTCCATTAATGTGTGAAAATGCTGCTTAGCTCCAATGGCTATTCAACAGGTGGCCGGTCTTTGCGACTGAGCTAACTTTAACATATAGCTTTGGTTTTGTGATCACAGGAATCGCAGGAGGCCGGGGCCAGATTTGCACATCAGATGGGCACAAATTCTGCACGACTGTGGTATTTAGGTGCAGCGGTAGTTTCAATGATCCAGCATACCCCTCGTCTGGGATGCCTTCCAAGCTTTAATGAATTCTGGTTTTCATTTGAAATATTTGCCCTCGTTACGCTGCAATTAAAGTGGATGTTTCTCAGTTTCGTGCAGCTGCTTCGATTCATTGTCTCGGACTCACAAACATCGCTCTCGGTGCAACTCCGACACGTACGGAGATCTGCAGCCAGGCGGGCGCAGGTGCTCCTTATTGTCCTGATGAAACACTGCTGTCTCCGTGCGCCTCGCAGCCACTACGTTCACATCCTGTGTGCTGGTAAATAACAGCACTCAGACATTTTTAGTCAGCAGGTGGCTAGTTGAAACAATCTTCCTTCTTCACTTTGAAAGAGAGTGGGAGTCCAGTTGGTGGTGGTGCGAAGAACAGTATTTGTGGGTAAATGTCACAGAGAGCCTTCTGTTCCATATCTGACTAAGTGAACGAAGGAGAAAAAAAACACTTTGTGTTGGCTATGACAAAACAGGCAGATAGAAAGAGCTGCTGATGAGTAGGACAACAAGCTGACTTAACAAACACATACCTGCAACTGCTGATTGTTTAGTGGGAAACATCTTTTTAGGGAAAATAGACTCCTGCCTCTTGCCTTAAGCATCATTCCATACTGTACAGTATGTCCCCTCTGTGCTGTGAGCACATGCAGAAGGCACACTGAGGACTCATCCAACCAGTGACTGTTGCAGACATATGGCTCACTTCCTGTTTTTGTGTCTAGTGCTGCACTCATGTCATGTGGGATGGAGGGCAGACATGGAAAGTTTCTCATGTTCACAACTTGCAAGCGCTGTTATGTTAGAATTATGCGCAGAAGTTGGCAGTGTGCTGATCCCAGGTCAGCTGGCACTTTGTTATCGCTCTGTAGTTACACTGCTCCACGACTATGCTCATCTCTATGCTTTTTCCTGTCAGAGGTTGACTTTAAAACAGCAACAGCGGGTTTAATAACTTGAAGTATGGACTTGAAACAGCGAGGTGATTTGACCTTTTAAAAATGACCAGCAAGAGGAAAAAAACAGGTTTATCAGCGCTGCTAAAATGTTCACTACTGCAACTGCGGTGCCTGTAATACAATTAAAAGACTGAAATGAAAATTTGTACGTTGTGTTGACTTATCTTAATATAAGAAATGTTAAGAATTCATCTAGAGAATGGGTGCTTTATGAAAAATAGCCTTGGTCCACTCCATCATTATGTTTATGGTCGTGCCCTTTCTGTCTTTCATTCTGCTTGTCTTCTCTCGCTCATGATATCTAACGCCAGCTTCTCAAACACTCATCACTTATTTATTTCTTCTTTTTAGCCCTCAGCCTTTATAACTGTGTATAGTTGGGAAGGGGGTTGGGAAGCGTATCTGTAACCGGAAGGTCGCCGGTTCGATCCCTGGGCTTTCTGTCCTGGTCGTTGTGTCCTTGGGCAAGACACTTTACCCTACTTGCCTACTGGTGTTGGCCAGAGGGGCCGATGGCGCGATATGGCAGCCTCGCTTCTGTCAGTCTGCCCCAGGGCAGCTGTGGCTACAACCGTAGCTTGCCTCCACCAGTGTATGAATGCGAGAGTGAATGAATAGTGGCATTGTAAAGCGCTTTGGGTGCCTTGAAAAGCGCTATATAAATCCAATCCATTATTATTCTGAGTCTCAGAGCAAGGTCAGATTAGAGATATGGTCAGTGCATCAGATTAGGCTACTAACCGAACGTTCAAAAATATTGCATTTTGTGGGACTGATTGACCACACGTTGCTCCCTTTCTTGACTCTTGAGATATGGATGGAGATTCAAAGGAAAGGAATCAAAAGAGTATTCCTCTTTAGCTTTGCCACATTTACAGCTGTACAAAGCTGAGCGGCAGTCGACTGTTAGCGGAGCCTCTCTTTTCACATTGGTCAGCTTCACAGAAGTGACAGATCTGTCACATGACCCCAAAAGACTCGAACTTGCTAGTCTTTCTGTTGGGAAGTGTCCCAGATTCAGCATCGGTTTTCATCCCATTATGACACACCGGTCAAAATAAACAAAACGTAGTCTTTTCCGACCTAAACTAAAATCCCACATTGTCTGTGTCAGTCTATAAGTTGGATGATACTACATATTCTGAACCCAGCATTAGTTTAACTCTGTTGCTCATGTTCAAGATCAGTAGTGACCCAGCCTGATCCTCTGTCAGCCCAGCTTCATCTGACCCCAGCCCGTCTGCTCCACACTCGGCATGCCCCTGTGTGCTCTCATCCCCGACTTGCCAATCTGCTCCCTCAGCCAGTCTGTTCTTCATCCAGCTAACCCCTGCCAGTTACCATCTCCCTGTTGCCCCCTGTTCCATCTCTGACTTTCAGCCACGACATCACTCAGCAATTAGCTGACACAAAACACGATCAGATCTTGTCTGATCTGATTTTAACGGTGTACCCATGCACAAATCCATGCATTAATCTTAGTCTAAAGAAGTACTTTTGGTTTCTGTAGAAGTGCAAAGCTTGCCTGGAAACCAGACATCTGCACTTTGAAACCCAGAATTTTACAAAATTACAAAATCAGTGCATGAAGCACAGACGCAGCAGAAGTCAGGGGAGCACTTGAGGTGCATGTTGCACACATGAAGACCATGAGTGGGTGCAAAAAAACATGACAGTACAGACGCAGTGTAGCTGCCAGCTGAATGCTAATTTTGGCCCATCCTCTCTACTGTTATTAGACTGAAAACTTCCCTTTTAGATAGAACTTACAGCTAGGGCTGGATCCGGTGACCCCGAATTCTCACTTAGGCATAGGCTGCTGGGGGCTTCCCATCGTGCACTGAGTATTTCCTGTTCACTCTCAGTGTGTTTGTACACCACTCTGAATTTACTCATTAGTCATGGAGGATTCCTGCCCTTCCCTGAGCCTGGTTCTGCTGAAGGTTTCTACTTGTTAAAAGGGAGTTTTTCTTTTCAGCTGTTGCCAAGTGATGGCATACAGGGGTCTTCTCTGTATTATTGTAGGATTTTTACTTTGAGATGACTCTTGCTGTGATTTGGGACTATATAAACAAAACTACATTTAATTGAACTGAATGTCCCCCCCACTGCACCCCACTGATACTCTTTCATTAGAAACTTCATACTGATACTTCATACTTATACTGATACTATACTTATGTACTTGTATACTGAGCCACATCTCTAAGTCCAACTTACGGCTAGACGATGAGGCAGAGAGTTTTTTTAAAAAAACAACAACTTTTGACTTAACTACCCCACAATTATGCTTTGGACAGAGAAACCAAAAACAAGCCGGTGACGAGGCAACACCTCCATACCTAGAACCACACCGTCGGCACGGCTGCGAAGTTTGACAGTTGAATTAGAGCACACTCTAGTTTAATACCGGTTTTGTCAGCTGTCTGGCAACAGCACAGCACCTTTGAGACTTTGGAAAAATCTCGACGTCTCGCTCCCTGACTTACCAGCAGGGCACATGTCACAAAGGTTTAAAAATAATTCTTTTTAGTATACTCTATGGACTGCTTCAAGTGAGTCATTTGGGTTCAAAAATGTTTCTCTGGAACTTGAATGAGAAAACGGCAGCTTTTAGTTCAGGAAGGAAGACAATTATCATTTTAATTTTCTCATCACACCCGGTCTCCACCTCTCAAATATTACCCACAGAACTCACTAAGTTACGTGCACGTACACCACTGTCGACCATGATTAGCCAAGCTGGCACACTTCTTTACTGTCTTTGCTATCGTTGCTGCTTCACTGCTCCACCATCGGGGTCTCTCGCAGACTTTCATTGCCGTGACTGCGGGGTAGACGTGTAATAAGGCCAAATGTGACATATCTTTTAAGGTGTATCAAAGCATTTTCATGTTGAATTTGAGGAGCTGCGGTCAATCAAGCAGTGCGCAGGCCATTCTGTACTACTGTGTCTCATCTGATATCAGAGAAATAAGAAAACAAGGAATATGAGTAACATTATTTATGGCATTAATGCAACAGTTGGGATACATCTGTGACCGGTCAAACTGAGTGGGTGAAACCAAACAGTCGCATTAAATAAAGCGAATCGTGCTCATTTTTGACCCCAGTGATTTGTAGAACCATCAAAACACGCCTCGGCTTGGTGAGCGAGCGAGGAGCGCTGATCCCGGCCAGCTCTCCCAGTCTGTCTCACTGGCTGCAGGCCCAGAGGGCAGGACACAGGAATAGATGGGCCTGTCGCCGCTTCTCTGCTGCCCAGATGGCTCGCGCTGTCAGCGGGCCCACCGCCATAATGGGTGGCACCCTGACGTCAGGCCATGATTCGATACGCCAAGTTTCATTTGCTCCTGCCCCTTCCCCCCAACACCTGTGGACAGCGTGGAGAAATGAAGTGGTGGCGATACTGGAGCCCGGCCAAGTGTGTGCATCTCTGTTCTCGTACTCGTCTCCTTTTCCGAGCCAAGTCTCATACTTGCAGCAGGAGGATGCAAGTAGGCTGATAATTTACATTAAATACACAAGGTTTAATGATATTGCACCATCTTCTGAGCACGTTATTGTCATTCAGTTGTAGATGTTCACATCTACATTCATGGGCTGCTGTGGACACAATTTGCACAGCAACAGTGAAACAAATTATTCTATGTGGCCTGAAATCTTACATCAACTCTACATTTCCCATCAGCTCACTGGTAAGTTTGATTCACAGAAAGGAGAATGAATGTTGGGAATAAACCTGTTTCTACAATAAAAATAAAACATAATTTTTTCCCAGATTTATGAGGTTCTCGCTGGACGTAGAGAAAAAGCCTTTTTATGTATGTTTGTGTGTGTTAGAGCCCTGCCTTCAGTTCAGGAGATGAGGCTCAAGGTGAGGAAGGAGGGGATGACGTTTTATCCAGATGCCGGTCACATTGTCTCTTTCCTTCACGCTTTTGCTTTGGTGGTGAAGAGCACCCTTATCAGGTGATAAAGCACCACGTGAATGCTTATGACTTCTCTTCTGCCTTTGGCAATAATATATATGTGGCCATCTTTATCCAAATACATGAAATACCATTAAGTGGATCCACAACCTGAAACCGGCTCATATCTATTTTTAATTAATTAATTTTAAGTTTATGGAAGACATGAGTTTGTTAAAAATGTAATTACACCCTAATCAATGTATATTTACTCTCAAACCCAAAACGTTAGTAGCTGTCTCTTTAAAGCTGCTGAGTTATGTGGTTAAACTGGAGCTTCTGGGTAATACGTAGCTGTTTCTAATGAAAAGGTTCCTTCCTGGGAGCAGAGCAGACGTGACCAGATGTTTAATTCAAACAAACCGCTTTCTTTTAAGCTAATAATCATATCACACAATTATCAGGACGTATGCCACAACCAGACAAATCCTTTTAGAGAGCAATTCTCAGTCTGGGTCTAATTTTTGATAAAACTCTCAGTGCTCTCATTGTTTACAGCACAAATCTCCCATTTACTGCAAGTCCCTTCAGACTTGCGCATGAGTAATTTTAGAGAGCCAAACAACGTGGATTTAAGTCCTCGAGTATTATAATTCAGAAGATTTGTGTTGTGAAATTAGTTTTTTTCATTACAACAATAGGAATGAGAGCCCTATCTATGGGAGCATGTAATTTAACTGCCTCGGCTGTCACCGCTTTGAGCGTAAGAACTGTGATGAAGGGTGCCGAGCTGAATGTCGTTTCTTTGCTTTGCCGACTGGTTGCTTCACCTAATGCTCTGTCTGCTTTGTAATTTTCCTCGCGCATCCAACAGCACGGAGGACGGCCAAATTATTCTTGCCACCATGTAATGATCACTTCTTGGATTCCATTAGGACCCAAAATATAAAATAACCTCTTTAGTGTGCCCCTGGTGATTTATTGTTCTCACTTTTGAAATGTCAGCCCCACCCCTCCATTTCACGCTGTCACCCTGCATGTAAGATTCTCACGGGTGTTGGAAAGCAAGTGACCCATGACCCGCGTCCTCTACGCCCACTTCTGATATGCTTTCGTGTGAGAAAAACAGTGTTGTGGAAAAGGCTTCAATGAGCGTGTAGTCTGTTTTATAGGTACGTGTGTGTTTCTTTTCTACACCTGTAAGCGTTCCAAGACACTGTGACAGCACTTTACATCAAGAAACAGGAACTAGCTTTCATCTGTCACTCTGTCACAGTAAAACAAATGTGTAGGAACTGAGCAGGAAGCACATTTGTACACAAAGCTGCCATCCTATGGGAACTTTGTGTGTCTGTGTAAAAGTCTTTATATTATTTCAAAGAAATGACACTGAGCAACAAAAAAGCAATAAAAGTATTGGACTAAAAGCTTTGTGTGAGGAATGTTTGGAATATTTGACTAGAATTCCACTTACGTTTGAGGTGTCTGTACTTTCATGTGAAAATACCACATTTTAGCACAATCCCTGCTGACGTGGTATGTCTATGATCCCCCGGATTTGAGATTAAACTACAAAATGATGGATTACAATCATCATTATTCACCTTTCCCTTTGAGCCAGGCATGGTTCTGCTTTGTGGAAAGGTTAAAAATGGGTATTTATGTGAAAATGGTACTCTTAAATACTGGATCAGTGTACATCACAAAAACATGGATTACATTTTGCCATGAGGGGTATTTTAAAGTAACATGGCATAGGGGTTTATAACATCCCTTAATCTTGTTTATACATTATATGGCCAAAAGTTTTTACTTGACTTTACATCGAATTTAGGGGTTTATTTAGAGCATCCACTATTAAATATTCCACAGTTCACTGTTAGTGGTTTGATAACAAAGTGGAAGCAATTGGGAACGACAGCAACTCAGCCATGAGGTTGTAGGTCATGTAAAATTACAGAGCGGAAACAGCAGATGCTGAGGCGTGTAGTGCGCAGAGATCACCGACTTTCTGCAAAGTCAATTGCTACAGACCTCCAAACTTCATGTGGCCGTCAGATTAGCACAAGAACAGTGTGTATCGCTGAGCAGCTGGATCTGAGCCGTAGAATGCATTGGTGTGAAGCACGCTGACATGTCCTCTGGAGTGGCTTCTTTGTCTGGCAAACCAATGGATGAGTCTGGGTTTGGCGATTGCTAGGGGAACAATACTTCTCAGACTGCATAGGGCCATGTGTAAAGTTTGGTGGAGGAGGATTATGGTGTGGGGTTGTTTTCAGGAGTTGGGCTCAGCCGCTTAGCTACAGTGAAAGGAACTCTTAATGCTTCAGCATAGCAAGACATTTTGGACAATTTCATACTCCACACTTGGTGGGAACACTTTGGGGATGGCGCTTTCCCACCTTCCCAACATGACCAGTTCACAAACAAAGGCCCATAAAGACGTAGATGAGCAAGTTCGGTGTGGAAGGACTTGACTGGCCTGCGCAGAGTCCTGACTTCAACCCGACAGAACACTGGATGTAAAAAATGTTGTCGCTCAAGCTCATATGCGTGGTTTTCCACCTTGTCACACAATCATGACGTCTGTTTTTCAGCAGTAACAGATTCTAATATTTACTCAGAAAGAATTTGAACAGTCGATATGTCTGATACATTTTCATGTGAATCGAGGCGTTGCTCGATCATGTCGCCCTGGGTCTCTATTTTCTTCCATGTCATAAATAACCAGTCCTCGAGGCGGGTTCAATCTCACATCAATCAGACCGCCCGAAATGGACATTCATTTGCTCCGACCTGAACGGCACGATTGTGCTCATGCAGAGACCCTGCAGAGCCGTGGCTCTCAACCTGCGGGGAAGGCACACCTGGTGGCGCATAGAGCCGCCGCAGGGGGTTGCATGGACGACCAGCAGAGAAGCAAACTTTAATGAAAAGGAGTACAAGGAAAATAAACAAGACTTTGCTGATGTTATTGTGCTGACCTTTCCCTCGCTAAAGTTTAACTTTTCATCCCTTTGTTCCGCTTTCTTTTTTATTGATTGATTAAAAATGTGCAACTGTTTGCAGGTCATATTGGATGAAGTTTTGCTGGAGAGGAAGAAGAATAGTCATCAATATATTCTGAGGTGGTTCATGTATTCAGTCTCAGTTAGGCCTGCACAGTCTGAGGAATATCTTGAATGCTGGATTGAATTGGTCAGTGCTGTAATCAAAGTTTGTTCATAGCTGTACAACTCCAAGGTTTTTGTGGATTAAAAGGTAAGAAAAGTGTTTCTTAGAATGTGTTTCAGGCAGTGATGGCGATAAAAATACGATATAGCCGCACCAATCTCAGTCGCTATAAAGAAGCTGGTGTTTTCTAAAGGTGATGGACATCCTGTGTCTTCACTGATTATTGGAGAAGTTCTTATCAAAAGTGTTCTTTTGATTATGATATAAATTTTCTGCTTTATGACTTCCTCTGGAGGTTCTCAGAATATCCTCAATTTGCTCTGAAGAGTTGCCAAGTAACATCCTCTGTCCCTCAAAGATGTGCATGCTGAGAACGTCACCAGGTGGCGTCCAGCTGAGATGTTCTCAGAAAATCAAAACACTAGCTGAGACGTTCCCTTTTGGATTAGTGCGCAGATAGCACCTGCTTCCTGCTGTCCAACTCCATCATGGGGCAAATTTAACCAACATTGCTTCTAGACTGAACCTAGATCTGCTTTAGTGAACCATTGCTTAAACGTTACAGTTTTATAGGAGTATACATTCAGCGCCCACTTTATTAGGGACACATTGTTAGTCCAAGTTGGACCCCTTCTTGCCCTCTGAACTGCCTTTATTCTTTGTTTCATCCATGCAACAAGGTGCTGTAAACATTCTTCAGAGGTTTTGGTCCATGATGACACAATAGCGTTGCACAGTTGATGCAGATTTGTCAGCTGCACATCCAGATGTGAATATTATGTTCCACTGTATTCCAAAGGTGGATTGAGGTCTGATAACTGTGGAGGCCATCAGAGTCCAGTGATTGGAGCTTTGTCACATGGTACATTATCCTGCTCGTAGCAGCCAGGACAAAATGAGGAAACTGCAGTCATAAAGGGATGGATATTGTCAATAATAGTACTTGGGTAGGCTGTGGGTTTTAATCCACGCTCACTTGGTATGAAGGAGCTCAAAGTGTGTAAAGAAAATATCCCCCACACCCTTTCACCACTAGCACCAGCCTGAATGTTGATGTAAGGCAGGTTGGAGCCATGCTTTTATATTGTTTACACAAAACTCTGACCCTACCATCCAAATGTTGCACAAGAAATCCAGACTCATCAGACCAGTTAATGTTTTCCAGTCTGCTGTTGTTCGATATTTGTAAACTTGCGCAAAACGCATATTACAAAGTCAATCTAATAAGAGGGAGCCCTCAGCGCCAACTACATATATTTTTAATTTTGCATAAGATACTGGGATATTTATAATTGGAGCTATTTTGTTCTTTTTGTAACTTTGTAATATTTTGTATCATTTAATTTAGTTACTTACTGTTCTGTCTTGTAGCAACTGTGAGGACATAATTTCCTAAGGGGTTAATAAAGTATTCTGATTCTGAGCTAAGAGTGACATCTGATGTGGTCTTCTGCTGTTGCAGCCCATATGTTCCGCATTCAGAGATGCTCTTGTGCATACTTTGTTTGTAATGAGTGCTTATTTGCATTCCTATCAGGTTGAAACAGTATGGCTGCTCACTACATTTTCTCTTTTTCAGACCATTCTCTAGAAACCCTAGAGATGGTTGTGTCCATTCCAATCCCAGTAGATCAACATCTGGTACCATCTGGGTCAACTACCATGCCACATTCAAAACTACTTAATTATCTTTCTTCCTCTTTCTGAATAAATGGAATTTAAGTTTGCAGGTCGTGTTGACCATGTTGACGTGGCTAAATGCACTGAGTTGTCGCCATGTGATTGGCTGATATTAGGACTTGAACACGTGTAACAAAGTAGCCATCGACTGTGCACCTTTAAAACGTTTTCTACGTGTACTATTTCTACTTCCTAAAAAGAAAAATACGCCTTGTTTACGAAAAGAAACTGGCCTATCTTGGTTATAAAAGTCTAAAATATAAGAGGAGGAGTTCAGAGATGGCTCAACGTTGTTTCCTGGGAGCGGATTTCAGAAGTGTCCAAAGTTCTTGTATAATACAAATTAACACTACATCTCACTGCCGTTTAGACACATGCATGAGAAATTGTTTGTGTGAGCTGAGCTTGTAAAGTGGTAACGGCTACAAATGAATGAACACACAAAAAAAATAAATCACAGAGTTAGTCACTGTTAGAGAAAAATCAACATTTATTATAAAAATACAATTGGCTGTCACAGTAATATTGTTCAGTATGGTCATTCGTTAGAATTCAACACAGGAACAAGTCAAAGTTGTGTAATGCCATCCCCCAACACATACATATATATATATATATATATATATATATATATATATATATATATATATATATATATATATATATATATATATATATATATATATATATATATATATATATATATATATATATATATATATATATATATATATACACACACACACACACACGCACACATTTATGGAAGAAACATGCACAAAAACAAAATTTAGACACACATCCTCAAAACAGATAAAAGAACAAAGTGGCTGAGCTCGTCTACCGGGGAGGATATAAAAATAGATAAGGACATAAGGTTCCTTCTCAGACAGGAAATGAAGGAGATGGACTCAGTCGTCTTTCACACATCACACTCATTATCCATTCCTCTCAGATGCCGCCTCCTCCCTCTATCGCACGCCGACTTTTTGGAAAAGAGACCGAATCCGTCAGTGTGAAATGAGGTCAGTGATCACATCGCCGATGGAAAATCACCTACAGTACCCACCAGACCAGGGCCGAACACGAACGAACACACACACACACACACACACACACACACACACACACACACACACACACACACACGAGGAGTAAGTAGACTTTCTCTCCGACACTTGCAGTCTCTCTCCGAGACACACACAGATGTGTTGCTAAATGGTTGCCATGACAACTCTGTTAGGTTCCCAGTCGGTCAGGGAGAGTGTGAGAGTCTGTGTGTGGAAAGTGTAATTGAGTAGAGTGATTTAGGGCTCACAAAGAAAGTCATTTAGTTTCAGAAACGTCCATTTTAAAAGACAATTCCAGAATAGCTTTAGTGTAGTTGTTGTTTTAAACTTGAGTATGAACTTGCACTTGAACTGGCTCCCAAATAAGCCTGCAGGGAGTCGAGCGTTAACGCTGTGACCAAACGGTCAGGAAATACTGTCCTCCTCCTCCCGCGGACACACCGCAGCACCGTCACATCATCGGTCTGACACCTCCTTAAGTTTGGCTTTCATCGGACAATTGCACTTCATTTCTTTATTTACGTCTCCGGGTCTGGTTTGCTGCGCAGACGCTGACGTGTGCGGATTAAAGCGAACTAGGTGTGCTTGAAGTGTGAGCTGCCGCATCCTAAATTTCGACTCAAGCTCCAGCCTAATGATGAAATATTTTCATCTGAGCCGCATCACAGCGTGAGAAAATCACAGTCAGTTTGATCTATGCTTCAATAAAATCGTAACTGGGAGCCACGGGTGGATATTGCAGCACTCGCACTACAGAGTCATTCATGGGTAATATGAAGCAATCTTAAATTTTTCGAGAGATTCTGATTAAATCACGAGTTATTATAGAAACTATTTATGGTCCCAATTCCTTTGCCATCCAATTTATTTACATTGTGTAATCACCTATTCATTTAGATTCCCTTGTTAGTGGCAGGTCCACCATTCCACCACGCTAGGCTTTAAATTGCCTTCATGAGCACATGAAGTAGCGCAGCGTGTAATCTGTACAGACGTATGAATATGAATGCGAATATGCAGAGTGGAGCTTTAATGTCCACTCCCATCTGAGCAGGTTTCGGTTGCAAGTTAGCATGTCTGTGGCGAGCTTATGCTGGAATTAAAAATGAAAATCAAGCTTCAATCTAAATTCTGCATTTGTAAACAACGACTACAGCATGAAACATGAAGTCCTGGCCACGACATCTTCTTTGTTTGGCAGTTTTTCCATTTTATCACACAGATATCAACCTCGCTGTTTACTTTCTCTCCAAACCTGAGCCAGAGCTGCAGCTCAACTGTATAAATGTTCAAACATGGGCAAGTCTGTTTTTTTTTTATTCTAAGGTGGTCACATGGTGGTGTATTTGTTTACTGTGCCAATGAAAAACCAGTAAGCTTAAAACTAGTCTTAGTTAAAAGTAAGATTGTCAGTTTTGTTGTAGTTGACAATGATAAAGAACAATCTGTGAGGTCAGCTTATATTAAAAGACTCTTGATAACTGTTAAAAAGAGGGAGGGGGGGGGGGGGCTACAAACAAAGAGATGACAGATGTACAACATTAAACAGAAAACACATACACACATCATAAGGTGATGTTAAAGATTGCATAGGATGTCCAAAAAAGGCTTCAGACTGCAGGAAGAGCAAAGAAGACAATTTAGGAACATTAAAAGGAAAATTCCAACTTTTCACAATTTTGAACTGATTACATTAAAGAAACAAGAGCTGAGGTGGACCTTTCCCCCCCCTCAGTCTCATCCTTTTTACATACTCTTGTTGTGTCCTACATCTCCCATCATGCCTCTGGAATGTTCCAAAGGGAAACTGAGCAAACAAAGCCCAAGCCCGCTTCACTGTTTTAAGTTGGAATCTTCTTTTAAAAATGGAAAACTCTGGATGTGCACAAAGTCACACACATAACACATGCACTGGACCGCACAGACAGACTGAGCTAGTGCCTGAGGATGTGATGCTACTTCAGATACAGGAGGACTGCACTTGTCAATAGAAGAACCCACGAGTCTTAAAACACATTCAAAGATCTGTGTGGCGCTTTTAGGAGAGTGGGAAGCACAGATAACATCTAACCCTCCAAGAGATGCTTGCAAGAAAACATTCAGTCGAGACAACATAAACTGGAAGATTCTGTACACGTGACTACCTGTGACTGACATTTTTGCTGGCTTTGAATTCACTGCTTTTCTTCTCATAACTATTTAAATTATGTTGTTTTCACTTTGATGAAATTAACAGAGTTCTTGATGATTCAGTCGTTGGAGAACCCAAATCTGGGTCTGGTAGACCATAAGAATAAATCTCCTGTCTGATTAGAACAAGTGATCTCATAATACTGTGGCACGTTGCAACAATGTGCTGAATGTAAAATATACTAGTCGGTTAACAAAACACCCAGCTTCATCGTTGTTTGAGTGTTCGCTCAGGCCTGCAGGAGTTTCTTGAGGTCCTCGTCTAAGCCTCGAGCCCTCAGCTGCTCCAGGCTGTAGTAGCGATGGATGACGTTGTCTGCAGTCACTACCACCACCCTGACTCCGTGGGTGTCCTCTCCCAGCTGGCAGCCGATGGCCGAGCTTACGACCATGTCCAGGCCACCGTGGCAGCCCCCGGCGTTACGGTGATAATGACCGGAGAAAACCGCCTTCACCCCTGCAGCGAGGAGGGACAGAGAGGTAGTGGTGAATGGTACGGGACGCTGAATTTACAATAAATTGGAGGCAGAACAATATTAGATTTTTCAGGCTGATACTGAATTATGAATTTCTATTTAGATTTTTTAAAAACATTTTTCTATGATATGGTGAAAAACAATTACAAATATTTCACAGCTTTTAGAGTTTTATTGGCAAATAAATCACATTTATCCAAAGAGTCACTATTTACAGCCTCGATCCTTCTTCTTCATAACTTTTACAATTCTCTGTGGGATGCAGAACGTTAGCTTCTGGGTCAAATTCTAGATGAACCAATCCTGCCTTATCAGTGCTTGAAGTAGATCAGTTTGTGGGCTTCTGCCTGCCCACCTGCTTTCTGGGGATTGACTACAGATTTGATTAAGATCTGGAAAGTTTTCTGGCCATGGATGCAAAATGGAGCCACTTGGTTATCTCCTTTGCGTTGTGACAAGGTGCTCCATCATGCTGGAAAATGCACAGATTGTCACCAAATCACTGCTGGATGGCTGGTAGAAGATTGTCTTTGAGGGCATATTTAGCATGGTCAATCCTTAACAAGCACAAGCAGCCAAATGTGTCATGAGCGTCGATCACTGAAAAGGCAGGAATAGGGTGGCATCATTTAGGTCTATGATATATATATATATTTTAAAGTCACTGTTTAATAGCTTCCCAGCATTGTATTTTATATACCACTTAGCAACATCTCTTGACTGATTGCTTGCTACTTTTTTTAGCTTCCTCTCTGGCCTGTGTGCTGCAGATGCCTTCAGTTGCTGCTTGTTTCTGGGTCTTTCTACATTCAGTTTTGTTTTTAATAAATGAAAAAGATGCTCTATTGCGTTGAAATCATGCGAATGACTTGGCCTTCATAAACTCTTTGGGTTGCTTTTGCAGTATGCGTTCATAGTGCAGTGCTAGCTGGGTTTTTTCAGGACTGTGGAGGCTCTCATGTGTTTTCTGGAAACATTTGATCTAGTCTTCTTGTTCTTGAGTGTAACCAGTGGTTTGCACCTAGATATAAACCCTTTGTATTTGCATTTCTGACAGTGTCTCTTGGCTAGTTATTGTGAATAGATTTTTCTTAACCAACGACAAAATTCTGCGATCATCCACTGTAGTTGCATGATCAAACAAACAAACAAAAAAGCAAGGGAATAAAAGCAGAATAATCTAAAAGGTGAGATGAATCGGGTAAAGAATCAGTGATGGACAGCAGGAAAAAAGGGGCAAAAAAGGAAAAATATGATATGATGTAAAGACTCAAAACTGGAAATTTACAAAGGGAGGAAGGAAATGAGAGAAAGGAACAGACGGAAAAGCAAACTGTGGAAGCTTCCACTTGTCACATAGGAAACTTTCATTAGGGTGGTTACGATTTTCAATTTGATTTCAATTACAAACAGCATCATTATATAGAATGGTGAGGGTTTGGCTTGGCCCTGCGGCAGTCATGCTGTGTCACTTCAGTTGAAATGAATGCACACTTAAAATGGCATGCCAAACAAGCCTCAGTTTGAATGAGGGGTGCAAGATAAGTTGTTTTTCTGTGTGAAGGTTGTATTTGTCTACAAATTTGTTTCTCGTTTGTGGGGAGAAACAATTGGACTTTTAAGCAAGCTCCTCTCATTTCTGGCCAATTTTCACTTGAGCGAGGGGTAAACACAAGGTCAGAATGTGAATTTGAGGGGGAGAATTTTAGATAAGAAAAGATAAGGTGACACTTGTCACTGGATTAATGCTTTAATATTAGGATATAATAAGGTCCAATACAGTAGGTACCCAAATTTTTAGACATTTCCAAAAATATTTAAGCTACAGTTCTATAACGAATAAAGACTCAGAATGAATACTGGCTTAACGTGAGCTTGAAGTAATTATTTTTGGTCAGGGGACCAGCGGTAATTGGATTATTGATTCAAAAACTCTTAAAAGGTTGTAAGTGGATCCCAAATGTAGTATTTACATTTGAAATCTGCTCTCAGTACAAGTGAAAAAGTCTATCCTTAGGCTTAAAAAAAACAACAGAAATCCACCAGAGAAAACAGAGAAGATTAGGAGTGGTCACATTAACAATACAGTACATTCTAAGAAAACAAAATGCTGGATGGCCGTGGACAAACACAGTGGCGTATGATCAAAAATGATCACAACATGGAGCTCAGAAAGGACATATTAGATGCTGCCCATGCCAACCAGTCGCCAACCAGTCACCAATCAGTCTCTAGATGTATGTGACACCAGCCTAAGATCAAGGATCAAGGAAAGTATGAAGACTCCATGGAGTGGCTTACAATGGCAACCATAAATCGTCATCTGTAAAACACTGAGAAGCAAGTGTGACGACTTTGGTATTTGTGGTTTCCAAAGGGAATCTGTCAAAAGTTTATAATCGATGATGTGGTACAAACTATAAAAACTGTTTCCAAGGACACAAGCAGCTTTAGAGTTATACAGTCTGCTCAGATTAAGCAAACGCAGCTAAGGTGATTAGAGATGCTCCATAGTAACAGTGCACAGTGATCTAAAGCGAAAGCAACACAGGAGTTGCAGGAAACATTCTGTCAGGGTCAAATCAATCACTTCATCACATTTTGCTAAGTGACACAAAACTAGTTGCCTGTGAAGAAGCCTCAAAGTACTCAAAACTAATTTGTGGTCAAGTTAATAGGTGAAATTAAACTTTAAAATGGGGGACTGTGAAAAAAACCATGGTTGTAAATCCTGAATGTTTCACTCAATACTTCAAACCCCTGAATTAATTTTCTGGAGCTAAATGTACTTGTGTTTGCAAGTTGCACACGTACGTGTAGGTGAGAGGGAGGGTTGAAATTAGTTTACAGCCGCCTTTTGGCAGAAAACGCGAGCTGCTCTATTTTCCAATGGCAAGTGTTTCCATGGAGGGAAGTCTGGCTGCTCGCTGCCTCATCTCTGGAGAGACACCCGGCCAAAAAAAATAATGAAAACTGGCAACAAAAGAGGATAAATTTCAGCCCGTTCATGAGAAAGACATCGGTCTGTCTCAGAAATCTGCACAACAAAGACAAGGAAGATCCCTCCCAGAAATCTCTCATGTATCCACCGCTGATACTACTTCGATGTCGGCACCGTGAAATTGCCCTGAATCATCAAGTCCGCCATTCTGCATAATCAAACAGCAGCAGAATACAAATGTGACCTAAATATGTATTAATATTCGGAGCTGTGAGAGGACAGCGGTTGCACATGATGGACCATTAAATAATTAATCTGCCGTAGATGAGAATGGATGATTTAAGGCTTGTATGGGTGTATGCCTGGGCTAAATTCATTTCCAATAAAAACCTGGAGCAGCGTCGTGTGTGTCCAACCCTTCAGTGACTTGTGGGTGGGCCTGCAGCTACATCGTCATGGACCACACAGATTCATTGAATGTGTGTATATCTGTGTGCCCAGGAATACCAGCCTTCATGTAACCTTGCCACTTCTCGAGGTGACCGACTAACTGAGCAGGCTCAGAACTGTCTAGTCCTGTGTTTGCAAATGTGTGTCCTTGTTATTTTATTTAATGTGTTTTACATAAGAGCTGAAAGGCCATAAATGCCCTCTCTGACTGTAGGGCAAAGCATGTACTCATTATTCTGTATGATTATCAGTATGTGTGTGCTCTGTGCTGAAGGCTTCCCATGCTAGTGTTTTTATATCTATCCCACAAGAAATTATACAGTTCATCTACATTTATTCAGACCCCGTGAATGACAACAAAGCGAAGAAGTGACAGAAGTGTGAACCAGGGGAAATGTTTGATTGCATTACCTGATGACTCAGTTATCGAGGCCGACTGTGGAAATTCTGGATTTGCTACAGTATCCACATGAGAGATGCGACTTCTTCATCACCTCAGAAAAAAAAGACTTTAGAAAGATGAGATGGTGGGAGGAAGACGCTAAGACGACAATAGTGAAGAAGTGAGAGACGAGGATTAATCCTGTAATAATAATGACGAATGAACCAGCGGGAGAAAGCAGGGAAGAAAAAAAAAATCTTTTTGAAGCTGAAATGGTTTCTCTGAACCTCCTCTGAAACTTCCAAAGATACCATGATTAATGCTGCTAAATAAAGTGTGTGGGAGCGTGTAAGTGTGCATATGTACATGTGTCAGTGCGTCTGAGTTCTGTCGCCACATCGCTGATGATCCGTATCCCACACATGCCGCAAAACACCACGCAGCAGCAGTGCGCTTCCTTCACATGTATGTGAAACATTTGTGATATACTGTATTAATATAGTGATGTTCTGTAGTCCACATTACTATTAGAAAAGCCATTTTTTACAAAAGCTATAGTAAGACCATTGTAGAGGCATTAAACCTTAGTAAAAGTTAGATGACTGATTCATGACTGATTTATGTTACATTGTACCGTATTTTCCGCACTATAAAGTCACGCTTAAAATCGACAGAGCGCCTTATAATCCGGTGCGCCTTATGTATGAATTCTGGTTGTGCTTACTGACCTTGAACTGATTGTATGTGGTACACGGAACTAAAAAAATCTGTCAAAAAATGTTCTAGTACGACTTTGGAAAGCTACGAAGCCGCACCGCTTGATGGATTGTCGGAGCATTACGGCTACCGTAGTCAGGACCCTCTTGGACTCGGAGTAATCTGGGTCCAAAACGCTAACTTTCTTCCACTCGATAAAAGTTAACGCGAGGGTTTCCGATGGTTAGTGAGAAATGCAATCACATGGCAGGATGCTGTAAACGGACCAAACTTCAGTCAGGAGAACACCTGAGATAATCCATGAACAATACGAGGAAGCCTCAAGAGAATTCAACATTAATGAATCAATGGTACGGAAGTGGAGGAAGCAAGAAGAATCAGTTGAATAACATTTGACTTTTGTTTCGATTAACCTCAAATCCGAACTCTTTCATGGCATGCATTTTTAAATTCTATTTGCTATTTGCTATTTGGGCTGTTTGGGACCTGAAGAATTACCAGATTTTTTTTTTTACCTAATTTTTGTTTTTGAGAAAAATGAGATGAGGACATTCGTTGTAAATTTCGATAGAACAGTGGCAGTAAAGCGTACTCGTAGAGCAAAATCTTATATTTTGGTCTAGACAACCCAGAATGTGATTTCTACATATGTGGACGCCAGGTCGTAGGAGGTTAATGCGCCCTATAATCTGATGCGCCTTGTGTATGAAAACAGACCTGTTCATAGACAGTGGGCCTCATGGTCCAAAAAATACGGCAGTCAAAAACATTACATTTAGAATGTACAGCGGTGGTCAGTCTGTTTCTGCTCCTGTTTGCTCCAGAGTCCAGAGATCTGCCCTGGAATTTTCCCTATTTATGTAAGCTGTTTACCTCAGCTGTTGTCATGGTCCTGGGTCGTTGACCCAGCGTTTTGTGTTTTGTGATTATTTCCCTCTGTTCTAGTTATTCTGTGTCCTCCCCCCTTGTGTCCGGTTCGGGTCCTAGATTTCCTGTTTTGTTCTGAAAGTCTGTGTCTGTTGTCATTGTGTTCAGCTTGTCTCCTCCGGTCCTCATGTGTATTAGGTTCAGCTGTTCTTCCCTCCTGTGTGTGATTACCTGATTACCTTGTGTGTGTATATTTAGTGGGTGTCGGTCTGTGTTCGTTGTCGGCTCGTCTGCGTTCTATGGTGTTCCGTTCCTGTCTCTGCGTCTCTCTGCCCCGCACCCCTTTTGTATGGTCTCAGGTTTGTCATTTAGTTCTCCCAGTTTAGGTTTCTTCAGTTGTTTTGTCATGCCTCACTGCCTGTTTTTGCCACTCCACCACTTGTAAATAAACATCACTCGAATCATCAGTCACTGCCGCATTTTGGGTCCTCCTTTTCCTCCAACACCACACGGCTCACCCCGCCAGCCGTGACAGTACGAGCCGACCACAAGATGGATCTAGCAGCTTTGTCTGGAGAGAGCGACCTCGCACGCATCCAACGCCTGATGGACTGGGTAACCCACACCACCAACGCAAGGGCAAAAGTGGTGGGGTTAAAAGCCATCGAGGCAATCCTGGAAGGAAATCCCTACCTCTGCCAGCTTAAGGGAGTTTCAGGCTTAATTTGCAACCTGCATAAAGCCCGGGGGGTGGTGCGAGCTCGGGAATCCACAGACTTTGTCCAGCAGCAGCGGACTACGGCCGCCCCGGAACAGTCACGTCAGCTTCTCCCGCCGGAGGTTTTGCCCGGCCCGCCGGAGGTTTTGTCCGGGAGGAAGCGACGATCGCGCCGTCGGCGCGTCACCCTACAGCCGGAGATTAGGACTTCAGAACTGCCGGCTGTGTTGAGTGAGAAGGACCCTTTTTCTGTTTTGGACTGTGGAACAGTTTATCCAGGGGCTTTGTTTGGTGCAGCAGACGACAAGGAGAACTGTTTGTTGCCTGTTCATTCTCCTGCTGAGCTGTCTTTAGCTCGTTTAGCTGCACAGCCGCAAGCTCGTTTAGCTGCACAGCCGCATTCAACTCGGCCTCCGGTATCCCCGCTAGCCCAGTCATCCATGCAGTCTCCGTCTTCACAGACTCCCTCTGTACGGGAGGCTGCGTCTGTGCCTCCCATTTTGGACTCTTTTTCTAGTACGTATTATTTGCAGAGAGACAAACACGTTAAAAATGCAATCGTTCCTCAACAGCTGGCTAGTTTAGAGACTGTTACTTGCTCCAGGGCCTCACCAGAGGTTAAATTACAGCCCTCAGCTGACTCTGGACCCCTGGAGGCTAAGAACCCAGCTGAGGACTGCACCCGGCTGTGGCTACCTGAGCAGGGTCGGTGCTCCGCGCAGCTGCAGTCCGTTTTGTCCCTGCCAGAGGCCCGTGCGCCTGCTGGTTCCGACCCGTTCCTGCCAGAGGCCCGTGCGCCTGCTGGTTCCGCCCTGTGTGTTCCAGGGGCCCCGGTGCCCACTGGTCCAGAGACTGTTTTCGCTGGAGGGCCCGAGGAGCCCGTCCGGCCTCCTGCCTCGCCAGCTGGAGGGCCCGAGGAGCCCGTCCGGCCTCCTGCCTCGCCAGCTGGAGGTTCAGGGGAACCTAGCCAGCTTCCTGCCTCGCCAGCTGGAGGTTCAGGGGAACCTAGCCAGCTTCCTGCCTCATCAGCTGGAGGGCCCGAGGAGCCCGTCCAGCCGCCTGCTGCATCATCCGCTTCTGCCTCGCCTGGTCCGGCCTCTGCTTCTGCCTCGCCTGGTCCGGCCTCTGCTTCTGCCTCGCCTGGTCCTGCGGGGGCCACGCCACCATCGGGTCCCGGACTGCCGCCTCGACATCAGCGGTCGTCTGCTGGGCCGCTAGTCGGGCATCATCGTCGATATGGACGACCTCCCAGACGCTGCCGCTGCCTGCCGCGCGGCCGGCCTCCAAACTTGTGGCGCCGTTGCCGTCCGCCTGAACTGTTTCCTCGTCGCCGCCGTTGCCGTCCGCACGGTCAGCCGCCTGAACGGTTTCCCCGTCGCCGCCGCGTGCACGGTCGGCCCCCTGAACGGTTTCCGTTTCACCACCACTGCCTTCCGCGCGGTCGGCTTTTGGGTCTGTGTCGCCTACGTGGCCGGCCTCAGAAGAGGAATTGGCCTGGACTTCTGAGTTGTCAGCCTCCGGGCCGGCCTCCTGAACTGTGTTTTGTTCTCGTACTCCAGCATGTGTGTTTTCGTTTTGGACAATTCCCTTGGTTCGCTGGAGCTTGTTTTTGTTCGGTGTTGGTCCCTCCGTCCTGGTCCCCCGCCGCCCGCCCTGGGTTGGTCGTCCGTTTTTTGTTTTGGGCTGTCGGGAGCCAGCCCTTGGAGGGGGGGGTACTGTCATGGTCCTGGGTCGTTGACCCAGCGTTTTGTGTTTTGTGATTATTTCCCTCTGTTCTAGTTATTCTGTGTCCTCCCCCCTTGTGTCCGGTTCGGGTCCTAGATTTCCTGTTTTGTTCTGAAAGTCTGTGTCTGTTGTCATTGTGTTCAGCTTGTCTCCTCCGGTCCTCATGTGTATTAGGTTCAGCTGTTCTTCCCTCCTGTGTGTGATTACCTGATTACCTTGTGTGTGTATATTTAGTGGGTGTTGGTCTGTGTTCGTTGTCGGCTCGTCTGCGTTCTATGGTGTTCCGTTCCTGTCTCTGCGTCTCTCTGCCCCGCACCCCTTTTGTATGGTCTCAGGTTTGTCATTTAGTTCTCCCAGTTTAGGTTTCTTCAGTTGTTTTGTCATGTCTCACTGCCTGTTTTTGCCACTCCACCACTTGTAAATAAACATCACTCGAATCATCAGTCACTGCCGCATTTTGGGTCCTCCTTTTCCTCCAACACCACACGGCTCACCCCGCCAGCCGTGACAGCTGTGAATGCAGAGTGATAGGAGTGCACTATTATTTAGTCTGGAGGAGGATGTAAAACTCTGAGACACGGTTCAATGAGTCAGAGAAGCTAACCAATGACAATACTGAGGTGAGTTATTGAGGATATGCTGAACTGTTGGTAAGCTGTTATTGCTGCTGTTAGCTACTGTTAGCTGTTAATAGCTGATATTAGTGAGATTATCTTTGAAGTGGATCTGAAATTGTTGGACACTAGGGCTGGGCGATATGGCCTAAAATCCATATCGCGATATAATTTGAAGCACGTGCGGTAACGATATATATCGCGATATATTCTTTTCTTCTGTATAACGCATTTTCCACACTATAAGGGACACTTAAAATCCTTTAATTTTCTCAAAAATCGAGAGTGTGCCTTATGTATGAATTCTGGTTGTGCTTACTGACCTCGAACCGATTTTGGCAGAAATCTGTTAAAAATGTTTTAGTACAACTTTGGTAAGCCGCACTGCTTGATGGATTGTCAGAGCATTACGGCTGCCGTAGTGAGGAGCTTCGCGGAGCAATCTGGGTCCAAAACTCCGTCCGCTTCAGGTCCCAAAGTCAAACGAACACTGAGAGTTAAAAACGGTCGAAATTCTTTTATCTTTAATTAAATCATCAGCGTTGCTGCTTTATCGGGTGCAGCAATCAAGTTTAACATCCTGGCATCCATGAAAATAGAATTTATTAAATTTAACGGAGTTACAAGTTAACAGGACGTTAGCTCGCTAGTTTACACGTAAACATGACATACCATGTTCTGACAGAAATTTTTGAAACTAATTAAAACGTACAGCTCTGCTATCACTTCCAACATAAATGAAGACAGAAAACTAAACAGCAGTGGCGTTTGCAGGGTTACTGAAGTTTGACTACTTGGTATATAATTTTGTGCTACGTGACTGCTAGCGACACAGCTATGTTAGCATAACATTAGCACAGTGAAGCTGGAGGATGAACGCCAAATTTTTTCCACTCGATAAAAGTTAACGTGAGGGATTCTGGTGGTTAGGGACAAATGCAATCGCATAGCAGGATGCTATACACGGGCCAAACTTCAGTCAGGAGAACAACTGAGATTATTCATCCACAATACGAGGTTAGTCATTAATATACTGCAACAACATGGGAATAGAACAGATGTGAGAGAATTCAACATTAATGAATCAATGTTACGGAAGTGGAGGAAGCGCAGTTTTTGGCTTTCCCCATATTTCAAAAGTGCTTCATCTCTTTGCTATGACTGTCGTCCGGCATAATTTGCAGATGATAATGGTTGTAGCTGCTGCGATGCTTTTGACCAAAACAGTCGCAGCTTGATGACATCATCAACACGCGCTATCGCGGTAGAGTGATATAGTCAAAATCTATCGTTGGCCAAATTTATATCGTTTATATCGCCCACCCCTATTGGATACTGTTTGCTCTAATGCTTAATGAATAAACGCTCAAAAGATGTGAGAATGTAATCAAACTGTTTATCAGAGGGAAACTGTGATTTTTAGAAAACTCAAGCCTAACATTAGCTGGCACAATATTAGCTTATAAACAGCTGTTGTTGTCAGCTATCTGGAGACGGGAGGGTCACGTGTCTAATCTGCTGACAATAAGTCATTCTAACAATATCTGGAATAAATGAGCACATGTCTGCAGGTTTTTGTGTATTATAGGCCTGCCTTCATTTTTGGAGATGAGGCTTGAGGTGTAGAAGGAAGAGAATGAGATTTTTATTAAGATGCCAATTTCTTTGGTGAAGGGAATCAATCCCATCTGAGATGATAAAACATAGGTATGATCCTTCATATCTTGAGTGTGAAGGTGCAGACACAAATTTAAATGTACCTCAACAGCATGCAAACACTCATAACTTCTCTTCTCCTCCACCTTTTGGTTTACTACATGTGGCCACAGACATAACACAATTAGTCAAAGGAGATGTCTTTCCCCGCCACTTTATTCAAATATGGTTGGGAAACATGGTAGCTGCCACAAACCGGTGCCGACTCCTATGTATTTGTATTTGTCATTTTAACTTTATAAGAATGCATCAACTTGCTGGATTATGTAAATGCAGACTACCCCATGTATATTTGTGAATAGTATTTTCTTTTCTATTTTTCTATTAAAAAATCTCAGAAATGATTGACTTTAAGGTCCTACTCACATTTGCTCTGTGCCAAAGCCCAATTTTACTCCTAACCCTAAAGCTTCCCAAGTGTGCTTCATTTTAGATTATCGCTCCTTATTATTACACTCTGCTTTTTTTAGTGTTGCTCCCTGTCCAGATGAACAGAATCAACTTTTGGAGATTTACTTTCCTGGATGATTGAGAATGCATCAAGACGTTTTAACCCACTTTGGCGAGGACTGCCTAAAGGTTGTACGTCAGTATGAGCAAACAGCACGTAAATGGTAAATGGTAAATGGCCTGTATTTATATAGCGCTTTACTAGTCCCTAAGGACCCCAAAGCGCTTTACATATCCAGTCATCCACCCATTCACGCACACATTCACACACTGGTGATGGCAAGCTACATTGTAGCCACAGCCACCCTGGGGCGCACTGACAGAGGCGAGGCTGCCGGACACTGGCGCCACCGGGCCCTCTGACCACCACCAGTAGGCAACGGGTGAAGTGTCTTGCCCGTTGCCTGTAGTCCTGTAGTTCCTGTAGTCCGCCGTCTTACGGCGGACTACAGGAACCACCTGAGATTCAGCCTCAGATGCCGACAAAACAGGAGTACTCCTAAGGGTCTGCAAATGAGCTCTTCAGTTAAGGCTTCCGGGCAACAAAAATCCTCCAGAGGGCACAGCATCAGTTGCTTAATGAACGCGTGAGGCAAACAAATTTTACCATCAACATGGTAAAATCTCAAGAGAAGCGGATCCGACAGAGACTGAAAATGGTTTTAGATGAGAATAATAAAACTGTGTTAAATAATTGATACGTCACACCTTTAAGACCGATTGTCTGCATGATCGACTCTGTCACCTATAACATCTCCAAGTTTCTGGCTTTGATCCTCAACCCGCTGGTGGGCAGCTCTGAACACCACATCCAGAACATCCTGGATTTTGTTGAGAAGGTGAGAGATGTCATTATGGAGGCAGATGAAACCATGGTCTCGTACGACGTTACATCTCTCTTCACTTGCATCCCAGTCACGGAAGCGTTGGAGGTAGTCCGTAAGAGATTACAGGATGACACCAACCTCAGCAACAGGACCACTCTCAGCATCGACCAAGTGTGTTTGCTTTTGGAACTGTGTCTTCATTCCACCTACTTCACATACAAGGGTCAGATCTACAGGCAGAAACATGGGTGTGCCATGGGCTCCCCAGTTTCACCCATCGTGGCCAATCTGTACATGGAAGAAGTGGAAAAGAGGGCTTTGCTATCCTACCCTGGAACACCACCAAGCTATTGGTTCAGATATGTGGATGACACCTGGGTGAAAATCAAATCTCAGGACGTACCACATTTCACGGATCACATTAACTCAGTGGACCGACACATCAAATTCACCAGGGAGGATATGAAAAATGGTAGGTTAGCCTTCTTAGGCTGTGAGATTTCCATCAGTAATGGGGGACATCTAAAAGCTGACGTGTACCGTAAACCTACACATACGGATCAGTATCTAAGGTTTGACTCTCATCATCCACTGGAGCACAAACTGGGTGTCATCAGGACGCTACAACACAGAGCGAACACCATCCCCACTGACACAGCGGCCAGTGAGGCAGAAGAACAGCACATCAAGAAGGCCCTGAGTAAATGTGGTTATCCCAGCTGGACTTTTGTCAAAGCTGGAAAGGCACCTAAAGAAAGCTCCAGCCGATCCATGAGAGAAGAACAACCGCTGCCCAAGTGAAAACCTGTAGTGATCCCATATGTGTCAGGAGTATCGGAGCAGTTGAGACACATTTTTTCTAATCACTGGGTCCCTGTGGCTTTTAAACCCCAAAACACGCTGCGCCAAAAATTGGTCCACCCCAAGCATCGGCTCTCCCGACACAAACAGAGTAACATAGTGTACGCTGTTAAGTGCCAGGAGGATTGCCAGGATTTATACATCGGGGAAACCAAACAACCTTTGGCGAAACGGATGGCACAACACAGAAGAGCTACCTCGTCAGGCCAGGACTCTGCAGTCTATTTACACCTACAGGCCAGTGGACACTCTTTCAATGATGAGGATGTACACATCTTGGACAGGGAGGAACGCTGGTTTGAGCGCGGAGTCAAGGAGGCCATTTACGTGAAAAGGGAAAGACCATCTCTGAATTGAGGAGGGGGGCTAAGGGTACATCTTTGGCCATCTTACAATGCTGTGATTGCAGCCATTCCCCAACTCTCTGTGAATGGTACTCATGGCCATTGATCAATGGTCATGAGAATTTGCATAATTAAGATTAAGGAACTGACCTCCCAGCCCATTGTTCCTTCAGTGGGCTGGTTTCAGTCATTATGCAAATTATAAGATTTGGGGAAACCTGCAGTCAGCTGAGACTGAAGAAGTCACTTGGATGAGTGACGAAATGTTTCTCTCACAAAACGCTACGACCAGATGAACAGAATCAACTTTTGGAGATTTACTTTCCTGGATGATTGAGAATGCATCAAGACAGTTCTCAGTAATGCGTCATGGAGGCTACTGAGGCTAGATGCATATCTTGTTCTAGTCCAACTAAAGCACTCCTGAGAATCCCTTTAAACTGGTCAGGGTACGGTTAAGTGGTGACACTGATTAAGCAAAGTGGGCTCTGGAGGTCAAATGAGATTGACCGTGGTATGGATCACCCAGTCCGAGTCGCTTAGATCAAGTCTCACACTGAAACACACAAGTCTTTTTGCACGACTATCAGACCTCTTTTAGGACACCAACATACAACAGGCTCTTTTTTAAAAGCTGAGACTAAAAAAAAAGCTGTTTTTTAATAGCTGAGATTTGATGTGAAGTGGTCCAATAGAAAACATGGATGTTTTGGAAATGGATCAGCCTACCCTGTGGGATTGTTCCAGTGGCTTTCACAGAGGAAAACCAATTTCATAGAAACAATTTAGATAAGCCCCAGTCACCTACCCTGACCCGAATTCGTTTGAGTGTACCCCTTTCACAGAACTATCATTATGTGGTTTTAGAAGTCAAAGACTCCATTCGGGCCCTTGTTTGCTAAAAAACACTCAGAGAAAAAGATGGCCTGTCTGAGACAGAAAAGCATCTTCAATCTCTAAAAGACTATCTGTATGAATAAAAGATAAATAACTGGGGAAAAAAAATAGAATAAAGGCATTGAGAAAATGTCTCTGTAATGCAGTCAGAGGATGAAGCTGACCTTTGAAATTGTCTGTCAAAAAGTGAATGTCTGGAAGGTGGGAAAAAAAACAAAAAAACAAAAACAATTTAGCCACTTCAGGATTGAGTTGAAGGGCATGACGTTCCCATTTAGCACCAGCAACAGCAGTGAAATTAGCAGTGGAGACACAAATTCACAGCTAAGTTAGCAGCTTTTCAAGAATGTACTGAAGTTGCAGTCATATCAACCATTTAAGCCGATTTAGACATACACAGCTATGGTACTATTATCTGTTTTTTCAGAAATACAACTAAAAACTTGGTTGAAATGCTCTCTGTGGTATGATTAACAATTAATGGCACTAAATATCATGCTTCAAGCTAAATGCTAGTTAACATTTGCCAATAAAGGTTTTGTTTGTTTTTTTCTGTATTTTTGTACTTGCAGGCTGGGTTATGAAATGGTAATGGCGCTAGATGAAAAGTTAAGCTTTTTTATTTCAAATTCTTTAAAAATAGTTCACAAGATTCCTTTCATATAAACCATTCATTCTGCTTCGTTACCCAATCATTCATCCCACTGGTATAAAACATGTTAACCAATAAACTAAACATCACCAATAAGTCATAGTAGTGAGTAGTAGTTCTGTCCTGACACAACCTGTCTGAATTCCTCCTTCAGTCACTGACTATCAAGCAGTTTTCACATTTGAACTTCAGACAATTTTGGAAGCAGGAAATAGTCTGCTTCAGACATATTCACACTACTGTAAATAATATGTGTAGTTTAGGAGACTACTTGGATAAAGCTTTGGGAAGCACCACACACGATGCCCATCCATTAGTGGGTAAATGCACTGAACTATTAGCTGTACAACCAGCCCTCAAACTGAGGTTTGATATACTAGGAAACTGACAAGTTAAAGCTGGCAAATGTCCAATCTGACTGAGAGAAAGGTTTAGGGCTATGGTGTACATGTGGCAACAGTTTCTTCTACCACTATGAGTGTGTTATGTCTCAACTACCAGTCCTGATTTAAACCTTAATTATACTCTGTCGCTGACACATCCACGGAGAGCTGGGAAACCATGACCGACTAGTCATTCCTATTAAACTTTGAAGTTCATTGCCTGGGGTGCATGTGTAGCTGTTGAATTGTAAAATAAAGTCTCCGTGGATGAGAGTGCACGGTCAGGCAGGAACATGGATATGTGCAGGAACGCTCATGCTTGCTGTCCCATGATGAAATTTACACTCCTCAGACCTTAGTGTACTTGTGGATTTGGTAGGCAATAGTGTTCATGAACTACCCTTGTACAACTTGCCTCACATGCCTTTTTCTTAGTGATCAAAGCCAACAAGACAAGCCGTTTTCAATTCATGTCTGACCAACCCTACATGTTGATTTCAAGTGCTTTTAAGTTGAAGATAAATTAACTTCTTTAGAACTTTCTTGAAGACGTGCTACCTGCTGCGATTGCATTATAATTGATAATGGTGTCATAGGCCACCACTATTATAGGTTTAATAACGCCCTATCCAGGTGGACATAGAAAGCCTTTCATCCTTTCTGAAACCATCTCTCTTTTGTTTTTTGAGACAACCATGACCTATATGACTGCAAACCTACACAGATAAAAAGATAAAAATGATAGATTGAATAGTCTCTACAACGGCCAAATAGGAGCTCCACATAATGCCTGAAAACATACTCCAGAAATGGAAGCTACAGTGTTTCAAATCTCCAGCAATGAATTTATAGGCAGTCTTAAAAAATAACACAGCAGTTGATTTCATGAATTGTCCACCTTCAACCAGAATGGGGACGCCATAGCAAACAAGAGCCGCAATCCTCTGCTGTAATAAAAACTGGAGAGCTTTTGAACTTCCAGACACTGCATTTGGCTACTGCTGTCTCCAGGATAATGACAGCTGGCACTCTTCTGAGCAAATGGTCTTGATTTGACAATGACAAAATACAATGCGCTACTGATTCCACTTCCTTTCACTCCAATCAAAGTTGCGTATCACCTTCTGTTGATTGTTATCCGAAGTGCCTCGAAGTTAAATTGGCGTGGGTGGCCTGGTAGGATGTAAACCCTTAGCTGGTGCCATGGCTCTAGGCATTGAGATATATTGGGAACAAAAATCCTCCTTCTTCCACTGACAATACCACACTAAACCCATTCAGCCACAAATAGAACATAAAACTGTGCTCAGTCGAATTGTCTTGAGTTTCCCGTGAAGCTATATGGTGACAGGAAGAGCAGTAAGCATTCAAAGGATGTTAAATAGCAGTATTGCATTTACTATAGGAACATTAGGTCCAATTTCACCACTTTTTTTTTGTCTGTTTGCCATGCTTTGCTGCATTCTTTCCTTCTCTTGCTAAGTGGGTGCCCTCATGAAAACACAGGCTCTTTGTGCTGATAATTTCAAGTCTTGTCTCGGTCTCTGTGGAAATCCCATTTACCTGTCAGTCTTCAAACAGCACCACGTCTTTTGTGCTTTTCTTTGTGATAAAGACTCCCGTGTGGAGACTGGACTCTGGTTTGACAGACGGAGGTGGGGAGTGTGGGGAGGATGGGGGGAGACAGAGAGGTGGGGGATGGACTGTGCAGGAAATGCTCAGAGTAAGCAGCCGGAGTGATGAAAACATATTGAATGCAAATTTGAAGGGGTTGCAGAAAAATGCACAGGAAGGAGACTGGAATTCCAATATGCACTGTATTTTGTGCTATGACTCGTCTATGCTGTAATCACCTGAGCTACTTATTTGGTTAGATCCATCTGAATATTCTGAAGAGCCTTGTGCTTTTAAAATGTTAATAAGATGCTGACCACGTAATAATG
Organism: Diplotaxodon limnothrissa; assembly: GCF_057381915.1. Taxonomy (NCBI): domain Eukaryota; kingdom Metazoa; phylum Chordata; class Actinopteri; order Cichliformes; family Cichlidae; genus Diplotaxodon; species Diplotaxodon limnothrissa. The sequence goes on along the minus strand of NC_140603.1, from coordinate 11,367,215 downwards.
GAATAAAAGAGGTAAAGAAACATCAGTGCACACTAATTAGGTTTGATGTTTATGATCTTTCTATCAATCGCTCCTCCTCTTCATCCCCTTCTTGCTTTCCATCATCTCCCTTTCATCTCTTGATCACTGGTTATTTGCAGGTTACAAGATTGGATTCGCTAATTGCGAGCCAAGTTCCCATTTGCCACTCAATCGCCTCCCATTGGTTAAAACCTCCAAGAGAATCATTTTTCTTCCAACCTTTCTCCCATTTCTCCTTCGTTCTCTTTTGACACAAACTCCGAATGTAGTTCTGAACAAAGCTGTCATCTGCACATCTGTGAGAATGGCAATGCGTAGGAGTGAACATCCAACATGCGCGCTTGTATTGAAGGGCGGTTGTCATTAAAGTGCAGGTCTGGGAAATAATTCATCATGAAACAGAAGCTGTTGATAATTTGCATGACAGAGGGATACAAAATGATGTAGCATGGAGAAGCATCTTACAGCTCTGGTTCCCCATAAATCACTCTGAGCCATTAGTCACCACGAAGCATCCCCTTCCCTGTGTCCTCCAGCTACACACTGGCACGGGATTAAAACAAAACAAGAAAAAGAACACGCAAACGCATGCAAGGAAGAAGAAAACTTGTGGTGAATGAAAGAGAATGCAATAAACAAAGGTTTGGTGAACAGCATGATTAGAGACAAGACATTTGGGTTTGCTGATGTATCTACATTTTCAATTGGACACCATCAGCTAAAGCTCCCAGGTGTCCTCCCTGACACAACCACAGAGGAGAGTGTAGACCTGGTGACACTGGAGGCACGCAGTCACCATTAATCAGCGATTGCTGTTATACATGCAATGTGTGTGACAATCGATCCTGGTTCCTGGTTAGAAACTGATGGCAAACCTCTGTGACTCTATCCTACCCCCGTCACTCAAGAGCCAATCGACAGCCAAAAAACAAGAGAACGTCTTGTTTTGCATTGCTGCGCTGGTGCAGTTTTTCCTCCCATTATCACCAAGTGTGATTGTTGGGGTTTCAATGTATTGTTGTAGAGTTATTACCGGACAAATAAAGCCCTTAAAGGTGACGGTGTTTGGGAGTTTGTGGTACAGAAATAAAACTGAATTAAACTGAACTGAAACTGTGCACATAAAATTATAACCTGCTGGGCAAAAAGGGTTTTAAATGGCTTTTGGGGCAAATTTAACCTGTAAGAGATTTGACCGAGTCTATAAGTGCAGTTTCTATGACCCAAGTGCATGCATTCACCCATCCATCTATATTCCCTATTAACTGCTTGCCCCAATTCAGTGGGGATGGAGTCTATCCCACCTCTCTTAGGGCAAAAGGAAGGTAGGGCACACCCTTAATAGGTAGCTAGTCTATCACAGGGTGAACACAGACAGCTTCAGATTAGGTGCAGGAATTGCTAAATGGTTGATGAAAGTCACTTGAAAGACTTTGATGCTGCCAATTCTCAAGGAGGGAGAGCAATAACTTAATAAAATAAAACCCAAACTTGAAAAAAAAAATCAGCTACCAACAGTGGACGCAGCCAGCCGTTATTTGTTCAACCGTCCATTGTCATTAACTGTAACTTTTGCATCTGTGTGTGTGTGTGTGTGTGTATGTATATATATATATATATATATATATATATATATATATATATAGAATGATAGAGCCCAGAACATGATATTTTGAACTCACTTTGAAAAGTTAACAGAACAATTGATGAACATATTTGATTATTGAGGCGTAGCAGAGAGAGGTGTTTTTTCTCCTGTCCTCCTGATTCCAGAACCACAGCAAAACCACGGAGGGGTTGGCGAGAATCCAGGAACCAACCACCAGAAAGGGGAACTCAAAAGAAGCACAGAGCACAGAGAAACCTCTCAGAAAATTTGTTGTTTAGGTTGTATAGAAGATTAAAAGCTCGTTAGACAGAGGTTATAATGTGAGTATAAAAGTAATGAAGAGTAATGAGAGGGACTTTAGTAATAGTTTGCAGGATTTCTATGTTATGTAAATTGCCCAAACACAGTGTTCAGGCCGGATATGCTCTACCCGTTAAAGGGGGAGAAGAAACCAGGAGTAAGTTTTAAAGAGGAAATGGGTTAACTCTATAGAGGCCGTTTCCAAAGATTGACAAAAATAATCTAGGACCTTTTACCAGAAAAAGCTAATTATATCTGTTTTTAGTTCACAGTAGTTATTGAGGAAGTCAGTTAATTAGGTTAACTAATTTTATTAGCTAAAAGGGGGAAATAAACATATATTCTTAATGCTTATTTTCTGTTTATATTGTTTTATAGAGCCCAGTGTAGGAAAACGCCCTTGTGAGTTAGAATGTAGGCCAAAAGTCACAGAGTAGACTGCACGTCTTGTGCAGAAACAGGAAGTATAGAAAAGCGGAACTAAGTAATCTGTGTGTCGGTGTGACGCAGTGCAGAAATATATATACGGATTTAGCTGGCAAGAATTCAGACCTGAGCGTGTGTGTTCGTGTGTTCAGGCCTCCATTTCTGGAAATGTAAAATAAAGATTATTTTATGAGCTTGACCACTCTGAGTCCAGTCTTTCTCTGTCACCAAAAGAATTCAAAAGAATGGAATTTAATAGTGGGAACTCACTTCCCACAGCTTCACAGAGCAGCAGCACTGGGGTGACATGAAAGCCTATGGTAGCTCAGCACAAATAATCAGTGCTAAACACAATTTTTAGCTGAAGCGTCCACTGACAAGTCAAAAGAGTCTGCCCTTTATTAGTAGTTCTACCATTCACTATGCTATTAGCACTACCTTTCCTGGATTCTGTTTCAGTGCAGTAGTACCTGAAATGATACATCTTGACCTATGCAGCCCTGGTATTCATTCTGAAATCCCAGTGCTACATCCTTAACAACTTCCACCTTTGGATGCGTTAGAAAAAGAGACAAAGACAGACTAAGAGAGCAAGAAACAGAAAAAGCAGAGCATTACTCAGGCTCATGATTAAAACAATGGGGTTAAAGGCTTAACCATGCCCTCTTATCAAATTCCCAGTGGGTGATAAATGTGTCTTCACTTTTGAACAGAGTAAAACCCTTGCTGATAAAGACAACCAACGGCAAGAGAGAGAGACTGTGAAAGACAGAGAGGCTATGCAGAGCAATACACTGCTTATCTTTGCTTCTAATTACCTATTGTACAACTCTTCAGCCGCTAGTAATGCTGGGAATTCCAATGAAATTCTGTATTTTAATTTTGTTGGGTTATTTTTTCCCCCTCTACACGTAAACAGGTTTGGAGGTGAACAAAGGCAGCAGAGAAGTGTGTCTGTACATTCATCCATCCCAGTGTGTAAGTGAGCTCATCCTTAATGTAGAATATAAACCTTGCAGGAGGAGAGAGAAGAAGGAGAGCAAAGAAATCTAATTACAGTACTCCATCTATAAGGAGAGGCGAGGCTGAGAGCACTGCTGGGATTTTGATACTCCACTTGCCGCTGAAAAGTAGACAACAGACCCCGGCGATGGGAATTCAATCTTCTCTGAGGAGTTTCTGGGTGTGCGTAAAACCTGTTTTCTCTCAATTCAACATCCTCGATGAGTGTAAAAGCCTACAATTTTTGCATGTCTTTCTTTCTCTACTTGCAGTATCTAATTCTGTCTGCGCTGGATTTATGTACTGTGGAAAAAAGGAAAAAAGAAAGAAAAAGAAGCAAAAGTGAGGTACTTTGACATAGTGTACAGATACACAGACCACACTTAAAGATATACAGATATGCAGACATCAATGAACATACTGATACTAGTCCAAAATGAACAGTAAGGTTAAATTAAGGTATTAAGTATTTAGGCCCCTGCTTGTCCTAAACATGATGTGCATATAAAACTTATACTAATGATCACAAAGTAATGCTTATTAGCCAAAAGCTGAGGCTCCAGACTACTCTAAGATATTTCACTGTTTTTGGTATCTTGGCTGTGTGAGCAGATATCCCTAATATGAACATCTCATGCAAATGGAGAGTGTTAGGTCTAAACATTTAAACTCAGAAGGTTAGTGTTCTCCAGTTCCGATTTGTTGTGCATTTTTCACAGTTTTACCATAGCTTGGCAAGTAGCTGCCAAGTGTTTGCAGTCAACTTGGCATATTTGATGAAAACTACTCGTAACTGTGGCAACCTACTAGCAACCGAAGCAAATGTACAGTACCGTTTACCTTTTTGCGATCAGCAACCACTCCCCAGCTGGAATACAAACTTCTTTGACCAGTGATTACCAAGAGGTCCACTGACTAGTCTCTAGGCCTACATTGATAGGGGTTTAGCAATCGAATTTACAGTGGCTGGCAGCAATTTCCAGCAACCAGTTTGCAACCAATCGCTGGTTAACATTTGTCCCTAGTGACCGGTGGTTGTCAGATGGTCAATGACCAGTCCAAAAACCTTTATGGCTTAAGTCTAAAGGAGTTGCCTCATAGTTTTAAGGTTTTGCCCAATTACTACCAATGAACTGAAACTAAATCGTAGTGAAAAAGGTGTTCAACCAGGTATGCCATAATAGAAGATAAAAACATAAGAGCAGTGTGTCCAACTTGTTGTTTCATAATTTTAATGAAAAGTCTCCAAAGCCACAAAAACCTCCAGACTTAATTTATCTGTACTTTTGAAATGACTATGTTGCAAAACTCCAAACATATTAAATAGAGAGAGTGAGCTCACATTTAAATGCATGATTTAATATTAACCAAATCACTGTAAAAATCACAAACCATAGTAATTGCTTATGCAATTAAAAACAGGAATTTCTCAATACTAGTCCAGAGGGCGTCATCACTGAGACAGGGTATCATTAATACGAGCTGGAACGCACTTAACAGTTCCCAGTGTGGAACTCCTCGCTCTGATGAGCCAGAAGAAGACTAATTGGTGCTGCACCTTTCCCATGTGCATCTGTGCTGCTGAGATAACGTATAGATACTTAATGTACAATATGTCACGCATAGAAAAACAAACCACTGCACACTAATTTATATGCATAAATCACACACATACACAGACACACAAACTGTGCCGAAAATAAAAAATAGTTGCTCAACAACCACAAGCACACATGTTCTGTGAGATGACGAAGCGGGGAGAAAGACGACAAAAAGCTCTAAAATCTATTAAATGAGATTCTTTGTCTGCAGGGGACTATAATCGCTCTTTCCATCATATGCTACTGAGTGGTTTGGGGGCTGCAGAAAACACAGCGGCAGCAATAACAACATCACAAGTGCTGAACCCAGCAGACGCCACAAAAAGACGCCTTTGGAGTGGTCGGAGAAATCTGTTACACACAGCAATGTGTGCTTTTAAGGAGTGAGCTGATGCCAAAGAGACCTTTGTCTAACATCCAGTGATCCTATTACAAGGCCTGTAGTTCAGAATTACAAGAAGGGAGAAAGAGAGAGAGAAAAAGCTGTCCAAGTCAACATCTTCATTCTTGCCAAACTGCTATTTGGCTCAAATATGAACTTGGAACTCCCACCGTCCAAAGACATGCAGCTTGTGGGGATAGGTTAATTGGATAATTCAAATTGCCACTAGGTGTGAATGTGCGAGTGAATCTGAGTGTGAATGGTTGTCTGTCCCTATGTGTTAGCCCTGCGACAGACTGGCGACCTGTCCAGGGTGTACCCCGCCTCTCGCCCTATGACAGCTGGGATAGGCTCCGGCGCCCCCCGCGACCCTGAAAAGGATAAGCGGTAGCGAATGGATGGATGGATGGATGAACTTGGAAACAAGCACCCAAGAAGAATAACCTTAACTAAGAATATCCAAGTTTTCCAGCAAAGTTTATGTGTTACTAATACAATCAAACATCACTCATTAAAAGTTTTCCAGCTCTAAATAAAACATGCAATACTTCAGCTGCTTTCCTGTCTTCCAAGGCAAAGCTAGCTAGTCAGAGCTAGTTTCTTGCTAGAGCTAGCGAGTGCTGGCTCTAGCAAGAAACTCATCATTTCCAACTGCTCACTTAATGAAAATTTCAGAAGAAAAATGGCGTCCTTGCTTTCTGTGTCAAAGCTGAGCTGTACCTCAGTATAAATTCCTCAGAGAGAGCGAGAGAGAGGCATGGGAGAGAAGTGTGTTTTTTGTGTGTGTGTGTGTGTGCCTGAGGTTAATGATGCTGCCCTTTACTGTTATGACAGTAATGATCACCAGAGTGCAAAGCACATCTGGAAGCCTCAGATCACACAGTGTAGCAGTAAGGAAAAACCATAAGGGGACGGGTAAGATGTGTTAATAACGCACTACAAAGAGGGGGGAAAAAACTGATCATAGCAGATCTACGTCAAAAAGAGACATAATTTATCACACAAGAGAGGAAACATGGCCCGTCAACTAACAGACAGGAAGAGTAGTAACACAGTTTCCCAAGCTCTCTTTTTTTCTTTTGTATGTGTTAATCATATAGTGTGATGATCTGACAGTCGTTTATATCCATTTTGAACTCGCTCCACTGGGGTGTTTAATTATTTGTTGGCCCTGCAGGAAATTTCCAACAGTTCACTCATTTTGAGGCAGAAATATCAAGTTCGCAAAATGCTACTAAATACTATTATGCTACTAAATATTTTATTAATAATATTTTAGTCGCTTGCTATAACGTGGTTCACCTTTCGTAGATTTTTTTTTGTTTGTGTGCAATTTTGCATGCCTTTTGTTTTTGTTTTTTTACAGTGCATTGTGTTCTGCATCCCGATTGGCTGTAGACCATTGTCAATCAATCAATCTCGTGCTGTGTCTCCTGTACAGTACAGAATGTGTTCAGCTTGTGAAATTTACATAAATCTTCAATCGCTAGCAGTGTGACTTTGAAGTGCTGCACTGTATGCTTGTAAGTTTTCTCCCCAACAAACACAACAATGTCGGCGAAATGTTTTGCACAGTCAAAGGACCCGTGGTAGCACCCAAAACGGTGGAGGAAGATGCTAACCATTGCACACAAAAAGTTGGGATTCTGGACATGCTAAAGGAAAGTAGAAGTTATTGTATTTTTCGGACCATAAGGTGCATTAAGCGAAACAAAACAGTCAGGTAAGTCAAACTTTACTCAACTCATTCTTCTTGCTTCTTCCACCTCCGTACCAGTGATTCATTAATGTTGAATTCTCTAGCAGCTGCTCTAGTCGCATGTTTTGGACCTAAAACAGGGTTTGATCTTTGGTTTCATTCTATAATACTGGGCTTATTTTTCTACAAAGGTTTGAAGTTTGAGTGTTTAAACAAGAATGAAAATTTTCATGCCTGTCTGAGAAAAGTGTATAAAGTGTTGTGAGGGGTTTTACAGCCTTAAAACATAATAATTTTAAAAACGAGGGACCACTATAATACTACATTGTTTTGCTTTTCCGTCCATCCATCTGTGGCTTGGGAACAACTCACTGTCCCCACCAGAAGAGCTGGAGAAGGTGGCCCAGGAGAGATGTGTTGGCTTCTCTCAGACTGCTGCTTCCACAACCCGAACCCAGACTAAGCAAACAATTTAAAAGTTTGTTAAAATAAATAATAAATCTATCCATCCATCCTCTTCCCAGCAGACTCCAGCAGACTCTAAGTACAGACATTACAGCATCAGTCACTTCTTGGAGGAAGGAGACCGTTAAAGTGAGAGAGATTAGAGGAGAGCAAAATGGAAAAAAGTGTGTTCTTCATCAATAACTGTCTAATTTCTATTATGAAAGAGTTGCTTTTTGCTAAATCCTCTGATTCCAATGTTGGGACTTATATTTTTAGCACATCTATCAAGAACTAATAGAAATAATAACATGGCTATGTGTTTTCTTATCTTATAGTCAGAATGACTTAGAATCTTCATAAATATGTCAAAATGAAGGATATTTCTAAAGTACATCAAATCAAATCTCTCCATGTGAGCAGGAGAAAGAACACATTCACAGATATGTTCAGAGCAGAGATCGACTTAATTGTTATGCATACATTTATTTATTTATTTATTTAGGACAGTGCATGTTAATGAACATAAATGTAAAAAAAAAAAATTACATGAATGTAAACATACCAGATTATAGTCAAGGGCTAATTTCCATCTGTTGTCCTCAAGCATAAAAAATAGACATAATAATTCATAAAAATTCATCATTCATTCATAATAAAAACTCCATCACCAAACGTACACATACGCACCATTCTGTTCCCAAATAAAACATTAAAACTATACAACTCATACATGATCACACACTTGATTTGTCCATAACCAGTTTTTAACCTTTGCCTTAAACAAATTGAGTGTAGAGCATTCTCTAATGGGTTGAGGAAGACCGTTCCACAGATGGCCTCCCTTGACAGAGAGGACGTTCTGCCCAAATGCTGTCCGTCTGTGGGGTATAAACAAGTCTCCTCGGATTGAAGCTCGAGTGGTCCTGTCTGAGCTTTCTTTATGCCTAATGAACTGCTTTAGTGGTGGTGGAGCAAGGGAGTGTAAGACTTTATACAGTGGGGCAAAAAAGTATTTAGTCAGCCACCGATTGTGCAAGTTCCCCCACCTAAAATGATGACAGAGGTCAGTAATTTGCACCAGAGGTACACTTCAACTGTGAGAGACAGAATGTGAAAAAAAAATCCATGAATCCACATGGTAGGATTTGTAAAGAATTTATTCGTAAATCAGGGTGGAAAATAAGTATTTGGTCAATAACAAAAATACAACTCAATACTTTGTAACATAACCTTTGTTGGCAATAACAGAGGTCAAACGTTTACTATAGGTCTTTACCAGGTTTGCACACACAGTAGCTGGTATTTTGGCCCATTCCTCCATGCAGATCTTCTGGAGAGCAGTCATGTTTTGGGGCTGTCGCCGAGCAACACGGACTTTCAACTCCCGCCACAGATTTTCTATGGGGTTGAGGTCTGGAGACTGGCTAGGCCACTCCAGGACTTTCAAATGCTTCTTACGGAGCCACTCCTTTGTTGCCCGGGCGGTGTGTTTTGGATCATTGTCATGTTGGAAGACCCAGCCTCGTTTCATTTTCAAAGTTCTCACTGATGGAAGGAGGTTTTGGCTCAAAATCTCACGATACATGGCCCCATTTATTCTGTCCTTAACACGGATCAGTCGTCCTGTCCCCTTGGCAGAAAAACAGCCCCATAGCATGATGTTTCCACCCCCATGCTTCACAGTAGGTATGGTGTTCTTGGGATGCAACTCTGTATTCTTCGTCCTCCAAACACGACGAGTTGAGTTTATACCAAAAAGTTCTACTTTGGTTTCATCTGACCACATGACATTCTCCCAATCCTCTGCTGTATCATCCATGTGCTCTCTGGCAAACTTCAGACGGGCCTGGACATGCACTGGCTTCAGCAGGGGAACACGTCTGGCACTGCGGGATTTGATTCCCTGCCATTGTAGTGTGTTACTGATGGTGACCTTTGTTACTTTGGTCCCAGCTCTCTGCAGGTCATTCACCAGGTCCCCCCGTGTGGTTCTGGGATCTTTGCTCACCGTTCTCATGATCATTTTGACCCCACGGGATGAGATCTTGCGTGGAGCCCCAGATCGTGGGAGATTATCAGTGGTCTTGTATGTCTTCCATTTTCTGATGATTGCTCCCACAGTTGATTTTTTCACACCAAGCTGCTTGCCTATTGTAGATTCACTCTTCCCAGTCTGGTGCAGGTCTACAATACTTTTCCTGGTGTCCTTCGAAAGCTCTTTGGTCTTGGCCATGGCGGAGTTTGGAGTCTGACTGTTTGAGGCTGTGGACAGGTGTCTTTTATACAGATGATGGGTTCAAACAGGTGCCATTCATACAGGTAACGAGTGGGGGACAGAAAAGCGTCTTACAGAAGACGTTACAGGTCTGTGAGAGCCAGAGATTTTCCATGTTTGAGGTGACCAAATACTTATTTTCCACCCTAATTTACGAATAAATTCTTTACAAATCCTACCATGTGAATTCATGGATTTTCTTTTCACATTCTGTCTCTCACAGTTGAAGTGTACCTCTGGTGCAAATTACTGACCTCTGTCATCATTTTAGGTGGGGGAACTTGCACAATTGGTGGCTGACTAAATACTTTTTTGCCCCACTGTATATTAAACACACTCTTTTAAGTTTCACTAAGTTATTGAAGTTCAGTAATTTATGTTTTTTTTAACACATGACAGTGGTGGTGGGAAGTCGGTTTTTTGTCAAGTAGTTTTAAACTTCTTTTATAAATGTTTTCAATAGTTTTAAGTGTTGTTGGACAAGCAAGTGACCAGGACGTCAAACAATAGTCCATATGAGAGATGATCATTGAGTAAAAATAAGTTTTTGCAACATTCATATTTAAATTATTACGTATATGATTAAAATTTCAATTGTTAAATTTAAGTACCTGGGACACTATTTATGTGACTCTTGAAGGATAATGTTGGGTCTAGAATGACCCCAAGATATTTAAATTCTGGAGCTAATTCAAGCGCTACTCCATCCAGGAATATATGTTTGACTGCTTCAAGTTTAAGGGGCGTTTTGAAAACTACATACAGACAGTTTTTGAGGTGTTCAACATTAGGCATGAGTCCTCCAGCCAGCTATGCATTAATGCTAAAGCAGCTGTAAGATCTTTTGCCACCTGCTGGACACTATTTGCTTGCGTATATATAACTGCATCATCCGCATACATTTGAGTAAATATATTTGGACAGACTTCAGGTAAGTTATTGATAAAAAGAGAGAACAATAAGGGCCCAAGAACAGATCCTTGAGGAACCCCTGTATCACAGTCTAAATATGGAGATTTAACCCCATCTAACACCACACACTGTTTCCTGTGTGAGAGATATGAGGCAAACCACTGAAGAGCCTGACTGGAGATATTAAACTGAGTCAATCTGGACAACAATATCTGATGGTTTACAGAGTCGAAAGCCTTCTTCAGATCTAAAAATACAGCTCCAACACAGGGACGCTTGTCCAGCAAGCTCTTCAAGTTCTCCACTAACATACACAGGGCAGTATCTGTGGAGTGATGTGCCCGAAAGCAAAACTGCAACGGATGTAATGAGGGTTGGGTGTTTTCTAGGTGAGCAGTGAGGAGTTTAACCACCCACTTCTCAGCCATTTTAGATACGACCGGGAGTATGCTTATGGGGCGATAATTAGCAATGTCAGTCTTCACACCTGCTTTGAGAATTGGTGTAACTGCAGCAATTTTACAATCTGTTGGAACAATGGAGTGTTTGAAAGACATATTCAAAACATGAGTTATTGGACGTACAAGCAAATCCATATGTTCCTTTAGGAAGTTTGTGTTAATACCATATACATCAAGTGCTTTTGATTGTTTTAAACCTGTAATTAGTTTAGCAACTTCAGTGTCTGAAATATGAGTGACGGTGAACAAATTTTGACCAACATCATTCACATTATCAGAGCATACGACTGAGTCAAAGCTCTGACTGATCTCCTTAACAGATGAAATAAAGAAAGTGTTTAAGTTACTGACAATAGATAGAGGCTCTCTAACAATAGAGTTATTTACATAAAGTTCAATTGTATTTTTGCTTTTGTTTGAATGACGGCCAAGTAATTTATTTAAGTGTTGCCAGATAACTTTACCATTACCTTTGGCTCTTTCAATTATATTTATAAAAATTTTTGCTTTGGACTGTCTCAAACTTCTTGTTACTTTATTCCGCATTGAAGTAAATCTCTGTCTATCCAGAGTTAGACCTGTTTTCAGGAACTGCTTTAGTAATTGATCTCTTGTTTTCATTAAATTCTTGCACTCTTTGTTTAACCAGGGCAAATTAGATGTTGTCTTTATTTTTTGTCGACCTCTAATGGAGTATGTTGATATAACATATGCAGAATTGTGGATCATCACTACACAATAAAGGCTCCCAGTTAACTGATGCTAATGCTTCTGCTACATTTTGTCGCTGACTTCTTGGTATGAATTCATAAAAGGATCTCCTATTAGATGAACTTTGAAAGTCATTCTTAACCCGTGATTTTATAAGTTTTCAAGAAAATAATATAAAATTGTGGTCTGAAATACCAGTGATAAAATTATAAGATTTAATAATTCGCTCGGGCTTATTACTGAAAACCAGATCTATTTTAGTTTTAGAGTGTCTTGTTATTCTTGTGGGTTGTTCAATGTGTTGAGTAAAGTTCAAAGTCTCCATTATGTCCTTGAGTGTTTTTCTGTCCTTTTCACAGTCCCAGTTGACATTAAAATCTCCCATTACAATTATTTCATTAGACTTATTATTTATAGCATGATATTTAAGTAATATCTGTAGTTGTTCATAAAAAATATTCTTTGCGGAAGGAGGGCGATATAAACAGATCAACGTAAATGACATTTCTGGGGAAAGAGTGATTTTAACAGAAATATGTTCTATTTCGACATCTATTGGTGAACTAAGTAAAGAGCAATCCAGGTGTTTTTTTACATACACAAGTATTCCTCCTCCTCTTGTTCCAATTCTATCCCTTCTGAATACTGTGTATTCTGGAAAGACAACCGCAGACTCAGAAGAAGAACTTGTGAGCCAAGATTCAGAGATACCCAAAATAGAAATATTGGAATTGCTTAGAATATGTTCCAGTTGCTCATGCTTTGGTAACATACTGCGAATGTTAATGTGTCCACATAGAAGCCCCTTTGGTTTATTTTTAGTGTCCCAGATTAGTTTAGCCTGATTAAATGTCTTGCAGATCTTTGTTCCTCTGTAAATTTTAATAGCAGGATTTCTTGTCCTTTTGTTGACAATGCTATGAGCATTTAATGATGAGAAACCCTTTACTGGAGACTGTAGTTTGGGTACAGCAGGTGGGGGCCCAGGCAGCCGAGATGGGGGCCCAGGCAGCCGCGTTGGGGGCCAAGGCAGCCGAGGTGGAGGCCCAGGAAGCCTAGGTGGAGGTCCGAGCAGCTGAGGTGTAGGCCCAGGCAGCCAAGATTGAAACCCAGGCAGCTGAGGTGGAGGCCCAGGCAGCTGAGGTGGAGGCCCAGGCAGCTGAGGTGTAATCTCAGGCAGCCGAGATTGAAACCCAGGCAGCCGAGTTGGAAACCCAGGCAGCCGAGGTGGAGACCCAGCTAGCTGAAATGTAGGCCCAGGCAGCTGAGGTGGAGGCCCAGGCAGCTGAGTTGGAGGCCCAGGCAGCCCAGATTGAAACCCAGGCAGCCGAGGTGGAGGCCCGAGCAGCTGAGGTGAAAACCCAGCTAGCTGAAATGTAGGCCCAGGCAGCTGAAATGTAGGCCCAGGCAGCTGAAATGTAGGCCCAGGCAGCCGAGGTGGAGGCCCAGGCAGCCGAGGTGGAGGCCCAGGCAGCTGAAATGGAGGCCCAGGAAGCTGAAATGGAGGCCCAGGCAGGCCTAGGCTAACTAGGCTAATTAGTTGTAGCCAGTCCAAATCACTGATGTTTGAATTAGGTCCAGGATTTAGTTCTATATCACCAGCCAAAAGTAGCATCAGAACAAGTTTCAGAATCTCCAGCGACAGACGTGGTATATTTGATTGTTCATGTTTACCTGGGGGTGGTCTAGCATGACCACAATCCAAGAATCTTGTGAACAAAAGATGTTGACTCCATTTGGCTGGGAAAGTGGTATAATTATCCAGCTTTCTTGGACATGTCGAACTCCACAGAAGATAAAAATGTATAAAAACAAAAAGACAAGTTGATGTCAAGATCCAGGGGTTTTTAGATGGTTTTTTGGCAAACGCACAGGACCTGCCAAGCTGTGTGTCTGCACCCTAGCAGCCATCTTGTTCTCCAATCTGGAAAACCAGATTTTTTCATTTTTTTTTTTAGATCAGACACATATCTATAGTTCATCTTTCTTATACAACAATCTGACTTCAGACTGATTACTGAAAATACCCCTTGACACCCCTGACCTGAAAAATTCTCAGACAGCGCATTCATCTGAAGAAGGGAAAAAGGCTTATACTCATGATAAGAGTATAGATAAGAGTCAGAGGAAACATGGATACTGAGTATTCTTTGCCTTGCTGTAATAAAGGAGTATCACACATCGCACTTAAGCGCCTGAGAAAATCATACCATATATTTAAAAATCTGCACGTCTGTTGTCAGTATGAATCTACGTGCTCGTAGTTCATGGAGCGCTTGCTCTGTATGTGGCCCGTGTTTATAATTGCTAGCAGGGCACAAGAGTGCGGGTAAGAAAAAGGGCACCAGCTCATTCTACAGCAATACCCTCCTGCTCATGATAAGAAAAAGCTTGTAGAGACTGCCCTTTAAAATTTTAAGCAGTGTTGCCCTGGAGGAGAGATCAATTATGAGAGAGAAGGGTCATCAGACCAAGACGGGCCAACATGGTTAAATATGTGCAGAAATAATGGATGGATAATGAAATTAAAACCATCCACCGTCTGTCACCTTGATGCATGATTGAAAAGCTCGGCACTGAGTGGTGGCTGCTGTCAGTCAGCAGCGCAAAGCTGGCTGACGCACCTTCGCTGAGATTCTGCCTAAAGACGTGTTGTCCTTGAGGGAGGGTTATTTTTTTCTTTTTTGCCCACTACTTTTGTATCGTTCTCTTATAAGCTTACAACAATGGATTGATTAAGGATTTATTCTCCTTATAGGAAGTGAATGGAATAATTAATTCAATTATGTCTGCATTGTGTGTGTGTGTGTGTGTGTGTGTGTGTGTGTGTGCCAACAGCTCTTCCTGAGGCTGCTGGATAATGACATATTAATCCTCTGGGCTGGGATCTTAACTGTGCTTCAGTGAGATATGCTTAAAATGAACAGGTTTAATAGGAATAGCAGCTAAGGCGTATTAAGACAAGAAACTTAAGACCACTCACATTGGCCTAAATCCATTATTCTAAAAGAAAAGAAAAGAACAAATAATAATGCTCTTATTTCAGAGCTGTGGAAGCCAGAGATGCTTGACATTTAAGATAGTAAAATTGATTTATCTATTCTGCGACTTCTAATTCTAACCAAATGCACAAACCTGAACTAGGCTGCCAATTTTTAACCAGAGGAAATCAGAAAACCCCCATAATTTTCTGTATTCTGGTCTCCTACCTGCTTTCTTGAACCTGTCCAGCAGGTTTTGCCTGACTGTCCTCTGCAGGTTGAAGTAGTCATCCTCTTCATCAGGACTCTTTAGGTACAGGGGAATGTGCTGAAATATCAGGATGTGTTTGGGTTTAGGTTCCTAAATGGAGACAGATGTGAGCGTTGATTACATCACAAGATCTCTAAAGACAGAAATTCAAATGATGTGCCCACATGGCTTAAAAAGGCTCAATCACGCTGGGGTCATGCCATCCTACCGTAGAAGAGGAGGAGGATGCTCTGCTCAGCTGCGCCTCCAGCCAGGCCTCCTGAGCCTCCCTCAGCTCAGGGCAGGCCGAGGCGTCGAAGAACAGCTGGGAGTTCAGAACCAGGCAGAGAACTCCGCCCACCTGAGACGGCAAAAGTGTGAGAAAAAGAAAACAAGAGAGGAAAACAACAACTTGAATCATTTCCCATTTCATCTGCCGTCCCTACACCCAATTTAATATTATATTCCTATAGATTATCCAAACCTAACTGCTGACAATAAAAATGTTGGTGAATGCGCAGTGGCAAAAACACTCCAACCATGCAGAATTTTAGCAAAATACCTCTGGCATGCATTTTAAACTACATGTATAAAACTCATTAGCCATGTCCCAAATTGCAAGGCCTTTAAGGAACCATATACTGTCCATATACTATGCATTCTGGTCTTATGTTAATAAGACTCTAAAAAAACTTTGCAATCCTAATTAGTAATGCTTTTATGTTTACCAACTGTGTGCCCATGGCACCACATCAAAGTTTGTTATGTTACCAAGAAACAGTTGCTATAACTGAAATATGCATCGTCACAAAGCTCCCTTGTGCAACTTCTGGTAAAAGAGGTCTAAATGGCCACCATAAAAACTGGACCACACCGTGATATACATATATTTTTTAACTGCAATATCAAAGTACAGGGAAGTCTAATGCACAAAAGTAGTCTAAATGACATTAGCTATACATGCTGAGGAAAATAGAACCAAAACATATTTAATGTCACACACCAAAACAGGTGCAGGGTTTTTGGTCCTTTGCTATTCTTAATCCTGTAAGAGCAGAGATGGTGTTCGCAGGTACCCGTCATTATAATATTCCATTCATCCAACAACCACTGCTACAGGCTGCTACTACTAATTATGGTTTGTGTCTGCTTACCCAGAAGCTGAAATAGTCATCCCCCCACTCCCTGCAATACTGCTCCACTGTGCTGGGAGTGGGGGTGTTACCCAGGTCATGGTTTCCACTGACAAACACCAGAGGAATGGAGGGATCGGTCCCCTTCAAGGCTGCCTTCAGATCTTTCTCCTGACCTTCTCTAAAGGGTGTACCTAAAGGAAGAATAACAGAAAACCTATTGTCAACATGGCATGTGTTACTGTCACACATATGATTAAAGGTAACATAAAACCAAACAATTTACGACCTGGACCTAAAAAAACAGATGTTTGATTAAGAAAAGCATTCTACTGTATGCGGGTGGAAATGAGCCAAAGACAGCCTAAAAGTGTGAATGAGGACAACGTGAGAGTGAGAGAGAGATTATATGGATGATGATGAGAGCGCTCAAAGGATGATGAATGCTCAGTACAGCTCGACTTCATATCACCATGGTTACTGACATGATTAGTGGTGCTCTGGCGGTATCCTCTCGGTCCACATGTTGCAGGCAACAGCTGTGTAGACCGCTTTCCAGATTCAGGTTTGTGAAGACATACGAGGCTATTTGCTTTAAATACACCTCCCCCCCCAAAAATTTTAAAAGTGCTATAAGCCTGGAGTTCACAAAAAGGGTAAACATCCAAAAATGGGTAATGTTCTGAGCCAAATTAATTCAATCCCAGAGTGTATAAAGGGCAGAGAATGGGTGACTCTCAAATCTATTTATAACTTTGAATTTATATCAAACAAACCCATCAGCCCCTGCTCTTGTGTTATCCCCGGTCCTCTCTCTCTCTTCCCTCTCATATTTCTTTTCATTTTTATTCATCTGAGTAATTATTTTACTGGCCTAGTTTTGGAGCAAATCTTTCCTCGGATATTTAGATAGGGCTCATTACATAAGAGCCTTTCCCCAAAGAACATCTTATTCGTGACAGTGGGAGAAAGTGTAGAGTTTAAGAAACATTAAAAGGGAAAACATGGACTGACGTTTATACAACGCTCTTCCAATCTTACTGACCACTTAAGGTGCTTTGTAGACTGCAAGTCACATATCGACTTAATCTACGCAACAAAAGCACGTTATCTACCCTCAACTATGGCTAATTTAGAGCTAATTAACCAAACATTAATATTTTCAGACTGTTTGAGGAGGTATTCAGAAAGGTGCCAGCCAGAGTTTGGACCATACGCTGTGAGGCAACAGTACTGCCACTGGACCACCATGCATCCTGGAGCTGTCACTTGGTACTCCTCTGCAGGTAAAGCTTCAAAACGTAAAATATCTAATATACTTGTTGTTCATGATCATGGAGTGAATAGTCCTTTTGGTTGGGCCCACTTTCATAACATCATTATAGTACCACTAGTAATACTTTCAGTTTTCTTTTCTTTTTGCGGACATGGTACTATTGACCGTGTAGTCAAATTACTTCTGAACTATTGAACAGCAACACCATGTCGCTGTGGATGAGTGCAGGTGGAGAGTTTGACATTTATTTGGAATTTAATGCTAAAATGAGTCCAAATTCAACTGTAGCCCACTGAGCTTCCTTGTAAGTATGCTAGATTTTTATTCAATGTTACTCACCAAAACAAATGAGTTGTTAGTTTTGCTCCAAGATAGAATTTAATTGCCATCCTATAAGATATTCCACAACTATCACGAAAACAAGCAAAAAATTTAATTTGTGCGAAACACAAATGACATCAAAATAATTTAGTTCTGCATGAATAAAACTGCCTTACAAATTATCAATAAGTAGATAAGTGGTTTTTCTCTGATGCCAGCACAAACTCAAACTTGCTTTTTTCGTTCCCTGTTGACCTGATATTTTCAAGTATAATCCTGATGAAAGGAAATGACAGCTGAAGCCACAACAAAGCGGATTAATTATTTCACAATATTTGACCGCTGCCACAATTACATACAAACAAAGGCCGTCTCACTAATGAAGTTTAGATGAAAAACCGGGGGCGCAAAGATTGTTAGGCAACTGTTCCAGCTGATAGCACTCTCTGCAACTTTGCTGCTACAGACAGATTACAGTACCTGATTTTCTTCGTTTATTTACAAGTTTTAATTTGCATGAGGTCATTTTCTTTAGGATTGGCGAATGAGAATCAGTCTACTGTATATTTTAGCACCATGAATATGCCCCTTAGGAAGGTACCTGACCTTGTCAGCTGCTCCAGTGGATTTGCTCAGTGGAATAGCAAAACATGTTTATGCTTGACATCGCCTAAATGTGAATACATAATAGGTAATCAAGGGAGATTCCACATTAGATACAATTGATCTTTCCTCTGTGTGTGTGTGTTGATGTTGCATACTCTTATCTTCGATTACAAATGCCAAAAAACAGGACGCTTTACAAAATGTAAATAAAAACAATGTCATTCACAATAGATTATTCACAACACATCCAATGCAACTACATATTTAATCCCTGACATATCCTAATATAAGAAAAAGTGCAATTTCAACAGCAAGTCTCAGTTTTGCTACGTGACAAAGAAATGCTGCTGTAATAAATGAAAGAAATCTGTCAGCATGTCTTTTTGGGATTAAATTGTAGAAGATAAAAGGTGTAAATTTACAGGACAGGTTTTACCGTCAGAGATGCAAGCTTTTTATCTGAATGCTAATAGCAAGTCAGCTAGTCTCTCTCCTCTTAGACCAGAAGACGCGGTGTCCATGCTTTCCAGTTATCCGCTTTGCCTCGGTCCATTTTAAATGAGTTTGGATCTAGTCAAGACAGCAGTGTTTCTGGATCATTTTCACATAAAGCTTCTTCTTTGTATGATACAGCCTTAACCTGCATTTGTTGATGTTGCAGGAAACTGCTCACTGACTGAGCCTGCGCACAAGATCACGGGAATACACTTCTGATTTTCGACCCTGTCAATTATGCACAGAGATTTCTCCAGATTTTCAGAATCATTTGAGGACATTATGCTCTGTTGATGATGAGAGATTTCCTTCATTTGTAGATTCAGTTTTTCTCCAAAGTGGTGAACCTCTGCCCATGTTTACTTCAGAAAATCTCTGAGATGCTCTTTTTTTATACTCGATCATATGCTGACATGTTAACAGTTAAACCAATTAACTGTAAAATGTTCCTCCAGCTGTTCCTTTTTAGCAGCACTTACTTTTCCAGTCTTTTATTGCTCCTGTCCCAATGTTTTTCAGACGACTTGCTATTATTGATATTTTTCATGAAGCAGTAAAATGACTCAGTTTAACCATTTGACATGTTTTCTATGTTCCACTGTGAATAAAATCTGTGTTTGTGAGATTTGCAAATCATTCCATTCTGTTGTTATTTACATCTTGCGCAGTGTCCCAACATTTCTGGGACTGAGGTTCTATCGAGCACTTGAACAGGCTTGAAAATGTAAAACAACTGATAAAGTTTGTACAGCTAACTTTATAATTGAGTACTACTTCAAGTTTCCACCGCTGTTTTGGATTTATTCGACACTCGCGTCTGTCTGGAAACCTCATCTGTCATGCACGGTAGCAGATGCGAGAGTCGAAATCGGAAAAACGCACAGATTTATGAGGTGGTGCAGAAATGGAGGCTTTTTCCAAATATGTTGTAAAACATCCAGTGTCTCTGTGAGACCGGAGAGAACGACAACAATAGTCGAAAAATGTTGACGTCCTCTGCCCTTTGAGATTGACTGTCACGCTGTGCTCGACTACCCTATGCAACGTTCACACTTATCAAATGTACTGGATTTTGGGCTCAACAACAGCATCTAGCCACACTTACGTTTCTCCTGATAAATAAATGTGAATAAATAGCACTGGTTGCGACACACAGTGGCAGGGACGCTGTGCTGCCTTCTGCTTCCTCACACCACCACCTGCCTGCCCTCAATTACAGCCATCTGTTGACATAGTACAAGCATGAATCAACAATCTCTGTGACACAGCTCGAACCAATCCTCATCCAAGCCCCATCTGCATTTAAGATATCTTGCTTGTTAAAGCAAGTGGTTAAAGCAGATGTGTTGTGCATCACTAAATGAAATAAATGATAAGGATTTTTCATATATAAGAAATAGCGAGAAATTCCATTTCATACAAACATTTTTAACGCCAGCACTGTCTTGCCCTACTTTCCTCCCTGCAATATGCAGCACATGTAGGGTATACGCAAATAAAAACACAATGCTGCTCTCCACTCCCCGTGGGGCTCTAACTGAAAGGCCTTGTTCACTTAATGAGATTGCAACACTGATTCTTAAAACCTGACAGGAGACTTTGGCAGGTTCTCATTGAGCCTGTCCAACACTGTAAGCACTTCTCTCAATTTCCTTTAAAGACTGGCTGTCGAAGCTGCACTGAGTCCTCAGTGCCTGGGGTCTTGCTGTTGTATACATTTTCTACACTTGAACAACTGTATTTTGTGGCCTCTATATTTGTGACTAACTCAAGCATGCATCGACATGTTGTGCTTGTGCTGATGTGGCACTGGTGTTTGGCAAGATCTTAGTGAAGATGTTATATTAAATACTTCAGACAATCTCACAAACGCAAAATGAGGTAAATAGTGTTTTCTACAGTTGCCCAAGTACATATTGGCAACTGATACATCTGCCCTGTACAAACTATACTGTACTAATACTAGTCGACAGCCCCCTTAAATTTACACTCACAGGCTGATTTATTAGGTACACTTTGTTAGTACTGGATTGGACCAGTAAGGAAAGCCTTAATGCTTCGTGGCATAGATTCAACAAGGTTGCTGCAGATTTGTTGGTTGCGCAGCCACAAATTACATCCCAAAGGTCCTTTATTGGACTGAGATTTGGTGACTGTGAAGGCCATCCATTTACAATGCCATGTTAAAGTGACTAGTTTAAGAAAAACTAAGCTTTGTGACATGGAATATTACCCTGCTGGAAACAACCATCAGAAGATGGGTACACTGTGGTCATAAAGTAAATCATGACCTTATTGTGTCTACATGCCTAAATGCATCGAGTTGTTTCCATGTCATTAGCTAATTAGATATTTGCATTTACAGGTGTTCCCAATAAAGTGGTTGTGAGGGTATTTTGAAAGTTTAGCTGCTGGTAACCAAGCTAACATTCAGCTGCCTCTCCAGAGCATCTCTCGTTACACCATTGAAAGCATCATGGATGGGACTCTAACTAAGCAGGCATGGACTGCTGCTTGTGATAATAGATCTGCTTCAAGCTGCAACATGACTCGGGTGGAGAACAGCTTCATAAGCAGGACAAATAGCTGCAGTCCAGAACCATGAAGCCGGACTCCATGAACACAAGTAAAGGTTTTTTGAGAAGCAGCCACAGTGAGTATTTTTACCATTAATTATGGCTGAGAAAAAATTCACAGAAAAACACTTTAAACTCCAAAACTTGTGAACTATCATCTGAAACATGCTGCGATTTCTTTGCTAAAGATAACCTCAAGAATTAATTTTCTACAGTTTCAATCATTTTTAAGCCTGCACTGGTTAAAGGTAACATTGTCTCTTCACGTTTTCTCTGTGCATTACAATTAGTGTGATTAGTTTGTTCTTCCAAAAGCGCAGACTCATCAGTACTAGTGACCTTACCTAATGCTGCCTTACCAAAAAAGATGAAGATGTGTAAAGCTTGCAACTGAACTCAACAGGTGGGATCACTGATGGACGTGTCTGAAATGAATTTCTTTGAAAGGGCAGCAGGCCTAAAAGTTATAAGATAGTATTAGGGACTGAGTGGAGCTCTCTGTCACCCAAAAAGCAGTCCCAGATCTGATTAAGACAACGTTATGCCTGAAACGCAGCAGCCAATGCAAAAACACAAAAGTGTTTATTGCTGTTCCGACCTTCAGGCCCAGAGGATTGGCTCACGGAAAGAATGTCTAGACTACTATATTTAATCACACTGCTACCATAATTTGGACTCGGATAAGGCACCAAAACCCTGTTTTTTTTAATTCTTTGGAGTCAATCAACTGGTGATTGAAATCAGCCAGATTCCACTTGATCCACTGTGAGGTCAGACTTTTACCACAAAACAGAATAAACTAACAATTAAGTCACCCAAGAAAACTGCAGTTAGTTAGGGCTGCTCGATTATGGCAAAAATGATAATCACGATTATTTTCACTGAAATTGAGATCGCGATTATTTGACGATATTTATTTAACCCTTTAAGACCTACTATAGAACCAAGTCCGCCAGAGCTTATATTATTTTTTTACATGTTGTAGTGCCATTTGTGGGAGCATTTCAAGTTGCTAAATAACTGTTATAGCCCATATTTTAATAATATGTATGCATTAAGTCCATAGTAACTACATTAATTGCAAAAAAGTGCAATAAATTACAAAAAAAATTGAAAATCGTTTTTGTTTTGTTTTTACATATATTTCTACTTGGAGAAATTTAAGAGGTTTATCCCTCAAAACTTTAAATACAAAAAAGTTGCAAAAAATAGTTTACAACAACAGGAAACTTATTTTGAGTGTCTTCATAGTTTTATTTTGGAGATACACCAATTTTTATATACTGCAGGAAAAACAAAAAAAACCAATCCTATGATGCAAATTTGCAAAGAAAACAGCATGTGCATCAAAATAAACTATTTCCAGCAGTGCAAGCATCCCAGAAACTATTCAGAAAAGTCAAACATGACCAGTAGAGGTTTTTAAGGCCTACAAGTTAAAAACTACATTTCCGCGAAAATGACGTCACTTCCGGTTTCGGCCAGAAAATGGCGGACATGCGACAGTTCGCGCTGACGTTTGTTTCACTGTGGGAAGTGTTACGAACAGCTGATCGGATCGGCAAAGCGTGTTTCTGGAATATTATGTTTTTGTTCCTGCAAGCGCTTTTTATGCAATTTTTGCAAAGCTTTATGTGGAAGGAAACCGTGACCGAGGACAAGCTGATGGCATAAGATGTAAGTACAACTCCTCCGGTTTCATATGCAAAACAAATTATTGCGCTACGTGGTTCAGGTTCTACAGGGATTTAAAAATAGTTACACAAAACGGAGCATGCAGCTCTGACCGGATTTAAAGGGTTAACAATGACTTTAAAAAATAATATAAAATAGTGTGCAACACCACTGAAGTTTTTTTTTTTTTTTTACCTCTCTTTTCAACCAACAGCAGTCACTCTCCTCTCCAAATAACTTCTGCTTAGCTTTCCGAGCTTCCCTCGGGTCCTCTTAATCAGCGGTCTCCAACCTTTTTTGCGCCACGGATGGTTTATGCCCGACAATATTTTCACAGACCGGCCTTTAAGGTGTCGCGGATAAATGAGGGAGGGGCTAATAATCGGCTCAGTCATTTTTAATGATCGTTGAAAGCCCAGATCGTAATCGTGATTAAAATTCGATTAATTGAGCAGCCCTACAGTTAGTACACCTTTAGTTTCCACAAATACAGAGAGGGGACAGGGAAGTCCCAAGGCAACCTCTCCTTCACCTTTCCGAGTTTTGCACACAGGCGTGTACATGCGTACTTAAACATTTCTCCCTGCTGTATTATGCGTAACATCCTTCAAGAACCCCCAGAGACACAGCTTGAATCCTTTGTAGTGCTCATTAGGAGAGTGTCAAGTCCAGCATGTTTCTCTAATCTAATCAGCTCTATATCTGGCTCCCCCACCCCCACCACCTCCCTTTGCTGCCCCCACCCCCTCCTACTCTTTATCCTCTTCATTTGTCAGCTTTGAAAGTAAGTGAGAGAAAGACACGGGAAAGTGAAATTAAGCGAGGGAGAGGCGGCAATGGCAGACAGAAAATTAGGTGAGATTGAAGGAAGTCCTTGAGAAGAGAAAGCATCTCTTGGGGGTTTAGTTGGGATTGTGGAGGAGAGGAGACAGGGAATTAGAATCAAGGAACGTGCTATCAGTAAAGGTCTGGATGACATGATGAAGTTAGATGAGACACTTTCTACAACTTTTCGTTTTGGGGAATGGGTCGCTCCTTGTGGACCACTGCGATGAGACGCAAACAAATCCATCAGTCTGCCCAAGTCTTTGATAAGGAAGATCATTTGTTATACCAAGACATCACCACTTAGCCCGCAGTTTTCCTACAGTATAAATTTAAACCTGAAACTGACACTTACACCCACACACATACATTTCTTCCCTAACAATTACAAGACAGGACCTTTACACCCTCAACACACAGTTAATTCACATAGATGCTTCACACAGATTCATCAGAGGCAAGAATTAATCAGCATGTTTGCGTAAGTGTCAGACTTGCAAATGAAGGTTGTCAAAATAGGGTATGAGGCATGTTACCGCAGCGGTTTACTAAAGAGAGCAGACAGATAATAGAGGAAAGAGACCGAAAAGAAAAAGACACTGTGAGGAGCAACGGCGAAGAGAGATGAAATCTGTAGGAGCAGAAATACAGTTGCCAATTTCCTGTCGCCGACAGGCAGCGGTGTTGACAATGCCGGTTGACAGCCAGCTTCCCCTGGCCGCCACACATTCATTCTGTATTGTAAATAAACAGTTTAAGGGGAAATGTCAGCCGAGAGACGGAAGGAGCAGCTTCGGTTATAATACCTATTTCCCTCCTTCCTACCAATGCGGCGGCCCAGTTGCCAGCCGAGTGACAGACGTGGCGAGTAATGAGGATGGCACGCACAACCTGCTCTGCTGGTGCTGACAGTAACAGCAGCTGACGCCGCGGTGTTTAAAGGTCCCTGAAGTCTTTAGGTTTAAACCTGATGCTTACACTATTTACTGTACGACGACATGCGAAGTAGATCGCGCTTTGACCTCCAAATGCGACTGATCATAAGGAGATGGCAGGAACATGGAGACGAGTGTGTGTGTGTGTCGGGGGGGGGGGGTAAACTGATGTGGACATGTTTTTGGTTTAAATGGTGCAGTCATGGGGATAATAAGGAGACTTGGATGCCTACAGCCAGACTCAGCTAGATGATAGTGGGAGACAGCTCCGGGAGGGTTCATGACTGTGGCTGTGCAGCTAAAATTGGTGGTCATTACGACCCAGAAAAAGAAAAAAAGAAAAAAAAGACGGGGGGGGGGGGGAAGAGTACCTCTGTGACTAAGCCAAACCACATCTCTGCTGAATATGAATAGTTTGCTTCGAGTCAAATTTTAGAAAATGGGGAGCAGAAGGACATTTTACTAATGGCATACTGCTCCACATATAAATATTTTTATTGGCTTTAATATCTTACATGGTCTCCAGGATTAGGCAGAATAAAACTTTCATCACGATCCAATCAAACATGTCACCAGAGCCCAGAGAGAGAAAGAGCAAGAACATGCAGAGATGGAGGGAGACAGGTTTGCTTGCTGATTTCCCTTCCTGGAGGCCAGCCAGGCAGGTAGGCGCCACACTTTAGACCCCTAATTTTCATGCAAAGGTAGTCTGCATTGCTTAACGGCTTGCGGCGCTTTTTTGCATCAAGCATTAAACCTGCAGTGGGCTCTGTCAGCCCGTTCCTCATAACCTGTTGTAAAGTCAGACTGCACACTCAGAAAATCAAGAACACAGAGCCATCGTCTTCAGCTAAAGTGTAAATTTGATGTCTTTACCTTAAGAGTATAATAATTTGTTTTCTATTTAAAGGTTATGTGGTGTAAATCATCCTACGTTCTACTGAAACAGACAAGCAGAGGGGAGGACTGGACGCAGGACAAGTCAAACCTGGTGTCTCGGTATCAGACAAGGTGGGCAACACAGTGATTGTGGCGTTTCCACATTCAGGCATTTCTAATGTAACCAGCTTTTTTCAAATTCAGTTGCGATTCAGAAAGCATCAGGTGACAGGATTGGGGGGAACCAGCTGCCACTGTGGCAAACACACACACACACTCTCACAGGTTTGCTGTGCTGCTTACAAGATAGCTACAATCTTTACCTCAGAGAATAGGACAGAGACAGAATCAAGTGCAGCCCATTCACATATACTGTTTATAGCCTAACAAACCTTCATTTGCAGCTAGCAGACTTCTACTGAATAATTCAACTAAAAAAATAAAAATAAAAAAAAAGTGAAAGAAAAATCTTCTCTTCCTGCAAATAGCTTGAAGGCACCCAGGTGTTTTTTATAGATAAATACTGCATGCTGTCACAGGGGGGTCTGATGTGTTCAAACTAGACTTCATGGGCAGAACTAACTTTCTTTTCTTTTGCCTTCAAGCTGCAAGAGTCGTAGCACCGCAACACAGCGGCATCTTTCTTGCACGGATTCCTTTAAATTGGGCGAGAATTTAAAGCCTGTCTGGTCTGATCGATAGCCGAAATCCTAATCAGCATCAGCATCGTGAGAACAGACAGAAACCTTCTGCTTTTCATAGATAAATATCAGCTACTGTCAAATGGGAATACGTTGTTTACAGACTCTGGCTGGGAAACAGAAGAAAGCTAATGCTCAAACCTACCTCAGTGAAAACTATTCTGAGGCTGAACAGTCCCAAAGCTGATGTTCTTCGTGGAATAAATGAATTAGAGCAGGGTTATCTCAATATATATGCGTTTACATTCAACATTTGCATAAATATCACAAAACTCTGTTTCTCTTGAAAACATCTAGAGCAGTGGACACAGATGTAAGGTGCTGCATGGGGTGGGTTTAAAACTCAAGACAAACTATGATATACATGTTCACTCACACATAACTAATAACCACACATGGGAAATGAGTCTGAATTTGAAAAAAACATGTCTGTTATATGCTTGGCAGTTGCCACTTTAATATTAGCAGAGACGCATACATGTGCTGATTTTTCAGGTCAGGTGAGCCCTGCACTCTTTGTGACCATGATTAACAGAAAAAGCATAACTGTTTTACCATTGTGACTGATGTATTTCATACTGGGTTAAAGGGACTTATCGGGGATGTCGAGGCTTCCCTCATATCATAAGTTAAAACCCACAGTGGGAGAAGTGTAAGTAGAGTCAGATCTGCCTGTTTCGTACAGTAACACCAGTCAAACATCAGACCGAAACGATATGTTCACAGTTTAGATCACAATGCAGCAGCTGTTTTAAACTGAGTAACATTTCAGCTTATAAAGGCAAATATAAGCACACAGTTTACATTATACAGAACTGTGAAAAAAAACCTTGAACTATCCCTCATTTCTTCACACTTTCTTCTGAGAGCCTGAGTTGCAATTTTTTTTAAAGTGGTCCTGAGCAATTGTTCTCCAGGCTTTCTGAAGGTCTTTCAGACCTTTTCCTTTGGACATTTGCTGCTTTTTCACTCATTTTCATTCCAATGAAATGATTGGTGAACCAATGCTGTAGGGCTGCTCAATTAATCGAATTTTAATCGAAATTACGATCTGGGCTTTCAACGATCATTAAAAAGGACTGAGCCGATTATTAGCACCTCCCTCGTGCTTTACTCTCGCGCTGCTCCGTGTGGCAAATCGAGCGCACCTCTCTGCGTTTCGAACAGGCATCACAACAATTAAGAGGAGCTAACAGAGGGAAGCTCGGAAAGCTAAGCAGAAGTTATTTGGAGAGGAGAGTGACTGCCGTTGGTTGAAAAGAGAGGTAAAAAAAACCCTTCAGTGGTGTGGAAACATTATGGGTTCGTGGAGTCAGACGTGGATCAAGTAGACATAGTGTGTAAACTTTGCTACGGTGTCGTAGCTGCACCACAGAGCAACACTGCAAAGTTCACTAAACATAGATATTTACATTTTTCATTTATTTTTTATATTGCAAACATTTGCACTGTTATCAGTATTTGCACACTATTTTATACTATTTTTTGACAATCTTTAAAGCCATTATTCAATACATTGTTAAATAAATATCGTCAAATAATCGAGATCTCAATTTCAGTGAAAATAATCATGATTATCATTTTTGCCATAATCGAGCAGCCCTACAATGCTGTGTCCTCACATAACTGTGCAGAATCCTTATTTCTGACAGCCTTTCACAAAACATATTTCTTTGTCTCCCAAAGAATCCCAAAGTAGCTGAAAACATTGAATATGGAGCCTCTCAGCATGTTGTGCACGTCCCTAAAAAACTCAGAAAACTGAAAAAGTGAAAAAGAAAAGAAAAAGTGATACAACAGTGGGTGTCTACAACCATCTGTAAAACACAGTGGAGGCTCTGTCATGGTTTGGGGTTACGTTTCAGACAGTGGTGTTGAGAATCTTGTCAAAACAGAAAAGCACAGTGCACCATGAAATAGAATTAGCCAGCAGGGGGCGACTCTTGTGGGTACAATAAGAAAGTCTATGGGAAGACTTTCAAGAGCCCTTTTTTTATTACCTCAATAAGCACTTTATTGCAGAGTTGATCGTCTCAAACACTACTTTCAAACCCTACTAAATACAAAATGAGGTTCATTTTGTGGCTTATGGTTCCCAATAGTCAAAAAGGACAAAGCAGGGTATTAGTATTCAGTGTCCCTCAGTTGCCTAGTCGGATCCACCCCTTGTTCTTCACATCTGCTTCAAAGATGCCAAAATGGCAGACGTCTCACATCAACTTAGACCAAAACAGTCTAGACGGATCACTTACATCTTAACGAAGTCATTTAGTTTGTATTCTTTCCTCAACAAATACGTACAGAGAAAATTACCAAATGAAGTATGAAGCAAGCTGTATTGTTGAAATGCTGTTCAGTGCATGAAATCACAGCGTGTGGTTCTCAATAACATGCTGTTATCTGTAACCTGGGAAAGACATTTTGAACACTTTGAAATACGTGCAGCCTTTGAACAGGCTGGAGTGACATCCCAGATGCGATGGGATAGCACTCCCAGGACCGATACTGTATAATCTGGTCAGACCATAAGAGGCTAAGCGGAGCTAAATCTCATGCAGTTCGGCATCTGTGAGTTCACATTATGTCCCCAAACATTCGCAGATAATTGGCAGTCAGACTGGTTGATGCTGCTATCTTGTTTTTCCTGTCCATATGGCTGTACATCCACTGGGAACCTCTCATCGCTGCTGTGGCTTCCTTTTTTTCCCTCTTTTGGCTGTTGTGCTTTCGCTCAGTTAAGTTAAAAGTAATTTAGTGTTTAGCGAAAGGCGATGCACTTCAGAGTTTCATTACGAAGGAACAGCAGGAAGGACGCTCTGTGCTTTCCCTAAACACCTGTTGAAAAATCTCTGAATCCTTGAAAAATGACAAAGACTGCCCGGTAAAACTTTACCGTGTGAAAAACTGTCAAGCCTACCTCTTCATTTTTATAAAATATTACACCACTAACACAATCATTTAGTAACCTTGCAACATTTTTAAAGAACTGTAAATGTTTCTTTGTTGTGCTCTAACCCCTACCTGGCATGGCGTGGACCAAGTCGCCGCACAGCACCATGAATCTCGGCCTGGGTCTGAGTTGGTTAATGGCCTCCACGGCCTGCTTAGTGAGCTCCACTTCCTCAGCCCATTCTTCCCCCCCGCCGTCACAGTCGCCGTCCCTCCAGGCCTTCATAAGCCCAAGCTGGGGGTCTGCAGCTTGGATGAAGAAAAATGGTCCAGTCCATTTGTGCTCTGCGTCTAAAACGAAAACAGAATAAAGCTTCTTTTAGCTAAAAGACAATGCAGGTTAGACAGCTTTTAGGAGTGCCACTCTTTTGTCTTCCACTCAGGACACACTGCACAGCATGCCAAAACATGTAAGTTTGATGCTAACAACTCATGGGAATCAACTGCAAAAATACTATTTCATGCCTCTTAAACTGTTACCTCATGTATTTTTTGCTGACTCAACTAAGAAATACAGAGCAAATTATGTGCTTTTGTGTTATGTCTGTTTTAAAAAAAAAAAAAAAATCTACTAACAGATCTTTGCGAAGTTGTCTGATTCATCCTTTGAGAATAGATGCTTTTTTTTTTAAATAACTGAGGATTCACAGAACAAATAAACAGAAAAACATTCCTGTGAAATTGGTCGAGACCAAGAACTGGACTGAAAATGAGTGAAAAAGCTGCCAACATCCAAAGAAAAACTTTGAAAGACCTTCATAAAGTCTGAAGAACTACTGCTCAATGACAACTTAAAAAAGAAATACAGGTAAGTCTGGCTCCTTGGAAGTAAATAAGTGAGGGGTGGTTTGAGATGCTTGCACAGCACTGTACATATCTATCTATATATATATATATATATATATATATATATATAAAAATTGTTGATAAGCTGAGCTCTCTGGTGAATCCCCCTCCAAAAAAGAAAAAAAAGAATCAGTTAGTGCAGCAAAGCAAATGACTAATCTCAAAAAATAACAGTGTTTTCACTATAGTACTGAAGCCCAGCAGCACACCAGGCCTAAATCACTCTCCCGCTGGGGCCACAGCACTAGGGATTTTTTAAGATACAAAACCTACACTGTCAGGTTAGCTATTGTGTATTGTAAGACTACTGTTTCACATAGAAATATAATAAGAAATAGAACTAACTAAAGAATCAGAAAATTTTAATGACTGAACAGCTGCAACTGATCAGCTAAAATCCATCTATTTTGTCCGTTAACTACAGTTTACAAGGTCGGATTATTCATTGCGGCATATGAACGAGGTTATAGTTCAGATGTTAAAAACTGTGAACCCCTTGTGTTCTCTCTCCTGGGACTCACTGTGTGCCCAGAGCTCTGTTATTCAGTTTGTAACACACAGTTAGAGCACTAGTGAGTGCAAATCACTACAAAAATCAAGTGCAGTCCTTTAGATTTCTGTGTATCCTCCACTTTGTTGCTTGAGTTCCATTAACCAAATACATTTGAGGCAGTAAACAGTGTGTGCACGAGGTGGTTTCAAAAAGCCATCTTGAAACCACCAGCTAGTGAACAAATTACCTCTTCTAATTGCAACACTCAAAAAACAAATTAAGGGAACGCTGTATCATGACAGCATAACACGAATTCAGCTTAACTTCATGGATATCAATCTGTCCTGTTAGTAAGCACAAACTTTTGTGAATCCATTTTATCTGCTTCGGTGCAAATAAAAGTGACAACAGGACCTGAAACCAACTGAGGACCTCTGAGATGGCATGCATTGGTAGTGACAAGCACACCAAGTAAACAGTGGTTGAATACTGCAGTACAATCAAAAGCATTGTTTGCATATGAACATGTGATACTGTTGCATTTAAGCGGTTGCTTCAAAGATGGTCCTCAAGGTTTTGCCCACTTGCTGTCAGTCGCCATCTTCAAAGCCACATGGGTTTGTGAAAAACCACAATAAAATGACAACAAAACTGAGTCAGTCTGCAATACCCCTGAAGCTTAACTGAATCTAATTTTTCTTTTTGAGTAGTCTGTATCTGCAAACAATGACCTGCACTGTCTTGAACTAAATATCCATCTATCTGAACAGCCTACACTGGTTTACCTGGAAGCTTCAGCTGTTGCAAAATGAGAAGACAAGCTGATAAATAAAAAACAAAACAAAAGTTTACATTTTTAATTGAATCCCCCCCCCCACTAATTTTTATATATATATATATATATATATATATATATATATATATATATATATATGCATGCACTAGAGCTGGGCGATATAAGATTTTTTTCATATCACGATGTTTTTTTCATTTCAGGCGATAACGATATCTATCACGATATAAGCCAAATAACTATATTTGTAAGATTTAAATGTGCCGTTGCTCACAAGTAAAATGTGAAATAATCAGCAGCTTGTTTTTATTTAAATATTTATTTCCCATAATAAGTTCAACAGGGTAGATGTACTTAAGGAACATGAGACTTTTTCAGATAAATAAAGGCAAATATTGCAAACTACACAAAAGGCAGCCGCTAAAGCGTTTAAGTTTCAAAATAGAACAAACGAAACAGACTAAATTGTCAATTCCACTTGGAAACAAAATATTAATTCTAAAAAATAAATCTTAGTTTGTTTTACAGAAGAACAGACAAAACTGACTAACTTTTGTCAATATCAAATAAACTGAGAACTAAAAGGAAATTCTCAATCTCTCCTTGTTGTATAGCTTAGCTTTTCAAACAGTTTTAACAGTTACTTTAGTCTGACAAAAGCCGAATGATGAATTAGCGCTTCCAGTCAGAGACTGAGGCTACGTCCACATGTACACGGGTATTTTTGAAAACGAAGATTTTCCGTTTTCGTTTTAAAAAATAATCCCGTCCACACATAAAGGGAGAAATGAAGTGAAAACGCTGCTATGAACATGCCAAAGCAGCAGGTGGCGCTAGATTCCTAACCGTGCAGAAATGTTGGCCAATCAGAAGTCTAGAAGCCTCGGTGGGAAAAAGTAAACAAAGCTGGGGCATAGAAGCAGAACCGAGTCGTATGTGTGGAGGGACAGTAACTGTGTGTATATGTAAGCATTTAAACACTGCAGAGAGTAGAATTAACAGTAACAGTATTGTAGAAATTCATTTCACCGAAACAATAACGTGGCGCACAGTGTGACGTCAAAAAATGCGCACACCTTTGACGCTGCGTTTTCTCCGTTTTTCTCGTCCACACGTAAATGCAAAAACGGAGTTTTCAAAAATATCCACCCTGGCCGGAGTTTTTAAAAATCTTCGTTTTCAGTGACCAAAAACGCCGTTTACGTGTGGACGAAAGGTGCAAACGCATAGAAAAATCTGCGTTTTCAAAAATACCCGGGTACGTGTGGACGTAGCGCATGCACCAGTTTATTGTATTTCCAGACTTGCTTTCGGCACAATTTACAGTGGACGCTACTCTGTTTTTTGTCAGACTTGAAATAGCCAAAATACCTTCACACTACGGAACTTCTGTTGCTCTTCCGTTCGACAATCTCTCCGGCATTGGAACCATCATCTGTTTTCTCTTCGGTAACCTTCGGTCACGCTCGGTTGATTTCTCTAGTCGGCACACTCATTTCCTCCATTACCCGGGCGGTACGGTGGCTGGCTGCTTCCCAAACAAATACACATGTGCGGCTTGGCACTTGTGCTGTACGTAACAAGTCACGTGACGTGACGCTGCGGCTGTGATTGGTTCGGCTCTGCGCTACTTAATTTGGATTGGCTGTTCTTTTTTTTTTCTTTTTTTTTTTAAGAGGACAAGAGCGGCGAGGTCTATCGCGATAGTTTAATTTTTCTATCGAGAAAAAGTTATATCGCGATACATATCGTTATCGTTCTATCGCCCAGCTCTAATATGCACTCAAATCGTTTTGCTATCTCCTGGGTATCAACTACTGGTTACATCTACAGTAAACATTGGTGTTTCTATACCAATAAACTACATGATGCTTTAAAAAAAATAAAAAATAAAAAAATGTAATGAGCAGAAACATTAAAGCTTCATGAATTAGGTGTGACCACAGCATTACTCATTTATCAGTGGAAGGCCTGCTGTGAAAACCTCATCATATTCATTCTTGGAATTGGCACAACACTTGATTAGTTAAAACCGACGTGGATCAGGATGTAGGACTGGGAATTAAACCTCGTCGGCGGGGAAGAGACGTACGTGCTCTCTCCCTGTGAGTAACCAATGCTAAATAATTAACAGCGAGATACACGTTAGAGGATGAATGGCAAAGAACAAGTGTTTTACATAATCCTGATATTACGCAACAGAAGGGCCCTACAATCTAGTCACTCTCAAATATTCATTTACAAGGCAAACAGTGCCCACCTTTCCATGAAAAGAGACAAGCAGACACTCAGTGAGGCTTGGCTGATGGTAATGACAAGGCGTGACATGAAGGACGCCCGCCAAAGTAATATGGAAACGGAGGCTCGCCATTTCCCCCGAAACAGACAGATACTAAGAGCAGGTGTAAACAACAGCTTTCTACTCCACTCGCCGAGTTTCCGGAGGACGTGGAAGCAGTACCACTGTAGTTATGCACTGCTCTGTCATCGTGGAGAGCCCGCATCTGCATTCTGCACAAATCCCCTCACTCTCACTCAGCGGGGGCTTGTAACTGTTCAGCATCCTGTGTTTAACATGCTCTCCATGTATCACTCTCCCAAATGAGTCGGCGATAATTCTGTCCTCCAGAGAAACTCGAGCGAAGATAAGAAAAGAAAGAGCAACAAAAAAGAAAAAGAAAAACTGCCTTGCTCCTGGGAGGAAAACTCGTAAAATCTCAACAATGACGAACTCGGTGTAATTGACATTTATGACACATTTTGCTTTTATGATTATCATCATCATCAACTCGATTATTTTAGAATGCCTCGATCCAAACAAGCCCAGCCTTGATCTCAGCTTATACTACACAGCGAGTGCTGTTGATGAATTTTGAATTCAACCTGAGGCTGGCCATATTAATGTAACAAAATTTAGAAGCACCTAATATATCTTTTCCAGACTTTCAGCAATATATAGAACGCAATGCGAAAGTCTTAAGCAATCCCTAACGTCTTCATATTTTGCTCCCAATGAGCCAGACTTTTCTGTTTTTTTTAAAAAAGTGGTCTTGAGCAACCGTTTGAGACTTTCAGCATTCAAAGTTGTGCTTTGGACAACTACAATACTACCATAGGCTGTTAGCTGGAATAGGCTGTAGGCTAAGTGGAATAACTTGAAGAGAATGGCTCGAGAGAGGCACCAGCAGTTTGTTGCAAAAACCAAAAACCTATTAGCCAAAAACTTGGTATATGTTGGCATGGTGTGCAGTGTGCCCATACAAAACTTTGAGGAAACTGGAAAAAGGCCAAAAGTAGCAGACATTAAAAAAAAGACTATCTACAGCAGGGGTTTCAAACTCCAGTCCTCGAAGGCCGGTGTCCTGAAACTTTTCCATGTGTCCCTGCTGCAACACACCTGAATAAAATTAGCAAGTCATTAGCAAGACTCCATAGCACCTGACTGCATGCTGAGGTGGCAATTCAGCCATTTGATTCATGTTACAGCAGCTCATGAGTGAATGAACATGGTGCCTGATCTACAGCATGAACAGTATCCAAAAGAAACAAATCCAAGAATCCAAAAGAGCAAAAATCCAACAAAGATCTGACATGGGACCTAGCCCTTCAGTTCATCCATCTACTTCACTGAAGCCTCATCAGAAATAGTCTCTATTCAATGATGTTTGTCAAGAAGCCATTCCTAAGGAAGGGTGAGGTATGCCAAATTATACAAGAACTAGACTGAAAGTCTCTTACAACAGGTCTCGTGGAGTGATGAATCCAAGTTTGGTTCAAATCACCATCAACATGTACAGAGTTGGTAGGGAGAGACATAAAGCAGTGAGCATCATGGTTTGGGAATGCATTTCAGCCAGAGGTGTTTGTTTCTTGTCAAAACTGATGAATTATGAGTGCAGAAAAGCACCATCAGATTTCAATCCACCATGCAATACCATCTGGAAAGTGTCAGACTTCCAACAGCTTCATTTTTGAGCATGAGGATGATCTCAAACACACTGCCAAATATGGACTTTTAAGCTTGTTAGAATTGTACAAACTGTTTTCCTTATATACCATTTTCCCATGGATGTTTGCAGATGTTCCTTGCATAAAGATAAAGAAATGTGTGTGTCTCAAGACTTTTGCATAGTACCATTGCTTAAAAGCTGGGGGAAGGGAGCTAAGGCTTGTTTCAGACAGAGAGCAGTGAGGGGCTGCCACTGTTTGATAAATAAGCATCATTTCGAACTGTGACTCATGCAAACAGTTCACAAATAAAAATATGGAAATGAGCATAAAAGTCCTCCTTAAGTTTGGTGGAAAAAGCCTAATTTTATCTTAGCGGGCTGTGACAGTCTGTCAGCATTTTTACTTCTTGAGAGGATAAAGACTAAAGCTGCATTTTAAAGTGTAACTTGACCCCCAGCTCTGAGCCAAACACCACCCATTGCACAGTTTTGAAAAATCCTCAAAAGTTTGCAAGAGCAGGGAGAGGAGCTGTGGATGTGTGAGGCCGGGGGTACTCAGGGGCCACAGAAAAATGGAGAGTGACATAAAACAGCACATACTTTCTAATGATTTTTCCTCTCCTGAATCTCCCCCATACTAAATCTAAAGGGGATATTTAGTGTGGTGAAGGACCACGGTGTGGAATTAAATTGTGCCATTAGATCCAGCCCCTGTAATGCCCAAAGTCAGAGCTCACTCACTCTGGCTCTCTCTTCCTCTCAGGTATCAATAGAGTGATCTAACATCTCTAAATAAATAAAACCACTAAGTAGAAGGTTAGTAAAATGTGGAAGCCCCCTATTGATGATGATTTTATATTTGCATATGCAAAATGAAAGTACTTTCACTAAATTCCACTTAAGACCAGTGTATGGAGAAGGTGTGCCAGCCAATCCGGATTAGAGTGCATTGCTAGGTTACCATGTTTAAATAAGTTTGACAGAAATGTCAATATTGACACCGGCACTGAAATGTTTCAGTTGTTGGTACTTCTACCCGCTACCTCATTTCCCAAGGGGTCACCACAGTGAATAGATCTGCATGACTTGGCACAGATTTGTTTTACACAGGATGCCCTTCCTGACAAAACCCTCCCATTTATCCTGCACCACCCTCTCAGACTGTGTTTGCAATTCCTCCTGGTGTCAGACTGGGGATCTTCTGCATGCAAGGTGAATGTGTTAACCAGTACACCGTGGAGCCACCCACTGAAATGCTTCAGGTACACTTTTATAGCTGTGAACTAACCTCCTAAAACCAAAAACTTTCACATCTTTGAACTCATTGTTTGACAGAAAAGTTTTTAATTTTGCACCAGCTTTAAATATGCTTTGATGTGAATTTTGCTTCCTGAAAATATCAACTTTGGATGGGATATTCTTGGCAAAGGAAAAAGGCAAGTTCAATATGCAAACATATGTCCCTTAAAATGCTGGTCCTGCCCCTGAGTACTGAATAACTAACAGATACAAAAGATTTAACTGACCTCATTAAAATAAATAAATAAACCTTTTTATTAGATTCAGGACACTTTATAGTGAAAATGTTTTTACTCTGTGAAGCCAGGTATGTGTCTATTTGAATGGCATATTTTAAAAGAAAAGAAACTGGCAGTGCTCTCACACCCAGAGATAAGCAGCAGCCTTCTTGCAAAGTCAAACACCAATCGCGCTGATTTCGGCCACTGCGTGGACTCCACATAACAAAACTTATGACCATTTCAGATTAAAGTGAATGGGCTGCAAATAATAAAATACTGAAGATCTCAATTTTTGTCCCCCAGTTTCCTCATACTAGCCTGCCTCCAGCAGGGGGTGCTAAATAAAGTAAAACAAACAGGAGGGGCAGCAGCTCATAAACACATAGCTGTGGGCGCTGTGATCATGTTTTCAATATTTGAATATCTTAACGGCAGGACTACTTTGCCACTTAAGAGTAAACCATCTAAATCTAATACACCCCTCAGTTTCTTCCGAGGCACAGAAAACACTTTCGACTGAAAGAAGTCTGCCTAAACCTTCCAGGACAGGGCTTGATTTAGCTATAAATGAATGACTAATTAGAGACTGCAGCCGAAGTCAAGCATGGGTTTTATTTGTAAGTTGTGCATGAATGAATACTCAGCTCTGTAGCTCTTCTGCACCAGAGTTAGAAACAAATGCAAATCGAAATAGCCGCAACCCCTGTGTTTATGGATTGCCCCGATTTGATTCTTTGCAAGAACAAGATTGCCACGCTCCCTACTTTTAATTTTGTAAACACGAGCTAGCTAGCTAGCTAGCCACTCTGTCTTCCTGTGGTTGACAGTGTCAGCTTGTTGGTTAAAAGAAAGCTACGCAAACCTAAGTGACAGCTTTCCCTCTGTCAGAATATTAACCTGTCGCCACCAACAACCTGTGTCACCGGTGCTGCCAAGTTAGCTCACAGAAGTTGGCTAGCCGGCAGAGCTAAAGAAGCTAAAGGCAGTCAGTTACCTTCAGTGAGTCCGCTGAATGTCCGGTGTTTTGCCTTGAGAAAGATATTCTCACTCTCAGCCATAACACCCGCTTGGTTAAACCGTCTCCAGAGCAAACCGGCAGGTCCGAGTGGGATGGTTATGTAGCTGTTATGCTTCTCCTCAGCTGTTCCTGCGGCTAGCTAAACCCGAGACTCTCGGCGATCGACTAAACAGCCTTTTTGTGAGTGTGTATGTGATCGTCACTGCAGCGGCCCCCAGTGTGACTACCAGTTAAGGCAAGTACAAGCGAAAAAAAAGTCAGTTTAACAGGTTTTCCCGCAAACTTTTAAACCAGATACAACCTTCATGCTTACTGTTTAACTAGTTTCAACGACAAGAAAGAGAATTATGCTATCGTTTTAGCCACAACTCATCGTTTATAAATCAGAAAACAAAAGGGGGAAAAATCGATCAAGTCATCAAACATTCGCATCTTCTTCCGATAAACCTTTACAAAGCAAACATCTGCATCGTCCACACCATTACGTGTTTTAGCTGTGTGTGAGAATGGCAAAATAAGAAACCACACGAAAGAAGAACCTTGGACAGAGGATAGAGTCTTTCAGAACCACGGAGAGAGCCACGTCCACCCGTCCTCCTCACCGCGCTGATTGTCTGCATACTTTAACACTAGCTGAATAAGGGCAAATCAAAGGTTTTTTTTCTTGCTTGCCAGACAGTTTGAATACATCGAAGGTCCTTTAGAAATCGGTTTTTAACCAGAGAATGAATCATCAGAGGTGACAGAGGGGCTTGCATGTGGAAATATATTCGATTTTTATGATTTTTCATTGCACCTAACCTTTAATGAAGGCAGTTTTCACTTGAAACAGCATCTGTTTGAGATGAAAAAGAATTGCATTTGAAGAATTTACATAATCTAGTAGGAAACAAGTAATGGATGGATATTTTTTATTTTCATGTCTGGGTATCGGCTTTATCCATCTCCTGTGTCAGTAATTGGTAAAGTTAATAATTCGTTCATCCATTAATTAGTCATATTCATTCATTCATTCATTCAAATATATTGGAGTATCTAACTCATTATTCAGCCACCTTCCCCAATCAAACTTAAACCCCCAAACCTTCATCTAACAGCAGTATCTTCTGCACATAGACATAAACAAAAAACTTCCCAAAATGATCCCACAGCCCCACACACATGATCCACGAATCCAAGCAAAGCAAACACTACATTTGCATCCACTGATGCCATGTTCTCCTCCTGCCCTGCCCTGTCCGGTCGGGTCCATACACATCTAAATGAGAACATATGTTTAAAATAATATATAAAGGCTAGATAGATAGATAGATAGATAGATAGATAGATAGATAGATAGATAGATAGATAGATAGATAGATAGATAGATAGATAGATAGATAGATAGAAGAAAATTACTTTGTGTTGCGCTTTGAGCGCCACAAAGAAAAGACTGGGAAACTCACTCTACAAGAGTCCGGGTGGATTAATATCCCTACAAGCCAAAACATTCATAACTTTATTTTTGTTTTGTGTTGTTTTTTGTTTGTTTGGTTGGTTGGTTGTTTTTTTTTTTTTGGAGGGGGGGTGTCTCTATTTTTTGGTAAATTATTGAATTTTCCCTTTTCCCGAAACAAATTCTCAGATTTCTCTTGTTTCGCCTGGTTTATTGATACAAATTGTGAGGATTGTGCTCCGAGGCAGACAGATACGTACATTTTTCTTTTTAAAAAAATTTCATTTTATATTTTTCTGTTCCGAGCACCTTTGGCAAAAACCACAAGAGTGAGACATTTGCCTGTGGTGGAATATCACTCGTTACGGGGTTGTGTCTCTTGGTTATGGTCTTGATGGGCCAGATTGCTGTCTCCTATAGATGTCCCCTGGGATCTATAGGTGTTGTGTGGTTTTTTGTTTTTGTTGTTTCAAAATGTATCACCTGTTCTTAGAAGCTCTGCCAGCCGCTGCCTATTGTAACACATTAAGCTACTTGTGATTTCAGGATTTCTCCAACAATGGCAACCTACGACTGGAAGTATTAAAAAAAATGGGGCTCCCACGACTTTCCTCGCAGAGCGTAATAGTGATGTGCATAGACGCTTTTATCATAATATTTCACAATAAAGGCTCTCTCTCTCTCTCCCTCGGAGTCAGCCCTTGCAATCTCCCTCCCTCCCCCTGTTTTCCTCCTCCTCTCCGTTTGTGTGTGTGTGTGTGTGTGCGTGCACCAGGCTCTCCCACCCTCGGCTCTTCTATTCGCTCACTGCGCTCTCATCCTCGGTGCGGCTTGTGTCTCTGCCTACTCCCGTGCGTAAGTGCGCACAGACAGAGGAGTGAAGTGATGCACTCCCGAAAACGCAAAATCTGAGCCTGATAAAAAAGACAAAAACCTTTTGGGAAAGGCGTCTAAATGCGCACTCGCTGGAGAGGAGTTCAGTTAAGTCAAGTTTAATCCACATAGGGTTTTTTGTTTTGTTTGTGCTTTTTATTCCGCGCGTTTGTTTGTGGATAAAGATACGCGAGCAAAGATGTTCATCAGCGCGGATATTTCTGGACTTTTCGGCATATCATGACCGTGCGCCCTGTCCCCTCTCTTCAGGTCTTTTCGTTTCCGCGCGAAGTTGAACGGAGGAGAGAGCACAATGAGAGGGAAACACTTTCTCCCCTGCTTCTTGTTGCTCAAACTTATGGCTCTCGTGTGCAAGGCTGGCGGGATTCCAGGAGCGCTCGGGGGATTCGTAATGATCGCCACCTCGAACGGCTCCACGCCGGAGGAGAGCGTGTCCGAGCAGACCCCGCACACGGAGGAAAGGTGTCGGGGTTACTACGACGTGATGGGCCAGTATGACCCGCCGTTCATCTGCAAAACGGGCGTGTATTTGTACTGCTGCGGTACCTGTGGCTTCCGCTTCTGCTGCTCCATCAAGGAGTCGCGGCTCGACCAGGAAACCTGTACAAATTATGACACCCCGATGTGGATGAAGAGCGGGCAGACACCCTACAAGAAAACGAACAAGCCTCACGACAGCACCAAAGACAAGACGAACTTAATAGTTTACGTCATTTGTGGAGTAGTGGCGATTATGGCTCTTGTGGGGATTTTCACCAAGCTGGGGCTGGAAAAGGCGCACCGACCCCAGAGAGAGAATATGTATAGGTGGGTCTCTTTCTTTCTTGGTTTCTCTCTCTCTCTCTCTCTCTCTCTCTTCTATCTGTGTGTGTCTATCTCCCGCTTCCTCCCTCCCTCCCTCTCTGCCCGATTCTCTCGGTGCGCTTGTTTACAAAGAGACTTGCAGTAGTAGCCTACGCGCGCAATGATCTGGAGCGCGCAACGTGTGGACGTGTGCTTGTCGTCTTAACAGAGCACCCCACCACCACCACCACCACCACACACACACACAACACACATAAATTTATGAAATTAAATTAAAGAAAAAACTCAAACCCTTGACCTCTTCATTAGGGTGGGGGTCTCCTTGTCTCCCTTTAGTGGAAAGACTTACTGCAAAGTTGACCACCTTTGTCTTATGACAAACCCCTTTCTTCCTGATAAGAGTGCTCTTCTACAGGTTTGGGTCACTGAGTATCAAAATGATGTGTCTTAGGTTGTGATCTAGTCATAGAAAAGTCTAAGTGTCGAGAAGCCAGACCAATGTTGTCCACAAATTAGAGGTTAGCTCATTTTGGTCTAGAGCAAAGACTTGGAGAGCGAAGAGCAAGCCAAGGCCAACATGCAAAAAGAACATCGAAGCTATTTTGGCTTCACGTGGTGGCCTTGGCATCACACTCAGTCTAAATTTTCCTTTAATTTGACACCTATCCGTGCCATAAAACATCATAGATGAACTTGTGCATGTTACACTTCACACACGTGGTTTCCGGGCAACAAGAGCAATGTATCGCATCTTCTGTTATTAAGAGTCTTTATGAACAGGAACTGATACCGCATATTCCTTCCACTCCAGTCTATCCATCTGTTGTGGCACAGCGTAACATTATGAGCTGCTCTCCTCTCATGTGAGGGGCGGAGGGGTGTCTTTCAGTAGAGTAAGGTGGCATTGCACTCCATTGTGTATCACTCTTGACTGGAGATCATTTGCTTGTTTTTACACCTTCATAGTGTTGCAATTCAGTAGGTGTGAGTGAATGTGCAATAATTACAGTAAAAATAAATAAATAAAAGGGAACAACTGAAAGGAAATCTTTTCCACTCATCGTGGAAACTAATTTTTCTGGTCAGCTGCACCTCACATTATGAGGTGCAGCTGAAACGACAGTGTGCACCGGTACAGTCGAACTGAATAATTAAATTAGCCATGTCATGCACAGTTCCTCATGTCTGCACGCCTCATCCATCTCTCTGTCTGACAGGGTCGTCGCCAATGTGCTGCAGGGCGGGTGTCCAGGTGAGCAGTATCGCGGGGAAGAGGCCCTAGGGATGCATTCGCAGCACTATGTCGCCAGGGCCACAAACATCCGTGAGTTTTTTTTCTTTTTTTCTTCTGGCAGTTCTGGACAGCTCATTATTGGTTGTTGTGAACTGTGTGTATAAGTTAAAGCAGCATATGGAGGCGTGGGTGGAGTGCGTATGCGTGTCAGCAAATGCATTTTTTTTTTTTTTTTTTAAAAAGCTGCTTATTTAAAGCGAGATTGAGTGGATGCCGGTTGGTGTCAGAGAGCCTCTGCGAAGTCATTCGGAGTGATGGAAGGATGTGAGAGTTTGGGATCAAGTGAGTCGTCGCAGCCTTGAAAGCAGCCTCGTATCTGGCCGATGGTGCAGAGTCGGAAAATCCATTTTTAAAAAAAAGAAAAAAGAAAAAGACACGACCATAAACGTCGAGAGAAAACGCACATCCCTGCAGGGCTTGTTCTGTGTTTTTTTTGTTTTTGTTTCAAATGACAGCACTGGCTTTTGTTTTATCTCACACTGGCCAGATATCCATCCATTTCATAACAGCCTAGAAAGAGAATACCTCCCTGTCTTTTCAGCCGTTATTCACCGTTTTATTTTGGTTCATGCCCACATGATATAATGAGAGAAAGAGGCAAGTGGGAGTGTGTGTGTAAGAGGAAGTAGTGGTGGTGGTTGTCTGTTTACATATGTGTGTGTGTGTGTGTGTAGGGAGGGTATAATACAAAGCGTATGAATGCCATCTATTTCTTCTGTGTCCCGTGGGCTGCTACAGTATCAAGCTTATTTGCTTTTAGAACATCGAAGACCAAAGAGATGAATGTGCACAAAACCCGCACATTCGTACATAAATGCATGCAGGGCAGAGAGACAATTTATTCCATCAAATTTGACATTTACACTTGATTTCTAAAGTTTTTACAAAAGTAAAAAAAGAGCCTCCTCTAGCAGCCTAAACCTGTTGCAGCAGGACTAAGAGAGGGTGCAGAGTCAATCGAGTCAGCCGTAACTAGAAGCTTTATCAAAAAAGACAGTAGTTTCAAGTCCAATCTTAAAAGTGGAGAGGGTGTCTAGTTCCCGAACCCAAGCTGGGAGCTGGTTCCACAACTCCCAGTTTGGGTTCTGGAAGCTGGTCCCACATGAGAGAGGCCTGCCTCCCGTTCTACTTTCTAATACTCTAAGTAAACCAGCACACTGAGAGAGAGGAGATCTATTGGGGTGATGCGGTACTATGAGTTGTTTAAGATAAAAGGGTGCTTGATTATTATTGAACACAGAGACAGCAGTATCCATACATTCCTAATTCACTCCTTTCTCTTTACATCTTAAACGCGTGACACGTCACAGTTACAAATGACTGCTAATGAATCAGGACGTCCGCATCAAAGGCAGCGGTCAGGGGGTGCGAATGCCTGCATCTGTTTGGGAGAATGAGATAAATGCGCAATCCTGCAACGACAGGGTGACATAACCCCACTCAGCGTGAAGCGCTACACCCACAGATGCCATCAACATCGTGATGAGAACACATCTCATAGAAAAATGTGTGGAGAAAGAATTTAAAAAAAAAAAGGTTGCATTGATTTCTTTATTTAAAAAGAAAAGGGTCGTTTTTCGGGGGAGGGAGGTGGGAGTCCTAAAAGGGCTTCCATGAAAAGAGATGAATAACACTTTCAGTAGGTGTCAGGGTCCACTGGAGTCCTTTTTTTCTCCCTGTCCACACTGTGGGAGAGAAGAGATAGCTGGGTGGCCTATCACCTAAGTGGCCAGGAGGACACGGCTGTGAAATAGCGATTATTATTTGCAATGTGGAACCCGCTCCCCTTAACCTTCTAATCCTCTGGCTTGTGGGTAATCATGTGGAATGTTATTAACCTCCACGATCTGCCAGGACCCCCCCCCCCCCCCCCCCCTACACACGACAACCACCTGATTGGTTTACGGACCCCTCCCTCAAACTTCCATAAGCATTGCAGTCGATTTATTAGGGTTGCAGGAATGGAGGTGAATTAGGTATGGATTTACTCAACGTGTTATTCTTATTTAAATGATTAACAGAAGATAAATAGATTGAAAAAGGGCAAGGCGATTTATCATTACAAGTGTCACTGTGAATGTGAAGGACAGATGGAGGGAAGAAGGAGAAGAAGAAGAGGAAGACTGAAGACAGTGGTAATTGCAATGTAAAGATAAGTACTCAGGTTAAAGGGACTGTCATGCACTCTGTGCACATGAAGCGAGTCTGCTCAAATATAGCGAAAGATTGTGCTGGAAAATCTATTTTAGTGCAAAAGCACTTATTGATTATAGCTTATGGCCAGATTGCCCTATTAATGGCATGATTGAACCTGGTCTGGCAGGTCTCCTTT
The DNA here is from genome assembly GCF_057381915.1 of Diplotaxodon limnothrissa. Classification (NCBI taxonomy): domain Eukaryota; kingdom Metazoa; phylum Chordata; class Actinopteri; order Cichliformes; family Cichlidae; genus Diplotaxodon; species Diplotaxodon limnothrissa. The sequence goes on along the minus strand of NC_140603.1, from coordinate 11,322,389 downwards.
GTTTATTTAACAGAAGAGAAATTCCTTTTTCCTGTGTGACAGCCAGAATGCCAGTTGTCTGTGAAGGAATCATTGATGACCGCCACTGCTGTATCATTTATAAGGTTCAGTCTATTTGAGGAATATCCCACACAAGTGTGAAACACCCAGAATCAATCAGCAACACACAAGTCCGGGGTTTCTGTTTATTATGTCCACCCCCAATCCTGCATATTAAAAATGGAGATTGAGGTTGCTTCTTGAACCAGAACCCACCAACCTATAAATTACCCAGATGGGCAGGTTTGTTGACTTTTTTTTCATCCCCCCGCAAAAAAAAAAAAAAAAAAAAAAAAATGGAGACTTTGTTTGAATCCTTAAAAGGCTCCTCTTGTAGCATCAAAGAGACAAAGAGGGGAGGGATGAGGAAAAAAGAGGGGAAAGTAAGGACAAGAAAGAGGAGAAAACCATAAAAAGGGACCTATTCATCTTTATGTTGTGTTTCCTCCTACTGAACATGAAATCCTGCTGTCTACATGAACAGATTTCCTTACCTGGATGATTGAGCGTGCGACGAGTCAAATGATCTCAGTGGCAACATCCAGACGTACAAAGGCAAAGATCACTGATGAATGACAGAGCTTTCTACTGGCCATGTTGTCTACATTTGACATAGTTGTGACCTTTGCTGTTCCACTTAATGAAGACGTTAGTTGTGAAGTTTTACCGTAAAACAGCAGCGATCCTTGTGACTTCTTTCTCTTGTCATTTGGGATAACACACTCAAGAGCTTTAGGTGGGCATCACTGTTGGTATTATTAAGATAAAGCACACACTCACACACAAACACAACATACATATCTCTCAGTATTCACAATGCAGCTCCCCATTTGCTGGCTTAATTACCTTCCCAGTAGTTATAATCTTTTCCTAAACATTCTGGAAGGATGAAGGATGAAATTTTAATAGGTAATTGCTTCTGAGATTGCACAGGCACGAGAAAAGACCCCCATCTGCAAAATGCTCCGGCTCCGCGTTGTGACTGTGAGTGTGTGTACGAGTTTGTGTGTGAGTGAATGTGTATGCAGGCAGCACGTAAATGTGTTTTTCAAGCGCTGCACAAGTCTGTCAAGAGGAGTCGTACGTATCCTTCGTTAAAAGTAGGTGACTGTGTGACCTTGTCTTCGCAGCTGTCATCCGAGCCTTCAGCATGTCACATCTGATTGCAGAGTGCCAGATCCGAAAGCAGAGCCTCAGCTAGTGAACCTACGTGCGGGCCGTAGAAACAAGCAAAGAGAGGCTGTGAAAGAGAAAATGACAGAGCTGTAGGTAGTTATCTGTGAGGCGTCACTCCAGCTTGGGCTCCGTTTGAAGCTCAGCTTCTGTCCTTGTGTTCAAACAGGCGGGAAAAGCGCAGTCGAGGTTCCATCCCCGAGTTTGTCTTTTAGGCTCATAGCCGGCTGGAGTGACAGGAAAGCTTCCACTACATCTGCAGTTAGTTCTCTTTGATCCAAACCACTGAGTAAAAAATTGTCCCATTTTTAACTTGACTTTGCTCTGTCATACTCGCAGAAGCAAGTTTAGAGGATATTTTTATACGTACAATTAAATAAGAAGTTACCTATTTTTTTTTGGCAATATGCTTTTTAACTTATTTCAGTTTGAAGATGGACTTGTTTTTCTGTTTCCAAAAAAGGAGTCTGCAATGTGTTGGAGGTGTTGGACATCACAGGGGCTGAACTTTGTCACTGATTCTATTTTTATGGTAGGAACTGAGCTGTGGAGGGTGTCAGATTTGGTGAATCCTTCATGGATGAAGTGGTCTAGTCAGCTTCACCGAGTGAGGACTTCTAACTCGCACTGAGGTAGTTTTTGACCAAGTGTGTTGCTTGGAATGAGAATTAGCACCTCCAAGTCTGAGGCCATGGTTCTCAGTCAGAAAAGGGTGGAATGGCCACTCTAAGAACAAGGTCCAAAGTGGAGGAGTTTAAGTATAAGGATGCTGTACCTGTCTGTTGAGGTGAAGAGCGGTCGACCTACGTTCTGGCCGTCAGGGGCACCTCCTGGGTGAGCTGTTATGAGCATGTCCCACCCAGAGGAAGCCTTGGGACAGAACCAGAACACGCTGGAGAGAGATTATATCTCTCAGCTGGCTGGGGAGAGGGATCCAGACCTGTGTGAGCAGCAGAAAAAGGATGGATGGATAACTCTTTCTGTGAACATTAAACTAACCTTTTATGAATTTATAACTTAATTAAATTCATAAAAAAATCTCAAAAGCAACAAAAAACAAACACACAAACAAACCAAACAACTTTTAAAAAAGGAGCAAGCTACATTTTTACAAAATATGCTATTGCTAATTAGCTAGGTATCGCTAGGTAGCTATGTGCGTGCTCTATCCTTCTGCAGTCAACCACAAATTATAGTGCACAAATAAGCTATTTCATTTTTGTGTTGCTAAAATTAAGTATATTTTACAAAAGTATTGTTTAACAAGCTTTGGTTGTAGTGGATTCTTTACTCTCTGGGCCAAGCTGCTAACTGTCTCCTAGCTTTAGTTTTATATTTAGTACATAGATCTGAGATTCCCGATATCATCCTGTCTCTTTAGCGTAAGCAGCTGTCACTGTGCTGACAGTTGTTTCTACCCAGGAAATTAAAGCTTGGCAACATCTGTTTACATCTGAGTCACCTACCTGTGAGGACAAACATGCCCTGTGTGATTTTTTGCATTTAGCTATTTTTGTCCTCTTTAGCGCTATAAATTTCAACACGTTTGAAGAAATCAAATTAGCTAGTCAAACCCTAATGCTGTGTCACATGGTAATCAGCAGAGCTGCATCTTCAGGCCCATTTGGATTCATCACTCATGTGTGCCGTTTGCCACTCGGGTTTATGGATGACTCATAGAGAAATGATAAGGCACAAATGTCTGCAATCTTTGGCACAGCTCCTCTTTTGCTGGCTGTCACATAAGACAAGCCTCTTCATGATACCTTGCATTAAGTGTGATTTAGGTGGTTTGAAAACCTCATTTGCAGCCTTGCTATGGGGTTTAATAAGGTTACAGAGACCAACAAACCAGAAGCAGAGAGAGCTCAGATTCTCAGAAAGTGCACAAGTGTCTCCTCCTCTTCCTCTCCAGGGCCTCATTCCTGCACCCTCTCGCTGCCTAATTATCTTAATGTGAGGCCCCTCAGCAGCCCTGGGACACCATTAGACTTCTGCTTATTAGGACTTGGGGGTGGTGGGGTGTCTCAAAGGCGGCAAGCATCGACCAAACAGTAGACACTGACTCAGAGGGAGGCCAGACAAAAAGGTGTCAACACTGACTGAGGAGGGAGACTGGGGCTGGAAGGAGAATAAAGGCAGAAAAGGTTTTAGAAACTGAGAAGATATGCAATGCAGAGAAGAAAGTGTATTTTTAACTTCTTTTATGAAATCCTAAAGAAGTAGCCGGTTAACCCTAAGCTGTATCACACTTCTCTTTACCGAGCACAAGCTTCTTTTGGAGACGGTAATTGGAGCGAGCGCTCGTTCTGCAGAGAGAAGAAAGCAAAAGCAACGTTTTGATAGGCAGTGAGAGTGTTTTAATTCATGCCACCCATCCCTGTTCATTGTGGTGTGATATAATAAAAAGCAAATTTAAAAATGGAGCGAGGGATGGAGAATATCTTAACGTCTAATCAGCCTAACACCCACCACCCTCCAAAACCCATCCCTCTTTGCGAATATTAATCAGTTCATTTACTCTCAGGAAGTCACATCTTGCATTTGACAGGTAATTATGTCTGCGCCTGTGGGTTTGCGGGTGCGCGCATGTTCATGTCTGCGCTCACTCGCGTGTTCGTCACACGTCCTGTATTTGCATGTGGCGCTGTATGTCATAACCTGTGGTCAGCTTCGGCCCAGCAGCGAGTGCGATGAGGGATATTGCGTCCATCCATCTATTTCTCTCTCATTTACACAAGACTGTCTGTGATGATACAGCACTCGCGGGCGGCCGTGGGATATTCAGACAGGCTTCCAGGCTGCCTGTTTGAACAGGTGGTTTTCGCTGGTTTCTAATTAACTGCTACACTGACTCTTCCCAATCAACTCTTCGAATGAATCAGACAAACCTTTTGCAAATATTAGGATTATTTTCAGTTGGATTGATTTGAGTTAATTATTCATCAGGATAGGATAGGTGTAAACAGTTTCCAAACTGCTTTTTTTTTTAACTTGGAAGGGATGCTTTAATCAGTGCGTCTATCTCGACTGCAAGCAGTGAAGCTACTGAGAAGATCGCTCTGTTCTTTGTAAAAATAACAAGCTTAAGGTCTGTCAGATTTACTGTGAAGCAAGCTGTACCACATGGTGGAATTACAAGTCTGTTTAGCTCCCCCCCTCCAACATGTTAACTGTGTTACGCTGAGTAAAATCCTCTGTAATCTGCTGCCATTTTCATCGTTTTTCTTAGTCTACAGTTTCTACCACTGTTGCTACTGTTGTAGTAAAAACAATAGAGCTCTAATCTTCTTTATTGCAAAAAAACAAAACAATGAAAGAAAATATATTTAATAAAAGAAAAAAGCTAACCTAACCTAAACCTCACAAGAAATAATCCAAATAAATAAGAGAGAACTGTGTTTTCAAATCAGCATCCTTACACAAATTTAAATTCAGATCTCCTTGTTCAAAGTCTCAGGATTGATTGATGCCTGTTTTGTCTCTACGCTGTCTCGTTAGACGTGCCACCATTGAAACATACGTCATTTCGCTCATACGAGGTGTGATCAGAGGTGGCAAAAGTATAGACATTCTTTACTAAAGTATAAGTACTGCAGCTTTACTTAAGTTCGTGTGTTTTCACGGCTCGGCAGCGAGTCATGCTCGTTTTCTTTATTTCATGTTGTGGTTTTAGAAAAATGCGACAAACACATTTCAGACAAATCCGGGCTAGTGCGACAAACACACTAGCCCGGATAAATTTGAAAACAGCGTTCTTGTCTAAAAACGCTCCGTGTCCACACTATCGTTTTCAGTCATTTCCGAACAGTTGTTCATCCACACTGAAACGACTGAAAACGCTTAAGTTCCTGTATTGCGCATGCCTGAAACGTAAGACTATTCAACCTGCGTCATTTCTGTCTGCCGATTATTTACTTTCCGGCTCTTTGAAACGGGGCAAAATGTCGAGAAAAAGCAGCGAGTTTTTTAAATGGACTGACAATGAGGTGGAGTTGTTGCTGCGAGTAACAGAAAAGTACAAAGTTGCAAAAGCGAGTGAGAATTAAAGACTTTAAAGAAAAGCTATGTGGACATGGGTGTGACTTTGTGCTGACCATTGGGGGGGGGTGTCCAAGATCTCAGTCTAAATAATGATTAAACATGCAACTATTTTGCTGGTAATACCTGAAACAAGTAAAGAAAATCAACAGCCTGTTTATGCAAGATAATTCATAATTTTATTGAGGGGGTTATATTGGCTGGGTCTGATTATTGGGGGGGTCATAGCCCCCCTAACCCCCCTGGAAATGATGCCCCTGTATGTGGAGCGTGTACAAGCTGATATTAATCTTTAATAGGGCTGTTAAAAAAATGCGTCACTGTTTCCAAAAGCCTGCGGTTACGCTGTCCACACTGCGGCGCAAAAACGCCGTTTTCAAATGTATCCGCTTTGGAGAGCATTTTCCAAAAAGCTACGTTTTCCTTGACCAAAAACGTCATCTGGGTGTGGACGTAAGGCCAAAACTGAGAGAAAAAGATTTTTTTTTAAACGAAAATGTATTAGTGTGGACATGGCCTAAAACAGAAAACACGAGTCTTCATTCTGCACCTCTGGACCACTTTGAGCGCTGTTGATAGTTTTAGATCTACCTAAACTCTCACCAACATTGCAGACTCCTGTTCTGACCACAGACATAAAACATAGATGTAGCTTCAGGGCTGGAAAAATGAAAACAATGCAGAAGTTAAGAAGAACCTGCATTCCATCTGAAATCCACCACCATAGATGTGCAGTCCTGTTGAGGTCCTTGGGAATATGGGTTTCAGTTTGTAAACACTGAGTTTATTGGCTCATTCGCTTATTTTGGGTTGTATTTTATAAATCTTGGCCAAACTGTGATTCAGGAATGGATTTTACATTTATCGACAGATTTGTAGAACCTTCTGATCGCTAACTTATGCAGAGTTATTCAGTTAGGCAAAAGGACATGTTAAACTTGAAGTAATTAAAAGATCACTGAATTTAAAATCTTGATTATGGCTTGGTTATGATTATAATTAGTGCAGTCAGAGTACTCTTAAAAGGAAGTTTAGTGTGGTTCATCTGAAAAAATACAAATAAAAAAAAAAGGTTGGTACCACTGAAGTATGTCAGAGAATATTTACAGTATTGTAGGAACTGGCCATTCACTTCTTTCTGTGTACGTACCATGAAAGTCTTGGCTTTGAAAGAGAACAGTCTGTTTCCATGAACCGGCCAAAGCAGCAGATCACTTTACATGTCCCCAAAGTACCGGAGGCTCTTTTTTCTTTCTTATATACACACATGCATATGGAAACCAAAAGGCGCCCACACACGTAGAGCCTCCACACACACACACAATAATTCTGTTCCAGGCCTCAGTTTCACATGCCTGAGTTTTCACATGGCCCAGGGGCAGGCAGCACATTTGCTTGGCTGGCTGACTGATGCCACCAGCGTCACAGGCAGGGAAGGCTCTTGCTGATAGCACATTTGTGGCCCCCACCATCCAAAAACACCATTCAAACTCAGGGTTGCGGTCTCAGGGAAGCTAGCTCTACCTCTGTCTCTCTCTTTCGCCCGCAGGCATCAGTATGGTCTGGCTCGCTCACCAACCTAGCCCAAGGAGGTTAGGCCACATTGGCAAACTTCACGCTGTAAACCCTCCCATCCTCATACACACATATGGACACACAAGAAACAGTAACACACACAAACTCATGGACAAGCTTACAGCCCCCACCACCCCCCACCCATCCTGCTGGGCACTGGCCCATGGATAGGGGACATGTGGCTGGGCAAAATGCGTCACGATGCTGGGCTCTCAGTCCGACAGATCCTGTGCCTGTCTGCCTGCTTGCAAATTACCAGCCTGGAACGCCTCACAAAAACAGAGAAGGAGTTTTGTTTTCTACCCTTCTGATCGCCGCAATCGCCCTGCTCTCAGCCTCGCTCGGCTTCTGGCCACTGTTGCCTTTTCTTTTGGCATTACTTGTCTCTTATGGCAGTAGCTGGTTGTAGAAACAAGTTTCTTTTCTACTCCTGGTGTTGCTTCTGTGTGTATTTTCTACAAAAAATTCTACCAGAGAGCGGCAGAGGTTTGTCGATGTCTGAACCACTTTACGGTATATCCATCAGCGTTGGCAACCCCTGATAAATATGTTCCGATTGTTACACCACATCAGTGTTTTTTTGTCTTGTGAAATATTGGAGTCCACAGCTGAACAACAGCTCTCCTTCCTTGAAGGACTTAAACCTGGAGATGAAACTGTTTTTAGAAGCTTTTTCTTTCAGAAAAAGGTCAGATGTTGTCTTTATTTATTTTGCCCAGACTGGCGCTGTTGGAGAAACACAGTCAGAATTACCTCAGTGTCACAGAAAAGAGTCAAGGAGAGCACACTGATTGAATGCATTATACTACTACTAAGGCTTTCAATCAACTAAAAGTTTATCCTCAAAGAGGAAAAAGCATTAACTGTTATGCTGGATTGCAGCACTTCGGCATTAAAAGAATATTTTAGAGTGCTATAAAATTGGATATTCAAGCTTCCCAAGAAAATGCTTGCAGTATGATGTACCTATCCTGTGTTGGTCTGCATGCATCTTAAAAAAACACTCTTATTTCAACCACAGTATAGTTAAATACAGCTAAATAACTCATTATTGTTTAGGTGTGGAAGGGGAATTGACTTAAAAACAGTATGATGATGAGGAGCTGGGATGAGGTGGGTTGCACAGCAGCTTGCAGATGTAGCAGCAACGATGGACTGGATGAACAGCTGTAATGATGTAGCCTTGTATGAGATTAGTGACTTGAATGTGTAGAGATGTCAGCTGATGTGGTCTGGCTTGACTGGATGAACTAGCTCAGGGGTAGTCAACTCCAGGCCTCGAGTGCAGGTTTTAGATACCACCCTGGGTCAACACACCTGAATCAAATGATTAGTTCATTGTCAGGCCTCTGGAGAACTTCAAGAAATGCTGAGGAGGTGATTTAGCCATTTGAATCAGCTGTGTTGGATCAAGGACACATCTAAAACCTGCAGGACACCGGCCCTCGAGGCCTGGAGTTGCCCACCCCTGAACTACCTGAACACATGCTATGATCATCATGTGCAATATCAGTTTCAAAGCTGATAGTTTGGATTCCTTCTTTCCAACAACAGTCTTTGGTCGTTTGGTAGATCTGTATATCTAACACTTGCATTTGGATTGTTTTCCTTCATTTTCATTGACCGCTGTGATTTGTCTCATACATATTTGCAAATGGACCATTTCAGCATCTTCTCGTCAGATTCAGATCACAGGCATGACACTGTGTCTGCACACAAAGCAACTTAATGAGCTTTATAATCCCAACATGCCTTATCTTATTGGAAAATCAGTGAGCACACTGATTTAAGTGGCAGCCCAGTAACGTCTAATATACTCCAGCCTTCCTGTGATAAAGTATTCAGTTTATATTTAGTTCTGTCATGAGTAGAAATGAACTGCATGCAAATGCAATACTTTCCTTGATTGTCTGCCTGACAACCTAATCGTAGAAGTTTGCATGTCTTTCCACATAGGATAATTATCTCCAATTTCACAAGAAAGGTACTTTTTTTACTATACAGAAATGGAAATTGCACAAAGTTCTGCAGTGAGTGGAGGGATGTGACAGAAGCATAAAGGAGAGGAATCTAGAGGGAGACGCACCTTAGATGTCACTGTCAACCTCACCAACAGGCAGCGATTGAATCAGTCCTCCCAAGGAATCTTGGGAAATGGAAGCAGAGGGGATCTGAAAGTGCTTTCTTTCCTCTTTTTCTGATATGCAGAGCCTGCACAAGTGCGAAAGACTGAGCAGAAAGAGACAAATAAAGTAACAGAACAAAAACGAGAGGAGAAGAATGCAAGAGCAGAAGCAAAGATGAGAAAAGAATGAATGTGGTAAAAAAAGACAGCAAGACTGTAGTTGACAGCTGACGTGTGAGGAAATCTATATCTGAGACCATCGATCTTTTTAAGCCTTGCCTGGTATGAAAGTGGAAAGACACAGAGCAGATAGGATTCAGACAAAGCTCCCTACTGCACTTCACGTCCAAGAACACAATGGTAACATTTCTCTGTTGTGGCAATGTGGCTTCGGCGTTTTGACATTCATTTACTCCTGAATTGGTCGAAGTCCCCATTTGCTTTCGCATTGGCCATTTGGTTTCATGTCAAGTGTGAACAAACAGTATTGATGTCACTGCAAAGGGTTTATCAGACTTTTATAGCTTGCAGGTAGATGTTGAGGGCTCCCTCACTGGTGGTCAGTGAGAAAACTGTGATAATAACAATCATATTGGTAACACATAGGGGTTAATTTTCTGTCAGAAGTAATAGCTGAAGTGTTGGGTGGAGGGGGGGCATCCATTGGTTACTTAGCAACCTTTTGAAATAGGCATACTATCCATCCATCCATCCTCTTCTGCGTACCCTTTCAGGGTCGCGGGGGAGCTGGAGCCTATCCCAGCAAACTGGCAAACTAGAAAATACAGTGTTTTCCTGCATATGAACTCTTTAAAACTATACAAAATGAACTTTGTTCAGGGGCTTTCGAAGTTATAATCACCAAGTGCTAAAGTAGCCATCACATAAAAATGCAAACATTATTTCTAATGTGATTAATTTGGTGCTTTTTTACTGTTACATTCTGACATCTGTTATAATTGTCACAGTCAGGAAGGTTTAGTAAATTAGGATGGCTAAAAGTAAAAAACAAAGTTTCTTATTCTGTGCTGCTGCTATCATAATATAACATGACCTTCTGATGAAGGAAATTTACACTATTGCTGACTACATACAATGTTACCAGGGTACACCTTTTGCCTGGGGGGATGACTTTGAGAGCTTTGAGTGAATTATTTGAGATCATCAAATTTTGAAAAGGTCTCCTTGAAAAGAAGAGTGAAGTTAGCAACCCAAGGAAATCTTGTTTACTTGGAAAAATAACTATACCACTTTATAAATACTTTTGAAATAAGGAGAAATAATCTACTTTGAGAGGTGTGGAAAGAAAAAGGGTAAACAGAGCAGGACTATCCTTTATTGAATAAATACAAGTTGTAATTGTGAGTTGTCACAGTTTGCATTTTGCAAAAGGACAATATCTTTCTTTGCATGCATACATATCAAATAGGGCTGCCACAAACGATTATTTTGATAGTCGACTAGTCACCGATTATTTTTGCTCTTATATAACTATCATTAGCTTACAGCTTTAAGTGTTTAAGGTATATGCTTACTAAAAATAAAGACAAGATGATAGTTTATAAAATTTTAATGAAATTTGCAGATTGTTTCGGTGGAGTTTAATAAACGCAGCCGTCTGCTCCTTGCTATCTAAAATATAACAGGACACCGGAGTATATTCTCCAGCATCTCACACTTCTGATAATCAGTTGTCTACTTGACGTCTCCGAAAACGTCGGAGCGCTTTTGAAAATATGTGGTGTCTTCATAAACTGAGCAGATATTTGAGGTTTACACAGCTACATTCTCGCCTGAAAATATGTTAAACGTTTATTTTGTGACCCAGAAAGAATAATAAGAGTAACATTAAAACTAACTAGCTGCCGCCATTGTTGGAAACTAAGCAGGGCCGCGCTATGAATTCTGGGATAGGTTGGGCCTCGAAGCGACCCACCCTTCAAATCTGGGGGGAAAAGGGCGCATTTATCGGCCGCATTTGTCAGAGTCTTCGAATTTGGACAGTCTTTGTGGTGTTGCTGTAATGTAATCGGCCTACAAATAAGTGCACAGGAGGATGCAGTTCATAAATTTGGACACAGTTACGATACCGGACACTGCTTCTTCTTCTTCAGGGTTTAACAGCAGCTGGCATCCTTGTACATGCAGTGCTGCCATCTTCTGTTTCAGTCCGTTATTACACTCTTAAATCCTACTACTTATTCTTGTGTCTTTCGGGATCTTAAAGAGCTTCAAATGATGTGTCAACTATTAAATTAATCGTCGACAATTTTGATAGTCGACGTAATCGTGACTAGTCGACTAATCGTGGCAGCCCTAATATCAAGTCAATCCAGCTTTGACTTTTACAGCCTCTATAACATTAGGAGAAAACAGCAAAGACTTTCCTATTAGTGATACAGGGACAGGAAGGAGGGTCTTAAAATGTAACAATTTTGTATCAAATAAAAACTCTTAACTCTGAGGGACAGTTACAGAAACTTATATCATTTCGGAAATTTTTGGGAGGCCGTTGGTCCCATTTATGAAATTTGCTTTATTGGTAGTTTTGCATGTTGCAATCCTGATTGCTGGTTCCCCAAAAGTTGATTCTGTCCATCTGAACATAGCGCTTTCATTGAACATCCATCTTGCAAACCTGATTCCTTAACTTTTCATCTCTCATGCAAGTGACAAAACATTTCTCCCACTTAAAACGCTACAAACAGATGGACAGAACAAACTTCCTGCCGAATCCTTACCTTATTTAGCACGGTGGCATGGTGGTTAGCACTGTTGCCGCACAGTGAGTTCTGATGGTGAGTTCAATTCCACCATCAGGCCAGGGTCTTTCTGTGTGGAGTTTGCATGTTCGTGTTTGTGTGGGTTCTTCCCGGGTACTCCGGCTTCCTCCCACATTCCAAAGACATGCAGTTAGTGGGGATAGGTTAATTAATTAATCTAAATTGCCCATAGGTGTGAATGTGAGTGTGAATGGTTGTTTGTCTCTGTGTGTTAGCCCTGTGACAGACTGGCGACCTGTCCAGGGTGTACCCCACCTCTCACCCTGTGACCGCTGGGATAGGCTCCAGTGCCCCCCGCGTCCCTGAAAAGGATAAGCGGAAGCGAACGGCTGGATGGATAGAAGCAGGTAGTTTTTCATTTTGCAAACCTGACAACGCAAGGGATTGAATTAATTCCATCATTATCATATAGTAACAATGTCACAACATGTTAAAGCATCAACCAATATCAACTTAACATCATGTTAATACCACAAATCAGTCTCTAAACATACTAATGCACAGATATATGATTTTACTGCTAGCAAGTTATCATTTTGTTATTAATATATTGCTATACTATTGTATCACATGTGCCTGAGCTTTATTTCTACATTATTGCCCCCAGTTTCTGTATCTTATTACCCAGTAATATACATTTTAATGTAATATCATTCAGCAATAGCCCCTGTTACTTGCATCATCAGTGGTTGCAACTTGGTTGCAGGGGAATTCAATGCGATAAGCCTGTGGGATTGTTACCTCAAGAAAACAAGTCTAAATAAATTAACCCAATTTCATTAGAAAACATGCTTACTTATCTCAAGGTAAAGGCATTAAAAAAACTGCAAGTGCAGCCATTCTTGACTTCAACCGAAATCCCAGATTAATAAAAGAATTCATAAAATTGCCCAGCAGCTTTTGCATGGCTAGAGATGCGAAATATTAACTATGAAACCTGCATACCAAAAGGACTTTACGTAAGAAATATAGAGAAACTCAATTTAGAAAGCTAATATTCTTGCATTAACTTTCAATGGAGATACTGTGATAACATTTGTGGATATGGCGCGAGCCTAGATTATCTAACCGCATTATTTAGAAGGAAAACTTAAAGTGGTTACACCTGAAATGTTGGTAATAATTTACCATTGTACGGAAAAGTTGTGCAAGCGCAATTAAGGCAAATGTGTTAAGACTAGAAGAAAGTTTAACCAAGAATGTTTGTCCCAAATCCTTCCAAAATTCCTACCTTTAAATCATTGCCATCGGTGCCACACATGAATACTTTTTCTGTGATCAGAAAGGACACATGCAACATTTAAAAAGCACCTTTTATTATTATCTGACAGTAGTTAAAATAATACAAAAATAAGGCAATAAGAAAAATGGATAAAAGCACCCAGAGGTTTCTTTGCAAATCACGGAAGTATCGGAAGCAGTGACAGAGTGGCATTTGATTTAATTAATAAAAGTAGTAGAATATCGTTCAATTAATCTACTCTCACAGTAAAAGTTGGTACAGCTTTGTTTTCATGCATTAGTGAAATGTTACTAAGGTGAGAAGAAAAAGCAATCTTGGCGAGGAGACATGCATACTGGCATCTCTGTTAAAGTGAATTAGTAATGATTCAACCTCATGTGTGAATCACCACTAATAACTTAGATTTCACGCACGATACACGATGATGGAGAAACAGAAAAACAAAAAGTAACAACCTTTTGTTTTCATGTGATAACTGAATAATTTGTTATTGATTCAAGAAAACAAGCTTTATTATCTGCGATTGCAAGTCAAATTAAGTTGTTATCACGGAAAGTGGTGTTACCTGAAGACAAATGTAGAAATTAGCCAATCGTCACAAGATGGAAACACTAAAAAGTACTGAAAGAAAGGCCATTCTTAGCTTCTTATAAAACCCAATTCGACTCTTTATGCAGTCTTAAGTTGTCATTTTGTCCCTCAAGTCCAACTTACATCCTTGTCGGAAGGTCTCTGATTTTTCCCATTTTCTCTTTTTGTTGTCAAAGGGCACACGTGAATGCTGGGTGTGTTAGTGCGGCTTTACGCTCTTTGTAGTTTGGGTGGACCTAGACATTTCACTCTTCTGCCTGTCTGTGCGTCATGTTGTTTCAGCATCGTATTGAATTTCATCTAGCTGTACCTGAGTCACGGACTCCAGCTGTATGTTTGTATCGATTTTAATCTGCTCCCTCAATACATTCCCGCCACCAGCTACTTCCTCTTTCCTCATATCATACTTCTTCCTTTCTCATCCTCTCCCCCTCTCTGATTGTGTAGATTGTTTCACAGGGCCCTACCATGCTATAAGATCAAGAAGAAAGCCATAAATGATGTATAAGTCATTCCATGCAACAGTGCCCTCACAACAAATTAGATTTATGTATGAGGGCCTCCCTTGACCCAGAGTATCTATTTCCTGGTACTTTGCTAAATTACATTGCTTTTTACATTTATTTATTTATCTCTTTGGCCATTTTTTTTTTTTTTTTTTTTTTTTTTTTTTACATTACATTAGGTACACTGTAAAAATAACTGCACAATAACCTTTTTGTTGCCGGCAGTTTTCCGTAATTTAACAGTAGTACTTGTTACACTGTATGCCTTTTTTTTTTTTTTTTTTTTTTTTCACCTTTTATTGTTTATTTTATTTTCACTTACTGAATACGGGACAGACTTGACTGGGGGAAAGAAGGGGAGAAAGAAAGAGGGAAAGAGAAACAGCTGAGAAGAGGGACGGGGGAGAAGGGCAAAAGACAAAAACCAACAGAACGGGCAGAGAAAAAAAAAAATGCATATATCAATCACCTGGATCACCTGCTGAGAAAGAAAAAAGAAAGCAAGCAGAAGAGAACAAGAGTAATAGAATAAACAACATCACAATGATATATGGGAATATGACAGTAAATACTAAATATTAAACATTATTGTGCAGCACATAAGATCAACAGAACACAGTGTGCTTTGAGGTAGGAGCCAAAAAGGGTGTAGTTTGTGGGTGTGATCACCCGTGTGTACACCTGTGAGCATGGACGCGCTTGTTTTTTGTTTTTTTTAAAAGGTTCCTTCATGTAATAATCTGCTAGAGGGTGTGGGGGGGCCACAGCCCCGTCCTCCAGGGCTTGAAGCAGGTGTGGAGGAGATCAAAACTCCAGACATCCAGAGGCCCCCAGAACACAAGAGACCAAGGAAGACCAACAGAGGGGCAGCCGCGCCACTGTCCCGGAAAGAGCTGAGGAGAGTCCCAGATGAGGGCTCACTCAGCAGCCGCGGAGCAGAAGCCAGGGGGAGTTGCAGTGACGCGCCCGTGAGCTCCGCCGGCAGCCAGCTGCGCCTGAGTGACCGAGCCCCAGGCCGAGAGGCCGGGGGCACCCCACCTCCGAAGTGGCCCGAGCGAGCCCCAGGCTCCAGGCCCCGATAAGCGGCCGCCAAGGAGTGAGCCGGTGTGTACCTGGACGCCCATCCCCGGACACAAAGAACCACCAACGCACCGATGTCTGAGGGGGTCCGCCACTGGCAGGGGAAGTGGTGGTAGGGGGAGATAGGCCTCCAAACCTTGGAGGGCCTGAGATGTCCCCAGAGAGGTGGCGCCTGACACCCAACCTGACATATAGACACAGACATACAGGCACACACAGATACAAACATCCATTCCCACCCTCATGCTCTCATATGCACTTACTCCACACTCAACCAACGTGGAGACAGACATAAAGAGACGTTGTACACACGATCACACTCCCCAAGCGTACTCTACAAACCGGGTCTAGGTGCCCCCGCCCCTGGAGGGGGGAACTGCACCCAGACCCAGGTGGTGTTTCCCTTTTCCCTGCGGTGGGGGGAGGCAGACCGCCCCGACTCCGCAGCAGCAGGAAGGCTCCACACTCCAGACCGCAGTCGGACGGCCAACTCCTCCTCCTAGCCCCCCTGCTCCAGCAGGTCGCAGAGAACGGGGGTGAGAGAAGACTCCAAACCTCCCTCCACCCGCTCATTGTAACGTTGATGCATGTGTGTTCTAAGGTGCATTTAAAACCCAGGAGGGCATGGAGCTACCTGCCAGAGAGCAGCAGGTAAGCGCATGGTCCCTCCTGCTAGCCCTCAATGTCTACGTGTATTTAAAATTGAGAGGTGGGCAACGATGCCAGGGGTGGGGTGTACACCCTGATGGTACTTTGGACTCCGTGTATCGTGCCCACCCCCAAGATCCTATATGTATGTGTAATGAGAGTGTTAGTAATGTGAATGTCTAAGTTGTGGGATAAAATTGAGGCAGAGGCAGCCAGAAGGGGACAGAGGGGGGGGGTAGCCTCCTCTGCACCCTGGTGACATACCCCTACTCCAAGGCCCTGCATGTGTGGGTGGTTGTGGTGGAGCGGGAAGAGGGAGGCAGCTGGAGATGGGGAGGGAAGGAAGGGAGGGGCAAGTGACCCCTCCCTGGGGCCAGCTCCCCCGCTGACCCCAGTAGGCACCCCCATACTCCGCGACCCGGAGTATGGCCATTTCTACAAGAATTATTATGACCTTTAGCTAGTTTTTAACATCAACAAACTAAGCAACTGTGAGAACAAGTGCATATAAAACGTGATCTTGTGGTTCTCAGCTTTAGATTTAGGTTTAAACTGTCCCCCAGTAAGAAAATTGAGTCTGTAATATGGGTGTAATGTCATAAAAATATCTCAATTTAATCCAAAACACAATGTTTTTCCTCTCCCTAACTAATTAGGTTTGGTGCTCTAAACTGTAGTCCCAATGGCCCAACAAACAATATGATTGTTTAGTTGGAGGACTTGCTGAAACAGAGCAATGAGCTTGTTGTATGTGCTCGAATAAATAAAATAAATAAATAAAGCCATAGCTTGTGAGCTAATTACTTAAGACTGAATCATCTGTCTCTACTGACAAGCAAAAGAAAACATGCAAAAGTAATAAAAATGCTACAACCTCATTTATAGTTGATTCTGTCCCCACTGTTTGGAAGCCAGTCTCGGTTAGGCTAAGGAGCAATCTTCGGAGCTGAAAAATGAAGCCAATGTCATAGTCTTAAAGAGTACAGTTTCTCTAGGTGGCACTCTTGGCTGTTTCCAAAAGGGTGTCAATATCAGTAGATTTTAGTATATTATCAGTCCATTATTTGCACCAATTAGCATATATGTTTGCCCCTACAGTTTTTTACTGTAGCTTGCTAACCTAGCATGATGGGTTTAGCTAATAACTTAGCACTTCAATCTTTCATCCACATAACTTTAGTCTAAAAAAGCTCTTCAAAATGTAATCAAAAATAACCAAATGGAAAACCGTCAAATTGTTTTTATGTTTATTTCATAAGATTGGGGAAATTAAACCCAGCCATATGTAACCATAACTAGCTAACCATAACTCATCCTAGCTTCATCTTTTGTAACATAAAAATAAAAATATCATCTTTGTCATTACATGTATGTGATAAGCTCTAAGAACCATGCCGTGGCACCTGTTAGCTTAAACTGCAGTCTTGTACCACAAATTCCATTAAAGATCAATTATGACTGTCATTTATAAGCAAATCAGCCAGAGCAGGCAAACAGCTCAGCTAATATTAGCTCAATTAGCTAGTTGGCTGCAGCTATAATTTACAATTTTTCTTTCACTGTATACATTTTAGTGTTGTTATAAACCTTACAAACAAATAGGTTGTGAGGCAGTCCACAAAAATAAGAAAAAGAAACAAAGCAAAATGCAGGGGACGGCCTATCAGAGCTGCCCGTGTACATTATGACTTGCTGCTATATAAATAAAACTGGACTCAAATTAATAGCTGTTTGCAATGACAGTCGTAATTATCTTAAAAAACATGCTGCGCAGTACACATCTGCAGCCTGCCACATATGCAATAGTTCTAAAAAGAAGCTCAAAGACATACTGAAGCCTCCTTCATTGGCTCTGGCTGTACAGCCGGAGCAACCCAAGAGTGGAGGTTTTCATACCAAGTGGTTGCCTTATGATTAAATTTGCAGCATGTTTTAAAGTTTTATAGAATACTATTGGTTTGAATATCAATATACAGTCCGGAGACTACTGGCCTGCTTTTCCAACCACTAGTCTGGCTACCACCATTACCATCTCAGCATCAGCTCTGTCATGAATTATTTATCTTTTCTGATTGCATTTGCCAATGAACATCTCAGGTTTCTCCATCACCACGTCCACACTCCCACACTGTCTACCCATCTGTGTTTGATGGAATTCCTCGACTGCTTTATCCACGAGCGTGGCCACTGCGGCAACATTTGTTTATAGCGGCGCTTATTTATTTTTCTGGGATGATTTAGTAACAGCAGGCACAGGGCACACAAGTTGATGGAGGTAATAAGCAGGGGAGAGAGAAAGGAAGATGGAAGCCAGAGAGAGGGGGGAGAGAGAGAAAGACAGAGTGAAGCTAGCTAAACCATGTTTTTATGGAGGATAATTTTCCTCCCCAGAAGGCAGTGATTGGCATTAATTACCTAACAGGTGCTAACAGCGATGAATCTCATAATTAACCAGTTTAGATTTAGTTCATTTGGAAAGACATGAGAACGAGGCTGTGGGTGGAGACGAGAATGTGTGTGTGTGTGTGTGTGCGCGTGCTGTAGTGTGTCTGAATGCATAGGAAATAACAGAAGTGAGAGACAAAGTGAAAGATTATGCCAGCCAGACATATACAGGATAGAGGTACTTTAAATCTGCATGCGAGTGAATGGTGAGTGTCTGGTTGAAGTTTTCTGTTGCTTTGCAGGATTCATATTGCTGTTCTCATTTGATCCTCTGAACCACAAGCTGCAGTATTCTTGTTCACACCATTCTTATGTCAGTATATCAACAAATCAGTTGCACTTAAAAAGTCAAACTATTTCAAAGATGGAAGAATCAACAAGCCTGTTGCACTTTGCCATTTCCAACGTTCACTAGACTGAATTCTTACAGCAAATAACTGATCGAGAACTTAAATGTCCAGCAACATGATGTAACTACTGGAAGTCAGTTTGGAGACAAATTACTGCGACTATGCATAACAAGCTTGCATTCTTGTTGATTTGAAATGTGTGTTTCAAAGACAGGGACCAGGTATGTGACCACTTGCTGTTAGTTGCAGCCTTTAAAGTGACTTTGATGCATCAAGACAGCAATAAAATAGCAAAGAATTGGAGTTTCAGTTTGCAGGTCAGTTTGGCAATTATGTGGAATCTGTTTATGATAACATGACGATTAACTGTGACAAACGGGCAAAAATCACAAACCTGTTGCCGACTGCTACAAACCTATTGTCATCTACATTCACATGTAATACTTACAATTCAGCCAGAAAAAGCCAGAAAATTCAGAAATTCCTCCACAAATGGTGATTTAGTTGCTGCAGGACGGCACTTTACCTGCAATAGGTGTTATACAAGCATCCTTTTACATACGAATACAATCAGAATACAACCAGTTGAGTTCTGAATTGCAAAAAGAAGCGTTGCAGTTGCACTCATCAGCGAATACGAACTCAGATTGATTGCAGGGTGTTGGAAGTCTGAGTGTATATCAATTTTCAATTCTCTTTAAGAGTTATTGCAGTCAATCCAAGTAAGATGGTAGTGGTTTGAGGACCGGTTGTCTCTTACCAGAAAACCTTTAGTGCGACTTTACTTTACCGTGACTCAGCTGTAAGTAGACAGTGTTTGTTACTTATTGATCTGAAAGAAATAATGGCAACTAAATATCATTTTGTGAACCTTCTCTGCATCAGTGGAAGAGGCTTTCTGCCTCCTCTAGCTGGTTATATTTGTTGATTTTAGTGTTACACCTGTTATGAGCTTATCCTCCGTGATATATCACACCTGCAGGAGATCCAAATAGCCACCGAGAGAAATAAAAACACTGTCCAGTGAGGGTTTGGTATCTCAGTCCTGACCATTTGTTTCACTGGAAAGTGGACCCAGCACCAAGCAGAGTGTGAGGCAAAAAGGTCCCGATCTCAACATAGATGGCGCCCTTATTCTACAGTTATAGTTATAGTGCTTCCTAATGATGAGATAAAGCAAAAAACTTGCCTATTACCACTTTAAGCTGTATTTGTTATTCATGCATTATTTATATTGGAAGTCAGAATTTACTTGCAAAGCTTGCTGGACTGCATTTTATTTGATTAAGACTGCTAAGCAACAACTGCCACCCTATGCACAGGCGTCTTACGTGCTTTTAATGTGCTATTAGTTGAGACATTTAAGCTGATTGCAAAAGACTTTAAGTAGATTTGAATTGTTAATGAAAACCTCTGCAAACTCAAAGACTATTCTATAATATTATTTTGTAGCTTGCAGCCAACAATGAATTTACTACCATAGAATGTTGTTTTTTGCTTGCTGTGCATGCTGTTTCATGTTAGCATAGTCTACATTTTGTCAATGCTGTGCCTTTAGTTTTTGTGGATTTTTAGAGACGCCTTCAAATAAACCAGCAGCAAGAAAGCTACTTGTGCCTGCCTGTGCTTCATGGAAATATAAATCTAGCTGTACGTGTGTGTTACTTGTTGGAATGTGCAATCTCCCCATGAAAGTGATTGTCCCTTACATGCCTCAGGGCTAGTTTTGAAGGCCCTCTGGCAGTTCAGGCATTGCCTAGCAGGATAGGGGGCTGCATTTGAGGAGGGGTGGGTCACCCATATGGGGATTTCCTTATGACCCAATTATAACCCCCATGCTGTTACACAGAATCTATCTCTTGCCTGCCTGCCTTCCTGCTCTGCAGCATTCGTCAGGCAGATGGAAGTGTCTTTGTCTGCTCGCACCGGTTCCCTCACGCTCCCTGTTGCCAAGGCACAGAGCGGTGGAGAAGAGCCGACAGTTACACTGCCACTCTGCAGGATCATTGCCTTGCACATACCCTTGCATGAATGGCATCACATGGCATTCAGCGGATCCTTGTGCATGAAATAAAGGCACATGGAAGCGCGAAGGCATTCACGCGGAAAAATCCGCTTTAAACTGTTGCATAAATGGACACTCGCGAGTGCAAACACCCGTGTGACAAAAGAGCGCTCATTCGCTGGAGCAGATGTGCAATAGCATGTGCACGCTTACACTACGTCTAGCTGCACCCATCAATATACGCTGCTATTTCTGCTTTTCTTTGTACAGTTCTTACACAAAGACACAGTGACACACAGGCACATTTATACGCTGACAAAACACAATGACGCACACACACACACAGAGTACACTTTGCACCCTGCCAATGCTTGTCTTCCCTTGCTTACAAATGGAGCGAGGCAGCCGGTCTTCCTTCAGTAACCTACTTTTTCTCTCGCCTCTCCGTTTTCGCTTGGCTCTCTGAGGAAGTGTGGATGTCGTGCTTGGTTTGACTTCTTCGGCGCAGGCCATCGATAAGCTCTGCTTTTAGTTTGTGTTGCCAATAGCAGAATGTCACCGTGGCATCTTTGTGGATGAGGAGACGGGTCCTGCGGTGAAATGTGGGACTCACTTGTGGGCTAATATCCTCCCTCGGAGCAGGGAGATCCCTCAGGACCACTCCAAGCTTCCTGAAACAATATTCCTCACTTCGTAAATGTGACATCTTTAATAACTGTGAGGAGAAAGGTATCAGATGCCCTGGTAAGTACACAAGTGTAGAGGAAAGCATGCTGACTCGTTCCCTCTCTGTTTGAGCTGCTAAGACACAAAAAAGAAGCAGAGACGGGCAGATAAATACTCAGGATGCTTCTGACAACAGATGGACCGAGAGAGCAGAGGACTGTGAGAGGAGGAGGAGGAGGAGGAGGCTCTCTTCGCAGTGAAAGAGAAGACAGATAAACAGGTACACAAATAAACAGGCGCATGGGTAAGAGTGTGTTGCCTACCATGTGCTGATATCAGACAGGCATATGGCCACAACACAGAGGCAGCGATAGAGAAGAGATCACTATAAACACCGAGGCTCTCAATCTGGCCCTGCAGCAGCCCTTTTTTAATTCTTTTGCTAAACTAATGCTACATGAACACTGCAGCATCCATTCACAGTGACTTTAAGGAAATTACGCTTCGACTACGCAGCCAAGTGCACGCACAAACCACAACATATCGCAGCCACGGCGAAGTGGAAGAGCCCCCCGTCACATTGCCCCCGGAGAGCAGAACAGACGGCAAAAATTTGTGTTTTTAGCTAGTGCGGGAAAGGGCCATGAGATGAAAGGCTATTATGCACCCTCGCCTTGATTCGCTCCATTATTCATACGTTGTCTTGTGGCTTTTTTTTTTTTTGCAGAACACATGCAAAACATGAAAAAGCTTTTTGGAAACTTCCGAAGGCCATAAAGTTCTGAGTCTGCGATCACAAGACACATTATATCTGTAGATTATGATTTTCAAGCGTTATTTTTTGTCCTTGATGTCTTTACTTTATTTGTTGAGCAAAAAAATCAAAGAAACACTTGCTAATATCACTCTGGGATGGATTAGACTGTGTGCAGTCCTTTTTTTTGTTTGAGTCAAACAATTACTGTCATGCTTTTCTCATCCCACTGCTGCTCGCTGCAGGAAATCTGCTCTGTGAGAGGAAAGCTGCCCTCTCCTCTGCCTTGTCTTCGCAGGCCAAGAAAAGTCCCACACAGCTGTGCTCTGATGCTTAAATCTGCCAGGGATTCAGCCCAAGGGCCAGGTGCAGCAGACTAAAGCTTTTAAACATAAAGCTTCTCTTTAGCAGAGCCAGTGGAACAGACTTTGGGTCAGAGACCGCAGGAGGAGGGGGGCTGAAATTTCAGAGGTTACACTTAATTAAACATTGTCAGCTTGCAAAACCTCGGTTCCTTTCTGTTTGCAGGATTAAGTGTTAAGGTGAGGAAAGTATCACGAATCAGCTACCAGCCTAACAACAATTAATATGTCTAGATTAAGGCCTTCATGATTGCAAAAGCTTTAACATAGATCTTACTGCCGTTATTCAGGGTGTTTTAGAGGCTTTTCTTTCTGTTTTGAATATATTCTAGTGATGTGTTTTCCTGTCTAATTTGACAATGAGAGAAATTAAACCTTAGTGAAAACCAAAGACCTCACCACAGCACAGATGGATGTGTTTTTTGTCAGACCTTCCTTGCCTCCATAATGTCAGCTTTTCTCAAAGTTTCACAGATTGTACTTTTTAGGTTTCAGAGAGAATTTAAGGTCAGGTTTCCTATGCGTGGGGATCAAGATGTGTAGTGAAGTATTAGTGGTGGAAAGGCGTAGATTTGTTTTATAGCTGCATATGTATTTGCAGGAGTTTTCCTTCTAGGCTGTGGGTTGAAATGTTTCTGGTAGCCACTTTACTAAAACCTTGCCTTTTTTCAGGACAACAAGTTGACAGTGAAACTATATTAATCACACAGAATCAAGTTCTTGTCAAACGTTTGAGAAATAGCTCACAACATAGATCTAATGTTCGTTTTAAACACAGCGGTCCTTACCTTTGAAAATAATCTCTCCTCTTCCTATCATGTCCTGTCTTTCTTACATTTTTGTCCATCTCTGAGTGTCGGACATTAATCTTTTTTTCTACTCCTGGGAAATACAGCAGCTTTACATTAGCTAGCAGACACATTCTATGACAATGAGTTTGTTCGGCTGATCATATTTGTTGAGCTATTTAAAAAGTTGGATTTGAAATTACCTGCTACTTAAAAAAGCAAAAAACCCTGCTCACTTTGTTTATGCTCACTTCTCTTCTGGCTAGCTAGATGCTGAAATACCGCAGACACAACTTTATTACATGTGCACGGTGAACATGGGAAGTGTTGAAGGTGTAAATAAGCCACAAGATGTCATTATTTTCTTATTACTGAGCAAGTATTTCCGTGTCATCAGTTACAGTGAGTGGTTTTGCAGTTTGAACTTGGATGGATGACTCAGTTACTGAAGCTCAAATCTACCTACAGGTACAAATAAACTAACCTGAATCTGAATTCATCCAAAAACAAACAAATATAAAATCCAGAGAACTTAACCTCTTAAGCCCCAACACCCCCTGATACGGGGGCAAAAGGCAGGAGATCAGCATGGGGCTTATTAAAAAGTCTCAGTTTGGCTGGCAGATTATTGCACCCTACAGTAATCAACTTTCATGTATATTTTTCCTTTTCTTTAATTGTACATGTTAGCTAACATATTGAAAAATATCATATATACCAACAATGTCATTCAGGAGTCAGTCTTTCCTTTGACTTTAACAAATATACAAGCATCACACGGCATGCAGAAAAAACATCAGGCGCTCTTTTAAATTGAAATGGTGTGGTTGCACAGCAACAGTAAATTTGTAAACAACTGAATAGTCAGAATCTATTGGTAAATAAATAAAGTTTTCTATTCTTCGACGCACAACCGTTACAAATACATTCCAGGGTCACGTGATCGATGTGTTTGCAGTAAAGCACCTCTTCTTTAGATGAATCCTGTAATCCCAGCTACCTGGATTCCTTCATTGAAGGTTGCCCCCACCTCCTGGACCCCATGCAACCACCTCGGTCCTTCAGTGTCACATTAGAGATTTTGCTCCAGCATAAGAAAAAATGGATTCTCCTTCAGCTGCCTCAGAAACATATCCTGAAAATCTATGCTCATACTGTATTGTTATTGTCAGACTGCAAATAACAAGCTGTGCATGCAAAGGTACTTGTAAGAATCTATTGATACCAATTTCATTATCTGTTCTTCTTATAGCACCATTGATTTCCCTACTGAGTCCCGATTGCCTTTCTCTGTATGGATTGTGGCCGCCTCATGCTTATTAGCCTTACTTAGTAAATCTGGCTCTTTAGTCTCAAGAGAAGCCTCAGGATCAGCATCAGGGTTATTTTTTCCAAACTTTGGAAAGTCAAAGCCTGAATCTTACTCCTTATGACAAGCGAACTGAACTTCATGTGTAAAAATCAATGAACTGCCCTTTAATTCTGCTGTAACCAAAGGCTCCGCAGTACAATACTGCACACTGGGCTTTTGCTACAATTATAAAACTAATCCCAGCTAAATATCACATTCCTTCAGTTTAATCGCATATCTTTTAATTTACTTTTGTCAACATAAATACCACAGCTGCTTGACAGATCCTTCCGAGCAACTGTTGGAAAGCAGTGTCATGTCTGTCTCTCTCTCGGTAGGTTCTGGGTCGGCACTGCTGACATGTTGTCGGAGTGTCAGCCCCCCATGGAGACGCACATCATTATCATCACCATCTTCCATTGCCTCCCTCCCGATCTGTCTGACTCTGTCTTGCTTTGTCTCTAACAGCGTGTTGCCCTCAGTTGATAGAGCGGCAGCCCCACTGCTGACTCATAACACCGCATGAGGGGGGTGAACGGTATGACCCCAGTAAGTCAAGGTGGCACTGCCAATCAGGAAGGCAAGAAAGACTCAGAGTGCTTGAAAAAGGAGACTCACGGGGGAAGAAAAGAAAGAAGTTAGAAGAAGTCAAACACAAAGGACACAAGAAGTTTTTAAAGGCTGACCTCTATTTGGCAAAAACATCAGAAAGAATCAGGGAAGATTTAGAAATGGAACACTTTTCAGTGAAAGACAGAAAATCATCGAGAAAACAAAAGATGTCATTGTGGATGCTCCATTTCCTTGAGTGGTGCTCCGTCATCATGATGAATAAGGGCTGCCTTTTGTCAATCATGTGCTTTAGTGGAGCAGGTATTTATTCCTTTGTTTACAACAAGAGTCTGTCTCCCTCTCTCCGTCTGTGGCCTGGTGACTGATGAGCCCTGTCACAGGGAGGAACACCCAGCCTGGAGCCACAGAAGATGACTGCCCGAGGCTCGTGTGACAAAAACCTGAACTCTAACAAAAAACAAGTAAAAAATGTTTTTTCTTTGATAGCCTTTCAGGAGGTGAGGAACCATGTGGGAAAAAATAAGACAGAAAAAAATGACAGACTGTTTTCGGGTTAAATTTGTTTTACCTGTTAGCACTAAATTGATTGTTTGAATCCACCACACCAATATTTTTCCCCTCTGATTTCACAGCTCAAGGTCTGTATGCCTCACCATACAGAATTTATTGACATTCTGTTCAATTCAATATTATACTGTAAGGTAAAGATGCTATAATAATACAGAGAAAATGCCAAAACGCAGACAATCCCGTGTGAGCAAGCACATAGTGACAGTAGGCAGGAAAAACTCCCTTTTAACAGGAAGAAACCTCCTGCACGACTAGGCTCAGGGAGTGGCAGCCCTCTGCAATGACCGATTGGGGGTGAGGGGAGGGAGACGGGGCAAAAGGCAAACTGTGGAAGAGACCAAGAGATCCAAAGTGGTGTATAGTGTATGATGGTGTGAAGAAACACTCACTGCATCATGAGAAGTACCCAGCAGACTAGGCCTGTTGCAGTGTTAGTAAGGGAGGGTTCAGAGTCACTTGATCCTGCCCTGATAATAAGCTTTATAGAAAAAGAAAGTTTTAAGCCTAATCTTTAAAGTAGAGAGGATGTCTGCATCATGAATCCAAACTGGGAGCTGGTTCCACAAATAAAGGGACAGAAAGCTGAAGGCTCTGCCTCCCAATCTACTATTAAATACCTCAGGAACCACAAGTAAGCCTGCATCACTTCTCATGATGCAGTGAGTGTTTCTTCACACCATCATACACTATACACCACTTTGGATCTCTTGGTCTCTTCCACAGTTTGCCTTTTGCCCCGTCTCCCTCCCCTCACCCCCAATCGGTCATTGAAGGGGGCTGCAACAGGGGCCAGCAATTGTTGTGCCACTAAAACTTAAGCATGCATGAGCATGACTGAATGACTGCAACACGACATTAGGACCAACAGTTGTTTCAGGAGAAATACTACACCGGAAGATCCTACTGGGGTTGCCTGTCATACTAATTAAAGCTTATTAAACTGTAACTGTCTACACAAAGCTAATGTACTGTTTGAGTTCTTGCTGATATGAAATTGCAGTTATTAGGCAGTACTCTGCAGCTTCTTTATATTCCAAACAATTTTTTTTCCCTTTTGTTTTCGACCCGGTGTTCTCCCAGACATCTGTCAGCACCCAGCGGTTGCAGAGGCCTTGTGGTTTTAAGCATCTGATAAGCTGATCTTTTTAATCTGGATGTGTTATTTTGCATTTCATTTGCTCACTTCTGTCCAAAGTAGACGTCACGATTCCGATTTCTTTAAGTATGCAGTGAAGTCTGTGGCGGTAACAAACGACTGGCTGCATCTGCCTGAATGCAGAGTGAAAATGTCTCACGGGACAGCGATGGCCATTATTTGAATTGCTGGATAATCTGTGTGGGATTAGCTCCCGCACAGATAACCTTTAAAACACAACTCAAGTGGACTGAGATAAGCAGCTATCAGAGTGACATCTTACTATAGATTCAGTGACTTTCTGTAACAATGTCCTGTGAGACTGCAGTCAATGCATTGTGCTTTGACAAGACAAGACAATACAATAGGCAGACAGTGGTTGAATCTTACTGCAAATGTTCCACCAACAGAAGAGAGGCAGAGAGAAAAGGAACAATAGAAATCGATAGCTCTTCAAAATAAGGGAGGTATGACGGAAAGCTCTAATCATAAAAGGGTGCAGGGGAAGTCATTGTGCTTTCAAAGGCTCAGGGAGGAACAATTTGGGTAGATAAGCTATTCCCTCTGCTATCATTTCCCTCCACCATTTCCCATGACAGACTTTTTAATAATAGTGTTTCTCTGCATCACACTCTTATCTGTTTAATGGTCAGTTCTCACGGGATTTACTCAGAGGTATGTGCTCAGCTTCGGAATTGGAGTCGGCTTGCATATTTCTCTGGATCTCATAAGGATTTCATGACGGCACCTCTCTCCGTCGTGCTCCCTTCCTGAGTTCTCCCTCATCATCTCTTCCTAAATAGCAGTTCTCTAATGAGCAAAGACAAAGCTAGCAGCATATGGTGATGATAATGAGATGAACAATGTTTGGAAAACAAGGCCATATATAAGGCTGAGGGGTCTGACATGTTGCTCGACAGAGTGTTGTGCACTGAATTTTGTACAGCAGCCTTCAGGCAAAGCTACATGATATATATTATTCATGACAATGCACGCCCAAGTCCTAAAGGCATTGTTTCTGGGCAAATGAATGACTGCTGATGCAGTGACATGCTTCTACTGTAACATTCTTTTATCGTGTTGCAACAGGAGTTTTCACAGTCCTGAAGTCTGAAAAGTGGAGGTTCTGAAATCTCAAGTAACCCTTGGTCAGTGCAACCAGACAAGTTCCAGATATGTTTATTTGAAAAGAGTTTAAGCTGAATTGAATCTTTAAAATATTTAGCAATTTAACATTGAAAAAAACTACTATTAATTAATGTTTATGAACCAATAGTAGTTTATTGCACAGTCAACTACAACCACTCATTGTACCACTCATCCACCAGCCAGGAAGTAGCATTGGATTGCAAGCACTGATGTGCATAAGTGTGTAAAAGTGTCCTACGCTCTGCTGGCTCAACAACTGCACAGTTCCAGACCTCGTCTAGCATTAACATCAGCACAAAAACCGTGCGCCGTGAGCTTCATGGCATGGGTTTTTGTGACGGACCAGCTCCTGTAGGGTGTAACGTGTAGGTGGCCCAGTACTTTTGTCCAAGTATATTTACATGAGAAACAATCTCACAGACATAAATACCTGCCTTTAGTGCTAAGTAACTAATAAATAAAATTTTACTCACCTATCTATTTTCATACACTTATGCATTACTTTTAGCTAACTGTTTGCAGTCTTTCTATGTATACCTTTCCTACTCTATAATTACCCCTGAAATACCTGTAGCTTTTACTACTCACTCCTTGACTTTTGAAACACCTCTAAAAACTGTGTGCTGTTTGCTTGGCTCTGGCAGCGGCACAAAGTCTAAGCATCAGTGTCAAAATAGTTTCTTTCTGTGAGCTTTCTGGCCCTTACACATCAAACTCGCCTCCCCACTGCTGACAGCACCAGCAGGTAGCAAGACCCATGGAGGCTCGGACATCTGTTCTTCTCTAGCTGTCTGACTCTTCTAGTGAACTTTAATGTTTATGCGGTATTATCGCGAGCATCTGATGGTTTTCCTCCCCCCGTGGCCACCAATCACGAGGGCCTGACCCATTCACCTCAGGGCGTAAAAACTTCCCTCGCTCGAGCCCTCACCTTACCGCCCGCCATTCAAAAGGGGGGATTTTACAGCCGGCTTCCAGTGAAATTCCCATGAGCTCAGCAGTCGTATAGAGAGGCCCCTGCTTGCTCTGTGATCCTCGCTGTCCTCCATGCTGCAGGCGAGAGATATGGGCCCGGAGGGATGAGGTCAAGACAGATGCAGCTTCTCATGCGCTGTAAACAGACAGCAGGGCGAATAAAGCGGAAGCTCTCGCAGTCTCACACATAACCTGCTTACCATTTTCAGTGTGACTAAATATGCATATGCAGAGAAACACTGAGGACCCCACACACACTCTCTCACTTAAATGCGAGGATGTGTGTGCACGCTCCGCGTGGATGATCTCTGACAAGGCAAGAACTCCTAACAAATGATAAAGGAGACTTTTCTTTTTTTCCCAGTTTATAGGGAAGCGTATGGCACAATTTTCACATCATCCTTATGTCACATGTTAGATCAATCCAAATATCCATAGTATCGATACCAATACCAGTATTGGCATCGGATCAGTGCTGTTCTGATTGGAGCGATAAGTTCAGTGTGTCACCCAATTAATTGTGTTGAATCTTTTTTTTTCAAACATGCATTTGCAAAAATAGTGTTGACTGTCACGTCTATTTTATTTATAACCTAATGCATGTTTAAACAAAAGTGGACCCAAAGTGCTTTAGACAGGCACATTTACATTCAGGTCTCCAAAACACATAGTTTCAAAATACATGAAAAGCTAAAAGGAGTTATTTATAATTTATATTATTGTGGAAAGTAACAAATCACAGTGATTTTGTGGTAAATAAAATTTGCAGCATTGCACAGCACTAGGTCTCAGTTTCACAAAGCAACACAGGCAGCAGCAGCTTTGGATAACTGCACATGTCTCATCTTTCATTTTCAGGCTCTATTTACACAGGTTTTTCCATTGTCAGTGTAGACTTTTTCTGTCAACATTGAAAGTGCTTTATCCTGCCATGAATCATAAAATTGACTGTTTGCCAAACCGGAGCATGTCTTTCAATAAAACCTGTGCTTTTTAAAAAATTTATTTATTTATTGTGACTGTGCCTTACAAAGCTACTAGCATGTGACCTAGAACAAACTCATAGGAGGCAAACAAGACACGTGAAGAATCAGCAGAGAGAGAGATGAACAGACAGACCAACAGAGCAGCAGGCAGCACAACATAGGTTGCATAACAATGACTTTTTTCCTTTTTTTTCAGTACTGTACAGCCGGCCTGCCTGTTGATATGTGGGCGCGGGTGACTGCGGGACAATGCGAACTCGGCGTGTGCTGGAGAGCAAATACTACGCGAGAGAATGTTGTTGCCATGACAAGAGATAGAGAGAGAGAAAGAGGGGCAAGCCAGAGATGGAGAAAGATGAGTAACAACAGAGAAGCAGAGGCTCGAGCCGAAGCAAAGAAGAGGGTTTATCCACTTGCAGAGCGAGGAGAAAGACGGAATAATAGATGAGTCAGCTGCTTACACTTTTTTTTAGTGCCAAATCAAACAGGCGGTGAAATTACACTGTACAACCAGTAGCGATGGAGCCGAGCCAGGCCAAGCATGAGATAGATAGAAACACTCCTACATACATGTGCTATGGCTCTTTATTGATATCCGTGTCTGTCTTTATCATTTTTTTAAACCCTTCCTTTCCCTTGCGCACGCACAGCTGTACAGCACACATCAAGGGACGCAACCCGATGTGTGTGCTCTTATTTCCCCTCCTTCAATGTGTAGAAGAAAAGAATACATTCTCGTCTGGGAAAGCTCAGATACCGTTTGCGCCCCGGGAGGATTGCCTCACAGCTCCATGCTGGATGTCTGGCTTCCTGCGAGGGAGAGAGAGAAAGAGAGAGAGAGAAGGCAGCTTTGAAATCGCCGTGCGCGCTCGCTGTCGTGCACTGCTGACTGCACTGTCTGTTACCTGGTGGTCATAAGCTCATCATCATCATCCACATGCTGTCTCATCAGCGCAGTCACACTCACTGTAATCCTGACAGCTCCTGCGCCTTCGCCCTGCAGTGTAAATTCATGTAAATGTCAACTTCTTTAATGCCAAAATGAAAGGCTCAAATGGTGGCATACATTTCAAACCAAACGCAATCGCACCCCCCTCCCGCGCAAGCGCTTAAGCGGGCCCTCTGTGACACCTTCGTGTAAATAAAATCCCTTTCTGACTGTCAGTGATTGATGTGACGTAAGAATGATTCAACCTTAAGCTAATTTACAGACAGACCTTGTTACAGTAGATTTGCAAGAAGCCATAGTGTTTATGGGGAGAGAAAAACAGCAGAAGCAATAAATATTTTATATTGGTCTGTAATCTTGCACAGTCAGACATCAATCTTGTCAAACTCGCAGAGGTCTGAGGAGAGTCGTGAAAACTGACCTATACAACAACTGGCTGTGATATGGAACACCTGCCGTTGGAAACAATGCAGGCTACCTGTTGGATTCAATTATAAGTCGGCGCTGTGGGCTGCCTGCATCAACAGCTCTTTCAAAAGAATTTCTGCACTTTCCCTCAAAACTGGCACAACATCGACTGAACACAGCTTGCAGCAAACTTTTTCAGCCCCCTGCGCTAATCCCACCAAGTCCTCCAGCAGGATGGTATTGGATTTTTTTTGTTTCTTACCTGTGTTTCTTACATTCATGTATTTTCAGTTCAAAAGGGGGGAAAGCAGATAGGTGGAGTGGAGAAGGCATTGACTTACCTTACTTTAATCCTGGAAGCTTGTGTTGACCTATCTCCCGGGAACAGTTATTTTTATTTATTTATTTTAAAGTTTTCCATCTAACATGCTGCTTACTTATTTCTCACTTGCTTTTAGGTGAGATTAAGACTGTATATGAAAGATGGATGTAGAAACAGTGACATCATCCAGCCTTCTGGGTGGGGCCATGTTTGTTGTGGTTCTTTTGGTTTTGTTTTTTAACTACAGGGTAGGGTGCTAGGTCATTTGTAAACACTAGTAAGCTTAGTTAGCAAGTTGGAAACGTAAAATAATAATACACTGCATAACACAGATATATCCTAATAAGTGTTGGCCAAATTAAATACTAACTAATATCTATTAAGTTGTATTTATTCTACAAATGTGAAGCACAAATCAAACATAATGACAGATTGTATTATTCTTATTCTTATTATTAAATATGCTTCAACAAGCACCAACACCACAAACATGGTAGAGAGTTTCAGTTTAGTGACTTACACAGACGTAACTTATGCATTAGTAAAAATCCAAATGGTAAAGTTGTTACAAAAGGAGAAATTTGCTATAGAGGCCATTTTGGTAACAGCTACCTTAGATTAAGCTAACCTCAAGGCCACTTGAAGCTAGCTTTTTGGCGACACTTTGGTGCTGAAGGTTGCTGCTTGAATATAGGTTTCAAAAAATACTTGCTTAGGGCTAAGAAAAGCTCTTGGTCTTAGCATTGTTTTCAATAAATGTGATTAATTATTGCTAAATAACAAAACAGTGCTAGATATCTCTTCTACTGACACCCCCAAAGTGTAGCTAAATTCATCTTCATGTACGCTGGCAGAAAGCAGGCCTTTATCTATGGTTATAAAAAGGGGCGTTTGAAGGAAAACACAAGTGTAAAATATTCAAAAATTTAATTAAAAAAAGGTCAAAAGCACAGCAGCAAATACCTTACGTGATTCATGGCTCCAGTGTATGCTTTCATTCCACATATGATTTTTTAGACAGCGTTTTACAGAAAGATATATTTCACTAACCTTTTCTTTTCCTCACACACACAGGGTAGTAGCACATGGCAGCAGCAAGGCATTTCTGTGTTCTTTTGGTCAATAGCGAGCCACCTACAACAGAACACCAGTGAAATGAATAGGGAAGCATATGTTTTCTGTTATTGTTACTAGAGTAAAAGCTCCGGGAGAGGATTACATCCCCATACAGGATTATGTCCAAAGTCAACAATAAATACTTTCATTAGCATCCAAATTGGCTACTTCAGACACCACAGAGGGTTTTTAGTTATTTATTTATTTGCATCATGACAGTGGGAAGACTTGCCAATTGTACAATAATTCATTTCCCAGTGTAAAAGTAAAAGGTAGGTTCGAGACTAAATCGCAGTCTGCTATTTTAGTCCAAATAAAAAGACCTACTTTTTCTTTTAAAAGTAAAATGTAGTTAAAATGTAACCATTTAAAGCATAAAAGCCCTCTCGAATCTTCCATTTTCACTGTATAAATTGGTCAAATAACGGGCTGTTAACTCATTAAAAGGTCATTGATTGTGGTTGCAGTTTATTCAGCATGTCCTCTGGATTTCCTACTAATGGCACTCAAACTGCAGATTTTGCAATCAACTGTGACCACGTCTGCTACATGCACATGCAATTTACCAGTTTACCCCCTTGGTAAAATGGGTATAAAATAGTTTTCTTCCACTGGCACCACCATCATTCTAATCTTTCTGCTCTTAGATAAACATACTTTTTCTCCTGGCCTTTTTCGTAATCTCTAATATCCTCTATTTGTGCTTGAGGGAACTTTAACATCAATTTTTCATATATCTATCTTTTTCAAGACTCACTGAATTTTCCAAATAGTTGTGAGTCGATTCAGTAAAAAATACTGCAAGATTTTTTCCTAATTTACACTATTGATTCCCAACTGCATCTGATTTATTCTCATTTCTTTGTATGTTTTGGTTGCTGTAGCATTTGGTAAATCTCTGAGCAGCAGGGGAGAGGAAAGAAAACTGGCTGTCACTGGTAGTAAAAGTCTGTCGTGACTTCTGAGAATCAGTTTGCTTTGGATCAGCTTGGTGAAGCACTGTGACCACACCACCAGACTCCCACTGCATCCCCTTTTATCATCCTGACAGACATCCCGGTGACAGCTGTCAGTCATCCTGGTGAATGGGCTCACGGTGTGGTGTCACCTGGGTGCCTCGTTTGTTTCTGAAGTTCATGTGTGTGTTCTTTTTCACTAAGATCATAAAGATGAGAGGGTTTGATTGTGATGCATGCTGGTTCACAGTAAACTAGGGGAGAATAATAATGGGATCTATCACAGCAGCACTGTATAATAGATAATGTTTATTTATTCATTTTCTTGAATGAGGCAAGGTTGCTCCCTATAAAGGCAGACATTTTCTTGTAAGTAAACAGTCATAATGATGAAATCCTGATGCAAGTTTCCATCCCTGAGCCTGGTTTGGAGACAGGTTTAATTTCTCTTAAAAGACTTTATGGGATGGCAGTGGAAATGCTAGAGAATCATCCTGTTTTAAAGAGCTCTGTCAAGTTAATCCTGCTGTCACTCCTTTAGTTTGTACACAGCAAATAGGAACTATTAATAATTACTTCTGCAAGCGTCAGTTCCCAAATTAATAAAAAAATATGGTGAATGATGCTGTTGTTGCTGCCACAGTTCAACTGAAAGTAACAACAATTAATCATATGTGCAGTCATGCAAACTCACGATAAGACCTGTTCCTTCCTTGGATTAACCCCACAAACGGCGATAGGGAGATTAATTAATGCTACTATTATCCCAATTTCCTCTCAGACTCCCAGGTTACTTGCGGTTGCAAGAATTTCCAAAAGTAAAATGGGAGGCTGTGGAACCAACTCCCAGTTAGGTATGAAGAGAGAGACACCCACTCTTACTTTTAAGCTCAAGCTTAAAATTTACATTTTGATGAAGCTTGTAGTTAAGGCTGGATCACGTGATTGTGAATCATCCCTTAAAGCTTTTTATACCCACCACATGATGCTTTGCGAATGGTACCTTGACATTAAAGTGACTTCACCGTGCCTGCCGGTGTTTCTCAGCTGTGCGCCTCTCAATTTTTGTCACCTGGCTTGAGCTGAGATGAAGTCACTAATAATAGTTTACCACCACTTTAAGGATATATCAGTAAAGAAGCAGAGAGACACAGATTATACAGAGGAAGATTTTTCAACACTTTGAAAAGATGTCAAAGCTTTATTTCCAGCTTTGACTTCTTCACTTACTATAACAGTGCAACACCTATTGTTACTTCAGCAGCTACCTGAGCCATAACAGCGAGCATGAATGGATGTGCATTAGGGCTGGGCCATATCATACCGTTCACGGTAATACCGGTATAATGTTGGGCAACGATAAGAAAATGAAATATCGCGATAGAATATGGGTAAAACGCGCATGCGCAGTGCCTTTGTTTTCATACACACATGGCGGAAAAAGCATGGCGGCAACGCAGAATGAGAAGGGTGAAAGCGGGTCGTTGAATGAAACGGATGAACCAGAATTGGTTTGTAAAAGTGCTGCAACTTCAGTTGTGAGGAACTGGTTTGGCTTTCGTCCATCAGATACACAACAAAGCACTATTTTTGGTAGAGCATGTTAGCGGGCCGTCGTTATTACCGTCCTTTGATTTTTCTGAAAATCAACAGTGCCCCTTATAATCCCGTGTGCCTTATGTATGAATTCTGGTTGTGTTTACTGACCTCGAAACGATTTTATGTGGTACACGGCGCTTGAAAATCTGTCAAATGTTTCAGTACAACTTTGCTAAGCTACGAACTCGCACTGCTTGATGGATTGTCGGAGCATTACGGCTATCGTAGGCGGGAGCCTCGCGGAGTGATACGTACGGTGCTTCAACATAATATTACCGTATTGTGTGTGTATAACGTCTTTTTAAGTTTTGTGGATATTATACATGGTTATGCTGAGGATGTGTCGGCCAATTTCCACTGGAAATGCCTTTTGGTTAAACTGTCAGCAAGGAATTTGCATTTGCACTGTTACATTTTTATATAACTTTAATGCACATGAAAAACAGCTGCTTGTTTAAGGGAAAATACATTGATGGGGTTTTTTTTTTTGCACTAATAAAGTTGTGGAGTTGTAAAATATGTTGTCTAGTGTCAATTATATCATCAGTTATATCGTTATCGCACATTTTCAAATGTATATCGTGATAGATATTTTTGGTCATATCGGCCTGCTCTGATGTGCATGTGTGATGGCGTTACTGGCAGCACGTGAAGCAACCAATGCTGCAGATATACTGGGGCCATAAGTTATGCCACGGCATTTTCCATGATGCACTAAGCACTTCAGAGAGAGACACTACTGAATGTCTGCTCTCTCCCTTACTTTGTGTTTTGTCCTGCGTGCTCTGAATTTTCATCCTTTCCCCTCATCCTCCAGCCGTTTGTGGCAGATGGCTGCACCTCCCTGTTCTGGTTCCTGTTAAAAGGGAGTTCTTCTTCCACACTGTTGCCAAGTGCTTGCTTATAGGGGATTGTCTGAGGGTTCGGGTTCTCTTTGTAATATTTTAAGGTCTTTATCTTACAATATAAAGCCACTTGAGGCAGATGTTGTTAAATGGCAGCATATATAAATAAAAATTAAATTTGAGTAAACCAAAGCGTTTACATACAATCACAATTTTAGAAGGGCATGACTGTTTCATGGAGCTGAATGAGCTCATGGCAGAGGGTAGGTGCACCTGTGCTTTGATGGGGTATTGAATTTTACAAATGTGCTCCTCAGCTAGACAAAATCCATTATGAAATGAGAAAATTGTTGACCCCAGCCATTTTGGCCTCACATGAAAAATAAAACAGCCTACCAGCTTTTATCTTGAGAGAGAGAGAGCGAGCGCTTCGGGATCATAACTCAGTTCTTCGCTGCTGTTTCTTCCTTAGTCATGGTTGTCTCTCTCCTTCTCTTCCTCACAGTTTACCCCTCCCGCCCAACACAGCCTCACTTTTTGCAGTGAAAGTCATCTCGCCTTAAGTGAACCCGCATTGCCAAACCGTTACAGTAAATCCCAAAGTATTTAACCGACAAGCGCATCATCGTCATCTGTGTATTTGGCAAGTCCAATAAATTTCTCAGAAAATGACTCAACCTTGCATTTTCCAGGCCGCTGTTATCTATCCAAACTAGGATGTGGGTCCATGTTTCATTTCACACAACACCGTGGGACATTTCATCACATCAAGGAATCTCGTGTCTCAGTCTTTTCTACAACGCCTCACACTGGCTCTCACTTTGATGCTCTTTTTAA
Source organism: Diplotaxodon limnothrissa (assembly GCF_057381915.1). Taxonomy (NCBI): domain Eukaryota; kingdom Metazoa; phylum Chordata; class Actinopteri; order Cichliformes; family Cichlidae; genus Diplotaxodon; species Diplotaxodon limnothrissa. The sequence continues at coordinate 11,285,444 of NC_140603.1, read as the reverse complement.
TTGTCTCCACTCTCGCCGTACCTTGTCAGTCACAGTGTCTGTTAAGAGTGCGTGCGGTTTGAGCCTGCGCCAGGGCTTAAGTGTTTAATTAGTAACAAGAGAACTTGCTTCGCTTTGACAATTGAGCTGTGCAGATTTTAAGGACTTTGAGCTCACCCTGTGACTCGAAACCTCGGCGACGAGATGAAACAGGGAGAAAATGACTCGAGGAAATCGATGTTGTCGGGCTGAGGCTTCACAGTTTCCCCACCTCAGTTTGCCATCTGTATGAACACCTTTAAGAGGTGCTAAAAGAAAAGCGAGAGGGGGACTTGGGAATATCTGTCATGATTAGGCTGTGTGCAGGCAGGATGAGGACCGAAACGCAAACTCACGGGAAAACAGGACTGAACACAAAATATAGCTTTATTGCTGACAGAAGATAAAGGCGATACAAAATAATATGAAACTAAACTGGGAAGTTCCAAAGGAACTGACTCACGAGGAAACACACGGAGGGGCGCACAGTCATGAGGGAGAACACGACACTGAACTGCGGGAGACGCGGACATAAATACACAGAGGGTTAACGAGGGAAGTGGGAACACACGGGGAACACAGCTGACACAGATAATCGTAACGAGACACGGCAGGAGTGAACACAACATGACGCTTACTGACGAGAGACTGTCAAAGTAAAACAGGAAGTACACAGAGGTTCAGACAGGAGGAGAGAGAGCACAAGGAGAGCACGGACATAACCGCCTGGGGAAAACATGGAATAAAACACAAGGAGGGGAAACGAGGGCTCACAGATACATAGAGGGGCACACAGGGGGTAATCAAATAAGGAACATCTTAACAGAACAACCTAGGAACCAAGGCATAAATACAAAACACACGAAAACTAAGAATACTGGGCCAATATGGCCCAGGACCATGACAATATCCATGTTTTCCTTGTCTGTTTGCCCTGTATTTTTTACCTTAATGATTTCCTTTTTTTGTCTAGCTTCTTTCGATATTTACAAACCATCCTCATATCTCTGTCAGCATCGTTTGAGACGTTTTCTCTCTTTTCTCCTCACGTATCCTCTCCATTTTCCGCATTTCACTTTTTCCACTCTAATTCCTCACTCTTGTTCTCTTGTCTCGTAACGTTTACTTTCCTTCTCAAATTATCAAGTGACAGCATTGGGGCTTTTAAGAGAATGTATTCACTTAGTAAGTATACCTTTGACTTCAGTAACAGGAATTTGCAATTATCTGTCAGGCTCAGTGCAGCGAGAGAACAATTCCCACATTGTGTTTTAACATTCGGCTGCAGTTTAAAGTCAGACTGTGCAGCTCTGGTAGAGCAGTTGCCCATTTCTCAACCCACTGCACATCTTCTGAAATCTAATTATCACTTATTTAATTAGAGGAAGACATTACAGTTAGCCAATTCTGCAATACTGTAATTAATATAAGACATCTGCTACTTCCTACACCATAAGCATTAAGCAATAAATAAATAAATAAGGGAAATGCAGTCACATGCTTCTGTGCAATATAGCAATAGCGAGATGAAGTGCTAAAAGTTGCCCCAGGATTTATGAAGAGATTAGTGAGTCATACTTAACTGAAAGTAACCAGACAAATTGTTAAATTGAAGCTAATTAAAGGTAATGTTAAATGTTTAATTTGGCCGACTAAATATAAGGGATATGTAGTTGGCTGAAAATAATGGATAAATGGTTGAAATTTGAAACACTTAAAATAATAATATGCAATTGAGCGAATGACTAAACATAAAAAAGCCTTAAAAACATCGACATACAATGACTTTCTCTGTATTCAACACAGTTTACATGCTGGAAAAGAGTAGGATGAAGTTTGCTTATTTGATTCTATGCCCCTTAAGACTATTCAGTAATTTACAATCAATGTTCGTTGATATACAATCAGATAATATACATGTATAACTATAGACACACATATAATACACACACAAAAAAAATATAAATAAACCAAAACAACAAAACTACATTTTTACATCAAGCTATAAACCGTGTGATTAACACTCCTCTTAATCCCTGTATTTGTTAAAATAATCTCTTTATATTTGTTTTTTAAACTGACTCTAACTGAGAATTTGTTCTTTCATGAACCTCTTTGAAATCCTCTTATTGTACTTCAAAAGTTTCTTCCCATGTTTTAGGAAATTTTGTTTTTTTTCTTCCATTACTTATCTGTATTCACCCTCTGCATTATGGACGGGCCCCAGGGGTCCAGGCTGGTCCATAAAAGTGACTGAGCTACCTCAGCTGGATACAACTGAAGTGATTTGATAACTATAAGTAAAATTAAGTCTAATTAATTTTGTATTGAAAATAGGAACAGCCGTGCCCATGTTAAATATTCTGGTAATAATTGTACTAGCTTGACTGAGGAGGGCACTGATTTTGGAGCATGTGCATGTCAGACCTTGGGATGTCGTCTGGCCTTTATATAAAATATGTCTCTTAGGAAGTAAAGTAGGTCATCATTAGCTCGTGAGGCTCACTTAAAACTTGAGAAGAACAAATATACTATGCACTTACTGTGGGTTTATTGTTAATACATATAACTGTTCATTAAGTAGTTTTAAAGGGTTTTCCAAGTTTGCTACCATGTTTACCACTATAAACATGGTAGCATTAATCTGCCCACCTTTGTTTTCCTTTGTTTTCTTTCGTAATGAAATAGCAAAGTGAGCTGAGTCTAATAGCCCCATGTCAAAGTTTGTCACTTGTCCAGTCCATCTATGACGCAGTCTAGCAAACTGATATAAAACCCGCCTAATGCTTAGTTTAGCACACTCTAACTAACACTGAGCAAATCCAGATGCGGCTCCACAGTCGATATTCCTTAGCTAGACCCACTTCTGCTAACTATAACTCTAAAATGTCTGTGTTATAAACAAAGAACAAAAAATGCTGTTCTGTTGGCTGCAAAAGCATCCCATTAGAACTGATGCCTGTTGCTTTCGAAGGACAACAGTTGTGCTGTGATTTCAGCTCATTTACATGTAATAAAATCACTCAGAAATCTAAAAAGAAAAGAATGTGTTATTGATGTGACTCAGGCTGCAGTCACGAAGGTGTAGAGACTGGTTAGCAACCACCTGGTGAGCACCAGTTGGTAAATCTCTGCTGATTTAGAGAATATGCTGGAGTACATGTGATCAAATGATTCTGGAGGGTTGGCATTTGAAATACAGTCAAATGATATGAAAACAGAAAAAGCTCTTTTTATGATAAAAAAAAGTCTAAAGGTACCAATAAATGCTTGATATATTTCCTTTAAGTAACTTTGCACTCACTGAAAAACTTTCAATCCTATAGTCCAACAGTCTTTCAAGCCTAATAGTCTTTGGCGCCAAAGAAAAACGATTACAGGTCACCAGAGAACTTCAATCTATACATCTAAAAACCACAAACCAGGCGAGAAATTTGGGTGTAGTGATGGATGCAGACCTAAACTTAGAAAAACACATTAAGACAATAACAAAGTCAGCTTACTATCACCTCAAGAATATATCAAGGATAAAAGATCTGATGTCTCAACAGGACCTGGAAAAACTAGTCCATGCATTCATCTTTAGTAGGCTTGATTACTGTAACAGCATCTTTACAGGTCTACCTAAAAAATCAGTCAGACAACTACAGCTCATTCAGAACTCTGCTGCTCGAGTCCTCACTAAGACCAAAAAAGTGGACCACATCAGTCCAGCTCTGAGGTCTTTACACTGGCTGCCTGTCCGTCAGAGGATAGACTTTAAAGTTCTGATGCTGGCCTATAAAGCTCTGAATGGTTTAGGACCAAAATACATCAATGACCTCCTGACCCAGTATGAACCATCCAGATCCCTCAGGTCATCTGGATCCGGTCTTTTATCAGTTCCCAGAGTCAGAACCAGACACGGAGAAGCTGCATTCAGCTTTTATGCTCCTTATATCTGGAACAAACTCCCAGAAAGCCTCAGATCAGCTGAAACACTCAGTTTATTTAAATCCAGGTTGAAGACTCACCTGTTCTCAGCTGCATTTGAATAAAGCACCAAATCCACACTTTAAGCTTAAATTTCAAAACTTACATTTAACTACTGATTTTATCTACTGTTCTGATTTTATCTGTTTTGATTTTATATACTGTTTTGTTTGTTTGTTTGTTTGTTTGTTAATTAGTTAGTTAGTTTATTTGCTTGTTTTAATCAATTTTAAATCATGCTTTTTATTTGTTCTTGTTTCTAATGTCTCTGTAAAGCACTTTGAATCACCTTGTTGTTGAATTGTGCTATACAAATAAACTTGCCTTGCCTTGCCTTGCCTTGCCTATAGTCAAAATCAGGAAATGGTGCTGTAGTAAATGAAAGAAATGTGACTTCACAACTTTTTGGGCTTAAGCTGTAAGAAATATATGTGTAAACTTACAGAGAAAGTTCTGGTAGCTCATTGGCCAGACTGTCTTGTTGTTATAAAACAGAACATTTTGATAAATTCACAAACACTCTCCTTTTTTTTGTTCCTTTTTAATCTTGTGGACCCGTTGTAAAAAGGAGACATTTATGTAGCAGATAGGGAAAAACAGCAACTTTTCTGTCATCCATTGTTTATCTATTGCAGACTTCTTTGAGCTAGCATGAATGGCGATGGGGGAGGTCTTTATCAGGCAAAGCTGCGAAATGTATTAAAATGCATTTTAAAGCCCAAACTTAGACCCTCATTCACATTTTCCAAATCTCTCCAGGGGGCCAGACTTGAACCTGTGCTGGGCCCATTCTTGGCCCCGAGCCTCATATTTGACACCCTTGTTCAAGACATTGAACAAGGGTGTTTAAGAACATTAAAGCAGTTCTGAGACAGACAGTTCTGAATCATGATGAGTGAGGCTACATAAAGGACCTCTGAGAGAAGTAGCACAGTCCAACTGGCAGATTTAGACTAATTCATCAGATGTGCAAAGAAAATCTCTGGACTAATAAAGACATTTTTTATTCCAGGAGGAATATTTCAGTTGTAATGGTGACATAAATGTAAGAGCGTGTCATGGAAATCTACTGGTAAAATCCCAAAAGATAGAAATGAGTGTATATTAGTTGAGAGCAAGGCACAAAATATCTCAGCCAAGAAATCATGTATTAAAAAATAATAATTTTAAAAAAGAAATTAGGTTATGTAAGTAGATTCTGGAAAATGTGAATGAGAGTTTCACCAATCATTTGACCAGCGAGGGCTCCTCTGGTGCTGGACTGGAGCTTTAAATGTTATTGTAACCTTGCGCTGTCTCATGTCCCTGTTCACAGAGGGTGGCCAGATTAACAACAACGTGGGACCGGCTTCAAACATGGGCCAGCAGCACCCTTACCCTGCCCTCGGCCAGCTGTCTCACGTCTATGAACAGCACCAGCAACAGCAACAGCTCCACCAACAGCAGCAGCAGCAACAGCAGAACAAGGATCTCAACAAGTACGCCTCTCTGAAGGCTGTAGGTGAGTGACTGCCAAGTTTCTTTTTTTTTTAGTGGAGGGGAGTTTAGATGAAGGAGAATATTTTTACAGTTTGTGGTAGGCAGTAAGCCTGATGTTGTTCTGTTGGTAACTCTTACGACTATAGCAGTGTGTAGATTAGCAGTGAAACCTAAGGCTGGGCCTGCCTTGTTAGTGGAGTCATCGTGATTCATCCCAAGTTGGCAGTGAATTTCAAGAAAAAGGAAAACCTAGGCTCCTATAAGTGACTTTTTTTGTAGTATAGTTTACTGAATGCTTTTTGAGCCCCTGAAACACAAACTCAAATAGCACCAGGTGGTTTTTTTTACTCTGGGAAGGCTCTAAACAACAGCAAGCACACTGCACACATAATTGACAGTGGTTTTTTCACTGCATCGCTAACCTGGATGTGGTGTAAGACATAAACGGCTTATACATAAATATTTTTCTCCTGCTTACTGGGGATTTATTTAATGGGAAATTTACACCATAGCTACGCCGCAACCTCAAATTTCTTTTGAAATCGTATGCCGTGCACCTCCCTAGAAATGTAACTACACTTCAGGTCAGTCCGCAACTACTGTGACTGATCTGTTCAGTGTTGTTAATGCCTTCTGTGCATATCCAGCAACTTTTTCGCCACTGTTTTTGAATTTATCAGTGACAGAATAACAATCGGCACCTTAGTATAAGGAATAATAATCATAGCATCAATGTAGGGACTGAAAAATCTCAGCAAATTCCTGGATTTAGAATTCCAAAGCTATTACAATGGACAAGAGGAAATGTAGCCTATAGATTTACCAGTTTAAGCAAACGTATTATACAAAAATATCACATAAAAACAGTGGCTCACATCCTTAGTGGTGTTGTGCAAAAAAATCCATGTTTAGCACAACACCACCAATGATGTGAGCCACTCACACAGGTACAGTAATGTCATAGGCTCTGCAAAAGTTTAGAACTTAAAGGGGAATAAATATAGTCATCTTCTATTCCACGTGTTCCTTGTTGGACTCTACAAGATGGGAACATCCTCACAGTTTAAGTTCCCAGTTCAAAATAATCCTTATTTACCTTTTAGAGGGCTTCGGGCAGCCTCCCCATTGTCTAAAATCAGTTTCCCTCCCCCTCACTTTAAGATGACCTTCTCCTGATGCTGGCCGTGTTTAATATCAGTATTTTATATTTTAAATGACAGTGGATACACTTTCACGCATGCAACCAAATCCAGTGAGTCAGCGGCTGTAGCAGCTGATCTAAAGTTGCCTCATCACCATACGTTCTTTGGCAGTCACATTGCTATTTCATAATCTGAATTCATTCGAGGCCGACACGCCTCCAGCGAGCGTTTGTCAGCTTGTTTATGCTAGACAGGTACTCTGCCTTCACTAGATTCAGAATTCAGCCCACTCACGACAGATACAATCTACAAATGCATCTAGATGTCTGTGTAAACAGCTACGGGATGCTATTTGTCTGCATTCGCTCCCTTTTATTTGAAAAATGACCGGATAGATCGTGTTTTGTTCTTTTTTTTGAAAAGCCTATCTGTCCAGCATGTCCAGCAGCACAAAGTAAAACTGATTGTGATGACAAATGCATCCTGTATTGTCAGTGGTATTCCCTACACTACTGTGGCCCTGACTCATCTCCAGACATGTTACAGTAATAGATTATCCTGCTTGTTTGTGCTGAGTAATACTTTGTGCCCCTGAAGCAAGAAGAAGACGTGTCATTATTATGGTAGCAGTATATGTAACTGCCCGCGAAATTGACAACAGAGAAAGACTTGAATGAGCAATGAATACCAAGCGGTAAATGAACGCATCATTTTTAAGCTTAAAGGATTACACCAATAAAAGCACAGGAGTGAAAATAGTGGTTAATGCTGTCATGCCTGAGTCCTGAACTTGGCAACTTTATTGTTTGATGGTCTATTTTTATAATTCCCAGAGAAGTGGCCGAATATAGACATCAGAGAATGCCTAGATATTTTCAGCACAGCCACAGTTGTGTTTGATTGCAGGAAATTGTTCAGTTATCTAAAACGCCAGCAGAAAACATCTTGGTGTCAGTCTGCGAGAATCCAACCATTCTTTCTTAACTCAAAATTTCGTGCCAATATTCAACGAGGAATAAAAATTCATCAGACAAGCCAATTTCCCCTGAACACATCCGTGCACTGCAACCGCAAACTGTGCTGCAGTTTGAGTGCAGCATACAAACCCACTGTTTCTCAAAAAGTTTTTTCCTTCGTCTTACTGCACACAAACCCAACAGATGGATGCAACACATGCTCTGGGGATTGTGCGCGGCATTGTGGGAAATGAATGAAATCTCTATCTGTTGGGAAAACAGATGAGGCAGGTACAAGAGAATTCTAGCAGTGTTATGGAAATTTATGCTATAAGAATACAAACTAAAAAAACTGGTTTTAAAACTGTTTCCTTGGAAATGTTAAAAATAAATGTAAAAAAAAAAAAAAGCGGCCTAAAGACATTCAGCCTGCATCTATATCCTGTAAGTCCAACATTAAGAGATGACCAATACCCAAGCATTTGTATTGTGAATAGTAAATTTTATTTTGTTTTCTCCATTAAGAATTATTCCTACCAGAGAGGCTGGTCTGACTCGTTCAGAGCCTGCTGATCTACTTGAATCTTTAGGGAATGGTCTGCAAAAGAGAAAATATCCAGTGAGCAGCAGTTCTCTGGGCTTGTTGATGCTAGAAGTCAGAGGAGAAAGGCCAGACTGCTTTGAGCTGATAGCAAGTGTCTGTTGGTGTCACTGTGCTTTGATACCCATTGTTTCCAACTGTGCAAGAATGGTTTGCTGAACAAAGCAAGCTTTCGCTGTAGTCATTTACCGTGTGACCAATATAGCCTCACCACGTTCAACCAGCGCATATAGTATATGTAAAGCCCAAGAGCAGGTGCACAAATTGTGGTCCATTTGCGAACCCTAGCTGTCAGTGCAGCATATATGCTTACTTTTTAAAAGGGGCCATTAGTCCATGGCGCTATAGTGCTGGGCTCACCTTAAATGAGTCATATGGATCTGCCCAGTTCTATCCCCACTAGCCGCAGGGTGGGCTATAGAGGTCTAGTACTATGTGGATCAGGCATCGATCAGGGGCAGAGGCCTTGCCCGTTTAATCCCCAGCTGCCAGAACTGGTAGACAAAAGTGGTTCTGATGGGGGGAGTTTCCAGAGGTGGGACCAAGTCATTGTTTTGCAAGTCTCAAGTAAGTCTCAAGTCTTTATCCTCAAGTCTCAAGTCAAGTCTCAAGTAATGTCAGGCAAGTCAGAGTCGAGTCTCAAGTCACTGGTGTAAAAGTCCGAGTCAAGTCACAAGTCTGAAACTTTGAATTTCAAGTCCTTTCGAGTCTTTAAAAAAAAAAACAACGAAAAAATAATGTTGCAGTTATATGCTAAATGTAAATATTAGACCATGTAATTTTAAATCTGTGTTTTTCTCAACACATGACAAAAGTGAACGTAGAAAATATACACAAATTGTGAAATTGCACCTCTTTAAAATGCAGCTCAATTAAACCTAGCTCCAAGAATAATTTTCACCGACAGTTCTGAGATAAGCTGCATGTTATTCTTGGATGCGGTTGTAGGACCAGCTTTAAAATCGCATGACAAAAATATCATACACATTAAAAAAAACTGTATCACCAACGTAGCCTGGAAAACATTTGCTAGTTAGATGAAGTCAGCTATCTCATTGTAGCATATTTATATGCATATTTATAATCATACGGTTCTTGGAGTGAGTGCATACACTCATGAAGTTTAGTAACTTCAGGTCACTGCAACAAGCCCAGGTACAGTTTACCGACGGATGGGTACAGGACCTTGAAATGCACCGTGTAGAACGAAAGACCATCGTACGTATCATAAGTTTACCAGTCTCACAAATTGTCGTCATAAATACACATTCATTAACCGTTTATTAATAGGACCTTTGAGCTCAACGGTAATTAATTAGTAGTGGAAATAATTTCTGGTAGCATCACAGAAATGTAGCAGTGACAATAATATTGTATGCTGTAATCGTACTGGGCAATTAGTGATACAAAAAACCTGTTTTATCCTGTGAATAAAAGTATATGTTTTTGTCAATGTACCATAATAACAGAAGCGAAACGCAATATTGTGTCAGGACAATTCACTATTTATGCACAATAAACACAATAAATAAAGGAGCATAGCGCGACAATTTCTGTTCAGCGCCAGACTTGCTTGTAACCTATATCACCAATTATGTTAAGAAAAATGACGTATTAACTACTAAAAAACACTGACCTTCGTGTAAATGCTTGGAGCAGACTAACCTGTGAGCTGGAGTGTTCTGGGATGTTATATTTGGTCTTAGAATGGCTGCAATCCAGTCGCGTCTTTGTTACTTCGGAAACATGGCTCGAACAATTTCTCTTCAACGACGTAATCCGATAACAACCGATCTCTTTACCCGTCGGCTTCCCGTGGCTGTCATGCGACCGGCTATTGCAGTTAATAATACAACAGCTTCTTGCCATTTTTGTGTTTCTTTTTATCGCTGTGTAACTGATTTTAATTGAAAGCCTGCGTGCGCTAGTACCGCTTGCCACGAGTTCCCAGAATCCTTTGCGGTTCTACCCGTGAATGACGTCACATTTTCAATCTCTATATAATATGCGTGTTAAATTTTATATTTGGGGTAAAATATCAAGTCTTTTCAAGTAAACCGGTTCAAGTCCAATTCAAGTCCCAAGTCATTGGTGTAAAAGTCCAAGTCAAGTCACAAGTCTTAGAACATTTTTTCAAGTCAAGTCTAAAGTCATAAAATTAATGACTCGAGTCTGACTCGAGTCCAAGTCATGTGACTCGAGTCCACACCTCTGGGAGTTTCTACAAAAATGTAGCATTTTATGAATCTATTGCAAGTCCAAATCAATTTATGATTCATTTAATACACATCCAGTTGGCAAATCTAATAAAGGTCTTGCATGGTCTCTACCTTAAAATATAAAGCGCCTTCAGGCAACTGCTGTTTTGATTTGACATTAAAAATAAATAACGCCAAAATATAAATAAAACTGAATTGAATTAAACAGAGGATACACAATATAAGTTACTTTGTCTATCCTCTGCCGCTTTGCCGCTGTAACTACAAATCTACAGCCATTTCACATCTGCAAGCTGCTTTGTAACCCACCTTCATCCTAGCCCCCATATTCATGCTGTTCCTGATGTAATCAATGCGATACTTGTTGTTATTCCTGCTCGTTTCGGCCGGAGTGTCTTAATATTCCTGTCTTCTGCAGCTTTTTGTGGTAACACAGAAATCTTGTCACATATAAACTATTACAGATGTCAAAATTAATAAATAAATCATTTTACAAACTGAAAGGTCCTGATGACGTTTTTTAAAAGTCTTTTTTAAAAAGTATTAAAACTATATGTGCTACATGTTCAGTAAAGGTTCTGGGTTTAAACCTCTCATCAGCCAGGTTTTCTGTGTGGAAGTTGCATGTTTACCCTATTTGTGCAGGGGTCCAAATCCTCATGCTTCCTTCCAAATTCCAAAGACATACATATTAGGTTGACTGGTTACTCTGAACTGAGTGCGGGGTGACTATGACCATGAATGGTTGCCTTTTTAGTCCTATTAAGGACTTGGAAACCTGTCCAGGGTGGAGATGGGTGGCTGTAGTTGAGGAGGTAGAGCAGGTCGTCCACTAATCGGAAGAGCGGTGCTTCAATCTGCTCCAGTCCGCATGGTGAAGTATACTTGCGCAAAATACTGAACCCCAAGTTGGGATGTGAATGCTAGACAGAAACCACTGCATGAATTTGTGTGAATGTTGTATGCATTATATAAGAACCAGTCCACATTAGCCCATTCACTATATCCCATTCCAGTATATCACGGCAGAGAACTTTAACTACAAACAGAAAAGGTTGACACAAACATCAGCGTTCAGTGTCAAACTTGTTGTAGAAGATAGGAGGCAGTTACGCGGTGTTTTATAAGAAACACAATGCAGAACTCAGCAGGATTCTCTGGCTTTTTATCTTTAATGAAAGCACGGATCTGGGTGCATTTTGGATTTGACAGAATTAGCTTTGCAAAATGAAATGTCATCACCCAAAGGCTAATACGACTCCAGCACTAATAAACAAGACTGGCCAACCAGCACACACTGGCACGCTTTACAAAACTTCCAGCCAGCTCTGTTCAGCCAAAGGAAATAACTCTGCCCACAGTTAGTCGTAATGACATCCGCCAGCAGTTGGGGATCATTTTTTTTCATTTTTTCTTGGAACAGAAGCAGTTGTTTTCCTGTGATTGAGAGATGATACACTGCTTTACTATACTGTAACTTTTTTTGATTTGAAAGTTGGGGTATGTAATCCTTTTTTATTGTTGGCATGTACAAGAAAACTTCACACTTTTCCTGTTTAGGTTTCCAACTATAACTTCATTGATTTTATGATCTCTATGGTGAATTGTTTTTCTAAGGAAGTATTAACTCTCAGCAAGTTGACTTTTTTAATGTACTGACACGGTCTGAAAGCAGTGACAGCCTGTGGGCCATAAAATCAATATGAAAAGCTGTGCAGCATGGCTCTCAAATTGTCTGGAGGTAACATAAAGTTTCATCATTTAAGTTAATGTGATAAAATGTACAAAACTACTCATGAGGTTCATTAACAATAAGCACTTTTATTTTATTTGGGTTTTTACAAGCCTCTTTTTACTTTTCTTCACTCACACCCTCCTCCAGTACCTTTCTGTAGCCGTCGTACTCGTCCCTCCCACCGCTTCCATTTTCCCATGAACTCCGTTTTCTTCTTTATATCAGTCCCTTTATCAGCCATCTCCTGCCCTCTGCATTTTTATCTCATCTTTGCTTTTTGCTTCTTTTGTCTTTCTTTCCCATTATCTCTTCTTCACCCTGACTCCACCCCACCCTCAATTCATCAAGCTCCATATCGCTCCTTAAAGAACCATTGGGCTGTTAATCTTGATCCTCCTTTACAGGGGCTCATATTTGATTCCATTTCTATAATTGAACGGAGGTCTCTTCCCTTCAGGCTCATGGTTGACTGACAGTTTTCCATTTTCCAAGTGGTATTCAAAGATTCACCTATGAAATGATTGGAAACCTGTACACACAGGCACCCAGGATTCCAGGAGGCAAAATGCCATTACCTTGAGTTCAGTGATGGGAAATTGACACACAAGCTATGAAAAATGCATGTGAGGGGGAATAACAGAGATAAAAAGAAAATGTGCAAGTGGCAATCTCGAAGGCTGAAACACAAAACGGCAGAAATGACAAACACTGTTTTTGCTAAAGTGGACACACAGCTGGCCCTAAAAGTAAATCAGTCAGCATAACCTTGATATTAAAATACACGGAGGTTAATCAATCTAATCTAAATCTGACCCCTTCAAACACCAAGATGGTGAGTGGTCCACAAACTAGTAAAGTGTAAAGTGAGCTTGTTAGTCCCCATAGGGAAATAGTTCCTCTGCATTTAACCCATTCACCCAGTGAAGCAGTGGGCAGCCACCAGTGCAGCGCCCGGGGAGCAGTGTGCAGGGACGGTACCTTGCTCAGGGGTACCTCAGGGTAGCCGTTCAGTGGAGTCGAATCCCCGACCTTCCGATCATTCCGATCATGGGGCCACCACGCTACCTACTGAGCTATCCTAGTTGCATCCAAGCTAGAGATAGGAAATAAATGTCAGCAAAAGAAATCTGAATAGCTAAATTATTCTCCTCTGATACATGTTCTGGTGTGCTCACTAACTGGAAATGGAACTAGGTCTTAAGCACTACTTTCCCAGCATCCCCCATAACAGCCTTTCCTCTTGTTCTTTAATTGCTTCTGCCATTTTAATGGCCGATGATCCAGTTGAGAAGGCCCTCACCTGTCAATCAATAGCCATCTCCACTGTCCCTCTGTGCATCTCTATAAGGTCACTTTATTGAGTTCTAACAGCAAACAAGGCAAAAAGCAACCAAGAACGATCCCTGGATGCAGGCCTGCAACTCAGCCTGAGTACAAATGACCAATTATGGCCCACTTCTATTGTACAAATGCTCTGCTGTAGTTAATGACTGTCCTACATCCAAGAAGATTCTCTTGTTCTTACATGCTGGCTAATAAGTCAATTTTCCAAATGCAGTAAGCACAGTAAATCCTAGGTAATTAGGGCTTGTTTTATTATTATCATTTTTTTTAGACTTGCACATAAGTGGACAGAAATCAACAGAACATCTAAAAGCATTAACATTTAGTTATTTGTCTTGTGTGTCTTTCTTTCTTTTGCCTTTTTGTCCATGCAAACGCGCAGCTACGTTAAGCGCTGATTTTGAAGCAGATTATACCCTCCTTTGTTTTTTCTTGTATTTTTTTAGCTGATTGTTGCAGCCGCACTCCACATGCACATTCATTTTAATGAGGACACTTGAGACACATCCATGTTGCAAGTGCCAGTTATATGCTAAGATGCCGGCTTTAATATACTGTGATGTAGAATACATTTAATAAGAACCTAATAATAATCATACAATTATGTTTTCATATAACAAATGAAATGACCACAGTAGATATTCAGTCTTACTCGAGTACTCAAGATATTAAAATGTCAACCGCCTAGCATCACTAAGGAAAAAGTCATTTGGCTTCTTTTGGATACCATGAATAAATCATGATCAAAATTTGATTGAAATCCATCCATTAGCTGCTGAGGTATTTCAGATTCCATAATCTCTCGGATTTTATAATGAGGCACATGTAATTTGCATCGCCAGCTTTAGTCATGCACTACAATTACCAACCCTTAGTCACTTTGGGAGATAGTACTGTTTTTCCGCGGCAGAGATAGTAGCTAATAGAAAGCACAGGTGTTGATTGCGTCTCAGTGATGCATGGAACACGGTGTTATTTTGAAGGAGAAAGCAGTCTAACACCATTGCACAGTTACAAAGAGTTTCTGGAGTGGGAAAAAAATAAACCTCACAGACAGAAAACTCCATTTAAACCCAGACTAATGGATGTTTTTTGTTTAGGATGGCAGCACTGTGACAGCAGGATCCACCCACTTATAGTGAATACTAAAAAAAGGTCTTCAAATTTGGGTAAACCATTGGAAATTTGAAAACGTTTTAGAGACTTCAAGAACTAATAATCCCCCCAGTAAATTGGCAGTAGACGACCTAATTGCCTAACAAAAAGCAGATTGATATACTGGTCTAAACCTAATAAGGTTTTTATGTTGCTGGCACTGTGGGACTTCACGAAGCAGTTCTCGGTTTTTCCCCCTGATGTATAATGTGTGCGAGTCTCTGCAGGACACTGCTTTTCTCATGCAGAGGCATGCTGAGCCCACACTGCGTAGCAGTGGCATTTTTCCGTTTCCACTCACGTACACGGCTGGATGCATGTACCATCGAGCTGACTACTGCCGGATTGATTCACCTGTCGCCTGAGCAAGTTTGATCCCCAGCGGCAGTCTCACAGCGACTCAGCTAGTGAGGCTGTGGTCTCCCACCACTCCCACCCTTACCTACAAACCCCCACGCCTGCGCTTGCTATCCGCTCGCAGGACTGCGTTAGTTATTTCTCTTCAGCGTTTGCACAGCGATAAACTAGATTTATAGTTACAGCGGTAAAGCAAACTCACTGAGTGTGTTAACTTTATCTTCAAGGACGTAGCGGCAACAAGGGACTGAAGAGTAATGACTCAACTGTGAAAGTGAATCTGACAAAAAAAAAGGGTCACATTTCGCAGTGATAAGAGAGACTGTAGCTTGGTGACACTGACTGACAGAGAGAGGAATAAATGTGAGCCATTAACGCTGACTGCTCCAAGGCTGAAGAAACACACACGGATACACACACACAGATATAGAAGATGCAACAGATAGAGGAGTCTGTAAGTCAGGAAACAGACACATTCTATGTTTTGGTTGACTTTTTGTTCATACTTTTGACAAACAATTCAACAATTCTTCTATACAAAGTATAGAAGACATGTTCTCTGGAGGGAGAAATAATACTTCTGCGTCTGGCGATTGGTTGCCAGGAGAACTGCACCTCTCTGACTGCACTGTGATGATGATTTGCCTGAATTTGGAAAACACTCTGTCAACTTTACTGTTATGTTATGTTACGACATTAATGTGAAAAATTTATACTTTAAAATATAAAATTTGCATCTGGTAGTTCGTTTAAGCTAGCTTTGTAGCACTTACCTTTGCTTTAATGATGAATAATTTCATGTTCGTTACCTCCCACACAATAAGATTGTTTACCCATCAAGATCAAAAATACATGTAGCTGTCCATACTTTAAACGTTTTCATCCTGGCAGCAGTGGAAGGTGAGCAATTTTCTACAAGATACATAGATGTCACTGAACTGGAGCTTTGGCGAGACATCGCCATTTTTAGGGATTTAAATTAAGCTGTCGGAGCAAAATACGGATCACAAGTCACCAACATTCATAGTTTCTCTTCATATCTTTGCTTTTCCTCCATGGATAGATGATCCAACTAGTCTTGTAGTACACTTTTGTCTTGCAGTACCAGGGACTGTCTACTATTGTCCATCATGATGCTGTAATGTTTTGCTGGCCTGGTTAGTTAGTCGGTCACATGACTGAAAACTATGGATGGATTAAGAATGGATGTCTCTCAAGTTCATATGTGTGTACACACGTGTAAAGGCAGATAACCAAATACTTTTCAAAACATTTTTGACTTGTTTAAAAATACTGAATGCAAAAATAAATGTCTACAACTTAGGCATTCTCAAAAATCCACTAGTTGAGCGTGCACTGAGGTCTGATTGAAATCTTTCCTTAATCTTATGACATAACTGTAATAAACTTGCACCGAGTTAGAAAAAAATCACCCATGTCATGCCTAGTTATTAGCTTCACAACTTTCTCCCAAAATTTCTTCCTTCTTTCTCATGTTGAACTCCTTCCCACCATGCAAAAATTGGATGTTTTCTTGGCTTTAAAAGGGAGGAAGAGGCGAGCTGGAGGAGAGATTCTAGGCTTTTCTTTTGATTTCACTCCTCCAGTAGCAGCACGGGCTTCTAACTTGCAGGCGTTAGCAGTGGTCCTGACACTCTGCTTGGTCAGTTAGGTGAGGCTGACTAACAAAGTATAGGGGTTTGTTATATGACCTTCTTATACTGTGGGTGTTAAAACTGATGCAATATCTATATTTCTGCTTTCTGTCTGTGTGTGCTCATAGTGATGTGTTATCTTATGGCTGATCAGCAAACTGCTGAAAGTGTTATTTTTTGATTCATTCAATAAAAAAAATCTTCCATGGTGGCAAATGGCCAAATTTAAGAAAGTATATATCGTTTAATTCAAGATTTAAGCTCTGCTCTGTAGCAGTTTTTTGTGCCCACTTAGTGTTTCATTGCTTCTCTTACTCTTTCTCTTCTTCTCCTTTAGCTGCCAAGTACAACGGCGAACTGTACAACAAGCGTCGCGTGATGGTAGAGATGCCAGCAAAAGGACTTCCTCTGCAGCCCATGGGCAACTCCCGACCATCCATGGCGTCCATGGGCAACATGTCATCAGTGACTCCTCAGATGACCACCAACCCCATGGCTTCAAACCCTATGAGCGCCAACCCTATTAACCACGTCATGACCCCAATGACTTCAATGACACCCATGACCTCGCTCACCCCAATGACTTCTATGACTCCTATGACTTCCCTCACCCCTATGACCTCCATGACTCCTATGACTTCTTTGGGTCCACTGACTCCAGAGCCAGTGGCCACTTATGTCACCGAGATGCCCAGCATCTCCTCTGTCTCAACCCTGCCGACAGAACGGCACATAGCCGCTGGAGGAGGAGGGGGACACAAGCCAAACGGCCAGAAACCCAAAGTCAGCCATGGTCACACTGCCCACAGCTCTCACAGCTCTCACAGCTCTCACACTCATCTTCACAGCCACAGTAGCAAGCCACCAGGACTAGGGGCTACCTCCCTGGCACACATGGCGGGGACCATGCCAGGTGGCACATCCCTGGGCATCTCCAGGGCTGCTGAGACTGTCATTGGCCACGGCTCAGCTACAATGGGCCGCCCACTGGCGTACAGTTCCAATACAATTGCGTCCTCACATGCGATGGGGCTGGGGCTGAAGGGCTGGGACGGGACTGAGACGGTGGGCCGGAGGAAGACCTACGGGCACAAGAGGCCTCAGTGTACCATCCTGGAACCGAACCAGCTCCACAGCACTAGAGGCCACAGCCACAGCCAACACTTCCTCCCCACACAGCCCTACTTTGTGACCAACAGCAAGACAGAGGTGACAGTGTGAGAGAGAAAGACAAGAAGAAATAAAAAGAGAGGAACAGGATGCATGTGGAGTGGTGACACGAGTAATCTCTGAGTGGAGATACAGTACCAGCTCTTGAGATGTTCAAACGTGCAGATCTTCACGTGTGTTTGTGTGTAGAAGTCGAGGGTCGTTGGTTTACTATGTCCGAGTGGTCCTTGTTTCACAAACAAAGTTCACGACGAAATCTCTCTAAAAGACCTTTGCTGTCAAAAGGACGGCCCCCGAGTAGGTGGCATCTGTAACCATACTAACAAAGAGCCTACAGAGCAGGGATGTCTTTACACTTGTGGTGATATTAGAATGTTGTCTCACAGCTAATATCTACTCCATAATGATACCGATATTGGAGAATTACAGTGCGACTGCTCTCAGATGGGAAACTGCTGATTTAAAAAAATGGATTGGTTTAACAAACCAAACCTGAGAAGCAATATAAGGGATCAGCTGTAGGCACTGAAGCATCACGGGTAATGAGAAATACAGCAATTACCCATAAACCTCGTGACAAGAGGTGTGCTCACCTGTCCAGCAAAGTACTGAAGGGTTTGGAAGAAAAAACACTTCCTCGTGATTCACACCCAAATCTCCCGAGGGCTTTCCAGCAGACACACACGATGAGGGCCCTGGGCTTTGGACTGCAGACATGAAGGCTTTGTACTGTGGCTTTTCACACGCACCTCCTTGAGCTGTGCGGCTGAAGGTCTCCCTTTTCCACAAGAAACTCCAGAACAGAGAGCGGATGCTGTGGCACTGGTTTTATTTTGTTCTGATCTCGTCTGCGTGATGACAGCTGACCCAGGGGAGGGACAGGGAGGCCGGGACGAAGCATCTGCATGATGAAAATGCACACATTCAGAAATACACGGACACGCAGAGTTACCACACAGTTGGGTTTTTAATTATTGATGCCAGTGAATTTAACTGGCATCAAAATTAAATAGGTTTGAAAATGCTCTTTTACGTGACACTTTTGACTTTTAGTAATGGCAGCTACATCAAAAAGACCAATGTAATCCATGCACACACAGGAAACATCTTTAAGTTTTCAAAAAACATTAAATTGCACATTTAAAAAACATTTTAGACAACATGCTATGTGGTATATGAGAAGACTGATGCCACCTCTACATGTCTCTGTGTTAAATTTAATGCTAGAGGCAGCAGATAATTAACCTAGCCTAAAAAATAAATAAATATATGGAATGAATGTTAGAAACAGGAGGGGGAACCATTAGCCCAGTTCTGTGCAATCGAACAATAATGAAATTGCCTTCAGGGACCTCAAAACATCACTAATTAAGATGTTACATCTACTTTATTTATTCTGGAAAAAAAGAAACCTAAGAGTAAAAAGGACATCCTGTGGTTTTAAGTGGGGGGGTATATGTCAGACGTCACATTAGGTTGCCAGGCAACAAACTGTTGAACTATTCCTCTAAAAGAATTAATAAATAGTGCAAAAAAAACCAAAAAAAACCCCAACCGTGTTCTAATGTAGCCGTGGTGAGGATGATCACGCTGGAAGCAGACAAAATGACTAATTTAATTTAGACTTTGTGTGTGTGTTCCTTTTTTCTGAGTGTGCAAAGATGAGACATGCCCAGACATTTTTACAAAGTGGACCAAATGTAAGAGTTTTGACCTCTCATCGTGTTAGAGTTTACAGAGCTCTGGGATTTAAAAAGTCCTAAAACTGCCACAAAAAGAGCACAAAGAACAAACACCTTGCTGTCGCCCGCGAGGCACTGCCACGAGAAGCTAGTCTCGATCAGATCACTAACTGTACTCAAGCTCCAGCTGAAAAAAAGAAACCCGGCACAACCAGCTGTAAGAATCTATCTGGGTTACATGACTCAAACATAAAAATAAATCCCCTTAAATCTGGCAAATAGGCCAAATCTTCTCAAAGCCTATTTGCTTGTTTTTTTTTTCATGTAAGATATATTAGCAGCAGCAGCCACTGTTATCATGTAAATCTTGTCTTCTAAAGTGCTTCATCCACCTCTATTAATTCAACGAATTAAGATGCTTTTTAAGTGATCAGACTGCACTAAAAATGAGAAGCATTTGGCAGAAGCGTAAACACAGTTGACAGCAGACAGCATCCCACTAACAAAGACAGATTGTGGGGGCATTTTTGGATAGAGAACAAGGAAGAAAAAAGCCGGGGGGTGTTTAAAGTAGGAAAACCTGAGAGGGAGAGGGCCACGTGACAATCTTGTGAGAGTAAAGGATATGAATATCAGTGTATACCTGAGACAGTTTTTTGCCGGCATCAGCTGCACTGCAAGCAGTTTGGGCACGTTATGGATGGAGGTGTAAAAGGAGAACCTAATACTGCAGTAATACTGCAGGTTCTAAGTCGGACACGAGAAGAAACACCTAGGCCAGCTGAGCGCATAGATAAGGGGCTCTGAGGGAATATTTTTCCCCTCATGCTGTGGAGCCCCCTGCTGCCTTCACGATCACGTGACTGTAACCCGAGGCCAGATTGAAGGCATGGAACAGGATTTAATAAGTCATCAGAGCATTAAAATGTGTCACCTACACACTTAACACACGCACACACACACACACGTGCGCACGCATGTCGCGAACACATTACAGGGTGGACTCTGCTTTCCTTGTGTTCCCACAGTGCCGAGCGGCAGGTGTCATCACAGCAGAGAGACCAAGAGTCGGTACTGTTACTGCGCCTGTTGTACATGAAAGACTGTGAAACTCCAGACCATGGCCCTTTGTAGCGATAACTGATATTATGCTTTTTATATATAAATATATATATATATATATATAAATTTACATAGCCTTTCTCTCTTAATCTATTTCTTTTCATCCTTTCCTCTTCTACACTTTTCCCCCTCCTCTTATCCTTTTCTCTGTCAGTCTAAGGAGAAAGACCTTCAGAGTAAATATGTGAGAGAAAACAAAAATGGGGCTGCGATGAATCTTTTCTGTAACAACAAAGTTCAGGCACAGTAAGACTGTGAGTCATAATAAGTTACCTTGATAGACGTGATTGGTTTCCCCGTGCACACTGCACACATTTCACTGTTCACAAAGTGTGTGTGTGTGTGTGTGTGTGTGTGTGTGTGTGTGTGTGTGTGTGTGTGTGTGTGTGTGTGTGTGTGTACATCCAACCCAGGCTGATGATTTTGTGATTATTGTCTTTGAAGGAGTCAAATTCAAACAAAGTCATATTTAAAAGGGATTCAAAGGAATACAAATACATATATTTGTGTTTGGTGATGCTATGCAGGATCCCCCCCTTATATGTTCCTGTTTCCTGGCAGATTGTGTTGTTTAGGACAGAGTTGAGAAACAGGTCAGTGTTCGCTGGACGTACATTATCAGACCCAATTGGCTTAATCCAGCAAGGCAGAAATGTGGAAATGTGAACCCTCCATGCAACCTCTTGCTGGCAAATCTTTGAAAGCTCATCCAGCTCTGCGAAAGCAGCCAGCGGAACAATTCGTAGGACGGTGGAAACAGTTGGCAAACAAAAAAGCAACCAACAAACCCCCCACCTCCCCCATTGCTCATTGTAACAGCCAAATAAACCTGATATAAAGGAGGGAATTTGTTTGAGCTGGCTGTGTCATGGTCGATAGGGTCAGGGCCACAGATGAGTGGGTTCAGGAGGCAGTCATGTCTGACATTCCTCATCAGACGAGTCAGCCAGACAAAAAAATGCCAGAGCAGAAGGACACAGGTAGTCTGCAGGCTTAAAAAAGAGTTCATTTATTAGTGCATTTTTTTTTTTTACAGTCAGTACTGGCTTAACATACTGCAATAATCTATACGGTATTAAAACTGCTGCATAGGGAAAAGTAATTCAGTGCAAAGTGTGGAAGTTTTCATTAACTTGTGGGTTGATGGTGCTGACCAACAGAAAGCTGCACAGTACATCTTTTGCATGAGAGTTGTACTCTCATTTCAAATTCTAATCCTAATAGGAAATTGTACAAAGGTATTTCAAAGCAAAATATTTTACTCCCTTGCCAACTGCATTCGCTACATTTGTTTTAGACCTGCAAATTTTCGCTGGTCTTGATAGACGGCCATTGTTACAGTAAACTACCTGTGTCAACTGCTTTTTATTAATGAATGCATTGTTAGCGTTCTACCCAGCCTGCCCTGTAGGCCTGGTCAAAAGTTGTGCAGTGTGACATCAGTGCTGCATTAAACTAATTTATTGATGAACTGACAGTAAACAGCAGCGAGCAATGATCACAAGAACTAATATTGATAATCAATCTCCAACCCTTCACGCCCAACTGGTCGCAGCAGATGGCTGCCCCTCCCTGAGCCTGGATTTGCCAGATGTTTCTTCCTGTTTGAAGGGAGTTTTTCCTTCCCACTGTCACCAAGTACTTGTTCATTGTTATTGTACTACTTTGTTATTGTAGGGTCTTTACCTTACAGTATAAAGCACATTTAGTGGACTGTTGTTGTGATTTGGCCCTATCTAAATAAAATAAAAATGAATTGAATTGATGCTATCGTGTTGAAAGGGGCTAAAGGAAGAGCTGACAGGCAAGCAAAGAATAACTTACCCACTTACAAAATAACCTAGAAAAGTATTAGCAGCCACAAACTGAGTATTATAAGAGCTTGGGCCACACATGCGTCACTGAAGGACAAAAGGAGGTGAATGCGTCTGGGATATAAAAATTGGGGATTAAAGCCCTCCCTCCCCTCTCTTGTTTTTGGAGTTACCTTAATAACAAGTTCTCCTGTTCAGCAGAGCAACCAGAGTTTTAGATAGAAGTGCTCAGCAAAATATCTACAAAGGGTATTCAGTAAGAGACAGAACAGGAGCTGCACTGGGGCCTGTGGCCAGGGGGCTTTATTAGTTCTCACTGTGGTCTTTAATCACCAAAACCCAAAGAAATGTGGGAAGGAACTTTGATGCTGCAACAGGGACTCCACAGTCCACAGAGGCGCACAAAGACAGAAGAGGGAAATTAATGTCAATAGTTGGGAGAAGCTTTGAATTATTGATACAGTAAAAATGGTGGTGCATGGCGCTAACAGCTGTGAATCAAAGACAATTTGTTGGATCTCACACACACAAAGACACATACATATACACAATCTCTTCTTTCCAGTGTTTTGCGTTGCTCAAATTATTGATTATTACTGCAGCACATGCAGCTCGATAGATTCTCGCATCAAAATCGGCTATGTGTATGCACTGGAACATTGCGTTAGCTCCTTTGGGCTTTATTTTTACACTGTGTCCTATTTAAGCTGAAGATGTGAAGCATGGATTGTTCTTGATGTCAGTCTAAATCAGGAAAACGCAGCTGTCTGTATATATTAATTTCTTAGTGGCAAAGTAGTAAAGAAAGACCGCCCCAACCCCACCCTTTAATTAGAACAGATAAAAACGCGACGTGCTTGTTTCGCCGAAGAAAAGACAGAGCAGGGTCATCAAGACTGCAAAATGGGATATGTACAGTTCATCAGAATGACATAAAAAGGGCTTAAACACAAGATACGTTTTTCTCCACTCTTTAATTTCTCTGCTCTTTACTGTTGTTATTTGCTGGGCTTAGTAGTGTTGTAAACATGACAGCTAATGGAAAAGCAGCATCTTTGTGACCATACATCCCGAGATTACCGTGTTATCAAAGACGGTTCTCGTCAACTATGTTTACAACTTTGTATAGCATCAATCCTTATGTGCAGTGTTTTCTCCACCTGGAGCTATCTACTTATGCACAGAAGCAGAGGAGATGCGGTGTTTGTTGTCCAGTAACGCTCAACATTTGTTTTAAAGTGGACCAATTACGCTATTCCTTATTTTATGTCATGTATATACAATTCTCATATTAAACCGGGGCCACGTATCAATTAATGAGGACAGCATATGTGAAAGTAATCCCTGTAAGCCAGCTTTTTTTTTTTGTATGACGTCAAAAAAAAATCAAATATCTAGGGCTTACTGAGGGCAGAGAAGCCCCTCCCACCTGCTGTTGTTCTTTTATTTGGGAGAGACAGCCAATCAGAAGAAAGTTAGCTTACAAGGGAGGCTAGCCTTAAAGAGACAGGCGCTAAAAAGGCTTGTTTCAAACAGTAGATAAACTGGGGGCTCATGTATTAGCTGAAAATCAGATATGTATTGATTATTTGAGCTGTGAATCATGCTACTCTAGTGAAGTCCAAGAATAAATACATGGAGCCTGAAATGAGCACAGCAGACCGTTTTTTCTATGGCTTGTGACTATGGTGGATTTCATATGTAGGGTTTTTATCAGAAGGTAATTTTAAATATAATCTAATTGCTATTAGGATTCAAAGAAATACTTCAGTGACAGTGCATTTAAATGTAATCTGCATAGTGACTTCTGCTAGGGCCCAAAGTTAAAGGGTTTTCCATCAGTTTTGAAGATTCAACAAGTTATTTGCAGTAAAACTATGATCCATTAGTATATCCTTTTATAGAATAAGTCACTGATTAACTCATTTTAGTGTTAATCAAGCAGTACATACAAAGTTACCTATAGGAGGTCCGGTTTTCTATTTTTGATGTCCAGACCAGTTTATTGTACTTATGCATATGTGTTTATGGATAAGTAGGGCCCCAACACTGCATTTATGCGTAACGTAAAGCATATTTTTAATGGTAGAGCCCCCATCTCCCACTATTGTTTGCAGAGTAGCTTATAATATGCACCGTGATGCCCCATTGTCCTTTTACTGTTTACTGACTTTATAATTTGTGGAATTAAGTTATGAAAAAGCTGTATTTTGGTACTATTCAGATATTGTTAAGAAAAAAAAAGAGAAATATAGCAGATGTATTGTCCCAGAAATATATTACCATAGTGTTGCTATGACTGTCTATTTTTCCTCTTTTTTTTCGCAGGGGGGAGGGGTTGATAGGGATATTTTTGTTCTTCTTTTGTTGTTGATTTGCCATCTGACAGTACAGTATATCACCATTGTTCTATATACGACTTTCTTACGTGGCAATAAAAGATGACTTCTGTAACAGCGCTCCTCTCTTTGCCTTCCTTTGGTGTGTCTTTTTAATTCTCTTTTGTTTCCTCGTCTTTTGTCCTCAGGAAGAGATACTGTACAGTGCCTCAGCTCGTCTTTATTCTCCCATGCTTCTTTTCTTTATAGTCCCCCTCCCACTTTCCTCCTGTCCATTTCCCTTGGCTCTCGCCTTCCTAGCAAACATTTGATGTTATTAGATGTTGTTAGGACACTGAAGGCTAACTTTAGAAATGCATTTATGCTGTATACACGACAGCAAAGTAAAAGCTGAAGCAGCGCTCATACATCAGCATCGGTTGTGGCTTTGTTCCTGAGGCTGACAACTGAATTTCTCACAGATGTCAATTTGAAATAAATCTGTTTGTCTATTTCTGTCAGTTTAATGCAGCTTAATTAGCAGTTTTCTCGTCACAATAAAAAAAAATTGACATGTGACAAAGTGGCTCAAGAATGACATGCAAGATCTGGTTCAAGGCTCTTTTTGAGTTTAATAAGTAGTGATTTTAAACATATATACAAACATATATTATGAATCTCCCTCCCACCCCCCAGGAGGTGGTATGTGTGTGTGCTCTTAAAGCTGAGCTCCTCTATCAGAGGCCTGTGATTTTGAAGGTTCAGCACAGCATCTTAACTGTTCCTAGGACTGCACCCCTCTGGACAGAGACCTCTGATGTCGTGCCTGGAATCTGCTGGAGCCACTCTTCCAGTCCTAATGCTACTATTACCACTGGGACCACTTTGGACTTTACCTTCCACATCTGCTCCTGTTCCCCTCTTACCTCCAGGAGCCACTATTGGAAAGTGTTTACCAGAACTGTGCATTATTCATCACTACCAGCCTCAGCTGGCCAGAGTGGTGGCCCTAGATTCATCAGTTCAAGCACTACAGTATGAATAATGCAAATTTCCATAGGCCACATCTTTATAGTGAACAACAGCACGTAGGGCCATTATCTACAAGTTTATCCTATGCACCTCACTAATAAGGTTCTCTTTAAATATATATAGACATCAAAAAGCTATATTTTAGCATTTTCTGTCATAGATTTTCATCCTCTGATCTTATGTTGAGTTTTATTTAGCAGGGCTCATTCTAAATCTTTCCATACTTGGTTTGATTTTCAGGGGATTGCAGCTAGAAACTGTAGACTTTCTAACTTTTCAAAAGCTCTTAAAGACAAAACAGATGGAATTTATTATTATTACAAGTCAACAGGGACCTGTAATATTCAGTCATGATAAAATGAAAGCGCACCATCTGTCAAATTTAAGGTTTTGCACATCAGGACATCATTTAAAAAGATCGAGCACTGCCCATATCTTAAAATGAGGCGAATACGCCCTGCGATAGACAACAGCACATGACATATTTCATTGTTGCATCAATTCATTTGGGTTTGTAGACATATTTATGCACAGTTCACTCAAGATCCTGTCACAGCATTTTAGCATTTAGGGACTAGCGTTTAGGCCAGGGGTGGGCAACTCCAGACCACAAGGGCTCGTGTCCTGCTGGTTTATATCTCCCTGGGTCAAAACACCTGAATCACATGATTAGTTCATTACCAGGCCTCTGGAGAATTTCAGGACATGTTGAGGAGGTCATTTAGCAATTTAATTCAGCTGTGTTGGTTCAAGGACACATCTAAAACCTGCAGGACAGCGGCCCTCAGGGCCTGGAGTTGCCTACCTCTGGTTTAGACTTTGCCTGGACCATTATTTTCTTTTTTAGCCATTCTGCTGCAGATTTGCTGCTGAGCATGGGATTATCGTCCAACTGCATGATCCAATTTCAGCCAAGCTTTAGCACTTGGCCTCCCATTAAACTCCGGAGTACATTGGTGTAGAGACGCGTTTGTGATCGACTCAACTTCAAGCTGCCAGGCCCAAAGACAAGCTCAAATCATCACACTACTACCTATCAGTATGAAGTGTGTCTGCTGGTGTTCGGCTGTCTCCAAATGTGGTGCTGTGCATTATGGTCAAGCGTCTCCACTTTGATCTCATCTGTTCAAAGGACTTTTTTCCAGAAGTGCAGTTTGTTCAGATGCTCCGAATGCTCCAGACCGGCTTTCATAGAGGTGCTCACAGTTGCTGATGATCAGTTAGAGAAGTGCATTTGATTAGCAGCAAGTGACTGCTACTAACTCTCTTAATGTCTATGGAAGTAGTAAGAGTTTACTGAGTTTTTTGTTAAGTTAATAGTGGCACAGAGTCGTATGTGATGTTTTGTTGTTCATAGGGAGTTGTATTTACCTCATTGCGAGACATGCTAGGGCCAGATGATTTTTATTATGCCTTGATGTGGGAATCATGTTTACCTTTTCTTATGATACGACTATGCATATATTCTT
Organism: Diplotaxodon limnothrissa; assembly: GCF_057381915.1. Classification (NCBI taxonomy): domain Eukaryota; kingdom Metazoa; phylum Chordata; class Actinopteri; order Cichliformes; family Cichlidae; genus Diplotaxodon; species Diplotaxodon limnothrissa. The sequence continues at coordinate 11,258,204 of NC_140603.1, read as the reverse complement.
GTCTTCTACAATCAAGCTACAGTCTTTCAGATTTTCACGAGTTCAGACTACTTTTTGTGTTGTTTTTTCCCCACAGTAATCAGTGATTGAATTTATTTATTTTAATTTTTGGTTGAATGGTCCACTGATCCTGCACATGATCTAAATTTCCTTCCTTGACTTAATCAGACTTACTTCAGCCTCACTCTGTGCTATTCACTCTTTTACTGTATCAGAACTGCTTTGGCTGCAATGATAATCCAGCATTTTCCTCTCCGGTTTCTTTGCATTAAAAACTGGAGGTGGTGAACATGATGTATATGTATTCGTCATAGAGATTAGTGATGATAATTACGATCAAAACAATGAAATGATAAATTGCCCGCAGATTAGCTTTAAATATTGCATGAAGTAAATCCTAACGGGATTAAGCAGCCATACTGACCTGAAGATAAGGAGCAAATGACTGCAAACTGCCAACTGTTTTGTGCTCTGCTGCATATTTGGAAAATTACACAGCATGAAAACAAATTACTGGGTAACTGAATGACGATAAACGGCACATGACTTTCTTCTGACTTTTGGGAACAGGACTGAAATTTTTGGAATATAACCTGAGTTTTAATGTTGTGCTTGGTCTAAATGTCACAAACTAAGGACCACAGATATCCCACAGATATTTAATAATTTTTACATTTGATTTTTGCCTTTTATTAATGATAACGTCACAGATAAAAGGTTCCAGTGTAGATGAAATGTGCCTTAGTCTACAAAGCCACAGTGTTCAGACAGATATTTAATCACTCTGCACGCAGAGCTGAAGCCTGAGAGCTAATGTGTCCTTTGGCCTTCAGTGGGACGTCGTTGCCAGAGAGAATAAAACCTTCAGTTTCAGTTGTAAATGTTTCCTTTATTGCCTTCAAATGAACTGTGAAAGCAAAGTATAAACAACAAAACAGGTAAGCGTGTTTAAACCACAGGCAAGTGTTGTCTTCACACCTATCCAAATACAAAAACACAAATACACATCATAACCAGACACACCCATTCACACAATGCGAGTTTACACTAATTACTCAGGCTGCCAGTGCTGTTGGCAACGAGGAAACAGTCCAGGGAATTTCACCCAAAACAAAGCAAAACCTGCTTTTCCTCCTGCTCCCCTGCCAATCCCGCTACCTTCTCGAATTCTGCTCAGCAGAGCGGAGCTGTACAATGAGAGCGCTCTGTGTGTTTAAAGCCATCTGGCACTGATCTCTGCTTCAGCCTTTAGGGGCATCGTCACTGTCGTCATCGTTGTTTTTTGGTAGTTGTTCTTGTTTGTTGTTAGCTGCTGCTACTGTGCTTAATTAAGATTGTGCTTATCAATAATGTCAGTAATAGTAGAGTAAAACTTTTCCCCGAGTGCGATCTGCTTTGAGGGCAATAGTCCAGCACACACACACACACAAACACACACATACATACATATATATATATATATATCACACCAGGCAAGACCCCAGGTGCAGGCTGTGTAAAGATGCCCCAGAGACAATCCAGCACATAACAGCAGGGTGCAAGATGCTAGCAGGCAAGGCATACATGGAACGCCATAACCAAGTGGCCGGCATAGTGTACAGGAACATCTGTGCCGAGTATAACCTGGAAGTCCCGAGGTCAAAATGGGAGATGCCCCCAAGGGTGGTGGAGAATGACCGAGCTAAGATCCTGTGGGACTTCCAGATACAGACGGACAAAATGGTGGTGGCTAACCAACCGGACATAGTGGTGGTAGACAAACAGAAGAAGACGGCCGTAGTGATCGATGTAGCGGTTCCGAATGACAGCAATATCAGGAAGAAGGAACACGAGAAGCTGGAGAAATACCAAGGGCTCAGAGAAGAGCTCGAGGGGATGTGGAGGGTGAAGGTAACGGTGGTCCCCGTGGTAATCGGAGCACTAGGTGCGGTGACTCCCAAGCTAGGCGAGTGGCTCCAGCAGATCCCGGGAATAACATCGGAGATCTCTGTCCAGAAGAGCGCAGTCCTGGGAACAGCTAAGATACTGCGCAGGACCCTCAAGCTCCCAGGCCTCTGGTAGAGGACCCGAGCTTGAAGGATAAACCGCCCGCAGGGGCGTGCTGGGTGTTTTTTTTTTTTTTATAATAATAATAATAATAATAATAATGGATACTTTATTGATCCCCATGGGGAAATTACTTGTTTTTCTCTGCATTTGACCCATTCACCCATTTTATATAGGCTTCCACTGAGAGGCCAGTTAAGGACAGACAAAAATGGACCCTAAGTGCATTTCAATAAATTGCTGCACCTATTTTTTATTTTCATAGCAAAATATCAAGAACTGAGTGATGAAATGGTGGGAGACCTTTGCATGGTGCTACATGACCCACTGGTAATATCAGTTTGTGTGTCATTTGCATTACAATATGGTTTTTATTCCAAACATGACAGAAATTTGTCAAAATAATGAATGTCTGCTGGCATCAGAAAAAGCACATTAAAAGATTTGGGTAATAGCAATAGTGTTCCCTTTATCAAGAAGAAATATCTATATGATTGTTTTCCTTTTGGAACTTTCCTGCTCAATCTTCCACAGCGCTGTACATCAATTATATAGTAAAAAGAGCACTCGGCTTTTTAGAAATCGTATATGTTATTCTCATGGCCCAAGGGGGCAAAAATCAGCATCTGTGAAAATGAGCCATTCCCTTCCAATGCTTCAGACCAGGAGGAGTCACACTCTAATCTGTGAAGAGAAAGCGATGTACAGCCTGGAGGGATACGTCTGACAGTGATGCTGGGACTCACTTTGTCGTCTTTTACGCTGTTTGTTTGAACTTTCAGATCCGACGGAGCTTCATTTCGTAACATGGTAATGGTGTCAGTTAGAAATTGGAAATCCTGCCTCATAGTCAAAATCATTCTTCCTTCTTTTTGGACTTTTTTTCCACCATCAGTTACTCCTCCATTCTGCCAGTTCAGGTTTTATCTCACATTTCAAATTAAAAGCCATTAAAAACAAAATAAAGAAAATATAATAACATAAAGAAAATAACATTCTTCCGTAAATTACTGTACATATTTATACATGTAAATAAACAAAAAGTACTTTTTGTTAAACTTGTCTTGAGTAATAGTTCCCCAGGTTTTTTGAAGAAATTTCAAAGTTCTTCTTTGCTTTTTCACGCATTTTCAGTCCAGTCTTTGTACCGGACCATTTTCAGAGGAATGTTTTTGTTTGTTAAGCCACAAAACACTGACCTATAAATCATTCAAGCATAAAAAGCACCTAATTCAAAGAGTGAAACAGTGCTGTGTCTACACACAACAGCAATTGGACCTTTAGGCACTTTGTAAGAAGCAGCACGTCACAAAAACATACAGTTCATTCTCATTTTTTTTAGTTGAAACAAGAAAATATACTAAACATTGCACATTTTACAGTATAAAATATCATTTTTTGCGTTCACCAAGGAGATTATCAACAAGCTCAGGAGAAGAGTGGATGCCAAGAAGCTCTTCTTAAGGAAGGGAAAAGGTGAGAAGACACTGAGGTGTAGAAAATTACATAAGAATTGTGTAATTTAGCCCAATTCATTGGGGCTAAAGGAAAGAAGCACCATTACGCTTGATGTTAGTGAACATGGCGAGGGTAATGTGTACATCTGCGAAGGAACCATCAGTGCTAAACAGCAATTCTATAGGTTTGGGAGCACCATGTTCTCCCATTCAGACAATCTTTGTTCAGCAAAGTTTATACTCACTTGAAGATAGTGCCAAAAACAACATTCTGAAAACAGCAGCATGACTTTGTACCAAAAGAGTTGAGTTGCTAAATTGGTCTGCCTGCAGTCCAGACCTGTCACCCACTGAAAGCACTGGGCCCATTTGGAAACTTGAAATTTTCACAAAGGAAGCCTCTGTTGTTGAACTGCAGAGGAGCTGAAATCCTATATCAAGCAAGAATAGAAAAACATGTCACTCTCAAAATTGTAGCAATTGGTCCCCTCTGTTTCCAAACACACACACACACACACACACACACACACACACACACACACACACACATGCACACGCGCACACACACACACGCGCACACAGTGTCGTTAAAAGAAGAGCTGATGCAACCGAGTGAAAAAACACAACCCCGTCCCAAACTTTGCGAAACATGTCGCCGGCGTCTCATTTAGAATAAACTTCCTTGCAGTTTCCACACTGGATGCGTTGTACACTGTTTTATATTAACATTTTACCCATCATCCTAACTTTTTGGAAACAGTGGTGACCCTATAGAAAGAAAGAAAAGAAGATCAGCATCTTAGAGTGCATTTATTATAGAGTGCTCTTGTATTACAGATGAGGGGGCATCTTGGCAAATAGAGGGGAAAAAAGAGGCGAGGAAAATGTTGAAGAGGAAGATGTTATGAAAGAAAATATTATGACAGAAATGGGGGATTAAAGAATCCACAGAGAGAAAGCGTTGCATGAGGAGGGGTGAAGAAAAAGGAGACAATGAAGAAATGTCTAATTGAATGCGCATAAATTAACACAAAAAAATCACACACTCACGCCCTACATCACTGAAACAGCTGACGCATGCCCTCTGGCACACTTTCGCCAAATCGCATTTTGTGGCACTCGTGAATCATGACTTCACATGTCACAAAAATCCTTCCCAACCTTTTACCCTCAGCTCTGATTTCTATTTTTTGTGCTCTATCCCAAAGATTCACACGACCAGAAGAAACATCTGCAGTCTGAAACACTCCTGCTCCATTTTTTCAGAGTGAATTTAAAGCTGAACCAGAGCAGCTTAACTAACTTTTTAACTAGCTTCAGCTCATTTTTGTATGCAAAAGGCAGTAATATGGGACTATCCTCTACACAAAAGTTCAGTGACTCATCTGGACTGACCTGCCAGGATCCTATCGAGACTCATTCTCTGTCTGTCTCTGTGTTATGATCGCACAGTAGTCAAAGACACAGACAGAGGCAAAGTGGGCTCTGGGCTCTCAGGGATAAACGCACTATACGCTAAGCTGGGCTCTTCTCTATGCTCTTTAGAAGAGGTATAACGTGGAGAAGTAGAATAGATAAGTTCTCTTTTTTATACCTTTCTTTGTCAGACTCTCCCTCTCATTTACAACAGCAGACTAATCATCTGGTTCTCACATCTAGCTTTGTGAGAACCAGATGATTAGTCATTTTTCTTCATGCGTGGTGTAATATGACATGCTATGTCACTGTTCTCATATCGCCCAAAATGTTCAGGCTGAATATAGAGCACTGCTAGCTATAGCAGTTTAATTACATGATTTACATAATCCACAAAGACTTACATAAAGGCCGTTTCTCAAATTAGAAGACCATGTTTAAGGTATTTATGAATATCTACATATAAATGGCAGAGATAGTAATCCAAGGCTGGACTGGGACAAAAAATCGGCCCGGGCATTTTGACTAGAGACCGGCCCACCAGGATAAAGATTGAAAATGTGACGTCATTCAGGGATAAAACCGCAAAGGATTCTGGGAACTTGTGGCAAGAGGTACTAGCGCACGCAGGCTTTCAATTGAACTCAGTTACACAGCGATAAAAAGAAACCCAAAAAATGGCAAGAAGCTGTTGTATTATTAACTGCAATAGCCGGTCGCATGACAGCCACGGGAAGCCGACGGGTAAAGAGATCGTTTTTTTTTTTATCGGATTACGTCGTTGAAGTGAAATTTTTTAAGCCATGTTTCCGAAGTAAGAGCCGACGGATGGTCTGGATATACCAAATATAACATCTCAGAACCCTCCAGCTCACAGGTTAGTCTGCTCCAAGCATTCCCACAAAGGTCAGAGTTTTGTAGTAGTTAATATGTCATTTTTCTTAACATAATTGGTGATATAGGTTACAAGTCTGGCGCTGAACAGAAATTGTCGCGCTATGCTCCTTTGTTTATTGTGCATAAATAGTGAATTGTCCTGACACAATATTGCGTTTCGCTTCTGTTATAACCATGGTACACTGACAAAACCATATACTTTTATTCACAGGATAAAACAGTTGTTTTGTATCACTAATTGTCCATTGCGATTACCAGTGTTGGGGAGTAACGGAATACATGTACCGCCGTTACGTATTTAGAATACAAAATATGAGTAACTGTATTCCGTTACAGTTACCGTTTAAAAAGGTGGTATTCAGAATACAGTTACTTTGTTGAAATAAATGGATTACACTGCGGTACTTTCCTGTTTCATATTGTCGCGGGTCAGGACTGTTTGGATTTTGTTTGACAGCTACGTTCTGTAGTTCCAGGCGGCAGCGTTACAGTTGCCATGGTTACAGCTCGCTCTCTCTCTCTTTCTGCGACTGTGTGTTTCCTGGGTGAGAGAGCGCCTTTTCGTTGTTGTTGTTGTGCTAAGCTAACAGGCAGAATGCTACAAGCATAGCTCTAAAGAATGTAGCATCATGGGCAGTGTAGTCCGTGTTGCAGGGAGAATGGACTGCCATACATAGGGTTGCCAACTCCCTGAAAAATAAATAAGGGACACCTCGTGGCCAGGGCCAGGCGACCCAGTTGTCTTCACCCTTCCCAGTGTGGTGAATTTTCTAGCTCTTTTTTTGTGTGTGAAATTATTTTTTTAACCATTTGACTTGAAGTTGATTTAAGTAGATGCATATTCTATTCTTTGTGATATGAACACATGTGAAACAAATGATCATTTAGCCATTTATTTTTAGCTCAAAATGACAACATTAACACAGTAAAACAGGTCTCTTTCTTAAACAGAAGCCTGTCATGCTTAACTTTTGAGAATATAAGTAAATCTTTCTTTAAAAGCACTCTGTCCTGCTTAACTTAAAATAATAGAAAACAATAGAAAGAAAAATATTCTTGTAACAGTGCACATTTAGTGCATTTAGTACAATTGGCTTCAGTTGAGGTATTATTTCAGCTTTTCTAATGCTAATCAGCTGCTCCTGTTTGTAAACCCGCTTGTTCCCATGATTACGCATCATAACTCATCATCATTATTCATCTATGTATTACTTTTATGTATTAGTCATCAATTTGCTGTAATCATCTATCCTTGCAGTTGTTTATTACACAAAATAAATTATATTATCACACTTCTGGCCACATAGCGCTGATATTCACTGCACATGCCCATATTAACGTTTTCCAGCCAGGTGTTTTCCTTTTTCCATTCTTCCCTTTCTCTGAGGGGAACAAACATTGCTGCTCTAACGCTGGGCTCACACTGTGCGGTTTTAGGCCCATTTTGAGCCGATTTTTGAGTGATCGGACCGATTTTGGCCTTCATCGTGCGTCGTGTAGTATACGTGGGGTAACGAGAAGTGATTAACACCTCACGACCAGCTCCCGATCATCAATCGCTCGTGAGGGTGTCACCACAGCCGCTCACACTGCACATGCGCAAACACGTAAACGTTGGTGAAAAAGACGGCGCAGCACGGCTGTGCAGCGTGTGATCTGGACACAAGCGATGGAGGCACAACTTGTAGAACTTTGGAAAGCTCATCCGAGCCTTTTCGATGTGGCATCACAAAATTATCACGACCACAACAACCGTGAAAATAGTTGGATTTACATTGCTGCTCAATCACAGCTGCCTGATCAATGTTTTTCATTAGCAATTTAGCAAAGTTGATGGTGGTGGTGTGTCTGTGTGAGTGAAAGACAGAGAGAGCGAGCGACAGATTTTCTGTTATAACCTTCATGTTATGGAGGCACAGTGTGAGCACTCAGGTCGCATCAGAGCATCGGGCGGTATAGTGTGAGAGTACATCGTGACATACGAACTTCTAACCCCTGCGAGTCAATCGTGCAGTTTGAGCAGGAGCTGAATAACGTGACTGAAAAAAATCGCACAGTGTCTGTCCAGCTTTAGGTGTACTGTCATCCGAGACTTGCACCGCAGAGTCGGCGTTTGTTCCCCTGTTGGCCATGCTTCTTGTTGTGGTCATCTGTTGTCTTCCGGTATTTTCTCTGCAAGCGACCTTTCCTCGACCAATGAGATGAGCGGTAATCTGAATTGTCATACTCGAATTGTCATAAGTGTGCTGTCAGCTCATTGGTCACAAATCAGGAGAGGGGCTGGGAATTATGTTTTCAAACAAAGTGTTAATTCCATAAACATTTATAGACTACTTTTGATTCTCACTGTATTACGGGACAAAGTGCGTCCCTTATTAGCTCAATACGGGACGTGTACTTTTGTTTCTAAATACGGGACGATTCCGTATTTTAAGGGACGGTTGGCAACCCTAGCCATACACGTTATGGGTCTGTGAGCGCCAGGAGGGAGAAAAAGGCGAGTGGAAAGGTACGAGCTGTCGTCGAGGAAAAACGGGAGCTGGAAGCATGTAAATATAATAATAACCACTTCAGCCAAGAAGAGTGCCTGACGAGCCCAGTTGTAAGTAAGCTATTAAGACTCGACTGTACACCGTGTTCGTGTTTTCCTCCGAAAACAATAAGTTCCGTTGGAGCAGTCTTTCAACGCCTCTCTCTGTCTCTCGCAAGAAAAATTGACCCACACAACAAAGTAAAGCTATTTTTCGGCTATGAGCCGACAGGGACCCCGCCGTATTAGTCAGAGGTCCCTTTACTACAGTTCGGAGTCGCGGACCTTCAGTAATAGTAATAAATCACACAGCAATAGTACATTCACGTTGTTGTAAAAAGCATGATAATATATTAAGTAATCCAAAGTATTCAGAATACGTTACTGTCATTGAGTAACGTAACGGAATACGTTACAGAATACATTTTGGGGCATGTATTCTGTATTCTGTAACGGAATACATTTTAAAAGTAACCTTCCCAACACTGGCGATTACAATATACAATATTATTGTCACTGCTACATTTCTGTAATGCTACTGTAACCGGTTTCTGCTTCATCCCGCTGCAACAGTTCGGCCCAAACAGACTCCTCGACTCTGCGTTGTGTAGTGTTTTTAAAAAGACAAGGAGTCTCTGATCGATCGTTGCCACTTTATTTCCTGAATGGAAACAACGGTGTATTATCAGTGCACAGGCTCGCCATACACCACTCCGCACAGCACACTCTCGTATGGCTACGGCAGACTGGCAGCGATTACTGCAGCAATATTACAATTTCTAATATACAATAAAATAACAGCAACAACAAATGATGTACCTGAATGGAAACAACAGTGTATTATCAGTGCACAGGCTCGCCACACACCACTCCGCACAGCACACTACGGCAGAACATCTCATTAGCATTCCGCTTTAGCATACAGTTTCACACATTAATAAACAAATGAAAAGTACATAAAACTGGTGTTGGACATGTGTCCACTAAGCACTTATTACACTCGGTGCTCGTCAGCTAATCAAACATGTTTTATGTGTCTGTACTACTTAGCTATATTGTGTGCGGAACAATACAACTCACCTCTCGTATGGCTCGTACGGCAGACTGGCAGCGATTACTGCAGCCAGCCACACCGAGAGGGGGGGCGCTGTTTCCCCATTACACTGATATTTGTGGCAAGTGGAATAATACCACATAAACACTGTTACACTACCAGAAATTATTTCCACTACTAATTAATTACCGTTGAGCTCAAAGGTTATATTAATAAACTGTTAATGAATGTGTATTTATGAAGACAATTTGTGAGACTGGTAAACTTATGATATGTACAATAGTCTTTTGTTCTACACGGTGCATTTCAAGGTCCTGTACCCATCCGTCGGTAAACTGTACCTGGGCTTGTTGCAGTGACCTGAAGTTACTAAACTTCATGAGTGTATGCACTCACTCCAAGAAGCGTATAATTATAAATCTGAGCGTGGTGAAAGTTGAGCAGCACGCTGACGTCTTTTGTCCACTCTTTCACTCCTTTGATTTTTTCCTCGTATCTTTTCTTTGTCTTTTCGTCGAGTCTGTCTTTGTACGGACCGGCATTGTTCTCCTTTTGTTTTGTACATTCCTTTTTTGTGCGGCAAAGAAAAAAAAGAAGGTATTGGAACCGGAGAATGAACGTTTTGCGGTGCTGCAAATGTTTGCATTTGATGCGGTACTTGGATTGTTTTGCCACGAGTTCCCGGCATGCAATGCGCGAAAATCACGTGATTGTTGGGAGGGTGCATCCAGCCTCCTCGGCTGTAATTGGTCCAGCCCAGAGTCGATCATGACCAATTGGCCAATCCAACACCTTTCATTATATATACCCTTCCTAAAAAAAACAAAACAAAACAAAACAATAAAAACAAAAAATCGCCAGCGGCCCACCGGGCAAATGCCCGGTATGCCCGATGGCCAGTCCAGCTATGTAGTAATCTGATTACTTTGTTTTAAAGTAACGAGTAAAGATAGGGATTACTATTGCAAAAAAGTAATTCGATTACTGTTACTATCCCGTAAGCACGCTGCATTACTGCGTTACTAAACTGTGAATTTGTTTGTGAAAGTGTCTCATGACACATGCGACATCCGTGGAAGCAACAGACGTGTGCAGATCAACAGTGGATAATATGGAGTGCGGCAAATTGCTTTGAGTTTGATTCCGTATAAAGTAACAAAAAATTAGCGTCCGCTGTTCACTCTGCGTGGGAAGAAAACTTCTTTCTACAGCGAAAAATTTTGCTTCAAATCTGAGCAAGCACCTAGCAAGCCGCCACGGGAATGTGAGATTCACAGAGAAACCCCACCACTGCACCCCCGCCTGACATGACCGCTGCAGCACCGGGTAAACCTCCACCGGCCCCACTCCTGCTAAACAGGTGAAAATAGATTTAAGAGCGAGTAATCTGTAATTAGTAACTAATTACTTTTTTCAAGTAACTTGACCAACACTGGTAACACAAGCAAGAAAAACACAAGCATGCTGGTACGGGGCTCTAGACTGACTCAGTACCTGATGATCACACTGTGTGCTCCAACAAAAGCTAACTACCTTAGTAGGTCAACTGATGAGTTTACAGTGGGTGAAGATACATACACACACACACACAGTAGGGAGCAATGTATTACGCATCCCTATATCATCCTTCCAGAGTTTTTATCAATTGCGCTTTGGAAAGCAGAAAAAGAGCTCCATGGGAAGTCTTTGCACTTTCTGCCATGTTCACTTGTTGTGTGGGACCTAAATGAATTTGTTGGTTTTGGGAAAAGTAATATACGCCCGTCTTACAGCCCGTCTTAGGGACCCAGACATGACATGAAAAAAAGGCATCCACTTCTCCAAGTCCCAAGCAGCCATGGAAACAGTGTGTCTGTTATAGACCAATGCCACATTTATTATTCAGCAAAACGACAAACACAGGAGTATGAAATTCTCAGGGTGAGGATTAAGAGTAATGAGCCTGCAGGTTGAAAACTTCGAACTTAAACTTTATTTATCATTTTAATTTGTCACAGCATAAAAAGAGAAATAAGACCGGAGCAAAGGCAAGAACCATGAACGACCCAGCAGAAGTTATTTAGGGACAGAAACATTAATAAATGGAAAGAATAGAACAAAAATTAGTAAAATCTAGACTCATCAAAATAAACTGCATGTAAAGGATGGACATGGCTACCAATTCAATTCAATTCAATTCAATTTTATTTATATAGCGCCAAATCACAACGTAAGTCGCCTCAAGGTGCTTCATAGATACAGAGAAAAACCCAACAATCATATGACCCCCTATGAGCAAGCACTTTGGCAACAGTGGGAAGGAAAAACTCCCTTTTAACAGGAAGAAACCTGTTAAAAGTCACACACTGACATCATTATGTTGGTTCTTTGGAGCCAGGAATGATCATATTTTTCACTTCTTAACCAGTGTTAACTTTAACTGCATCTAAAGAGTGTAGAAGTGCTTTGCACAGACAAATATAACAGCAAATGAGTACAAATGTGTAAAGTGGTTGGGTTCAGTGGTTCATATTAGCAGAAGGGAAGTCAATTAAAGCAACCGTTATCTTAATAAGGTTTAAAGTGTGACACAAACCCGAAATGGAGACAGTTGAGCTTCAAAGTAAAAGCTGCACCTTTTGAAACATGCTCACTACAGTTTCACTACAGGTCACGGACGGTTGGCAACTCAATATTTTACACCCAAGCACTGCAACCTGCTAGCAACTATAGTGAGATTTCTTTTGGTTTAGCATCCGCTTTGGTCAGGGAATGCATTTTTCCTCTACTGGTGGTTGCCGTGAGTTACTAAGGGGTTTGTAAGCCTGTGTGCCTGAGGCCGGAGAGATGCCAGCTATTCCAAAGATGGCAGTAATTGTCATTTTAATACTTACTTGTTTATTAATTGTTATATTTCAATAAAAATAGGCTAAAAGGGCTTGATTTGGCGAAAAAAAAAAAGTTTAAACTGCTTGCTGGAGAGTGACTTTTTGAACACATTAGCTATATATTTCCCCTTGTAATGCCTATATCATGGACTAACCAGGCAAAAACTCACTTGGTGTGTATAACATGCAGCCACTTTTGCCCTGCTGTAGCATTTATAAGTCTATAAGTAAACATATGTCCTTTTTCATGATATTGCTGTTTTCCTATTTTTTTATTTTTAAGTTTATTTAATTAACTGTCATACAGATTTCTATAAACAGGACTGTTATGAACAGAATTGCCAGACGACCACCATTACCCCAGCCCTCCCAGCTCTTTTAAAATTAGCTTTAGAGCTATCACATTATGTGTTTTTGGTAGGTTCTCTGTTTGTGTGTCCAAATTGGAATAAAAAAACAAAATAGATGGCAACAACAGCCACGGCGGAATCATTCCCGACGATGAGATTACCGAAGGAGACGAGAACAAGCTGCCTCCGGAGGTCAAGTAGATTCCCAGGGGTAGAAGTGACTGGAACAGACAGATGTCCTTACGAGGATAGAGCTAACAGGAAAGAGACAGAGGGAGAAAGAGATAGTAATGCACCTGGACAACAGATGGTTCATCAGCAGGTCTCGCTTTGTCCTCACTGACAGGAAATGGATTGCTGAAGGCCAGACTGTTACCTAATTACTACAGGGCTACACGCACACAAACAGAAAACAAGCACTGAGAGACTTACAGTCACATAAACTCACACACATCTGCACACACACATCTGCACACACACATCTGCACACACACACACACACACACACACACACACACACACACACACACACACACACACAACTATATATGAGTCATACTATACACAAAGCAGCAAAAATACACACATGGCCACTCTCATGCTTTTATATGTCAGGGTTCACCCCGCGGACTGAAGCACAGGGCACAGTGGAAAAGTACAGAAGGTTCAATGGACAGAATTGTCCAATTAGGACAACAAGTAACTTTAGCAAAACTTAGACTGAGTGTCTTAAAACAGTGTCTTCACAGGTCTTCAGCAGAGGCCAAACACAGGTTCTATTCTGTCCCCTGCATGCGTGGTTCTGGTACACGAAGTGACAGATAGCTAAACATATGCCGTAAGCACTGAAAGCGTTGAATGATGAGTCAGGTGTGAAAGTAAAGTTGAGGGCTGTTTACTTGTTTGTCTTCATCAACGTACAACTTACAGTGATTTCCCAGAACTTGTGAAACTACAAAAAATACAAAAAGAAATATGCTCAATAAAGAATTATGCATTTGCTTCACATGGCGAACAGATCTAGGCATTTATATAGGGGCAGGGATAGCTCAGTAGGTAAAGTGGTCGCCCCATGATCGGAAGGTCGGCGGTTCGAATCCACTTAACGGCTACCCTGAGGTACCCCTGAGCAAGGTACCGTCCCTACACACTGCTCCCCGGGCGCCTGCTTAGTGGGCTGCCCACTGCTTCACTGAGTGAATGGGTCAAATGCAGAGAAAAACAAGTAATTTCCCCATGGGGATCAATAAAGTATCCATTATTATTATATATACACATCTCTCCAAATATGCATAAAATCAATAAAATATACAACACTCACTACTTATAAAGATGAAACACAATTCAAACTTACAAACAAAGCTTCTCCATGGCATAACACAGGTGGATGCTTAAAGGTCAGTGGATGGATGAGGAAGAGATAAGACCAGAGGCGGGCAAGAGCCCAGCAAATATTGTTTTTATATTGCATGCTGAATATGGTGATTTGAATTATCATGGTATCCTCTCAGCAGATGCACATTCTGCCTATAAACTGTGACTGTTTATCTCCAAAGTTATCATTTATTAAAGTGAGATTATCTGATCTTTAGATCAATTAAGATTATCTCTAGAACTCATTGATTAAAAGTTGAGTCCTAGAAAAGCAGCTGTTTGAATAATTTTACAGCGTGGAGAGTCAGAAATGTTATGCTCCTTCACAACCACATCGTGGTTTGGTCATGTCATGAATAACCACAATAACTGAGGTTAACTGAGCAGAGACACACATCGAAATATATATATGTGTTGTATATATTTGTTGTAATGGTTAATGTAGAATTTGATATGCAAGATTTAATTGTGCTAAAAAGTGAAAACACAGGAGAACAGATGGGAAAGAGACACACACAAAAAGAGGAAAGTGAAATTAAAGAGTAAGACTGTGCTTAAGATCAAGGGAAGAGAATAGAAGAGAAGATGCTCAACAAGCTGCCACACTGTTTCATCACTTATTAAAAAACACAAATAAACAGTAAACAGAAAACAAAAAACCCGACATGGAATCCATTATCCTTCATTTAGCGTTCAAATGAAACGTTCTCTGTTTGACCTTTCAAAGAACAAAAGAAAACACACTAAAGTGGAGTTTAATGACACACAACAGGTATCCTTGGTTGAAAAGCTGTAGTAGTGACTTGACTCATTTTGCCCTTTCGGCAGTGAGTCTTTAAACCAAATCAGCCTTCATTTAGAGCGGAGGAAGGAGGTTCGATGACACACTGCTGCCTCCAGCTGAGTGTTTCCACTGTGTCGCTGCTTCCTTGGCCAGCAGTCTCTGTAATGTGGCAGCAGCTTTTCTCAGCTTACACTCCTGGATTGCATGGTGACGCAGCCCGTTATAGCGTGTCAGCAACATCTCTCACTGAGAAAGTCTAACACAGTTTTCCATCAAATACCAGAATGCACATGCAAAAACCACCAGTAAAAAGCTGCAGGCCTTTCAGCTTGCCCAGCTCCAGTCATTGTTAACTAGAGATGGAGACGCCCTCAAAATAGAGAGAGCTGCCGTCTCTTGTGAAATTAAAACAAGCGCTGCTTTAGGTGACAATAACCGACTGCGGCCACAAGATGAAAGTAATATAAAGGCTGGATGTGCACATCAAGTGACAGCAAGGAGCTTTATGACACTGAGGTGAAAGGAGAGATAGCTTTACTTATGTATGTTTTAATTTCTCTCTATTTTTAGATTTAATAAGGCAAGTACTGCTTGCGTATTACTTATCTTCTTTTAGGTTTTAAGATTTTGGTAAATGGACTTATTCTTATAATCACTTCTAAACCCTATTTGTGCTCTTATGGCACTTTACACAGCATGTCTCATACTACTTTTTATACAAGCACAGCTAAGTGCTTTCTATCTAACATTCACGAAATGTTGCATAAAGTGCAAAATATTCCTAAGCCTAACCTGCATGTCACAAGTATTGTGAGAATGGAGAATTTGTTTTTCCCGACGGGAGCAGGCAACATTCAAATGTACAAAAGCCTTAGCTATTTGGATAATGACAAATTTTGTACTTTTCCCTCTGTAGAGAATTACAGTATAATTAATTCAAGCTATTGAGCTCTGAATGAACTGCAGGTTGTCAACTTTAATTCAAGGGCTTAATGAAAGTTGTGCATTAAACATTTTTATACATATCCTTCCATTTTCACACGATGAAAAGTAATTGGAAAAATTACTGGCTAGCATTTTCATGATAAAGTGAGGACTTCAGTTCAATTCAATTTTATTTATACAGCACAAAGCTTTGAAGACCTAATTCAATTCAACTTGCATTTGATAGCTTTTTACTAAAATTGTCAATATGAGCAGTAAAGATATGCTGATGCAAGTGAAGGGGGCCATTATTAGGCTGATAAACTAAAATAAGCCCATTATTGAATCACTAATTTTGCACAGTCATAAAAAGAAGTAAAGTCTAGCTAAAGTAGACAATTCTTTTTTGGTTAGGAAAAAGTGCGTCCAGACCACGCTCAGGGAGGCAGACATCTCACTGTCAAAGTCAACAATGAAGACAAATGAAACTAACATGAGATTGTACCTGAATCGCGCGAAGATCGGAAGAAAAACAGAAATAGCTCATAATCTATAACAGTATGCCACATTATGGGTCAAACATGGCAGAGGTAGTGTTATGGTTTGGGCATGTATATGGCTGATAGCTGAATCAGGCCACTCGTGTTTACTGATTATGTAACAAGTGACAGAAGCAGCAAGATGAAATAGAAGCGACACTATACTACTATATATTATACGATGCTCAAATTCTGTCAAATGCTGCAAAACCGATCAGACAGTCCTTCACAGTGCAAATGAATAAGGACCCAAAGCAAGTCAAGAGTTTCTCAAATGAATAGAAATGGCACATTCTTCAATAGCCAAGGCAATCACGTGATCTTGATCAATAGAGCATGTTTTCCTATTACAAAATACAATGCAGAAAGACTGAAAAACAAGCTGCAACTGAAGATTCTGCAGTAAAGGCCTGGCAGATCATCAGGCAGATCATCAGTATTTAGTGATGTCCATGAGTTCTAGACTTCAGGCAGTTATTGACTGCAAAAGGATTTGTCCAATTAATTTGGAGCCTCTAAAATGTGGGGGGTTTTGTATAAAAATGTCTGTAATTCTTGAACAGTTAATGCAAAATGTTAGTGCCATTGTCTTTTATACCAAGAGATAGTGTTATAGAATTTAACTGTCAAATAAATCAAAAAGTGTTTATTTGGTTTGCTGCTGATATACATACGAGAAGATGCAGTTAAACACAGAGTGCATACATATGATGAATAAATATAAAAGCCTGAAGCTTAAATATAAAAGATCACAGGAAGAGCACACCTGTCTGATAGTCATAGCTGTGACTGTGTGCATGTATTATATATATCATTTTTTTAAACAGACACAAACACACACACACAGGCTACTTTTTATGCAATATTATTCATAGTTTTTAGTCATGGGGCTGGCACAGAGAACTGGAGAGTAAATACATCATTGGAACATACTGGGGACTTCACAGAACTGCAGCACAGGCCTGTCAATTTCCCATCTGTTTGCAAACTATGAATATTTAGACAAACACACACAAAAAGACTGAACTTCCTGCCATGGTTCAACCTCAGCAATGCTTTACATGCATTTTGTGAACAACCCCTCCCCTGAAAGTGCCACCAGGATGAAAGGTACAGCTAGGTTTATGTATTATGAGCTTAATTAATTCTGGTGTAGGAGAGGTGAGGTGTTAGCTAAATAGCTAATCCATTGATTGCTAGTTTTAGGGGGATCAGTTTAAATGATCAGGCACCAATAACATGAATTGCCCCTGAGAACAGAGAGGTGTATGGATTTGGGCATGATGGAATGTTATTACTACCCAGGAATGCATCTTCATTTTAAAGTAAGTGTAAAACGTTCCTTTTTGATAAAGCTAGTCGGAGGTTACCATGAACCATCTCTTAGTTATGCTCCTACATGCACAGACTGCTGTTGGACTTCCTGTGATACACTGTGCACTCCATCTCACCTCTTCACTCCTAACATGTAAAAACCACTGCAGCACGTCATTATATTTTCATGTTCTCTCTTACTTACACTGTTTCGTGTCTCCCTATGCTCTCATTTGCTGCCCCCCCCCCCAACTCTGCTTCTGCTGGAGGTTACTTCCTGTTAAACAGGTGTTTTTCCTTCCTACTGTTGTTTTCTCCAGAATACTGTAGGATCACCTACAGTTCACTCTATACTTTAAAGCACCTTGAGGCGACTGCACTGAACATACCTGGTAAACAAAAAACAAAAAACAAAAAACTACCTGGTAGCAGAAGAAAGCTGTGTTTCATCCTCTATGGCAGGTTTTACTGTAATAAGATGACACTTCATAAAAGCTTTGAATGAAACAGTCTAGTCACTGATCAATCAGTTAGGAATTTAAAACACTACTCTGCAGCACTAATGGAAGCCAAGAACTTGATAGGATGCATTACATTTGCTGAGATTAGTTCTAATGGCTGTTTTTAAAAAAAGAAAGAAATAAAAAGCTGAAGATAAAAAATTATTAGCACACAGCAGAAGTGATTATGGGATATTTGCACAATGTAGAGGAGAAAAAAATTAAAGGGTAATTTTTAAAATATGCAGTGTTTTTGCACTTTTTCCCCTTAATGCATTTATCAGTGTTATGCTTTTTTTGCCGGATTAGTATAGTCAGACTAATAACCATAATACATTATTTTTAGTTAAAAAAAATAACAAAAAAATTATAATTGTAAATGAGTGCTTTTTCATAATGCCAGTTTGTCAAATGTGTGAGTGCCACTCAGCAGGTGTATTTTGCCTCCTTGGCATCCCTTTTACAGACGTACAACGGTCACATTAGGAGGCTGTGACATAGAAAGGTGAGGTCACTTGGACCTTTCCGTTTTACGCTTTTTCTCAGAGGTTGCTGGAGACATCTCGTTTTTCATTCTGACGGACAGAGTTGTTAGAAATTGTGTTGTGATGTCATTTTACTAGTCATTTTTTTATTTTAATGATAATGGTATGCGTGTAATGCCTTCCATCTTCAAAAACATCTTGATCACAATAACTAACAGAAAAGAGAATACATTTATAAGGAAAAGAGGAGAAAACAATGGTCGGTTTATAGAAGTCATTCAAAGTCACTAAAAGTCTCCTACAGGGCAACTTTACAATCCTGCAAGCAAAGAGGAAATCCAGAAGTAGGAGCTCCTTCTGCATGAGGGAGCAGCTACACCTATGGCCCTGTGTAATGTGTAATTAAAAGAGACCCTAACCCTTATCTGGCCGACACTGCTGGCACTATTCTTAAAGGTATGGCATGCGATTTTTTTTTTTCTTTTAATGGTACAGCAGCTAAACCGTCATGTTATCTGTCATAATGCCACAGAAGTTTACATCCATTCTTCATGGGCATTAATGTCACTGTAATTTGGGACTTTAAATCGTTTCTTTGAACTGTTCTTTTTCCAAGTTGGAATGATTGCACAACAAAAGTCTTTAAGTGGAAATATTATCTGAATTTCAGGAGTGGGACCACACTTCATTCACGCCCCTTCTGGCCTCAGGATATATATGGTCCCTTCACCAATACCTGCTGTTCTCATTTTCACGCCCCACCCTTTTCCCTCCCCTTTTCCTTCTTTCTTCTCTTCTTCCTTTCCTTCACTTCTCGTTAGTACATGGGGATCTGCCCGGCCCGGGAGCCACTGCCAGTCCCCTTCCAGGCCTTCCCCAAACCGCAGCACCGGTACACGGTCCCTCATCCATCATTGCTCATCGTAACTGAGCCTGTGGTCCCAGCTGGTGAAAGACTTTAAAAAACACAAGTTTGAATTTATTTTGAGTTTTCTCTAATCCACACAGTCAACAAATATATATATGTTGGTCTCTTCCACAGTTTGCCTTTTTCCCCATCTCCATCCCCTCACCCCCAATCGGTCATTGCAGAGGGCTGCCACTCCCTGAGCCTGGTCGTGCAGGAGGTTTCTTCCTGTTAAAAGGGAGTTTTTCCTTTCCACTGTCACTATGTGCTTGCTCACATGGGTTTGCTGCATTTTGGCATTTTCTCTGTATTATTATAGCATCTTTACCTTACAGTATACAGCACCTTGAGGTGACTGTTGTTGTGGTGCTATATAAATATTATTGAATTGAACTGAATGTCAATAAATTCGGTATGATGAGGCATGCAGACCTTGAGCTGTGAAATCAGAGGCTTAAAAGTTGCAGAGAGAAGAGTAGTCAAATATCCAGCCAGAATTATGTCAGAAACTTGCCGATGGCTAACAAAAGAGTCTGGTTGCGCTGCAACAAGCTGAGGGCCATTTAAGCAAATATTAATGGGTGTGTGTGTGTGTATACTTTTGAAAGAAAATCCAAAGTAAATGCAAAGTTCTGCACCCAGTTCTTCGTTTTTAAAGTCATTAAAAATGTATGTTATATGATAATCCACTCTGGAAAAAGAACAACTCACAGAAATCTTTAAAAGCCCAAAATTACAAAGACATTTATCTCCATCATGAGTGTATGTACATTTTTGATCACAGCTGTATTTATGGACACAGGATTTTTCTATCAATATTGAAATAACTGTCAAAATACTCAGGTAAAGTGGTGAACAAGCTGTTGAATTGTCTTTAGGTGTTAGGTAATGGAGTAAATGTTTGGGGAAAATATGTTCCTTAATCAAATTTAACCCGGCACATTCAAAACTTATGAATTGTGAGTGAAAGACCCATCTCGCTATTGCTGTACCCAGCACTAAGACGCGTCTTAGACAAAACAAAGTTTAGAAAAATTGTGAAACTTTAAGTAGGCTGACATTTGAGCCCTTATACATCAGGTATTTAAATCATTTCTATAATTTGAGCTTATTTAAAGAGGATGTTGTTTTCTAACTTAGGAACAAAGCACATTACTTGTGATAAGTGAACTGGGCTGTGTAAAATCTTTCACATTTTTCATCATTGTACCCAGCCTGTCACAATAACAGCGAGGATAAGAACTAATCTGTCAAGATGATACCGAGAGACATCCTTTCAATAGTCCTGATATGAAGCAAAGACAACGGGGGAAAAAAATCCATTGACACTCAGACAAAAGACTTGAAACAATTGTACACTGACACTCATAAACGTGATCAGCTGCCATTGCACTGATGCCAGATTTTGTCCTGGTAAATGTATAAAGTCCCATTGCCTGCCAGGCTGCCAAAACACAATCCCATTAGCATGACATCTCTAAAGTGCATTTTACTCATTGGCACAATACATCCTAAATGTCAAGTCTCCTGTTAGTGTTGTAATAAGCCCCTCAGTTGCCAACTGGCTGCTGCGCCTCGCAAGCGGCGCTCAGTTTCAGCACCAGCTGTGCAGCATTAGCATTTGCAGCAATATCTGTGTTCCACCAGCAGGAGTTTAGCAAGCAATTATGGGCCCATGAGGAGGAAGGTGACATGGAGCCACTTGTGTCATGGTCCTGGGCCATGTTGGCCCAGTGTTCTTAGTTTTCTTGTATGTTTGTATTTTGTTCCTTATTTAGGCCATGTTTTCTGAGTTGCCCTGTTGTGTTGTTCCCTAAGTGTTTTCCCTTCATGGCTTTTACCCCCTGTGTGCCCCTCTGTGTATCTGTGAGCCCTCGTCTCTCCTTATGTTTTATTCCATGTTTCCCCTGCCCATTATGTCCAAGTTCTCCCCGTGCTCTCTCTCCCCCCCCCCCCCCCCGTGTGCCCTGTGTATTTATGAGCCCTCGTCTCCCTTTGTGGTTGTTTCATGTTTCCCCAGCCCGTTATGTCTGTGTTTTCCCCGTGCTCTCTCTCCTCCTGTCTGAACCTCTGTGCACTTCCTGTTTACTTTGTGACTCTCACGCCCGTACATGTCATGTTCAGTTCACCCCGCCCTGTCTCGTTATGATTATCAGTGTCACCTGTGTTCCCCGTGTGTTCCCACTTTCCTCGTTAACCCTCTGTGTATTTCTGTCTGCGTCTCCCTCTGTTCGGCGTGACGTCGTCCCTCATGCTGTGTGTGGATCTCCCTGTGTCTCCCTGTGAGTTCTTAGTTTATGGTTTCCCAGTTTAGTCTAGTTTGTATGTTTGTTCTACCAGCAAATAAAGCTGTGTTTTGAGTTCACCTCCCCGAGTCTGTGAGTCCTGCATTTTGGGTCCAACTCCTGCCTGCCGCACAGCGATTTGTGACAGTACGACGTCACCACAACATGGACCCAGCAGACTTACCCGGGGAGAGCGATCTGATACGTGTCCAACGCCTAGTCGAGTGGATAACCCACACTTCCAATACAAGGGCAAAGATTGTGGGGATAAATGCTATCGAAGCAATCCTCAAAGGAAATTCTCATCTCCGCCAGGTCAGAGGATGTTTGGACTTATTGGCCAATTTGAATGAAGCCCGGGAGGCGGCGCGAACTCGGGAAATATCAGACTTGGCCCAGCAGCAACAGACAACAGCCACCCTGGAGCAGCCGCGTCAGTTTCACCGGCCGGATGTGGTTTTTCCCGGCCCTTTGGAGCCATCTGCGGGGAAGAAACGTCGATCACGCCGCGGGCGCGCCACCCCACAGCCGGACGTTCGGACTTTTACATCGCCGGCTGTGGTGAATAAGGACTCTTTTTCTGTGTCGAACCGTGGGACTATTCGTTCAGGGGTTGTGTTTTGTGCTACGGATGGTAATGTGAACAGTTTATTAGCTGCCCAGCCTCCTGAAGCTCTCTTAGCTGCCCAGCCTCCTGAAGCTCTCTTAGCTGCCCAGCTACAAGCTGCGTCTCCTGTGTCCCCGCTAGCACAGTCATTAACTCCACCACAAGCTCCATTTTCACCTCTACCATCGCTTCAGTCATCAGTTCGGTCTGCCACTCAGTCGCCCTTAGCTCCATCATCCACACTACCACCTGTTTATCTTCCACCACAACCGTCACTACACCCAGCCATTCAGGCTGCTACTCAGTCAGTCATTCAACCCATAGCCCTGCCATTAAGGCACTCTGTAGCCGAGCCATTAGCCGCCCGACCCGCAGCCACTTCAGCCACTCCTCCACCCGTCACACCTCCACTACAACCATCACTGCAGTCTCTAGCGCAGTCTCCTGCAGCTCTGCTTTCCCCAGTGCAGTCTCCAGTGTCCCCAGTGCAGTCTCCAGTGTCCCCAGTGCAGCCTCCTTTAGCACAGTCACCCACTCAACCACCAGCACCACAACCGTCACTACCTCTAGTTCATTCCCCTGTGAAGTCATTAACTCCACCACCTACTCCACTCTCACCACCACCGTTACTACAGACATCAGTTCAGTCCCCTGTGCAGTCGTTTACTTCTCCACCGTTAGCAGCTCAGGTCCCCGTGTGTCCAGCAGCTCAGGTCCCCGTGTGTCCAGCAGCTCAGGTCCCCGTGTGTCCAGCAGCTCAGCTCGCACCTGAACCTTTGGCCCAGTTCCCCGTAGCAGTGCAGTTTTCTAGCCAGCTTAACGTTGAGCCCGGGGTCCCAATTCTCTCTGGCTCTACATCGGCTCCTGCTGGAAGCTCGGATGAGCTCATCCAGCACTCCGCGGCTCCCGTGTCGCCATCTACCTCGTCCGCTGGGGGTTCCAGTGAGCCCAGCCAGCACCTCCTCGTCTCCGCTGGAGGGTCCGAGGGGCCCGTTCAGCCACCCGTCTCCGCTGGAGGGTCCGAGGGGCCCGTTCAGCCTCCTGTCTCCGCTGGAGGGTCCGAGGGGCCCGTCCAGCCTCACGCCTCGTCAGCTGGAGGGTCCGAGGGGCCCGTTCAGCCTCCTGTCTCCGCTGGAGGGTCCGAGGGGCCCGTTCAGCCTCCTGTCTCCGCGGAGGGTCCGAGGGGCCCGTTCAGCCTCCTGTCTCCGCTGGAGGGTCCGAGGGGCCTGTCCAGCCTCACGCCTCGTCAGCTGGAGGGTCCGAGGGGCCCGTTCAGCCTCCTGTCTCCGCTGGAGGGTCCGAGGGGCCCGTTCAGCCTCACGCCGCATCAGCTGGAGGGCCCGAGGAGCCTGTCCAGCCGCCACCTGCGACCGCCTCGTCGTCGCCTGGTCCGGCTGCATCCGCCTGTGCTTCTGCTACGCCTGGTCCAGCCTCTGCCTGTGCTTCTGTTACGCCTGGGCCAGCCTCTGCCTGTGCTTCTGCTACGCCTGGGCCAGCCTCTGCCTGTGCTTCTGCTACGCCTGGTCCGGTCTCAGCCTCTGCTTCTGCTACGCCTGGTCCGGTCTCAGCCTCTGCTTCTGGTCCAGCTTTGGCTTCTGCTTCTGCTCCGCCTGGCCCAGCTTCGGCTTCAGCCTGTGCTCCCCCTGGTCCAGCCTCAGCCTCTGCAGCTCCGCCTGGTCCAGCCTCGGCCTCTGCAGCTCCGCCTGGTCCAGCCTCGGCCTCTGCAGTTCCGCCTGGTCCAGCCTCAGCCTCTGCAGCTCCGCCTGGTCCAGCCTCAGCCTCTGCAGTTCCGCCTGGTCCAGCCTCCGAGTCTTCGTCCTCGTCTGGTCCAGCCTCCGAGTCTTCGTCCTCGTCTGGTCCAGCCTCAGCCTGTGCTTCGCCTGGTCCGGCCCCCGCATCGCCACCGTCTGGTCCTGCCTCGTCTGGTCCTGCCTCGTCTGGTCCTGCCTCGTCTGGTCCTGCCTCGTCTGGTCCTGCCTCGACTGGTCCTGTTTTCTGAGTTGCCCTGTTGTGTTGTTCCCAAAGTGTTTTCCCTTCATGGCTTTTACCCCCTGTGTGCCCCTCTGTGTATCTGTGAGCCCTCGTCTCTCCTTATGTTTTATTCCATGTTTCCCCTGCCCATTATGTCCAAGTTCTCCCCATGCTCTCTCTCCCCCCCCTGTGTGCCCTGTGTATTTATGAGCCCTCGTCTCCCTTTGTGGTTGTTTCTGTTAGGGGTTCCGAAAGAGACTCAGGCGCAGGCCAGGGTTTTCCTTTAAGCGAAGGACAGTGCGTTTATTTACAGTGAACACATACACCAAGTGGCTATATACAACGTGCAGGGGAAACGGGTCCGGGTCGCCAGGGTCCGTGGGAAACAGGGTTGGGAGAAGGGTGTTCCACACTTTCTGTACAAAAAGTTCCCCCTTCAATCACTCCTCTCCGCATCGGGTTCCAAAAACGACCTACACAAAAAAACGTCGGGTTAGCAGGATAATAATAAGAAATTCTCAAGGTGAAGGTTAGCCGAAACACAAGTCTAACTGACACTGATAGCTCAGCGATCCAGCGAAGACTAGTGCAGACTCGCCATCTAAGTAGTGCAGTAATCAGCTGGGATCAGCGGCCGGTGTGGTGATGAGCAGGTGTGTGGACCAGCAGCGGGAGCCCGCAGTGAGCATCGCCGTGGCGAGAGAGAGAGAGAGAGTGAGAGAGAGAGGGCGAGAGAGCAAACAAACCACAAACATATTGCCCAATAGAGGATTGACCAGCAGGGCACAGGGACCATGACAGTTTCATGTTTCCCCAGCCCGTTATGTCTGTGTTTTCCCCGTGCTCTCTCTCCTCCTGTCTGAACCTCTGTGCACTTCCTGTTTACTTTGTGACTCTCACGCCCGTACATGTCATGTTCAGTTCACCCCGCCCTGTCTCGTTATGATTATCAGTGTCACCTGTGTTCCCCGTGTGTTCCCACTTTCCTCGTTAACCCTCTGTGTATTTCTGTCTGCGTCTCCCTCTGTTCGGCGTGACGTCGTCCCTCATGCTGTGTGTGGATCTCCCTGTGTCTCCCTGTGAGTTCTTAGTTTATGGTTTCCCAGTTTAGTCTAGTTTGTATGTTTGTTCTACCAGCAAATAAAGCTGTGTTTTGAGTTCACCTCCCCGAGTCTGTGAGTCCTGCATTTTGGGTCCAACTCCTGCCTGCCGCACAGCGATTCATGACAACTTGTCTCTCCACCATCGTGGTGGATTTTTATCCAAAAGTCAAACAAGTTCTTTGAGAGTCAGCCATCAGACCAAACAATTTCAGCCTCACTATTAATGTTAAACACTATCACAAGTAGTGTCCTACTTGTTTTAGTAAAAAAGTCTTTTAGTTTGTGTAACTTTTTTTAAACTATTACCAGGTTACCATGTTGCTAAAACTGCTTTAACATACCAAGGCATGAGCTCTGTAAGAACATCCCTTGTATTATCTGGCATCGACACACTAGCAACTGTAAGTTCTGTAAGCATCCCAGATCAGACTAGTTCCAGCACATGGCCCAAATAACTACTGACCCTGTCACTGATCAGTAATTTGTCTGTTCTTGGAGTACGGTAGGTGCTCACCAATTCTGACTGGGGGACTCTATAACCATTACTAAAATGGTGCAAAGTAGTCACAGCCAGGTCAGTGGGTCACTCAGATTGTTGCACATGCCTGTTTTTTTTCCACACTCAACATACTAACTTATATCTCTTACCATGTAATATACACTCACTTTTGTTAGGTGTATATCTGTCCATTAATCCAAGTATGTAATCTGACAGTCACATAGGAGAAAGCTTTTAGGTGTGAACACATGGTCAAGACAATTTGGCCTGTCTGAGTACATCTGTAACTACTTGGATTTTCCCATGCAACCATCTCTAGGGTTTACAGAGAATGGGCTGAAAAAGAGAAAATGCCCAGTGCCTCATCAATACTAGGGCCTAGACTGCTTTAAACTGTTAGGAAGGAAACAGTAATAAAACAACTACTTGTTATTTACAAGGTATGCAGAAGACCATCACTGAGCGTTGAACACTGAAGCTGATGGGCTACAACAGCAGAAGAGCACACTGTGTGCTTCTTCTGTCAGCCCAGAACAGAAAACTGAGGATACAGTTTTCACAGATTAACCAGAAATGGACAACAGAGGATTGAAAAACCATTGTCCAGTGTAATGAGTCTTAATTTCAGCTGCAGCATTTGTAAGATAGAATCAGAATTTGACACAATGCAAATGCATGTCTCTGTCTTGTATCAGCGCTGTGTAATGGTGTGGGGATATTATCTTGTCACACTTTGGTCCCTTGTTACCAGTTAAGGATCATTTAAACAC
This sequence comes from Diplotaxodon limnothrissa, assembly GCF_057381915.1. Classification (NCBI taxonomy): domain Eukaryota; kingdom Metazoa; phylum Chordata; class Actinopteri; order Cichliformes; family Cichlidae; genus Diplotaxodon; species Diplotaxodon limnothrissa. The sequence goes on along the minus strand of NC_140603.1, from coordinate 11,231,525 downwards.
CATAGCTTATATGAGTATAGTTTCCGACCATGTCCATCCCTTTATCTTCTGTTGGCTGCTTTCAGCACAAACTGGTTTCTTGAACATTACAGTGAGTTCACTGTACTCACATGGCCTTCACAGTCAGCAGATCTCAATCCAACAAAGCACCTTTGGGATTTGGTGGAATGTGAAAGTCGCAACCAAGCAATTCTGCAGCAACTGTGTGATACTATCATGTCAATATGGACCAAAATCTCTTAGTGGAAGCTGCAATCTGATGAATTTAAAAAGCTGTGAAGGTTAAATTTCATTTTGGAGAAGACGACAGACTTAACGAAGCAAAATCTGTGGAGCAGAGAGTCTGGTGAGCAAAGATTACGTTTTTACTCCGCATGGAGTCTCATGACACACCACAGTTTAGGTCGCATGTGCCGAATGTTTTCTCTCAATTTGTTACAACCTGAGCCTGAATTCATTATTTACAATCCAAGACTGTTAAAAAGAAAGAAGAGTAGCATCTTTCTAGTCATGCTCATCACCCCATTTGCTATTTTCAGTCCTCTACCAAAAACTGCTCTTACTGAAGGTCTTAGCTGGAGAGCCAGCATTTATTACAGGAGATGAAATGATATTAAAGCTAGGTCAGTTAGGTCAAACATCAGTTTCTGAAATGAAGAAGGCAATGAAGCTGGTGTTTGAGGTTCATGGTTAGATCACAGAGAGACAGGCCACCTGTCAAAACAGGACTTCCAAGAAGCCTTTAAATAAATACAAATAATTAAAATGCAACACAAAGTGTGGATTGGCTGTGCTTAAAGAAAGTATGGTTTTGATTTTTGTCAGCCATGATACCTCATATGTATCAAAAATGTAAAACAAAACTTTAAAGTTAACCCTTAACCCTTTAGTCTATTGAACCTTTTTAACATTTTTATTAAATTTGAATTTTTTTATAATTACTTAATAATTCAATTTTAGCTTTGAGTTTTAATTTGTATCATATTTGCTACATTTGTTTCCACATTTATTGCCTAAAAATGTATTTTGCCATTTTTTTTAGGGTCTTCAGGGCAGACTTTAAGATTTCTACATCAGCACAATAATGCAGAAGTCTCAAAAACTCACATAAACTGGTGTATCAAATATGATGCACTAGATATTAAGGGATTAATAACTTGTCACGGTGCTTTTGTTATTCCTTTAAGTTCCTGCAGTTTCTAAGAACATTTGTCTTCTACCGTTTTAGTTTGATGGAACAAACCTCGATGTTATCAAAGATGATAAAGGTCTTCTCTAATCATTACAGCCCAGTTAATGTTACATTTAAGGCTTTAAGTGCTGTAGCGAAGCAAAACACTGCAGCTTAACAACCACAAAAGCTCCGAGTTGGCCCTGATAAGCTGCATCAACATTTAAGCGATTTCCAACCGATGGATAGCCTCTTTCTGACCGTGGTCAGTACAAGCCGCCTGGAGTGGACCGGAAAGAGGTGCACTTCCAACAACAGCCTGGAGGAAAGCCAAGCGTTGCCACGGTGACAGAGCTGTGAAGAAAATCTCTTTGTATTGTTACCAAGGCAACAACTGTGGATAGGTGGGGAGGAAGAGAAGGATAGATGGTTGGCAAAAAAAAAAATCGTGGGGGGGAGTCAGGGAGGGAAGAGAGAGAAAGAAGGGAGGAAAGGGAGTCACTGGGCAGAAGAGGGAATGTAAAAATAACAGGAAGGAGGTGAAAGAAAAGGTGAAGCATGATGAGCTGTTGTCTGAGGGAAGAAGGCATGAGCTCAGCCTTTATTGTTCCTCCATCTCTCCCTTGTTTGGGCAGGATGATTCTCGACTGCGTGGGAGAATTTACAGTTTGCTGTAACCTCATCCCAAACAAAGTTACTCAGCAGATTCTTTTGAGTCAGATGGATGCAGCAACGCTGCTTTGAGACGGAAGCTCAGATAGGACACAATGAGTCAATGGTTCCTTTACCTGGAGGCACGTTTAGCACCTCTCCGCTATGGCTGCCTTTTCTCACTATTGCACGCCGCTTCTTCCTCCTTTCCATCTCCTTTTGCTCTCTTTGTCTCTCCGTTTTCCACACAGCAGAGAATTGAGTCCAAGATTTTTTACATTTCTTTTTGCTGCGACTTCAAAACATTTTATTGGAGTCATTTTGATAACTTTTGAACTGTGTTGCTCCAGGGTTTCACTAATTCCCACTGTGTTTGAATAGATTGCATAAATCTAGCAGGGGGAAAAATAACAGTGCTTCTTCTCAGCATTTCTCAATTCAGCATGCATGTGTGAATGGGTGTGAGGCACAAAATAAATTAATAAATGGAAAAAAAAACAGTCTTTTAAGGGGCTCCATTGCAGCTTTAGCTGCACCATAATAAATATGATGAAGAATGTAATAATTTTACATTGTTGCGAGGCCAGAAAAGTCCTCAGTCGACAGAAAGACTTGATAGGGAGAGGATGAATGACTTTATTCCGCTATGCTTCCAGATACATTTGAGTTATGTATGCAGATTTATGCAACCATCCCTCTTTGAGGCTGCTCGTCACTCAAAGGTAACTGGAAATCGCCCCAATTCTGCACTTCGTATGCAGAGCCTCGCATTATAATGTGCATGAGGGAGCGATTAGAGGCAAATTGAATCAAATCAAACCCCCTGAAATTGCACAGAGATTGAAAAGATCCGAAAGGAAAGGTGTGCGTTATCCAAACAGCAACTTCTGCATCTCATCTTTACTGATGGACTGAAGACAATCAGTGATTTGGCAGAATAGAGGACCTCTGCTTGTCGGCCCCTTTTATAAATCTGCTGGTACAAATTCAAACATCCATCGCTTTGTCCACACGAAACGTGTCCTTTTTCCCCCCCACAAAACAATCAGGCCACTGGAGTGACAGAAGCACAGCGGGAAAGCAGAGGAAAAGCTGCCTCGGCTCTATAATTGACATTCAAGGTAAGAAGTCGGAATATTCAAATGTGAGTAAGCTCTGTTATCTCACTTGGGAGTCGGCAGAGATTAGGGGATAGGTGAACGAGCGGCGCCCGGGAGGTATCACACTGCTTAAACTCCTCGTATGCAAACACACAAATTTGCACGAGTGCACTCATGCGTGCTCTATCACAAACATGCACACGCGCAACACCAGACTGGCAGTCCACCACACTCCTACAGAGACGTTTCTCTAACACACACACCTGCACTCAATCACAATAGAAACTTAAATGAACAGACACTTTATCTCTGTATTCTTATTACACATAGGCTGGTGAGTGAAGGCTATTAGCTCAGCAGAGTCTTTCCTGCTGTCTGTTTGGGCTCAACTACAAAAGAAGGATTGCTGTTTCAAATCGATACCGCTGTGGCTGGATGCTGGCTTTTATAAAGAGAAAAGTTTGTATTACCTCTCAGCTAATATCCCATTCTAACAGACTCTTCCTGCTCTCGCTCTTGTGTGTTGACTTACTTAAGTAAATACATAGTTATTATCCGCACAAATCAGACTCAAAGCTACTTTCAGCCGCTCCCTTCTTCCCAAGGGTTACCGTATGTTTTTCCATCTTCATTTCCTCAAAAACAAGCATTCTTTTGCCAAAATGACCCTGCTGTGGAGAGCACAAACTGAAAGCGCCTCTCATCGCCCCTCTCAAACGCTCACGCACGTGCAGAGGCTGCTTGAGGCCCATCTTCTCTGCAGGTCATGAAACTGATCCGCAGGCCATCCCAGCTTTTGAGATGCTCACACAGTTCCACCGAGGCTTACTGGGAAGACAATGAAAGCACAAATAATCATGCAATCGTGCAACACACACACTCTCACACACTCACACACACACACACACACACACACACACACACACACACACACACACAGTGTAAACACCTCAGACCTCCTACTACCAATGCACTACAGGAATATATGGTTTATTCCTTCACATTGTTTTTGCTTTTCAGCTGTTTGAATACAGGAAAAAATTTGCACAAATGAAAACACATATTATATATTAATGCAAAGGTGAGACAAGGAATGTAGCGCTACATGATGAAAGCATGCTAATTTGCATTCTGCTGGTTGTGTAGTTCTTCAGCGTATGCCAGGAGCCTTAATCGTGTGGTGCAGTATGTGTGCATAGCTGGTTTCTGCTTCAGCTTCTCCCCATAATATGCAAAAATAAGGCGTAAGGGAAAAGCTGTGTGAAGAAAATAAAGGTGTTATATAGTAAGTAATTTCAGCTTCTCAGTTAGGTTTACAAACACACACTGAAGGACTGATGAAAAGATTGGGTTCTCAAATTTTTATTAACTAAGTCCCAATTTGGGCCAGCAAATATAAAGTAAATGTGGTTTATCATTGTTTATAAAGTGTCTGTGCAGAGAATCATTATTTATTCTTTCATGAGTTCTGTGATGCTTGTCAGGGCCGGGGTAAGTTGGGTTACTCTTCGGTTTTGGTTTCTTTCAGTGAATCTAAGTTGCAGGTGGACGTGGATTCCTTATGGTCCTGTTCTTTTTGCACCTCCTGTGAATCAAAACGGGTAGCCGTCAGATCATCTTGACTTCTGTAGCAGTAACAGGGCTCATTGAGCTAGCAACCAATATTCCTGCTTCTTTGCTCCTTACCTTCTTTGTCCATCTGCCTTCCAGTTTTTACCTCTGTGTGCTTGGATTCCGTTCCGTCACCTGTTCGCTGCTCCCAGGTGATCTGCACTGCCTCAAAGGTTAATGGCTAAAGAGAAGAAATCACCTGGAAGACTTACCTGCACGACCACTCATTTAAAACCCGCTCTCCACCAGACATACCCCCTACTTTGCCTTTGCCTTCCTCGCTACCAAATAAACCGATCTGCTCCTTTCCATAAACACCATGTGATTCCACCTGGACTGCAGCAAATCCTCTCTCTCTCCTCCCTCTGCAGAGAACCTATTGTTGGTCCCATTACAGTGAACTCAAGCTCCTCTTTACAGTCGCCTTTGCACTATTATCTCCAACCATACCAAACATGACCCTCCTCTATTATAATATGACATTAACTGTGCACGATACTGAAGTGTTTTTGCAGGCAGTTTTTTTAAAACATGATGCCAATGTGTAAAACTTAAATGTTCAGTGTTGAAGTCTTGACAGTTTTCTTGTAGTCTGATTTCCTGCCCAAAAAAAGAACTTACACTGACACTAGGGGAAACAGCAGTTTGAGATGGTGGTGTGACCAAAATTATTGAAACAAATTTGCAATCTTGTTGTCTTTGAAATGGTTACATAGATGACAGAGACCAGATTTGCGATCACTCGCAGTGGTTGGTGTCTTCAAAGAGACTTTGGTGCATCAAGACAGCAATTACAGCAATCAGGTGGAGCTGGTTTGTGATATCACAGTGATTAACTGTGATAAACTGGTATAAAAGCAACTCTTTTGCCACCTAGATACAAGGAAATTCACACTGAACACAAACCCACATTACCTACTTACATTCAGGAACAACCAAAACCTGCAGGATGGCAATCAAACTGCAAAATTACAGAGGTGCTCGGCATGATTAAGCTTAATCATGTGTGTTGAGTGCCAAACCATAATCATAAAAACATAATATTCACATTTAATTTTAGTTTAGATGTGAATATTATGTATGAGCGAGTGGTGAGTTGTTGGGTTTTTTTTTTTTAATGTTTTAATATACCCACCAAAATTGGATATGGTTAAATTATTTCTTATTCCAAGTTAAGCAACAGTTTAAGGAAGAAGTATTAACTTGGAGAGAGGTGCTACTGTAGTCTCTAAGCATCTGTCTTCAAGTACTTCTACTGAATTCAGTTGGGAGGCAAAATGAAGCAAACAAACCAAGCAACGAGGTATGAAGTGTCCGGAGTTTTGATTCTTGTTAAAAAGGTGAGAGGACTGAAGCACCCACGAGTTACCAATTAGAGTTTAAAAAAATTACTTCCTGCCACGACAGCAGTGACAACAACTTGTGCACCACAATAACAGGGAAAAAAGTAAAAACAGCAATAATAACATGAAACACACCGATGACATTCCACATCGAGTCTGACAGAAATATTTCTCAGGTCTGGCTCGCTGTGAAGAAGTCCGACTGTGACTTCATTGTTGGCCTGTTTTAATGAGGTTTGCTGGTATCGGGGTAGAAAGTGCAGGTAGATCCAAAGATAATGAAGGCCCTGTAGTTAGCTTTAATTCAAATGAAACCTTAAATGAAAGGTCTGTGCTCGCGGTGCGGCGGGGAGGAGAGAAATTACAAATGACAAGAGTCACAACAAACAGGGTTAGATGACATTTTTGTGGAGCGGCTCATTTTGAAAACTGTGCTTCGAGCTATTTAACACAGTCTGCCTGCTTTTCATCACTGCCATCACAGCAAATTTTAATCTTGGAGCAAAGAATTCAAACAAATCCTCCTGAGTGTCTGGAGTTTAAAAGCACACCTTTCATCATTCTCACTCAGATATTACTCATGAAGTAGTCAGTTGCTCTCTGTGTCCTCACTTTCTCACTAAGTTGGTAATTTACTGTCAGTTTTTGCTGGATTGTGAGTCTACACAGACATACGATGTGCGACTATATTAAGGCCGTGCTGTGGACACCGCTGGTTTCCGTTTTGTCTATCAGGACACTCTACAGATTCATAGTCGAAAACAGTAGGGCTGTGCGTGAAGCCTGTGCTCTGCCCATGTTGCTATTGTGCGTTTGATTTGAGAGTGAAGGCCATTACACATTTTCCAGTTTTTCATATGCAAATACATTTGCCACAGTGTCTATCAGCTCTCTGAAATAGTGGTCAAAGTGAGCTTTGTGCAGACTGTAATCAGCTGACCTGTGCCGTTCCTGCTGCTGCTCTGAAGTTTACTGCTCTCTGTAGATTTAGAGTAGAGTAGAGCAGAGTTAGCATATCTCAGTTTGTTTTGCAGCACATTTCACAATATGAAAAAACATAACTCCACATCTTATGCAGAGCCAGTATCAGATATCAAATGTCACTGAGGAGTACCTACCGTCTCTTCTTTCTCTCCTTTCTTGTCTTTTTGTACATCTCTTTTTCCATCTCTGCGAAGAAGTTATCTCTCATTCCTTTCTCTCCCAGCTGGGCCTCCAGCTTGCAACAAACTGCACACAAATACTTTGTGCGTTTGCTGATATTTGTTGAGCTGATAGAAATGTTCCATTTGAAATAAGCTGCCGCTTAAAAAACGTTTTATGCTCGCCTCTCAACGTAGTGCGAGGTAAGTGCTGAAGTACCAACACAGACACGTGTAACACAGATCGTTCTGGCTCACTTTTACCCCGGAGCGCACTGCTATAAATGATTTGTGTATTTTTGGGCCAAAGACCCAAAATACTGGGTCAACTCAAAATCTTCAGTTTATTTTGTATTCATGATTCTTTCCGTTGCATTATGAAGACATTTTAAGTTCAAATTTATACAGATTAGTTGGTTTAGTTCTTTTTATGTGTCTGAATTTATTTGGATTTCTGCTTCATGTCTTCTTGTCTTTGTCACATCTCTGCGTCTCCTCAGTCTGTCTCATTGCCATGTCTGTTTCTCCCCCGGACCCGGTGTCAAGCCCGTATGTCTTAGTCTGCATCTCAGTGTGTTTCCTGTTTTATTTTGACAGCCTCTCGTCCCTGTTCATTTTCACTTCCCCCACCTCATTATGTTTATTCATTTCAGCTGTGTTCCCAGGTGTTTCTACTTTCCCCAATCACCCTTGTGTATATTTATTCCCTCAGTTCCCCTTTATCAGGTTGTCTGTTCTTCTTGTCTCACGTCACAGGTGTTCATGTTCTATATCCATAGTGTTTGGTATTCAGTTTTCACTGTTTGGGTTCTACTTAGTTTAGTCTTAGTTTCCTTCTGCCTTTTATTTTTGTGCTCACTTCTGGGTCCTCACCACAAAATTAGATTAGATAGAACTTTATTAATCCCTCGGGTGGGTTCCTCTGGGAAATTCGATTTCCAAAAAAGCACAGCACCGACAGAAGTTACAGAGTTATACACACACACATATATATAAATACAGAGACAATATAAATAAAATATACGAAGGGGATAAATAGAATAAATAGGAATAAAAATAAAAATACAAGTGAAAAAATACACCACTACTATTCTGCAATGCACTTTGGTGTTATTACAGCATCTCGTGCACCTCCCAGTTTTTTGTAACTTGGATCATTTGCATGAGGATTCCGTTATTGTACAGAGAGTACTACATCACCTGGAAAAAACGAGGCGAAACATGATCACTTTGTTTCTGTTTGGACTTCGTCTATTCCCTTTCTAGTGCTGAAGAATTTATGAGTAGCCTGCAGCCAGTCAAGCACTCCGCACGCAGGATCACAAAAAGCCCAAAACAAAATGCCTCTGAATGAAACTGGATATCCTTACAGCAAACCAGATCAAGAAAACCTCTACTGTAGTTGTGAGTGATGACAAAATATCAGTATTGGTGTGTTCAATCTGCCCCACATTACATAAACAATTAAGATTTGTCTGAAACAGGCAAGCCTCATTAAATCCTTTTCAACATGGAGGGTGGCATCAGTGCATATGAAACACGAGCTCTCAGATTCATCTGATTCCAAGGCCGGAGGACGACTACAACATCCGAATATCTGCCTTCTGAAGCTTTAACAGCACATGTTTTAGGGAACAGTTTATTTAAACATTCAAGAGATACAGCACATCACAGGAGCTTTACTCCCCTTGCTCCCAGACTACACCAAGTTTCATGAAATTCTCTTCTTGGCAGAGGAACAATCAAAAATCCATGAAAATATACACGCCTCGGAAGAAGAACTAAGCTCAGCCAAAAGCTGATTTTTTATTTATTTTATTTTTTATCTTTTTTTGGATTTAATGAATTCCCATACAGCCAGGTTAAATATTTCAATGGAGCTAAGCATGACTGACCTCACTCTTTGCACTTAATGAGCGGTGTTCTTAACAAGCACCTTAACTCCAACCCGCTTAAATCTGCTTGTTATAAAAAAGCAGAACAATAATAATGGATTAAAATCATTAACATCTTGGTGCAAAGGCAGGATTAAAGTCAGCAAAGAGAGAACTAAGGAGATAGCTGGGAAGCGTGACTTGACAGACAGTGAGTGTCAACAGTTCATTACATAAACTGACACTAATTAGCAATGGGGAGCAGCTGTGTGGGCACAGCACAAAGTCAGGTGACAGGTGAGAGCAGCAAACCAATCAGTGGGGACTTGTGGACAGGTGGAGAAATTCCAGCGACAGGAGACAGGTAGAAAAAAATGACACACAGGAGTTGAGGGGGTGAGTATTAAACCATGACCACTGGGTCTGCATTTTATTCCACTCTGTTCTCGATAATCCAAAAAATGGAGATCCAATTTTTCCATAGAGCCTAAAAACTCGTCTTTTTTGCACTTATTTACTGCATATGTCTAGAATGCATTCCTATCTCTTCCCAACAAGCTTAAATTTGCAGGGAAGAGGCTGCTGTTTGGTGCAGGCTGAGCTCAAATAAGCGAATCCCAAACATGCTCTCGTTGACTCAACTCACTTATCTGCTTATGGATTTTATCAGCTATTAACTCGTTTTTATTCACTATGTCACAAAAACACACAGAGATAAACACAGACACACACACACACACACTCGGGGTCCCTAACTGCTCGTCCGTCCTGTTCCGGGCACGGTGCCAGAGCTCGCAGATGGCATTAGTGGAAGATGAAGTGCCCGTCTCTGCAGCCAGTGAAATGTGAATGCCAGTTAGTACCCTAACTGCAATGTGATCAGCCTCACTGAGTGTCAAAGACTTGTTGACAGAAAACAAAAGGAGCTACAGGTATTCTGCAAATATTTCAACAGTGAATGTCAGACTTTGTATGGATTGTGCAGAGGACGTGAGGTGTGTCTCCTAGGTTTGTTGTTGTGACGATACTTTTTCAGCGGCGCTTTTTTTTTTTTTTTTTTACCCCTTTTCAGTTCACATGTAAATTTCTGGCAGGAGAGCCAGATACTTGCACAGGGTTTCAATGAATATTATTACACATACAGTTGAAATTAATTTGCCATATTTGCAAACATGTCTCGTTAAATCACTTCAGTGCTTCAAAAGGTTAAATTGCTGCATTTATTATCCATTTAATCCATTGCCTTACAGATACAGGACCAAAAGCATTTATATGGTACTCTCACTCCATACAACAGGTCACATATCACAACAGACCCTTTGACACCGGTCTAATCAATAACACTATTACTGCACACAGTTTAAGTCAGTCACAAGCAATGTTGGTCAAGTTACGTGAAAAAAGTAATTAGTTACTAATTATTGTTTACTTCTCCAAAAAGTTACTCCAAGTCCCGTTACTTTACTGATTGCTTATTTTCAAAAGTAATTAGTTACTTAATTACTTTTCAAAAACATGACACAACCTGAAAAAAGCAACAGACCTTTCAGCCCAGTTCTATCCGGTCGTTCAGTCTGACGTCACTAGCCGTGTCTGGGCCTAATCCCCGCTGCAGGTCCATATATCAAACGATCACTATGGCATTACTGAGAGTTGAAAAACTGTCTAAAGTCTTTCATCTTTAATAAAATGATCAGCGTTCTGCTCTACCAGGTGTAACAATTGAGTTTAACATCCAGGCATCCATGAAAACGGAATTTATGACATTTAACGGAGTTAGAAGTTAGCAGGAAGTTAGCTCGCTAGCTTCTATCTAAATACAATATAGCATGTCCTGACTGCGGGGTTTTGGAAACAAATTAAAATGTACAGCTCTGCTATCACTTCCAGCATAAATGAAGACAGAAAACTAAACAGCAGTGACGTTTGTAGGGTTACTGAAGTTTGGCTAGCTGGTATATAATGATGTGTTACGTGACCGCTAGCGACACAGCTATATTAGCATAATATAAACAAGCTAACTTTTTTTCCACTCGATAAAAGTTAACGTGAGTGTTCTCGGTGGTCAGGTACAAATGTAATCGCATGGCAGGATGCTGTAAAAGAACCAAACTTCAGCCAGGAGGACAACTGAGATAATCCATCCACAATACGAGGTTAGTCATTCATATACTGCTGCATGGGCTGGGCTGTAGCTACATCCTAAGGTTTTAAAAACTGATCTTAAATAAATGATTAGCGGTAATAAAAGCCGAGGGAGGCCAACAGTGTTTTTGTGTTTACGCTCACTCTTTCAAATAGATGCAAGTAAAACACAGCAAAAAATAGATAAAATCAAAGATTAAGCGACACATAGTCCTGTCGCTCTTAAATCTATTGTCACCTGTTTAGCAGAAGTGGGGCAGGTGGAGGTTTGCCCGGTGCTGCAGTGGTCATGTCAGTGGAGGGATCCACTATGTTGGGGGTTCAGTGGCGGGGTTTCTCTGTGAATTGTGGCTTGTAAGTGGTTGCTCAGATTTGGAAAGTAACAGTAATCCAATTACTTTTTTGCAATAGTAATCCCTAACATTACTTGTTACTTAAAAAAAGTAATCAGATTCTCTGGTCATGAGAGAACATTAACTTTTAGGAATGGCTTTTAACCACCTTCATCGTGAGATGCAGTCAGCAGAAATCCTCCTCACTGTAATGAGTATTTATAATTTACTGAATTTCATGTCATTGACTGCACTGCAGTCATTTATCATCATGCATTACTTCACATCACTCGTGTGTGTGCGCGTGTGTGTATGAGTGCCATTACCTAGCCATCCATACGTCCGGTGTACTTTAAACTTGGGAGGTGCATCACAGGGGACCCAATTAAAAGGCACTGCTGAATTTGAGGTATTTCATATAAGGGCCTCATTATATGTCTGTGTGGGTTCTCAGTCATCCAGGTCACTGTAGATGAAAGCCACTGGACTTATTTTAGATTAGGTTAGTTTTAAAGATCTAAAAACAGATGGAGAGTTCCCGATATTTGATGTAGGTGTGAATGTTTTGTGTCTTACACGTGACCCTTTACTACTCACACTGAGTCAAAGACTATTAAGACACACTGGCGTTTTAGTGCTATGTTCCAAATATCTTGGATAACTTGGATATCACATCTGAGTTGGCATGATCCAGAGAAAGTGAGGAAAAACAGGATTTGTCTCTTGAACATTTGAGTTTTAAGCGCGGTAGAGCCATTCCGGTATCTGAGTCAAAATGGAGCAATCCCTGTTTTGGGTTTTTCTCATTGCTCTGTCCATGACGTCTTTAATGAGTCACAAATACACAACAGTACAGAGGCAGTACAGATTAAAGGTTTACACCGTGTCAGTAGTGTTTACGTTCAGTGCCGCCATTGTGGTTTGGTAACTCGGGCTCTTATAGTCCCTATAAACAGGTCTGACTCACAACAATAGTGTCTGCCTGCATCAGTAACACTGCACTAGCACATGACACGGAGCCAGAAAGTCCACAGAGGCAACAATTATTCAGTAATATCTGCACAGTAAGCAATCAATATGGCCATTATCTTTTCCTTCAATACAAATCCATTTGACCATTAAAACATGTTATCAGGCAGATGTGAGGCACCTATGTTTATCTTGCAGAAGTAACTATATCTTATCTTATTTACTGTTTCTAATGCCACAGGCTTATGCAGTGTCAGTGGTAAATTACTGAAGGGGGCTCGCAGAGATAAGAGTGCACCCAACAAGAATAATGATGCTGCTCCAGCTAGCAAAGATGGCCTTCTCCAATTATTTTGAAGCTAATAATAACAACAGTGATAATAAGGCTGTGCATTAAAAAAAAAAAATCCAGACATAATAGTACACAGAAAATGCTTCCAATGAACTCTGGCACTGGGTGCACTGACAAAAATCATTAGTAGGATGTGTCTCTTATTTCATTTTTTTTTCAATGATATGCAATGGTCAAAACATTGGGTTGTCTGATACAGCACTTCATTTTTTTTAAAATTTCGTTTCACTTTATGTGCTTGACGAATGCGAGGCCAGCATTAGGAACATGCACACTTGTGATTGTTGTACATTTTCACAGTCGTGTGAAAAGTGAGTCAAGGCAATTGGGAAATGACTGTGACTGCCAGGCACAACCACTAATCAGTGCAAGGCGGTCCTACTTGCAGATGAGAAGTGGGCTGTTTGTGGTTCTAGAGCAATGCGATTGGCTACTTCTCTTTTATTCCTTCTATCTCTGCTGGTTAATGCCTGATTATGCGTGACTGCGTGGGCGAATTTACAGTTTGCTGAAACCACGTCTCTCTCCCCCCCCCCCCAAAAAAAAGTTGCTCAGCAGAATAACGAATCGAAAACATAGACCAGCAGTGCATCTTTGAGGCAGAAGCTCAAAAAAATAAAAATACAGTCTGAGTGTGTGCTTTTCTCTCTCTCGCTCTGATTCAGCATATGTCTCCAGGTTGGCTGACAGATTATGTGAGATATTTATGATGAAGTGTACTTTTTTTTTTCCCCCTCTGAGATGACTGTGTCTTCACACTGTCAGAGATCTTCTAATAAATCCACTCATTCTAGAAGGTCACTGATTGCTAATTACAATGGCCTCATACAAGAACTGATCCCTTCACATTACAGCAGAGCATGAGTCTTTTCCACTTCTGCTCCAAAACACACACACACACACACACACACACACACATGTTGCTATGGCAACACACACTCACACCTGGATAGTTTCAGTTGTTCAGCAGCTTGGCAAAAACCTTCCGGATGGGAATGGAATAATACACTAATAAGGCAGGAAGGCCATGGAGCCATGTGGCCAACACACACAAATACACAGATTCCACTGGTCCAAACACCAGAAAAGCGAACTTCTGATTAGATTGGTGGTACCTATTTTTAACCTAGGGGTGTCAAATTATCGCGTTAATTGCGATTAATTAATTACAATGCTATTTAGCGCGTTATGTTTTTTAATCTCGTTAATCTAATTTTTAATCTCTTGATGTCATTGATTTTGTATGAGAGTTGCTATGTTATAAAATCCGTTTTTATGTGCTGGGCTCCTTGTGCTTGACTTGTTGGGGGTGGAGTCACGTCGTGAGGTCAAGGTGAGAAGTGGTGATTAGCTTACAGTGTGGATATGGAGGCGCATCTGAGAGTTGTTGGCCCAATGAACGGGAAATTTGTATTTCATAAACGCCCCGACGGCACCATTGACAAAGGTAAAGTGGTCTGCCTAGAGTGTAAGAAGGAGTTTGCTTACCACCGAAGCAGCTCAAGTTTGGCCTATCACCTCAACGCAAAGCACCCAGCCGCGAGTGCAGCAACAGCTAGCAGTGAAGACGTTAGCAATATAGCAAGCCAGAGCAAAGCTTTTCGCCAAACAAAACTAGAGAATACCCCTCGTATGAGCAAGTCTGCGACCGACAGGCTGACTAATGTTATTGCCAAGTGGATAGCGATGAACTGTAGGCCGATAAATATAGTAGAGGACGAAGGATTGACAGAGGTGTTGCAAATTGCGTCCAATGACCCGTCATACAAGCCGCCGTGCAGGACTACAGTAACGACCAAAATCAGCAAAATGTACGACGGCGAAAAGAAAAACAAACTTGAGATTTTGGCGGAGGATTCTCCCAACTGTGTTGCTATAACCGGAGATCACTGGACCTCAGCTGGCAACCACAGCTATTTTGGGGTGACTGGACACTTTATTGATAGTGAGTGGAACCTCAACTCATTTGCACTGACCGTCATGAGAACAGAAACCAGGCACTTTGCTGATAAATGCGCCGAACAGTTCCTCAAGGTAGCAAATGACTGGGGTATTGAAAACAAGATATCCACCATTGGCACAGACAGCGCAGCAAACATGCTGGCTGCTATGAGAGCACTTCCATATGAGCACATCGCCTGCAATGCTCACATTCTCCAGAGGACCATCACGGTATGTCTCGATAGCAGTGGTTTTGTCGGTGTACTGGCAAAGTGCCGCAAGATTGTTGGTCATTTTAAACAAAGCCCTGCGAGTACCACAGAACTTAACCAACAACAAGTAGCACTCGGAAAGAAGAGCGATCAACTTATACAGGATGTACCCACCAGGTGGAACTCGACTCTCGCAATGGTCTCACGCCTCCTATGTAACCGAGAGGCTGTCCAGGCTACGTTGGACCAACAGAACCACAGGTTGGTCTTGCCAACCGAAGCTGAGTGGGCGAAACTGCAGAGGCTGGAGCTCCTGCTTGAACCATGCAAGTAAGTTCAAATAAACACCTTCCCATTTTAATTATATAAACTACTGTTACATGTGTAAAATCAAAATTAATGAACATAACAAGGAACTTTTAAGGACAATTAAATTGGAAATCAGTTACACTTTGATTTAAATGAATCCAGCTAGGTTTATTTAGCAAACCTCTCCACCTCTGCAGGTATGTGACAGAGCTGCTGGGTGGTGAGGCCTACGTCTCTTGCTCTGTAGTGCTGCCTGCTTTTCGCCATCTGTACCGTGTCATGGACATTACTGATGATGATCCTGCCTACGTGGTGAAGTTCAAGAATGCCTTCCAGAAGGATCTGGCAGCACGACGAGCTAATGGCAACGAGATATGGTTCGAGGTGGCCACAGCATTGGATCCACGGTTTAAGGATTTGAAATGTCTTCCAAGAGAAAAGAGGGAACAGGTAGGACAATAAGGTTAAGCTGGACTAATGAGTCCAATTCATTATCAAATCAAACTTTTATTTATTATATGGAACACAAAGTTCTTTACAAGATTAAATAAAATAAAATAAAAAGCACTTAGTTTTAATCACAATCATTCATTCATTCATTCATTCATTCATTCAGGTGTGGACCATTCTGGAGAATATGCTCCAGGCAGCAGAGCCCAGAAGAGCAGATAGTCTCCAGCCCTCCACAGAGGATGATGGACCAGCTCAGAAGAAGAGGAGGAGCGAACTCCTTCTGGGGTCTGACTCTGACTCAGAAGATGGAATTGAGTCTGGAGAGCTGCAGCGCTACAGAGCAGAACCCAGCATCAGTATTGATGACTGTCCCCTGCAGTGGTGGTATGCTCACTCAGGAGTCTATGAAAAGCTGTCAGTCCTAGCACAAAAGTACCTGGCCTCCCCAGCTACCTCTGTACCCTGTGAGAGACTCTTTAGCCTTGCAGGCCACATAGTGCAAAAGAAAAGGGCAGCCTTGCTTCCAGAAAATGTTACCAGGCTGGTGTGTCTTAGCGACTGGCTGAGGAAGAAGAAATGAGACACATGTGGTCAGCATAGCTGCTGTGTCATTTGTAGCCTACTAGAATAGATTGCTTGATGTTCAGCACTTTTTTTTGTGATGGAAGAATACTTTGATGTGCTAACTTGCAGCACTGCAATGTCAGTTTTATTTTTCATTATCTGAAGCAGAGGAATTTCAGTGCTGTATTGCTCAGAAAAGAGCAACTCTGATGTGCTAACTTGCAGCACTTAATTTATTTGATTTTATTTGTATTTATTTTTCCACTTATTTTACAAAAGAATACAACAGTATGTAAATGGTTGCATCTGTTTAACGTTTGTTAAACAATAAATGACTTTATAAAGTCACTTTCTTTGTTATATCAGTCTTTTGGTCTGCCACAATAAGTTGAGGGCTTTCCTCAGCTATTTTTAGGTGAGATTAAAAAAGAGATTAATTAGATCAATTAATTAAAAATCATAATTAATTAATCTCTATTTTTTTTTAATCTCTTGACAGCACTATTTTAACCTATTTCCCGATTCCTTCGTCTCAAAGTTGTAGGTGTTCAAGAGAAAAACCTGAACCTTGCGGATTTATTTAAAAAGAAATGTATAGTCTCTCTTTCTGTTCTCCTATATTTCTCTCCTATGTTGGAATTTTTATTGATCTCTCACAGCACTCTTAGGCTTTGAAGGTGATGGGTCACAAGAACGCTGGCAGATAAGACGGCTTTCACTTTTCGAGGAAATTGAGCTAAAATTACTTGTTTGAACTTTGTACCGAGTGCACTTCTTCTACTGCTCAGCTCTCCTGCTGACTCCACACAGTAATGGCTGAATACACAGGTCACCCACCCAACATCAAATCTATCTGCCATAATGGTCTCTCAGGTAACCTCCTCACCACCTTCACATAAAGGACTTTGGTTAAACCAAAGAGCGGCAATCTATTTTCTAGAGCCTACTGGTTTAAAAGTACAGCAAGTAAATTTTTTAAGGTTATTTAACAGAAAAAAGGAATGTTATACTCATAAATATGCATTGATTAGTTTATATAACTTAGAATTAATCTATCAAGAATATACAAGAGCTGGCGCTGGTTTGCAGAAGCTAACATGTTGCCCTTAATCCAGAGGCATCGATGTTCCATCTAATCTCTAACACACAAAAGCATACATAAACATACTTCCCTATATTATCATAATCATCCACAGATTACAAGGTAGCAAAACAACAAGTTAATTGTTATAAACTAACATTAAACCAGCTAATGTCAGACTGGAGTGTCCTAAAAATCACACTTTTGATAAACTGTTTGATTACATTGTCACAATGAATGACAGTTTATTCCCCAAGTGTTCAACAATGTAAGATCTATTTGAGAGAAAGTTTTACTAACATTGACAAACATCAGCTAACACGTTAACAGCAGCTAGCAAATTAACATTAGCTAACAGTGGCAAAAACAGCAGTGCTGCTTTCAAACAGAAAAACTCAAGATATCCTCAACAACTCCCATCAGCATTACTGTCATTGGACAGAAGTGAGCTTCACTGACTCATCAATGACTATCGGACTCCTTTTACAAAGTTATACATACTCCTCGACAGTAAATAGCTGTGCACACATATTGGCAGCTAGGTAAACAGTCGACTGACAGGCTAAACCTAGCCAACGATGTCTGTCCTACACCAGTGACCGTATCAAGTAGTGCTTTTGATATCGATCTGATACCAAGTAAATACAGTCATCAAATCAAGCCTGTCTTAAACCAGAGACAATGGTAAAGGCATGTCACCTGGGCTAAAAAAGAACCGGGTTGTTGCTCAGTGGTCCAAAGTCCACCTTTTAAATGAAGGTAGATTTTGCATTTCTGAAGGAAAACTGGAGAGGCACAGAATACAAGGTGTTTGAAGTCCAGTGTGAAGTTCCCACAGTCTGTGATTCTAGGTGCCACAGCCTCTGCTGGTGTTGGTGGTGGTGGTTGGGCCACTGTGTTTTATTACATCCAAAGTTGAAAAGGTTTTCAAGCACTTCGTGCTTTCTTCTGCTGGCAACCTTTATGGAGATGCAAATTTCCTTTACCAGCAGGATTTAGCACCACGGTGCTAATCCAAGTGAGAATCCATGGCTTATTGTCAAGAGGAAAATGTGAAACAACAAATACAGACAAGCTAAAAATCCAAGACCATTAAAGCAACCTGTGCTTCAATAACACATCAACAGTGCCAGAAGCTTATTATCTACATGCTACCCCACAGTGATGCTGTAATTTGTTGTAAACTTTTTAGAAGTCAGATATTGTAAATCATTTTTTCATTAGGAATTCTAGTAATTTGAAATGTGCACATAGCTGATTTTCATGAGCTGTAAGTCATAATCATCAGAATTAAAACAAAAACAGACTTGAAATATTTCACTTCAAACAGGATGAATACAAAATACATAAAAGATAAATGACCAGAATACAAAAGTTAACCTTCGTTATATTAAATTCCAAAACGGAAACTTTTTCACAATATTACAATCGTTTGAGATCCTCTGGTATAGTCCTTTTATAAACCTAACAAAAGCAAGCAGATATCAATGTATGAATTAATAATTTAACCCTAAAATGAACTTATTATCCACTCTGAAGCGTTAAGCGTAAATTCAGCTGTCCTGCACTGAAGAAGGGCACTGAAGTTTGGTGCATACTGCATTGCTTGGCAGATGGGAGCAGAGGGAACAGGATGGATGGCTGGATGACTCAACTCCCTGACGTCATCACTGCTTGGTAGATGTTCGATCGCTCGGCGGGTTCTCGGCGCATATATTCACATGCTGGAAGAATATCCCAAACTCTTACTAGACTAACTGGACTCACAATCGAAGCAGTTTTATGACTTTTCTTTAAGAACCAGTGGCAACATCTGGTTTAGAGGCTGGTTTTAAAATCTTTAACATGTACAAGCATCCAAGGTTTACATTCTGATTGGAAGCAATATTAAGACGTGTCCATGTGTAATCTAGTCCACTCGGAATGATGAATTTTTAATGGGATCTTGCTGTCAAAATAAAGGTAAAGCCAAAATATGCCTTTCTTTGTACAGGCAAAATTGTCAAGTCAGGTTAGTCGATTCTATTTTTGAAAAACTGGGTCTTCATAAGGGTTTCTATATTTTACACATATCTGTTTTTAATTAAAGTTTTACTGGATTTCTCCTAGAGTGCATTCTGAAAAAAAGCAGGTAAACACCCTTGATGAGTCATTAGTCTGGCGCAAGGCCCACAGACAAACCAACACACTCATTCTTAGTGGTGATTAAATTTTTGACATTCACCTGAGTGCAGGGTTTGGGATATGCAGAGACTGATTAATGCAAGTACAGTGGAAGTTTCCAATAAAGCTTTGCTGTGTTTTTTGTTTCTTTTCATTCTTCAAATGCAGTTTAGTTTCACACGTATAGGCTAACCAAATCTGTCTACATGTGTTTGGATTCTCATGACTTCCCTCGTCAGCACAACTGCAACACAATCAACACTTAACACAGAATGCTATCAATATAACGGAGTCAGGCGCAGAATATTACTACACAAGCTTTCACACTTTTCATTCAAATGCCATAAGGACTGGATTTAGTGGAAGTAATTAGTGGCAATATTCCAGCGACGCACACACACACAAAAACATACAAACACGCACATGCACTGTCCTAGAAAAGTAAGTCTTTAAAAGCATTGTGTCTGTTCTTCAGTGACATATTAACTCTTTATTTTTCCAGAGGACGGATTTGTGAATTACAACCAATAATGCTTTGATCGATGGGAGAAAAAATAACGGCCCCATTTTCCATCCGACAGAAAAGCAGCAGCATATGTCAGTGTCATGGCATGTTTCGTAATTCCACGGCTCTGAAAATAGGGAGGAGAAAACATTTGTTTTGTGTTGTCTTAGAGGTGTGTGGAGTCACCGGTAGAAAATAAGTCTGGTGCAAGAAGTATCAATTTATTAAACAGGAATATGGAGCAAACCTTTGCTAGATATGCACACACACACACAATTTATTCGCACATTTCTGTAATATTGTATCTCCTCCAAGAGGTATTCTTTAATTATAATGTAACAGGATGCGTAAATATGAAAAAATAAAACCTTTTCATGTCTTATAAATCCTCTTGGCAAACGTATTCACTCACCCATCAGTTGTTTAATTTCATTGCTATTAAATATTCCACCATCAAATGTTAAACCAAAGCATTATAACAAAGTGGAAGTGATTGGGAATGACAGCAATTCAACCATGAAGTGATTGGCCGTGTAAAATTACAGAGCGGGGTCATACTCCCAACTTTGTAGGAACAGTTTGGGGATGGCCCCTTCCTGTTCCAGCATGACTGCACCAGTGCACAAAGCAAAGTCCATAAAGACATGGATGAGCAAGTTTGGTGTGGAAGTACCTGACTGGCCTGCACAGTGTCCTGACCTCAACTCAATAGTACACCTCTGGGATGAATTAGAGTGGAGACTGTGAGCCAGGCCTTTGGTCCAACAGCGGTGTCTGACCTCAAAAATGTGCAGTTTTCTAAACCGTGTGGAAAGCCTTCCCAAACAAGTTGAAGCTGTTATAGCTGCAAAGGATGTGCTGATGTGAAACTTTTTTCTTTTTCTTTTTTAACCTCTTAAGCCCCAACGCCCCCTGATACGGGGGGCAAAAGGCAGGAGATCAGGTAGGCTTGGGGCTTAAGAGGTTAATATATAATGTATGTATGCACCTATGACCTCAGCATCAACTGAAACTTTTGTTCCAGTAAATACAATACATAGATGGACAGTCAAAACATTTGCCTACTAGCTTTGTGGAGCGTTTCATCACATCTTCAACATGAGCTTGAATCTGCAAAGGGTCCATTCGTTGCCTGTGTCAAAGACATCTTGCCCCACTGTGGCCCTAAGGGCTGCAGACTCATGACACTGACATCACACATCATGAAGACCCTGGAGAAATACAACCAGCTCCATCTCATGGTCAAGCCACAGATGGACACCCTTGGAGCTGAGGACAACATTCGCTTCAGCACCATCAGACCAGCTGTCCTGGTTAATAAACTGAAAGCAATTAAGGTGGCTGTGTCACTAGTGACTTGGATAGTTAACTATCTGCCTAGCAGACGATACTGCGTGCGCCTGTAGCACTGCACATCGGATCAATATCACCACAGTCCTGCAAGGTGCCATCCTGTGTCCCCCTCTCCTTGCCCTGCACAGAGATCAGGCACCTTAAGGAGTTTTCTGATGACCCAGCTACACTGTTTGAGGAAGACCAGAACACCAGTGATCCCCCCCCCCCCCCCCCCCCCCTTCGTTCCATCGATGCGGTCTGTATTAAAGTAGTGAATGACTACAAATACACTGACAACAATCTGCAATTCACTAAAAACAAAATGCCTTCAACAAGAGGTTAAAGCCATCTCTGTTATAGCTGCTGAGGTCTTTGAAAATATGCTCAGACATCAGCAGACTCAGGAAAAACAAAAACTACAAGGCCAATTGCATTGTGGGTGTGGAGCTTGACTCTCTTGAGTCTCTATCATGTGCTTGAGAGTTACAGCAGCACATTGAGTAATTCATTCCACCAACATGCACCATAGAAAACTACAGGAAATCACTCCTACTTGTGACACCTGGATTATTTTCACTGCCATTATCTTGTAGCTGTACATAATATTTGGGGTATTTATTTGAACATACTGCGATTTATGTTTTTCTATATTTCAGAATAAATACTCTGTAAAGAATGTAATTAGGATACTCTGTTTATGACTCTGATTCAAAGCAAAAACAATATTTATTTTATGACTTATTGCGATCAAAGGGCCAACTGTCTAATTTTGCTTCACCAGCAGCTGCTTCTCTTGCACTGGTTTTTAGAAAACAAGACCACCGTGGCCCCAAGTAAGGAACAGACAGTTAGCCTATTAGCTTGACTGCTCAGTAAGCCACAGTATGCTGGAGCACAGCTTCTGATATTGTAGCAAGGGCAGAGATGCCAGTGGAATATGAGGTGGCAGAAGATGAATATGGATGATACTCGAACAGCTGCACACAGTGGAAATGTTATTGGCATGTGCTGCTTAGTGTGCCAAAAAATGCTGTGAATAGAAACCACGATGTGGCTCATTGTGCCAGTTGGAACACTGACTGTGCGCAGGATGGAGATTTTTGTTGTTGTTGTTGTTCTTAACCCTCCTTTTTAGTTAATATGTCTAATAAGACAGCTTCTCCTGACTGAGCCGACTGCGCTTGACTGACGTCTCCCTGAACCATATTCTAGTTTGCATATTACCAATCAAAATAGAACAAGTTGTACTTTTCAATATACTGAGCACCGTGACATCAAGTAATTTCGAGGGTACGATCGTGCACCTTCAACCGATGCAGAAGCTTAATTAGCCGGAATAACTGAAAACACTTGAGCGGGTGTGAAGGATCCACACAAGTGTTATTAAAGTTGGGAGCTCAACGGCGTGCGTACGAGAAGCTGTTTATGGAAACAAATGTTTTGGGGTCACAACTGAAGCTTCATGTATCCTCCCTCTGAAGTTCCTGACTTCTATCTGCAGGATTTTATTGGTCCGACATCATGATTGGCTGATTAAGTATTTTCATTAACATAGGCATGTGCACACATTTCTACATGCTAGTTTAAAAAGGACGATTGTTTAATCTTCTCTTAAATCAATTTGGAGATGTGTTGCATCTGGAAACATTATTCTTTTTACAGCTTAATTTATTTGCTGTCTAATATATATATATATATATATATATATATATATATATATATATATATATATATATATATATATATATATATATATATATATTAGGGGTGCAACGATACACAAAATTCACGGTTCGGTTCGATACTTTGGTGTCACGGTTCGATATTTTTTCGATACAAAAAAATGTTCATGCATTTTTAATTTGTCATTTATTAAAATTATAAATATATATTTTAACTCAAAAGTACAGTTTTTAAATTTAACCCTAACCCTTGTGCGTGTTTTTTATTTTGACAGCGAATGCGCACCTGCGGACCACTTATGTGCAGCCCTGGTTATTTAGCTCGTCATATTGCAGCCACAGAAATTCTTTTGTCCATATAAACCATAAAGCTGCACTTTCTTTTTGCCTTATAGTCTGATTTGTCATAACTTCTCCGTTTTGTGGTAAGCTTTTCTTTGGCTGTCACTTCTTCACCCTGACCTGTCTTATTTGGCTCAGCAGAACTGAAATGCTTTTACACACTCACTCACATAAGCTCAGCGATTCTCTGCGCGACCAACCTCTCACATGTTTAAGCTTGCTGCGGGAGATTTCACTTGTCATGTTTGCATAGTAAGCTAACGATTAATAAGACGATGTCAGAGGAATTGGTGCACAAATTATCACTCACAGATCAGTGCTGTCGCTCTCTATACACAGTTCGCACGATTGCAAAGTGAAAGCAAAAAACAAGCGCAAATTCAAACGCGACTTCAATATGTCACATATTGACAGTGGCTCACCGATGCCAATGACATAATTACCCAGCTACATTTCTGAAAGAATGCAAAAGCATTGACATATATTTTTCCTTCTTACAATAGCCCGACGGGCAGGGAAGAGATAGATTTTGGTAGCCCGACTGAAAAAATCGCTAGCCCCAGGACGTCAGGCTAGCGATATTGCAAGCCCTGTATCTGATTGAGGAATCACTCATCTTTGGAAAAGAGAGTTTATTACAGAGAAATGGCTCTTTCCAAAATAAAAGCTATACTATCCGCTTCTTCTGGGCTATATTCTCAGCAGCATAAGGAGAATCATGTGCTAACAGCTGTCTAAATGACTCGGCTAAAGTTAGTAGCATGCTTGCTTTGTTTTGTCTGCTTCCACTTGTCTTTGCACTAGGATGATGTCGGCGTAAATGTGCAGTCATATTCGTTGTGTTCCCACTAGTGCTTTCAGGTTAATCTCGTTGAAATGACCTTAACGCCACAACACGGCAAATCTCCGTTAACGAGCTACCGCCGATCGCTCCGTGCATGGGGCTAGACGGCCAACACGTTAACGAGCTAACTGCGCTAACACACTAGTTCACACCAATGTAATTGAGCATTGCATGGCACATCCAACATACTGTTTTACTTTGGTCCATGACTCGCTTACCTTCAGGGTCATACGTCACATGAAAACCAAAATAATTCCAAACGCCAGATCTGAATGAGGTTCAATTTGCCTGTTGCAAGGAGAGCTTAACTTCTGTCTCGCTAGCTTGCCCTGCGCTCTTCCTTCTGACTATGCTGTCTGTGTTGAGCGCTCAGTGGATCTGCGCTGGACAGTGCAGCCTAGGCGGAGTAGTCGAACGCAGATTCACTGAGCGCTCAACACAGACAGCATCGTCAGAAGGAAAATTGATAAAATAAATTACAAATGTTGTATTGTTCGATACATATGCGTACCGAACCGAAAGCACTGTATCGAACGGTTCAATATCGATACGAATATCGTTGCACCCCTAAAATATATATATATATATATATATATATATATATATATATATATATATAATTACTGTCTACTTATTAAAGTTTACTTTTTTGTTAATTCTTTTATCAGGACCTTGGCCCCTTGCGTATCCATGGTAGATCCGGTTACAGCGTTTGATGAAGTTTTCAAATAAATTTGAGCTCACATCAAAGAGATTCTGTAAATATTGGAAATTATTCCTTGACACCGAGCGCATGATTACTCCAACAAGTGGCTCTCATTCACTGTCACACACTATCAGAGGTGCTCCTGATCAGTTTTTCCACGTTGTAGCTCTTTGATGTGAAGTGAGAAAGGTGGTTTTCATAAACCAGTGCAGGGCGAACACACGGCTGAATGATGATGAGTCGCAATGTGACGAGGCTGACACGAGTGACTTCAAAGCCACCGGAGGGGAATCTACATTAACTTCCTTACAGCATTTCTGCATACGGCTGGCTGTGCACTGTGCAGGCGGGGCCGCGCAAGAATTGGCACGCGCACGGGCGACACATGCTCATACCCACGGAAAGCAAGAAACGGGCAAACAAACAGATACACAAGCGCACAAACACCCATCAATCTCCTTCCTTTCACCGCCGTGTCCCGTCTCTCCAGCTTGGCTTTTCCCCGCTCCATTCTTGCTTTCACATACAAACACACAGCCACTCAGGTGAGGTAATTGAATGTGACAGCAAATCCTGAGAGGGTTGTTGGCAGGTTATCAGGTTAACCTGTGAAATATAACCCACCTGACACCAGCGGGATGGCTCTGACACCTACAGCAGAAATGGTTGAACCATTCCAGCAGAGACTCCAGGGTAAACACGGTGGGTTCCTTTTCTTCAGCAGATGTATTTTCACTTGGCCCGAGTTCACCGTAACCTCCGAGTAATAAAATTAACATAATCAAGTCCATCTTTGCCATAAAATGCTTAAAAATGGAATCCACACTAAGGCCAGCACACAGACCGGAGTACAGCACCAGGAAAATTACATTCAAGCTTTAAACAGAAAAACAGATATTTAGTTAAGACTTCAATAGCCAATAGTTCTGACACTGCATTCTGGCAAAAGCAGGCCCTTCTTCCTCTGCACCAACTGTTTACCTGCATGCAGCCAAAGCCTGCTCAAACATGACTGGTCAACAGAAGTCAGATTAGAAGCAAGATCCCAACAGATGCTAGAAAGCTTTGAGTACCATTAGTCTTGTGGCTTGCCTGGAGATACCTTTTGACACTCAGGCTCTCCATCAAAGGTCCACACTGTGTCACAACAGTTTCATAATCATCATCTCGTCAGGAGTAGGAGTGAATTAGGTTACTGGTATGCTCTGCGCCTGTTGCTCTATAGCTCTAATTAACAGGTCTTTAGTTGAGTACTCCCATGTCAAATGCTGCAGTCTATTAGAGGGCTTTGCCATGTAAGATAGGCTTACGTGGCAAAGTTGTATTCTCTCCACTCAAATCTTACACCAGATTAAAGGAAGCACATGCGTAGCCTGCTGGAGGTCATTTTGGAAGGCTCTGGCAGTCTTTTCCTGTTGCTCTTCACAAAAAGGAGCAGATACCGGTCCTGCTGCTGGGTTAATGCCCTTTCACGGCTCTGTCAGCTCTCCTTGTGCAATGGCCTGTCTCCCATGATCTCCTCCATGTTCTTGAGCCTGTGCTGGAAGACACAGTAAAACAAAGAGCATGTATTGGATGTGCCATCCTGGAAGAGCTGGACTACCCGTGCAACCAGAATGTTCTGCAAGTGCTGCTTCATGCTAATAACAGCAACTAGAATAGAAAAAATCTGAACTAGAGAAACATCAGTCACCTGGGATCAGGAGAGAACAATGGTGCGTGGCGACCACCTGCTAAACCGTTCCCTTTTTTAGGGGTTGTCTTGTTGTTGCCTCTCCAGTACATGTGCACATAAAAGATTTTCATACTAACCTCATTCAACAGGTGGATGCTTCTTTATGTTTTCCAGAGAAGTAAAAATTCAGCAAATTTATTTCTCCTTTTTTTTCCTGTGGTAAAATCTCTTGAGGAAGGCTTACGTCATTTATGCATCTTTCCAAGTTTGTTCCCGACATAATCAGAGACCCGTGAGTGGGAGCGATTCCAATCAATGATCAAGGCCGCATAATCAACTAGTTGCAGCAGAGCACATGTGTCTGGTGGCCACAAAATCAACCAAGATGTGGGAAAACATTAATCAAAATTCAGGAAGGAAGTGTAGGTCATGTGCGTGGAATAGCATGAGAAGTGTGAGAAGCGGCCTTGATTTTATTTGCATACACATATATCAAGGCCTTAGAGACTGAGGGTTCTGCACAGCATTCATGCTGTTCTATTACTGCATTCTTCTCAACAGATATTGCGTTGGGAATCTGCCGGAGCTCCTCTCCCACTTTGCTCCTTTAATCTCTTGCATGCTTTTAACTTCACCTTTCACATCTAAATGTGATTTTGAGTATGGTTCAATCACAAGTTATTAATAATCTCTGGCTCTCTTCCACAGCATGTTTTTTTTGTCCCGTCTTCCTCCCCTCACTCCAAATAAGATGCGGCAGATGGCTGCTCCTCCCTGAGCCTGGTTCTGCCAGAGGTTTCTTCCTGTTAAAAAGGAGTTTTTCCTTCTCACTGTCGCCAAATCATCTGATTGTTGGGGTTTTCTCTGTTTTTTTTTTCTGTAATATTCTTGAGTCTTTTCTTGAAAATAATAAATCTCCTTGAGACTACTGTACATGTGATTTGATGCTACATAAATAAAACTGAATAGAATTGTTGTTTTTTTACTCTGAATTTTATCGGAATTTAGAATTTTGTCTAAATTTGTAATGTAAAGATTTGAAAATTTGATGGGATTTGATCTCACTGTAAAAAAAAATTTTTTAAATTTTATGTGTACTAGGTAATAAACTTGATGTGTTTATTTATTTCTTTTCTTTTATTCTGAAACAGAAGAAATGCCGTTTCCTCCTCTAAGCACAATACTCCGGTCTCATGCATATTAAATCCTTTTTGTGATGTTCAGTGCACTTCGATAGTAAGCATATACAGATGTTGCAGACAATATTGCTCAACGTCAGCATTTAAATCCCTCTTGTATCTGCTGTATGTCTCCTCCATTGGGGAGAGGATGTAGGTAGAAAGGGATTAGGGGCTTTATGCCTGAATTTACAGTGTCAGAAACATAAAGAAATGCTTTGTGAGAAGGGATGTGGTGAAATCTCAATTGTGATTCTTGCTTGGCAGCAGAACAATGTAACAGTTTACATAGAGTTGCAGTTGTCCTTAACTGATGCAGGAGTGTGGTGATGTCTCCTGCCATAGACAGCCATCGCGAGTCAGAGACCTGCCACAGTGTTATTGACAGCTCGAGATTCAAAAAACACCCATAACCAGTCAGTCAGCAATTGTCATTTCAACTTTTAAAATCTATGCGCAAGTCTGCTGCTGTTTAACTGATACCAACAAAGCTCACGCATGATGAAATGCAGCGCAATCGCCAGGAAGGTGGTGCGTTCTTGCTATCAGTCACTTCTTCGACACGATGAAAGCGTTTTAACTCTTAGGGCCACAAACATCAGTCAGTGGTCTTCAGTCGCTCACTGCGACTTTGATCTGCAACGATAAAGGTGACTTTGAGGCTATCTGCACGCAATCGTCGCTTGATAACACAACGATGACTGACAGTGTAATGACAGATGACGATCAGGAGAAGGAAAAGATGGAGGGTTGAAAGAGATAACTTTGCTGCTGATCAAAGCGTGAGGGATGTGAGGGATAGAAAAGTAAGAAAACGGCCAACCCCCATAGCCCTACTTTTCTACCATTCAACCCACGTGCTGTTTTGTATTCACTGTTGGAGCCAAGTTTCCGTTCTGCCCCACATTCCCTTTGCCCGTATATCATGCAGGAGGATAAGTGAGTGTTTGATCGGGATTATATGATCATGCTGATGGTGCTCATTACAAAGACAGTGAATCCTGGACTCTGAGTTCAAGAGAGAAGTCTAAACATGTTCATTAAACCACACTAGGGATAGGGATATTGATCAGTCGCTTAGTCTGTACATTATTTCGGCCCTGACTGAAATATTTAAACAGAAACTGTATTCAGATTTTATTCATGTTCTCTACAAAGAGTCAATGTTAATCACATCTTAGTAAATGGCCTGCATTTGTATAGCGCTTTTCTAGTCCATAGGACCCCAAAGCACTTTACACTACATTCAGTCATTCACCCATTCACACACACATTCACACACTGGCAATGGCAAGCTACATTGTAGCCACAGCTGCCCTGGGGCGCACTGACAGAGGCGAGGCTGCCGGACACTGGCGCCACCAGGCCCTCTGACCACCACCAGTAGGCAAACATGGGGTTAGTATCTTGCCCAAGGATATTTGACATGCAGCCAGGATGCAGCCTGGGATCGAACCACCAACCTTCTGATTAGTGGCTGACCTGCTCTGCCACCTGAGCTACAGTCACACTAGAGTAAAGCTAGGACAGCAATCTCCCTACTACTAGGAAAAAGTAGTGGTTGACTGATAAATGTATAGAGCCATCCATCCATTTTCTTCGCCTTATCCGGGGCCAGGTCGCAGCGACAGCAGCCCAAGCAGAGAAGCCCAGACCTCCCTCTCCTCCAGCTTATCCGGGGGAACACCAAGGCGTTCCCAGGCCAGCCAAGAGATATAATCTCTCCAGCATGTCCTGGGTCTGCCCCGGGGCCTCCTCCCAGTGGGACATGCCTCACCCAGGAGGCACCCAGGGGACATCTTTGTCAGATGCCCGAACCACCTCAACTGGCTCCTTTCGATGTGGAGGAGCAGCGGCTCTACTCTGAGCCCCTCCCGAATGGCTGAACTTCTCACCCTATCTCTATGGGAGAGGCCAGCCACCCTTCGGAGGAAGCCAATTTCTGCCTCTTGTATTCGCGATCTCGTCTTTTGGTCACTACCCACAGCTCGTGACCATAGGTGAGGGTAGGGGCGTAGGTCGACCGGTAAATTGAGAGCTTCACTTTTACACTCAGCTCTCTCTTCACCACAACAGACCGGCACAGCGTCTGCATCACTGCTGCCACTGCACCAATCCGTCTGTTAATCTCCCGCTCCCTTCTCCCATCACTTGTGAACAAGACCCCGAGATACTTAAGCTCCTCCACTTGGGGCAGGGTCTCGTCCCTGACATGGAGTGGGCACTCCACCCTTTTCCAGCTGAGGACCATGGCCTCAGATTTGGAGGTGCTGACTCTCATTCCCACAGCTTCACACTAGGCTGCGAACCGTTCCAAGGCGAGTTGGAGGTCATCACCTGATGAAGCCAACAGAACCACATCATCTGCAAAAAGCAGAGATGAGATCCTGAGACCACCAAAGTGAAAGCCTTCTGCCACTTGGCTACGCCTAGAAATTCTGTCCATAAAATTTATGAACAGAATCGGCGACAAAGGGCAGCCCTGGCGGAGCCCATCACCCACCAGGAGCAAGCCAGACTTATTGCCGGCTATGCGGACCAAGCTCTTGCAACCGTTTAAGTTTAAGACTGAATGGCCCGTAGCAATGGGCCAGACACCCCATACTCCCAGAGCACTCCCTACAGGACCCCCCGAGGTACACGGTCGAATGCCTTCTCCAAGTCCACAAAACACATGTAGACTGGTTGGGCAAACTCCCATGCATATCCTCCTTGAGTATCCTCGAGAGGATAAAGAGCTGGTCCAGTGTTCCACGATCAGGACGAAAACTGTATAACCATATAAATGTATAGAATTTCTTTGAATTTGACAACTAATTGCAGTTAGTTGCAGACTAACTACCTGGTAGGTAGCAACCAATCACTCAGATTGATGAAGGTTTACAAACTGCTATCTAACTCATTAACGCAGACAGGTTGCCAACATATTGCAATCAGTACGAGTCAGTTGGTTGCCATATGGTTGTAGTGTTTATATTGCAGTTAAATCTCTGTCATGCAGCAACTACGTCACTATTTATGAGGAATTTATGGTTCATATCTATAAAGTTCTGGCAGGATTCAGAATACAAGAAGTTAATGTGAATTTCTGTGTACCGACATGGCAATAGATTAGCAGTTATGAAGATTTTCAACAGTTAATTGTCACTGTAGGAGCCTTAGATGCAGTTTGTGGAGTTTATATGATTAACATAATTTGGATTAATAATTCAAACTAAGTTATGGCTCACTTGCTTAGATATTGGAAGTAATACAGATTGACATATTAAGAATAATGGAATATGTTTGTAACTTGATTTCTTATGCTTAAAACCTTTATTTTGATAGTCTGGTAGAGACAGGAAGTTAGGTGAGAGGAGAGTGGAGCCACAGTTCTTTAAGCTCTCAATCTCTCTGCATCCATTTGAACTGAACTTTGTAAGCCTTTGATAATTCTGGATTCAGTTACAAATGTGCAAAACAGGCATACTGTGAGTTAATATTTAAAAACTATATCAAGGACTCCTGTCAATTTTTGGATAAAGAAAAAAGGGGCTGGTGGAGCGACATTCACTGGAGAGCTACAGTCACAATGTCAAAACCAAATTTGGTTATTGTTCTTTAATCCTGCCCTGTCAGAGTTGTTGTGAGCTATGAGGTCATCATGGTGGTCCTGAACTTGGTACTGCAATATGAGCAAAGAAAGATACAATAGTACACAAAACACAACGGTTGTTGAATAAAACACAAGAGAATTAGGGGGGGAAAAGTCTCACGAAGCACATCTGTATGGAACGCCAGGACTGCCATAATGAATTAATTAAATACACCATTAAATAATTAATTAAATGTGGCAATAATTAATTAAAATTGGAATTAATTAATTAAATAAATAGTTATGACACATGTAATTAATTAATTATTGACACATTTAATTAATTATTTATGTATTTCACATTTTAATTAATTATTGACACATTTAATTAATTATTGACACATTTAATTAATTATTTAATGATATATTTATTTATTTCATTTTGGCAGTCCTGACGCCTGGCTCTCCTCATGAAATAATTTTATCTGTCAGCCTCACCCATCAAACTCAGGGGGCGGGGTTAACGCTGCCCATGCAGCTTCTCTAACATTTGATTGGTTGCCGTGCAAAGTAAGTCAAAACAGGTCGATCCTAGAAAATCGATTGCTTGTGTAGACTTGGGGCAGCCAGTTATCCCAGAATGCAGATCAAATCACAAGCAGCAATGGTGGTGGTGTAGTTTTAAAATACCCCGTTTTTCTGTCACCAGCTACACTTTTAACAGTGTTTTAGCCGCGAATGTCGCGCCGTATGTCTGGTCAGGTTGTCAACATAGAACATGTTTGCAAAAGTGCTCAGATGTTTTCAGAGATTTCACTAGCTCTGCTAACAGTTAGCATGCAGAGTGCACCGAGGGGGTTACGTTAACCGGTTTGTTTACATATTCCACTCTCCGTGTTCCACATGTTGCATTCGCAGATTCTCATTTTCACCGAACGATCGTCTCTTTCCGCCTGGTCTTGTGTCTCTGTGCTTCTGTAACATAAAGAACGAGCTGACATTTTTCTCACGAAACCAGCGATCAGCTCAACAGACCCTCAGTTTACCTGCATGCATCCTCCTCCTCATCTGTCAGCTGTTTAACACCTGCTGCTAATTCAAGAAACACGCCTACGTTACCTGGTGATAGTCACAGTTTAACTGGGCAGCGGTGCTCGATATAACGCAATGTCAGCGCATTTTTCTGCACAAGATAAGTAAATATAGTGTTTTCCCCGAGCGCAGAGCTGCTGGAGCTCGTTTCCTTACAGAGCACTTTATAGGCGAACAGCTTCATCAGCGGCTGATGTCCAATCACCGGCACACAGCTTTCAAACCTCAGCTGAGTTTTAGCTCTCAGTGGTTAAACGCTGGACTTCATTCACTCAGGTTCTGTCTGTCGGGTCACGTTTACTTCGCTGTTTTATTTAGAACTGAGCAAATCGGTTTGGCTGAGGTTAAAGTTACGTTTCATAACTGCATAGTTTCACAGACGTTTAATGGTTCACTGGCACATGTGTTAGACTGAACTATCATCTAAATATCATCTGTTTTTTAATAGTTATTCAACTGTATTCTAAGCACCAGCTGTCTGTTAGAATGTGATTTTTTTTCTCTCTCTGTTGGCAGAGGTATAAAAATGCGCAGGAAAATCTGACATGCATGGCGAACTTCACCGACGATATTTAGGGAGGAATAAACACACATCAAACATAAATGAACCATTTGTCTGTCTCCATAATTGAGAGAATTTTCTCTTCTTATGTCAACACTCTCTCTCTTTTTTTTTTCTTTTTTTTTTCTTTTTCGGTCATGTTATGTTTACCTGTCAAAGGCTTGTTACAAACTATGAAACACATTGTGCAGACTTCTGGATGTTAGAAGAAAACTAATACTGCTCATGAATGAGACTAAAGGCAGGAAGGTGTCCTTTAAAACTAAACATGTTAATAGGACCTCCCTGTTTATATCATAGTTTATGATATAGCACGTGTATTTCAGTAATAGCCTGCTGAGGCCACTATACGTGCTGGCTTCATATCAAATGTGAAGGCAGACTGAGTCTATGTTTGACGTTTTTTATATCTAATCTTCCTTTTCAAACATTTAAACAGCAGCGAGTCTGCAGCTGAGGGAATACAAATTCAAATTGCCGGAACAGGTTTGCTCGTTTCTTGGATTCATTTGGTGATTTATTAAATGTATAACTGTTATTCTAATCTGCTGCTGAGTCTCTTACACTTTTCTTTATGCTGTATATTTTCACGTCTCTGGAATAGTTGGCAGTTAGATAGTCAGCTGGGAAACTTTGTGTTAACTCATGGAGCTGAGGATATCGTGGATATGCTGACCTCGCTGCGTGGTGTACAGAGCGAGGTCAGCATGATTAATATTCACAATAAAAATATTAGCCGAACATCATGAAGTCTGTATGTGTTTCATAGTGTCGAACAACCTTTGTACAGTTAAAGCCAGCAGTTACTACATGACGGAAACACCAACGTTATCTCTTTTATGTGTTTATACACAGGTCACGCTGATTACTGAACAAAAACCCAAAGATCAGATGTTAAACAGATTTATTTGCTCTCTCTCCTCCTTAAACATGTTTTTAATGTTAGTTATAATTCAGAATTGGCGACTGAAACACGTAGGACACATAAGAACATCAGGAAATAAAACACCGATAAATATAACCTCAGTAAAAGAAGTCAGCGGGGGTTACTACAGCTGTGTACCGGGGCCTGCGCTTTGTCGGTGGGATTGCTTGCGAGGCGAGCGGGTCTATCCCACGCTTTGCCGTGAGACTGGGCAGACATCTCCGAAATCATCGAAACACTTTTGCAAAGAGGCTGTATCTTGACAAACCGACCAGACACATGAAGATTAAACCACTACATTCTCGGCTAAAAAAATATTAAAACGGTATTTGGTAACACACAAACAGGGTTTTTCAAAGCTCAGTTCTGTTAGCTTCCACATGCCGGTTGTTGTGTGCTAGAAACAATGGCCACCAGGCCAAAGCAATGGTTTTGACTCGATCAGCGTTAACCCCGCCCCCTGAGTTTGATGGGTGAGGCTGACAGATAAAATTATTTCATGATGAGAGCCAGGCGTCAGGACTGCCAAAATGAAATAAATAAATATATCATTAAATAATTAATTAAATGTGTCAATAATTAATGAAATGTGTCAATAATTAATTAAAATGTGAAATACATAAATAATTAATTAAATGTGTCAATAATTAATTAATTAAATGTGTCAATAATTAATTAAAATGTGAAATACATAAATAATTAATTAAATGTGTCAATAATTAATTAATTACATGTGTCATAACTATTTATTTAATTAATTAATTCCAATTTTAATTAATTATTGCCACATTTAATTAATTATTTAATGGTGTATTTAATTAATTCATTATGGCAGTCCTGGCGTTCCATACATCTGAAGTGTTTTTTGGGAGATGTTAATATGACAGAAAAGCTGTGGAAGTGACATGTTAAGGATCACAATGCGATATACTTAAAAAAGCGGAGGATTTTTCCATGTTGTGAGGGAGGAAACAATGCAACGTATTGTATGTTTTAATCGCATTACTCAAATAATACTGTAGATACATGTTTTCTATTAGCCTATCACTGTTGGCTCGTTGCTAACTTTACTGTGTGTGTGTGTGTGTGTGTGTGTGTGTGTGTGTGTGTGTGTGTGTGCGTGCGTGCGTGCGTGTGTGTGTGTGTGTGTGTGTGTGTGTGTGTGTGTGTGTATTAGAAACTGTGGAATCACCAAGGGAACGCACCATGAACACTAAGCAGTTTAAATCCATGAATATAGAGAAAATGATTGCACAATATGAGTCAGCTGAACCGGTTTATAGAACATGGCCAGATCAGCAGCTCAGTTTAAAGTTAAAGTAATTAATTTGTTTCTCTTCTGTTTTTTAGCATTGAATAAAGTATCTGGTGATCTATATGTTTTTTATGCTTTGTTGATGCAAGCAGGTTATTTTTTATGTTATATATTCTAAGGCAAATACGCTCAAACGCCACCAAATTTGCACTTTGCCAACTTAACCCCATTCAATCGCAAACTAATTAACAGACAGACTCGGCCTTATTGCCATTATATTGACATATTGATGCACCAGGGTCACTTTGAAGATGGCAACTGACTGCGAGTGGTTGCACACCTGATCCCCCGTCTTCAAAGCAACCATTTCAAAGGCAAAAAGATAACAAGTTCATTGCACACAGTTGCAATTATTTTGCTCGTGTTGTAATCTGTTACCAAGTGTGACTGCAACATAGGTGATAGCGTACAGGCTGCCAGTCCTGCTTTTAACTTTGCACTAGTATTAGCATGATGTCAACCTTAGTAGACAGATTCAGCATTTGGTCACCACGTCAATACTCTCACCTAACAGTGGTTACACATAATATATTCTACATGTACCCCCCGTCATGGCCGCGATAGCCATGAGTTAGAGGAGTGGACCCAAAACAGATACGGGAGAGAAAACGAAGTATAACAAAAAGCGAGCCGTTTATTAAGGCTGATATCAACAAAAGAAAACAAGGCAAGGCAAACTGGGGAAAAACTGAACTAAAACCTAAACATGAAAACTATGATATGGACCGTTAGACTTGAAGTAGCACGACACAAGACAACACAAGCGACACGACACTGAACAGAGGGAGACAGAGTGGAAACACCTGGGGAAACACAGCAGACGCAAATGAACATGACAGGGGAAGCAAAAGTAAACACAGTGAACATGGAACACAAGACCTTCAAAATAAAACAGGAAACATGGAGAGACATACCCCGGGACGCACAAGCTTGACACAAGAAGGAGCAAGAGAGGGAGAGGGAAACTGAACGACAGGGGACATGAGAAAGAAGGAACGAGACATGACGGGCAGAGGAAACATACATGGATACACGCAGACATGAAATGCATGACAGATTGGGGAGACACGGAACACAAGGAGAGACACATGGGAACAGATAAGGGAAACTTACACAGAGAACAGACAAACACTCATGAGTAAAGAGACATGGATGATAGCATTGACTAGACTAAGCCCTAACTGAAAATAACACAAGAACTTAACTTTATTCCAATCTATCATAAGAAATCAAAAGTACAAAATAAACTCAAAATGCTGGGTCACAGACCCGGCCCCCTGACACCCCCTTCCTAATGTAGTACCTTTGGGCATAAATTTAAGGCGCTGTATTGTGCCTTAAATTTATGTTTTTTAAATCAACTCAGGTGTACATTACTGCCTTGTATGTGTAGAATTTTGCTGTAATTTTTTCCCCCGCAAAAGAAGTCAGTTCAAGCATTTACAGTTTACTTAGTCTAATCTCTCAGCAAACTCAGTGGTGGGCAGGTATGCTTGAATAGGCAGCAATTTAAGTGTGTGTGTGCATGTGCGTGTGTGTGTTTGTTTGTTCCTTTGCAATTAATATTCTGGTTTCCAAATGCTGCTGTGAATCCTTTCATAATTGTGCATTTTTGTTAAATAAAAAGTGGTTATGACCTCTGAATTATAACCAAAAGCTCAGCTGGATCTGGTCTTGCTGATCAGGCTATACTTAAATCCCTCTTCACAAATGAATGTGAGCGTTGTGACACTATGATATTTCCTCCAGTTCCTCACAGGAGCTCGTGTCTGATAGTCATTGATGTGAGCTCCAAAGAACAGACTGCAAACTTTGTACTGGAATGAATTCTCTGAATTTATTTCGGGCTCCTTTTTCTGTGCATAAAGGAATTGGGTATTTGAGAGTGGATCACAGGTGTTTGAGAGATAGATATGGCTCTTTAACACAATTCCGTACTTCCGTACTTTGCGTACACATACATTAATGTGTAGCCAAGGGCAGCTGGCTCCATTCCTATTCAACAAGCTATTGGTGGCTTTGAAGAGCCATGTGGATTTTGCATATGCATATGTAAACATGCACTCACAATGCAATGCTGATTAAATTTTATCTGCATTAACAGTGGCTTACAGATACTGCGTGGAGCTCCAGAGTTTGTAGTTCTGTGTAAATATACTCACATCGCCTTCATTTATTTGAAACTGCAGGTCTATTGTTTGTCGTAGATACTGCAATTTGCCTAAAATCTGACAGACTTTGTTAGCTTTTGTGTTGTGTTTTTCTGCGCCCACATGGGATTTTGCATATCTGTGTCCTTTTTCTTTAGCACATTTGTGATTTTGGGATGTTTTGCTGTGAAGCTCCTTGCCTGCTAAGATGCACTGATTACATCTATATAATATAAGGCTACAATATACTATAAAATGGATCATTTTTATTATACTAAGTGTTATTTTATTCCTCTTTCAAGCAAGTAGTTTCATACAAAGCGTTCAGCTCCATAACTAATTATAAAGACATTATGTCGTCCTTCTACCCCTGGGGCTAGTGTACTGAATATGATCCTGATCAAAGTCCACCAAGTTGTCACGGTACGGCATGGCACACCGTGGAAGGAGTGGGGAAGGAGGACCCAGGCGCGGTGCTCTACGTATAGACAGTGTTTATTTACAGAGGGTGATATCAAACAACAATAAATCCCCGTGTTTTTCCCCAGACTCCCGTGTCGTGTCCTCCAAGTGCTCTCTGCTCCCGTGTCTGCACTCCCGGTGCTCGCTGCTCCTTAAGCCTTCCACGCTCCTCCTGCGGGAAACAATAGCGGCAGCAGTCAGGACACTGAACAATGGCAGGCATACACTACACGACCAAAACCTAAACTGGGTAACTAACGTGGAGTCCCAAGCAATGATCCCGCGCCGGTGGGAGCTCCAAGACTCTTAAGTAGCTCCCCCGACGAGGCCTGATCAGCAGCAGGTGTGTGGCTTCGGGTGTGGCCAGTCCCCTTGCAGGGCCACACCCTCCAGGCCTGACGCCGCCTATAAACAAGTGCTCAGCCACCCACACACACATATACACAAGCACAGGGAAGGGGGAGCAACACCAAAATACACAGCAATAATAATAATAATAATATAATACATGACTGCTCAGGGATCCTGGGTCGCCCAGTCCCAGGACCCTGACACAAGTATCTTGTAGCTTGATTTTCCAGAAAAAAACAAGATTTCTGATAACATAGTATTCATGTGATTGTTGCAGAATTAGGTTTATACCCTGTGGGATGCTCACATGAGAGCAACTGCTTCCACATTACTGTACATAACAGACAACTATAGAGGAGCACAGCAGCCTGCGTGGATGCCAGCTTCTTTGTTTTGGCTTTGATGTCCATGTGAGGCAGTACTCCCGCAGGACATGCTGCGCTCACTCCAGTGTGGATTGGCATTTCTGGCAGTAATATACACAGAATTATTATTTTGATTTCCACAGAGGCAAAGGGAAAATGGAAATATCCATGTGTCTATATAAGGTGGATAGACTTTATGTTTGTTTGTACTTGCATAAAAGAACGTGTGAGTATAGGTTCAAAGTAGAAGCAATAGACTCAGCAGAGAGCCTTTATGAGCCATAGAGTGCAGAGACACACTCCAGGGAATGTACAGATGGAGTATTTCTCTGTCCTCTGGGATTGACACACATGTAACATGTGCACTACACTGTCTAATACGGAATTTGTTGTGGAAAGATTCAAAAGGCTGTTCTGAGGTGCTTCATAAAAAGTAAGTTGACGAGTAAGACTTGGAAAATCATCAGTAAATTATTCATCCACCAAGAAAGTCTAAAGAAGTCAGACAATAATCAATAATCAATCCTACTCTGGGTTTAAACCAGCGTCTAGCTTTTTTTTTCATTCACACTTAACCTCTTTCTCTTGGTTAGTTAGTAAGTTGAAAATTTCAACTTACTAACTCAAAATTTTGAGAAAATAAGTTAAAATTTTGAGTTAACGCTGCCAATCGCAAAGCTAAATGACACCATGTCTTTGTTATCCAGAAACAAATCGCACACTGAAAATCAGGTAGCAAAAGCAGCAGTGAGCTACCAATGTATAGTAAACATGAACAAACTGCATACAGTCGTTGTAAAATGAAAGTACATCCTCTTACATATCAGGACAGAATAAAACATTAGCTAGTCCATCCCATGTCTTAAAATTAAGTCAATACATTACAACCACAGATAAACAAATACATATTTATTAAATAAAAAATGAGCCCCACTGCAGAAGCATTGCTTCGGTTCATTGAGGTTTGCAAGTATTTATTCATGAACAGCTCTCCTAAAGTCTCTCTGGACTTTGACTCGGACATCTCAGCATCTGGATTCTTTTGTTTTTCAGCCACTCTGCTGTAGATCTCGTACTATGTTGAGATCACGGCCCTATTTTAATGACCCAGGTTTTAGCTGCCAGGCAGATACCCTCACAATTGACTCGAGAATAGTTTGGTACGCAGAGGAGTTCACAGTTGACTTGGTGACTGCAGGGTGCCTAAGTCTTGTGGCTGCAAAATAAGCCCAAATAATCACCCTTCCACCAACCAAATTGTTTTTCTTCTTGCGGTTTGCTCAGATGCAATGCTGCAAACCTAAGCTGTGCTGTTCTTATAAGAGTGAAGAAGCTTTCTCCTGGCAACGCTTCCAGACAAGCCATACAGGTCTGTTTCTAATTGTACGTTTAACATCCTAACTGAGGCCTGAGCTGGAGATCTGAATTCCAGGCATTTGTTTGCCTAAGTTAAAATTATTATTTAATTATGATTTATCATTTCCATATTGTTTCCCCCAACATTTTTTAAAATGTTTTTAAAATTTTGCTGAAGTTACATTACCATCGTTGTTCAACCAATTTTCCTAAAAGTTCAAGGTGGCAGTGTAATCGCTGCCTGAATTACTTTAATAAAACATTAAGCAACAGCTGGGATGTGCTGTGATAATAAAAAAGCACAGCTCTGCTTTGTATCCTATGCTAAAAATAGCTTAATGTATGTCAAATGTTGAATCTGCACACAAAGAAAAATGGCAGTCT
The DNA here is from genome assembly GCF_057381915.1 of Diplotaxodon limnothrissa. Lineage (NCBI taxonomy): Eukaryota > Metazoa > Chordata > Actinopteri > Cichliformes > Cichlidae > Diplotaxodon > Diplotaxodon limnothrissa. The sequence goes on along the minus strand of NC_140603.1, from coordinate 11,191,309 downwards.
ATGTCAAAGTCTGAATTTCCACTTCCTAGCATACAACAAGATCAGAAAGAGTATAAAGCATAATACCAGAGTTCTGGCTGCATTTCAAAAAACTTCTATGAAGTGTTGGAACATGAAGCCTAAAGGCAGGGAGTTATCTCGTTGGGTGGAAATAAAGGAAGCACTTGTTCTGCTTTGCTCAGTGATGAGACCTGTCACAGTGATGTATTGCTCTATAAGGAGTGAATTGGTGATGCTGGAAAGGATTACTTTTGTGATGATGCATTGGATAAGGTTCAGGATAGAAAGCCAGAGCGTCTTAAATGATTCAAAGCGGCACTAAGCATAGCACTAGTCCAAGTCAGCTTTATCACAGTTATCATTAAAGTTAGGTGGGTGCTGTGTTGGTCTTCTAGGCGAGGCTGGACTAGGCCATTGGCTTTGAGGACCAAACTAGTTAATTTAAAGTGTGTTATAGACTTCTGCTGTTTCAGTAACACTGCCCCAAAAACCCGACTGTGCACAATAATATGCTACTTTAATAATAGAGTACCACTGTGCCTTTATATCGCATATAAAACGGTTGTTAAAGAAAGAAAGTTATTAAAGAAATACCAAACATTAAAAGAAAATTCAGTTTACAGCATTCAGGTTCCTTTTTGGCATTTTTCATCAAGAGTTTTGCGAGATGTGTAAGGCATGCTGAGAATTAATCCATATTATTTTGTTGAAAAGAGTTGGGAAATTCATCAGCAACCAAAGTCAAATTAATTATACAGACTAAGACTTTTGCAAAACAAAAAAGACGTATAACCTCTGAAAATATTCACTGGTAAATGAAACGGCAGCTGCTGTAATATGTAATCACACAGCGAAAACACACAAGTAGCTTCAAGTATAATCTAATTAGTATGGGCAGAAGATCTCAACACTTAATTAATCTGCGGTCAATTGCATATTGTATTACAAGTATTTGTTTTGATCAGCGTATAAATAATGAAAGGGACCAGATCATAAAGCCCCCAAACGTGTTGAAAATAATGTTCATTTTGTAGAGCCGCCAACGCTGATCTTTAAGGTATTGAAAAGCAATCACTTCACTGAAAGAGTGTGGAGATCTGTCATGCTTTATAAAGAAAAAAGGTATTATAACAGAAAAGTCATTATTCCAGTTTTTTTAATAGAAATTCAATTCAGTTCACTCATTTATATAGTGCCAAATCACAACAACAGCAGTCGCCTCAAGGCGCTTTACACTACAGACCCAACAATAATGCAGAGAGAGCCCCAACAATGGCATGTTCCCTGTGTGCAAGCACTGTAGGAAGAAAGAAACCTGCAAAACCAGGCTTGGGTTTGGATACAGAACAAGAAAGCTGTTAGAAAGTAGGATCAGATGACTGATAAGTTACCGAATGCTCAGGGAGATCGGGCATTTGCCTCTGCTACATTAAATGTATACCTATAAAAACTATATAAATAAATAAAAAAAATCAGAGATTCTTTTGTGTTTGGCTCATTAAGCAAAGAGAAAGTGAAAAATTAGCATTATGAATAAGTTTATACATAATTCAATTTGCATTAGGACCTTCTGTGCACAGTGGATTGGAGCAGAGTCAATTTATTGCAGTCCTGCACCATCACTGATTATGCCATCATGGACCGAAACCTCTAACCAGCTATCATCTCCCAACAAGATACAGACACCCTCTGGATCCAAATTCTTATTCTGTTTGGGTGTTCCCTTGAGCAGTAGTCTAAAAAGGCCAGGAGTTATTTCCATTTTTATTGTGCTGCTTCAGTCCCCCGATGAATAAATCAAAGGCGTAGCTAATAGCCTTCTACAGATTCCTTAATAAATCTCTGCTTTAATGCGGATCATTAAGTACTCGCTTGCGTGCGAGGTGGCTCAAAATGCCACAAGTACTTTGTTTTCATTTGCTAAACAGTCATTTCAAACACCTTTCAAAGTCCTTCCTTTCTCTCTTTGACGTTTTTTGCCATGCCTTTACTTCATGGAGGCAGTCTTGGGGCCTTAATCGTGGTACTCTCCCTGATTAAAATCAGTGTACTAAGCCAATTAGCATGCCCACAGGTGGGCAATTAGGAAAGTGAATGTGCAGCACAGAGCTGAAGTGGGTCAGCCAAGGCTACAGGTTGGGGACACGTGCTCCTTTGATTGTGAACACTGCACCAACACCAGCCACAACGTCTGTGCAGCACTCATTAACAGCGGTGCTAAAAATGGCAATTGTTTTCTCTGCTACATGCTATCAAAGAAGCCTTACTTTTACGATTGTCCAGCCACTTTATCAGTCCCATCAGATTTGGCCGTTACCTTGACTACACGATGGCAACATCTGTATCACTGAAATGGATCCTAGCATTAAGTCCTTCACACACCACTGGGAGCACACAGACCTGGCTTGGAAACACTTCAGTTTAGTCCAGGAACAAAGGCCTGGATGGTTGGTCCGTTTGGCTGGCTGTAGAAGGCTGCTCTGATGTAGTACATCTCAAATGAGATGCTGGACTGTTGCATTGCGCAAACAGGAGAGAATAGGTCTGTGATTGGTGACAGAGATGGCAGTTGGAGGTCCTAAATTCTCTGTTTGAGTGTAATATGCTATCCTCTGCTTTGCTCCTCTTTACCCATTTGCTCTCCTTTCGTTCCACCCTGTCCTATCAGAATCATTTTCATTTTCAATCACACTAACACACACACAAACACACACCCTCTGTGCGTATGGGATGATTGTTATGGCACATCTGTTTGAGCAGTAGGGAGAGGACAGCAGTCAGGCTAATGCTTAATGCTATTCTATTGGTCCAGATACCCAGCTTGTGGCTTGGCTGAGAGAAAATAAACCCATCGCACAAACCCTTAACAGCCTCTTCCTCTTCTGCTGCTGCCGCCTTCTCCTCCAATACTGGAGGAGAAAAAAAAAGTTTGAATCCACAGCCTTAACTTCCCTTTTAAATAATTCAAGCACTGGACCACAAAAGTTTTTGGAGACAGAAGCTCCTGCCAAGATTTTCTCTTCAAAGTCTCCTGCCGGGAGTCGTTGCGCAGCCTCAGGTATGCACAAAGATGATTCTCAGGAGAAACAGGTTGGAGAAGGGAAGTAAAACTACAGCCACAAACAAGCATCTGCGCTATTCAAAGAAGTGCTCTCCAGAGGACATTAATGTAAACTTAAACTCACGTCCACGTGGTTCAGTATATTAACTTCAACCCGAATCGTCGCTTCTCAGGCGACCGCCAATTTGCTGCGTTTTGACGAGTGCTTCCTCTGATGTGTTCGGTATGATTTAATCAAGCAGAATCCAATTTCCATTCAGCTTCAAAGTGATTACTTTCTCTGCCAGTAAAGTTGGGAAAGAAAAGAAAAAGGTGATTTAAAAAAAATTTAGCTGTCGCATTAAGGGTGATTGTATCAGCATACCAAAGGAAACCGACGTTATCCTTTCACCAGCAACGCTTGGCACAGCAGACCTGACAGTGTTCATTTGTCTCTATAAAAATCACAGTAGCATGTTTAGATTAAGTCCTCACACATCACAGTTAATTTGAACAGCTGCCTCAGAGCCATATCAGCTCCATGACTGGACAAACAGCCCTCACTGCTGCAAATAACCGTCACCAGGATGACACTGGAAAATTGGCTGCGCTGTGGAACGGACCTCACACAGGCAGCCCACGGATGTTTGCACACAGTGGTGGTTCAAACCTCAGTGGGTTTTTGAATGCTCTCATAGAAAAAAAAAGAAATGACCCAAACTACAACAGATAACTGGCATATGTTCACCTTTTTTAAAGATGCAACAACATGCTCAAGCAGTGCTGCAATGCTTTAGTATCCCAATTTTTAATTTACACTGTTTGCTGTCCCATAAAGGCACAAATGGTAACCACCACAACCTACAATCTGTTCCCATTGAGAGACAGATGTAGGGAGTGGGTCAGATCTACCTCAGATCCATATTTTGCTCAGAAACTTACACATGACTGTGGCGACCATATTTTATATACAGTCATGTTAAAAAGACTGTTTTGCTGCAAAAAAACTCATGAATCCTTGGGTGTACTGTGCATAGAATCCTTTGCTTTGGTTTTCACCAGGCTGTAGAGTGGAGAAGCGGTCCCCAACCCCCGGGCCACGGACCAGTACACCAGTACCGTGAGTTGAGACTCGGGTGTGAAATTTATGGTTTTCGGGCCTTTAATCGTTAACTCTGTCTTTTCCTGTGTTGTAGTTGTGTGTCTTATTTTGAAAGAAATATTTTACGTGTTACCATAGCGACCAGAGAGCATTAACGGGCAGAGAGGAGGATGTCACTCTCAATGTTGTTGACGCATTTCAGGAGGACGCTGCTAATAAAGTTACACAATTACAGAGTGAATTCGGGTTTATTATTATATTTACAAAATACCAGTTTTTGTCTTGGTCGTATCATTTATTTTGTTGTATTTATCCGCGACGCCTTAAAGGCCAGTCTGAGAAAATATTGTCGGACATTAAACTGGTCCGTGGGGCAGAAAAGGTTGGGGACCGCTGGGTTATGGGCTTGTTATTGCTTTATGAATTTAGTGTCTCGTGTCTGTTTGGTCTCTATGTTCATCTTTGATCTGTTTGGGTGTCTTTGTCTCAGTCTCAGTATTAGTTATGTTTCCTGTTTTATTGTTATAGCCTCTTGTCTCATGTGCATTATGTTGAGTTTGACTTCCCTTGTCTCATTAGTCATGATTTACTTCCTGTGTTTCCCATGTGTCTCATCTTCCCCCAATCACCCTCCTGTGTATATGTTGTCCCAGTCTTCCCTGTTGTTTTGGTCAGAGTGTACTCTTTAGTTCCCTGTCTTTGGTCTCTAGTGGTTCCTTCCCCAGGGTTAGTTTAGTGCCTATAGTGCAAATTTTTCATCAGCTGTAGAGTCTATATCTCTTCCAGTTTCTCCCAGATATTCAAACTGGATCAAAACCTTGAGTAAATCTATTGAAGGAGTGTGTCTCAAACTTAAAACACAGTGTTGTAAGTCACCCACCAGCATCCCACCTTTTTATTACTCCGCTTACTTCTCAGCAGTTTCCCTTTCAGACAAATATTTCATAGTTACAACTGGCTTTGGGAACTACTGACCAAGTTTTGACATTCATAAGAGGTGACCAGGGAGCAGGCATTTGGAGGAGCCTTAAATGAGATGACACCATTTTCAATCTAATCACAAATGCCCAACAGAGTATCTGCTTTCCGTGTCCACTAAGTACATCGCGGCTAATTCAATTCTGTCGATCATCACGGTTGACAGCCCCGTGCTTCTGCCTCGCACCACCACGGGTTGCACACAATCAATGAGGGGAAGGATGAAGGAGAAGCGGTCTTCACAGCCACCTGCTCAGAAGAGGATCCTCTATCATCATCTGTCTCCTACACTCTCAGAAATAGAGGTACGAGAGAAGAACATTTTTGTACCTATAGGTACATTTTTTTAAAATGTTCCCTTAAAAGTACAATACTGGTCTTTAAAAGTCCAGAAATGCCCCTTTAAAGGTTCAATTTGAAATAAAGTACAAATCTGTACCATTTTGACCTGTACTGCAGTGGCAGAATGTGGTAATGGGTCAGCATGGGAAAATCTGGATGGGCCTGGTTAATTGTAAAATTCATATGAGATGTGAGTGTGCTCATAAAAGCTACATGTTATAATCAAATCTGTTGGTCCTCTCCTCTGTACGTAAATTATCCTATGATGCAAAGAATATCTGTAACCTACCTTTGTGTAAGTTATGTTAAATTATATTTAAAAAAAACACACACACAATGACATGCAGGCACAACCAAATGATGTTAAAAAAAACTGGTCCATTTCCATTTTATTAAGTTCCAGTTATAATTTTTTAATGTTTTAAATCTTTCAAAAACGTGAAATCATTTTACTGTTATGTTTGGACTTTACTTTTTTGCTTTAACTACATCCTAGAATTGTTCATTAATTGTGAGGTTTTTATGGAATTTGCAACATCAAGTTAAACCGAGGTTCTTTGGAAGTTAAAATGTCAAGCAGATTTTTATGTTACGGTGACTACATTTTGTAAGTTACAAATATAGTTCGCCAAGACAGCATAACGGTTTCTAAACAACTGCGCATTAATACCACAATGTTGTATTTTCATGTGTCAAATTCGCAACGCGCATTAATCCCAAAGGCCGAAAAGGCAGCAGTGATGAGTGCTCCGCCTCCGCGCTGACTAGCGTTGACACAGAAAATGACTCTCAGGGGGTTATCCACGGAGGAGCTCCTTAAAAGGTTGATGGAAGAAGGCATTGATGTGTCAGACGACGAGGCGCAAAGATTTAGAGGTAAGTCGGGTGTGATTTTGTGTTTTTATAAAAATTACAACGTGTAATTTTACAGTAGAGTTAGCAAAAGTCCGAAGAGCTAGATTTAACATGGGCGAAAGCTAGCAGTTAGCTAAGTTTTAAACAAAGAAAGGTACAAATGTGGACTATTTAGACTGTTGGTGGAATGTTCAACGTCTGTCTGCCCGCCGTATTCGAGTGTTTTATCAATAAATAGTGTCGAACCGTGTACAAAAATGTAAAAAAATCAATAATTTCTCAAAACATGCTAGTATGTAAATATAGCTATTAACAAAATCGTTTTCTAAGCAAAATTTATCCCATCTAACTTGTTTCCCGCTCAAAGGGATTTTAAACAATGGAAGGTACACATTTGTACCATTCCACCTACTTAGTGGGATTTTCGAATATGAGAGCTGTAAGCTCTGTGCAGGGACACTTACTTACATTTTTATATTACCAGTTAATTTATATTAACAATTAATCAAGAGAATTAATTGTAACTTCCTTTTGGGGAATATAGACAGATTCACAATGATAGCTTATTGTTATTATTATGTTATTAAGTTTGGGAGAGATGTGGCTGTTTGTCCACGCCCATTTTTAAAAAATTAAAATCAACTTTAGCTACATTGATTTGACATTGGTCTACAACATACTATTTACGGTAATAACAATATGATTAGAAGAATTGAAGAACAGAAAAGCCCCCAGGAAAGGATAAGAGTAATCAGTGCACTGTGGGTTGTCTTTCTTATGTTTGAAACAGGTACCCAACCCACTCAGACTACATCCAGGTAATCAAAGCCCTGATTGTGAAGTATCCTTTAAGAGATGTACACGGAAATGGTTATGTGAGTACCTCTCCTTTTTTGTTTCTTTTATAGATTATATTAATATAAAGTAAGCATAATTAACTACTTATATACATTTGAAACAACTAGGACACCTGGCACAGCCAACTCAAGAGAAAGTTCAAAGCAGAACGGGCTCCCCTAATCAGCAACGAAGAAGTGAACCGGGTTAAAGAAAAGTTTGGACGCACGCAGAAACATCGGACCACAGAGGAATCGAGCAGCTCCTGTCTGAAGAGACTGAAGCCCTCTCTCGTAAGTCCTCACACCCTCAGCCTTTAAGAGCTAAGGTAACATATGTAGTCTTATTATGTTCACTGTAAAGCTAAAAGTAAACATTAATTGAAAGAAACATGTTAACAGATAACATTAACATAGAAAAAGGAACTTCACAGTTGATTTAACAAAAGTCAGCTCAACTTGCAATTCCTATTCAACATTTTTGCATTTTTTTCAAAGCATTTGGTGTACAAATTACCGCATTTCGAGTAACATTAACTTATCAGATTTTACTTATGATAATACTGATATCTGTTTTGACAAAGGATTCGTGCTTTGTGGGGGAAGATGCAGCCTCCGTTGATGCTCATATCAAGGTGCTAAATGATCAGCACAAGAAGCTACATCCTGACACAGCACTGGTGAAAGACCGCATGACAAAAACCTTTGCATGGAGACGTCGAGAGGTAGCTGAAGGAATGTGTACTGTGGACCTATTAAAGAGATATCCATTCCTGGGGACATCTGCAGGGGTAAGAATTGTTAAGATGATTGGGGAAACAGCTAATGATTTTTTGTCTCTAAATCTGATTATTATTTTCTGTACTAACTGATTAATCGATCTGTTCATTATCTTTAGAATTTTTGTTCACGGGTTAAAGCACTTTACATTTATCTCCAGTCTGTGTCTTTAAACATGTCAAAAATTTAAATCCTCAATGTAAAATGTCATTCTTTTGTCTATTCTGCTCTTTTCATTTCCAGTTGTGTTATGAGGTTGATTTAATGCATCCCTGCCAAGACAACATCTGTCGCCGCTTTAGCGAAAACTTCACTGCTGTTCTTCAAAATGTTCTTCAAATGACCAAGGATTTGCCACTGAAGAAGGTCTCGCTGGATGAGGCCTACATCTCAGCATTCTCCACCTTCTTCATGTTCAACATGACCTACCCTGCATACTTCAAGAAAACACTTGTCTTTCTTCAGAACTGCATTGTCAACATAGGAGACCAGGGAGACAAACCCCTGCCAGTAAGTGTCGCCAGGGTACTTAACCAACTCTATTAAATATGCCCCCACTCCACAAATGTTCAAAATGTTCAAAAAGGGCATTTACTCTGAGGAAGTTGATTATACATGTTGGGTTAGTACACGCACATGAGCCTCATTTCAGCATCACTTGTGGAATAAATGACTGCCAGGCAGCTTTTTCCAAGTATCACTCTTTTCGACGCCATGTGTATCGCAAACACAAACCCTCTGTTTTGAATAGCCTTGAGGTAGTTGAAGATGGATTTGAAAACCATGCACACAAAGAGGTTGAAGACCCACACACACACAGTTCAGACGAGACGCACACAGTTCAGCAGCCCACACCACCTAGTATGGACAGTTTGCTTGATAATTTAGGAGATCATTTATTTAGCTTTATTCTCAAATGTACTGAAAAAAATAACCTTCCACACTCTGTTCAGCAAGACATCGTTGATGATCTTAGTTTTCTTTTGTGTTTTTTTAAAGAAAACTACGACTCGTTTATTCGTTATCATTTGGATAAACATGGTTTCCGCCTCAGTGATTGTCCAGAACTTGAGCAGGTTTTGTCTACTTCAGATTTTTTCCAGAAAGCATGTGATTCAATTCGTTCACCATTTATGATAAAAGAACACTGCAAATCAAAAATGAACATGACAGAACCTATCAGTTACACAGTAAGAGACCATTCTGGTGTGAAAATTGGTAGTTATTCGTATGTTCCAATCCTACAGGTATTAAACAAATACTGTCAGGTGGAGGATGTGTGGGAACAAATTGTTCTGGATAACCACAGAAATCAAGATGATGATGTTTTGACTGATTACAAAGATGGCATGTATTTTAAAGACCACTCATTTTTCAAAGACCATCCTCAAGCTCTAAGACTTCATTTTTATGAAGATGAATTTGAAATTGTGAACCCACTTGGTGCAAAACAAAATAAATACAAAATCTGTGCATTTTATTATACTATAGGAAACATAAGTGGAAAACATCGCTCAAAGTTGAGTCACATTCATTTAGCCTTACTGGTTCGCCATTCACATTTAAAAGAGTGTGGGCTTGAAACTATACTTCAGCCCTTGATAACTGACTTGAAGATGCTGTCCACAGAGGGTTTCACTATCTGTGTCGATGAAGTAGAGCACACAGTTCATGCTGCTCTTGCTACCATTTCATGCGACAACCTTTCTGCTCATATGATTGGGCGTTTCTCAATGTCTTTCAATACAGGCAGAATATGCCGATTTTGTATGGCCTCGCACTCGGAGATACAACAGCACTTTTGTGAGGACCATTTTGTTATTAGAACAACCAAAGTACATGAGTACCACATAAACTGTGTGGAAAACAACCCAGAGAGTGCTGCTTTGTACGGTGTGTATGGTAACTGTACATTTGATGCACTGCCTTATTTTGATGTGACCCAGTCTCTTCCCCCAGATGTAATGCACGACTTGCTGGAGGGGGTTATTCCTTTGGTAATGAACTTGGTTATTTGTAAAGCTCACAGGGAAAAGCACATCACCATATATGAAATCAATGATGAGCTGAAAAATGTGAAGTTTGGGAGGAATGACAAGCCGAACAGACCAGTGCCACTGACGGAAAAGATGTGCTTCGAAATTCTAACATAGTTGGATCAGCCAGTCAAAAATGGTGCCTTTTCAGGCTCTTGCCTTTTTTAATGGCTCCCCATGTTCCACCTGGCACTCCATATTGGCATGTGTTCTTATTATGTTCAGAAATCGTAGATCGTGTAATGGCTACAAATGTGAGAAAAGATGAGCTTGCTCATTTAAACCTGCTTATTCAAGAATTTCTTGAAATGACTACAAAAGTCTTTGGAAATGTTTTAACACCCAAGTGTCACTACCTTATTCACTACCCAAGGCTGATTTTGATGTATGGTCCTCTTCGCCCTTTATGGTGTATGAGATATGAAAGCAAGCATCAATATTTCAAAAATATAGCGAGTAAATGCAAAAACTTTGTAAACATCACTGCAACTCTTAGCAATCGTCATCAAATGAAACAGTGCTGGGAGTTTTCTTCAGGTAGGTTGCTTGTTGACTTTGAACATTCACTCAGCACAAGTGTCAGTGTGCCATTTTCATCTCTGCCAGGTGACTTACAGAATGCTCTGGAAATGAACAAAAGTTTTACAGATGTGCATTTTCAGGATAAAGTGCTTCAGCGTGTGTCTGCTATATCTGTCAGCAGTGTCAAATATGAACTTGAGGATGTTTTTGTAGTTGGCCATGTACACACTGAAGCCATACCTATATTCTTTAAAATCAAGTATATTTTGAATGTTGATACTTGTTGGGTATTGTGTGGGAAACTGTTACTTCCTCGCACTTATGAATGTCATTTCCATGCTTACCAAGTGGCAGTTGACAATGACTGGATCCTGTTCAATCCAGGAAATGAATTAGATTTTCAAGCTCTAGACACCTATTTAGTTGATGATAGACTGTTTGTGTCCTTGAGGTATTCTGTGTGACGTGATTGCAAGAACATTTTCCACTTTGTCTATATATATGACATATATATATTCTGGCTTGATGAAGTAGAGCAAAACATTTGTGTGGACAGTTTTTTAAATACATGACATCTCTGTGATCCGTCAAAACATTGTGTTCAGGTGTTTAATGTCTTTATGTGATTGTTTACTTTTTTTTAAATGAATGTATTTTTCTTAACATGTCCTATGGCAATGTATGAATGTAATCAAGGATGTATTCCTGTGGTTGTTTAAATGCTTTGATGTGATTCTATTATCGAAAATAAATAGTTAAATAACCAAATATTTTGGACTATTGGGGGTAGGGATGGGTATTGATAAGATTTTAACGATTCCGATTCCATTTTCGATTCTGTTTAACGATTCGATTCCTTATCGATTCTCTTATCGATTCTTTTTTTTTAAAAAAGGAGAACACTAAAGTCGATTAGCTTAGAACTTTGTTTTATATCTTCTCTTTGAACAAGATAGAAATTTAGGAGTAACATGGCCTTACAAACCCAACAGTGAGATCTTAAGAGATCCAGCCTACGGCTCTTCAATGGGGTGTCACAGGGTCCCCAGGAAAAAAATTGTAAATGTAAAATAATAAAATAAATATTCTCCTGTAGCAATAACAAAGTTTAACATAAATTATTCTGTAGCAATTACACAAGAATATCCAGTAATGTCCCTGCCTACAATTAAACACATTCACTTACCAAAGTGAAATTGGGGGCATCTGCTGTGGCAAATGGGTGCAAGCCTTTGACCACAAACTTAGTCACTGCTCGGTGACGTTCGTCTATCCTGGCCTGAAAGGAGACGCTACCGGTAGACTGCAGCGAGAACTGCCAGCATCTGAGCCAGACTCTGTCTGTCTCTCTCATCATGGTCACTAAATGCAACGCACAGTAATAGCAGGTTTTGTAATAAGGTAAATCGCGCTAACATAATATGCAATGCTAATTGATTAGTTACCTGCAGTATTAACGGGAGAGGACGTGGAAACGCTACCGCTGCTGCTGGGTTGAGCTTCGCTAGTCCGGAGCGGATCAAAAACACGACATTCGTTGAAAGCAATCGCGTGTTTTTTGAGCAAATGCTTTTGCATGTTCGTAGTGTTTCCTCCCTCTGATGAAATCTCTACTTTACAAGTATTGCACGTTGCCCTGTTGTCATCCTTTCTCATAAGTTGTAACCAAACTTTTGAGCGTTTGCGCCGCTCAGGCGCCGTGTTTCCTACTGGGTAAAAGACGCTACTCAACGTGATGACGTCATTCGGGGCGACTGGAATCGATAAGGGAATCGTTTTTAAAAGTGGCAAACGATTCCAAGGAATTGAAACAGTGGGAACCGGTTCTCAACAAGAACCGGTTTTCGATACCCATCCCTAATTGGGGGTACATTTTTGTCTCTTTAGGTACGAAATAGGTTGTCGCTGGGGGGGTACCCTCATAGGTACCCTATTGTACCCTTTTCAAGGGAACATTTCTGTACTATAGTTTGAAGGTACATTTATGTCTTAGGAAAGTACATGATTGTACTTCAGATGGTACAACTTTATAAGGTACAAAAATGTACCAAGCCTAAAGGGTACAGAAATGTCCTTCAAAAAGGAACACCCCCAGCGACAAGCATTTGTACCCTTTTTGGTACACTTTGGTACCCCTATTTCTGAGAGTGTAGAAAATGTGTTTATACCACTAATTTGCTTTGGCAAATACATTAATGAGTAAACATTAGAGCTCCCTGCCTGAGGCACTGCTTTTCTCAAATTCTGGTAATATTCTTACACTCTGACACCAGAATAAGGCCACAGCAGGCAACTCTGATTACTCGTTGCTCGTAAACTCAGCGCAACATTAACATTCAATCAGAGTCCAAACTGGTTTACACTCCACCAAGACTTGATGGAAATACTTCATTAGATCTATTAAAGCCTTAGATATGTTTTTAGTTTGACAAAAAGAAAAAAACAGGTCATCTTTTGCTCCTTTATATTCTATATATAGCATATTTGTTACTGCCTTTCGGCATAGTAAACACTTTGTGTGAAATAATGCTAAAATTTCATCATAAACATACAAAGTACAGTTTAGCCTGGATGGTCCATTTAGTGACCGAATGCTTTCACAAGCAAGCAGCAGATAAAGTTAAATGTAAACTGTAAAGCAGAAACACTTAAAAAAATTCAAGTGGACCTGATTCAACATGAGCTTTTATCAACTTGTGCTGACTTCAGTCAGATTTCACTAAGATGGAGACACAAGTTCTGACAACTTGGATTTTTTGTTTAACCTTGTGAGGTCACAGGCGCTGTTGTGTTACAGAGTAGTGAAAGCATGCTAGTTGTTCACACAGCAAGTAAACTGGAAGTGCGTCTGGGGCGGTGTGTGGCTTGTGGCTCGGCTGCAGGGGAGGCTGAGACACACCGGAGCTCCATCGGCCAATTACGCCTCCCCGCTTGCCACGCGGACGGCCCCCTGATCCAACTCATTCCTGCCACTGGTCCATGGGCTGGGGACGCAGGTGGTCGTGGCCAATTTCCCCCTCCCCCCATGGGGGTGGGGGTGGAGGGGGGTTGGCTAGGTCGGACAGCTCCCCGACCTAGGTTGGGCGATGGGGTACGTGGTGGGGTGTGGCTCCATCAGCCAATTACGTCTCAAATAAAAACCAAATAAAAACATCAAGCGAACTGTGTGGTTGGTGCCATCATTCGTGTGTCACAACATAATAATATGGAGTTTTATTTTGTTTATTTTTGCTGTGATGCAGGTATGATCAAGGGATCAGGCCTGTCATAAAAAGGGTGCTCCCCTGGGATTTTGTTGTGTTTGTTATTTCTTTCTTCTAAAGAAATACGGCCCAATAATTGAGGTGTTAACATGTGTACTGAAAGCTAAAGTGTGTGTGTGTGTGCATATGCAAGTTAAAACTTGTGGACTGGTTCTTATATAGCGCTTTTCTACTCTTCTGAGCACTCAAAGCGCTTTACACAACTTGTGCATTCACCCATTCACACCCATTCGCACAAGCACATTTTTCCTAGGTGCTTTCTAACTGACATTCACACACATTCATACTCCGATGAATGCATCGGAGAACAATTTCGGGTTAGTATCTTGCCCAAGGATATTTGGCATGCAGACTAGGGGAAGCCAGGAATCGAACCACCAACCTTCCGATCAGTAGATGACCTGCTCTACCACCTGAGCTACAGCCACCCATTGGGGGCTCGTCCGGGATGACAAGGATTTCTGAGGTACACAGACGACTACGGAAGTTTCCCTTGTATATGCACTCAAGTTTTACCAGCAATCAGTTTGATGCTCAGGCAAATGCAAAAGCTCATGCACATCGCACCCCCGCCACAAGGTGGCGCACACGCATGATGCCGTTAACTGCAAGGCTTCCTCAAGGGAAACTTCCGTAGTCGTCTGTGTAACTCAGAAATCCTTGTCATGCAGCTTTGTGCAACTTCAAATTTGTTGGACTGACAAGCTTTTACTTGCTGCCAGTGACAAATATTTATTTATTGAACGTTTTACTGAGACTAACAAATACTAGTTGTCATTTTTACAGTGCAGACCTGATGACACAATAGTTTGAAAAGTAACAGATTGCCACAGTGCAATTCATCCTAAGAGAAACATTAAACTTTGAATTTCATTCATCTGGTAATTTTTCATTTTCCTCCTACTACATGCTCGTTCTGCTATGGCTGTTTATTACCCACTTGCTTCTTGGATCCATTAGTCTTTTTCTCTTCCACCATCTTTCCCAAATTCTGATCACCACTTACCCTGCTGCTTCTAATTCCTCCCACTTCTGTCTTCTCTCGGTTTCTTATCCCTCAGTCGTTTGCTCCCAGCCCTCCCAAAACAACCTCCAATCCCTCTGTGCTGCCTTCCATCTTCTCTCTCCCCTGCGTTTTCCCACACTGGCTGTTAGAAATGGCAGCAGGTTACATCAGACCTGAGCCAAGTTGTGCTGTTCCAGAATCTGCTATGCCTGGCCAACTGTTCTGCTCTGTTTGGCACACCTGACTGGGCTGGGATCTTTACAACAACCCCACCTTGAAATCCCCATCACGGTCATTCTGCTTCTCCTCCTCCATCTCACAACAATTAAACTGCGAGCCAGTCACTGAGCCCATTCTCAACTGCCATTAGCCTAATTGTCGCACTGCCTGCCTTGTTTTTTACTTACCTGAATGCCAAATAGTAGGGTTCAGTCCAACACCCCCATTGCACTTGGCTAAGGGAAAACTCACTGCTGGGCCAATACATCTTACTTATTCTCTTAACAACTCTGATTTTCCATCAGGGCTTTAGCACAAAAAGTCCCATATCTCTCCGTCCATTAACTGATGATTCTCAGCTAAACTGGACAGAACAGCTTTAATGTGAGCACCTCAAAATGTGTAGCAATTACAGCACTCTGATTCTGCTAAATGTAATTTTTTCAAGAACATCCAGTTTTTGCTTGATGCATCTTTGACTTTACATTATTTGTCCACTGCTTTTATCATAAGGCCAGCATGAACGTCTGGACCAAGTTATGCAACAATCTGTCAAATAGTTGATAAGGCATATTTAAAATACATATATAAATAAACAGCTTCATTCCCACTAACATGAATTTCCTAGTCCTGAATTATTTGAGATGTTTTTGTTCCAAACAAAACATTGAAAATAGCTTAAAATATATAATTATTGCAATAATACTTGTCGACAGTAATATGGCAATAAGGTACCTGCAAACATTTTAGCACTTAAAGTAAGTGCAAATGATTTTTTGCTTTTTTTTAGTAACCTTATGAATACTTTGTCTTCATGAAGTTAAAAACATTGGTATAGCCTACCTGTTCCGAGCATCTTGGAGAACTTGACACAGTTCCTCTGAGGATTTTACATTTTACGGTTAAATATTCCTTTTTGCTTTCTGTCATATCTCCCTTAGCATATGATGCTCTGGAATATTCTTTAAGAAAGTGAAATAATGCCATCTCAGCACCATCCATCCACATGTCAAGATAACATAAATCTAACTATTATGTTCATAGAGGCCAAGATGGTAAATGAGCCGGTTCTAATATAGCGCTATTCTACTCTATTCCAACACTCAAAGCACTTTATACAACACTCCTCATCCACCCAGTTACACACATTCGTACTGTTTTTTACAGTTAAGTGCTGTCTATCTAACATTCACACCCATTTACTGAAGTGTGTCTGATGGATGCATCTCAGACCAACTTCGGGTTCATTATCTTGCCCAAGGATACTTCGGCATGCAGAACCACTAACCCTCTCATTAGTAGATGACCTGCTCTACCTCCTGAGCCCCAGCCTCCCCATCAAGGGTCAATCCCCATAAAACTTTGAAACAGAGATAAACGTATGTGTATAAAAAAACATCTTCAACCCGTCAGTTCAAAGAGAACTAATGGCTAAACTTTTAATAAACAAAAAATGATATTTTCACTTCTATCTCTACATTTTGTGTTTACTTAGTCACTCTAACAAGTTGGCTATTCAGTTTTGTTTTGTTTGTTTTTTTAACTAGACTTCTACATTAAGCTGTAACCTGTAACCAAAACTTTAGCCTCCCAATTTAGTCAACTGTGAACTATAGATGCACCACGCTAAGCTAGCTTATGCTAGCATTAGCTGAAAACTTCCCTCCACTTTGTACTAGCAGCACAGCATTCTTTGCTTTAGCCATTTCAACCATTTTCTCAATGATTTGGAGACAGAGAGAAGACATGTAAGCACAGGAGGAACATGCTAACACCACACAGTAAAGCCCTAGCCTGCTAGTGGATGTAAACAGAATTTTCCTTAGGATTTCTTTTTTCATTGATCCCTTTTATTATTTTTCACTGATGTCAGGAAAAAGTTAATGATATACCATGAACCATAAACAGAGCATCTCCTGTCATTTCTTCATTCTGTCTGGTAAAATACTGTTTAAACTTTTTAAATTCTTTTTTAAATCTTGGTCTGCAGATTGAATTTGACACCACTCAGATCTTTACCAGGTGTTGTGTGATCGATAAGAACCTAAACATATAAAGTGCATATAACTTTTCCATAGTATTCTATCATATAGTGGCTGCAACAAAAATATTTGCCTAACACATTACTCTGTATGCTAAGATAATGCATTGTTATTCAGTATTGCGTTAGTCAATGGTATAATTACATAATCTATTTTAAAAAAAATCATGTAAATTACACCATTATATTTGACATTAAGCAGCAGTGTTGGTCAAGTTACTTGGAAAAAGTAATCAGTAACTAATTACTGATTACTTCCCCAAAAAAGTAATCCCATTACTTTACTGATTACTTATTTTCGAAAGTAATTAATTTCTTAGTTACTTTTTAAAAACACGATTTACAACCTGAATAGGTGATAAAGTGATAGATCTTTCAGCCCAATTCTACATTATCTGCATAATCCATCATACAAAATGTAATCAAATGGAAAAGTGTCTTTTTAAAACTTGTTTTTATTAGTTTTAATCCTTTAACTTTATGCATCAAGCAAACATTAAATTATATGCAACATTCACTGACTGGAAGAAATTAGTTTAACATTTAAATCTATTTTCTGCACATTCCAGCACATAAAATAAAATATTTTTTTGTGTTTACACTCAGTCTTTCAAATAGATGCAAGTGAAACACAGCAGAAAATAAATAAAATAAAAGACTCAGTGGTCCTGTTGCTCTATTTTCACCTGTAAAGCAGGAGTGGCGTAGGCGGAGGTTTGCCCTGGGTCAGGTGTGCCGCAGCGGTCACTGGAAGAATCCGCGAGTTTGTCTGTGAATTTCCCATTACGTGGTAGCGCACTGTCGGTACTTGCTCGGAAGTTTAGGGGTTTTTTCGCTGTAAAAAGAAGTTTTCTTCCCACGCAATGAACAGCGGACGCTAATGTCTGTGAAGGTTCTCAGTCATCCAGGTCATCGTAGTCAAAGGAGCTTGCAAAGAAAAGCGTCTGGACTTCTTTAAGTTGCTTGAAGACGTTTCACCTCTCATCCGAGAAGCTTCTTCAGTTCTAAGGTCAAATGGTGGAGAGTCCCAGATATAAACCTAGTGGGAGAAACCCCCCACAGAGGGACAAAAGGACCCCCTGATGATCCTCTAATCGCCTGAGCCAAGGTGGGAAACTGGGCGTGGGTCCCAATCAGCCAGAGTTTCGGGTGTGTTCCCAGTTTCCCACCTTGGCTCAGGCAATTAGAGGATCATCAGGGGGTCCTTTTGTCCCTCTGTGGGGGGTCACTCCCACTAGGCTTATATCTGGGACTCTCCACCATTTGACCTTAGAACTGAAGAAGCTTCTCGGATGAGAGGTGAAACGTCTTCAAGCAACTTAAAGAAGTCCAGACGCTTTTCTTTGCAAGCTCCTTTGACAGCGGACGCTAATGTTTTTGTCACTTTTTATGGAATCAAACTCAAAGTAAGGTCAGTACTTCCACGCTTTAAACACTGCACGCTCATACTCTCTCCGCACTCGATATATTATCCATTGTTGATCTGCACACAGCTGTTGCCACGAACGTCGCACTCGCTTATGTCATGAGACATTCTTAGCAACGCAGTAACGCAGCGTGCTTACGGGAAGTAACGGTAATCTAATTACTGTTTTTGCAATAATAATAATGGATTGGAATTATACAGCGCTTTTCTAGGCACCCAAAGCGCTTTACAATACCACTATTCATTCACTCTCACATTCATACACTGGTGGAGGCAAGCTACGGTTGTAGCCACAGCTGCCCTGGGGCAGACTGACAGAAGCGAGGCTGCCATATCGCGCCATCAGCCCCTCTGGCCAACACCAGTAGGCAAGTAGGGTAAAGTGTCTTGCCCAAGGACACAACGACCAGGACAGAGAGCCCAATGATCGAACCGGCGACCTTCCGGTTGCAGATGCGATTCCCAATCCCCTGAGCCACGGTCGCCCCAATAGTAATCCCTTACTTTAATCATTACTTGAAAAAAGTAATCGGATTACATCTCTGTTAAGCAGTGTGGTTTTACTTAGCACTCTATTACACATTTAACATTTGCAGCACATAATGAGAAACATTGTTAGCTGCAATTACAACATGATCATTAGCTACATTAGCTGTTACATTCTATCTGCTGCCGTAATGCACAAGGGATTAGTGTTTTTGCATTTTGTTTTTATGTGTGTGGCGATTCGACTTTAATGTCAGAACTCAAGGGCATCACAGGAAAGGAGAAGCATGGGAGGAGACAGTGGGAGGGCTGGCTTTGACAGGTGGAAGGATGACAACGCTATCTACCTGTATATGAGCCTCTCTACGCTTTGATACACGGCAGACGACTGATTTTCCAACAGACAGATGTTATCATCAACAGGAGATACAGGTGACAAATGACTGTCTGGGAGACGGGACGCGGGTGTGGGTGGAGGGGTAAGATGAAGTGGCACGTCTAGGATGTATAGGCAAGTGAAGCTGAGGTGAAGTGGGAGAAGTTTCAAGGAGAAGGGAGAAGGGTTATGCACATTAGCAGACAGTCCAATAAGTGGCTCAACACCTGGAGGAATACATGTGCACATTTGGTGACAGGTAACTTGAAATAGAGTCAAAAATGACAGAAGCCACAGAGGGAGGATGGGGAAGAGAGTCAGCGGGATATGCCATGCTCGGTAAACTGTGATAACTGGCTGGATGAGAGAGATGTTGTTAGGCAGAGCAGAGCTGCTGCTGTATTGATCAATGCAAATTAAAAAAAACAAAACAAAAAAGAAAATGACATGGGGAAGACAAGAAAATAACAGTACATTCACGAGGCAGAGCAGCCATTTGCAGCAGTTTCAGATGTCATTGATAGTCAGCCAGCGTCTCTCGTCTGCACATGCTGACTGGAGACGTGTGGTAATATTCCAGTTATCCTGAAAAGAAACCACAAACCTGCTGCACTCTTTTACCCTGCGCTGCTGTCCTCTGAAGCATGAGACGCAGCTCAGTGCTTGTGAGCATCACAAAATGCAACAAGTCGAGCTGGACACACACACACGCACACACGCAAAAGCCCTTGTTGCTATGGAAACAAGGCCCTCAAAAGGGGCAAAGAGTTTTGGAGGATGCAAAAAAAAATACCCACCGAGGTTCTGACTTGCAGGAAAACAGCAATGTTAGAAACGGGGAAAAAATGTTAGCACTTACGCCATCAGCCGGTTATGACAACGTGTGTTTGATTTATCTGTAAGGTTAGGACGGCTGCTCTGTGGCATTTTTTCCTCAGTGATTATTAGCTTTTCGGCTCTTTCAGCGCACTGAATATGGTTTGGAACGCAGCACGGCAGCAGCCCACTTTGTGTTTCGTTTTTCTCTTCTGGCATTTGACTCGACAAAAGACATTAAAATAGATGTCTTATCCTCCTATGTTCACGTCCTGTCACATAAGCACAGAGGGAGATGTGTTCGCACGAACGCGCACACCGAGGAGAGACATGTAACTTATTCCAGGATTTCAGACAGACCATTGTTATTTAGAGAGCTCCCACCATCAGCCACACCACCCACACGCACACACACACACACACACACACACACTCCAGTCATACCCCTCCCACACTGCCGCCCATCATCCTACCTACATCACCACGCACAGAGACACACACAAAATCAATGCATCCTCCAAATATTTCACTCTTGGCAGCGTGGCCAATCCTTCAAAGCACCATTTAGACATGAAATTCAGAAATTGGGACAAATTTTCAGTTAGTAGCTCTTTAAGAAATATCAACAAAAAACCCGACAACTTTACAATAACCAGGGGAAAATCCTCACACACAGACACACACCAGCCAGACTACCCCTGTTCACCCATCCGGCAGCCAAACAAATTAGCGAAGGAGGCTTGACCCCTGTTAAAAGAAAGGGCATTGCCAGGAAATTGGAATGCAAAACTTGATTAGAGACCCCGCGAGTGCCACGCACAGATGCATGTCACCGATATGCTACATCGCCCCACACGTGTTTAGGGCCCGTAATTAACACACACCACCGATGCTCGTCTGTGACAATGGACATGGGCCAGGGTGAGCAGATTAATTTTTACCCATCAGTACATGAATATGCAATTGTAATCAAAGCTCTCTAATTACTCTCTTTTGGTCCCGAAGCCTCCGGAAAGGACGGAAAGGCTGCGAAACTCAAGAGTTCAGTCCATGTCTGAAGAGCTGAAATGTTATTAATGTTCTGTTCAGCTGTGTAGGAAGCCAAACAAAAATCTGTTGCTGTTCCGCCCACAAAAATTATTCTCAATTCTACCTCCCCCCCAAAAAAACAACAAAATAAAAGTTCACAATCCTCGTTTACCAGAAAGTGCACAATCAAGCTCTCCATTTTTTTATGTAATGGTTTTGTCAAAATTTTTGTTAACTGCATCTTAACATATACCCTGTTTCCACATTTAGCCCTTTTTCAGGTCATTATGCCCTATTTTGTCAATCTGCAGTCTATTGTATCTGTAACACCTGCTTAGTATAGTAGGGTTAAACTTATAGACTAGATTCGAGAGGAGTAAAATAAATTTGAGAGAATTGAGTGTTGAACAGCCGGCAGGTTTATTACAATGTTACAGTGGTGCAATAATCCAATGTAAACAGCATAGAAAATTAACAGAAGATCAACAGAGAAGAGCGCTCTTTTGAAAATAACAACAAAATAAAATAAAATAAGTAGTCTCTTTAGACCTGACTCCTGATGAGCAGGATATTGGGAGTTCAATAGTTTCCCAGAGAAACAATCCGTATGAAGTAAGCAGTTTTTGCTCTTGCTTATCTGAAATCCTGCGATTCGAAGTAATTCAGACTGTAGCTCTACTCCTGCATCCAGAACAGCTGGCCACACTGCTTTTGGATTTGCCAAGAGTTTTCACAGGGTCTGGCTCGCCATCCATATCCAGAACCACTTCAGATCCAGGATCACAAAAAACCAGTCTGCACATACAGTACAGAGCAATAAACAAAATAGTTCTTAACAGTTTTTCTAAATAAAATGAGATCTCATAAAGTTTTCAAAATCAAGTACACTGTTGTTTTAACATTGTTCTGTCTCTATGAATTCCATTTGTATTGCTTTACAGCATTACAATCAATTGTATTTATATACCCCTTTTTAAGGCATATGTAATCACATCATGAAATGTTTGTAACGTAACTAGTTTTAAATAACTTATTTACATGTATTAACCTATAACTGAAATGACAAAGTGCAGAAAAGGCACTGGACAACATTTATGGCTAAAAGAGAAGTGCATCCTGCATTAGTTTTGCACATTTGTGAAGATGCCCAATCAAATAGACAATAAAATAAAATACGACATTCCATTTCACACACGATTCAAGTACTCCGACTGGTTTTAGCTTTTTTTAGACAATACGGAATTCGCACTGTTGCAGTGTTTATCACATGTAAAATTAGCATAAGTTTTCCTGCTAACTTATCATCTCTAGTAACTCACCGGAATTCCCAAGAAACAAATACACGCTCTGCCTGGTTTTGGTCGAGAGTAAAACACATAAAGGCCTCTGAAAAGTACATAACTTTAAGTTAGAGACTGTTGAAAATACTTTATAACACTTATTTTATACCAAAAGACTCACTGTGTAGCTTGTTATTTGCTCTCGGTGTCTTGCTCCGTTTTGCCTAGCTTAATGCAGCAACGTGCTTTTGTTGCATTCACTGAACTACGGAAAATCAAAGTGTGTTCAAGGGGTGTCGGAAATAATAATACCAGGTAAAAACAAGAAAATACTAGTAACCATGTCTATAGGGGTTACACCCTCCCCCTTTGAATAAACATGAGTGCCTTCATGTACTTAAAATGTATCTAAACATCATAGATTTGAGTGTTTTCATAGCTACTAAACGACTCAAGAGCTTGGTTAAAGTTATCCAGAAATCGTTGTGCAAAGGATATAAGGGGTTGACCCAACTGGGGGTAATGAAACCGTCCTGGGGGTCGCTTTAATCTCTCAGATTTTCTCACTTGAGGTGTTTCAGGAGTTATTTCAGGTGTTTGTTCAGCATGTTGGTCAGTGATATTTTCACTCTGCTCTATGTTTTCTATCTCAACATCTGGTTCTCCTTGAACTTGGACAATATGATTCTCTCCCATGATGTTGGAGTGAGATTCAGGTTCAGTTTGATTTCCCTGTCCATGGTCATTCTCGTCCGAGATTGTCTCTATTGGTTGAAGCAAAGAGTTGTCACTTTTGAGCGTACATGGATCATTTTGAATTTCGGAGCTTGTTGTCTCATTTTGCACATGGGAATGGTTTTGAGTTTGGTCACAAATTCTGATAAACGTCTTGGTTTGGATTGAGGGATGACTTGAAATGCATTCATACTCCTCCTCAGACTCTGACATTTCTGTATCTTTAGGTTCAGAAGGGCTCTGCCGAGTCTTAGGTCGACGTGGAGGTTTGGGCTTTGTCTCAACCTCATCCTCAATGTCTGAGAGATCACCACATGCAAGTAAAAGGTCTCGATGAAGAGTCCTGCTCGGACCACCACCCTTCTCCGGTTGGACCACATACACAGGAACATTTTCCAGTTTCTTAACAACACGGTACACCATGTGTTCCCATTTATCGCCAAGTTTGTGTTTACTGCGCAAACGAACGTTCTTGACTAAGACTCTGTCCCCAGCTTGAAGTGTGGACTCTCTGACTTTTTTATCAAACCTGTTCTTGTTTCGCTCAGCAACTCTCTTGGAGTTTTCAAGTGCAATCTGGTAACTTTCCTCAAGCCTAGCTTTCAGATTGCGCACATACTGGGAATGGGATGTTGGTGAGTCCCCTGTAACTGGCAACCCAAAGGCAAGGTCGACTGGTAGCTTGGGTTTTCGACCAAACATTAGCTCGTAAGGGCTAAACCCGGTAACCTCACTCTTTGAACAGTTGTAGGCGTGGGTAAGAGGCTTGACAAAATCACGCCAATGAATCTTTTGCTCATCCTTCAGAGTGCCCAGCATACCAAGCAGGGTGCGATTGAATCGCTCAACGGGGTTACCTCTCGGGTGATAAGGACTGGTCCTTACTTTTTTAATGCCTGTGGTTGAGCACAATTCCCTAATAACATGTGACTCAAAATCCCTCCCCTGGTCACTATGGAGGCGTTCGGGGAACCCATAGTGAACTAAAAAGTTTTCCCAAAGATTTTTGGCCACAGTGGTTGCCTTTTGGTCTCGGGTGGGCAAGGCCACTGCATATTTCGTGAAATGATCTGTGATGACCAACACGTCTTTGGTACTCTTACTGTCGGGTTCAATAGAAAGAAAGTCCATACACACCAATTCCATTGGGCGTGTGGTTTTGATGTTAACCAGTGGTGCTGCTTTTTCAGGCAAGGACTTCCTTCTAACACAACGACCACAGTTCTTTATTTTAGTCTAAAAAATAAATAAAATCTTGCCCTCACTAGATCATGAGTCCTCTCCCACCCCATATGACCCATATCATCATGGAGCAGCTTGAGAACAGTAGACCTAAGAGAGACAGGGAGTACAAGCTGGTAAGTTGTAACTGAGTCACACTGTCGTTTCCTATACAGAAGGCCATTTCTCATTTCAAAACGTTTCCATTCTCTGAGCATCAGTTTTATGTCAAATGTTTCAGACCTGTTTTCGCATGGAACATCAGCACCAGATTCTAGTAACTGAATGACATGGTTTATGCTTGGGTCAGATCTTTGGTGTTCTTTAAGCTCATGCTCAGAAAACAAGGGAGCAGCTACTTGACCAGATATTTCAGCATCACTGTATGCATCAGGAATGGCATCAGCACTCATAGCCAAGGACTCAACCAGAATGACACAAGGTGAGTCCTCACTGTTCTCATTGAGAAGATGCTTATTACATATAGCTGCTACAGTGTCAGGGCATACACTGTTAGAGCTTGGAAGGGATCCGAGAAGGCGTGAGGTGAGTTGTTGAATCCTGTTTTCCTCTTCCAATGTCACACTATCTGCAGCCAGAGTTTGATGAGGCCTCCGTGATAGGCCGTCGGCATCCTGGTTAGCCTTCCCAGCTCTGTATTTGATTTGGAAGTTGAAGGTAGACAACGCTGCTAACCAGCGATAACTCGCTGCGTCAAGTTTTGCCGTGGTCAGAATGTATGTAAGCGGGTTGTTATCCGTTACAACGATGAACTCGTTACCGTAAAGGTAATCATGGAATTTTTCGACAATGGACCATTTCAGAGCTAGAAATTCTAGCTTATGAGCTGGATATCTGGTCTCGCTTGGTGTCAATCCCCTACTAGCATAGGCAATGACGCGCATTTTACCATCCTGCTCCTGATAAAGAGCGGCACCCAGGCCCGTGGTACTAGCGTCAGTGTGCAGAGCATATTGGAGCTTTGGATCTGCAAACCCCAATACAGGGGATGATGTTAACTTCTCCTTAATGCATTCAAAGGCTGACTGACAAACAGGTGTCCATCTGTCTGCAAAGGGTTCTCGAGGATTGAGATATTTAGAAGTGCCTGTTTGTTTCTGGCCTTTTCTGAGAGGTGGATAGCCACATGTGAGATTGTTTAAGGGCCGGACTATCTTTGAATAGTCCTTAACAAATCGACGATAATAGCCTGTGAACCCTAAAAATGACTTCAGCTGTTTCAAGTTTTGTGGCACTGGCCAGGTCTTGATAGCAGCAACCTTTTCAGGATCAGTCTGCACACCATTTTTGGAGACAATATGGCCCAAATATTTAACTGATGTCTGGAAAAAGCGACATTTTTTCGGGGACAACTTTAAGCCATATTCACGAAGACGGTCCAAAACATGCTTTAGCCTCTGTTCATGTTGCTCGAGGGAGTCTGAGAAAACAATCAAATCGTCTAGGAAGACGAGTACCTCCTTGAGATTAATGTCTCCCATACACCTCTCCATTAACCTCTGAAAGGTGCTGGGAGCATTTGTGATGCCTTGGGGCATTCGATTGAACTCATAAAACCCCAGTGGGCATACGAAGGCTGTTTTGGCTTTATCCTCCTCCTCCATCTCTATCTGGTAATAGCCTGACTTCAAGTCCATGACAGAAAACCAGTTTGAACCAGATAGGGCAGAGAAGGTCTCTTCGAGGTTTGGCAACGCGTAAGCATCTTTTACCGTTTGCACATTAAGCTTGCGGTAATCCACACAGAGGCGTACCTCACCATTCTTTTTCTTGACTACAACGATGGGGAATGAGAAGGGAGATTCTGACTGTCTTATTACCCCAGCATCGAGAAGCATTTTAAGGTGTTTCCTGACTGCTTCGTAGTCATTTGGATGAATGGGCCGCGATCTCTGTTTTATAGGCGTTTTGTCTTTAAGCTTGATCTTATGCTTAACTTTAGTGGCATGGCCAAAGTCGAGATCGTGGCATGCAAAAACGTCACGGTAGGCACTAAGACTCTGCGTGACCCGACTTTCCCATTCCTTGGGCAGAGGTGAATCGCCAAAATCAAAGCTCAACTGGTCACTGGGTAATGAACATGAGTCTGCAGACAGGCTGCAACAGCCTGCAGAGTTTGCACTCGACGTGGTTTGAGTTTCAAGGACTTGGTCTGCAATGTGTAGTTCAGCAAGAACGCAGTTGCCAGGAAGGATGATGTCATGATCGGTTTCGTTTCTGATCCAAATAGGATGCTTGTAAGGACTTTGACGTGGCACTGTGATAAGGCAGCAATCGACAAAGATTCCTCCCGGAAGGGCTGAGGAAGTTGGCTGCTCTACAACTGCCCATCTGTCAGTGGTTGGTGAATTTAGGTGGGCGTAACTCTCTAGGCAAACCCTTTCATGAGCTGGTATTACGTAAGGTGTGTTGCCCCTCAGTGTCATTAGTCCAAGCTTTCCTGTGCTTTTTGTTTCATGTCTATGTTCAAGGATTTTTAAAATCTGACTATAGCCATAGACAGCTGATGAAATAGGAGTATCCCTACAGTGTTCCTCATATAAAACATCAAGGGCATTTGTACCAATTAAAACTGGTAAGTCTGTGCTGGAACGTAAATCAGGGACAATGAGAGCTAATGTAGAAATTTGGGGCTCAGACTCAACAAACTCCTTTGGAAAGCCAATTGGAACTTCTACATACCCTAGATAAGGTACAACTTGTCCATTTGCACCCTCAACATCTAAGTCACTGATTGGCTGGATGGGAAGATCAGACAAATGTCTCTGGTAAAATGAGTGTGAAATAGTCGTTACTTGCGACCCAGAGTCTAACAAAGAATTGCAACTCACTCCAGCTATGTTGACATTAGCTGTGCACTTCTTGCCAATTAAGCCCTTTGGAAAGCTGGAATGACGCATACTTGTTTGTGCACAACACTTTTTTGTTGGGCGGTTTTGAG
This sequence comes from Diplotaxodon limnothrissa, assembly GCF_057381915.1. Classification (NCBI taxonomy): domain Eukaryota; kingdom Metazoa; phylum Chordata; class Actinopteri; order Cichliformes; family Cichlidae; genus Diplotaxodon; species Diplotaxodon limnothrissa. The sequence goes on along the minus strand of NC_140603.1, from coordinate 11,163,958 downwards.
TGGGACTTTTGTCGCTTCTAGTTCCAGTTTGTCCCTCAACTGAAACAGGAACTAGTTTAAATCAGAGTCACATTGGTCTTCCCAAGCTTTTTGTTTTACCCTTAGCTCTTTCCGCTTGGCTTCAACAGTACTGGGATTCGGCTCATTGTCACAAGAGGGAGCTATATGGCCATCCTCGCCACAGTTAAAGCAGAACCATGGGCGAGGCTTTTTGTTTTTGCCAAAGCCTTCATTTTTCAACGGAGAGTTCTGTGTTTGTGCCTCCTTTAGCTGCTGTTTCTTTACAGCTTTTGGGAACTTTGCCTGAGGTTTCTTTGCAACCATGGTTTCCATTGAAGCTTTTAAGGAACTTAACTGTTCTTGCAGTTGAGCAATTTGTTTTTGCAGTTTCTTGGCAGATGCTTGAGCGGAGCTGTCAGTAGCAGCAGCAGCTTGAAACTCAGTGGTTGGGTAAACATTTAAAGGATTGGACTGCACCTTTACTTTTGAAATTCCCAAGTGCTGCTTCATGCGAGTTGACTTGGCTGCCTGCTTATCTTCCTCTGTTCGCAAGAGTAAAAGCAGCTCAGAAAAGGAGGGTGGACTGGATTTCTTTTGCTCTAGATGGAGGCTAGCGATTAGGTTATCATCCCAGCATCCCCTACAGAACTGCTTCAAAAGCTGCTGATCGAAATCACTAACTGGGACTCCTCCCCCTTTTACAACTTTGTCAAGGGTAGTCTGCAGCCTGTGCACATAGGCTGAAGGTTTTTCGCCAGCATTTTGGTTTGTACTCAAGAATTTTGCGAACAGCTCATCAACGTCATCTACAGTTCCATATGCAGAATCAAGCAAGCTCAAAAAGTCTTTGAGGCTGGACAAGGGACCCAATTGTTTAACAATGTTTGCAGCTGGCGGTAAGAGGCTGTCAATGATCTTCCGTACTACTTGTCTTTCAGGAACAGAAGAATCTGCAAGATAAAACTCAACATGACTTCGCCAAGTGTCATAGTCAACCTCCGTATTAGGGCATGGAGTTTTTCCAGAAAAGGACCTGAATTTTACAGAGCTTGGATAGGATTGGGACATATCAGTACTTTTGACAATGTGCTCCACAATGACCCTCTGGACTTCAGGTGTGGTCAAGTGTTCAGGGTTCAAAATAGGAGCTGGTCTGTCAGTAAGGGAAGGATTGATGGTGTCAGTGGTCAGAGTGGGTGGGATAGTTTCACTGCTTGGTCGTCTCAAAACAGAACCAGGTATTAAAGGGACTGGGTCATCTACTGAAATGACCTTAGAGGGGGCTGTACCCTCCCTTTCCCCAGCAGAGGCCTGAAGTTTGTTAAGTTCACTAAGTAGCATTTTCTCATAATCTACCCCACTCACCTTAGCAATACCCTTTAAATTAGAAAGGTAAGACTCTGTAGTACTAGCCGTTAGCTTAGCACTGTAAATTGGGGATAAGAGTTGGATGCTGTGAACTACATTTGGGTCAGATGTTGTTCTGTGACAGGGTAGTTCACCCTGAATCGACTCAATGGCTGTGCCATACTCAAACTCAACTATAACTGTATCTTTAAAGTCAGGGTCAGAACTAGCAATTTTCACTGTTCGTGCAATAGAACCATAGTGTTGCAAAAACTTAACAACTTCTTCATCAGTCTCTGTACCAGAAAACCCACTGATTAGTACAGCATTTGGTACCTTGATACGTTCACGTTCAATGACATCCATGTTACTTCAGTGGAAAAATGTGCAAAAATTGTCATAAAACTGCCAACTGTGTGCCAATGATTGGATTAAAGGCATTAAATAGCCAAACTCCTCCTGGCTGGCTCGCCACTTTTATGTAACACCTGCTTAGTATAGTAGGGTTAAACTTATAGACTAGATTCGAGAGGAGTAAAATAAATTTGAGAGAATTGAGTGTTGAACAGCCGGCAGGTTTATTACAATGTTACAGTGGTGCAATAATCCAATGTAAACAGCATAGAAAATTAACAGAAGATCAACAGAGAAGAGCGCTCTTTTGAAAATAACAACAAAATAAAATAAAATAAGTAGTCTCTTTAGACCTGACTCCTGATGAGCAGGATATTGGGAGTTCAATAGTTTCCCAGAGAAACAATCCGTATGAAGTAAGCAGTTTTTGCTCTTGCTTATCTGAAATCCTGCGATTCGAAGTAATTCAGACTGTAGCTCTACTCCTGCATCCAGAACAGCTGGCCACACTGCTTTTGGATTTGCCAAGAGTTTTCACAGGGTCTGGCTCGCCATCCATATCCAGAACCACTTCAGATCCAGGATCACAAAAAACCAGTCTGCACATACAGTACAGAGCAATAAACAAAATAGTTCTTAACAGTTTTTCTAAATAAAATGAGATCTCATAAAGTTTTCAAAATCAAGTACACTGTTGTTTTAACATTGTTCTGTCTCTATGAATTCCATTTGTATTGCTTTACAGCATTACAATCAATTGTATTTATATACCCCTTTTTAAGGCATATGTAATCACATCATGAAATGTTTGTAACGTAACTAGTTTTAAATAACTTATTTACATGTATTAACCTATAACTGAAATGACAAAGTGCAGAAAAGGCACTGGACAACATTTATGGCTAAAAGAGAAGTGCATCCTGCATTAGTTTTGCACATTTGTGAAGATGCCCAATCAAATAGACAATAAAATAAAATACGACATTCCATTTCACACACGATTCAAGTACTCCGACTGGTTTTAGCTTTTTTTAGACAATACGGAATTCGCACTGTTGCAGTGTTTATCACATGTAAAATTAGCATAAGTTTTCCTGCTAACTTATCATCTCTAGTAACTCACCGGAATTCCCAAGAAACAAATACACGCTCTGCCTGGTTTTGGTCGAGAGTAAAACACATAAAGGCCTCTGAAAAGTACATAACTTTAAGTTAGAGACTGTTGAAAATACTTTATAACACTTATTTTATACCAAAAGACTCACTGTGTAGCTTGTTATTTGCTCTCGGTGTCTTGCTCCGTTTTGCCTAGCTTAATGCAGCAACGTGCTTTTGTTGCATTCACTGAACTACGGAAAATCAAAGTGTGTTCAAGGGGTGTCGGAAATAATAATACCAGGTAAAAACAAGAAAATACTAGTAACCATGTCTATAGGGGTTACAGTATCCATCCCCGCGTCTCTCCAGCCACGTCAGAGTACATAAATGCCAGCAAGCAATGAGGAAGCAGGAGTGTTTCTAAACCCGAACAGACAGATAGATTTGGGCTGCTTATTCAATCCATTCGTCTTTGGATTGGCATTAATGAAAGAGCTATTAGACTGAGAACACATTAGGCTCTGTGTGTGTGTGTGTGTGTGTGTGTGTGTGTGTGTGTGTGTGTGTGTGTGTGTGTGTGTGTGTGTGTGCGCGCGCGCACGCAAGTCCACAAAGAGAGAGAACATGAGATGGTATCGGCCACTAAAGGCCAATAGTCTTTAAAAAAGGAGTATTAGTCCTTATTACTGTTGAGCTTTTCTTTCAGCAGTTCTCCAGGTGCTATTAGTGTAACGTATCACATTAATGCTTCCTTACACACTCGGTGTGACTCATCTTCGCAGATGGGCAAAGGATGTGAAGATGGGTCAGGTCTGTTTACTCCAGTAAAATGAGCCGGGCGAGGCCAGCTGTTTTCCTGTCACTTTAGATGAACCACGCTGCACTGCTGCTTCATTCCCCGTTGACATTTAAGAACAGATGAACCGAGCTTCCCTCTTAAGAAATAGGCTCCTCTATTACCTCCACCTGACACAGCGAGTCTGCCCGTCCCTGTCTCTGTCTGCTCCTCACACCACTGCAGTAGCAAACTCAATAAACAAACCACTTGTTCCTGTTCTAATCACTATCCATCTTCCTGAAAAAATAGAGTGTGACTTCAGTGATTGTCTCCAGCTGTTTTGGTGTCTTCTTTCCCCCCCAAAACCTAATTCACTTTAGACTTGATGATATGCTTGGTAAATTGGAGTCTGAATTAGGAATGGAAAGAGTGCCGGGTCAGGTAAAACGTATCAGTGATTGCAAAGAAACAAGCACTGTGTTATCTAAAACGGCTCCCATTAGGGCTCGAATGCAACATTCTCAACAACTTTTGTTCAGAATGTGATTGCGCAACAGGCAACCTGTCTCCAAACAATTGCAGTCCAACTTGGACTGATTGCATTCACCCTCAGACAGCCTGGTGAAGGTTTGAGTCTCTTTGCAATTGGGGACACGACTCAACTGGTTGCCAACTTGTTGCCATTTTGTTTCTATTCCTATGTCAAAGCAAGGTTGCTGAGCACTTGTGCCAGCTTAATTGCTATTCTTTAGCAACTATGTCACTCTTTGTGGAGGAATTTCTGAAGTTCTTATTTTTTATGCTTCTTGCTGATTTATCACAGTAAATCAGTCTCACAAAAAGAGTGGATGTATTTGCCAACTTGACCCCATTCAATCATAAACCAATAGCAGACTGTCTCACTACTATTTCTCACTGTTCTCATGCACTAAAGTCACTTTGACGACTTGGACTGACTGTGAGTGATTGCAGGCATGACCCCATCTTCAAAGTAACACTTTCAAAGGCAAGAAGACTGCAAGTTCATTGCACACTGTTGGCACAATTTTCGCCCTGCTGGAGTCTCTAACAACTGTTAGCCCTAGTTTGACTGTAGTATTAGAGATAGGGTGAAGACCTTAGTCATTCACGAGAGGCTTAGAGTAGAACCTCTACTCCTCCACGTTGAAAGGAACCTGTTATGGTCCTTTAGGGATTGAAGTTGGATGACTCTAAGGTGAGGTGCTCTGGGCATGTCCTTCTGGATAGAGGCTCTTTGGCAGACCCAGGACTCACCGGACACCCAAAGAAGAACTGGAGGAGGTGGTGAGGGTAGAGGGAGATTTGTGTATTTGTGTTTAAACCAGGGGTGGGCAACTCAAGGCCTCGAGGGCCGGTGTCCTGCAGGTTTTAGATGTGTCCTTGATCCAACACAGCATATTTAAATGGCTAAATGACCTCCTCAACATGTCTTGAAGTTCTTCAGAGACCTGGTATGAACTAATCATTTGATTCAGGTGTGTTGACCCAGGATGAGATCTAAAACCTGCAGGACGCCGGCCCTTGAGGCCTGGAGTTTTCCACCCCTGGTTTAAACTGCTGCCCCATGACCTGGACCTGGATAAAAAATAAAATAAAATGGATGGACAGTAGGAAGAATTCACTGTCACACTGGTTTTGTAATGAAGGTTACTCCAACATTAAGTCTTTCTTTTTGTGCTGGGCAGCTTTGGTTTCGAAGAAAACTGCTTACTACACCAACTGGACTTGGAAGTTAATGTCCTGGCTGCAAACAGATAACAGCAGGGACTGCTGACATCCTGTCTGTGAGGTGAGACCTTTACCAAACCAAAAGTATGGCTGAATAGAAAGTTTCAACCAGGCAAAAGCACACTGAGGATTGAAATGCCTGAATGCCTTTATAGGCAAATGCGTGTCCTCATAAAACTTCAACAACTCACCAGGCTGTCTGCTAACTGACTTTCTGTGGTATGTCATTGTCAGACTTAATGTGCAAAGCAGTGTCTCATGTCTTACAAAATTAGGCCTTAATGAGTATCTCCAGCCCCCGAAAAAGGTTGCAAAATCCTCCGAAAACTTTCTCCCCTCTAAAACTGCAGACACGCGGACGCCCTCGCTGACAGTACATGAGCATTTGATGAGCTCTATTGTCAAGGCGCTACATGATTTTACAGTGTCTCGCGCTTCCCTTTTGGCAAGCTCTCTTCACCCATCTATTACTGCATGTAACATCATAGACAAGCTGCTTTTCCTCCCCCTCCCTCCCTCCACTCCCCTTTTCTCCAAAAATGCCTCATCAAGGTCTGAGTCAATGTGAGCCTGTGAGAAATTAAATTCCCCTAATTAGGCCAGCAGATTTGCCTACTTTATCCTTCTGCCTCCCAAACCTCCCCTCATCGAGACAAATCTTTAATTAATCGCCGCATGCTGCTGTTGACTATACTTCAGAGGCCGGGCCTCAGTGAATAGTGAAGCTTCACTCTAGAAATAGGATTCTAAAAAAGGCTATTATAATCAGAGCTCTTCTAGTATATATGTGCATATTCTCTCAAGGGTTGTTCAGTGTTTACATCAAAGGAAAACTGATAGATGGCGTAACTGGTGATATATATATACATATATGTGTGTATGTGAATTTAGCAAAGGCTTGTGCATGTTATATAAACCGTGCCTCCCTGTTCGCATCCCATCGGCCGTGATGGACTTTTGAGTATCTCTGGAAACACTGCATGTGGACAAGATGGCTTAATTGCAACAAGAGGGCATAAGATGGGGGGATTTCTGCAGATTTCTTCAGCTAATTAAGGATCAAAGTTGCTGGTCCAGACGACTTCAGAAGTTCAGATTGCTAACAACTATGTCATCAGTGCTTCATACTGCTGCTTCAGATCTGCAAATAGGAAAATAAAATCATTTTCTTAGAGGAAATCTGAGTAAGTGAGTGAGAATTTCTGCTAGTTCAGTTCATGAATACTTCTGCTGGTTTCTGTAGGGTTTTGCCTAAATGTGAGTCATGCAACATACAACAAGTAACCAGTGGTGAGAAGAAAATAGTCCAAAATAAGACACACACTGAAATCTCCTGGCTCAGAAACCTCCAAGTGCAGAAGTTGCCACTCTAACCATTATGACCAATATGGCCAATAAATTTGCCAAATAAGATCTTTGTGAGACCAGAACAGCAGTGTTTGATGCCAGGAGATGAAAATGCATTGTCAGCATCCAGAGTCGTGTTCACTTCATTAAAGACAACATTAGATTTCTAAAAATGTTTATATGTTTAACACACACAAGCAAGAGTGTAAATAGTTTTAATAGTTTTTGCGGGTTGGTTCACGGGTTGGTGGTTGCTCTTTTAATTGTATTGTAATGATGGTTAAATGTTATTTTACAGTGACAGGTTGGTTATCTCTGCACGCTGTTGTTATTTCTTTAAGATACATGTTTGTTTGTGCTGCAGGAAAAAGGGAGTTAATGTGTGCAGGAAGGGGAGGGGGGTCCTTGTTGTTGTGTGACTGTATGGGGCTGAAGTGAGGTGTTGTACGAGATCAAAACGTCTGGTTCTTGAGAACGTTACGGTATTAATAGCACTCTCTAATCCTGCCACGGTGTCTTGGGCACCAAAATAATTTCTTAGCGGTATCAGTTCTTGACTTCTTTTGTAGATTTTCTTTCAATGTTATTTCTAAACTTCAAAAACATGACCGATCAATCAAGCATAAAGAAAGTTAAACACAGGAACTGCTAAAACAAAACAATGCTAATGTGCAAACTTGCTGAACAAGAGTCTCGACTGAAATCCAGTCCAAGACGTGTCATTTTATTACTGCTTTCTGTAATCTGTACCTGGGAAATGTCAGAGCAGGTGTCAGAGTGCTCTAAATGTGCTGCTTTAAAAATAATTTTTTAAAAACCTTTAACTCCTGTAGAGAATTTAAGAAGATACTAGTCCCACTGATCAGCCAAAGAACCATGAAAAAACCTGTGTGACTTTGATTTACAAGCAAATACAACAAACCAATTCCTATCTTGTCTCTGTCCTGCGTAGCATTTGTTTATAGATGGTGACTATGTAGATATAGTAGGTGTAATGCATAAGAAAAACCAATATCCCATACCCCACCCCATACATCCTCACACACACAACCACATAGAGTCACCTGCTGTTTACCCGGGCACTGCTCCCGTCCCACTAAACCTCAGTTAGAGAGCAATAGAAAATTCATCTCAAACTCTCAGCTAGTCCAAAGCAATCAGTGAGATGGGATTCAGCTAGCTGCTGGCTTTACATATTCAATCTGTCTCTATCCTCTTTAGATAAACATGGCTTGCCAGGGTCTCCAGCTGCAGTCGCAATGTGGCTTCACTGTAATGAGTCGAGGACAGCTGACAGCGATGAGGAAACGGAGACCGTTTCGACTCGTGCACTGATAGAACCGTGTGTAGCTGTAGGTGACTGCTGGACTACACGGGGGGAAATATGTAGGTATACATGCCTGAGCAACTGAAAAATCTGTGTACAGTCAAAGTATGTGAGTGTAATCCATCTTGGAGAGGCCCATGCATACCCATTTATGTGGAAAAGAGGCACATTTCACCTTTAACCTCCAAACACAAACAGACAAACACAGAGAAGCCTGAAGTTTCGCTTGCAGCTGCCGCATCTCTCAGAGGTTAATGCATTTCCTATGAGTGCAGGGGAAAGACTAAGAAAACACATTGTGTAGATGCATCCTTGTAACAGAAACACACACACATGCGCGCTTCAGATGCATGGAAATTGATTTTCCCAGGGGCCGTCTGGGCGTTTCGTGCTGCTCGACCGTAGTGTTTCTGCAGCTAACTGTTCATTCACGTGTGTCGTGCAGGGATCACAGCAGCACTCTGAAGCCGGAGTCTTTGTGAAGTTCTCAAACAAAATGCGAAACAGTGCCGCTTCCCTCTCCCTGCTCATGTGAAAGTCAGTAGCTGTCCATAGTTATTACTGCAGCAACCAATCAGCATCCTTGGAGGTTTGCTGGACATCACAAATCTGATCTAGCATACCGTTAATAAACACAAACAGCACATCTGTTTGCCATAATCACGCTGATCCAAGTGTTTTTAAGGTCAAAGTAAGTCATTTGCTTGGATATAAACTGGGTTTTCTCATTTTGTCTTAATATCTTCAAACAGAGGGCGAAATTTAATGAACATCAGCGTTTCCATGGTGATGCGCAAAGGAATAAAAAAGCCCTGGTTGCCATGGGGTTTGAGGCGTATATTGAGTTAAAAGCTCCCTAAATACACTGTCAACACACTCAGCAGTCTCCCGGGACATAACAGGAAGGATCCCTCCCTCTCTTTCTCTCTCTCTCTCTCTCACACACACACACACGCACACACACACACACACACACACGCACACACACACACACACACACACACGCACACACACGCACACACACACACGCTGGCTGACTGACAGAGACACAGAGTGAAGACACTTAAATGCATGGGCACGTCAATCACCAGGGGGACAGACAACAGAACAAATATAATTATTGATTTCCATATAATTATCGGTTTGTTTTAAAGTTGCTCCTTACTTCTTCAGTTCACAGTTGCATGTTATGGTGAAGAGAAAAGTGGGGAAAAGTGTGCCTGTTCTGTAACCTTTATTTAATTGGACAGGAGAATAAATTGCTCCTAACAAATGGCGAACGAAGAGTTTAATTTGCTAAAACAAATGTGAAAAAATTCAAATAAAAATGTGGTTCTCTTTATCTTCTTTCTAAATGAAAGTATCTCTGTTTTTTTTTCTATTCTGCGGCTGTTGTGTACTCTTTAACATGCAGGACAGGGAATGAGATATGAAAAAACAATTAAATCCTTCAGTTTATTTCATTTGTATAAATCTAATTCATTTTCATATATATATTTAATTGAACTTTTTATTTTATTTTCTGAGTCGCAGTAGAAACATTTCAATTTTAATTTTGACTATATCCTCTCAGCAGAACTCACTCTTCATGCTGCCAAATGCTTGCAGACATCACTTCTTGCCCTTTTTTAACTGTAAACTGTAGCTATACTGTCCTAACTTACACATTATAACATATGTATTTGTGGTGTTTCTGATTTCTTGCTCAGGAACATTCATACCAATGTCCAGCTGGAGGTCATTTTGTAGCTCATCCCTCTTTGTCAAAGGAGCTTGCAAAGAAAAGCGTCTGGACTTCTTTAAGTTACTTGAAGACGTTTCACCTCTCATCCGAGAAGCTTCTTCAGTTCTAAGGTCAAATGGTGGAGAGTCCCAGATATAAACCTAGTGGGAGTAACCCCCCACAGAGGGACAAAAGGACCCCCTGATGATCCTCTAATCACCTGAGCCAAGGTGTGAAACTCATTGTGCTCATTGTGAAACCTGGCCCCACCTTATCATGCGAATTCCTGACGTCAGATGGCCCAGGATGTGAGTGGGTGTTAAGGCGTCTGGGGAGGGAACTCAAAACTGGATTATAGATGATCAAAGATGGTCGCTCACAGTGGACATAGATGGCTTCTTTCACTCCTCTTTCAAACCATCTGTCCTCTCTGTCCAAAATGTGAACATTGGCATCCTCGAAAGAGTGTCCTTTATCCTTAAGATGCAGATGGACAGCTGAGTCTTGTCCTGTGGAGGTGGCTCTTCTGTGTTTATCACAGAGGACCATCAGGGGGTCCTTTTGTCCCTCTGTGGGGGGTTACTCCCACTAGGTTTATATCTGGGACTCTCCACCATTTGACCTTAGAACTGAAGAAGCTTCTCGGATGAGAGGTGAAACGTCTTCAAGTAACTTAAAGAAGTCCAGACGCTTTTCTTTGCAAGCTCCTTTGACTACGATGACCTGGATGACTGAGAACCTTCACAAACTCATCCCTCTTTGCACAAAGGAGCAGATACTGGTCCTGCTGATGGGTCAAGGACCTTTTACGGCCCTGTCCAGCTGTCTTAGAGTAACTGCCTGGCTCCTGACATCTCCTCCATGTTCTTGAGGCAGTGCTGGGAGACACAGCAAACCTTCTGGCAATGATACGCGTTGATGTGCCCCCCTGGAGGAGCTGAACTACCTGTGCAACCTCTGTAGGGTCCAAGTATCACCTAATGCTTCCAGCAGTGACACTGACCTTAGCCAAAAGCAAAAACCTACTGAAAAAGCAGTTAGAAGAGACAAGAAGGTGCATGTGGAACCACCAAAAATGGGGAAAAAACATTATTATTTGTCTATTCACAAGAGAAGAAAAAACATGAGTATTTGACTTGTATTTGATAGCTTGATTTATTTCATCCCATTTTTCCAGTATTGTTAGTATTCCAGACTTTATCTGAGGATTTAACATTTTCGACCTACTTCTTAGGTAGATAGATGTAAGTTTGCTTAAGACGCTCCACCTGTGACTTTCTGAGCAAACACCTCACAGATATTTCATAAAGACCAGGTCAACGGTCCTCCATAATCCTCTTGATTTCTTATTCATTTGTCTTATATCGTTAACATGCTGGTCTGTGGCTCAGGTGGTAGAGCAGGCTGTCTAGTTAGTTGCAGGGTTTGCTGCCGGTGTCTGACCCTTCCTTTCTATAATCTGAGGTATCCTTGTGCAAGTATTAGTGGAAAGTTTAAATCCCTTGGGCAACTGTTCGGGTAAAATGAAAGTATTTATTGCCAGTAAGTGCCTGATATCTTTGTTTTCGTGATGTTTTCTGATGGGCGAAAAGAAAAAGGAGATATTCTTGTTTTTGCCTTGACCTTGTCTTTGAGAGGTACATTTGGGAACTGAAGCAAACCCGAAATAATTTCAGTAATGCACATTATTCCTGCAGTAAATATACTGCACAACACAGGGGACTATCCAGCCTATCCACTTTACCACGTTGCTCTTGTTGACACATCCGCCCACGGCCACTAAGCAACCCAAATATGAATTGTCTCCGACCAGCTGCTTCTTTATCTGCTCTCAAATCCCATGCACCATGTTGGAGCAGAGACGTCCTCTTCCCGCTGCAGGTGGAGCGGTGGCTGTCTTCCAGATCAGACAGAGAGATGACACCCTCTGCCCTGGGCCACATGTAATTACTCCCACAACAGAAATCACAAGTGGGAAGAACAGAGGCTGCCAGAGATTTGTCTTCTCGCTCCTGACTGGCCCACAGTTTTGTCTTTTTCCTGATATCGTCTCTCTAACTTTCTCTCCTATTTTTGTGTCACCCACGCACAAACGTTAATAATAAACAGTAACAACTTCACCTAAATGTCCACCGAGTCCAAAGCGTACACACAACCCGGACACAGTCAAGCGGATTGCCAGATACTAACAACAGCAGCACCGCTGGGAGTGCTGAAGGTTATGGTTCATGGAGAGATTTATGTCTAGGCAAACAGTCCCAGAACAGAAGTGTGCTCTCTGGTGTCACCGCTGGAGCTACTGTACTTCCAGAAAAGCATCACTGTTTGTTTCTGGGAGTCAATACAGATCGCTTAAAAGTTGCTGAGATTTCTAACTTTCTCTATAATCTAGATTTGAATAAACCTTGTTTGAGACGCTCCCAATCCCCCCTCTGGATTTCCACTTGCATTTCAGCTGCTTAACAAAGGAGGATGAGAAATCACTGCCAGCGTGGGATTTTAAAAAAAAAAAGTTTCTTGCAAACAGAAAGAAAAGAAAGTGCTCTGGGATATCTACTTTCACTGCTATAATGTGGATGTATTCATGGGTGCTAGATGTATAGTTGCCAGTCTGCATGGAGATGCCACCTGTTCTGCAAAAGCAGCCACAAACTCGCTAAAAATGGAAGCGAACAGCTAATCACCGGCCGTGAAAGACCTGTGAAAATGAGGCGAGCGGGCTGACCGACCCGTGATGGTGTAATTGTTGCACTTCTCCGAAATAGCAGCAGTCGCCACTGTTGCTGAGAAATGAAGATAATTAGCGCACAAACAACAGAAGGGAGGCGAACGGAGTTAGGTGTGCACATGAGCAAACAGTGGCATCTTCCTTTGCAGTAACACTCGCGCGCACATAGACGCACTTACTTCCAGCAAAGCACCGACACTTAGAGGCATGTGAGGGAAGCCTTACGTAGGCGAGGAGGGAATCTACAGTACCGACAGTGTGATATTTCACAGTTTATCGTGTCGTCCTTCATGGCACTAAATCACAAGGATTCCACCTGTGACTCAGCAGTAAATAAAATTCTGCCATCAGAGGATAAATTGTCACTTTCTTGAGCTGAAGAAATTCTCAGTACATAACTCTAATATTAATAACACACTTAGCATTCATTGTGAGTTGATGGGGGGCTACATGGAGCAGATGCTGGCTGCTTTCAAGATGTTTCTAACCTTGAAGTGTATTGGCTACAACTGCTCCATACTTTTTTCATCTGACGGACTCCCACAACCCTGTTCGACAGACTCAAAAATCCCTTTCTACTCAAAACCTTTTATGTATGAAGCTGTTCAAATAAATTCTGATTTCTTCTCTGGACAAAAGCAGATTTGTTCTTGTACATTTGACATGTTTTCTGTGGTCTATTGTGAGTAAAATGTGGGTTTATGAGATTTCCAAATCATTGCATTTATTTTTATTTGGATTTTACACAACAACCCAACTTCTGGAATTGGGTTTGTACACACATGTTACGTTAGCTGGTCTGAATCTGTTTCTGTTGTATTAGAGGAGGTCATCTTTCCATGAAGCCCCCGTGATGCTTGTAGCTGAATGAACGTCAAACCGACATCAATGATGTTTGTTCAAGGTATGTCTTTAGTGTTGCTTAGCCGTTGTTGTTAGAGCTTCAAGTAACAGAGGAGAGTTGGGTTTTTTACTACTTTTTCTACCAAAATGAAACAAAATAAAAATGTTTCTTGATGATAAGTTCACGAAAACTCCAACTACTTCAAGGGAAATAGAATTTGAAATAAATTACTTAAGTGTGTTTTGTTTTGTTTAGAGAGGCTGAGGTGTACAAAGAAAAAATGTTCTAAGGATGTCTGTTCATATCTGTGCAAAAAACTGGACAAATGTATTCCCTCATTCTTTCTTTGCAGTAATCTGATCTATTATCTGTTCCTCATTTTGTAAGAGACTACATGGAAACATCAACATCCGTCTGTGGTTCTGTTTTTGCTATTGTACCGCAGCGACGAGGGAGATGATGTAGGTGTTTCAACCGTATGTATGCATACACAGAGAACAGAATGATTTAAGATTTGATTGTACTTTGGGAACATTATGCTGGCCGTGTGTTTCACCTATGCGTCTCAGCACTGGACTTTTATAGGATCTGCCAGTCTGTGACTGAGTTGCTGTGGCTTTTGAATGCTTCCACTTTGCAGTAATACCATTTACAGTTGATCCTGGAAAATCAAAAAGCAAAGAAATTCCACAAATGGACTTGTTGCAGTTCAATGCCCAAATTCAGCGAGCTCCTTAGAGCGACTCATTCGTTCACAAATGTTTGTAAAGGCACAGCGAACGGCTAGGTACTTGAGTTTTAAATACCTGTGTCAGTGGAGTAAAAACATGACTTTACACTATAGGATTCAAAGATTAGGAGGTATCAGCTTTCGTCAGTGTAGTGTTTCTAGAGTGCCTCTTGATCAGTTCAGTTGTGTAGAAACCTATAAGTCCTTTAAAAACCTTCTAGAGTTAGAAGCAGTTGGTGAGAAACTGGGAAACCTTTTGATTTTCTAAAAAATCTACATTATTATCTTATTCCCTCCCCTAAAAACATTTGACTTTGAATTAATTGTATTTTGAAAGTAATCTTTGGGTTAACTTTGGGTTCCAAGCATGCAAAACTTGCCTTTTTACATCAGCCTTGAAAAGGCTAAAAAGGCGAGGACTTTCCTGAATGCTGTCAAACCATGTTATTTTTCACCACTGAAGGCCATCCTGTCACTTTCTATTCATATGCAGCGCTGTAACGGCAACACCATTATGAATTCATAAGAAGCACCTGCTTGGCAGTCAAATATATTCCTTTCTGTCACCTGTGTGTCTGTTTACTGGTTACAAGACCTCACAAGATGGGATCAACCTTCATGTTTCCCACTGTGGACAGCCTCATCGCTCTTGCTTTTCTCGCTCTCGCGCTCTCTCATCACATGAGGGACCCTCTTGTCTCTGTGAAGAACAAATGAGGCTGACCTTGTCTGAAGCACATGAGATGGATCCAGTGTGGTGCATTTGCCAACTGCGACTTTGAATTCCATCTCCTCCATGTGCTCCATTTCTGTTTCTGAAGAGGATGGTAGGTGGCTAGCTTCACTCTGTCCACTCCTTTTAATCTTTGCCTCATTCATGGGATCTCTACTTTCTTCGGATCGTTCCACCTACTGTCCTCTTCTCAGTTCATTTCTTGTTACCTCCTGGTCCTGATTGGTCCTTAACCTCTTCTCACTCTCTTCCACTGCTCGCATCTTTCCCCCCCCTTCATCCTGTGAGCAACACATTTTCTCCTCTCTCTGTGTCCTTCCAACTTTGGCTCTTTTTTTTTGTCTGTGTGCAAAGAAAAGACATCTCAGAAGCAATGACAGGGGTCATAGTCCAGGGTCAGCAATTTCTGCATGGAGCTAACGACTGAAACTGTCAAGCAGCCAGAATCTTGGCTAAAGTAAGACAAAGAAGAAAGTAAGTGAAAGGAGGAATTTAAAGGTAAGAGAGAAAAAGTAAATGTAACTTATGTATACCTGTATGTGCAGTCATGCTGCAAAAAGGTGATTAAAGCCAGTCTTCTTCATCTTTTTCCTCCTCCACTAGTACATCCACCCCTTTCTTCCATTAAGGGCCATCAGTTCTAACTGTGAACACCACTTCCTGTGATTAAGTGTCCAATTAAAGCCCCATTTTAGTCCTACGCCTTTTTTTGGCTCATTGTATGAAAGCAGATTTGAAATCATGTCTGAATGATACTCCAATATGAAGAAAAGCCCAAGTAATCACTGACTGACTTCACCTGACTCAGATGTATTTAGGACATTCACGTGTTCTAATGTAATTTTACCTGCTGGGCAGAGCTGATTGTTCCTGTGTGCGCCAGTATGTTTATTTGGAAATTAGTACCACGTAAGTGCTTCTAATTTTGCAACACTCTGCCCAAATCAAAGACTGTGCAAAAGGTGGTTTGGCCTCTGGATCTGAGAGGTTGTAAAAGTGCTTCAAACCTCCTTTCTGCCTGATAACCAGCAGCAGGCAACTCTTCTGAATGAAAATGGAAGTCTGATTGTGTCTATGACAGGATGAGGTGAATTCTTAATAAGAAAGGACACATTGTACTAGCTCAGAAGGACCAAAAGGCCCCAAAGACCACAGATAACAACTCAAGTGCATGACCACAGAATTATTTTTATGGTTAAGACATAATTTCACAACATCTAACCACGTCACAGTATTCAGGAGGCTGGTGCATCACTGTCAAGGTCAACAATTAAGAGACACATTCAAAGGTGCAATATGACACGGTGGACTGATATTGCCTGTATATTAACTCTACTCTATATTTGCTATAGGAAATGGGCACTAGTGTGGGAGTGGTTTTATGTGTCTCACAACTGCTGTAAGCCAGGTTGGGTTAACTGAAGACAGGTTTGCTTACATTCACAGTCTCGTCTACTTGTAGCCCTCACTGCAAACGCTGTATGTGGGACTGTTTCTGTCTCTCTCTGCAGGTATGTCATGTGGTTTTCATTAAAAATATTTATAATGAACAACTTGTTGCTCTGACGTATACAATGAAGATACATTTGAAGGTGAGCATCATCTCTTTGTGCAGGCCAGGGCGTATTATATGCTGCAGCCTAAAGGCAGATTTGGCTTACTGAGGCTGGGATGATTGCCAGCCTACTACTTACATGGTGGTGGCTGTTTGGTCTTGGGTCTTGGAGGACAACTGCTGTTTCCTGTCGAAGTTGTCAGCATGTGAAGTGTAACTAATTTGTGGAATAGCTGGCCGTGACCCTGGACTATGTGTTTTTTCCCCTTTACAAGTGGGACACCGGGCTGTTATAGATTATATTTTAGAATCTTATCGGTTGTGGTCTTTTGCCCACAGCTGAGGCTGTCGGTCAGACCTAGACTCTGTGTGTGTTACAGCAAACCACCAGCTACACTCAAGCACAACAAGGCCAGATCAGGCTTTTCTGTAAAACATGTCGAAGAGCCAGCGCTGCTCTGTAATTAAAAAAAGATTGAAACAGAGGAAAGCAAGATTAACTTGTACCAGAATGAAGAGAGAAGTATAGAGCAGGAGAGAAATGGCTCACAGTCAAATGCATATCATTGGTCAGAAGTGTTTATTAATGATATGATTGCAAGGGGTTTTCATTGGAGTATTAAAAACAAACCTTTATATTGTCTAAGGAGCTTAGAAAAAAAAGCATCTGGACTTCTTTAAGTTGCTTGAAGACATTTCACCTCTCATCCAAGAAGCTTCTTCAGTTCAATGCAAAAGGGGTTTAACAAAAACCCCTTTAATTAATGCTGAAAGTCGGCACTTAAAAAAAACCAAACTGATTGCTAAAACTTAAAATTCACTGTGATGGCGTACAGAGGCAAAACTACAGAAACTTTGTCCAGTAGATTAGAGCCCTACTGTAGCTAAGTGAACATTTTCCTGACAAGTCTGGTGTTTTGCCAAGTTTCCAGTCATCTTCAATAAAACATGAAGTTTATTTTGTAATTTAAGATCCCACTGAGATTAAATTAGACAACAAAGGGTATGCTTGAGGGCCCGGATCCTGTGTGATTGGCAAGTCCAGTATTTTTTTCACTTTAGGCGAGCATGAGCTCCGAGTCTGACCTGGATAGTTTATGTTACTTTTGAAGAAATGTTTGGTAGATTTTTCTAGGGTCAAGCTGTTAACCTTTGTGGGTTCAATCATGCCTTTCCATGTTCACATGAGTTTTCTTTTGCAGTGACACTGACAGAACGCGTTTCTATCAGTGACCAAAGCACTGATAGAAAGCACATTTTTCTGCCTCACCAGGACCATGAGTGTGGCAGCCCACTGTAATCTTTGATGTAGTTTCAAACACACAGTTTATGTTGGCATAATTTAAAAAAAAAATACCTTTCATTACCGGCTTGAGTATACCACTTGACCTTAGCTATCCATAGCATGAAGTAGAAGACTAGAGAGGAGCTCAGATTTTATTTTTTGTACTTTACACCCAGCTGTGATCTGTGCACACACACTTTTTGCAGTAGCGGTATGAGGTTGTCTCCTTTAAAGCTTTCAAGAGCTGACCTTGAAGTCCACAAGTGTGAATATAACCTGTGTGGTGGCCAGTTATGAAATGACTGTGTCTGCCTCTCCAGTGGAGTCGCCACCTGCCAGGTGTTTCTGTGCCCTCCACACAATAAATGCCAAGAATGACTCCAGCGTACGAATCCCTGCGAGAGTAAGGAATGAGGGGTCGTCTCTTTTTATTCTGAAAAATCAAACAGTGATGTTAGTAATATTTGTAAATGTATTTTAGGGTAAAAGTATACACATACAAATAATTAAATTAATTTGCATTTGTTTACTGAAGTGAGCTGTTATTTCTATGCAGCAGAGGTCAGTTATGCTGTTGAATGCAGCACATCATCAAATGCGGTTTGCTAGCTGTTATATGCTCTTAAAAGCTGTGGGAAGTTGGGCAAAAAAAGACAGGCAGGGGACAAAGACATGCATGTTAGGTTAATTAGTGACTGTAAATTGTAGGTGTAAATGTGAGTGTGAATGAAGTGTTGTCTGTTCGCCCTAAGATAAATTGGCAACCTGTGCAAGGTGTACCCCGCCTCTCACCCCGTTGATACCTGGGATTGCCTCCGACACAACCATAGCTCTGAATGGGATAAGTGAAAGGAAGTGGATTCATCGGTGCTTTTGGAAATCTGTTTTTTCCTATTTCCGTTGTGTTTTGTGTGCTTTTGCAGCGTTTTCCTTATTGCTGGTGTTTCCTTATGGTAAGTTGCAGTCCGTTTGGCCTCTCAGGGCCACCGTACATTCTCTTTCAAAGCGTCTGCAGAGACTAAATGCTAGCACCAAGCTAGTACTGTAGCAAAGAACCTAGGACCCTGAATGATGTTAAAGCTGAGTGCGTGCTGACCTGAGATAATTAGTCAGGCTTGTATTATTGCAGCTTCCATTTCCCACCATACTCGCCATGTACTCTATGATACAATGCAGTGTGTGTTTGGTGGTGGGTACAGCAGTGTAACAGCATTTTTGCCCTCCAGGGCTTCACACCAGTCGCATAACAAAACTATGAAGTAGTGCGAGACATTAAAATGTCCTCCATTGCTTAACATTGCAGTCTATTTAGAGAAATCAGCATTATTTCCACCTCTGAGTTGGAACAAGTTCTCAGACACCTTCAGAAGTCCTTGCCAGCGCTAGCAGCTGCATCGTTAGCGCAACGTAGGTCCCTCTCACCTCCCACTTCCTCCCCTGCTGCAGTTTAAGCACTTCGAGGTGTTCTGATCAAGCTTCTGGGCTGATTAAAAGAGTGCCATGGACTATTGTGGAAAGCCTGCGATAGCTTTGAGAGGCAGGTAAAGCACAGTTCAGGACCTGATTGCATTGTGAGGAGGAGGCAGGTTGCAGTTAAAGGAAAACTCAAATGAAGACAAAAACAAAGGAGGGCCTCGTGAGAGCTGTTGGTTTTCTGCAGTAGGAGCTGAATCCCAACCTGAAGCTGTGAAAATAAATGAGAAATTGTAAGACAATCCATGCTGCTTGTGTACTTTAAGCATTACCATGAAATTAACATACCATGCCGCATGCATATTTGATTCTTTTTTCTTATCTGGCCCCCAACATGATGAGAATCTGCACATCAGTTATGTAATTAACGCTGCTGCATGTTCCCTTCATACCGGAGACGTTTATAAACAGCTTAGGGATAAAGCACACAGTTTATTTCCCATGTTCCCAGAACTGATAGCATATTAATTAACATAATCCATTACAGCTTAACTTGGGATTTCATTTAGATAAGATACAACAGAAATGTATCCTCTGATCAGAGCCTTAAGTGATCGAACCCCCTGCTCCCTCCTTATAACTACAGGTTATGTGAACTTTGATGTAACAGGCAGGAGTCTGCACTCAATGCAGAATAAATTGAAAAAGATGAAAGGAGGGGGTGAAGAAAAGCCTGAAACAATCAATTTTCCAAGACACTATTTGAAGATTCAGCGACAGACGGCAGCAGGGAGAGTTGAGAGGAAAATCCTCCGAAGGGCTGGTTCACTGTCTCTCCTGCCTCATCGCCGAGTAGGTAATAAATAGAGGCGGCGAGTGACTGGCTGAGTAAATACAATGTGCCAAGCAGGCTCAGTCTCTGAAGGAACAAGGTATGGCAATGGAGAGAGAAAGGATGAGATTGGAAGTGGTGGAGGGCTTGAAGAGACAGGAAGGGATGGGAAGCAGTGTGAGAAGGATAAAGGTAGTCTTAGGGTTTGAGAGGCTAGAGAAGAGCAGGATAAAATCAGCTGCCTATAGGTGGAAAATGGAAGAATGGAAGAAGACATGGAGAGTGAAGATGAGGTGGGGATTGGAGAGCACTGTTAGAAATGAACATCCTCTGAGAGAGGGTGAGGGGCTGAAGGAGGGCAGGATGAACCTGAAGAAAATCAACAATGAAGGAAAAAACGAGGCAGAAAAAGGTATTAAGGTAAAAGGTAAGAAAATAAAAAGACAAAGGTGAGAGAGGGAGCAGAGAGGAGAAGAAAAGACTCAGAGAGAAAGAAGAGAATGAGAGAGCAAAATTTGAGAAGGTGCTGTTCATTGGCAGTGCAGAGGAGGGGCATGGCCCACCTGCAGGGATACAGTGAACATTTAATTTAGCTTCTGCCAGCTGAAGAACAGCAAGACTGTGAACACACACACAAAAAAATGCTCACGCTCAGATGCAGGTCGTGCTTTCTGACAAATAATCAAAACCTCCAAACACTGAGAAACAGAAACAGCCAAGCTGAATCACAGGATGCAGGGAACTGAAAACAGTAATAATTGCCACTTATTAACTCGTGCTAATTGAAAGGGCTTATTCTGGTTTTGGCATAATAGAAAATTCTCTGCAATCCTAACAAGCACAGGTAGGGATAAATAAATACAGTGGAGAGGGATGCTAAGTAAAATGCAAAATAACTATGGTGAAGGGTAGAGGTGAGGCTGTTCCATGTCGTTATAAGTAACATGCAATCCGATGCCACGTGTGTCTTGTAAAGAGAGCAGTTCTGCTTATACAGTGATCTTGTTCAAAGCAGGGTCTCTGTCTCCTTGATTCTTCTCACAAATGTAATAGCTGTGTAATTACACGCTGTCCCGTAAAATGATCCCACGAGGATCTCTGTGTCTTCAAGGAAAGGCTGGAGAGGCAAAGAAAAAGTGGACGGGGGATGAAAAGGTGAAACATGGTACATTTCTTTATGAAATTTTAAAAAAAAACCCAGGAAAAATGCTAAATTTGCAAATAAACATACTAAATATCTCCCAAAAAGACTTTTGGGAGAACAATGTCATGCCATTCTCTCATTTCATGATGTAACAGATGTTTTCAACCAGTAAAAGGTCTGCACTGCAGGCAAGTTTGGAGTCTTTGACTATGAAGCCGCACTGATACACTGAAAAAGATGTCATCTGGATGGGAACATGTGTCATCCTAAAACATGTACATACCTTACAGCACTGATTGTGCCTTTCAAGATGTGCAGACTGCCAATTCCATAGATAATGATGCATCTCATCAGAGATGCAGGCTTTTGTTTTACGCACTTATAACAAGCCGAATGACACGTCTCCTGTTTTTTTTGTCCGATCACGTCACAGATTTTTACTTTGAACCAAATCTAATTTAAAAAGAAGGAGATGGAGAAGTTGGCAGTGTTTATACATATGTGGCATTTTCATTGCATGACAGAGCTTTAACCTACGTTTGTGGCGAGCTGTGTTCACAGACTGATTTCTGAAACCGTTTCTGAGCCCATGCAGTGAATCATGCCTGATTTTAAGGCAGTGCTGCCTGAGGCCCCAAAGATCACAGGCGTCCAATACTGATTTTCAGCCTTGCTTTGGATTCTCTGACTCTTTTGATTATTTCGTGTACTATAGATGATGAGATATTCAAAGTCTGAGACAATCTGCGTGTCTAAGATGCTCTTTTTATACCCAACCATATAACTGACTAATATGACAGTTGAACTAATTCGTTGCACAATTTTTCTCCAGCTGTTTCCTTTTAGTACCACATACTTTCTAGCTTCTTTTTTCTGCCTGATCCTAACATCCCAAAGGGGTTCAGTCTGGTTAAGGTGAAGACTGTGCAGGCCAGTCAAGTTCTCCCGCACAGGACTTGCTCATCCGTGTCTTTATGGACCTTGCTTCGTGCACGGTGCACAGTCATGTTTGAACAGAAAGGGGCCATCCCCAAACTGTTCCCACAAAGTTTGGAGCATTAAATTGTCTTGGTATGGCATGACTCGAATGGCATCCTGGTACCATGCTGGAATTCATTGAGCTTCTAAGAGCGATCCATTCTTTCACAAGTGTTTGTTAAAGGTGTTTGCAAGCCTAGGTGCTTGATTTTCACATGTAGCTGTGAAAGTGAATACATTTGGTAATATAGTGTATATGTAAAACACAGGAACATCCCAATCGTTCAGGTTTGCACCACTTAGGTTTTTTTAATCTCATAAAAGCCAAAGCCAAGCCCGGCAATTTTATTCCATTAAAACAATAGAAATGTTAGAGAACATGTCTCGTGCTCAACGCTCGGTGTTCTTGACTTACATGCAGCCAAATGAGTGTAATGTTTAAGCAGCCATCCACATCCTAAACGGGCTTTTAACCAATTTTCCGGTCAATGGACGACAAGCATTTTGTACACCCTTGCTGTTCTTTTTTTTAAAATTTTCCCTCTATTCCAATTGAGCAAAGCAAACCCAGAAACGGGGAACTGTGTTTCCCAAAAGCTCAGAGAATGCTTAGTGAGGCAGTGAAGGTTAAGTATTCATTAAACCAAGAGGAAAACAGATGCAGCGAAAATCAAATCCACAGCATCCATCCATGTATGCATACGGTTCACAGAGAGAATGTGATGGGAGGACTGATGAGTTCATCTCGCAATATAAACACATCTACGCTTTACTACACACCTAATCTGTATTTAAATTGCACGCACACACCATCTGCATGCGTGCATAAATGCACTCTGACATGACTTCGCATTCTGAGCTTATTATGCAACAAATGTAGTGGCCGATTTGCTTTCATCCGTGAACGCGAGCGACAATGTTAACAATGACAGTAAGTGACACAGAAGTGTTGGTAGCGTAGATGCGATACTCTTTATTGTTCAGTCCCTCTTTGCTGTGACAGTGATGGATAAGGCCAGGCCGCCGACAAAAGGCAAGGACAGAAAAGTACATAAGAACAAACGAGGCATACTACAAAGAGAACAGTTTGGCTGCAACTCAATAAGCCAATTTCACTTTCGTTGCTTGTCATCACTCTTGTTACCAGCCTCAAGGTGCAGCAAGCAATTACGGGGGAAGGAGATGGACTCATTTGAAAGAATACTGATGTACTGAAAACTCTACCCAAAAAGAAGGGAAGCTCCACCACTGAGCATTTTAAGACTACCTGAAATACGTAAAGAAGTGTGTGATGTGCAGCAGTGGTCACAGAGTTTCAGTTTTAAAATAAGCCCTGTGGAGTATTGAGTGCTTTTTCTCCAAAATAAAAGAATTGCAAAGCTTTTTTTTATGTTTTAAATATACTGCATTGTTTACATCAACAGGAGATCGGGAGCCTTGGTCAAAATAGAAACAGCGTGTATATGGATGCTTCATAGTGCTATAAAAACCCCAAAGCGTATCAATCAGCTGCTTTAAGGGTTTCTTAAGTCTTAAATCACAAAAGCTTTTTGTTATTAGCGGGAGCTGCACAAATCTGATAAATTAGCTCCTTGTTTCTGTCTTTTAGGTTATATTAGCCACTAACAGCTAAATGCACCCTAAACTTCAACTGCAGCTGTGTGAGCTGTTTGATTAATGTGGACACCATCCAGTCTAAAGCTCAGTGATGGCGGCTTTCTGATTGATGCTGCATACAGTTGCTGTACAGGACACTACCACATATATCGTATGAATATTTGTGCTGAAAAGTTAAATGATTCCCACCTTCACTGTAAAACTGATGAATGAACAGCTGCTTTTTTATTACTACAATGAACACACGACATGTTTGCTAGCAGTACAGATTACACACAATCATGATCTGTGGGCTTATTTTCTATAAGGCAGTTCTGCACCTGCAGTGTTTTATTGTATCACAGTCATATAAAAGGAATGATAACAACTATCTCAGGGATTAAAAACCTGTATGTATTGATGAAAGTCGTGTGACAGTTTCCTGCCACGACTGGAGTGTTTAGCAGCGGCTCGATACTAGTGAGGGTCGGTTTTTGTGTGTTTTAGAATATCAACTTAATTAAAAACACACGAGGCTTATTCTGTTAACCTCCCATCAACAATAGTCAGGAGTGTTTACC
Organism: Diplotaxodon limnothrissa; assembly: GCF_057381915.1. NCBI lineage: Eukaryota > Metazoa > Chordata > Actinopteri > Cichliformes > Cichlidae > Diplotaxodon > Diplotaxodon limnothrissa. The sequence continues at coordinate 11,139,816 of NC_140603.1, read as the reverse complement.
ACTTTTGCGAGCCGCCCCCTTTGATACAAGTTTCCCAAAGCCCTTCTAACACAATCACTCATTTGAACGTAGTCCGACTACTCTTGCGTAATCTATGCATATGCATGAGCTCCTGCTTTACACCACACTTGATGCTTGGTAGCACTTTGCTTGCACTCTAACAAGCAGCTTTTCTTCAAGTGTTTAGTCATTTTTAAAACATTCATTTGCAACATAACACCGCATGAAAATCTTGCTAAGACACATTAGCAAAACAATCATTAAATATTGAATTGCAGTTCAGTCAGTCGACCTTTGATAATCACCCATATTTATGTAATGAATAGGAGGGTAAACCTCCAAAACACGGCTATTTCACAATCGTGTTTCCCCCCTCCCAAAAACAAACCAGTTTAAAATATAATTAAAAACAGAGTGCAATGATATGCAAATAATTTAAAGACCCATATTTATTTGAAAATGGATGCAAGGACAACATATCCAATGTTATAACTGGTCATTTTTCTAGATATTTTTGAAAACGTGTCTGTTTTAAATATGTCTCTTGTCCCAAAGACACAATGTTTTCCACTAACTTGCATCATTTTAGAACTGAGGACACCAGCTGCTGTAGTTCTAAAAGTGAAATATTTTATTAATCTTACTTTTTTTTAAAAATAAGATTTCTAATGTTTCACAGTTTAGAGCCTCCTTTGTCATATCTTTTGTTTTAGTTTAGTAATAGGTCTGCACTGCAGGTTGGTCAGATTAACAGCCGTGCTGTTGTGACAAAATGCATTGTCTTGGAGAAATAATGGGTCAGCATTAATGGTGCTTTATAAATGTGCAAGATGTGCCTCAGTGCTTCCTGTGTACCATTTTCAATATCATGAAATCATTTGCAGATGATCGCGTTCTGTTTATTAGCATTTTACAGAAAAGTCAACTTTTTCGGTAAAAGAGTTATTTGGTAAATTTTAGTGGTATTTTGTTATTTTACCATTTTCTAATCTTAAAATATGTACGACACGAATTGATATTACACAAGGACAAATGTACTGGCCCATCTCATTACATCTATAGGAGCTGCTCTATCATGGGAACCGATGCCATGAAGCTCCTGGTGCACAGTTTCTAAGCTGATGTTAACACCTGCAGATATTGAGTCACTTTTATGCACTGTGTGCCTCAGCACTCGGCAACACTGCTTTGTTACTACACATAGTCTGCAACTTTGTGGCTCGAGTTGCCGTTCTCCTAATGCTTCCTCTTCTAAGTGATACCTCTCACAGTTGGTTGCGTTTGTAAAATTTGCAAAGGTGGAGCACACTGCTAGGTTCTTGATTTTATAGACCTGTGGCAATGGGACTGAAAACCCCTGAATTCGAAAATAAAGAGGTGTGGGCCAATATTTATGTCAATATTATGTTTGCATTTACTCATAAAATGTGGCTGCTTTTATTCTAAGTCACAATCGTGGTTATCCCAAACCTTATAACCGTGCATCAAACTAAGATCACTGGTTATGTGATCATGTATTTTTGAGAGGACATACGAATTTACACTCATTTACAGCAATTCATTCATTTAGCAAGGGGCTATTCAAAAACTATGAAGGAAAGGAAAAAGGAAAGACTTTTTTTTTTTTCATTTTTAAGAAAAACTGACTCCCCAGACTTTTTCACAGTCTCTTAGATATTTTAGTTTACCAGTGGTGTTTAAACCAAATCCTTTACCGTGATTATTAAATTGGATTTCTAACTTCTTTTGATAATTACTGCACCCATGGTAACATTAAGTTATGTTACACATATCACAGATTTTCTATAAAAGTCATATAATATATCAGAAGCAGGAAGAAGGAATGCCCGTTGCCTGGTGGTCCACGCCACTGATGGTGAATCAGTGTTGTCCATAAATGTAATGGCACTAAAATGCTGAGACATAAGCAGAGAAAAAAAATCATTTCCAACCAAAGACTTTAATCCCCCCCTTTGACCTCCTTCACATGCAAACCCGTTCCCTACCAACCCAGAGCAGGAATGCAGCTACAAATACTGTAGGCACTGTGACCATGAAATACTTTCACTACAAAACTTAAGAAAAACAACATGTCCCCATCATCCCAGTGTGTTTGAGAAAATAGAGAGGATTCCAAGCTAGTCCATGTGCAGCTTATAGAGTCTTACAAAGAGTCTTGGCAGAGAGTCTTTCAGTCTCTCAGTGAGGTAAAAGACACTATTTGATTGGGTCCATCAATAGGCAGTTTCAGGGGAGCAATTCATCCCTTACTTAGCCAGGCAACACAAAGAAATCTTTTGATATTCTCCTGGAATTGCCTGCAGTGAAGGTTTAGGTGACCCAGGCGTTTTATCTGTAACGCCTTTAGTGTCCTTCAGATGCTCCAAATGTCCTTTCACACATTTGAGCCTGTGGTTCACAGTCCAGAGGCACTGCAACATCGTCCCCAGATCTGAGTTCGAAGGCCCTCGGGTTAAAGGTCACCACTCTGAGGTTCAGGTCTGGCTTCCTGGGTGTTCCTGCGGCCCAGTCTGGGAAAACGTGACGAAGTTTTCGACCGTGGCGTCTTGGCTCCGCCATCGTTGGCTTGGGGTGTGTCTCTAGATAAGAGAGAACAGCAGGAAGGAGAAGAAAGACACGTGGAGTTTAAACGAACATCTGCTGAAGTTTATTACCAAGTTTATTATTCAAACACACCACTGATGCTGCGTCTGGTGGAATAAATGCATCATTTCCCTTCTGCCACAGAACCTCTCCCCTTTGAAAACCAGCTAATAGATACATTTCCATTTTGCTTCTCTAATTGACTGTTTGTTTCCCTTTAGTTACTATTACTACATCTGCCAAGATTCTCTCTTGGATGGCTCATTTGCAGTTTACAAAGGATTCATTATTCAAAATTTGGAGCAATTTTTGAAACATGAGGTCATTGCTTTTAGACAGAGGGTGACAAGAACAGACTTCTCATTTCTAATTAGTGTGGTTTTTTTCTGTGACTAACTGATTAATTCAGGAATACCTGTAAGTACCACTACATGGACTATACACATGATAGTCACATGGGAATAAAATTAAAGAATTGTTTTTCCAATTCAATGCAATTTTATTTATATTGCGCCAAATCACATCAGTCGCCTCAAGGCATTTTGTATTGTAAGGTAAAGACAGTGAAATAATAGCAAGAAAACCCCAACAACTAGCCCCGCCCCCCATAAGCAAACACTTGGCGACAGTGGGAAGAACAAACTCCCTTTTAACAGGAAGCCAGCTTTTGTGTTGTAAAGCCACAGAGTCCTGTCATTAGTTGTGTAATTATAAGAAACGTGAGATCGAGTTCTAAAAGCCTCTTTTTCTTGGCTTACATATTTGCTTGGATTCCTAATCAAATCCTAAAACAAGACAAAATCCTTTAAACTGGATTACATAAACTTTTATAATATAAATTTATATAAACTTCTGCTACAGTGTGAAAAATGTTGCAGTATGTAAAGAAATCCATGGCTTGAGCTTTTGCAATGATTGTATAATCACTGTTAGTTTCACCCTTTTTTAATTTCAACCTGATGACATTGAACGAGAGCCACTTGTCTAACAAAGGAAATCAAAGGCAGGAGACCGAACACATCGAGTCGAATGCTTTCTCTGTGCACCTGTGTTCTCCTGCTCAGATTTGATTCCTTTCAGAAACAACCAGCAGCGACTGCAGCAAATTAATCATTATTTCTCAAATACAGCATATAAGCCAGTCACCTCTCACTGCTGCTGGTGACAAAACTGTGACCATTAAGTGTAAATAAAAAATGGACACAGTCAAAAAAAGTCAGCCATATTTTTTTGACACCTTTAGAAGCTAAAATTCAGCATCTCGGCTGCTTCACAACAAGCAAAAGGTGGATCAGACTGAGAAATCAGGGACACTGTATGCTCATATATACTTGGTCAATTACAAAGTGGCCTCAACCTAAAGTAGACCCTTGTTTATTGTCAGTTTTGGCCTAAATGGGACCACTATTTATACAATATTTTTGATTAAATACCACATGACACTAACTTTAGGGCTTGAACTCATATCAGAAGAGTGTTTACTGATGTCTTTTTTGCAGTATCCTGCTGCACTTGGTTTCACCTTTGTTACCTGAATGCGCCATCTTTCTCATACACTCTGTGGCAGTGACTCTGTAATAGAAGCAGTGGGTTCAACTGTTCAAGTAGCAATAAGGAAGAGAGCATCTCCTTCTTGATGTCCAATTGGCCCAAATTAATGATGCGCCACAGCTGCTGGAGGTATGATTAAGATTAGCGGGGACATCTGAGCTATTCAATGTCAGGGACTTTCATTTCCACTCGAACAATACGGGCTAAAAATAAACACACTTGTGGCATGGTGAATGGGTGGAAGGCAGCAGGGGCAAAAAAGCTTCATGGTGGCGGATCCCAAAAACTCTGTCATGTTAAAACAGATGTATACATAGAAGGAACAGTCACAGCACAGCCCTGCAAGCATACGTTTGCATTCAAAAATGCAGTATATAAATGCATGGCTCACAAGTGTCTGTGTCATAATCATCAAGATCAGAGAGCTTTGGGCTACAGTGAACTGCCTCAGATCAATTAATATATGGTGAATATTTTTTCCCCCCTCTGGCATAACGTACATTTAGCAGTGGCTCAAGTACCACTTATTCCCAGACCTCCACTGCACCAGGCAGACTCAATCAAACACAGTCACACTATTTGAATTTGACAACGATTGGGAAAAAAACTGATATGATGGGGAGTTTTATCAGCAAAAATCATACTAAATTGAGTGCAGCATGCAGAGTTGAAACTGCAAGCCACCTCATTTATTCATAGCAAACTGTGTAAAATAGCAAAATGTGTCAAATTAATTAGGCCTATAGATTTTTTTTCCTGCCTCTCAGCATGTGTTTGTCCTCCATTTGGACACGATATTGATTTGTGCAGGATAATAACTTTCCCAGGCACTGTTGGAATATTAAAAACTTGAATGAAGAGAAATCTAATTAGAGTAAACAGGAGCACAAATACAAGCACGCAACTAAATGACTGCCTAACCCAAAGGTAGGTTATAATAAACAGTACAGTTTGAATAATTATCAATTCTCGGCCATACACACGCAAACAATGCACCACCGCAGTAAAAGGTTGTATACTTATTCTGAGGTCAAACTGCCTGAAACTCCTCAGCAGTGAGATAAAGGTCTACAAAACTCTTTTTTCCCCCTGATGCAGCAGGTCAGTAAGGCGAGAGCCCAGATTGAGTACCGTGTTCTGAGTAAACTGCAAAAGTGGTGAGGTTGAGCTGCATACTAAGTGGTGGCGAATCTAGGAAGAGGTGTTACCTCGTCACTGTTCCAGACAAGTGAGGAAAATTGCAGCATGCAAGACCGGAGAGAGTGTGGAGAGAGACGAAGATCTGCGGCCAGATAAGTGTTGGCCACCAAACAAAGTGTGTGCCTTATTTCTTAAAAAAACACAACAACAAAAAACACACTGCTGTAACTGAAATGGTAAATGAACTGCTTTTCTATGGTGCTTTTCAAGTCACAAAGCATTTTACACTACAATCAATGATTCACACACACACACACACAAGAAAAAAAAAAAATCACAGCTAGGTCTGCCCATGTTCGCCTCATCATCAACAATGAAGGACAGAATCACCGACCTTCTGACTGCTGAACTAGGTGTCTATCACAGTGAAGCTGGTCATTGTTAATAAAACAAGGGTACATCCACGCTAGCAACTTTATAATCCTGCTATCAATTAAGCAAACGTACAGGACATTTATTGGCTCTTCTGAAGTAAGTTTTCATTTGAAAAATGATCTTAAAAACCAAATCAATCAGTAAAAACTCCCATAAAATTGTGCACTTGAAAAATAGACTAAACTGTTTATAAAGCATCTTCTGTTTGCTTTTCTAAACCTTAACTTTAGCATTTTTGCTACCACCATGTTGGTTCATTGGAGCCAGAAGTCTCCAAACTTGAATAAGGTGCCTAAATGCCAAGTTATCAACTGATGCTAGAAAATTCTGTTAAAATGCTCCAAAAAAGCTAAAGAAGTCACTTGAATTAGCTTAGCTTAGAGCAGTGTTTCCCAACCACTGTGCAGCGACATATAGGTGTGCCATGAGAAATGATCAGGTGTGCCGTGGAAGATTATCTGGTTCCACCTGATTGGTACTCTCAGCGATTGGCTGAGTAATGGGCAGAACAATTACATTCTCTTCCACTAGAAGGCAGTACAGCTACCTGCTCTAATTAAGTGAGTTGCCAACTGCCAGTAAAACAAAAGAAGAGGCAGGGCATAATAGCGATAGCTAAATATTTAAAAAGAAAAAATCTGACCTGTGTCCTGGAGACAAACCGAGCTAATTCTGCTATACCTGGTGCACAGGGAAAAATGATCAATGTGCTTTTTGTGATATTTTTGTTTGGTGGTGTGCCGTGTGATTTTTCTAATGTGAAAAATGTACCGCGGCTCCCTTAGGTTGGGAAACGCTGGTTTAGACCTATCAGCTACAGCTAGTCAATCAAAGTGGCCACTGGACTCACTTTAAGCATCAACTAAATCCTAAATGGGTGAGTTAGAAACTAAACCCATTTTCTGGTTTTATTTAGTGAAGACAATCTTTTTAATGGGTTAGATTTATGCATTTTAACATGGGAATCTCTGGAAACGGACTCACTTTTCCTTTTTTTCCCAATTTCTTCCTACACTTCAACTCCTCATAAACAAAGTTTCAAGTAATATCAAAAAGCACAAAGCGTTTACTTTTAGAGCCTGCCTCATGTAACCACTCGAGGAACACTGCATGTTAATTTAAGTGTGTTGTGCAGTGAAAAAAACAAACAAAAAAACACTGAAGATCACAGAAGATACAGCATACTGACATCAGATAGGATTTAGTTACACAAACTCTTTGTACTCTTTGTTTCGCATTAGAGACGTTTGAGCCTCTGGAAATAAAGACACCGTCCACTGTCACTTTAAAATCTCATCCTGTAACAGACTGCTGTGATCAAATAGATAAGCGTCAGTGCTTATGTCAAAATAATGCTAAGTAACGGGAACACTTCCAGCTCTCCGACACTTCGGACAAACCACAGGAGGAATAGTAGTGTTATAGCTGTTTAATGACTCAGCGATGGTAAACTTATTTTTGAAGTTTGTGACAAACAACCACGAATTTTCAGGTGTTGACGTCACTGCTTCAGCAGCAAAAAGCTGTCATATCAATTCTGGCTTTGATTGATGCATCTCTCTCATAGCGATCTTTGAGCCACTGAATTTTGTGTCTTTTTTCAATGCACTGCAAGATTTGTTATCTTGCATTTGTGGATCTTCAGTCTTAGTGTTTGCCATTGTATCTGCCAAATCAGCAACCATACCTGCTGGCATCTTGTAACCCCAGACAAATATTGGCTGTGCACAATTAACAGAGGGGGCGGGGAAACAGCTATTAACAAAGTGAGCTGAAAAACTCATGTGCACAAATGCACTGAGTATCTGAAACTGTGAAGTAAACAATCGAGAGCTACTTTTGAGGTGAAGGTCACAGTTTATGTTAATGTTTCTCTCTGACACTGTGGTCAGATAATAGAGTGATGCATGGTTTCTTTAAAGGCCGAGCGCTACTCAACCTTGCGCCTCCTCCACCTCCAACCCCTCCCTCTTCCTCCATCAACAGGTTCATGACCACATTATTCAGGTGCTCATTCCTCACCACAGAGGTTAGACATCGTGAAAACACCAAAGGCAACATTATCAAGGGCTGTTGAGATGCACGGCCCCTTACAAACCCACAGGAGTCGGTATTATTGTGGTACAGTATGCTGATCTGAGTTGATGAAGTGTCATCTACGATTTCACTGAGTCGTGTGTAAAGACTTCAGCGTCACTACAAATTACAACAAGAAGACAACAGCTATTCAGCAACTGACATATTTAGAGGCTCTCTGCTACATGCTACACGTCTGCTTGCACACCGACTACAAAGCTTAGTTGTGCGATGGTGTCACTACGGTTACACTACAAACCAGAGTTTTTTTACTTGTAGTTTTAATTGAAAACCAGCACAAATGAGCTTGTCAGCACGTTTGTTTTCCCTTTCTGCTCTAATACTTTGTTGTCTAAAAACCACACACAGAAAATATAAAATCTCAAGGACATGCTTTAAATGGGTACACACTGAGATGTACATCAGACACCAAATGACAAGGAAGGACTGCAGAAAGACTGCAGAGTTATACCACACACACAGACACACACAGACTCACTCCTGAGGTGAAAACAATATCATCCACGCTGGAAAAAATGTAGTCGTTTCATTTTGAAAGATGACGCCGATGTCTCGGGAGAAGAAACAGCATTCCACTCGGATGGCGCGACAGGTCAGACATGCTGGCTGATCGCAGTAAGTGGAAACTGATGTGAATATTGACAGGAAACGACTGGAACATCTCATTTTGAAATGTAGCCTGGGCGGTAGGTGGGCATCTGAGGCATCATACATTTTCACACTTGCTAGTCTGAGAGTGTGTGTGTGTGAGTGTGTGTGAGAGTGTGTGTGTGAGTGTGAGAGAGAGAGAAAGAGGGAGAACATACTGTGTATTTTCCATGTGTGAATATGAGTGTTAAAGTCAGGGAAAGTTTGTTTTCCAGAGACTTCCAGGATTCTGTCTGCTCGCTTGTATCCTGTGCAAACTCTTCACACAACACTAGTGACAGTTAACGCTTCCTACAAAATGTTGTATATTACAATGATATAATAAACAGAGACAAATGCCAGGAAGCTGTTATTTTTTTCTTTTTAGATGTTGTGTATGCAAACAGTGGTTAAACAAAACCTTTAAATAGGTAACCATGGGGACTATATTTGAGCTTCCTGTAGACAAAAAGCTAACACCTGCATTTGATGATAGATGTTATATAAAGGAAACTAGAAAATTATTTACATTACTCCCACTCAAATTAGTTGAGAGTTTCTTAGAAATTTCTGGCAAGATTTCTCTCGGAAGTTTCTATAAGACGACGCCAACCTTTAACAGACACGATCTGAACATGTGCTAGAAGCTGTTACCTGAATCTGTTGCACCTACGCACACAACTGCATGTCATATATTTAAGCTAATATTCTGTTTTTCAGGAGCTTATGTGTGACCACTTACTGACAGAAAGGCAGCAGCGACAGCAGCGTCTCTTTGGTGGGGCTGGCTGTGAACTCTGGCAGCGTCTGGATCAGTTTGTTCATCACCGTGCGAAGGTAGCCCTGCAGCTGCTTCCTTCTTTCCTCCACAAACTTGGCATCCTGAGACAGATGAAGAAGAGTTAGTCTGAAATAGACACTGAGGTTAAAGCTGCACCTGAATACATACATCATGGACTGCGTGTGACAGGATAATATTTCCTCATAGCACCGAAACCACACATGACTCTGCCTTAGAATTCATTTTCTTTTGGACTTCTGACCTGCTGATTTGGGTTCACTTTAACTGCTATTATCAGTATAGCACAATCCCACTGCAAATACAGCAAATTTTATTGGAGGATTTAGCCAAGTGCCAATGAAGGTGGACGTTTTCAATGTTAGGTTTACTGCTGTTCAGCTAATAGTTAGCAAGTGCTTGAAGACTAGCTGGCATCTGACATGAAAACTACATGTGACTGTGGAAACCTGCTAACAACCACAGAAACTCCTCTTCGTGACCAATTTCATCTAGTGACTCGCAGCAATCACTTGCTATCCAGTGGTTGCTCGTGGCCAGTGATTGGTCTTTAGGCTCGTGAAAACTGAGGCGTAAAGTAATTTAAAAAATAAATAAAGGAAAAAAAAGCGCGTGTACGCCATTAGAAGAAATCAACGTCAACATTTGGAAAGGTCAAAGAGGACCTTTTTGTAGAAACAATTGCAAATACTGTATACATTTACACATTTACATTTTTCTTTCTTAACTGTATTGGTGACAGGAAGTATGTACATTTTTGCACATGTGTAAAATGACATAGATCATGTTGTGACAAGCTGACCGGGACCGTGGAAAGGTAAGGAGTTGCAAATTGTGACTTAAAGACATGTAACTGACGTGCCAGATTCAGATCCTTTGCAGGTATCCTCTGTGATGAATGGCTTTCAGTTTTTCTAGCATCCATACAAACCAAAAGCACCCTGCTGACTCTCTGCCAGCGGCCAGGCTGTCCAATCCTTTCCAATCTGCTCTGACAAGAGATATTGCATAATCCAAAAAATAAAAAGCATTTTTTAGGATTACCACATTTATTATTTGTGTTGATTTTGTCGTTTCATTTCTGATGTTGATAAAGCGCAGTGTTCTGAGCATTCAGACCCGCTTCCACTGTGCGACTCTGAAGGTAGAGGCACAGAGCCACATGGCCAATGTGAGCATGGCTAATCGGCATCCAGCAAGGCTCAGAACAAAGCCTGGGCAATGCTCCGTGTTACTCTCTGGTGTTTTGGGACTGGAACAAACAGCCATTGAAGGAGGCCAATATTTCCCTTTTTTTTCCCCCAACTACTGCTTCTCTTTTGATCTCAAATCCCAAAACGCATGTGATTTAATTGTTATGGCTTGAAATGCACATGTGGTTCTTTTGAACAAGAAGAATGAATACCAAGGCTGAATATGCAACCATGGGAAAACAACGCTTTATTTTAAGAAGATACAGCATGTGATAACACATCCAAAGAACAACTCACAATTAAAGTGAGAGCACAGGAGTGATACGGTCTTTCTTTTTTAAAAACATCTGGAATGCTTGGTGAGTTTTCTCAAAACTCATTTTCCAAGGAGCAGCCACATTCACACTTCATTCCTATCAATGCTTAAGAAATAACTATGGCAAATGCTTATAAATAAAGACAAAGCAAACACCAGGAGTCTTCCAGCAGTTTTTTTAAGATAGGAAACCGTCTGTATACCTGCGACACGATGCCTTACAGACAAATTGTGACTCAAGATTTGTTCCTTTCACGGGAACAAATCCACACCTCACTGACAACTATATCACTTCTAGTTTGTTAAACAGTGGCACTGATGCTGATAGGACAGCGCAGAGCAGACAGAAAAGTGGGAGACGGTGAGAGAAAGACTCGTAGGTAAGTATTCATGTGCTGTTCCCAACTAAAAATGAACCCGCCTAAAATCTCACATTTGAGTTGCAAGTCCTACATTTCAAAATTGATTAATTTAGATGGATAGTAAAAGGAAAAGAATTCATTTATTTTCCCATCCCAAAGTCAAATTAAATCAGTTTAACCCACAATACACACTTTCAGTCGGATCTTACACGCGACGCACGGCAGTGCTCCGATTACATCAAGTAGCACAGGACGTGGAAGCTAAAACACTGAATCCTCACCGGGTTTGCCAAAATGTTATCATACATTAATTTGAATTCTTCCTATTAAATATGAGAATATATTATATGATTTAATACTGAAAAACTGAACAAACTCAGTTTGGATTTTGTGTTTGAACATGAGAGGCACTCTCAAACCTTTAAAATGTACTTTAATTATTTTTAGATTATTCTTTTATCCTATCCTTCATGTACTTTGTTTGAAATTGTTCAATAATGCAATGACTGGATTTTTCAATTATTGCTATTGTGAACTACAGAAAAATGAACTGAGCTGAGCCCAGTTATCTCTTGTTTGCGTGTGCAACCTCGGAAAAGCTCATTTTAATAATAATAATAATAATAATAATAATAATAATAATAATAATGGATTGCATTTATATAGCGCTTTTCAGGACCCCTCAAAGCGCTTACAATTCTACTATTCATTCACACACACATTCACACACTGGTGGAGGCAGCTACAGTTGTAGCCACAGCTGCCCTGGGGCAGACTGACAGAAGCGAGGCTGCCATATCGCGCCATCGGCCCCTCTGGACATCACCAGTAGGCGTTAGGTGAAGTGTCTCGCCCAAAGACACAACGACCGAGACTGTCCGAGCCGGGGCTCGAACCGGCAACCTTCCGGTTACAAGACGAACTGCCAACTCTTTGAGCCACGATCGCCCTTAAATGGGGACCACTGAAACTCACCTCTCTGTCAGCATAAAGAAGTTCACCTACATATTTAATCCCTCAGATTTTTCAAGATTTTTCTACTCACAAAGAAATCCTGTTGTAGCACAGAAAGAAATTGATCAGCAACTCCTTGGGCTTAATTTCTCAGAAATAATAAATGAGTAAAATTACAGGAAAAGTTCTGGCAGCGTTTTTGCTATGTCACAGAAAATGTCCTTTTTTTCCTGTAGTCCCATAGAAAAAACAAAAAACAAAAACAGGAACAGAAACTTTCCTGTCATTTGATTGTTTATCTATTTCGTTGTTGGCTTGGTGTTGTATGATTGACCATGAGGGATCAAAAGTTGCAAAAAATTACAATACAATAAAAAAATTTACAATTAAAAAATACAGTAGGAACTATAAAGTCCTTCAAAGCCATGAAGTGGACCAAATTACGGTGTTTGCCAGGATGATTCTGGCCCTTGGGCCTCGTGTTTGACAGTCCTGTGGTAAAATATGTTTAGAATGAAGATGTTAAAGGTTGGATAACAACAACTAGTTATTATTATTTCAATCATTAATCATTACTAAAATCTCTACATTTCTACCAGTAGTCTTTTTAGCCTTGAGTCACAGCAGAATGGCAACAGTAATAATAACCAAGCTAAGCTGAACTTTGAATAGTACACTATTATTGCATATTTCATACAGGCAGCAAATACTAAAGGACCTCTTTAGGTCTAGCACTGCTCGGCTTAAAACAATTTAAAGAAAATCATCAGTAACTGTATAAATCACTGCAATAAACACTGTAAATGTGGTGACAAGAAACATCCTCTGTGGGAGGATATGAGCTGCGTTCGGTGCAGCATTTTCAAATTTTTCCTGTCTGAACCTACAAAAGTTAGGTAGATGATATGCAGGGCAACAGCTAGAGAGAACTTTAAAAAAAAGTTCATTGTAGCCCCAAATAGAGGATAAGTACGGTATGTAAGTTCAGCAGAGTGGGAGTGGATAACTAAACTCAGCTGCATGCTGGGTAAAGCAGACGGGGGTAAGAGCGGGTAAATCTGATGTGTCAGATTAGGCTGTGCATGCCAGCACGGGTTTCATGCTATGTCGACACAACAAGGGACACCCTGCCTGCTTTCACGGATGTCAGAGCAGTAATAACACTAATGGACATCATGACAGACTCATCCTCTTGTGGAAAAACAGAAGTTTAAAGAGAGGCCAGGTGCTGTGTCTTGTTTGCAGAGATGAACAAGAGGGCAGAGCAGAAACTACTGTGGCATACTGATGCTGGTACAAGGCAGATGCTGTCCTCTTAAATCTGTCCTCTTACCTCCTGCTATCATAACACTGCTCTTTACTTGCTCCCCCACACTACTACACTCGTGTGATATCACAAGGACATATAAACATAAAGGTGATGTTTTATGAGCATCTCAGTTCTAAGCTTTATACTGTGTGTCACACAGACTGTTCAATCAAGATGGAAAAAAGAAGAAGCAGCAAGACCGACTGTTTAGTAAAGTCAAAACTAAGATTTTGCATTTTTGTATGTTATAGAACATCTGTTCACTAGATATTATGAAGCACGTTGGATTGGTACATCTAGAATAAAAGACTGATTAGAAGCAAGTCGTGCATCTTGGCATTGCCTTCATTTTAAATTCCTTATTTACATAAAAGGGGAGACAGCAACAATTTTCATTTCTATGGTCCGAAGGACTCGCATTCATGAAATCAAAAGACAGATCTGATTTTTAAAAATGATTTTACATTTTGATGTCGCCCAAAATGAGATTCTTCAAAGCCCACAAGTTATAGTACAACTGCTACAACACAAACACTGCAAAACATTACAGCTTCATTAACTGCTCAGTGCAGAGCGCCGACACATCGACATCTGTGGCTCGTTCCACCACAGCACTAAACTAATGCCATGCTAATTCACATGAATAAGTTAACCAAGTGAAACAATAACTACACCTTCATATATCATTTCTGTGATAAAGAGCAGAGATGCCTTGTAAACTTCAACTGTGTATAAGTCAGTGTGACACTACGGCTGGCCCATATATTTCCTGTTTGGGCTGTTAGCTGGTTCTTTGAGGGCAAAACCAGGACAACCCTCATCTTCTTACTCCTGTAGTTAGCCACATATTACAAAGCAAACTTTTCCCATCTGACTGCTCCCGCCACTGATGATGTAGCTGATATAAGAACTGACAAAGACTTAGAGTGAGTGATCAGCGATCTTAAAACATTTAGTTAGATTAGCTAAAGTGTAAGTGCAGTAACGACCCTGTTTCTGTCCTTTTCATGGTCAACATTAAACCCTTGTTTCTTCTCTGCTGTGGTAGTTAACTCAAGCAATGTCCATTAATAAGTCTCTAAAGTCATTTGTTGCAGGAGAAATTGGGGTTGTGTCAGAAAATGCAATGCAAATGCAAATTCCCACTACTGAGCCATAACGACTCAACAACATGGTCTTAAAGTGCAATCTAGATACATGACATTATAATAGCAGCACTAGCTAACATTTAACTGTCACTTTCCCTAGATGTAATCCTTGTTGTTTATTTGATTCTTAGTGTTATTTATGGTTTATTTTGATTTTCATTCATTGCTGAGCCTTTAGCTCTTCTCAACTCGTAGATCTAGTTCATGTTTTACATTTGTGGAGTCCCTTCTGTGGTTCCACCTTCTGTTACGTTCATGCATGTTCTATGGATCCTTGTTCCAGTGTGGTTGTTATTCGTCTGCTGCTTTGCTTTGCTAGGCCTTCCACTCTTGTGTTTTGCATTTACTTCTACTGCCTCATTGACTTCACCTGCAGGATTATACACCCCTGATTAGCCTTCTGTGTATTGTCCGTCTCTGCTTTTCTTTGTCATCTGTAATCCTACCCTGTCTGTTTCCCTCTGTCTTATCAAGTGGATGTTGTTGCCCTGCAATTCAGTTTACTGGATCTTTTGTTATTGGAATTCTGCATTCTGCATCCTCTCGCTGGACATCTACGCCGATCTGCCCCGATCGGGGATTATGAAATGGTCGTGTAATGACAGACGGAAAAGCTGAATATATAGCACACATATGTACACACAGCACAGCTAAATGTCACCTCCCAGAGAGACAGATAAGCAGGAGACAGGAGCTGCCAATGGAACAGAAGTGTAAAGTAGTCACATATGCGTCAGGGTCTCCACAAGTACTCTGTAAATTTGCTGCCAGCTTTTCGGTATTCAAGTCTGGAGGAGGGAAGGAAAAAAACTCTAAATAGATAGTCGGAACGACGGAATGTTGCCTGGCAACAGAAAAACTCATTTAGAAGTGAAAAGTAACTACACCCTACGGTATCAAACATTCTTACCCCCCTGAGATAAAATCAATGCCTTTGACCAAGACTTCGATCCTGCTTGAGAATCTCGAATTACTGTGTTTACAATGAAATAAATTCCTGCTGTGGTTTTTTCCCCCCTTTTAAAGAGAGAAAGGGCAGATTTAAGGACTTTATATGATAGAAGCCTCAGGCAATGCCGTTTTTTTCTCCCAGCAATTCGCATAGTTATTAGAAGCAACATTTAAACACAGTGCTTTGAAAGCATCTGGCACTTGGTGTCTATCAGGTATTTCCTGGAAAAGAAGGTTTTTCAGCACTACCTACTCAGGTGAAACAAAAAAAATTATCATAATGAGCTACCCTTAGTCATCACATTAAAGAAGAACATCAACCTGGGCTCTGATTTAGCCTGCAGTCCACTTGAATTAAGAGAAAGGACAGCAGTGGTACATGCTGGCAACAAAACAAGGTCAAAATGTTCCACAAAGTCAGCCCACACTGGACCACAGTGGGGCTGAAGAGGCTTCTCTCTTGATGCCTTGTTTAAACACTCTCAAAACTACGGGTCCGGATCATGAATAAAACATCGCATGCAATTCAAGAATACCCATGCAAGACCTTCACAACGTCTCCTTTGTCATAATTAAAAGCATATAACATGCATATTGCATAATATGCGAGCACAACATACTAAGACTTGTTAATAATTCACTGTGTAGTTTCTGATTAATTAATCAGGCCGGCCTCGGCACTCTACTCACTTTTTGTCACCGTATGCATAGATGGGCCAACCGCCACCAAGGGCCATGCTACTTTCAGGAAACCTAAACAAACGTTGAATGATTGTGATCACTGTTCACACCCTTGAATTCACATCAGACTGTTTTAGCATTTTGTGCATTTTAATGTATCACACTGCTATAAATGAGTAAAGCTCATGACCTGGCTAATATCTGCTGCAGATTTGAGGTATGATCACCAAACCCAGCGTGACCCATAACTTCACAGCTGTATCTTAAAGATGTAGTTTTTATACATAAGCAAGGAGCTGAATACATTTGGCATCAACAGAGGTCATGGACAATATAAAGAGACCGCTTGCATGGTTTTAGTTGCAGGAGGAACACAGGATACTTAAAAATCACTTAAACCATTTGATGCCAGAGAAACACCACATCTCCCACCTACCCCATGCTGTAGGTGATTCAGTGCCATTAATCAGCAGCACACATGAAATCTGTGTACTCTGGTTCAAAGTTTCAGCTCTGTTGCACTTCTAATCATGGTGGCTTCAGAGTACACTCCTTCACCTTTGAGTACACCTGTTTTTACTGCAACAAGGTAAGAATTAAAATCAGTGAATATAATCAAAAATTAAGCTTTTAAGGAGCTCTTAAGTTACACTTTAGAGATACTCGTAAAGCTTTTAATTGCCTTTCTAATAACCAGTGTAGTGCTGTGTGCATATCTTGACAGACTGTAGGATTAAAAGTGACTACCCACCTCTACTGCTCTCTTAGTACTTTGATAATGCTCAATGACTACAGGGGAACTATCCTACTATTAATGCCAGGGTACGCTTGAAACAAGCTACCCTGACAATTATCAGACCTGTTTTCTGACCTCATCTGCAGGAAAAGTTTTCATAGCTCTTCAAAGGGTGCAAACTTTAGGATAACTTTTCCTCAAAGGCATTCATGGGCTCGTGCTCATTTACGCTTCCAGAAATAACAGGCAAAGCATGTTGGTTTACTCGTTTCAGAAAATTCCCAAAACTGTGAAGGTGCTGAACCTCAGAAGTAAATCAGTTTACAGTTTATATCCTATAAAAGTACATATTTTGAACCTTCCTATGGAAAATATTTGTGAATTCCCTGCTGTAGAGAAACTATTTCACCCCTGGACTGTTTGAGCCCTGAAAAACAAACCAAAAAGAAAAAAAGATTTGGGGGTCTGATAATAATGTCTCTTTGATGTCATCACTCTGCCTCCTCTGTGCCTCAACATTAGCAGAAGGGAGGAGGAAGCTGACAGACATGAACAGGGAACACTTAGGCTGTAAGCGTGGGCTGGTCCCTGACAAATCAGCTGTTTAAAGGCTGTCATAAGCAGAGAGCGTGCATGTGTGTTACATCTTCTGTTTTACTTAGTTAAACAGCTGGACAGTCTCACCTAAAGCATATGCAGATGCAAGAGTGGGCGGTGGGGGTGTCGCATTAGCTCAATAACAGGACTGAAGAGACACAGAATGAAAACAAAGACTGATCAGGTCCAAACTAGCACTGACTTTGGGTGTTGACACTAAAGGTGAAGATACCATGAACAATATTAAAATCTCTAATGTTTGCCATAATCAACGATCTCTTGAAGACACCAAAAAACCTACTGCATTAGGTTTGCCTACTTTAACAGACTTTGAGTCAGAGTTATGCAACTTAAATGTAACAAGACTCCAGGATGTAATTACAGTCTTTATTTTGTTTATTCCTGGCCTCATCAATCCTGCGTTTCCTTGGGACCTTGTTAGAACAAAGACGCAAAGGTAGGACTTACATGTAAAAGCTTTAGAGTAATTAATTTAGTGAAGTAAGAGGCATTCATCAAGTAACCTTCTGTTATTCACTGTACAGTGAATCTTTAAAGTGATTATGTCAGAGAGTAATGACCCACCTGCAGCCTGACATTGGACAGGAAAAAGCCAGTGATCACATTTAAATGAGACAAAAAAAAAAAACAAAAAACCACATGATTTATGTGAGGCAGATGAAAGTTACATAAGTGGTCCAATCAGGGTGCTAGTTTAACTGCCCAAAAAGCCAGGCACATACTTGCACATGCAGGGTTAGCTGTTACATGATAGAAGTATGTATCAAAAACTCGTCCATAAGTTTCCCTGCAAACATAAATCCATAGCGTAGCTGATGTTCTTTGACAACTTCAGAAACGTGTCTCTCTGAAATGTCAGTCACGTGTGTGCATTTATGTGCGCTCTTGTTAACAGGCATGAAACAGAGAGTAGGAGCCATGTAATACAGTTAGTAAGGGGTGTGTATTCACCCAGTTCCTCTGTTACCTGATATTCACTGACAGCCGCTGTGTTTCATCCCTAACACAGCGAACCACAGCAGAGCGCATATTCACGGTGCAGATAAAGCGCTTTTGAAGGTCTTTCTCCTTCTCTCTCCCTTGCAACACACCAAGTACCCTATTCCTAACATTAATATTTCTCCATCATTAGCTGGATATAATGGTGTGAGGCTCTGTGTGTGTATGTATCAAAGTCCGCTTTGGATTTGCAAAGTGTGTCTGTGATGGTGGAACCCTTGAATGAGACTAAAAGCACAACAGACAATAGGAAAAACAGATGGACTGGCAGCGTTTGTGAATGCGCGTTTCAATCAAGTCCTGGCATTGTAAACAGACAGGAGACAAATTAAAGGACAAACTACAATACGCTGTCTTAGAGTAAGGTGCCTCCACGCGCATCCAAAACAGCTTTAATACACCTTGACATTGATTTTTCAGGCCTCTGGGGCTTGTCTGGAGGGCAAAGCATCTGTCTGCTAAATGCAAGGTGGTCTATTCAGTGCCCTATGGATAGGAGCACTGTTATGCTAGAATATATCATTCCCATCAGAATAGAAATGTTTCATTAGAGTATTAAAGTTCTAAACGTGAACTATAAAGGCCAAAATGCCCCCATCAGCATAAAGGACCAAGGATCTCCTCACTGTAGGAATGAAGTTCAGGTTTTTTTCTTCCATGCATGTGGCTTAGGACATTTAATCCCTCCATAGCCAATTGTTCTGGGAAAACAACTGTTTTTTAATAAAGTAAAACTACATATTCTGATAGCATTGAGTTAGGGTAATCACCAATAATGACACATGACTCAGAGGGGTAAATTATTATATGTCATCCCCAAGAAATGACACTGCAAAACATTTACATAATCTTTACATTTCAGCTAGATTTACAGCTTCCTTTAAGCCAGATGCTCTGACCACAGGACAGACAGCTACTTCACCTCACACCATATTAGGAGATTAAGCCCAATGTTTCTGCTAGCTAGCTGGATACTGATACATTTTATATGTACACATATTAAGCTCTTATCTATTAATTTGTTCTTTTTTTCATTAACCATAAATAAATACGGTTTAAATGCTGATTAATGCTACACATGTACCTATGAGGGGGTTAGACATAAGGCACATGACTTTTTATAGTAAGTCATGTGCCTTATGACAACTCCATGTAGAAAACTGTGCTACAGCTAAGCAAGCACATGATTGTACAGTCACACCAATCTCTGTTCAATATATGATTCATTTTATGATATATTTAACTTCAACTAGAACAAAATGTATCCAGAAGAAACATCTTTTTTCAGCTTACAGTATATTTTCTTATTTCAATTTGGAACTATTCAATCCAGGGTGTGAGTTTGAGTAAACGCGCTGATATACTCCATTCCTGTTTTCAAAAGCAGCCCTGCTCTGTACTTCACCTGAGGTCATCACTGATACAAAAACTACAAAGTACTCCCAGGGAGCCAGAAACAAACGCTCACTGGACTGAAATAACAGGGAAACTCAACACGGCAGGCCTGCTGCTTACTGATACAACCAGGTACACAGGAACAAATACACAATAAATACACAACTAAATGCCATATACAAACTACATGCACTTACTTTCGCACACATACGCAGACACACGCACACATTTTGTTGTTTCTCTGCTTTGCTTGTACACAGAGACACAAACACTAACAACCACTTAATATTTATCATATTTTGAAGCGGTTCATCCCTCCGCCTGCTGCTGCATTTGATTTTAGTCAAGACCAAAGACTTTGAACTCTGTTTCCTCTCCCAACCTTTGTGCCTGGAACACCGGATTTTAGCATAAATGGTCAAATCAAATGAAATTTACAGACATAACAGAGGTCAAACAAAATGTAACTAATATGAAACAACTACATTTAATGCAAGCAAAAGGTCAAAGACTTTCAGATTTTGAATAAAAACAGAATATTATATATGCAAATCATTTAAACTGCATATCTGATTCAAAATAATCCAACGGCAACATAGAAAATGCTGGATTTGTGACTAAATAAAGGCTCATTTTAAATCAACAATGCCAGAAAACACTTTTTTTTTTTTTAAAAACTGGGCTGGGCACATGGTAATACGGGAATGAAGCCGTCTTGCATTCGTTGTTTTGCTTCATAATACACTTCTTTTAATGGGTAAGAAGTCTGGACTGCAGCCAGGCCAGTTTAGCACCTGCACTCTTTCACTGCTGTTGGAACACATTTAGAAACTAGGTTTGGCATTTCCTAAAAAATTCTGCCTAGATATGCAGTATATGTTGCTCCAAAAACTTCGGTGTTCATAAAATCTTCACACATATGAGAGTTACCGCACCGAGTCCAGTAACACCCTCCCTGGCGTTTGTGTGCCGATACCAACTGAGCCATTTCCTCTTTAGCCTAAAGGACTATGCTTTCACAATTTCTAGAAGTATTTTAACATTAGCGCGGTAACAGAGTGAGAAAGATCTGCTCTGACACAACTTTTTGGTTGCTGGTGTCAAATTCAAAATAATAAAATGGGGATAAAATCCAAGCATTGGAGTTCTGTAGTGTGTGAACCACTAATTCGTCTCTATGTCGATTCACAGTTGTTGAAAGAGAAACAAAAGCATTTCTACTCATGTGCTGCTTCCAATTAAATATAGGTAATAAACAATATGTAAGTCATTGCATTCTGTTTTTCTTGACATCTACCATCCGAACTTTTTTGGAAGCATGTGTTTCTCTTCGAGAAGAAAGTGGTGTCCCTGCTTTAAAACGTGCTCAGAGTGTAACAAAGCCTGGACTACTTTTTCTGTCATGATGGGCGACTTTCAGGAGATGGTAAAAACCAATAATTCACACAGACTGCACTGTAATGGGCTTTCAAAGAGCTTTCCAGAACACAATGACACCAACTGTCAAGGCCTTTGATAGACACGTGCACTGTGATGTGGTATCATGTGGAAATGTGAGACAGACACACACACACTGATGGCCTCCTGCTTCTTCTTACATATGCAGTGCCTGCAAACACAGCGTTCGGTCCGCTTTCTATCCATGAAAGTGCGCCGTCTTTGAAGGTGGGAAGTCACACCGCATCGTTTTGGCTGTGGCAGCACTAAATCCAACCAGCCACAGAATTGAGGTCAGAGCCAAATTATCCCCCAAAGGTTGTAGGCAGACAGTGGAGAACAGGATGAAGAAGAGTAAGGGAATGGTGCGATGAGGAGAAAGGTGGGGGCTCTCCAACCAGACAGAAGGGACACAAGCTTTGAGAACCCAGGCAAGCAGATGAAACCGGTAAAAGAGGAGGAGTGATAAACTGATGTGGTTGTTAAGGTTGCCTTTTTCCCCTCTACAGAGCTTACCATCTTAAAAGGCTCCAATCAGTTTTTACAGTCTGATATAAAATTTTATGAACATTATGCAAGGAAAGACCTCTTTTATGGGGTTTAATGCACAATATATTGAAATATATTTCAGTAGGAGTGCTTCCTATAATCAAATGAATTCGTTTGGGATTTTATTTGGATTCTCTGAAACAAAAAAATACACATTTGTTTTAGAGATGGCACGATACCACTTTTTTATGTCCGATACCGATACCGATATCATAAATTTGGATATCTGCCGATACCGATATGAATCCGATATAGTGTTTTTTAATCAACAAAACTGTTTTTTAAAATATCTTGCTGCATTTTGCAAGTCTGCAAGTTCATACTCAAGTTTAAAACAACAACTACACTAAAGCTATTCTGTTATACCTGTATACAAAAAAAATATTTCATAGTTCAGCAATACTGATCAATCTAATAAACTTAGACCTACACCATCCTCCCTATTCTGGTATTTTAAAGAGTACTTAGCGTAAATATTAAGCAGCCTAACTAATAGGGTTCCAACTCCCAGCAACAACAAAAATAAATAAATAAAAAATAGGGAACCACCCCTCACGCTCCACCTCATGATGCTTAGTCGACGTAATCAACCTTAATTTGATGCAGTGTGAAAAAAAATGCACAGAAATCAATTATTTTTCAAGAAATATTAAATAGATTCAACATCTTTCTTCAACAAAATTGCAGACTGCACAGATGGTACCTTCCCAAAGGAAAATGTACTATAGCTTACTAGGGTATATATATTAGACTTAATAGTCACTATATACAGTAATTGACTTCTATTCATTTTACATCAAATTAAAACTTTGGGTGTCAGATAATTATTTATTAAAAGCTAGACATTTTAAATGAGAATAAGAAAGAAAAGTATGTCTTTGTGCCCCCTTTTCCCAGTTAATGCCCTATCGGCCCCCCTGGCTAAACTTTGCTAGATCCGCCCCTGCACAGTTACCAGCCGTCAGCTACGTAGAAAAAGATCCTGGTGTAGAAAGTAATATTAAATAAATTGTAACAACAGCTTATCAAGCTTAAACGTGCTGCTGTTGTTCAGCCGCTGGTTTGCTCTTTCTGGCGCAAAGTGGGCCAAAAACAAACAAGAGAGACTCACGACAGAAAAGCCGATCAGCTGATCATTAGCAGTTTCACGATTGAAGTAGCAGCCGGAGAACGAGAGGCAGTCGCTCGTTAAGCTTAACGTGGGAATGCTTTACAAACATTCAGAGATGGACTTACACACTTGCTTTACTTCTCTCGGGGATAACTTTGTCGGAGATGAAATGCCAGGTTGCTAGCGAAGCTCCAAATGCTATCCAGACCACAGGTCCCGCATGCCACAGCTGCTCTATCACGTGATGCATACTGCTCCGACGTTCTGAGGTGAGTTACGGCGTGTTGCAAGTTTTGTGAGGTGCTTTCGTGATATTTAATGGATCGGATTACATTTTTTATTTTTCTCCGATATCCGATCCAGTAATTTAGGTCAGTATCGGACCGATACCGATACGTAATATCGGATCGGTCCATCTCTAATTTGTTTAAGAGGCCAAGAACACACTGCCTGTATTTCTTAACAGCAGCCGATCCACATCATACTGTATCATACTGCACTGACCACATCACACTTGTCTGTCACCTTTTCATATGACAGACAAACACAGTTTTCTGGATTTATAGTAAATATGCACTTTAATTGTTTATGATAAACAGCTGTTATTATTTGTACAGTTTTTATTGTCTTCTTCATTTTGGTTTAAGAATATTTTGGAGGGAGAAATGTCATGCTTCTGATATTTTTATATGCTTACACTTTAGCTCAGTTCAATTCACAAATTTTGAAGATTCATATTGACAGACATGTTTAGAGTTCAGTTTTTCTGGTTTGTTTTTTTGCTTGCGATTCATTTGTTGCACGTTTCTCTGTGATTCTGCTGTGATGTGTTTCTGTAACAGGTTGTGTTGGGTTCTTCTGCGGCTCTGCTGTAATTGATTTTTTTGGTTGTTGCTTGGTATTATTTGTGTGTCTGTTTGCAGGATTATTGAAAAAGTTATGGACAGATGTGAACAACAGTTTTATCAGAGGCAACTTAGCAATGATTAACAATGTGAAACTGGACATTTCAGCTACCAAACAGCTTAGCAGGGACACACAATTCATCATTGCTGAAGTGGGTAAGTGAGAGACAGAGCGAGGGTTGAGGTGGCTGACAGTGAGACAAAGACACACATTAGATTTACTATCAGCTCACCTTGTTCCCTATGGCTTTCTTGGGTGGGAAGTTGAAGGTGTCCACCTGAGGAAACTGTGATCTCAGATGATTGTGGAGCTCCCTGAATTCGGTGTAACGCCTGTACACATTCCACTCATTGTCCAGGATGCGGATATACACCTGAAGACATGCAGACACATCACCATGGTTGTCATCAGTATCAACACAAAGATAAGTTAGATTAGCATGTCCTGATTTTCAAAAGTTCGATATACAGTTTAGGACCTCCATCTATAATTAAATCTAATTTCAGTTACAACACTATAATATGTAACCTAATTTCGATATTCTTGAAAATGTCAAACACACCAACGACCCGCTGTTATGCAACAGCCATTCTGCAGTTCACATATTGGTCATCAGGCTCTTGACGGTGCTTTACAATAACCCTTGTAAATGTGTATTTTCACTTACATATTGCAGCACATAACAGAAAGAGTCTATAGACGTAGCTGTGCAGTCACCATTTCTATGCGCCATTAGCTGCTTTATTCAGACTCACGAGAGATAGAGGGAGCAGAAAGAAAAGAAAAGATGAGCCTATTACAAGAAAGAGGGGGAGTCGGCTTCCATTTTCACAGCAGAAAACGACTGCACAGAGACAAAAGAGAGAGCAGAACAGCTTTTGAAAATTCAATTTTAAAGTGGCCTACCACAAAAAATACAGCTTTGATTCAAGTATATGAAAACAGAAACTGATTTAAAAATCCACCAAATGAACTTCAGCATAGCCCCCCCACTGCCAAGCAAATCAACAAACGCCCAAACTGTGGTTCAATAATGAACCGCGTCCCTTCAAACCCACATAATACTGAATGTGTCCATAATGGAAATCACGCTTTTATGTATAAAAGCTGTGATAGAGTACGTTAAAATGATAATGAACACTGAGGCAACCTTAAAAATGGAGAAACCCCGAGTAGAAACATCCACGCTGCAATGCTGTGCAAAAGTCTTGAGCCACCTCACATTTTCAAGTATTCTTCATATTTTCCTAGGAAAACTGGAAATGGGTTCAGTTTGTCATTGAAACGTGGAAAAACATACACAGAAGTAACAGCTTATCATGCAAAAACAGAGTTTGAATAATTTGAACACATTTATTTCTTTAACTAGTCTTCAGGAAGAGTTCTCCAGACTTCTTGGAGGACATTCAAAGCTACTTTGGATGTTGGCTGCCTTGTGTTCTGTTCTGTTGCGATGACTGTAGAAATGGAAACAAATTGTATCGTTGCAAGATGCTGCTAGTAACAAAAGACTAAAGATATCATTTAAAACTGTTTGTCTGTCACGTCTAGACAACACTGAATTATCCTTTGAGTTAGGTGCTATTTTTATGCTTAAATGATTTATAGGTCAGTGTTAAGTGGCTTAACTCTGAAAGACCTTCAGAAAATCAGGAGAACTACTGTTCATGACCACCACAGACTCCTTCAGAGCAGATATAAAGAAACGAAAACATTTTACAGAGTACTATACATTGATGGTTATCTTTAATGTAAACTTTGTATTTACATAACTCAGCTTACTAACTCTAGGTCTGTGATTAGCAGACTGATTTACAGCTACAGGAAATCTTTCTACATTTTGTTCATGTCGGCCTCAAAGGTGGTTTGACAGACAAAGGAGGGAGCAGATAATGACAGAATTTTTTTACTTTGAGGCAACATTTGCTTTACACCACTGAACTTTTGTCAGCATGGATGCTACCGTGCAGTCTAGACTACATAACAAACATAAGAAAATGTGGCACTTTTGACAGCCATTAAGAGCAAACCAGCAGCTGAAGCTCTCCAGAATGTTTCATGGTGAATATCTCAGCAACAGTAATAGGCAGGTCTAGACAGGGTTAAAGTTATAAAGGTAAACTTTAACTAAAACCGCATGATTGTTTAAAAATAGCATTTAATTCATTACAAAAGATATAAATGATAAATATCACACTATGACTCCATCTCCTTCACTTTGTTAATTGATTTCATCTACAGCACAATCACTGACTAGTGTGATAATATGCTTACAAAAAATATGAATTTAATACATTGTATCCCCAATAAAAACTAGTTGGTCAAGGTTCTGTTTAAGCAGCTTGTTGTGTGGAGAGCAGCCGTGCACAAGCAACGACCTAAATCTGGTAAGTGACAGTGGTTCATGACAAGATGGAAGAAGACAAGGCCACTAATGGACCGAAGACCTGTCATCTCAGCACTTCACATCTGACCTACAGAAGCACATTTAAGTTTCCACCAACTTCACTTTTGCAAGTTCAGAGAAGCACTGCCCCGATACAATACGGTCTAATTGTGTGTGTGCGTTGATCAAAGTGGATGATGGAGACTCAGCTGACAAAACTGGGGCATGATGACGTCCTTATTCAAGACACATTAAAGCTGCTTTGACGTTGTACAGGTCTTCTTTTTGTTTACGGTAGATATTCTGACAGCTGATGGGAAAAACACAGGTGTAATTAATCGCACATCAACAACAACAGCTACTCTGCATTAGATGAGCTAGTTTCTAGTACCTGCTCACTGTCACTACTTTTGCTGACATAATGTGTTCAAGTATAGAAGTTCAAGTACGTATTGATTCTAACACATACATGTTGGAAAATGAGTGAAGAATACAAACGACTTAAACTGTGCTTTGAGCACACCCAACATATCGGGTGTCCTAGCCCAGCTTTCTCAGCATGACCGCTTTCCTTACACAATAACCTCATAAATATTAGAGGTGGGGAACTAATACAACTAACAGGGCTGAGCATGTAACCCATATCATGCGAGATGATTGCAGGCCCTACTTTCTCTCCCACTTTTCCTGTCCACTTTCAAACTGTGAAATATAAGAGAATCTTCTAGCCACATGCAATATTTTAGTTTCACATGCTTAATTGGCTTGCAGTTTTCTCCTCCTAGAACTGGTGTGAAAGTCTAATGAGGTTTTAGGTCATATTTTTGCAGAAATAGAGACATTCTCAAACTTTTTCACCAACTGTATTGTCACGTCTGAACCACAACAGCTGCATTAGCAACAATAAGACGACAGAATCTGTGCAGTTTCTCAGCCATCACATGGCTCCTTACATATGGCTGTGTGAAGCTTAATCCACTTTACAGCGTCTCATTGGCATACTTATTTATGGCAACGCATTAGCCTTTGCACACAGCTACCAGCTCCTTTCCCTTGACAGGTCACAAATCTCTCTCATTATCTCCAACAAAGATCTTGGCACCATCTAAATTGTATCCCTAATGTTTGAGCACTGGTGGTTTGATATCTCCAATAAAACCAGTTTTCAAACAGTGACGTGGCCTTTAATGATGATTCAGATAGACCTTGTGGAAGAGAGTTGATGGGTTTGCGCTGTTCCTGAAAGCTTAACTGTGATGGACGCAGTCCTATTGTCAGTATTTGAATGGCTTAAAAGAATATCTGAGAAAACATAATAATACGCTTAATAAAAATACGCCCTCAGCGGGTCAACACAAAAAGGAAAGAAAAAGCATTTGGCTGCAAAAGCATAAGAAAGACTTTTTTGTTAGTACTAAAATCCATTCGGTGTGCTGAATATACCAACAAAATTAACTCAGTTACCTCAGTATTAAACTCCCAGCTTTGAGCTTCTGCCTTGAGAAACAGGCTAAAAAGTGCGAGCATTATTCATAATTCTTAACACAACCATAACTTCACATCTTTGCGTACTCTCACTGGTGCAGGTAGAGAAAGTTCCCTGTTTATGCCTGGAATTCCCACTTTTTGGGAACTATATGCACTTGAAACACATTTTTCTCTGGACAGATGCTAATTTTTTAGAAATTATTATTCGTACACAAATATATTAGCTTTTTTTTTTTCAAGTTTGCTGCCATTATCCTGTGTACTTTAAGGTTGTGTTTAATTCACATAAATAACTTGTGTTACTTATTTATCTAATTTTCAAATCAAGAGCAGTTCGTCTACAGAAAGTGTGAACACTGCTGATGGTTAACGGTGTTCTCACAGCTGTTTAGACTCTTTTTAACATTCACCACAAGCGTGGTCACTGCTAAACAACTTTCACTATGCTTATATAGTGAATCTCGCTGTGCACTGTATTTTTCCAGAACATTTGTATGTCAAAAGGCTGCCATGTGCTTCCATTTATTCATTAGCATCCCCTTTAACAGACACCTCAGTGACTGAAAGCTGGTCTGAGGTCCCCATAAGTCCACATATCCACAAAAACGTATTCAAAGTTTCTTACAACGTAAATTATCTAGAACATCCAAACAGCACACAGTGACAGAACCATTTCCGCAGTTTATCCAGAGTAGCTGACAGCCGAACATCTTCCTGTGAAAACGAGCCCTTGTATACTATGAAAACCCTTCGGAAACAAAGATCTGAAACAAAGTCTGTGAACAGATAATTGCAGCTATTTCTTTCCTTGACATTTAACTGGATCTTTAGCCTGAGGGTATTCCAACAAGCAGGTTGAAATGGGAGTAACTGTGAGCACAGCTAAGAAATGCAGAAAGTGCGGATGATAATTGATGTATTTCTCCATCTTATATCTTCCAGCACCACAGGAGACCCACAGAGAAAGCCCTGTTGCTCAATTTCCAGTTTTAACAATATGCAACTACAGGGCACAGAGAAAAGATGGCTAATTATGGCTTTCATTCAATGTCTGACATCATGAATATCACTGTTTTTTGGAGGCAGCTTAAGCGGCTCACACTTAAGCTCTGAAAGATGGACATAGCCACCCTGACATCACTCGTAGGATAAGTCTCAAAGTGAAGCCTTGAGCTGGTGGTTGTGGTCATCTTGGTGTACTAAGACCAGATGTGATGGGCTAAGGACAGGTGGATCTGAAGTAGAGGTGACATGTACAAAATGAACATGCTATCATTACTTACTCATTAACTCAACACTAGTACTTGAGGTCATACACCCAACTAAGACAGCGTTTGCTAAGGTCGTACATCAAAGGTGCCAAACTTTTAAAGTCTGTTTTTCCAATAAAACACTTTAAAAAGAGGTTTAAGGCATTTCTGCATCCTTTTCACATTTCAGACCCAGAACCTCCATCGATCTGTAATAACGTGGCCTCTGCAAACATACAATTTACAATAGCTTTGAGCAAAAACAGATGTAACAAAGACGTTGAAAAAAACAAACAAACAAAAGTGCTTTAATTAAAAAACAAGTACCTGCAAGCTACACGGTTACTGTATGAATTAATGATAAATTTACAAAATAAACAACTAAAGAGGAAACAAATCTTTTGAAGCCTCAGAAAGACACAACAGACACCTGACTGTCATGAAATATTTGTGGATGTATGTTTGTTGAGAAGGGGAGAATAAGAGGTTTGCTCAAACCAAAGGAAAAGCAGCAGAGTTTCATATTATCACCAGTCTCTTGCAGGCCTAACCAGCTGCCCAATTAGGCAGAAAATAGAATCCATTTGGAGGCTTTAGAAGGGAGAAGAGCAGCGAAGGACCATGGAGAAAAGAGGAGTAATGTGCCCTTCCCCCATCTAGGTTAGCAATATAATCTGGTCTCTTCGGCCCAGACTGAAAGTCCAGACTATTGGGTGGACTGGCATTCATGGTCCCCAGAGGATGGCTTGTAATGTTTTTCTTGATTCCTTAACCCAGAGGTATCAAAGATAAGCCTCGGGGGTCATACTCAGCCAGACAAAGACTCCAACCCCGTCCACACTGCTCTTCTTCATGTTTTCCAACATAAGGTCAAAGCAGGCTGTATCTGGCCCACGATGTAAAATGATTTTGACATCCTGCCCTAATCTTTCCAGCTGAAATAATTATGAGGTTCGCACATCTTTGGTTTTGTGCAAAATATCTCAATAATGTACTCTATTGACTACTAAGGAAAAAGGGGGTTTATATTAAACAGTTCTGTTTTCTATTTATCTGTCACATCACTCGACAAATCAAAGACACAAACACATTTCCATCTGCTACAGAGCATATTGATGCTTTAGGAAAACTAAATTACCTAAGCTAAAACTTGTTGGATTGCAGCATCTGCAACCTAATCAAACTGCATGTGGAGCCCACGCAAACACGAGGAGAACATACAAAGTCCATACAGAACTAGTCAGATGGTGGAGTTGAACTCAGGACTTTCTTGTAGTGAGGCAAGAGTGCCAACCACTATTCCACCGTGTTTTTGATGACTAAAATATAAAAGTTGCCGTCTTTTTTTCTACTGACAGTTGCTCCAAACACTTTACAAAGCATCTTAGTTTCCTTAACATCAAATGCAAAATTTCTGTTGCATTTTCATGAGAAACAGGGAGCACAGAAGCTAGTTGTACAGTTCCCTGATCAAATGTTTGCATTTAACCTTACTGCACAAGCAGATTAGTTGGGATTGAATCACTTCTAACTCATCCTGCCACGAGTCTCGTTTATATTCGCTGACCAAAGTCGCCGTACATTACATCAGTTTTTGTGCTCGTACATTCGTTTTTATTTAGTTATCGTCGTGTTTCTGTCAGGAAACAAAGGTTGTTGACAAAAAGTATGACGAAACTTACACTGATGGCACAAAGCAGCTTAAAAAGTTGTAGACTTTTAACTCAGAATAGCCATCTCAAGCAACACATGAAAGCAGGGAGAGTGAATCAAACGAGGTAAAGCTGTGGGTCCTAAAACAAAAAGAACGAGTTCAAAGGTTTATAAAGCCTTCATAAAGCACAGAGCTGACAAGGGCAATGACCGGCGACCATTCTCTCTATTTATCATCAGGAACAACCCCTTTCACAAGTGGTCCTGTGATCTATTATTCATATAGAAAATTGGATCGTAGCAGCTTGAAAACAGCATGAGCCAAGATTTAAGGAGGCCTAATCATCTGTGACAAAAGCAGTAACCTCAGAGCTGAAAAATAAAGGCACAACACAAGAACCAAAAACTGCAGTTTCCAGTATCCAAAAAAAGTCAACCCTGATTAAACTCTTCAAACGGATATCTGCATGAGGAAGGGCACACAGTCTGTGTTCTTTAGTACTTTCTTCTGATCTGGGTTAAAAAACAAACAGTAAATATGCTATAATGTGTAATTAGGTGCTAATGGAGCTTTGCTTCCATTCTGGTTTCCACCTGGAGACCACATGTAGTATTGAGTTTTATTAACTCATTCACTGCCAGCCATTTTCAAATCAGGTAACTCCCCACTGCCAGGGTTTTTGAGCATTTTTACTCATTTTTGAAGAGCCACAGAAAACTGTGTGTTATGATCATATAAACGCTGAACCTACCAAAATGAAGAACAGACTCTCTTCTTTCATCCAAAAACAAAAAAAAGCTTGTTTCTACCATTTTCCATTCTTTAGTAATCAGCTGTAGAAGAGAGGTGGGTTCCACCAAAAATGCCTGTTTTGACCAAAAAAAGGGAGAAAACGAGCTTTTTGTGAAAAATACATTTCAAGCAGAAAAGTGCCTTTGACACTAATATTTCTTGCTTTGTGACACCTCTAACATATAAAATAGTTTTTCACTTCTATAAAACAGAAATAACACTGAGAAAGGTTATGTTTTATCAAAACTATTTATTTACAAATATATGAAAAAATAAAATTCACTGACAAGCTGCCCGAGGTTGTATTCTGGCCCCTCCCATTGAAAAACGTAATTGACGTCTATAGACGTCAATGGCAGTGAATGAGTTAATAACTCAGGATTATCAGGACAAAAGCTGCGACCAAAAACTAGCAGAGAAAAAAGCATAAGTGTAACATATACAAAGACAACATAAGCAGGACTTATATGAATACAGTTTTTACATGTTGAGATGATATCAGTCCACTAATTAGAGCAGATTAAATCCATCGCTGAATATGAGCAAGGTCTAATTCTGTGCTCTCGCTGGTATTACCTTTCATCCTGGAAGTGGAAAATAAACCTCCTGGTTTTGTGTTACAGTGGGTGGACAGCTACATTAATTGACTTCAACAGTAAATTGCATCATAGCACAAACTTTTGCCTAGTAACATATGCAAGACAGAGTCGAATCATCTCATCCTTCATTTGTATGTATACTCTGTATTCTTCTTCTTAATCTATACAGTCTGACATGTCCTGTACTTATGGATGCGCCTTGCTAGCCAAGCTAAAACTGCACAAACAAAACTGAAACAAAACATTCAAAATGAAATCAAAACGGATGACACGAAAAGCAAGTAATAACACATGACAATGCCTCAGTGTGGTCTGTAATAAGGTGGTAAAACTCTTGCTATCATCATAAACGTAACCTAAGACTCGTAAGGCCTATAGGAATTATTCCACCGTGTTTTCCAGTCCGAATTGATCTATTCCTAACACAGAACAGCCATCGACACGTCAGACATGGAGCTTTTTAATCACCAGAGCAATCAGCTAAAGTTCTTTCTCGAAAACCGGCAGGTGGTAACCAGATATGAGCACTCAACATCGAAGTTGGAAACTACCCAGGAGAAACTGAGTGACGCCACAGCAGGAGGAAAATGGGACATGCCGCAGCTATTATCGCCATCTTTTTATCACAATTGCTTCCCTTACGCTGTTCTCTTCATCTCCCACTTCCTTCACCTGTCAGCGCTCTCCCTCCCACTCTTCGTATTTGTGTGTCCCACACCACCACCACCACTCCTCACTCACACACATACACATACACTCGCATGAACAAATGAGTCACTGACAGTTTGTGAGAAAGGGTTTTCAGCATAGTAAGGAAGTCAGAGATCAAGTGATTGAAGGATAGGCCACGCAGTGGATGATGCAGTGCAAATTAGAGCTGAATGAGACAAAAAAAGAGGGGAGGGGAAAGAGGAGTATCAGGAAAATGGAGCCAAGAGGAAGCGGCAGACAACTGGAGACACAAATAAATGTGTAAATATAAATTGAGGTTATCAGGGGAGAAGAAAGCAGGGAGATGAGGCAGTCTGACAAATTATGTTCCAGCTCAGAGATCTAATCAGATATCTGGAGGCTAAAGCAGAGATTACCACATTCCCTTCTGACTCCTTCCACCAAACGACGTCACCATCCAAATCCTTCCATCAGTCCAACCTCCCCATCACCCTCAGGGAGAAAGTTCCCAGCCCCCCACATCCCATTTCCACCTGCAAAGACACACTTTGAAGTGTTTATTGGCGGGTAGGTCACTGATCAAGTGCCGCAGCAGGGCTTAGCCCATACTGCTGGGTGCCTTTCAAGAGCTCAGTGTTGCTTTGCTATGTTTATAAGGGTTAAATCCAGAAACAGGTGCTGTGCAAGCCAAACAGTAAGAGGTGTATGATAAGATAAAATAAAATAAAATAAAAATTCAGCCTATTCTGAACTGCCTTCATAAAGCAGTGTGTGGATTGATCTTTGCAAATAAAAGTGCAACAATATCTTTGTGAGATACAATATCTTTTGTTTGGACAGTTTTAGCAAGGAGGAAACTCCATCCTATAGTTTCTCCTGCAAATGACGCTACCCACAGGCACAGCTAGAGGTAAATCTCCTTCATGGGGGCTTGCAGTTATGATAAATAACGTTTAGTGCAGATAAAACTGAATCGAATAAAACTGCAAGTTGAGAAAATTAATCATCCTAATTCGTTACACCAGAAACCTTTTGCCTTTCCCATCTAAAGATATTTGTACAGGCTCTAGTTGAGGCGAACTGGTAATTCCAGTTTTACTCTTTTCCAATGCATTATGCAGGTGTTGCATTTTCTGTTCTCCCCCTCAAGTCAGAAGGTCACAGCCTCATCCCTACTCCTGCCAATGCCCGTGTCCTTCCACAGAAATGCATTTTATTTAAGTACTATTGAATGAGACACTGAAGCTCAACCTCCCCACTGTGAAATGCTCTGGATAAGAGCACTAACTTAAGTGCCTAAAATGGAAATGTAATGTAAATTACACTGATGCTGAAATTGATGAGGTGCCTGTGCTGCAGTGTACAGCAGCAAAAGCAGCCTCTGCGTCTTCCCGAGGGTGTTTAATCTATGACTGATGGATGTAAGACGAAGACAACGATTGTAATTATCATCATCATCTTTGTAAAACATTCATCATTACTGTGGCGGAGGAGTGGCCCCGGGCGCAGCTGCAGGGGAGGAGTGGAGCGGAAGGCTCATCAGGGCGGCGCTGCGAGGCCGGTAAGAACAGCTGATGTTGTTTATGGACTGATGATGGTCTCCCTCCGCTGTGTTTATAGTGAGACGAGGAGGAGCAGCCAAGAGAGAGATCAGCTGGGCTCGTGAGCTGTCAGACTGTGTGACTGAGTCAGCTGTCAAAACAACAAACACTTGAATAAATGTGGAAGTTGGCTGTACCTACCTGTGTGTGCGTGTGTCTGTGCCTGGTGTATTCCACAAGTGGTGCCGAAACCCAGGAAAGTGCCGGTGGGGAAATGTCCGACCCACAGGCCGCGCCACCCGCCTCTGCAATTCTTGGCGCAGATGCTGGCGGAGATGGCGACGATGAGCCGGGATCAGGCGGCCGACCAGCGTGCCCACCTGGCCGCGCTGCGGGAGCAGACGGACCGGCAGACGCAAGTTCTGGAGCGGCTGGTCGGGGCCGCTGCCACGCCGAAGCCCTCGCCACTGTCGGTGGCGGTGCCCCGGATGGGGGACGGGGACGACCCACAGGTTTTTTTGGAGACCTTCCGTGCCACGGCGGAGGCTTGCCAATGGCCGCGGGAGGAGTGGGCTCCGCGGCTGCTCCCCCTGCTGTCCGGGGAGGCACAAACAGCGGCCCTGAGTCTGCCTCCGGCGTCGAGGAGCAGCTTCGCGGACGTGAGCCGGGCGGTGGTGGACAGGCTAGGGCTCACCGCCGAAGACCACCGCCGGCGGTTCCGGGCCTGTCGGCTGGCTACAACGGACCGACCATTCGCCTGGGCCCGGCAGCTGCGCGACGCGGCGGTACGCTGGCTGCAACCGGGAACATCGGAGGGGGAGACGAAGCTGGTGGACAAGGTGGTGCTGGAGCAGTTCACGGAGGGATTGCCAGCGGAGACGGCGAGATGGGTCCGGTGCCACCGGCCCGCAAGCTTGGAGGTAGCGGTGACGCTGGCGGAGGACCACCTTGCCGCTGGAGCAGGGGAACCCGGGGACGCCGGATGGAGGCCGAACAAACAGGCCCCGGTGCCGGCCCCGAGGCGCCGTGTGCCGGCACCAGGGCAGGCAGAGCGGCTGCCGGCGCTGAGCCCCACTAACCCTTTCGCGGCGTTGGTGCCGTCCAGGGCAGCCGAGCCAAGTGGAGCCGCCCCCGAGCCACGGAGAGCAGCACAGACGCCGGGGCCGGAGTGTTGGAAGTGCGGGCAGCCGGGGCACCTGAGGAGGGATTGTCCGCTTATGGAAGTGGGGCAGGTGTTTCGTGTTGCTGGCGCCCCAGCACCCTCCCCCGGTCCAGGAGGGACATACAGTATTCCGGTAAGGACTCGAGGGGGTATACGCCAGGCGTTGGTGGACACGGGCTGCACGCAGACCCTCGTACACCAAAGCTTGGTTCGCCCCGGGGCATTGCTGGAGGCAGAATGGGTGGAGGTGAGGTGTGTGCATGGTGACGTTCACAGGTATCCCATAGTGCCGCTGTTATTAAAGTATAAGGGCAAAACGCATAGAGTAACGGCGGCGGTTAGCCCGCGCCTGTCGCACCCCCTGATTCTGGGTACCAATTGGCCGGGGTTTCATCAGCTACTGGGACAGTACGCGGGGGTGCGATCACGACCGGAAGCGGGGTGTAGCGTGTGCGCGGCGTTCAGCGGTGACGCGGGGTCGTCCGACACTGACTCCGGGGGGGAGGAGCCGGCGGGTCCCTCACGGGACGTCCCGCCGGCCCCGGAAGTGTCCCCCATGGGTGATTTCCCACTGGAGCAGTCTCGTGACGGCACCCTACGCTCAGCCTTTGACCAAGTGATGGCTATTGATGGTCACGTGGTGCGCCCTGAGGCCGCGCAGACCTACCCGCGTTTCGTCTTATTAAACGACCGATTATATCGAGTGAGTCGTGACACTCAGACAGAGGAAACACACACCCAGTTGTTGGTGCCGCAGGGCCGCCGGGAAACGCTTTTCCAGGCGGCCCACTATAACCCCATGGCAGGGCATATGGGCTATGAGAAAACTCTGGAGCGAATAACGGCCCGATTTTATTGGCCGGGCATCCGAGCGGATGTGCGCCGCTGGTGCGCGTCCTGCCCGGACTGCCAACTTGTTAACCAGCCGGCCATACCGAAGGCGCCGCTGCGCCCTCTCCCCCTCATTGAGGTCCCGTTTGAGCGCATCGGCATGGACCTCATCGGGCCGTTTCACCGGAGTGCACGCGGCTACCGCTTTGTGTTAGTCTTGGTGGATTACGCAACGCGGTACCCGGAAGCAGTTCCGCTGCGCACCATCTCTGCAAAGAGTGTGGCGCAGGCACTGTTTCAGGTCATCTCCCGAGTCGGAATCCCGAAAGAGATACTGACTGACCAGGGCACGTCGTTTATGTCTCGTACACTGCGGGAACTGTACGAATTACTGGGCATTAAATCTATTCGGACCAGCGTCTACCACCCTCAGACTGACGGGCTGGTGGAGCGGCTGAATAAGACTTTAAAGTCCATGATTCGGAAGTTCATTAACGAGGATGAACGCAATTGGGATCACTGGCTAGACCCTCTGTTATTCGCAGTGCGGGAGGTGCCCCAGGCCTCCACGGGATTTTCTCCCTTTGAACTGCTGTTCGGCAGGAGGCCACGTGGGGTGCTCGACCTGATTAAAGAAAGCTGGGAGGACGGTCCGAGCCCCGCCAAAAATGAGATTCAGTACGTGTTGGACCTGAGAGCAAAACTCCACACTTTGGGGAGGTTGTCATGGGAGAATTTGCTCCAGGCTCAGCAGCGTCAGCAACGCCTGTATGACAGAGGGGCTAGGCTCAGGCACTTTTCACCGGGAGATAAAGTGCTTGTGTTACTCCCTACTTCCAGCTCGAAGTTGCTCGCCAAGTGGCAAGGACCCTTTGTGGTCACACGGCGAGTCGGGGACGTGGACTATGAGGTCGCTCGGTCGGACAGGGGAGGAGCCACGCAGATTTATCACCTCAATCTCCTCAAACTGTGGCGAGAGGTTGAAACCACTTCTCTGGTGAGCTTGGTGAAGGAGAGAGATGAGTTGGGGCCTGAGGTGCCAAATTCTATCATTCCCGCCTCCCTCCCTTGTGATGACCATCTCACACAGGCCCAGAGAGCGGATGTTGTCGCGTTGCAACAGCGTTTTGCGGATGTGTTCTCCCCCCTGCCCGGCCGGACGTCCCTCATCGAGCACCATTTCGTGACGCAGCCTGGCGTGACGGTGCGTTCACGGCCCTACAGGCTCCCGGAGCACAAGCGAAAAATCGTGCAGAGGGAATTGGCGGAAATGCTGAGGATGGGAGTAATAGAAGAGTCGCACAGCGCCTGGTGTAGCCCCATCGTTCTGGTGGCGAAGAAGGATGGGTCTATACGGTTCTGTGTCGACTATCGCAGGGTGAACGAAGTGTCACGCTTTGATGCCTACCCCATGCCTCGGGTCGACGAGCTCCTGGACCGGTTAGGCACGGCCCGCTTTTTCACGACACTGGACTTAACCAAGGGCTATTGGCAGATTCCCTTGTCTGCCGAGGCCAGGGAGAAAACGGCCTTCTCCACTCCGTACGGTTTGTACCAGTTCGTGACACTTCCGTTTGGTCTGTTCGGGGCCCCGGCCACTTTCCAGCGTCTCATGGACCGGGTACTGCGTCCGCACGCAGCGTATGCTGCCGCCTACCTGGATGACGTGATCATCCACAGCGACACCTGGGCGGAGCATGTGCTGCGGGTGGCCGCGGTCCTGGAGTCCCTGAGGGGGGCGGGGCTCACGGCCAATCCGAAGAAGTGCG
This sequence comes from Diplotaxodon limnothrissa, assembly GCF_057381915.1. Lineage (NCBI taxonomy): Eukaryota > Metazoa > Chordata > Actinopteri > Cichliformes > Cichlidae > Diplotaxodon > Diplotaxodon limnothrissa. The sequence goes on along the minus strand of NC_140603.1, from coordinate 11,101,754 downwards.
CGGTTGGACGGAGGGAGGTGCAGTATCTGGGGTACCACCTGGGGGGCGGGCAGGTGCGTCCACAGGTGGAGAAGACGGCGGCTATCGCATCCTGCCCGCGCCCCAGGACGAAAAAGGAGGTGAGACGGTTCTTGGGGTTGGCGGGTTACTATCGTCGCTTTGTGCCGGGGTTTGCGCAGCTAACCAGCCCCCTGACCGATCTCACTCGAAAGGGTGCCCCGGATCTGGTCCAGTGGACGGGGCCGTGCCAGGCGGCGTTTGTGCAGGTGAAAAAGGCTCTCTGTGGGGAGCCGCTGCTTCACACTCCTAACTTTTCCCTCCCTTTTGTTCTGCAGACTGACGCCGCGGACAGAGGGCTGGGAGCCGTTTTGTCCCAGCAGGTAAGGGGGGCCGACTGCCCTGTCCTATACATCAGCCGGAAGCTAGCAGAGTGCGAGCGCCGGTACAGCACCGTGGAGAAGGAGTGCCTGGCCATCCGGTGGGCGGTCGGCTCCCTGCGCTATTACCTCCTGGGACGCTCATTCACCCTCTGTTCGGACCACGCCCCGCTGCAGTGGCTCCACCGCATGAAGGATGCCAACGCCCGGATCACCCGGTGGTATCTGGCGTTGCAGCCCTTTAAGTTCAAGGTGATCCATAGGCCGGGGGCGCAGATGGCAGTGGCCGATTTCCTCTCTCGCTCGCGGGGGGGGGGGGGGGAGTTGGCTCGGCCGGACGGCTCCCCGGCCTCGAACGGGCGGTGGGGGTGTGTGGCGGAGGCGTGGCCCCGGGCGCAGCTGCAGGGGAGGAGTGGAGCGGAAGGCTCATCAGGGCGGCGCTGCGAGGCCGGTAAGAACAGCTGATGTTGTTTATGGACTGATGATGGTCTCCCTCCGCTGTGTTTATAGTGAGACGAGGAGGAGCGGCCAAGAGAGAGATCAGCTGGGCTCGTGAGCTGTCAGACTGTGTGACTGAGTCAGCTGTCAAAACAACAAACACTTGAATAAATGTGGAAGTTGGCTGTACCTACCTGTGTGTGCGTGTGTCTGTGCCTGGTGTATTCCACAATTACCATCATCAACATAACCGTTATCTCGCTCTTTCACCAACCAGCCATTATCATAACCATAATCACTCACGTGCACATCCATACAGAGTCCAATACGTGTGTGTGTGACAATACACACACACACAAAAAAATCCTGCAAGCTCATGATCAGCGATATTCATGTGTCTTTAAATGCAACACCAACAAACATGCACAGCTATCTGCACATGCTCAAAGATCACATTTAATACATATGGATGTACTATCTCATCTGCACAGGGAAAGCAGTCCAGCAATGCAGATTAAGCCTCCGGCTAATCAGAGCTGCTCACGTGGAGCAGGTCTGGATGTAGGGCATGCCGGCTCAGTAGCCATGAGTCTTCCTAGCTATATCCAGTGGATAACACAGAAATTAAAGGTGTTAACACAGTTCCCAGTTTGCATGTCTCTGGGGGATAGCAGTCCATTGAAGGCAGCTGTGCACACATCTGAAAGAGTTTCAAGGACGTATCAAAGATTCACAGATGCGCTGATTTATATAGTTTATATACATTAAAGTCTTTGAGAGAAGCAAGTTAAACAAGGTTTATGTAACTGCTATTTCTGTAATTGAGACTCTGCTTGAACAGGCTTGAAGATGAGCATACGCAAAGTAGATAATAACAAATATAATTAATGAACTTTAATGAACTGCAGTAAAATTAATGGACTTAATGATAATTACATATTACTTTTAGAGATGCATCCCTTGTAATCAGATTAACAGTCGATGTGGTCAGTTAACTAACAACCGTAATCTGTAATTTATCACCATCAACAGTATTTTCTGGGATCATTTTTAAGCATTTTCTGGCCTTTGTTACAGTTTAAAGTGGACTTGAAAGCTGAGAGAGAGCAGGGGGAAGACACAGGGCTGGAGCAGATGGCAGCATGGAAACGGTATCATCACTTTAACTTAGCTTTGAGTGCACTACAAAGCAGGTAAGGTTATATTTACTTACCGATGTTTTGAGTGTCTAGCATTGTTGTGTCTGCATTATCGTTGCTGTTTATCTGCTGACATTTGAGATCTGTTTTATTAGTTCCAGTTGCCATAAATGGCAAAGCAAGCTTTGTAGCTCAAGCAGTTTTAACTAGCTATGGTCTGTTTAAAAACTTCTCAGGAAAAGAAGCCTGTAAATTTAACTGCAAAACAGCTTTTCAACCCAGGAGAGTGGAGCAGCAATGACCAGTGGACCCAATCCGAGCCTCCCTGTTACCCAACTAATAGGAAAAAAAAAGAAAAAGAAAAAAAGAGCAACACTATTTCTCATTTCTTATGGTGTGTACAGTCTACACCTCATCTCCATCACACCCTCTTCTTATTATCTTGAGCTCAAGAAATACACAAGACCTCTGAAGCAGGCAGAACCTTCTGCTGAATAAAATTACCTCTGATGGCTTAGAGTGCATACGCGCACGCGCGCACACACACACACACACACACACACACACAGCAACAGTGTGAGGGACAGACGAAAGAAGAGAACAGTAGATGTTTCCAGTCAGATTAGCATAACTGAGTTTTCAGCACTGCAATTATAGGTGCAGCATTTGGCTGATCAAAGAGACGTGCTCCTCTTGTATGTGCAGATACTGTATATCTATTGAATCTATATGTGAAACGGCTAACACGGACTGGAGACACCAGCTCTCAACTCCAGCATTTTCCATTGGACTCACTTCAAACTACAGGATGCTACATTTGTTCTTGATGCCTGGATTGTGTTTGAGTTTATGGATGGACCTGTGCATCTACTTTGTAGTTTTGTCAGTTTGCCATCCCCCCTGTTCATGTTATCTTTGTCTCATCTGGGAAGTTGTATGAGTTTAAAATTATGATGCATTAGTATCAAATTGCTGTGGAGGTGGAAAGATCCCAAGCATTTTGTCCTGGACTTCAGCAGCACTAGAATCAATGAATAGAAAATTAATAGGTGAAAGAGGATTAAACCAGTAAAGGAGAAAAATAGTAATTGGAGGAAAAGTAAAACAGCAAGACTGATGAAAATAAAAAGAACAACAGATAGATAATAAAGCAAAGGAGAGGAAAGCAGAAAGAGCAATTTTTAAAAAGAGATTTGGAAAGGAAGATGATGAGGGGCTATATTCAAAAACTTTGAAGTGAACGGTGCATTTGTTGGACTATTTCCAGCTAAAACCCCAAGAAAAAAAACAACTTAAGAATCTTCTTGCCTTTGGAGTTACAAAAGTGGTGTTTAAAAAGCTCCTTTTATGCAACTTTTCTCCTTCTTTTGATGTAAACTGAGGTGTAACTTCCCATTTTCAGCATTTTGGTTGGAAAGGTCCCAGACTAGCTTTCGCAATTATATGTCACAGCCCATGCAAATTTACTGAAGTTATTGCTTTACTGAAAAAAAGTCAGCTCATGATGATAATACCCGTTTCTGCTTTGTTAGCAGATAAAACTTTATCATAGGTAAATGCTGCTGTGATACAAAGAGCATATCTTTCATCTACACCACAGGTATGACGCCTCATAATCAACAAACTGAAAGCTCCCATCAGACAGCAGCACAGCAGTAAGCTTCTCAGCAGGACTACTTTAGAGTGTCTGACAAGAAATAACATAAAATACTTTTGAGCTAAATGGCACAAGGCTTTTATCTTTTATTGTATGTGAGCAAAAAATGAGCTATGGCGCCTAACCTAAGGCTAAAAGCTTCCCAGCTTCACTCTTGTCACACTTTGCCATGAAAATGATGTGTTAAAAACTTTATTGCAAAAAGAGGCATAGTATGGCACAGTCGTAGTGTGCAGCACGTTGCATCATCTGATACCTTACAGATTGCACAACAGACTGCAAGAGAACAAATATGATTGTCAGAATGTCCCAATGCAATGCATGCGATGAATTTGTTATTTCTCTATAGCCCCTGCTCTCATACCCTGACCCATCATGACACATCTTTATTACATCCTATTAGATTAATTTGTGGAACTGCATTGAAAACAACAACACTTATTTTATCTGGCCTAAGTAATATCTCCAAAAGGCACAGTAACTTTTTTTGAATTGAAAGATCAATAGGGTGTTATGTCCCTGAACATTTCTTGGTCAGGACCCGTAACTAGGCAACCAGTGAAGAATCCACAAAGTTAGTGCTTTCAGCAATGACAAAGGTGCGCCATTAGTTTTGCAGGTATTTGGTTGCCTGGGTCCACACGTTTTAATCCGTCTACTCTGATGTATCTGGCATTGTTAAATGTAACAGCAGTCTCTCCATTACAAAAAAAAAAGAAAAGAAAAAACAGTCCAATGAAAGCCGCAGACAAAAAGTGGCGGACCAATTTACCAAACCACTGACACCGCCATCTCCAGAGACAAATACCTTACATTTAGTTCTAAGATGTCTTTCCCAGAGTGTTTGTTTCTTCTACTTTTCGCTGACAGCCTTGTTGCAAGCACAAGGATCCCATAACACACAAGCAGCCAGCACAGACACTTCTTTGGAGGAGAGTTCCTCATCAGCCTCTGACTGATGCTCTTTTCACAACACAATGCTGGTCCAGGATACACAGGTAATGAAAAGCACAGACGTTCACGCGCACACAGAAATCACCGCTTGTGCTCGCTGCCGGTGTGCAAACCATGCGTTCTCTCATTCTCTTTTAATAGCCTCTATTGTTGGGATTGTGTGGGAGCGAGTCAGTGATTTGCCACGGCCGGTATAATTCTCTCATTATGAGTTCAGAAGGGGAAAGTAAAGGGACGGAATGATGGAAGAATAAAGGCCCAGAGGCGCACAAAGAGCAGAACCCAACTTATAATGGAGCAAATCCATCAGTCTCTCTCTTCATCTCTGTCTGTCTGTCCAATGGCCGTACCACACTTCAGATGGAAGTCATTTTAGAAATCTTGGAGGGGGGAAAAAGGGGCTCTGAGGACATGCAAAGACGAAAATGGAGTACAAGTAGGCTTACCCCTGTCATAATGGTATGCAATCTGGCAGGGGGAGTGAGACAGATATGCAGGCTGAAAAGGAGGACAGTGAGAATGAAGCAAGGAGGCAGACGCGCTATGAGATGCGATGGTTAGATCAGCGCTTCCACCTCTCTGGATGGGTTTAGCAGCAGTATAGAGCTCCTAGCGAGCTTATTTTCACCACAAGGTTGCCGTGACCTAACTCGGGCTCAGGCTTCTGAAATCCCATTCACTCTCCAAGCCTTACAAAAGCCAGCTTTGGCTATGGCTCATTGCTCGCATCATTGGTTCAATTTTGCAAGCATATGAGTGTGTGCGCGAGTGCAACAATGAAGGAAAAAAAGACCCAAAAAAATCTTTGCACTCGCTTGAGGGTAATTTAAAGAGACCCCTGCCATTTCCTCATGATACCCTCAGGTCTTTAAGACTGTTGGCTCAGTGTTCAATCACCACAACAGCCTCACCTTAACAACAATGACTCCAGTAACCTTGGCCATCCATTAACCTGTCTAAGAACAAAAGCCGTTTCCACAGGGAGCCATTAGACGAATATAGCTCTGTGAATGGAAGTATCCAATACACCAGATGGGTTGTGCTTTATACCAGCTCCAGGGCTGGACAGTAGTCTCTCAGAGACCATTTTTCAGATGGAGAAATTAGGCTAAATTAGCTCAGCTTCAATACTGGAGTCCATCCATAAATCCGCAACTGCAGGTGGATGCTAATAATTGCCTGCAGCGCTGTACATGCCTGTGTGCGGTTCACCTACTTTTAACCAACCATTACATCGCATTCAGTTGAAAGCGTGGGATTCCCACAGGCAAAAAAAAATATCTTTAGACTCTCGTAAAGACTACGACTTTTTTTATTGTTTGTTGAACAATATATCCAGAAACGAGAGGCTCAAACTGGGTGTAGTGCTTAACAGTCTGTAATTATTTCTGGCAAAAAAAACAACAACCTGTCTTTATGGGAGCACAATTACAAAGCAGTCACCCGAATATAAAAGTTACCAACTGCATTGAACGACTCACTTCACCCAACACTGCACAGCAGTTTGAATGTGGGCCACTTTCCACTGAGCATTTTACTAGCAGCAAATGATAATTCTAAATTATTGCCATCATGTGTTTGGTGGTACATTTATTACTGTGCATGCATAATGCAGAATAAAGGCCCTGCCCCGTGCGGCGTGAAGCTGCGAGCGGGTAGGAGAGAAATTAAAACAATGCGTCTCATTTGCCTTTGTCGCGCATCAGTCCTGCTGAGAGGACGGAGACAGTCTGGCTCAAAAAGATGTCACACAGCTAAAAGTTTGAGTCCTGAATTGGGAATTTACATCTATTATGTATAAGTTGAGCCAAGCTGAGATGGTAGCCAGTCACTCCTGCCTATCCGTTACAGCTAAGGATGTGTCACCTGTCTCTTCCTGTCCCATATGGTTTTCACTGACTAACATTACAGCTGTACCTCCTGGCTACAGAGCAGATAATACCAGTGTGTACACACATGCACTTTTCTGTCTGACAGGTGTATTTGTGCAGCGTGAAGAAGGTGTCCACTGTAGCAGCACTTGTGTGTGTGTGTGTGCGCATCAGTTTTTGTCTCATCTCCAATAGTGCAGGTTTGTGTAAACACCTGAGCAGGCAGGTGTGTGTGTGTGTGAGTTTGTCTGTCTGATGAAGCTCAACCATGGGACTTAATGTCTGAGTATGTGTGTGTTTCTGTCTCACATGGGGGAAGCAGGGGACAGCCACGGCGAGAGAGCTGAGGTGTAACACCTTGTTAATGTGACAGACACAGTAAAACAGCCACAGAGGGAATGAGGTGCCGTTGTCTACTTTGCTCGATAACTTGACAGATACAAGAAGCAGCAGCAGTTCGGTTTGTTAAGCTGCTCTCGAGTCCAGTTCCCAACACACCTTACTTAGATAAGTACCTGGCACAGAGCTCTGGAAACACTATTTTAGTTAAGTGGAGTTGCTTTATTATTATCGGTGTAAACGCTTAAAGTTCTGACCAAACTTGATTGCAAACTCAGAAATGGCAGGCTCGAGTGGGAAGCGCAGTGAGCATTCTGGAACTTATTTAGGTCTGCAACAGTTCTGGCAGGGCACCAATCGATGACGAGGGACACACAGCCATCTTGGAGCACAGACTGCCCCCCAAAAAAAGCGACAGCTAGCCTTTTATTTCTTGGCGTTTCTAGACAAACCTTTTCTAAGCTTAAAGAGCAACTCACAGGTTGAATTTGTCACAGGATTTATACTCGTATGTATGATTGCAGAAGCTCAGTAACTTTATGTTCCTGAAGATGGAGTTCAGATGTGATGATGATGAAGCCAGGACCATGTTAGATTGATATCCGGTACAGACGCCCACCATGTACCAACATTAGAAATGATCCCAGATTCATCGGATAATTAGTTTCAACAAAAATGTGAACTATGCGATTTTTTTCCTGATGTATGCCAGCTTCTACCTTAGTCATCTCCCCCTCTTTCTGATGAGGCACAGTATTGATTTATGTGGTCAACGAATCCCAGCTGAAGCATTCGTTTCTGTTATGGACTGTTAGAGTTGTTACAGTTTTGTATTTTCTGACTAGTTTTTATTTTTATTTCCGTTTTACTTTTTGTTTACACAGTGGATTTACTCGTTTCTGTTCAGTTTTTATTAATTTCAGTGTATTTTTTTCTAGTACTCTTGTATGGCAGGCACAAACCAATGAAAACAGATTTTTAGGTATTAAAAAACTTTCAAACAAAACAATTAGAATAAAAACAGATGATGAGCTATTAATGCTCACGTGAGCGAATGTGTAATTATTTCAGAGCTTTCTCATTTTGTTCCTTCGCTCTGTGCCTCCATGAACTTTTAACTTCTTGTTCTGTCCATTACTTCCTTCCACCGTTTCTATTCCAATTAAAACGTTATTTTTGTCTTATAACTACAGCAGTCTGTACATCAGACATCAAAGTCAATGTTTAAATCGGTATATTTTGATGAAATGACTCGTTTTGCCTGGTAAACACAACGCGTGGCTCAGACAGAGATATTAATGTGGCTGTGTGTACCTGATAGACGTGGTAGGCGTTGGCAGCTCTGCCTTGCAGGAACACAGAGGGGATCCATACGTTGATGAGAGCGCGATGAGCCCTGAGTGACACAAACAACAAACAGTTCTCACCGCCGTCTTCATTATCATCATCATTATCCCGAGCAGCGGCAACATTAACAGTATGTCAGCACTGTGTTTGGACAGCTACCATTGTTTGCAGTTCACTCTGGTAAAACACCTGAAAATCTAATTTAGTTGTAAACTCAGAGGAAACAGTGCAAAGGGAGAAAAAGGGGTGAGAGACATCAAACTATGAGAGGATAGAAAGGGGTGAGAGAAAGATGCGTTGGACGGGGGATATAGAGAAATGTTCTTACGTCTCAAAATCTGACAGGCTAGGGTCATCTGACGTCTGGCTTAAATCACCTGGAACCTGGAAAAAAAATGAATGAGAGGAAGAACGCTAAAGAGCAGGGAACAAACAAAAGGAGGACTTTCATTTCAAATACAGGACAAACTCCTGCACAAATATGTTATCAGATACGCACAAAAAAACACTGAATCCATCTACCAGTGATCCCTACACCAGTGTGTTCCCTGTGTATGTATTCATCAAGCATGCATGCCTCCAGGTTGGTGAAGTAACCACATTAAACGTGCTACATGTTGGCCTTGTGGATGAGAAAGAGTATGTGTGTACATGGCCGTGGGAAAGAAAGGAGACAGCAACTGCCCCTGCCCAACAATATGTATCAACATGCGAAACGAATAACCAAGATATACACAGCATACCCATGCATCCATACACGCAGGATGTTCCTGCAATTCATACATACAGTGTGTAATTACTATGTAATCAATCTTAAACTTCTAATACTATTCAATTTACTGCTATTGTGCAATGTCCAAACACTCAGACAAATTACATTTTGATGCTTTGGCAATTTTGTCTCTTGACACTTTCATGCCAATAAAAGCCTCGAGAAATGAAGTCAATCGAATTGAGAAAGAGAGTGAGTGTACTTGTGTTACTCATGTTGTGTGTGTGTGTGTGTGTGTGTGTGTGTGTCTAAATCTGTTTAGAAAATCATGCTATTCAGATTTCCCAGAGAGCCTATCTAAACCTGAGCAAAAACACTGTCACCACAGACAGTGCAATTGGGCCGCCAGCCTCCAGGCTTTCATCAAACACACACACACACACACACACGCACGCACGCACAGAGAGAGGGTAATAGATGAGCAAGACCAAGAAAGGGATCAGTGAGGCAGCGACCCTGGTTTGGCTGTCTGCAGCAGCTCTGAGTTGTAGCAAGCACGGAGCACTTAGGAAACAGAGATGGACATGCACAAAACACACACACGCCCACAGGAGTCCAGTACAGCAGGGCTGAAGCTCAGGGATAAGAGCTCCTATCTGCTACCTGGGGCTCCCTTCACTGAAGCTATACCAACTCAAACTGTGGGCAGGCTGTGTGTGTGCACGTCTAGACAGCTTTAGGCTCTCCAGAGCATGACCAGACGTTGGTAATCTGTGCGTTTTTCTTGTTAGTGTAGAAAGTAGTGAGAAAAAGTAGCTCTGTCTGTGTACTGTCTAACAAGAACAATGGATACTTAGTATTAACATCGATAGCCATCAAGATCAGGAGAAAGTCTCCCGGAGAAAATCAAATCTCACCAACAGAAAATAAGAAAGAAGATAACTATTATTGACGCCGCCGACTGTTGGGGAAAATGAACCGAGGGATGGACAAACAAACAGGACCAAGTAGAAATGAAAATCAAACAGAATCAGTGGGCAAGTCAAAGAAGAGAAAAGGAGAAAACCCGCAGAGAAATCAGACGAGACAGGATGCGTCTGTTGCTGTGTGCCACTCACCGGTCCTCTCAGGTCAATGAGCTCCTGTCTCATCTGGATTATGAGGTGGTCTTTGGCCATGAGCAAACGGTACAGGCGCTCATTAAACTCTATCAATTCACCATGCATCTCAGCCACCTAAAAAAAACACACACACACACACACACACGAAGAAAACTTGAATTAATCAAACCGTGGACCACTCTTCTGCAGGACACAATTATGTACAGTGTAAAATCATTTAAACATCATTGTAGGAGTCAGAAAACAAAAAATTAATTGTCAGTTTATATGAAAATCACACAAAAGGCAAACACACTCCAGTTAAGACATAATGGATAAGGACAGCAGGACAATTTCCAACAGAGATAGGAATGATGGAGGGAGAGGAGGTGAAATTTGTTCCCATCCTATGTGTTCTCCTTCCTCCCTGCTATTCAAATGTCATGAGCTCTAACTAACCTTGACACAATGTTATTCCGTGTGTGTGCGTACGTGTGTTCATGCAAATACAGCCAAGCTATCCAGTGTGTCTGTGTGTGTGTTCCCCAGCCTGTCTGCCTAACCAGGCTGGACGCTGTGGACAGGTCTCTGTCAGGAGACTGACAGCTGTGACACACACTGTGCTGTATGGAGGACACCTGCTGTCACAGCCACTTGGAAAGAGCGCCGTTGCCGGCTGACAGGTGAGCTGAGCATCAGTGTTGCTCCAGTGCTGACCTTCATACATTAACTTTATCCCATCGCATTTAGAAGCCACACACTGCCATAAAGAAGAGGGGAGATTTCTCGAGTAATAAAGACAAGAGTGTTGACGACGATATTAAATCTGTGGTTCCCTGAATATTTTACAAAATAGCTTTATGCCAAAGTCGGTTTGTGTTCTCGTACCAGGCAAGGTATATGAAAACTGCAATATTACCAAAGGAAAACAGTGAAAAGAGCAACAGGAAAGGCTCATTTCAAACAAAGGTGACAGTGAAAGTAGCCAGAAAATGTTTTTAACCAAGAAAAATGAAATATTGCAGCTTTATTTATAGAGTATGTGTGGCACTGAAAAACATTTACACAGTAGTTCTGATGCTGGTTGGCTGCGGTCTTTGCTGGCTGTGAGGAAAACAACTCTGTTTCTCATTTAAGTTTTTCTTCAACTAGGTGAAATCGACTGAGGTTTAGGGGTGGGTTTTAATAATCGATTCATCGATTAAAAACGATTCTGGCTTGGAGAACGTGATATCGATTCATTAAAATCCTGAATAGATTTTTTTATATAAATTTATTTTGCCCAAAATTTCAGAATCTCAGGTGAAACGTCACAAAATTTTGACAACCACCAAACATTTAAAACAGTAAATGAGAGCAGGAACACGGCTTCTGCACAAAGACGTAAACACAAAGCGCGCATCAGACTTAGTGAGATGTCGCCTTTCTCACCCGACGGCACGGACACGCTCGGGGCTGAAAGCCGACAGCTCGCTGATTCCGATGTTTCGGCGGGTCCGCGCTTTGTGTTTACGCCCTTTTTGCGCTGATTCTAAAGCTGTTAGTTTTATCTCTCTCCAAACAATATTGACCGAACCAGCAGCAAAAGAAGATCCAAACTAAGCTTCACATAAACATCGTCATGGACTCCCTCTGACTTTTGCTGTTTTGCTGCCACCACAATAAAATCACACTTCATGCACAGCTCTCTCTCGCTCTTTCTCAGTGTACTTCAAGAACAGTTTCCCGTCTATCCCCGAAATCTGTTTTTGCATTATTCGCTTGCTTGTTACGCACAAGTCTACCGCTGTTTACAGCGCTGTCGGACGATGTTTTTTTTAACTTTTACTTACTTCCGAAAAGAAAACCTAATTTCTGCCGTTCAATAGGCTTTTGAACAAATTTAAACTTTTTAAAATTAAACAAAATGCAAAATGCTGTGTCTCTAATAAAACCGCTGTAACTTCAGAGGTAATGTTCATAAGTTGATTAATGGTTTTCTTTCGTTTTTGATGTACTGCAGAATATTTTTATAAAATCCCAGACCAGGAAAATCACCTTCATGTTTTTCTGTGTTTTATCTTCAGCTACTTTGACACAAAGGCATCTGCTGTGATGCTCACACCTTTGATAAAGTCTGGAACGTGTCAGCTTCCTTTTTATAGATACAAAAATATGTAAATGTACTGATCTGAGTTATAATATTTCTGACTGTCTGAGGCAAAATTTCCCAGATTCAAATCGAATCGTGGATCGAATCGATTCAGGACCTTGTGAATCGGAATCGAATCAATTCTAGAAATCAGTGACGATACCCAGCCCTACTGAGGTTGCAGCCCACTTTTACAAGCGTCTGCCATTTAAACTTGAGTTTGTCACTTTATCGGTTTGTAACAATGATTGAAATTAAAGGGGCAGTATTATGATTTCTCTTCCTCAATACAATACAGTAGATGTACTGTTACGGCACATCTTTCGTGCTCTATAAGGTCATGAGAGTGGATATCACCAATTTGGTCTGAGAAACTGAGCATGAGCTCACAAGCCCAACCTACTTGCTGTTTAAACCTTGCATTTGTAAGAGAGAACCAATTAGGAGACAGCTGGCTTACAATCAGTGAAAAAAAAAAAAGCTTGTTTTACCAGTGACTACCACTGCCAGAGACAACAGTGCTGTCTGTCAGGGAACAACTGACGCGTTCTATAGGTAATTTGTCAACATTTATTGAATGTTTCAAAATTGTATCAAATTTACTTTTCAGTTGCCATGACAACCACAAGACAACAGCAAAGACAGCAAAGCTGCAGTGGAGCAGAGACGAGTTCTGCCACAAGAACAAATAACGAATCTCCTTGAAATCTGACTGCATTCAACTGGACAAAAGAATGAAATACAAATAAATAAATGAAAAAGAAGAAGATCACGCAGAATAAGCTAGTCTTAAGTATTCAATAGTGATAATGGGTTTTTCCTTGATTGCAAAAGACTTTACAGGTTTTGTCTTAATTGTCATTTGCTGTATTCATCTCAGTAAGGCCGCGGAGCACAAATCACACTGAGTCATGATGCCTGCCGTGTATTTGGTATAAACCGTGAGCAGGAAAAGATCATTTTGCCAACGTAGGTGGAGATGTTAAAATGCTCTTTTAGGTGATACTGCTGTTCACTTCTGTCACAGCTTTGTTATTTTCAGGCAAACAAATAAAGTCATGTGTTAGACTACTATTAGATTGAGAAAGACAACTACACAAAGTAGACACGATTCATTTTGTGTTATATGCACAATCTCAGCACATTTGTAGACTTCAAATGTAAAAAGGGAAACATGAACAACAAATGCACACGTCCAGGAAAAAATGAAGCCACTCCATGGTTTATTTTGATAAGTTATCGTGTTGACGTCGCCAAAGTTTGTGTTTCAGTTTTGCTATTACTTAGCACTCATTAGCATCATGTGGTGTGTGTGCCAGTGTAGTCTATAGATGTAGCTTGCTAGCGTTAGCTCATAAATTTGTATTCTCACTTCTCATCCAAACATGGCCACTCGTGCCAGAAAAAAGGACTAAACTGGTGAAACTCTGATTTTCTCAAGCTTTGTGCCAGGGCTTGTTTTTGTTTTCAGGTATTCCACGTTGAATAATTTTGGTCTGGCATTACAAATGTATGTATAATTTCAGAGATATTATCAGTACTGCAGATTTCATCCAGGGTGATGCAACAAATAAGTACTGTATGCAACTCTACAGTCACAACGACTGTTATCTACATAGTCGTAGAAGTATATTATATATATCTTTTTTATTTACCTGTGAAAAACAGACTGTTAGGGGGGCTGGGTCGTCGACCCAGTGGTTTTGTGTTTTTGGTCCTTTGATTGGATTAATTATATCTAATGGTTTGTAGGGTTGTTCTGAGTTTAGGTTCTCTGTGTGGTTTATGTTAGAGTTTTAGTCTTTTGGCTTCTGTCTGTATTCCTTAGTTGCTGTATCCCCTTCTCAAGTCTGCATCTCTGTGTTATGTTTCCTGTTTTACTTTGAAGTCCGTATCTCGGGTTAATGTATCAGGTTTTGCTTCCCTTGCCTCGTTAGCCCTGATTTGCCCCAGCTGTGTTTCCCGTCTGTCTCTCATTCACTGATTGCTCCCTCTGTTTTTAAGCCCTGTTTTTTCCTCTGTCCGTGTCGCGATCTACCCTCATTCTGTACTGTGTGTTCTGTTTGCCAGCCTGGTTAGTTTTTTGTATTTTTTCAGTTTAGTTTTTGGTCTGGTTCACCATTAAAGCTGTTTTCAAGTGCACCTTTTTCGTATCCAAGAGTCTGCACTTTGGGTCCACCATTCCAGTCCTGCCTGCATACAGCCACACATGACACAGACTCATTTTTCTTCAGAATTCTGTTTGAGCTCGGTTGATACTCTGCCTTGACGCTTTTTGTTTAAGCAGGTATACCAGTGCTCTCAGTCAATATAAAAATGTCTCTAAATACCCGAGGCAGTATAAATCACTGGATCAGACAGTGCTGCAAAGCAATAAAAACAGCTGATGCTAATCTTTAAACATAAAACATAACTGACAGTGGCTCAAAAATTAATCCCCCAACCCTTAAAGTTTCCATCTCTCTCCCGAGCCCAGACATTTGTGATGAGACGAGATGAAGATGCGACATGATTTGTACGAATGAGAAACACAAACGCACACTTTGAACTTCAATTTGATTTGGTAAGCCCAGGTCAGACAGGGAAGAGTAAGGGACCCCGCACATGTATGCTTAACACCTTTGACTGCCATGCAAGCCATTCATCACCTCTATTTATTTAGCTGCCATGACTCTTAAATAGGACATTATAAAGGAGGGAATTAATTTTAAGCGTGAGGAAACCCAATTAATTCTCAGTGAGAGTGTGCTAATAAGTTTTTCTCTGGCTGTAGATGTGTGCGTGTGTACAGTAGTGTATGTAGTATAGAGTATCCAAGTGTGCATGTGAAAATGTGAATTGCAATTTTACACGCCAAACACGGGTCTGCATTAAGCAGTAGCTACGTGCTAGCATTGCCAATTTGTTTCACCAGGCAAGGTCATCTCCTCTGTGTTATTAACGCTTCATTAAAATGCACAACTAAGTTTCAGCGTTCATTCACTCATATCTGGACCTCACATGCAATGGGCATTACTCAGTGGGCATTATCACATTCTTTAGCTGACCTTTCTCTAGACAAGGCCACCCAAAGCCTCACTTCAGTGTTGCATCAGCCAATAAATATCTACTGGGTAGCAGCTAATTAGTGGCTTTTGAAATTTCATCAGAAAAAAGACAAAAAAATCTGTACTTCATTATGGAGATTCCAGAAGTTAGCTTTAGAGTTCAATTTGATGCCGTAAATGGTTTAAAAGGAAAGTATATACATACGGTGTGGTAACATGCCAAACAGTAATAAGCAAACTAGGGATATGATGCAATTTAACCCTTGCAGAGAGTGTACTGCTAGACAATACACAAAGAACAGCAATAAAACCACTGTTGCATATGTCGCCCCTACTCTTCCTTGGCTGACCCGGGCTTAAAAAAATCAGGTTAAAACAATGTCCTTCTGGCAAACCTCAGACATGGATTCATGTGGATGTTAGACAACCAACTAAACACTGCTGCAGACACAAGAGGACAGGACAATGCGCCTCACCACAGTACAACAACATGACATGACAAAGAGCCCTCCAGCGTTTCCAGTGTTACCCAGTGTGAGTGAGAATCCATAGAATCCAACCCAAAATACCCCAGGACAGCATCAGAGGTCTCTTGCGTCAAAGCTATTGTGGGTGGCACCTCCAGAGTTAGGAAGGTGGCAGGGATCTGTGTGTATGACATGTATGTCCTCTTTCTCCACCTTTATTTTCCTCCTAGTACCTTCTTAGCCTCAAGGCTGATGGACTAGCTGACAATTTCCATCAAGCAGCTTCAAACTCTAAAACCTTCAGTGTGGAACCATAAAACACAAGGAAAAGCCCTGACAACTCAAAAAGTCTGAAAAATGGAAGCCTGACAGGCAGCTGTTGTAGAGCTTTGTACAACTTAAAGTCATGGCTCAGGTAGGGATATCCAGAGGATATCCTATAATCAAAACTGAGAACCAAAAGTGACCAGAATGAGCTGCAATGGCCTGCCTGAGGAGGTAGGACATGTGATAACTGCACTCCCTTGCTCCGAACTAGGATGACTTAAAGGTGCTTAGGTTTGATGAATAGGCCACAATTCTGAATATTGTGCATGATAACAATATCAGACATATACTTGCTGACAGTTTCAAGCTATTGCACTGTTGGTTATGGCAATACCTTGGGAGCCGAGGACACACACAAAGCATTTTAATGACAAGCTGTGAACGTGAAACATTACTTTACAAGGTGCTTTTAATAAGCCATGAAGCCGAAGTTTAATTGCTCATTTTGCAGAATTTCATTTGCAAGCAATTAGATTTACTTATTGTAGGAATAAACACATTCATGGCTCGTTGCATTTCCTGGAAGCTGTGCTAATCAGATTAAAAATGATCTAGCAAAAACTCTGAAGGACAATATGCCTTCTCTAATTATAATCTTGCAGTATAACAGTATACAGTACCATACTTTTACGCATTTGTAAAAATAAGTGGAAATTAAACTGCAACTCACGCTGTGATTTTTCTGGGCTGAACGAGTCTATTATTTTAATTTTCTACAAAACTGATATAATTTGTACCGTTAGCAGCACTTAAGTGGGATTAACAGCTGGAACCTTTAAATAAAACAAACGAAAAATCTGATTCAACTGATTCTCTTCCTCTACCATTAATAATGACAAATATACTAAAGCTCCGTGATTAAAACAAATACCTTTGTTGGTTATTGTGTATGTAAGAAAGACAAATTGCTTTCTTTTATTCCAACTCTGCGACTCTGCGAAGTTGAAGTGTACGGCTTAAAAGCAAATACAAGGCAACATTTATTTTTAATCGCACTGCGTGAGCCTTCACCAACCTAACTAATCACATCAAATATTTGAATAAATTAATCAGTCATGTTTTATGTAAGGATGTCATAAAAATAGCCAACAGCTTCAAAAAACGAAAACAATCTCATCTTAGCTTCAAATGCCTCATCCGATGCAGATATATCCAAAATACCGTAATGACTGACTGTGACTGAAAACTGGACTACAGAAGAGCAGAAGTCTCTCTATCAGGCATGCAGGGCTGGTTTAGTAAGATGCACTGCCTCACTTCAGCAAAACTGCCACCCAAGTGATGTCGACCCCATACAGTAAAGACTCCCCGCTCGAGTGCTCAAAGGCCCGCTCGCACAAGGACAAAAATCTCATGGAGGAGGATAACGCCTTATTCTTCTCTGCTTCTCTCCACTCCCATCTCTACAGAATCTCTCCGTGCGCCTCTCCCTCTCCTCTCCTCCCGTTTATGATCTGATCTGTGCCAAGCTGAGCTGGCCTGAATAAAAAATGCCATCGTGAGCTGAAACCCCCAAAAGAAGAAAACAGACGGGGGGAGCAGTGGTACAGCTGACCCAAAACCTCATAACCTTAATTACACATACTATAAATGGGGTGGAGCAAAATTAGATGGAGAGGAGGAAAAGCTCATCAGGACAAGAGGAAACAAAAGGGAAAGCTGATATCAGGGTTTGGAGGTCACAGGCTGTGGTACGGTGACCTCCACACTGAGTAAAACAGGCATAGTGGGTGTAGGGTAATGTGTGGCTACATACTGACTAACAACTCACTACCACATGAGTGTGCGTTGTCCCTCAGTTTGAGTCATATCAAGCCCTCTATTAAGCTATGAGGTACCAGCTGTTCAGTTTTTACAGCAAGTACATTTTGTTTAACGTCGCCAAAATCGTCATCCGAATTAACATTATAGTGATTACAGGGATGTCAATGGGCAAAAAGTCAAACTCTAGCCTTCACCAGTGGGTGATGTTGAGGTTTTATTTGCATACCATTTATGGATTCAATAAGTAAAATTGTTTTAGGAGTTGCTGTCTGATACTGACCTAGAAACCATCATCAGAGGACTGTCTATGGACGCCAGCAGGGTGTGCTGTGATGGAGTACACCCAGACTTCTCCTTTCTTTTTAATACTTGATTTTAAGTGGGTTTCTGGTGAAGTGGAGGCCTGTTAATTGGAGTGACAACTTGACATGAATACTCTGATCACAGAAGACAGAGAAGCAGGTGCAGCAGCACAAACGGAACCTGTTGTCTATGAACACAACACCCTTTTTTCATGTTACACTTATCCACTTTTTGAAGTTCGCACATTAGTATGTGCTCAGTTCGAAGCCAAGCCCGAGTGTTTCCTCTTAAATAACAGAAAGCACTTTCATAAACGATAATGTTCATACTATTTTGCTTTTCCGGGAGATTGGAAGGTAGTGAGCAGCTGGAGACACAAAGAAAGGGGATGAGCATGAGTCAAAGTGGCACCGGTGTCCCTGTTATTTAGCAACTACACTGCATCAATACAAGCAAACAAACAATGCAAAAATCATACGTGGTTAAAGATATTATGAATCAGTAACAGACATTGTTTTTGTTCATTTGTGTCCTTCCCAGTGCGTCTGAATCATTTTAAAAATAGGACTTTGACTGTGAGATTACATAAACTGTTCATCAGATAGGAAACCTAATAAAAGGCATCAAAGGTTCATTTAAATGTTAAACCTGGGTGAGACCTTAACCATAACAGGGCCGGTACTGGGCTTCTTTGTACATCTAATAAATGCAGCTTGGGTCTCTATGTGCATCTCTGAGTCACTTCAGCACAGCTGCTCCTTAAGAGGAAGAGACACAGCTGAGAAATGAGGGAGGGGGGGCAAGAAAGAGTGTGAGAGAGGACAAATATAGACATCACAAGCTGTGCTGTCCACTCTGAACTGAGGTGGAAAAAAACAACAACATACAAATAGAGATGGAGAGATGCGTTAAGAAGTGTGAGCTCATGAGAGCGGAAGATGGGCCGATAGAAAAGCTAGAAATAGAAGTTTATGGGGAAAAAAAAAAGAAGCTAAATCTGTCTTGTGGTACAGACGTGGGTTTTTGTCACTGCGGCATCACACGGCGAGCTGCCTGTGCACTTGGATCACACATTTTTTTGATTATGCAGTATTATTACTTTGAGACGCTACAGTGATGACAATGTTAAAATACAGTCTGTCAGCTTTAATTTTAGGGGTGTTTTCATCACATGCGGATGAGCATTCAGGAAATGAAAGCCCTGTCTTGGTAAATGTTCTCGTGGCCTACACATGCCAGAAGTATTTGGGTGGATTAAGATTAGGTTTACATTGGAAAAGTTGTCACTTTCACCATCAAAACTTAACATTTTAATATACACTGACAGGAATTTGTCGGGATGAAGATTGTGGATTAAAAGAGCACTCAGCTGGTAGTTATAGATTATTGCAACACATAATAAATGTTTTCTCTTTTTTGTGGACTTCTGTTCTTCCATGAATCTGAAGGGCTGATCTGTGTTTGCTGTGTGGTGTAAAACCAGCAGAATGAGACATATATTATGTACGGTGTGGTGAAAAAGTATTTTCTCCATTTAATAGGTTTTTTTTTTTTGCATATTTGTCAAATTTCAATATAAAGATAATCCAGGTTAAAGCCAAGCGTTTCATATTTGATACAAGCCTTGTGAGTTTTTGAGACTTTTACATCATCATCCTCATCAGTATGATTAAATCATGGCATAATGTGCTGATTTTAGAGATGTTTTAGCCTATTTCACTGTTTAAGAACACACCTCTCACGTGTCAGGTGATAGTTGTAACTTTCAGGCAACAAAATAAATGTTGTGAACCACTGAAATGATCCAGTTGTTTTAAAAAACTGCAAAGAAGTTCAGTGATAAATCTGCCAGTGTCTTTAATATAAACAGCATCGTGTGAAGATCAGCAGGCAAAATGATGGAAACTTGGAGGAACCTGTCCTTGGTGAAAAGATAATAAGACTGGCTAAATAAATTCTGTTAATCATTTTAGAGTCTTACTCAACCGGCTTTTCAAATCTTACTCTGGTGCTGCAGAGCTTCTGTACAGTAGCAACGCTCAGGACTCCAGGATTCATCAGCCGAGTTCGATAGTAACAGAGACGAGCTGCGTAGCATTAATATACTTTGGCATATTGAAGCCCCGCATCAGGTACGCTGTGTTTTAATGCTGGTCTGGTGTTCGACTGCGTTACAGGTCTTGAATGATTCATCTGAAGATGAATAAAAATGCCCACAAATAGTAACTGAAATCATTAGTGCATTAAGGTTATGCAATCGAAGACATGAGAGAGCTTACCAGTCCAATCTGAACAAAGAAATCCATAATTCCTATAAAAGAGAGAATTTAATGCTCTGAAAGGCTTTTGTGCTCAGAGCCTGTCTGAACACTTCAAAGCAGATTGACCTGCATTATTTGAGAAAGAATAATATGCATTATGCAATATCTGGGCTACTCAAGGGTCACATTCACTTGCATTACACAGCAAAGACAAGGAGAATTATAGAAGCATGCTGGTTCATATTTTTCTGGTTATTAATATCGCTCTTGTGAGTCAGTAGCTTGTAATTGTTGCACTTGTTCTTGATGTTGTTTATGGTTAATTAATGAGCTTGTGGATCAAAGGGAGAATCCCTGATCCCACTGGAAGTTTCGACCTATATGTCTTTTCTACCCTGCAACAGCAATCTCATTCTACTTATCAATGCAGTACAGCAGATAGAAAATACTCAACACACTGCGTACTGAAACAAGATGAAAAATATCTGTAGTGTAAGACGTGACAGATCACTACTGAACAATCTGGCTAATGATGACAGAGGATTAGCCTAGTTAGATTACAGCACTACTGTATGATGTACCAAGCTCTCAAAATGAGGACAAAACTTGGCTGTTTAAATTAAAAATGAGCAATTTTCAAACTACTTTCAAACTCAAAAGAAATATTAAATGTTTCCAAAGACTAATTACTACATAATTATTAATCTCACCTTCCAGTTTGATTAATGGTTATCAAAATTAAAATGCAAAACAAATAATTTTATGGTTTTTTAAAACATAAGTAGTTAAATCTCTGTCTATAACGTGCAATTATATGCCTAAATATGGGATATTTAAATGAAATGAAAAAAGAAATCTCTACATATCTGATCTGCTTCAGCAGCACTTGTTGGATTTAATTAAACTGACATTTGAAAAGTGCCCTTGTGTGCATTTTTTAAAATTTAATCTGGGTAAAGACTTCTTATCACTAGCGTACAAATTCAGTGGTTATGGCTAACAAGGTGTTTTATGAAGTCACAGTGACCTTGACCTTTGACCGAAAGATTCTCATCAGTTCTCCGATTTCAAGATTTTAAGAAATTACCAAAAGTTGTTCTTGAAACATTAAACGTATGGATGCAGTAATAATGCTTTTGCCTTATGAATGAAACTGCAGGACACTATGTACATATTGCAGAGTTAGATGTGGCTGTTCTCATGAAAAGGATCATCACTGGGCTGGGTTGTCAGGTGACAGGTGGGAACGTTATAAAAAGAGCATCTTCATATGATAAAAAGAGACGCAGCAGTCTGTTGTTGCCCACCGGTTCCACTTTTTTAAATGAGACTTCAGCCTATTCGTAGGCGACATTAAGAGGTTCTTAAAAAGATCCAAATTGGTTTTCAGAAACACAAAGAACTGATTTTACTCAAAGGAGTATTTGAACATCTCCTACTGGCTTAGAGGTTTCCAGGTATAAATCTGAATTGCCTAAAGAGAAGTAGCCTTTAAACTCTCCCTTTTTAAAATCATAACTAAGGAAGAGTTTTTCTTTAAAAATCTTTTCCTTTATTTATTTATTTTTTTAATAGGAGGACATTTTGTGCAAAATGTTCAATAAAAACATCCTGAATGGCTGAGTTAAGTTAACTTTAAGTGAACTAAAGTACTGCGCAAAAGCCCCAAGTCTCTCTTCATTTCTTTATAGTTTGCTTTAAGAAAATGGGAAATGGTTGCAGTGATTTATTGAAATGTGCAAAAATATTAAAACCTAGTATGAAAGGCAAAGATTCAGAGAGGTTTTTGGAATTCTAACAAACTTGAGTCAGTATGTGGTACGACCACATGTATTTTTCAACACAGCCTGAACTCTTAGGCATCTTTCTGGTCATTTCAGTAAGGATCGGCTGCAAGAATAGTTTTCCAGGCTTCTTCCCTGTCAAGATAATTCCCACACTGTTCCAGTAATGTTAAGGTTGGGCTCTGGAGGAAGCCAATCCATGACTGATAGCATGTTTTTCTACCCAGGTATGCTTGGACTGCATTGGGAGATAGTATTGCATAGGATCAAAAATTTTTTAAAAAGTGGCGATTTTCTCTGCAGTTTTGCAATTTTGACAGATTGGCCAACACCCCTGGCTGAAGTTGGGAGTCCCAAACCATTTTATTCTAAATTTACAGCCACTGGTTCTTTGGGAATCACCCCATTGCTGCCTGCAAAAATACTATTTTATGCCTGTCAAACTGTTACCTCTGGTATTATTTGCTTATTCATCTAAAGGTATGATTGCACTGTTTGCTCAAGGCCATTTAAAGAGATTACATGAAACTCTGCTTCTTTGGAAGCAAAATACAAGGACATGAAAGCTGGCTCGAGACTTTTGCAAAGTGCTCTGTCGGATCAGCTTCACAATTGATAAAAAAATATAATTAAAAATGAACAGTCACATCCTGGTGAGTGTGCATGACTGGAAGCCTGATAAGTTCATAGAGGTGTTTCTGTACTGTACACCTTCAGCCTGCCACCAACAGCCTGCGTGCGCTGATAAGACGATGTGTTACATCATCGCCTGCCCACCTTTTCCTTATCGCCCAACACTCACAGATCGGTGTCATGCAGTTTGGGTGTTTCTCAGAAACCTCGGTGGAAATCTTTACTGCATTATGCAAAGCATTTTTGTTGTTGTTGTTTTTTTATTATTCACAGACAAAGAGAAGTACAATGCCATAAAGATGCAAATTAAAATGGTTATGTCTTTATTCCCTGGAGTTGTTGCACTTGCTCCCCCCTCGTTTTCATCTCTCTGCATCTGTCTGTCTTTCATGTCCTTTTTGTTTATTTCACTCAGAAACAGATCCACTGGGATACGGTGATGTGCTTGCACACTGATAGCTTTTTTTAAACCAGCTTTGATCAGACATTCATGAAGATTTATGATAGGGATTCACGCAGTTGGCGAATGCAAGCGCACACGAACACGCCAGCATCACCCTCTGATTGACACGGCAAAGAATGAAAGGAAATAAGAGAAGAATGAGAGAAAACAGATTGTGGCACCAAAAACAAAGGCTTCTTACTCACTGAGACCGTTTGGTTATAGGTTGAATGAGTAAAACCAAAAACATTTTAAACAGATGATTTAAAGAGATGATTTCAAAACTGAGATGGGAAAAGCACACGCACAGCTAGCTGTTAGTCAAAGAGCAGACAGGCAAACGCAACCATACCAAAGAATTTCCAGATTTTTGACCTACATTACATAATTATTTAAGACACTTTTCTTGTTTATATTCATATTCATCATGCAAGACCATATAAAATGTGAAAAATTAGTACATGGAAACTTACCATTTAACCATGGCAACCAAGAACATAGAGTGGCATCCCATTATTGATAACACAAACCGTGATCATCTTCTGTCCCTACACAACTGTCTCTAGTTTAACACCTGGCTCATGGACCAGCAACAGCACAAGTAAGAATGACCAACAGACCAGCTGTCCCACAAACTGTGTATATCGTGTATATTTGTGTTTGGGTGGTTAAAAAAAACAACTACAACTCCCTATTCAATGTGTGTGCTGACATATAATGGCACACACCACAGTTGAGGTCATTTCCTGACAGATGTTGCCCCTCAGGCACCTCAGGATGTTACAGCAGGACTCTGCGTTGAGTGTCCAACACAGTGCATTAACATTCCTGACGGTGGTCTGGGCCTGAACGCAACACCTTCAAATTACTGCAGAAACTTTTGCCTATTTCACAGATAAATCCTGTTCGGTCTATAAAAGCTGGAAACTCAGCTCTCATCGCTGGTGATGATCCTCAAAGCAAAAGCTGGTCACTGAGATACAGAAACTGATGTTTGCAAGGTGCATATTCTAAATCTAAGAATGCGTCTTGCAGGGATCAATCTCAAACTAGCAGCCACGCTGGGAGGAAGTTCAGAGGTGTTCAAGGAAACTACCTTAAGGAGAGATCTGCAAAGTTTACATCTGGTAAGATTTTTGTTTCCTGTGGGCATCATCGTGGATCTTTTTGATCATACTAATAGAATCAGTAACAACAGAGTATATCAGGCTGCTGTCGGTGTATTTCTCTTCACAGCCTTTTAGACTCTTGTAGCTCATTGTTTGATTTAATGGTCCACAAACTGTCAGTATGTTCATTTGTAGCCCCAGAAGGCAGGCGCTTTCAGAGGAAGTCTGATAAACCCACTGTATACTACCTGCTTAGGCTTTACAAGCAGAGTTGGTAGAAACTAAAATTCAGAAACAAAAGTCCAAATGAATGCCAGTATGGCTCCATATCTGTGTAAATTACTTAATGATCCATTCAAACTGCCATAATAAGGCTCTAAGGTGATTATGTTCTTCTGTCTAATCTGCATCTGCATTATCAGAACACCAGCTAATGCAGCTTTAAAAACATTTAATAAAAGTGGTTTTATTGTAATGATAAACTGAACTAAAGTGAGCTCACTGAAACTATAACAAATGGATTTTTGTAGCAGCAGTAAGAAATACTTCTTCTTTGGAGTCATCAGCAACCAGCCAATCATATTTGCTGCCTTGAATGGTGCAATCAGTAGCTTCAGTGGAATGGCCATATGAGGCTTCATTGCCCTTCATGCCTTTACAAGACATCACAAGCTTGGTTCTGGTAAAAGATGCCAAGCCCAAAACCAAACTCACAGGCCATCATTACCTGCATGTCAGGAAAAAGCTACCCTGTTGAGCAACCACTAAATTACTTTCATTTGTTGAGGTTTGCCTTGTGCACAGCTTCAAAGGCAACATGAAAAGGAAACGAGCATCGAGTTCTGAGTGCAAAGTTAAAGTCAATACAAGGCATTTGCATCATTAAATTAAAACTCAAATAGGTCAGAAACACGGGCGTGTTTCACAGGTTAATGAAGGTTGAGCCCCCATCCAGTATTTATTTGTCTCAGTGAGGCCTTTATGTATCAAACAAGGCTTGATGTGACATTTTCAAAAATCAATAACTTGGCTGCTCAGATTTTGTCTCAGTCACCGAGCGGAGACAGTGGAATCAGGAGTGTTGACAGCTGCTCGTGTAAATCACAAAATGTCAAATTCTTATATCAGGAGAAGCTGCGCTGCAGTTTCAGCTCGTGTGAGCGGTGCATTTATCACACTGCTAAAAGATGGACTGAGCTGTCAGGACTGAAAAGTATGGTCAATATGGAAGTGCCTTTACTCTATTTTTTTATTAAAACAGATTATTTTAATAAAAGTAAATTCAATTATTTTTATTGCTCACCAGCCATGAGCCCAGTTGTTGCTTTTTGTATCGTTTGAGTTTATTGGGAAAACGACCCTCATCTCCATTTGTCTGTGAATACAGCAAACAACTTCCTGATGAGTTTATGGGCTCAGTCTCCATTTTGAAGTTTATTGAATATAACATTAAGTGCGTTTTGTAATTTCTGGCCATGCTAGGAGGCAGAAAAGTGGATTATCCAGGAATTGCTGAAGTGTGTGTTTTTACAATCAGATCCACACCTCACTCATCACATTCGGCTTCAAAATGCAAAGACACAGCTTAACAAACCAGCGTTTTGTTAAGCTGTGTATACACTAAATCTAAGTTACGGTGAGATTAGGGTTGCAAAGGCCCAGGCACCTTTTGAGATTTCCTGCGGCCAGTCACTCTATTCATCTGTATTTGTTCTCCCAGAACAAACACTGTAGACTGCAAACTCCACCTTGAATTTATTAGAGGATTTCTTCCCAGCTATAGCATGCTAGCATGGTTAGCACTAAAAGTAAGCTGATACCATGTCACGTGCAATGCACACAGAGTTTGGATTTTTTATGTGTGTGTTTGCTTCAACTGTCGTTCCTGTGTGATTGATGCTGTGCCTGACAATCAATTAGTCGCAACTAGGGATGGGTACCGGTATTCTGACATAAACGGTAGTAACCAGACCGAAAAGCAGCGCACATTTCGGTGCTTTTTTCCCCTGAGATGTCATACACTTTGGATTCTAGCCAATCTGTCTGTGAAGGTTCTCAGTCATCCAGGTCATCGTAGTCAAAGGAGCTTGCAAAGAAAAGCGTCTGGACTTCTTTAAGTTACTTGAAGACGTTTCACCTCTCATCCGAGAAGCTTCTTCAGGATCATCAGGGGGTCCTTTTGTCCCTCTGTGGGGGGATACTCCCACTAGGTTTATATCTGGGACTCTTATAGCATTTTGTTAAAAGCCGAGAAATGCACCGTATTTGATAGCTTGCTGCGAGACCTCACATCGAGCACATCTACTGCGGGTGTGGTGCCTGTTATTGGACCCGGAGTTAGCAACATCCCCCAAAAACCCGACCGGGAGAGTCCTGGCCCCTAGCCCTGCCAGTGTAGCAGAAATGATGACGGACGATGGCTGCAGCAGCCGTTCTTCTCTGTGTGAGTAGCTTAATGTTGTCCCTGTGTAATTTACATTGAGTAGGCTAACCACGTTATTACATTAATGCACGTAAGGTGAACTAGCAAACATCACCATAGCTACATGCTGCTGTCTTCTTGTTTGATGGCAGATGCTCCCTTCACCCTGGCCAAAAAGGCTAAAACGACCAAAGAAAAAGTGGAAAATAGCTAAACATGAGAGGTTTTTGGACAAAGTTTGTGTTGTTTCCATTGATTAAGCACTGCTTCCAGCCAAGAGTGATGCCATAAATCCCCTATAGCTGCAGAAAAGGCTAACATTGTTACCTTTTTACAAAAAAAACAGCTAAACATAAGAGGTTTTTGGACAAAGTGTGTGTTCTCCATTCTTTAAGCACCGGTTCGGGCACCGGTTCGAGCACCGTTTAAGCACCGGCACCGTTTCAAAAGTACCGGTTTGGTACTGGTATCGGATAAAACCTAAACGATACCCTTCCCTAGTCGCCACATGAAGCCCAGATAGGATGCTCGTGTCCTGTGACAATTCCAATAATCACTCTGCATGTTGCTGTCTTCATTGTGCACAGAAAAGGCAGAATGTTGGCGCAAGATTGGACCGGCTCTGCCATCTTACTCCACCTAGCTTAACCCAAACCAGCAATCACAGCACTCCAGTGATTGCTGGACTTTTCTTGTTGGCAATATGTTGAATAAGAATAACTTAACTATTATGTCATGGCTCAAGTTTCTTATTTAAATAAAAATTTATAAAAAAAATTGTGCCATTTTTCTTCTTTTCAAAGACACTGAACTGGGACCAGTTCAGCCCACACATCACAACTCTGCTATTTCCGTTCATGAAAACACACACACACACAGAGTTTTCCATTAAAAGCCATTTTTCTGCTTTGCCCGTCTCTATTTCACACTAATATCCCACTGCACTGAATATTATGGTAAGTCCTATTAAGGGAGACAGCTGACAGCACTGGTGATGAACAATAATAAGAACATTCTTTATCTCCTGTTAGCTGCAAGTCTTTCTTGTTCCATTTTCCTCTGTGGTTTGCTGTTATCTAAAGAGCAAGCACTAGCCTCACCAGAGCAGTCACACTCACATTTTACAAGATCCCTACTCTGCAACTTATTACCAAACAGGGACGAGGAAAATACCTGCATCCTGCACGACAGGATAATTTATACCAAGTTGGATGAAGGACAGAGTCTGCAGGGTGATTGTGCTCCACACTGTCCTCCGGTCTTGCTGTAAAGGCCCAAATGACACTGACAGCTCGGTAAACGAACAAATAAATAAGTAAACATCATTAAAAATGCACCATACATGCATGTGCATAAATAAGTGAGGACACAGTTTGGGGAAACAC
Source organism: Diplotaxodon limnothrissa (assembly GCF_057381915.1). Taxonomy (NCBI): domain Eukaryota; kingdom Metazoa; phylum Chordata; class Actinopteri; order Cichliformes; family Cichlidae; genus Diplotaxodon; species Diplotaxodon limnothrissa. The sequence continues at coordinate 11,073,745 of NC_140603.1, read as the reverse complement.
AGACTGAATTATTTCTTATTAAAAAAATATAAAACCTCAGATGAATTATTCATGCAGACACCCTCACACGTGTCACTACCCATTAGAATACACTCTTACTGGGAGTGTTGTCATATTGGTCAATCTAACAGTAAACTGGACACAGCTCTCATCATTACTCAGACAGCAGGCAAAGTTATGCCTTATGTCCTATTATTATAGAGCTTCCTGAGATCCTCAATTGATGTTTCTGCAAAGAACCTGCTCGGGGAAAAGCTCTGTTGGCACTGTTATGGGTTTTAAATCAATGCAAATGCAGAAAGTCCAATTTCTCTACTTTATTTAGTTGGAGTAGCCTGGGGACATTTTTCCCCAAAACTAAAAGCTCTGAATGCAGGTATTAACGCAAATCATGACCTCATTTACTTTGATAATATATACAGTAAGTGAACACTTTGTATTGTGAAGTAGAAGCTGTGACTTCCCCCGTTCGTTTAAAGCAAACAGAAGCTTTCTGAAACTCGGGCACCGGCAGATGATCCTGAGAGTGAAATGCAGACGGGAACGTCGTGTTTATCCTTCCGAGTAAAATAAACAAAATAAAACTCAGAGTGAAAAATCAACTTCTTTGAATTGAGGCGCAACAAGGTTTAAGTGGTTGGAATTTCAAAAGCTTCATTTCAAAGACAGACACAGCCACAGTCACAGCACATTACAGTTTCTGTACTACAGCGTGGCAGTCACGGTCATTTTTTTGAAGATGGGTGGAACTGGTTACCTAATCCTACAAATACAAGACTGAACAAACAGCGTAGCCCAAGGCATGTGTGTGGGAAAACCCTAAAACCTTCCCCACTTTATCAACTACTTTAGTCTAAACAGGACCATCATCATTTACTAAATTCAATAATATACTGTAGGGAAGTCAGAAGTGATGTGAAGTTTATGTAGAAGCACATTTAAGTGCAAACTGTTCGACAAACAAAAGAATATGAAATAAGATAACAACAAAACTGATCAACCTCAGTCTGTATGTCTGGGTGGTGGCGGTTAGTAATACTGGGTTACCACCTGTAGAAGTTCTTTGATGACCCTGCAGTGGTTGGCTGCACTAAGGGTGGGCAGGAGTTCAAGTACAGAAAGCTGGTCACTGCAATGAATGGCAGAATGGACTGGAGGACCAACAGCAATGCTCCGCACAAGAAGGGGATGAGTAAACTCTACTTTCTAAGGAAGCTCAGATCCTTTAATGTGTGCAGCAAGATGCTGGAGATCTTCTACTAGTCTGTGGTTGTAACTCCCATCTACTTTGCTGCTTTCTGCTGGGGGGAGCAGCATCAGTGCCAGAGATGCCACCGTTTAAGTCACTGAGGGCCAGCACGTAACTGAAGATTTAATGTACATATTATTTATTACTACTCTTTTGAAAATTCTCAAAAGTCTTATTTTTATTTTACTTCTCTATATGTAAATTTTTGGACTCTCTCACAGTATAACGCCCTCATTATGTGCTTTAACAAGAAAGAAAGAACCCACCTTCTGACAAAAATGGGGTGAAACATAAATCCAACAGCAGTAAACAGAAATCAGTATTCAGTCAGCTTTAAAAGCCAAATAATGCTCATACGAGTTTCAGAAATGACTAATTTTGGAAAGCTCCTGATGTGAAGGTGCAGTTTGGTCCACTGCAAAGGCCTGATCTCCTTTATGTTTTAATCAGGACCTTGGGACAGCTAGGAGCATCTGCTCAGCAGACCTCATTGATCTAGTTGGAGTGAGCAAAGTTAAAAGATCAGAGACGTAAACAAGTGCCAACCCATGTAATGGCTTAAAAACAAACAAGAAAATCTTCAAATCAATTCTAAAACTCAGCAGGAGGCAGATCTAAGGAAGCCAACACGAGTGATATCTGGTCTTGCTCGCATGAGCCAGTTTAACAGCTGAGCAGCTGCAGTCGGCCAAGCAGTGACAGACTGAATAAAGACGCAACAGTCGAGACAAACTGAGGCCATGGATGCCCTCTGAAGCAGAGCAAAGAAGCTCGTTTTAACAACAGCATGGATCCGTTTATCAAACGCAAAAAGTGCCGTGCAGACCACTCCCAGGTTCCTCACACAGAGTTTTATAGATCCTTAAAGGCCTGAAGCAGTAGAAAAAAATGAACATGTGAAACTAGTGGTCGAGCAAAAGCTTAGCAGAAAACGTTAACTGAGGTCACAAATCGAGTGATTATTTTCTCATAGACCTCAATAAATCTGACTACTTTTCACAACCACAGGAGTCGCCCCTTGCTAACGATGAGATAAACACAAATTGAAATGGCAGTTTAGCTACAATTAATCTTATCCGTATTTATTAATGTGGTAGAAAACACAGGGAACCGCTCTGGAACTAAACCCAGAGATACAATTTGTTATTTTATCTCTCCTGTTAGCACAATAATTGTCTTGAAGTGTGAAAATTGAGAGCAATGCAATGTCTCAAACATGAGGAACTAACATTTACAGTATGTCGCTCATGTGATGAACTGGAGGGAACCTGGAAACTTCCTGGATTTTATTATAAACAAGCTTTAAAAACATTTGACGCTGATCCTTCTCTCTGTAGCAGTATGAATGAGGACAACACTCACCTCGATGAGTTTGCGTTCATAGCTAGCAGCCAGCTCCTCAATGTCGCCCATGAACTTATTCTGTGGAATTGGAGTCTGCTCTTCGCTTGACCGCAACACGGACAGGGCTGCAGCAGACAGAGAAAGAGAGAGAAGGAGCATTGACAAAGATGAAAAGATACTGAGACATGTCCAAAGGACACGCTGTGGTGAAAAACTCTTATTACAGTCATCTTCTGTGGTGAGCTTTGACACTGGCAGCTGTTCCATGTCTTGTTTTGAACAACGCAACCATGCAAACACAATGAATCTCAATTTGGAATGCGATATGAGTATAACAATATAGTCTGCTTGAAAGACAACAACACGTCCACAGAGTATGCACTCTCTTAGAGTATGCATATATACTTCCTTTCATGTGCACTTAAAACCACATTTTTCTTTCTCAGAAATCTTCTTACTGTTCTGTCAAAATGATAAACTCCCCTTCTCTCACCATTGCCTGTTCTACTCCGACTTCCTCTTCAGATAGAGTTTATTGTTTCTTTGCACTACTGTAGCTTGCTAACTTGCTAAAGTCATCCCAGCAGAGCCTGAAGCGGCGCTTCTGAGCCTATTAACGTCAACTAATCCAGTTCCCTCAGCAAAGAACGGCAGAACACGCTAAAGTCAGAGCACTGAATCTTTTTCCTTCTTTTTTCCAGAAGGTGGGTGTAAGATGGATTGTTTTTTCACCTCAGCAAAAGCAAATGAACAGTGTTATTTCACTGCCACCACACATAACAAACACAGAGACTAATAGACTGAGGCTAGAAGGAGGGAGAGACAGGGAGAGAGACATGAGCCAAGACAAATAAAAGAGGTTGAAAATAAATTACACAGGAACATATTCAGCATGTCCAAAGGCCCGACAGAGCTCAAATAAACTCGTGGCAATGGCTCTTTAGGGGGAGGTTTTAGAAAATCTACAGCTAGACTGTAATTATAGAGAGAACCTCCAGCAAGTGTCTGAACGTCTAGACAGAGTGAGACAGGTATTGATGAAGGAGCTTCCTGTGGTTCCAAACAAAGGTACCGTAGGGAGAACAGCTGCTGAGAATCACAGGCAGGTACAAGTTCACAAATAAGAGGAGTAAAGTTATCCAAGTGGACTGCTGGTACGCACACATAGCTGTTCACATACTGTAAACATGTGCATGTTATTCTCTGGAGCAATAGTTCTCCAGGTTTTTTAAAGGTATTTCTTTGTTTTCCTTTGGACATTGGCTGCTTTTTTCATTGATTTCCAGTCCAGTCCTTGTACCTGACCATTTTTACAGAAATGCCTTTCACAAAATAAGCTTGTAGCTAAAAAAGCTTAAACACTAGAGCCTATGAACCCAAAAAAGTACCATCAGCTGAGTGACAATGATCCCAAACACACTTGCAATGCAATAAAAGCAAATAAAAACCTGGATAGAAAAACACACAATGGAACGCTATCCTTCATGGATCAGCATGAATTATTTTCTCGCTGAAACTGAACTGACCTGTCTTCCCCATGTGATGTTTGTGTAATGTATGTATGGTATGTATGGCAGCCTTAACCCAATTTTGGGATGAATAAAGTATCATCAATCAATCAAAAACTGTTCACTTGTATACCATGTTTCTATGTATGTTGCCAAAAGTTTCAATAAATCACTGCAGCTCTCTGCCAAGTGCAGTGATTACTTTGCCCAGCAATGTCTGGCAGAAATCACCATTTGTAATAATGTACCACTTTAACAAACAAGTCATCTGCAAAAAAGAAATCAAGGAATTGTGAGGTGGCCTTTAACGAGGAGAAACAGGAATAAGGATGGGAAAATATCTTCTCCATATTTTCATTAAACGTTTCCAACAGCAGTTTACACCCAAAATTAGTACATACAAGTGAACATATACAACAAACAAACAATTATGTGCAAGTAAATATCAGCAAAAAATAGAGTCAGGAAACCCTGAGCTGGGACCATTCTCATTGTAGAGTCACCGCATAAAAACCAGTGAACAACTTTTATAACAAAAAGCAACCTGTGACATTTTTAATGAGGTTTGTGAGTCCACTTAAAGAGTCACTCAGAGCTTCAAACCGGTGGTGTCTAGCCTCCTGCTGCTGTCTCGTAACAGCTCCAGTTTTAGATAAAACATTCATGGCTGCAGAGCTGCACATTTTAAATTATCAAGGTAAATTTTATAAAAGGCCAAAGTGTTTAATTAACTTATTTTCTGAGTAACATTTAAAAAGCCTAAAGGGATTCAAAGGAAAGCATAAGCACCCCACGGACTTGACAAAATCTTCATATTTCTCTTATATAAAGATGTATGTACGCATGCAACAACAGAAACACCTCAGGAGGCTGACAGAAGCACATCATCACAGCTCCAACAAAGCGGCAGCGGCAAAGCAATCCCCCAGCTTATCTCTGGCCCGCCAACAGCACTGTACTGTATACAACAGTCAGCAGCCTAATAGCCTAGAAAGCTACAGTACACCGATATACACGGAGATAGAGAGAATGAAAATGTATAAATACTATAAAAAATACTGAAAGACATATTTCCCCAGAGAGGAATCCAAGATGCGCGCGCGCGCGAGCACACACACACACACACACACACACACACACACACACACACACACACACACACACACACACACACACAGAAAAATGCACATACATAGAGGACTGCTGACGGTGGAGCTTGCCATACCAATTTAACTCAGCTCTGAAGGGGTTTTTCCCCTTAAGTTGGATTTCTGTTACCTGTCACACTGATACGCTCTTAATAATGAAAATACAAGGAGTGTGTGGGCAGACGACAGAGGAGAGATAGTGAGAGGGGATTAGGAGGGAGGGCACACACAGATGTTCCTGACTCTAGGAAATTGAGCAGACAGCTGGTTTGGAATAACAAAACTAACTGAGCAACCGACCAAGCAGCTGTGTGTGTGTGTGTGTGTGTGTGTGTGTGTGTGTGTGTGTGTGTGTGTGTGTGCGTGTGTGCGTGTGTCCTGAAGAAAACCTCCAAAATATTGAGCTCTATGTAAGCAGATGCTTCAGCAGAACGAGCATTAGACATCGTCATAAGACTGTTTACTGGTGTTTGTGAGTGCCCTGTCCCACTCCCAGGAGTGTGAGTCTCCAGAGACATCTCTGAAATGATCACAGCGTGTGAGATAATTAGTCACTTAAGTGACGAGGTCCACTGAGACACACACATTGGGGAAAGACGGTGGAGTAAAGTTTTGGGTTTGGTTGTTAGGAGTGTTTTTGTGTTTTCAGTTACAAAGCAAGTTCATGTTTATAGGGAAGTCCATGTCATTTAGTCCATTGAGTTACTTTGCCTAAAATAAATGATTTAGTAATAAATGCATGAGAGGCTAAAATAATTCTGACCTTGCAGTACAAGGTAATGTGGAACATATATAATCTTTACTCTGACCCTGCACATATGAATGTTCTTACAGACAGACTTCCCGGTTAGTTGTGTCTTATGTTCACAGGACACAGATGGATGCGTGTATTTTCATAAAGCTTCCAATTAAGGTTCCAATTCAAGCAAAACAAAAGTACTCATTGCTGAATGACTCAATAACATCATGCCAAGTATTCTATTAGATGTGCAGTTTTGTATTTGTAAGTTCTTTTTGCTAATTCTTCAATCCTTGATAAGTAGGGCTAACACAAGTTAACCCCCTTTGTTAACTTTCCCTATCACGCACAAGGCCACAAGTCCAGACACGCCTGAGGCCACGTCCACACTAATACGTTTCGTTTGAAAACGCATCTTTTTCTCTCCGTTTTGGCTTTACGTCCACACTGAGACGACGTTTTCGGTCAAGGAAAACAGAGTGTTTTGAAAATGCTCTCCAAAGCATATACATTTGAAAACGCCGTTTTCGCGTCGCAGTGTGGCCAGCGAACCAAGCCTTTTCGAAAACGATGACACATTTAAGTCATGTGATGCAGTCATGTGACCAATTAACCTAAGATAGAGGGCATTATACAGCAGTTGTTTTGCTTGCTCTCAATTTTGACAGCCCTATTAAAGATTAATATCAGTCTGTACATGCTCCACATAGCTTTTCTTCTAATTCTTTAATTCTCACTCGCTTTTGCAACTTTGTACTTTAGTGTTAGTCGCAGCAACAACTCCACCTCATTGTGAGTCCGTTTAAAAAACTCGGTGCTTTTCTTCAACATTTTGCCGCCACGTTTCAAAGAGTTAGTAAATAAACGGCAGACAGAAATGAGGCAGGTCGAATCGTCTTGCGCTTCATGCATGCGCAGTACAGGAACATAAGCATTTTTGGTCGTTTCAGCGTGTACGTACAACTCTGTGAAAACGACTGAAAACGATAGTGTGGACGAGGAGCGTTTTCAGAAGAAAACGCCGTTTTCAAAATATCCTGGCTAGTGTGGACGTAGCCTGAGAGCAAGAGCCACACAGCTGTATGAAGCAAATGAAACTATATACAATCTCCCAGTGAAACACAGACGAGCAGAAATATTTCCTCTCTCCTTCAGCCTGATGTCGCCACAAGCTCAAACTATGCATAAGAAGAGTTGCCAGATAAACTCCATCTGGCCTTGAAGCACTTCAAAAGCAGGTTCATATGTACTGCGTATGAAATACAGAAAGCTCCCATAAAGAATGACCTAAACCTTCTGTGAAATCAAGGAAATCCTGAAATATCCTTTCTAAAGTGGGAGCTTTGACTGGTGATAATAACATCAGTGCCAGCAGTCGAGAAAGCGGGGCAGAGCCTGACACACTTGACTAATGCTGCTCCGTCCATTAGCAGTAAGGAGACGTGGCTCTGCATCCACGACCCTGAGCACGCAGCAGACTGAAGAACAAACAAATGTCCATCCTGCTACAGATGAGCTGCTGAATAAAACATGCGAAGTGCTCCCACTACAACAGGACTTATGTGCAATCAAGTGAAGCGCTCCTTGTAATGCCGTAACGGCACAAACCTGCGGCACTCACACCACTGTGAAATTGGGGCTCTTCTGAATCTTCCATTTCTTATCTCTGTATGAAATCGCTCCATCCCTCCCAGCTCCCGTTTCCCATCCTTTGTTCTTACTGTTTTTGTGCCATTAACTTTCTTTCATCTCTTTGCACTTAAAAAAAATATGCGCGTCCTTGTTTTGCTTGAGTCTTCTCCTCTATTAAGAATTGATTTGGTTTCTCTTTTTCTCGTCTTTGCCGCGTCCTTCTTCCCAACTTTCTGCTCTTTCGTGCTGCCTTCATTCATCTCCTCTCACCTGCTTCTTCTTTTAAATCTTACTCATCATTCTTCCTTCACCTTAATGTCTGGCATCCTCTTTTGTGCAGGTAACTTTTAATCATGCATATGCACGAAAACTATAATTTAAAATGCACACACACACACACACTTGGACATCAACAGAAACATAAGAAAGAAAGATCAAAAGATGAGCTGATAAAAAGGGGGGGAAAAAAACATGTTTTTTTTTCTCTACTAATGACAACATGCCTTTCTCCAACTCACACAAACACACACAGCTGAGTTAATCACACAGCCAGGCCATGTATTGTGGATGGGCTGGCTGGGGAGCAGGCAGGCGGCTGACTGCGTTAATTAATGAGTGCTAATCAAAAGCAATCTTCTTTCATTTTCTAATCGTTCATACTTCATTTCTCCCGTTCTCCTCCTTCCTTTGTGTATCAGCACTAAGAAAGAAAAGACAGAGGGGAAAGATCAGAGCCGCCTTGCTCCCGTTACACGGGACAAATAGCACAGGATTTTCATTCACCCAAACGAGAGGCAGAAGGTGTGGAAATCACTATTCTCCTCGCTCTGATGGGTCCAATCAGGGGAGCTCTGTGCCAGCCTGGCTCAGTCAGGGGTTCGCTGATCATGAGTGGAGAACCGACGACATCCTGATCCCACATGCGCCCCACAAGAGCACACGCTAGCTTTCTCTCTCTTACTTGTCTTTAGCCTTCCTGAGTTGTCTGAAGTGGCATAAAAGGAGCCGCTCCAATTATAATGAGCAGAAAGAAAGCGAAGGAGGAAAGGGTTTTTGTTTTCTTTAGTATGAGCTTTGTAAAGGACTTCACTTCAACAAAGACAAATGAGAAACGTGAACAAACGACTAAATGTTGTGCGCTTAAACTGACAATCAGATTATCCTCTGAGTAAGCTATCAAACACAAAGGTTCAGGATTTTAATTTAAACGTTAAACAGCAACAACAATATCTGTCTGCTTGCATTTATTCCTTTGCTTTCAATGGTAGTATTTGAGTTTGTTTTTTTTCCCTCCAGGAAGAGTCCAGAATTGCTCCAATCATAGCAAACCACCATCTATCACACCAAACTGCACTTTCCAGCCTTGCACGACACAAAAGGAGAGAAACAGTTCAAAGTCCTTTTCTTTTACCCTTGCGATATCTTTTGATTCGCAAACAACACGTCAACTTCTCTCACAGCCGTTTTAACAGAAATCTAAAATCATTCTTCTTCCTAAAATGGAACAGAGAAAGTTACTTGTTGTCCGCAAGCCGACCTGACCTCCAAGCAATGCCTTTTTTTCTTGGTCTAGTTTCAAACAATCAGCTGGACGCTGTCAGATAGAACTTTAAAGCGTAAAATCAGATGCGGTGAAACGGACAAAAACATTTACAGCGAGGAGAAGAAATGTCACATGCCTGGTGGTGTAATGGCAACAACAGTATGGTCGTGACTCATGCAGAACATTTGCAACGGTGACGGCATGCAGGGGAGTTTTTGGTCACGATATTGTGGGACAATCACACATTGAAACACCGGTTTGATACACCTTTGCATTTGGATATTTATTAAAGTTTTAAAAGGTAAAGGTTTCAATATTCTTATATTTAATAATATAATATCACCCTGATCACTTGCATTTACAGCTTTAGTGAGAAGCTGTTTTAAGTAAAAAGCTCACCAGTTGTGTTTTGTTTGTTTTTTAAAAAAAAGAAGAGAAAAGGAGCCGTTTGTTGGACAAAAGTGGCCAGAGGCATTAAGATGTGAGGCATCAACAACAAGAAATAAAGTGAAAAGTAAGTGAAAAGTAAGACGCAAACAGTAGACGTGACATTCGCCTTTTATTATCGTGTGGAGAATTCAGAAAGCTATATGTAACATTATTATTTTGAAAGTGACTTAGCTGGCTGAAATAGCTTGTAACACCTGTTAAAATAAGGTTTTAAAGGCTAACTAGATGCCGGGTGCTAAAATCGTCCTCTGACATGTGCATTTTTTAAGCGAATCAACATCAGCTTGTTAATGTTTTTAGTCCTGAACAGCAGCTAATGGAGCAGACTATTTTTTCCCAGTGGGCGTAGTTTTCAGAGAATGATACATGTGCTCTGTCATGGCGGCACATTTAGCAGCAAGAGCCTCGGGCAAAGGGTTGGTCGACACAAAATAATGACGGGGCTGGTAAATTGTAATGTCCCTCTGTGGCTGCGGGAAATGTAATGTGAGAACGAACATGTTTCAACATAAACATGGAGATGATATGAAATCGTGGATATCAACAGAATTGGTAGACAAGGAACTAACTTTTTGTTAGTCTTTCTGGTTTCCACTTGTACTCAGTGTTCTGACTACTATTAACCAATCACGGAGCAGGATTTAGTCTACTTATCTGCAACTAGCTAAAAATGCCAGTATGTTTTACTATCAATCTGATTTGGTATTTATGTTGAGTATTGAGGTTTAGCAGTCATGTGATCATTAAAAGCATTAAATCATTTTGTCCGTCATTTTGGAGTAAAGTGAATGAGGTTCCATAGACCTGGAGACCTGTCAGTGGGTGTTGTCCTTGATTTGTTAGGAAAAGCCTCCTTGCGACTGGTTTGGTCTTTATCAGATTTCTGCAGCTGCATGAAATTTGCATGGACAACAGCTATTTGTTTGCAAACAACTAAAAACTCTCAGCAATAGTGAAACTGTGAGAAATGCAATACAAATCCTACAAGACGGCTGCAACTTTCACTTGATCCGTTTCTGGATTGCGTCACATTTTTAGAAGTTTTACTACTTGGCTAATAGTTAGCGAGTGTTTGAAAGTCAGAGTCTTGTGTGCAAATCGCAGGTGAGTGCAGGAATCTAGGGACCAAAGCAATCACAGGCAGGTTTTTGGTGCAGCTTCCTGTTTGCAGCCAATTTCACCCAGCAACAACCAGGATTCTCCAGGAACCACTCAAAAACCAGTTGGGGAACACACATTTGTCACTAACGAACAGTGATTGTGTTGCACCCAACATGGCGGACAACTTTCAAGAGACTTCAAGTATGTGCACCTGAAATCGCACGAAAAACCTGTCTCCCCCCCTCAAGAAGATGAGGGGAGAAAAAAAAAAACACTCAAATGCAGGCAAACATTTTTTTAATAGTAGTATTACTACAGTTTTGTGACAATAGCAAGAAATGTTAAATATTAAGAATCGTATGCAGTGAATATTGTGCAGGATTGTGTAGAATGAGAATAAGAACAAAGGTTTTTCAGTATGAGACTCCTCACAGTGCAGAAGATACAGAAGCCTGTGAATTTCTCCTCAGGAATCAGAAAACATGTTTTGTTTTATGTACTCTACAAATTGCCTTTTCTGAAATGACCCAATTTAGCTGCCAGGATCAATAAAGTTCATCTGACACTCTTAAAAGGACTCAGGCGATTAAATCTGATTATGTTAGCGCAGGTAATAATGAGAGTTTCAATCTGCAATCAAACTGTGCCATGTCTGCTACAACACTGATCAAATCAGCACTGATTGTCTGGACAAGCGCATAATCCGAGTAAGCCTGTCAGAGTGACCCGAACACGTTGCCACGCCGTATTCTCGAGATTATTGCTTTTTCCTAGCGAGGCATTACATCTCTGAACGTGTGTTTTGAGCACGTATTTTCAGCACTGTCCTGATAAACAGCACATTTGTAAACAACCTGCTGCCTCAAATGTTCCCTTTATTCTGTGTTTTATTGTCAGCGCGGCATGTTCTTTGGTTGTAATTACTTGTATTACCGTCAAGTCTCCATTTGCTCTTCTCTTGTCTTTGGTTCTCTGCTTCTGAATGACCCAGTTTCACCGCTTAGATTATTAAAGTTTCATTTTATCATCTGCTCTAATCTGAGGTACTCCGCCTTTGTTTCAGCTCGACACCTCTCCGCATTACGTGAGCATCCACTGAGGTTTGCGAGCACGACGCTGTGCGAGCAGTGTGAGGTACAAATAATAAGATGGGACACCACTCGTGTAGGAGAGAGGAGAGGGATGATCAATATTTGGATAATGTGCAGCGGAAGGATTGAATAAATATTCATAAGAAGTGTGAAAGCATATAAATGGCTTAATCATAGAATCTCGTAGTCTGAATCAAAACAAAAATGGCATTGCAGTGTGCACATGTCACGGTGATGAAGTTATGAATGCATAAACCATCACAAGAAAATGTTTCACACACAAACACACAGAGAAGAGGCTTACAGGCAAAACACACACACAGAACCCACTGCTCCCTTCTCCATGAAAAATCTCATTTTACAAAATTAAACCTGAGTTAGAGACTTCCTCACCCGGTGCATATTTTGTACCTGAAAATCACCACAGGGAAAACTCGAGTTGAGTCAACATCCTGTCCACAGAACAAACAAATAAGCCAATTTCTTACGGTGGTCAAACTTTTACAACCCAGAAATGTGTTTTCCTCACTACTGATGGTTCGCTTGCCGTAAACTCAGACATGCAGAGGAGGGGGATCATCTTAATAACTATTTACTGCCCCAAAACAAACCAAGCTCCACAGCAACTAACTGAAACTTCCCTCCACATTCAAGTTCAACTTTAGTTATTCATAGGATCACTTGAGATAAGAAGCCCAAATTCAATTACCCGCCCCCCACAGCAGTGATTCTGTCCTTCCGAGTCTTTTTATCTCAAGTGTACTGCTGTACTGCTGTACTAACAGCTACCCATTTGTAGAATAGACCTTGGCATGCTGTGCTGAAGGTGCAGACTTAAGAAGCCCAAATTCAATTACCCGCCCCCCACAGCAGTGATTCTGTCCTTCCGAGTCTTTTTAAGTCTGCACCTTCAGCACAGCATGCCAAGGTCTATTCTACAAATGGGTAGCTGTTAGTACAGCAGTTTCAAAAGAGTGACTATCCCTTCTTATCCTGGAACAGTTAAGCACAGGTTGCGTTTGAAATTCACATTATCTCGACGGAGCACAATCTGAGTGAATCTTTGATCTGACAGCGCGTCACTTGTTTTGTAGCCCATTCCTCCATCTCCTGTCAGTGTATGTTAACTGTATGTTACTGTACACTGAAGGCTGGAAGAAAAATCTGTGTGAACAGGTGACTGAGCCTGCTAATGCGTGTTTTCAGATGAGACAAGAAGAAAACCTAATTATTCCTATGATCAAAGCAATTATTAGGAGAAAGAAGGGGGGAAAAAACTCTGACCCAAAAACGTCTCAGCTGGAAAGCATCACAGCTCAATCTGCTGCGGCCTATTAAAAGTTATTAAGCATTCGCGGAGCGCTTACAGACACTCATGCATGACAAAATTTGCACATTTACAGAACCAATTCCGTGCAAAAATGTGAGCCAGCTCGCGTAAAATAATACTGACACACACAGTTATCACCCTTTTACTTACAGACTGACAAACAAAGGGACCTGCCAAAGACCTGGAGAAGAAGGCTGAAACAAAATATTTTTATTGAAATGTTTAACACCAGTTTAATTGCCATTTAGCATCCTGAACATTTGGCTAAAAGCTCTGCTATAGTTGGGTTGTTTTCTGTGTAAACAGAGGAGCCAATTTCTTATCTGATGGCTTCCCAACCTCCATGAAACTGAGCAAAATAAAAAATGACAAGCTGCTGTAGAATAAGCAGTTTGAACACATGCACTGCAGCCCTGAAACTCTTCGGTTACCTGAATTTAAAAAACACAGACAGATTAAAAGAGAATTCAATCTGCCGGCTCCGTGGTGGAAGCTCTGCGTGATGCCTGAATTTGGAGATTTGCACAGGTGAGAATGTGAGAACAGCAAAGATGATGTTTATTTGGATTAGAGGTCGGTGTTCTAAGCTATCAGCCAACTTGGTTAGAAAGCTGCATGCATGAACTGTATGCGCGCATAATAGTGTCGCAAACTTGCTAAATAAGATGCAAATACAAAAAAAGTCTGTGCAGCACAGCTGAAGCACAGACTTTACAAATGTCCATTTGGTAGAAGTAGGAATATCATTTATTAGATCATTTCAGAAATGCTCCAAATAAACAATGTCACAGTTTAGTTGAACATAACATCAAATACGGAGACTGAATTATTTTGTTGTCATTGTAACATGTGTCTGTGGGGACCGAATGGCTTTTGGAACCAGCCATAAGTGACCACTAGAGGAGCTGCAGTTCTTTGATGCTGGATTCATAGATATTTCTCACTATATATGAATGTATGATTACTACCAAGATATCAGAGCATCTACTATTTATCTGTATATAAACATATCCATTTACTGTACGAGTAGATTAATGCCTAGTGACCGCTGTGACAACTACAAATAGCCAGCCAACCTTCAAAATGTGTATCAACATTTGAGGTCTGCACAGACAAAAACCACCTACTATCTTGTCTATTCCCATGACAACATGGCTTTCTTGTTTCCAGTCAAGTCTGCTTTCTTATAGCAGCAGAGTGCACGGTGTGAGACATACTTATATACAGTGGGGCAAAAAAGTATTTAGTCAGCCACTGATTGTGCAAGTTCCCCCACTTAAAATGATGACAGAGGTCAGTAATTTGCACCAGAGGTACACTTCAACTGTGAGAGACAGAATGTGAAAAAAAAAATCCATGAATCCACATGGTAGGATTTGTAAAGAATTTATTCGTAAATCAGGGTGGAAAATAAGTATTTGGTCAATAACAAAAATACAACTCAATACTTTGTAACATAACCTTTGTTGGCAATAACAGAGGTCAAACGTTTACTATAGGTCTTTACCAGGTTTGCACACACAGTAGCTGGTATTTTGGCCCATTCCTCCATGCAGATCTTCTCGAGAGCAGTGATGTTTTGGGGCTGTCGCCGAGCAACACGGACTTTCAACTCCCGCCACAGATTTTCTATGGGGTTGAGGTCTGGAGACTGGCTAGGCCACTCCAGGACTTTCAAATGCTTCTTACGGAGCCACTCCTTTGTTGCCCGGGCGGTGTGTTTTGGATCATTGTCATGTTGGAAGACCCAGCCTCGTTTCATCTTCAAAGTTCTCACTGATGGAAGGAGGTTTTGGCTCAAAATCTCACGATACATGGCCCCATTCATTCTGTCCTTAACACGGATCAGTCGTCCTGTCCCCTTGGCAGAAAAACAGCCCCATAGCATGATGTTTCCACCCCCATGCTTCACAGTAGGTATGGTGTTCTTGGGATGCAACTCAGTATTCTTCTTCCTCCAAACACGACGAGTTGAGTTTATACCAAAAAGTTCTACTTTGGTTTCATCTGACCACATAACATTCTCCCAATCCTCTGCTGTATCATCCATGTGCTCTCTGGCAAACTTCAGACGGGCCTGGACATGCACTGGCTTCAGCAGCGGAACACGTCTGGCACTGCGGGATTTGATTTCCTGCCATTGTAGTGTGTTACTGATGGTGACCTTTGTTACTTTGGTCCCAGCTCTCTGCAGGTCATTCACCAGGTCCCCCCGTGTGGTTCTGGGATCTTTGCTCACCGTTCTCATGATCATTTTGACCCCACGGGATGAGATGTTGCGTGGAGCCCCAGATCGAGGGAGATTATCAGTGGTCTTGTATGTCTTCCATTTTCTGATGATTGCTCCCACAGTTTATTTTTTTCACACCAAGCTGCTTGCCTATTGTAGATTCACTCTTCCCAGTCTGGTGCAGGTCTACAATACTTTTCCTGGTGTCCTTCGAAAGCTCTTTGGTCTTGGCCATGGCGGAGTTTGGAGTCTGACTGTTTGAGGCTGTGGACAGGTGTCTTTTATACAGATGATGAGTTCAAACAGGTGCCATTCATACAGGTAACGAGTGGGGGACAGAAAAGCTTCTTACAGAAGACGTTACAGGTCTGTGAGAGCCAGAGATTTTCCTTGTTTGAGGTGACCAAATACTTATTTTCCACCCTGATTTACGAATAAATTCTTTACAAATCCTACCATGTGAATTCATGGATTTTTTTTTCACATTCTGTCTCTCACAGTTGAAGTGTATCTCTGGTGCAAATTACTGACCTCTGTCATCATTTTAAGTGGGGGAACTTGCACAATCGGTGGCTGACTAAATACTTTTTTGCCCCACTGTATATACAAATAGCATAAAATCAGCCTCAAGATGTCCTGATATAATGGTTCTTCATTCTCTCTTCAAGTCAGAGAGCTCTCTTACATCCTAACAACATACAACCAAAACAACCAAAGCACCTGAGCTTTCTAACATTCGACTTAATCACACAGACCATTCCTTTGCTCTTGGAGCCGCCCACTGACCAACTATCGTTTAACACCAGTGATTAATGAACTGTTAAAGGGGTCAAATTATGATATTATGTAACCTCACAGCAGCTAAACCTCAAAACCACAATTGGACGGTAGGTACTGGAAGCATATGAGATACTAGCAAGATACTTGGTGTATAAACGCTCACTTGGAAAACTTAGGGCTAATTGCTTTGAACTGGCTCAGCATGGTGGTGTGCTAACCACCACACCACCATAAATTGACCATAGATGTGGAAGTGAATGGTTGTCTGTCTCTCTGTGTTATCCTTGCCACAGACTGACAACATGGCCTATGCCCATGCATGGATGGATGCATGGATGCATGCATGGATGGATGCATGCATGGATGGATGGCTGGATGGATGGATGGATGGGAAATGGGCTACCATGTATTCAAGGTGGCCTTGGTCTGATGAATAAATAAATAAAGCATTACTGAGTAACACAAAAACCTCACTGTGAAGCCTCATAAAAATAAATAAATAAAGAGTTTTCTCTCAATCAGCCTTCGGTGGTGAAATAAAGACTGTAATAGTTGTCGGACTGAAAGGAAGAAAGAGTCAGAGAAGTCTGCTCGGTGCGATCTGTTTGCTTTGACAACAGTGAGAATGATTCTCTACTTGTCTCAGATTAATTACAGAGAAAGCAAACAGTGTCGACGGTGAAAAGAAAACATCCATTTAAAGTGCAATGGCAAAATAAATGCACTAAACATAGCTAAAGTAGCACTGTCACTAAAGTAGCATTGCCAAACATTTAGCCCTGACATCCTGGTGTGTAAAGGACCAGCGTCCCATGTACTTAAAATAAAATGTAAAAAATGACAGAAAACCAGAGAAACAAAGAAGCCCATGTTGCCATCCTGTCTGCCATGGATCACTGCCCAAACATGCACTGAGGTTTCAGAGACCTGAAGAAAGCCAGAAATAATGAATGATTTAGCACAGTATGATTTTCAGACTCTGCCCATACACTAAGCTGTGATAGATATACTAGTTTTGCTAGCAGCTGTACTCAATGTCATGCTCTCAAAAGGATGCTAATATGTTTATAATCACCATGTTTAACAGGTGTTGGCTGTTGGTGTCACTATTTACAGAACACAGGACTCTTTTACCATTTCAGTTTGGCTTGTTAACATGCTAATCTCTGTAAACTTGCACTAAATTCAAAGTGTAGCTGAGGCTTATGGGTGTTAGTCATAATCGAAGTTTCACATAATCAAGTATGTGAAACAACGAAAGGTTGACTTAATGATCGTGCTTGATGAAAAGGGTAACATCATCCTGAAGAAAAAATTTATGTATATTTGATGTATAAATGTATAACTTTTCCAACAGTCACCATCAAAAAAACATTTTTGAACCCATCAGAGGAAAAGCCTGTGGTTCATGAAGGAGATTAAAAGTTATCCTTTGGGATGCCTGGGAAAAAAATTCTGCTGCACTTCCTCCAGTTATTGCTGAGATATTTCAATCTCAACTCGCTGACCATCAAACTGTCATTTCAATCCTCATAAAATAAAAAAGTAATAATATCATGAGGATGTTTGAGGTCCTCTTTTCTCAGTCTTCCAGCATACAGACACAGTTAAGTATTGCACTGCTTGTTCTGCAGGGCTAAACATTAATGTTTTTGTTTGAACATGCAGCCGCTTTAACAATAACAACATACTGTGATAATATCTGAGCAATCTGTGATTCCCACTCCTACAACAGTGCACGGCACAACACAGCACAGAGAAACCTTAAATCCGTGGAGGTCAGCAACAACAACACTGCATTACGTATTTCTATACAGAAAAAACTGTGCTCCTCAAAGCTGTTTTAGCATCACTTCAAAACTACTTTATTTATTAATCATTTCACTTCAAAACTATGTCTTTTATTTCAAGCAACAAAAAAGTGGAAATAAAATCCTCCTCCGTGACGAAATAAAGTCAAGTTCCCCAAAAGTGAAAGCAATGAGCATGTAATACAGAATCCACCGTAGAAGCCAAAGGAGGCTGCCAGTTATCTCAGTGATTGCCTCGTTTGTTGAAAGTAGTTATTTTAATGTCTCAAAATTAATATGTTAATGATCTGTTGATGTGCATGCGCTGCATGAAGTACTCTTAATGAGAAGCCTCGATATTCTTCTAGGTGTTTCAGATGAGCCAAGTGAGAGGAGACCCTGTGCTCTGGTTTTGCATGCTGGAAGGGGGGGGGGGACCAATATGGCAGAATGAGCATTAAAAATTGATGTTTCCATCTGGAAGCAGAGGAGAGGGAGGAATTTTGTCCTTCTTTCAACAGTTGATAGGAACAATCCTTACATTTAGCATTAAATGAAATGTGTTCTGTCTCTAACACTGAATTATAAAGACAGAGATAAAGGACAGAGAAAGAAAGAGTGGAAAAGTAAGGGCTGCTAACGTATTAGCAAGTGTAATTTAGACATTTCCTATTTTAGAGCTGAAGGAAAGCCGAGGGGACGGTGACAGAGCGAGGCTACTCAGACATACGTGACACACAGAGAGACAGAGACGAGAAAAAGACAGAAAAGAGAGCCGTGAATGAAAGACAACGAGGAAAGGAGGCAGAGAAGAGAATATTACACACAGAGGTCATCTTGATCGAGAGAGGTCTTTGATTCGGAAGCTACCTGTGGGCTGTTACGACCTGCTTGAAACTAGCACATACAGACGCACACACTGAGGTACAAACTAATCTGCCCCAACAAAATGAGTCTAGCCTACAACTTAAGCCATCTTATCTAAACGCATACAGATTCATTTAAGTCCCCAAAAACGTGATAAAATGGGGCAAAATACTCAGACTCATTACAAAACGCATAAAAAAGGCTCACCTGTGCGAGCAAAAGAGACAAGTCCTGAAGTCTAGAGCAGGCAACAACTGATTTGAGTACACTGTCAAATATTCATTTACGCTCCAGACAGAACTGGTGACAAACAGCAACACCAGTAGCATTCAAGCACACGTTCTCCAGTTACACAGCAGTCAGAAAAACAAATGCCAGCTGTTACTCAACAGAGCTCAGAAAAACCCACCAACACTCAGTCCAAGATGACTGTACCTCAGGTGACCGAGAGAACTCGCAGTGATATTCTCGCATGGCTTCTGTGGATTAGTCTAGCAATCTTTAGCAGGTTAGACAGTTTTATAACTGAGACTGGACACCATGTTGGCCAGTACCACCAAATAACAAAAAAAAAAACCCCAAAAAACTGGAACACCTGGCTCAAACTTTGTGGTTACCTACATGTAATCATGTTCTGGTGCTGTGGGATTGGCACAATTTCCCATAATTGCTTTTCCAAATAATTTCTTCTCAGCAAAATCTTTAACAGCTTCTGCAAGTTAAGTGGATCGATACAGTCTCCTATTATTTTGAGCAACAAACACAAATCTTAATCTGAAACTTTTTGTAATGTGTGTTTAAATTTAATACACTGAGTGGTTCATGATAAAAATAAAACGAATCAATCCTCATATTTTTTTTCTGAATATCAGCTGTAGTCACAGCAGTCGCAGACACAGCCTGCTAGCAGAGATAAGACATTGACGTATCTGTGTTAAAACATCGAAAATGCACATCTTACTCCTCCTGGTGCTCATCCATTATGAATGAGGAGTGTGACATAGGCGGCAGCTCCATATGAGCTTCAGGAAAAAAGAGCCATGAAGAGGAAAGAAAGAGGTTGTGGAGCAAAGAGGTGGTACATTCACACCAGACAGGCAGGGGAGCGTGCGAGCATGTGTCGATAGTGCTCGGTAATGCAAATCCGCTCTCCTAGTGCGAAATCAACAGGTTCTGATCACTTTGCGTTTTAACAAAAGCAGCATTAAAAAAAAAGGCAAAGACCAAGTTTCGCAGAGTTTTTCTTTGTCCTTACTTCCATAGCTCTTAACTAGTATCATTAGTCAAAGCTGTCTGCAAATCAGTGATGTAGTCTGGTGTTACACTCGCTCTTGGAGCGAGGTCAGGCTGCCGCGGAGTGGAGCAAGATGTCTTTCCAAACTATTTAACAGTGTACATCTCATTTCCTTGCAGGCCATTACAGTAAATCTACATTACAGAGTGCTGTCAGTGGTCGTCTGCCTCTTCTCATGCTATTACAGAAAGGCAGCCACACTAAGAGCGTGCTACAGACTCATGGACACACTGCCATCTATGGGTAAAGGTTTTAGCCCTGCGGAGATCTAATGCATAAACAGCACAAAACTGTACTCACATAAAGTGGAGTCTTGTGTTTTACCCTCATAAGAACCACCAATACGCACAGCTTAGTCTCGCTACTGGCGACAGTACCTGTGGCTGTCTGTGTCAACACAGACGCACGGCAGACATAACTGTGTTGGTTTTTTTGTTTTTGTTTTGTTTTGGTTTGTTGGTTTGTTTGTTTGTTTGTTTGTTTGTTTTTTTTGGGGGGGGGGGGCTTAAAAGACAAAATGATGAAATTTAGCCAAATTGGATATTATTTCAATAAAAAAGTGATAAACACTGCCACTACTACCACTCTCATATCTGCTGCTGTAAGTAAACAAATTTGCTGTGAGCCAAATCACTCACAGCACATCCAAAATGACCCCAAAGTTCATTTAGTTTTTTTAGTAGTGCTGAATTTTTAGGCCTACCAAAATAACTCCAGTAAGGCTGTAGTGAGGCAGTTTGTGATCACTGTCCATGGTGCTGAATCCAGAGCTGACCAGGGTGCTGCTTAAGATTAATGCTGTTAAACTTCCCACAGTAAATATTGAAGCTTTTACTGATACCTTAGTGCTGCTCTGTTGGTTTCCTTCACTTAGCTTTTTAGTTATTTTTCTGCCAAGGCCTGAGCAAAGGTGGAGGTACTTATTGTCTGTTTTATTATTTTTCTGCAGGATTACACAAAAAAAAAACTCCTAAGTAAATTTCATAAAAACCTGATGGAGAGGAATAAAAAAGGAAAGATTTCATTATATATTTGGTGTGGATCCAGATCATTTTTGATTTTTTTTAAAAGTGCATAATAGGCCAAAGGCTTTAACGGCAGATCTGCCGAGTGCCCTAGTTTTATAAGTTAATTTCCTCTTGATTACATTTGGGCCGTAGAACGTGTCTTCTGGCCAACGTGATACATAAAATTAGAACTTGTTACAGAGAGTCTCTCTCTGTGCAGGATGAAGTCACAGTGTGAAGCCCTGTGCATGCCGGAAAAAATGTCAAGCACGCTCCTGGTCGCACTCCTAACCAGATGCATCCTCCTTCAAGCTTACAAAGTGACTCAAAAAACTATAGTTTGGTCTCTGGGTCATACCTGCAGACTTCACAGTAGTGAGGATCGCTGACATGAAAGTCAGATTAGCTTGACACAGATGCTGGTGTATGCTCTCTGCTTAAAACCTAGATCCAGGAGGAAATCATCGCATGTCAAACATTTGAATCCAATCTTGTATACCCCCCCCCCAAAAAATTAGAAAACAATCACACCAGCCTGCTTTAGAGGAAACTGTAGCCTTAGCTATAGTCTTTACAGTAATCACTGCATCGACTATAAATAGATGAAGCATTTATAGTTGATCGAGTAAGCCACAGATATAAAATTACCATCGTTTGCATTGAACACATTTAAAAGAAGTTCAAGAACTTCAACTTCCCAAGTTCCTAAACAAACATGAACAAATGCATACCTTATTTAATCAATACGAGAGCCAATTACACAGGAGATGAGGGTGCCATTACACACTGTAGTTCAGTCACAGCTAATCACTTGAGGTGACAGCAGGTTTCAATCAGCGCCACCTGCTTCTCACTTATTGCTCTTGAAAACAACAGTGCCATGGTGGATTTTGTTTTTGTAAACTCTTCAACTTCCCCGTGTGTGTGTGTGTGTGTGTGTGTGTGTGTGTGTGTGTGTGTGTGTGTGTGTGTGTGTGTGTGTGTGTGTGTGTGTGTGTGTCTCTCTCTATGTGCCAAGCTCCTGACTCATTTATAACCACAGATCAGATCAGTGTGCTGTAACTAATAAGTTCTGACACCTAAACTTGTCAAAGTTTATTAGATGGCCTTTAATCACCAACTTATCTGCAGACATCTGAGCTGTTTTTGTTTGTCGAGCCTAATAAGCAGCGGTAGCCCTGCAGGAAACAGGAGGGGGAAAAACAAAGCCTGAGAGCTGCTGAAACAGTGAAGTGACCCCCGCCGCTGCGACGATGCGAGTCATCCACGTTACGCTGAAGATTCCGACAACACAAACGCAAACCGCATCACCTGTCTTGTCCCCGCCGTATGCAAAACACACACAGACGACTCCACACGCAGTCATTAAGAAGTGAACTTCCAGGAAGTAGTCTTCAACTTGTGTGATGTAAACCGCTTCCTCCAAAACATCCTGACACTCCTTTCCATATTCATATTTACACAATGAGGAAAAGCTTAAAGGGGGGGAAAAAACCTTTAGAAGCCTTTTCCACATGCAGGGGATGAAAGGGACGCAGAGAGCAGCAAAAACTCTCTGAAGTGTACTTTTGTGTTTGCTCTTTTTTTTCCTCTCTCCATTATTCTCTCTGGGATGACTGCTCAGCCACGGCAGCAGCTCCAAACACAGGTGATATTAGCTCTCTATAGCCGCTTTCAATGGGCGGTCGAAGGTTTGGAAGCCGATCAAAAACATACAGTGGTGTGAAAAAGTGTTTGCCCACTTCCTAATTTCCTATTTTTCGCATGTTTGTCAGACTTAAATGTGTCAGATCATCAAACAAATTTAAATATTAGACAAAGATACATGAAGCTGTTTATTATTAATGGGGGGAAAAAAGCAATTGCCGAACTGTGGTGTATCACATCTTTGTAAAGCTGAGTTCATTTTGTCTCTAGCCACACCGAGGCCTGATTACTGCCACACCTGCTCCCGATCAAGAAATCACTTAAATAGCACCTGCCTTACAAAGTGGAGTGACCCAAAAGATCCTCAAAAACCAGACATCATGCTGCAATCCAAGGAAATTCAGGAACAAATGAAAAGGTTACAAAAGGTTACAAAGCCATTTCTAAAGCTGTGGGACTCCAGCAAAACACAGTGAGTGCTATTTTCCACAAATGGTGAAAACATGGAACAGTGGTGAACCTTCCCAGGAGTGGTCAGTTAACCAAAATTACCCCAAGACCACAGTGACGACACAAAAGACCCAGATTTCCGAGACGAAAACCACTGCTGAGCGAAAGGAACATAGAGGCTTGTCTCAGTTTTGCAAGAAAACATCTTGATGATCCCCAAGACGTTTGGGAACTTTTTGGAAGGTGTGAGTTTTATTACATGTGGTGTAAAAGTAAAACAGCATTTAAGAAAAGGAACATCATACCAACAGTAAAATATGATGGTGGTAGTGTGTGGTATGGGGCTGATTTTCAGCGCTTGGAAGACTTACAGTGGGGCAAAAAAGTATTTAGTCAGCCACCGATTGTGCAAGTTCCCCCACCTAAAATGATGACAGAGGTCAGTAATTTGCACCAGAGGTACACTTCAACTGTGAGAGACAGAATGTGAAAAAAAAAAATCCATGAATTCACATGGTAGGATTTGTAAAGAATTTATTCGTAAATCAGGGTGGAAAATAAGTATTTGGTCAACAACAAAAATACAACTCAATACTTTGTAACATAACCTTTGTTGGCAATAACAGAGGTCAAATGTTTACTATAGGTCTTTACCAGGTTTGCACACACAGTAGCTGGTATTTTGGCCCATTCCTCCATGCAGATCTTCTCGAGAGCAGTGATGTTTTGGGGCTGTCGCCGAGCAACACGGACTTTCAACTCCCGCCACAGATTTTCTATGGGGTTGAGGTCTGGAGACTGGCTAGGCCACTCCAGGACTTTCAAATGCTTCTTACGGAGCCACTCCTTTGTTGCCCGGGCGGTGTGTTTTGGATCATTGTCATGTTGGAAGACCCAGCCTCGTTTCATCTTCAAAGTTCTCACTGATGGAAGGAGGTTTTGGCTCAAAATCTCACGATAC
This sequence comes from Diplotaxodon limnothrissa, assembly GCF_057381915.1. Lineage (NCBI taxonomy): Eukaryota > Metazoa > Chordata > Actinopteri > Cichliformes > Cichlidae > Diplotaxodon > Diplotaxodon limnothrissa. The sequence continues at coordinate 11,049,584 of NC_140603.1, read as the reverse complement.
ATGGCCCCATTCATTCTGTCCTTAACACGGATCAGTCGTCCTGTCCCCTTGGCAGAAAAACAGCCCCATAGCATGATGTTTCCACCCCCATGCTTCACAGTAGGTATGGTGTTCTTGGGATGCAACTCAGTATTCTTCTTCCTCCAAACACGACGAGTTGAGTTTATACCAAAAAGTTCTACTTTGGTTTCATCTGACCACATGACATTCTCCCAATCCTCTGCTGTATCATCCATGTGCTCTCTGGCAAACTTCAGACGGGCCTGGACATGCACTGGCTTCTGCAGCGGAACACGTCTGGCACTGCGGGATTTGATTCCCTGCCGTTGTAGTGTGTTACTGATGGTGACCTTTGTTACTTTGGTCCCAGCTCTCTGCAGGTCAGTCACCAGGTCCCCCCGTGTGGTTCTGGGATCTTTGCTCACCGTTCTCATGATCATTTTGACCCCACGGGATGAAATCTTGCGTGGAGCCCCAGATCGAGGGAGATTATCAGTGGTCTTGTATGTCTTCCATTTTCTGATGATTGCTCCCACAGTTGATTTTTTCACACCAAGCTGGTTGCCTATTGTAGATTCACTCTTCCCAGTCTGGTGCAGGTCTACAATACTTTTCCTGGTGTCCTTCGAAAGCTCTTTGGTCTTGGCCATGGCGGAGTTTGGAGTCTGACTGTTTGAGGCTGTGGACAGGTGTCTTTTATACAGATGATGAGTTCAAACAGGTGCCATTCATACAGGTAACGAGTGGGGGACAGAAAAGCTTCTTACAGAAGATGTTACAGGTCTGTGAGAGCCAGAGATTTTCCATGTTTGAGGTGACCAAATACTTATTTTCCACCCTGATTTACGAATAAATTCTTTACAAATCCTACCATGTGAATTCATGGATTTTTTTTTCACATTCTGTCTCTCACAGTTGAAGTGTACCTCTGGTGCAAATTACTGACCTCTGTCATCATTTTAGGTGGGGGAACTTGCACAATCGGTGGCTGACTAAATACTTTTTTGCCCCACTGTAGTGTCATAAATGGAACCATGAGTTCTGCTGTCTACCAAAACATCCTGAAGGAGAATGTCCGGCCATCAGTTCATGACCTCAAACTAAAGCGCTCTTTGGTTCTGGAGCAGGACAATGATCCAAAACACACCAGCAAGTCCACCTCTGAATGCGTTAAGAAAAATAAAACGAAGACTTTGGAGTGGCCTAGTCAAAGTCCTGGCCTGATTCCAATAGATGTGCTTTGGAATGACTTTAAAAAGATGGTTCATGCTCGAAAACCATCCAACAGGGATGAATTACAGCAATTGCAAAAAGATGAGTGGGCCAAATTTCTCCACAGTGCTGTAAAAGACTCACTGGCAGTTATGGCAAACACTTGATTTCAGTTGTTGCTGCCAAGGATGGCCCAACCAGTTATTAGGTTTAGGGGCCAATCACTTTTTCACACAGGCCCAAGTACGTTTGTATTGTTTTCCCCTTAATAATAAACACCTTCATTTAAAAACTGCATTTATGTGTTTACTTGTGTCACCTTTGTCTAATATTAAAATTTGTTTAATGCTTTGAAACATTTAAGTGTGACAAAAGTTGAAAAAAAAAAAAAAAAAAGGAAATCAAGAAAGGGGCAAACACTTTCACACCACTATATATACTCAGCCTCTTATTTCTATCTCTACATCTGCTCTGCATTTGTGTGAATTGCTAATGCAACAAGACGAGCAGCTAGATGAGAATAAAAGTGAGAGTAAAGATAAAAGACGGTGAAATGGCAAAGGAAAGAAAATAGGAGGTACCAAATGTAAAAGAGAGGAAACAAGAGTGAGTGAAGAAAGCTGCCACGCACGAGGCTCCGTGCCAGTATTAAATATTTCAATCACAGATTGAGCTGCTATGAAAATGCTTTTGATCCAGACTCCAAAGGACTTTTACAAAACAAGCATTTCTTTGAGTTGGCTGCAGCACAGTGGGATTCACCAAGGGAGCAAGTCCAAAAAAATCTGTGTTCGAGCAAGAAAAAAAACCTTTCACATTACGTGGATCCTCTCTAAGAGAGTTATCTTGATTATGATGTTGAAACCATTTCCCCCCTTTAGCATTACACTGTGCAAGCCCGCAGATATTAAAGCACAAAAGGTTAAAGCATGGAATGTCTGACTTTTTCTTTGTGAGGGGAAACTTAAGGGTTGTTTAACAAAAATATATTTAAAAAAAAACCTTTTCCAGCCTAAACTACGCTAAACTAACTGGAGGCTGGCTGCAGCTTCATATCGAGAATATATAAATAATGCCGATCTTATAGTTTGACTCAAGGCAGGAAAACAAAAACTTTTTTCTCAGTGTCTCCCCTCTGAATCTGGCAGCTTGACTTTGCAGTGTTTTTGGGGATGTGATTACCTTTTCATTCATTTGTGAAGATTTACAGTCTGGAAGTCAGATTTCTTTTTTTTTTGAGTTGGTTAACTTGTTCGCTTTCAGGGCAGACTCATAAAGATGTTGGTGAAGTGATCTCTACAAAAAAAAATGAGGAAAGTAACTCCAGTTAATTTTTTTTCAGAGGTGACAGGGACGAAGGTCCTGATCCCCTGAGGTCCAGTCCACAGCTGATGAATCTGGCTACAGCAGAGCGTCAAGTCTCTGATGGAAAAGGAGGTTGGGCTAGAGCTTAATGTAGAGAAGTACTGGCTACTGGTATGCAGCCTGGGCCTGTCCCACTAAGGCGGGCAGCGATGGGTATACTTGAATCCCGCGGTTCAGTCCCTGTTTGTTAGGGTTTTCCCTGAAAAAAGAGAGGGTTATTTCTCTGCACTTTTGGGTGGGGCAGCAGATCCTTTTTATATGATAAATGGCAGTTCAGTGAATCCGTCTTTCTTGAAGTTGCCCTCCCGGGGACTCCATTCTCCTGCTGGGCCACTTCAATGCTTGTCCCAATCTTTTGTGTGGAAAACGCCAGTCACACGAATACAAGGGCGAACAAGACAGAGATGGACTGTCAATGCAAGAACGGTACTTTGATGCTAAAAGAGGCTAAACCATTAACAAAGGTCCAACAAGAGCCAACAAGAAAAAACAACAACCCAAAAGTCAGAAAAGTGGAAAAGAAAACACACACCAAGCACAAACAACAGAGAGAGAGATAATAAAGGCACAGGCAAACGCAATCAAGACAATAACGAGTGTGAGAAAAGTAACACAGAAGGCAAGAGAAAGCACAAAAAGTCACAAGAAGAACCTGCAAAATAAAGCAGTAAACTGTAAAAAGGGACCAAGAATAAACTCAAAGAGACCGAGAGATCAGACAGGATGAACATGGAAAAGGAAGATACCTGAGAAAGATGAGAGCAAAAACGCAGCCATAAACCGGATCAACACAAAGACAATGACAACAGGCACACATGGATTGAGCAGTCATCTATTTTTTAACAGTTGGAGGGTGTTTACTGCAATTCTGAGGGCAGGATTAGTGAAGAGCTATGTGCAGAGGCTGAAGCATCCTGCCTATTACACTGCAGTGTCTTGTTGTCTTTCTCTACACGTTTTAAATACAAAAGAGGCAGAGTGTGGGTGCAGAGAATTTAGAGTCATTAAAAGGCTCTTTTTATGAGTAAAGTAACATATACTTGTTTTTTACCTAGCAAAGAGTGACTGAGCGCTCCAGAGACCATTTCAATATCTATGCTCATTGCTTCCATTTCATTATTTATATCCTTCTGGGATATCGTTTGATCATTGCAATCTCCAAGCATATCTGAGATGCAATTATAACACTGAAAAAAGGGCCTGTTTGCATTTGTATGCATGTGAAAGCTGCCACAGATGATGTAAGATGTGACTGCTGAGCATGATGCGAAAGCAAAAATTGCAATTTAATTTTGAATACTTAAACCCAAAGATATATGGACCTCATTGTCATGCTAAAAACAAACTGAGGATTAAGTTAATCTTAACTCCCCCCATCTCTAAAGCCGTTGATCTAAACTAATATCACAATCAGGCACACGCCAAGACAGAAATTATATTTATCGCCATCTCATTCACAAGCCTCGACAAACAACAGTGTAGTCTATTCAGATCTATGAACTGATGAATCACATACTGCATGCTGGCTGCCCAGAATGAAAGCAAGGCTGTTCACTTTATAAAAAAAAAAAAAAAGACTTTTGATGAACTTCATTTTCTTCCTCCATCCCAGTTTTTGTGATGCATCTTTATGGATTTGGTTTTTTTTTTTAAAAACAAGAAAATTTTAACATTTGATTTATTAGGTTTGTGCTGTTTTCAGATTGCACTTGGGATTTTTCCATTCATCCATTCGCTTATGCAAAGTGGGGTCAGGAGAGGGGTCGGCCTATCCTAGCTGTTATAGGGAAAGGGGGGGGGGGGGGATAGTCTAACACAGGGCTAACACGGAGACAGCTATCCAAAGCTCACATTCACAACTGCTTTTTTTTTTTTTTTTAAAGAACGGCCAGCTAGCCTAACCCATGCAAACTCCTAACCAGGTCAAAGTTCCGGTGCATTTGGACCCCAGACCTTACCCCTGTGAGGTATCCACTAACCACTGTATCCCCGTGCCTAAGATGTAGAGATTTAATAATGGGGGGGGGGGGTATTCATTCCTCAGCTGATAAATTAAAATGCAGAAGCTAAGTTGCCCTGATTTTCTGCTCTGAGTTGCTGCAGAATATGCTGCTCAGCCCACAAACCATTTCACCTTCATCAGTATTCTGCCTCTGATGTGGTACAGCTTGCTTGAAAGACAGGTAAAGCCCGTGTCTTCCCCCAGAGGAAGAAAGAGAGGCACAGCTAAGGACTTTAGAGACCTCTCCTTATGCTCTGCAAAGGTATTTGGCCAACACAAAAGAGACTAGTGGAGTGAAGATGAGAAGGCTGTTAGTATGTGGTTAGTATGAAAAACCCTCTGCAGCATCCCTCATCTCCTGAGTTGTTCCACTCTCTGCCTCTGCTCATCCTTCTGTCTTCTGTCTACTATCATCAGGAAACGCGTCATGTCAATACTGCTTTCATGCTGCTGCAAAAGACTGAATTCAATATTATTTCTAAGCACATTTGATTCGTTTACGAACTGTGCTCTGCAAGCTTAAATTCTTTTTCAGCTGCAAACTTCTACAAACTTGTAAGTCCAGGTGTAAGATGTATTGGAATAGTTTTAAATCGACTGCAGACTGAAATGACTTTTCATAGTAGAGCACTCAGGATTTTACAACTAGAAATCACTGCAATGCTTGGCAAAACACAAATTAATTGCATTTATTTCAATTGGATCTGCATCCAGAGTGGGAATGTCAGGAAAGTCCTAGGTTTGCAGAAGGAAATAATGAATGTTAGCTAAAAACTATAGGTGTTCTGCAATACTGTGTTTGTTCAGCAATACATTTTTGTTACTTCTTAGCAGAACAGGAAATATGTGACAGCATAAGTGAAGTAGGTTGCTGGATTCATGGACTCATCAGACAAGTCCCCCCAAAAGGCAGAAGACGGACAGGACGAGGCAAGATAGTATTACTTGAGCGGGTGAAAAACAGGCTGCTTAAAGTACCAAAAGAAAAACTTCTCAACAAATATGAGTTGATCTAAAACCAAAGCTGGACAGATGCCAGCCAAGAGCAATCTGGAACGCTGCTACAGAAGCTCTGCTATAATACCCAACAAACAGAACAGGCTTTCAAATGTACTTCATTTCAAGATGTGAATGGAATAATGCTCAACTGCCCAGTTTTCTTTTATACAAACTAAGACAATGAAGACAAAATATCACCAAAAACTGAAAAACAAATGCTGACTGCAGGTCTATCAGAGGAGATGTAGACACTGCCGACCACCAGCTCTCCAACAAAGCACAGAAACCACAGTGCTTCAACACCTCTGTGTAAATGATAACATAAGGGTCTATAGAAGGTTTAAAAATTGAAATCTGGACTTAAGTTCATAAACTGAAAAGCTTTCAGTAAAATTAAGGCAATCGGTTGCCTTAATTTTACTGCATTTGCAGCATACTGGCAGATTTGTCTTTTTGAGGGATTCAGCAAAGAGACTCTCTTAACCACAGAACACTGCACACAAAGTAATATCACACATGCAGACTAAATTAAATACAGAGTAGCTAATAAGTTACCATCAACAAGAGAAGCACGGCATGACGCAAACATGAGTTGGAAAGCGTCTCCAAACTTTATGGCCATTAAATTTATTATTATTTGGGGTTTTCTGGAGAAGAAATGGAAGAAAATCAGTGAAATGTACACTTTTGAAATGACAAGTTTGCTCCTCAGCAATACTGAATCAAATTTAAAAAAACAAACTTCTTTACTGATGTGCTCATTCCAGTCTATGCTCCTCTGACAATTTCCTGATACTGCTCACTCTCACCTCCTCTTCCATGCAACCAAACTCATATCCATGCGTATGCAGACCCACCCCCGCTCACCTTCACCTCTCCTCTTAAGCCTGCGGGTCTTTGAAAGAGCGGAGAGCATTGCTCTCCGGCACATAAGAAGCAGGATTAAGTTGTTTATAGAGCCGGGCTGTTATCACATTGCACATTAACAAGCCGAACGCACAGACACCAGACAAACATGCACTCTCACACACAGAGGCACACGTACAGAGGGGAGTTCAGAGGAACAGCCACACGACTGGTGATTCGCTGCGAAGGGAGGGGGTGAAGTGCTCTGAGGCGGCGATAAAGAGATAGAGATTTGCTGGTTTGCTGGTGGCACTTATTCAGCAGAGAGTTGCTGCGGCTTCTCAAAGGCTCCATGGGGTTTCGAATGAAAAGGCTCCAAACAAGCGTGGATAGTTATCTGTGTAAGACTCTAAATATTCATATCCAAATCCCAGCAGTGCTCCAAAAAATAAAAATAAAACTCATAATCAAGCCGAGACATATCACTCAAAACAGATTACTCCCACATGTTTGGAGACTCGATTTGAAACTAGACAAGAAGAATGCTTCTTTTGTTCTGTGCAGCATACTTGGGTTCCTTGAAAGGCACTCCAAGCTAAATTATTATTACTATTATTTTCACAGAGATGCTGGTGAGCAGCACTGCAACTTGTTTTCCTCTGTAGCTGTTATTTTGGTGCACTTTCGCAGCATTTACTCCACGACTCCACACTTACCGACTACACCTGCTCTGTTGTCTGAAATTTGTGGTGGCACTGTAGCGCTGACCTTTGCAGCATCTTGTAATATCACTTATCAAAGAATAACTGCTCATCCCTCTGTACTCACTGGGAAGATGTAAGGCAGTGGATAAAGCCAGGAGGATTATAAAGACATTAGTTTTCAATCTTGACATTCTTTTCCTTGTGCCCACCAATTAATTCTAATTATGTTCTATGTCACTGTGCAATTATCCCACAGCGACTCTGCAGTGAACGCTGTTCTCCAATAAAATCTACCACGGAAAACTGGAGCTGTCATATAAACAAAAGTACTGAAATCTTCTGTTTGTAGCACAGAAGAATTACAGAGAACTCAATAAGAGATTACAGGATTCTGACCCATTTATCTGACTAAGCTTTGATAGAGAAAAAGGAAAACTCTTGTAAAAGTATTCCAAGCATCTTCCATGGATGTTCCACAGGCTTCCATAAATTCTCCGCCTAGCGAGCAAGGACATTAGCCTGCTGAATCATACCCATATACACCGTGCATGCCGTAATTCCCACTAACTGGACTGGTTGATTTCATGCACACATGAATGAGTTTTAATTAAAAGCAAAAATCATATTTTTAAATGTTCCTCATTAGTAGTATTTAGTTCACATAATGGGTTGGATTCATAACTCATTTGATGAATCAGTGTTTATAACTTTGCTTTCTGTAGAGATAACATGGTCTCTGATTTTTAGGGTCAGTCTGTTTTAAGTAATTTGCAAGTAAAGCACTGATCTGAGTCTATGCTTTTCATTTTAATTATCATATAGATTTAGAGAGGATATAAACTAAAAATAGGTTGTAAATTAAAAGAGTTTAAATGATCCAAACATTTGGACCACTGTGGGTTAATAAAAACAAAACAAAACTTAAAACCTGCTGAACTTTACCCTCGACTATCATGATTTGTGTCTCATTAAATACATCTGGCAGTAGTTCAAACACAAATGCGATCGACTCTAAATTATAAACCTAAATATAGAATTTTTGCAGCTTTACTCCATCCATGTGAGGCTGGAAGCATTTATTAAACACAATATTAAATATTGTACGACTTAGACATCTGATTAATTGCTGAAACTGTCTGTGTGTGCGCGCACTGCCGAGAAAAGCCACACACTAACTTTTTCGTTATGAATGATCTTGTGGACAAAATGCAAACTTATCACTCATGCTAACAATTTACTTGGTTGGCATATAAATTTAATAGTCTGTGAAGACTGCAACTCTAATTTAAAACCAAAGCACATCTGTTTTATCTAAACGTGAGCATCATTTTCATAAACAAATCATCAGAAAACTGATGAATATGTCTTGTTGATTAAATATGAAGAAACAACATGACCTGCGTTTCTTATTTATTATTGTGACTAAACATTTTATTCTCATAACTATGAATGATCTTACTGTGTTCTGGGCAGACTCATCTGTAATAAAGACGTCTGTGACCTTAAAAAACAAAAACAAAAAAAACAATCCTTACTTAAAAATTGGCCTTGAAGGAAAGAAGCTGATGTACAACGTCACAGAGCAAAAGCCATATATTTAATATGTAAGGCAATTGTTCTGACAGCTCTGTAATTAAACTGATCATAAGATAAGATGTACTGTAATCGATCAAACTGACTGCTTTTTAATCTGATTAATAAACTCCAGTTATTAATCAGAGCACGAGAACCTGTAGTTAAAGCAGAGGCAAATGTGTATCTGAGGTTGTTTAGCTGCTCTTGAAATTCTCCACCCAGTGCCATTAACTGTGGAAATACAACAAAAAGACAGAAGAAAAAATAACTTAATAAGGAGCACAGGGAGTGCACGTTCTCTATCAAGGTTACCTACTGCAAACTTCAAACAAATTTATCTAAATACTACAATGTCTGGTACAGTTCATTTATGGTTCACAACAGTTCTACATTTTTCTGATGCTGCATAGGGCTGTTCAATATAACGATATATATTGGATGACGATATAAAAACACCTATCGTTTCATTTTACGCTATAGTTTGTTTCGTGGTGTCGCAAAATAAACTGTTTACGGCAATATTTGTTCATCGTTTTGATGGTCACTGTAGTGGCTATATTGATTTCTTAAAGTTCTCTCTTTCTCTTATATTTAATATAACCACACTACGGTCGGACAAGCGCCTGTTTTTATGCGTTGTGGTTAGCAACAACGACGGTAACACCATCGCATGTCCGCTTGTTTATGTTCCACACAAACCTTTCACAATAAAGCTCAAGATCCTGTTGAGACTTTTCAAAATAAACTGAATCACGTGAAAGAGCAGATTATTTACGGATGAGAAGTAAAAAAGAGCCGCCAGGTGCTAAAAAAATAAATAAATCTTAGACTCAAACGTTAGAACAGGCTTTTCCCCGCAGCGCGGCGTGTAATAAATACTCAAAGAAACAGCGGCCTTTACAACTTATGTCTAAAAATGTATAGTTTCATGCATCTGTTAAAACACTCGATCTGCATACTATTACTATGCTACTAGCAGCAGGTGCCTTTTAAACTTAACCTGCAGAGTGTTTAATTCAATTATTTGCCACAGCGGAGCAGTTTTAATAACAGGAAATGTAAAAACTGAAATGTTCAAAATGCTCATGGACATGATGGACAAAAATAAAAAGAGAAAGGACACAAGTGACAGATGCTCCAACAATTTCATTATCAGCTCCATGTGTGGGAAACCACGTAGGCTGGCTGTCGCAGGGCACTGATGAACTGAGCCAATGTTGTTATTGCTACTAAAGTATGCTTGTAAGCCTCCACCTCCTACCCAGAGTGCACTGCAGCAACTGTGGGAGGTGTGAAATCGGCGGAACTGCCGCTGGTATCCGACATACAGCTGTAGTAATTAAAAACCACCCCCTTTAAACAAGTCCACAGTCACTCAACCTCAAACTCTCCGTCTGTCATTCAAAACACAAACACGCGCTTAACTTCAAAACTTTCCTCCTGTGCTTTGTGATGCACAAACCTGATTGTCACGCTACATCACAGCACCGTCAGACACTGGCGAGGCAAAAACATGCGAGTAAAACAGCAGCCGACATAACAAATGGGATACATGTCTGTACCCAACATCTGCTCGCAGCTGCCCAGACTGTTTCGCTCCTGACACCAGGCAGCATGTTAAAGTAAGTCGGCACTGGGTTATTGTCAGCACGGGCAGTCACACGGTAAATGAGTGGCTAATAGAGCACCAGGTCATGCACGGGCTGAAAGGCACGCAGGCGGACGAGCTCGTAACAGATGTAATCTGTTATGAGCAGATGAGTTTGCCAGTGCATCGTTGCAGGAAAGGAGAATCCTTGCAGCTTCACATACAAGTAAGCCGATGTGGTTGAAAGATAGCAAGATACATGATGAGAGACCATGAGGTAAGAGAGGCGATGAATCTCCAGATGTCTCGCTTAAAGCCTTCCAACTCCCTCTGACTCGTCTCTATTCACACCCCATACCCACTCTCTCTCTCTCTCTCAACTTAATCCAGTCTCAGAGACGGCGCCTCACTCCATTACAAAGCTTCGAGAGGATTGAACCAAATATCAGAACTGTCCTCCTTAAATTGAGTTGCTCTCAAATTTTCCACACAATGCCTCAGTTGCCTGAAAGACTGAAAATCCCTCAGTAAGCTCATTCCCGATCCTTTCTGAAGGTGATTTGATAGTTTGTTTGTTTTTTCTGATATTTTTATTAAAGTTTTTGCATCGACTTTTACAAAAGACAAATTGAACAATATGCCGTTTTCTTTTTAAAGAACATAAAGCAATATAAGACATACACTCCCACCTCATAATTATAGCAGTACCAGTGGGTGTACAAACAGAAAAAGGAAAAAATCCAATCTAATAATACTAGTAACAAACCCTAGGGTACAAGACAACAGTTCCTGAGTGTACAAGGGAGATGTGGAGAGTATCCAAAACCCCCACCTCCACACAGACACATAAAAACCAAAACACACAAACAAACAAACAAACAAAAAAAACCCACACATGATAAATGGTCAGCTTAGTTATCAGGATAAATCAATTCTGTTAGAGAAAAGAAATATGTATAAAGTAGTTAAATAAATACCATCATAGAACGCAGGCACAATAGAATCCATATACTTAAACTTAGGCCTCTTACTTGAACATAAGATAAGAAAAAATAAAATATGATAGAGTCTGAGCTGGCTAATTGGGAGCATTGCGAGACCGCAAAGTCTGAACATGATCAAAAAAGGGTTGCCAGGTCTTAAAAAATTTGGCCGTAGGGTGAATTTAATCTTTTCGAGTTTGCTAAAATGCAGAACGTCTCTGATCCAGATTTCCCAGGATGGGGCAGAAGGGGACTTCCAACATAGCAATATTCTGCGTCTTGCCAATAAGGTGAGAAATGCGACCAGATCCGCTTGAGGCATCGGCAAGGCAACTGAATCAGGAAGAACCCCAAACAAAGCAGTTAAGGGCACAGGTTGGAGGGTTAGCTGGATGATCTTAGATAAAATCAAGAAAATATTAAGGTGATTTGATAGTTGAAACAAGTACAAAATCTCAGCTTCCATGTAGATTTACAGAATAGAGCTATTTTGGGGAACATTTAAAGACTCTCTGAGAGCAGCAAATGTGCAATATTTATGAAACAATCTCAGTGCGCAGTGTTATTGGGATTTTAAATAAAGCTCATAAGAACTTAAAGTTCTTTATTTTACATGTATGTGGGGTGCTTTATGTGATGCAGGAAAACAGTGATCTCTGAAAGTTGAAATGTATGTTTTTCTTTTTAAATTTTCAAACTCAGGTACCGCTGAGAAATGTTCTTACTCTTCCTCTGGGCTGGGAATTTTCTTTTTTAATTCAATTAAAAATATGGCTTTCAGTGACTGTTAAAACAATATAAGATAATCAAGACAAACGTATTCTTGTTCTTCAGTCATTTTTGTAACGACGCTCTCATTTTGTTTTGTGCTTCAAGGTCTGGGGATCGCTTGGCTCTGCAGCAGTGTCTGCAGCCTCTCCTTAGCTGCTCAGTTTTTCTCCACCAGAGATGATGGTGGTCAACAAAATCAACAAAATTTATGAAAAGAAACAAAAGCTCTAACAGATTTTTTAGCGGAAAAAATGGACGATCAGTCGGATAAAATAACTGTCATCTCCTCGGCCGTATGATTTTTGCCATAACCGAGCAGCTGTCAATCAAAAACACTGACAAGCAGTGAGCAGGTCATCTTCTTTAAGGCGCTGCTCTTTTCTTGGGTTGTTGAACCTTGGTGGTTATCACTGACCATTTTGTTTACCCACTTATTCTTAATGTTCCTGTATTTATATTTAGTTCTGTGACTCCTCAAACATGCCGCGTGCTCTTGCTGTCCATGTGCAGCATCTTGGTGTGAATGCATGTGTGTAGAAACTGTACTGAACACTGAGCAGCACTTAGCTGTTGTAGGTCAGCTACTAATCGGAAGGCTGGTGGTTTAATCTCTGGCTGCTGCAGTCAAATATAACCCCAAGTTGCTCTCCAATGTATCCATCAGTATAAGTGTGTTTAAATGCTAGAAAGCACTTAAAAGCATGATTCTTGTATGAATCGGTGTGAATGAGGCAAGCTGTATAAGGCACTTTGAGTGCTTAGAATGAGTAGAAAAGCACTATATGAGAACCCAACAATTTAGTAATGTAACACAACAGTACAACAATCAAAAAATGACTATTAGAGCTAGCAATGAAAGTACCTGAGTACATATTTTCATTCCTCACCTGAGTCTGAGTTAAGTGTAAAAACATTTTTTTCCCCACTAAAAGCTAGAAGGCTGTGGTTTCATGCATTTTTTTAAAAGAATTTGGGAACTGCTCAGAACAGCCGAATAACATTTAACTGGTGTGTGAAAATCATGTTTATCTATTTGTTTTGTGACATTTTAACAGCTTGCAGCGAACACAACCAAACACAGAAATGTTTGGGTTATCAAATCTTGCAACAAAATGGCAAACGCTCCAACAAACGCTTCGATTTGGTTGCCTGAAAGCCAAAAAACGTCTCCGATGGGAATCCACACCCCGCTGGAGTGCTTTCCCACTTCAGCAGCGCCCTTCCATATTTATCTTTGGGAAAGGCGGATGATGACACCCAGCAGGCTCTGGCACTCCGCGAGATGATTAAAATGTTCATTAACACCGATCCGTCCAGGTGATGAAATCTGTCACACACCCCTGCTGCGCCCACATGGAATCGCCTGCGAGATATGACGCTGCCGACGCATAAATCTATACGCGCGCGCACAAAGGTGCCGCACTCACTCCGACGTTGACCACCTGGCCCCACCTGTGACAAACAATACGCAATGTCACCTCTCTCGTGCCAGGTAAATAAGCAGTGTGTTAAATCCATTGTCATATACACACATACAAACAGACCACCCTCTGCTGAAAGTCCCTCACACCTCTGAGACAGTAAACATGCCCAAGCTGTTGGATGAAGACCTAAAAGGCTAAACAATGCGAGCTGCCGCCTGGCTTCTCTTCTGATGATCTGAAGCTCCGGCTGTACGTGTGGGCACAATTAAGTTCAATTCACATAGAGAATGACTCATCATTTGCGCTTTTTACGGTGGGCCTACAGGGACGCAAATAACTTTATAACATAAACCACACCAGTTACAACAGTTTCATATCCACCTACAGCCGCTAATGCACAGTTTAATTTAGTCTCCTCACACTAACGTCCGTATACACCACGTCTCACCTACACTCACACGGGGGGATATGATACTCGAAAAGACAATTAGCACAAATACGAGAGTATATTATGTAAATGTGCACACATATGCACAAAAAACACATAGCTAAACACAAATTTTCAAATTATGACTCCCCTCTTGTCACTGTGACCTGCTTTCCACACATTAACCCCCCCAAACACACTCAGCAGCTTATTTGTTAACAACTAATCAAAGTCCACCTCCATATTAACACACACACACAAATCAAAAAGTTTGTACTGGCACGGCTTCACACTTTTATGCATACAGAAGGCAGGTTTATGCAGACAAACAAAAGCACAGGGCACACACACACACACACACACACACACACACACGGCTGACAGCTCTCAGCAAGATGACCGACCTCCCCGGGGCCCTACAAGGGCAAAGTGTAGCACACACAGGGCCAGCGAATGCAGATCTATGTGTGTAATGAATAAGTTACACACTCCTATTAGGCCAGGCAGCAGTGACAAATGCCTCTCATTCACTCATTAGGCTGCTGGCTGTCAGAGGAAGGAGAAGGGAGCAAGGCACAGCAAGGGAAGCTTATTGGGTTTTAAATGGCCATGTAATCCATTTCCTTATTGGAGATGAATAAGCTGCTGTCCACGGTGGGTTTATTTATGGGCGAATTAAACACGTACGCAGAGACAGGCAAAACGTAGAATGAATCAAAGTGCCGGGATGCCATCCGTGTAAAATTCGTGGACGGAAAACACAGCTGACATGCAAAAATGAAAAAAAAAAAAGAAGTCAAAAATGAGGAGGTGTAGGGGATTGGACAGAACGGGCTGTAGAAAAGTAGGAATCATTATATTGCAGTTGCAGAGGTGGGCTGGAGGATTGTAGGAGTCACGCTGTAAATATTTTTGAATCATGAAGGGACTCATTGTGCTTTACTTTTGTTTCTGTCATGTGTATACGATTATATGTATTTTATTGTATTCTATATATTCTTATGTCAAACTTTGTCATGAATAAAAAGCGTGTTCTCCCATCTGGTCTCTACTTTTTAAATTTTCATTTATTGTCTGCTATACCTGCAAATAGATCGGCAAGTCGGTGCTCTGGGAATCCATCCTACCCGACAAACCATCCTACCCGTTGTTTCTATGCATGCGCACAACACAAAATTAACTGGCGAACCCTCCTACCTTTGAGAATATGGGCTACAAACATACTCTGATGGGCAAAGTTAAGCGGCAAACCGTCATACCTACTTAAATTTGTGCTGGAATTTCTCTGTGACAGCAGAAATGTGCATAAACTACTTACGGTGGGACGTTTTGCCAAAGTAGGATGGTTTGTCAGGGTTCAATAATCTTGAAGACACACCTCTTGCACCAGGCTTCACCTACCAACTGTTAAGACTATCCAGCCAATCAGAAAAGAGCTGGCTTAAAGAGAGCTAAAGAAGGTAACCCCTTCACGTTTATAAGTCCCAATACGTCCGGCATAAACCTAACATAGCAGTTCCATGATTTCTACCAGGAAATCCTGAAGAAGAATATCTGGATATCGGTTCATGTCCTAAAGCTTAAGCACACTTGAGTTATGCAGAAAGACAATGAGATAAGCAGACAAGTATTATGCTTCAGCGCGACCTTAGAATGGCTCAAAAACCCTCCAGTGTGGCTGAATTTTAAAAAAAATCTTCAAAGAAGAGTGGGTCAAAATTCCAGTTCTTGCTGCCAAAGGTGGTACAGCCAGTTATTAGGTTTAACTGGCAATTATTTTTCCCACATAGAGCCAGGTAGGCTTGAATAGCTTTTTTTCCTTAATAAATGAAATCAGCCAGTTTCACCGGCCCACAGGGGACCATCAGTTATCTTAGTGGTGCTGAAACTCCCAGAATCCCCACATCTGCCCAGATTCATTTACTGCCCCCCTCGGAGAGGCCGTTCCCTCAGGTAAAGGAGTCAGTCAAACATCAGCGAGTCGACCAGGCATAAAACCTCCACCTGGGACAATGAAACAATATCGCACGTCAAGTGAGAAAGCATCCATGTTCCGGGAAATGTAAAGTTTTAGTAATTCAGTCAAGCCCCTGATTTCATCATGTGACTTCACACCACAGCAATCCATCACAGTGCCAGCATTAACTCACTATTTTTCACCCGCTCACTACAGTTAAGAACAGACTGCCACCACCAGAGCTTTCTTTTTGAAGTCACCTGTATAGTTGGAGAGAAGAGCCACATGCTTTAATAAAGACTAGCTTGACAATAGTTTATGAGATATGTCAGTGTGCATTACAGTATTTTTGGCATTTTGTTGTGCGTTTGCCACAATGACAATAAAATGATTCTGATCCTGATATGTTCCACGACGCAGGTCACTGCACTGCTTGGTGCCTGTAGCACAGAAATTCAGAACAAATGTACTCAAAACCAAACTAGATATGCTCGAGTCAAATCAGTTCTGAGTAACCTAGATGCATCACATTCCCCAAGTAAGGCCACAAACAAATAGATTGTAATTGGGTCAGTTTAATGGGGTTGTGTAGCGCCCCACTGTATTGGTCTGGGTATTAGATTACCCTCAGAGGATCCGAATATACTTGCCCTTAGCTTAAAGTGTGTATGGCATCATAACCGTCGCCAGCGGCATCTCTCCGTTTGGTTGGCTTCACTTTCAAGCAGGTCCTTTTATCCCTGACTCTATTCAGATCCAATCTGACTAATCCCTTTCCCTTTCATTTTGGATCTCTATATTCACGCAGGTCAGATTCAGATACGTTACAGTGATTCAAGAGGGTGACGCTAAAACTGAAAGAATGAATTTGGGGTTTTTGCATATCTTACAAATGTCTTAAAGCCAAAGCAAAAACTAGCTTTCAATCTCACTACTGTAAATATATTATTTGAAAATCACTGAGAGATTTAGATTCTCCGCTGAGAATCTAAATCTCTCATTGATGCTCGTCAGGGAAAGGGTTTTTTCCCCCCTCTTTTCCCTCACCTGCGTAATGCCCGCGAGAAATAGATTTAGACCTCAAATGTTCGTTCACTGGGAGAACTTCCAGGAATGAATGGTAGTGATTGGTCATTAGACTGTATTTTTATACATTTATAGAGCTGTTACGGAAACACAACCTCTTTGACACATGTTAGAGAGGTTCAGCATCACTACAAATGGTGATGAACCCGATAATGTTAGTAGTAAACCATGTTCTTGACACTAAAAAAATCCAGGGATAAACCAGAAGTGAACCTCATCAAGCCCCAAATCCTGCAAGTAACGTCCACAGAATGACAAAAACTAACCAAAGGAAAACTTCCACCTAGAGCTGGGCGATATGAGATTTTTTCATATCACGATATGTTTTTTTCATTTCAGGCGATAACGATATCTATCACGATATAAGCCAAATAACTATATTTGTAAGATTTAAATGTGCCGTTGCTCACAAGTAAAATGTGAAATAATCAGCAGCTTGTTTTTATTTAAATATTTATTTCCCATAATAAGTTCAACAGGGTAGATGTACTTAAGGAACATGAGACTTTTTCAGATAAATAAAGGCAAATATTGCAAACTACACAAAAGGCAGCCGCTAAAGCGTTTAAGTTTCAAAATAGAACAAACGAAACAGACTAAATTGTCAATTCCACTTAGAAACAAAATATTAATTCTAAAAATAAATCTTAGTTTGTGTTACAGAAGAACAGACAAAACTGACTAACTTTTGTCAATATCAAATAAACTGAGAACTAAAAGGAAATTCTCAATCTCTCCTTGTTGTATAGCTGAGCTTTTCAAACAGTTTTAACAGTTACTTTAGTCTGACAAAAGCCGAATGATGAATTAGCGCTTCCAGTCAGAGACTGAGGCTACGTCCACATGTACACGGGTATTTTTGAAAACGGAGATTTTCCGTTTTAAAAAATAATCCCGTCCACACATAAAGGCAGAAATGAAGGAAAACGCTGCTATGAACATGCCAAAGCAGCAGGTGGCGCTAGATTCCTAACCGTGCAGAAATGTTGGCCAATCAGAAGTCTAGAAGCCTCGGTGGGAAAAAGTAAACAAAGCTGGGGCATAGAAGCAGAACCGAGTCGTATGTGTGGAGGGACAGTAACTGTGTGTATATGTAAGCATTTAAACACTGCAGAGAGTAGAATTAACAGTAACAGTATTGTAGAAATTCATTTCACCGAAACAATAACGTGGCGCACAGTGTGACGCATGCACCAGTTTATTGTATTTCCAGACTTGCTTTCGGCACAATTTACAGTGCACGCTACTCTGTTTTTTGTCAGACTTGAAATAGCCGAAATACCTTCACACTACGGAACTTCTATGGCTCTTCCGTTCGACAATCTCTCCGGCATTGGAACCATCATCTGTTTTCTCTTCGGTCACGCTCGGTTGATTTTTCTAGTCGGCACACTCATTTCCTCCATTACGCGCTGGCTCCATTACCCGCTGGCTGCTTCCCAAACAAACACACGTGCGGCTTGGCACTTGTGCTGTACGTAACAAGTCATGCAACGTGACGCTGCGAGGTCTATCGCGATAGCTTAATTTCTCTATCGAGTAAAAGTTATATCGCGATACATATCGTTATATCGCCCAGCTCTACTTCCACCACAAAACACTGAAGCAAAGGGAAAAACAAGGAGAAAGGTCAGACTATCCTTACAAAAAAGTGGGAATGAAATGAAAGCAGGAAGTAAACCCAACATAACATAAGTCAGTGACGAATTAAAACAGGAACTTTTTCTCTTGTGCACAAGTATGTCTAGTATATCTACCACTTATGCAACATATGCATATATTCAAACAGCATTCATGCATGTGAAATGATTTGCAATCAACACTCTGTAATAAAATCGCACTGCTCCTTCATATCCAAGTATAAGTGGTGTGGGGATATCCCCCCAAACAAACAGGGACACACAGCATCACACATGGAAACAACAATTATCGCTTCTCTGAAACAGAAGGAAAGGAAAACCATCTTTTGTGGGATGTCAGTGGGTCTGACAGCACCTGAGGAGCATTTGAGAGATCAAGTCTGCTTCGCTATCATTAGACAGGAGGGGTTTCAAAAACGCAGCACACTGATCAGGGGGAAACATGCTGACAGCTCATAAAAAAGGGGGTGCTTGTGTATCAATTGAAACCCCCCCAGCAGCCGTGATTTTCTGCTCCCCTTAAACTCCTCGCACGTTATTTTGCCTCCTTCATTCCCAACACACAACGGCAGGCTCTGGTAGTCGACATCAAAGCACGATGGAACGAGGCGCATCATTAGCAGGAGAAGACAGAGGCAAGGGAAGATGAAATCATTTAGACGCCGCTGCGGAGGGGGAATTACTATGCCTGTCGGGACGACGGTGGTGTGAATGGAGCGAGCGGGAGTGTGGATGGGTGGAGAGGAGAGAGAAATGGTACAAACGACAAGAAACTGAAAAGTCAACACGAGCAGGTAAGGTAATGAGTGGCGGCAAAACAAGAAGAGTGCAAAAGAAACAAGAGGAAGCCACAAAGTGAGGAGGAAATTTTTGATTGAGAAACTGCAGCGGGTGAGGGCTATTTCCTGATAACGCACACGCGTGAGAAACTCACCATTGCTCTTTCCAATCATCTCTCATCGTACGGTTCCTCCCCGCCATGGTCTCCAGTGTCAGCCGCTCAGGCGGCCGTGTTTCACAGGCTGAACACAGTAATTGCAGGAACCAGAAAGATGAAATGTGAACTGTTGTGATGTTTTAAACATGACTCTGTTGTAGGCCGAACTCGCACAGGTCTGTGCCTGCTTAACAACCGCAGACTCTCAGTGATCATCAGTTCAATTCTTCTGAATAGAAGCATCTTTTTGGTAATTAATATAAAACGAGTTTTTAAAAACCATCAGATTTTTTTTTTTTATTGCAATTGAGATTAAAACTGCATGACAAGAAAAACTAAATGCAGTTTCATGCAGGGGTCATTCCATCCAAAACCAGCCAATATTTAGAACATTAGATGAAAAACTTATGGTGCAAAGCCTGAACACGAGTGCTGTGAAATTTTAGCTTCATATTTCAAATAGTTTTCAAGATCCATTTCTTTTAAGTGATTTATCGACCGACTTTCAGGCATTTTATTCACACACTGAAATCTGAGGCAATGTTTGAACATGAATATCTCAAAGACTATCAGAGATAAAAGCCTGAAAATTTTCGCTGCTGTTTCGTACCTTAAAAATGAAACGGGCTCTGTAATTTGGAACAGACAAATCAAAAATGTATCTGCCTGAGTACTCATAACTTAAAATAAAACTAAAAGGCCAGCATGCCCACAAAGTCCCATATTTGAGTACAAGCTAACTAAAAACAGGCAACTAGTGACAATTTCTACATGATAAATAGCAGAATTATACACTACAGTAAACAAAAGCATGTAGAACACTATCGTGGGATTAGTCACAAAAATGAAAAGATGCCATTTTTATTTAAATTTCATGCTGGATTGAACAAATATGACAAGTTGAAACACACAAAAAATATCAGTGTATCCCATTCGCTTCCACTTCCTTTATCAGGGTCGCGGGGGGCTGGAGCCTATTCCAGATGTCATATGGCGAGAGGCGGTGCACACCCTGAGCAAGTCACCAGTCCATCACAGGGCTAACACATAGACTCAGACAACCATTCGTACTCACATTCACTCCTGCATTCACACCTATGGGCAATTTTCCAATTAACCTACCCCCACTAAGTGCATGTCTTTGGACTGTGAGCGGACCGGAGAGAATATAACTTAGAAAATAATGTTGTTAAACATGTTCATATATTTTATTTTAGAGACCTGAGTCAAATATTTTAGAATATTTACTGCTCCAATTTGCACAAAAATTGTATAGTCCAAAGTTTAAATATGCAATATACAATGATTGCCTCAGTCTGTGTTTATTTTGTGACTGGATGGCGAGCGGGTGCTGGTGGTTCCTTGCTAATGCGAAGTCAAATTGGTTTCAAAAGAGGTATACGGTGCAGCGCCAAAAACCTCTTTGCAATTTCTTTGGCTGCTAGCAGGTTTCCATGGTCGCCCATAGTTTGCATGGAGGAGTTTGCAAACCTGCAATGAAACTCTGACACAAACAAAAGGGCAAAGTTCACCTTCAAAGTAAAAGCTGCCCCTTTGAAATGTGTTGCTTTCGGTGGAAGGCCACACGTTTTAGTCTGAAGGCCACCCTTTTTTTTCCAGTTTCAAGTGTCTACAGTTCACAGAATAAAAGGCAGATTCAACATATTCATGAATCAAACAGTTTATTATTGCTAAGGACAGACGACCTTTAACTAGTTAATAACCTCCAGTTTTAAAAGTCATATGATAGCCTCAATGTTAATTAAATATAATGCAAAGTTAAGCCTTTTTATGTTTTATTCAAGGTGCTGAGGCACACTATGGCTGATTTATCACCCATGATTACATCATTGCTCACACACAAACTTTGACCTTTCCGTGTATCGTTGGGCCTAACTGTCCATCTGGTCATTGGACTTTATAGTGCGGATGCTGACATGTTTTATCACTGATATAAATAATTAAAAAGACCCACATTTTAATACAAATTGAATTTTCCTCAAAATAAAGATAATATTCATCTAGGCTCAGGTTTCGTGTTGGTGATAGTGTAGCGTAGACGCTGTAGTGCATTATTAGAAGGGTTACTGTTAAGAAAAACATCATAAAACATGAATTTAATAGGGAAAAGATGCACCGAACAAAAGCACAAAAACCTCAATGAACCCTCTGGGTTTTAAAGATAACCACTCCCCATTTTGTCCCATAGATTGCAATTGACCTAATATATGGCCCTCTGTTATCTGCAGTGTTCATTTTATTTGCATTTGACACAACAGAGGCTTATCTTGCTAGTTTTCACACAAAGCCTCGCTAACATCCCTCTGCAACACAAAAACAAAGTCAGAGATATCGAATCTTTTCAAAAACTAAAACTCTGGATAAATGAAAGTGAGCAGGACTGAGAGGGAAACCAGCTCTCTCTGTCTGACAGGGTCTCGTACTGTAAAAATAGAGGGTAGTCATCAGAGCCCCTGAGAAAAGCACCAGAACTGATCTGGCATATGAAAGAAAACCGATGACCTTATTTTTCGCTGTTTGCATCCATGTGCGCTGCTGTTTGAGAGCAAAATAGGTGGACTGGGACGCTGATACGAAATCTAATTTCAGCTCATAATGATGCACGGAGAGAGCGCGCACACGTGTGTGTGTGTGTTTGCATTTTACCGTCATTGCCTTGGCTTCCTTCTCTCTTCAGCATCTGTACCGCCCCCACATATTTCTTCAGCTGGACCTTCAGGACCTCATTCTCCCTGCACAAACAGACACACAAAGCTTAAACAGAAGAAAACAGAGGGCTAAAACAAGAAGGTTATAGCTACAACGCATTGTATGCAGGTCGTTTTCAATGCCAAATATCCTTAGTGTCATTAAGTAAGGACACTTAAAGATAATGTACTGATTAATGGAGAGCTAGGATGGCAATATAAGTGCAAAAATATACTGCGTATGACCGGAAGGTTCTCTGACAAAGTTTCTAGAAATTGTTTTTTCCTCTGTTTCGAGCTGGGCCCTTTAGTTCCCATTAAGGGAAACATTAATGATACAGCGTATAGTGATATTTTAGATAATGTGCGCTTCCAATAGTGTGACAATAATTTGGTGGGAAATGTCCCTTAGCGTTTCAATATGAGCTCTTCCTCACAATGCAAATGTAGATGAATTTAATAAACTTCTAATGTTCTCATTCAAATATCTGATGGATCGTCTTGGCTTTAGCTCCAGTCTGACTCTGCATGGCGTGATTTGAATGCAATCATATGGAAATCTTTTCACTCATGCAGAAATGATCATTCTGGAGCAAATTAAAAAATTATCAGACTAATTACTGCAAAGGTACTTGATGTAAAAGAGAAAAGAGATCGTGTGTCTCGAGCTCATGAATCTCAGTTCTGAATTTTTTGTTTCTTCTTCTAGGTTTACTCTCTATCCAGACAAAGCAATACAGTTAGGTGCTTTACTATCTCCCAAATGAGGAAGAAGTCAGGCTGGCCTTGAGGCCTCTCTACAGACTGAAATAGAAGATGCCTGAGAAGAAAACACGAGGCCAAATACAGGGTCAGATCAATGCACTGTAGTAAAGCTAGTAAAGCTAGGCATGGCCTTTTCAAACCTCCCCAAAACAGTGAGACCCCAACAAATAAAGAGACCTACTTTTCCCACCCTTCACAATTGTTATAACTTACAATTCCCTCAAACAACTGCACTGCAAGCTTTGTGCCATCTTTTAGAAACGCAGTTACTTGTAAATTTGGCGAGAATCCACTGTTACCTGGAGAAAAGAAACCACTTCAGCTGTTTCTAAATTACAGGCACATGTAATCATACTGCTTGACTATCCCACACAGATTCAGCACCAGTTGGATAAACCGGAACACTACTTATAGGTATATCAGGGCCTCTGATAGTTCGGAGATGCATCTTAAGAGCCCTTGAAAATGTAAACGCACATGTTGTACTGTGACCGAGGACACAGGCACAAAGACGCGGTGACAAAGAAAGGGACTGAGAGACAGACGCAGTCTCCTTACAAGCCGTAGCCGGCTGAGCATCGTCGACTTTGGGGAAGAAATCAATCAGAACTGGAAGTGCGGCTTTATGCCCTTGGCAGTTACATTTAACAGTCTTTGTCTTGCACCGCCGTCGCGCCCCCACACCGCCACCCAAACCCTCATTCTCCACGGGTGATGTTTGGTGCCCTGCTTATCAGCCCTCATTCACAACCAACAAAAGAGGGACCACCGGGGAAACTTCCTGAAATCCACATGACGAGCTCTCAGTGGAGCCGTCCACACGGTTATCAGAACAACCCGCAGCCCAGATGCTTTTTCAGCCTGATTTAATTATAGCTAATACACACCGCCTGCTTTACAGAGTGTGTGTGTGTAGCGGGTCGGACAGATACGCAGATATTCAGAACAGAGGAATCATTTTACTGATAAAAGGCCTTGTGTCTGCAGGATTTGACATAATGTGAGACACGTGAAGCTCAGGTTAAAGTGTTCTTCTATTACGAACTCGATGAATTTGGCTCTTTTACTTGCCGTCTGTCACGATGGCGTGTTAGAAATTGTTTTTTCACCCTTGTACGCGCACACAGCCTCTGCTCACTTGGTGGTTTCATCCTCCTAATCAATAGTCTCATTTTAAGACCACACAAAATGTATAAGGAGGTGGGGCTCTAAAAGCCTTAGCAGCTCTATTATCTTCATCTCTACCAAGCATCTTTGTCCTCAGATTCTGTTAACATTCACAACAGTGCACTGCATTCCCAGAAGCCAACGTTGCCAGATTAAACTGTCATCAAGACCTTCAGTGGGTGCCTTTAAAGTCACCTACTCATCGTAAAAGTAGTTTAGTGTTCTGTTTTATTAAGAAACCCGGCTCCATGTAAGAGATAATGTTATCTCTATAATAAGATATCTGCACATCCGCAGGCCAGGGGTGGAAGCTTTCCGGCTTGTCATCTATTGATCAATCATGCTGCAGGCTTTGATTGCATGTAGGTGAACAGTCTGAGTTTACAGGAAAAGAGAAATTAAATTTGCTCAAACTTTTTTGTTTGTTTTTTTATAAATAATAACCCACGAATGGAGCAGGAAGTCATGGTCCTTAAAAATTAGCTGTGGCCTTCAGAAGCAGTTAAGTATACAAGCTAATGGACTGCAGATGAGATTGCAGTATTGACTTACAAAAAGACATGGCCACTTTATAAAACCCCTAATCACAGAGCTTGCCAAACAACGAGAAATTCATAATAGAGTTTAACCAGTGTCACTATCTGGAAGCGACAAGAAAACGGTTCTTTTCTTTGTTCTTTTTTAAATGTTTACTCAGGAAACCCTAAGTTAAGTTTATCGACATAGAAGTGGTGAATAAGTGAAGAAAAGCCCCACATCACTGGGGCCCATTTACTACTTATGTCACTGTAATTTTATTCAATTACATTTGAAAAACTATAAATCATATACGGTGGCTCTGAGAGGTCAAATGCACTGCAAGTTAAAGAAATCACCAGAACAGATAATGAGAAGTGACAGAAACCAAAACGTGAAGGACTCCACTGGGACACTTTAAAGAAGCAGACGATTCGTCGGTGCTGTGCAGGTAATGTTGATTTTAACCGCATGATTCATATTATACTACAGATACAAGTTTGCTATTAGCATGTATTCCACAGCTGATCCGTCATGTTGTTGTCTCCCCCAAAACACTTCTTATTTAAAAAACACACTTTTTGTGAGTTTTTGCAACATTTTTTGTACCATTTCCATTTTGTTTAGTTTTGTATTTTGCGCTTTTAAAGCTTTTTGTTTTTGTTTTGTTTTTTTTAAGTTGCAGTGCGTTTGACCTCTCAGGGCCACCGTAATAACACCCATCTAATAGACTACAGAAAACTAAATAACTGTATAAATATTAATATTTTTTTTCCAATAGGTGTTTTATAATTAGATGCCAGTTTGCATGTTTTCTAACAAAGAATTTATCCAGGTTTTTCTTTTTTGTTGTTGTTGCCAAAAATACCACAAGAGGAAAAAAAAGTTTTAGCTTCTCGGTCATGTAAAATGTAATCAGACAGGCACCAAACAGCAGACAGACAAAGCCCATCGGACTCAGCAGTGAAGAATTTAGCAGGTAAAAAATTAGCTCTTACCCAGAGGAGTCGATGACGACAACAGAGCACAAAGCGTGAGTGTTTAGCAGGAGCCTCGTTACTGTTATTAAATACACCTGTGCTTTTCTGCCAGGTATGTAATACAGGTGTAGTAACAAAGGTTAATCAGGCTGCTTGCTCTCTTGCTTTCTTATGACTACATTAAATGTTGCTCTTATGGGCGATCGTGGCTCAAGAGTTAGGAGTTCGCCTTGTAATCTGAAGGTTGCCGGTTCGAGCCCCGGCTTGGACAGTCTCGGTCGTTGTGTCCTTGGGCGAGACACTTCACCCGTTGCCTACTGGTGGTGGTCAGAGGGCCCGGTGGCACCAGTGTTCGGCAGCCTCGCCTCTGTCAGTGCGCCCCAGGGTGGCTGTGGCTACAATGTAGCTTGCCATCACCAGTGTGTAAACATGTGGATGACTGGATGTGTAAAGTGCTTTGGGGTCCTTAGGGACTAGTAAAGCGCTATACAAATACAGACCATTTACCATTTATTACTCGTTGCATTATTATTATTGGTGTTATATAAAACATAATACTGGGGAATTATTTTCCCAAAGAAAAAAATCCAAACTGACTAAGTATTGATTTCAAGCCTTGACTATCTTCAGCAGGTGCCGTCGCTGCCTGTCATCTACTGTGAGCCTTTTCAAATCTCCACCGTCATTCTGCTTTTTTTATACCATTTAAATTATTATGCACTCACAATCGTTTCAACAGTTGTTATTATTTTCTATTGAACAATCGTTTCAACAGAAAATAATAACCAGATGCCTGTCAGCTATTCAAGAATAAAATAAATAAAAAGAAACACACACACACACAGTTTTGTTTGTTCTCGAACAGCCGTTCCGAAAAATCATTCGGCAAGATTTGTCTGCTCTGAATAAATGATTCTTTGAACAAACAATACTTAGCGCGCTTGAAATTGAATTCCTTTCTCAGGTTACAACAGCACGATAATGAACACATTTTGCTGAATTATTGATCACTCTGATACAAGTAAAACACTTTGTGCCCGTGTAATGTGCTTGCTTTTGGAAAACAATGCCTGGGCCGGGAAAAACAAACAATCTTTCAACGGGATAAAATGTCACCTTGGTAAATACACTGCATCTGTCAACCTCAGCTGTGCTCTCCGCTGACAAGGAATTGTTGGTAATCAAGTGCATCAAGCTTGGAATTATTTGGCTCAGGTTTTGGGGACTGATTCGAATTGCTGATTAATTAAACTTGAGCGAACTTTGCAAAGTACACTGAACAATGTGTACAACTCCCTCCATTAAGAGCTGAGCATGTCTTTAGCACGGTAACATATAAGATAATATAAGTGGCCTGGTGGGGAATTTAGGGGAACGTACCCAAGCACTCGATAACACAGCAGCTGTCAGCGTGAGGATGATTCTGACCAAAGCCCCAATAACTGAACTGTTTTCAACTGAGTATTTTCAAATCCAATTTCAGGGCAGAGGGATAAAACACAGCCTGGAGGTGTGATAAACACCCTAGGTGTCCAGTATTGTGTCTGCAGTGGAGCAGCTTCCCTCAGGTCGTACCACAGCTCAGCCTCCCACATGCAATAAAAAATAATCCACCTGCTTAACACACAGCTCCTCTGTTTTTGCAAATACTTTTACATTTTTACTGGTTTATTTCAGGTTGTTTCTAAGTGTTGCGCCCCCTCAGCTTGATCCTTCCATGCAGGGCAGCAACCACACACTGTATTTTAAATACCCACTAAGACTGAACTCGTTGACTTTTGGTTTGCAGGAACTTCCTCAATGCCTTCAGTGAGTCTATCAAAACAAACTCAGTTCAGATATGTTCAGAACCACAGGACGAGAATTAAATAATGGATACGGAACAAAATTAAACCACAAAGCCAGAAGGGAGGAACGCCGCACAATTTCTCAATTCCGAAACTGAGAGCGATCCATTAAATTATCTGGTGCTTCTACTGGTGAGCAGGACGTGTAAACGTGACACATTCAAACTCATCTAAAACTCGAAGTGGGTTGTCTGCCTTGAGGGATGCTAAAGTTTTAAATTAGCGTGTTGAAAGTTAAGGACTCGGCATCTCTGTTAAATAAACTGCATCCTTCATCCAGCAGATATGGGACCAGCCACACACTGCTTTCTCATTAGGGGCAAACGTCTGCTCTAGAAACATTTAGTGTAAACGTCTGCTTAGAGGATAAGCCTATTAACTACACTGGGCAGTAAAACTGTTGAAGTCATCTCATCTTCCTCAGTGCGAGATAAGTAAGAAGGATAAACCGTGTGCGTGCAAAAGATTTAGAAAAAAGCAGGATTGTTTTGTGCGTGAAGGAAACAGCGGGGGAAAAGAAAAGCTACGTGGCTTAGAAACATTTAGAAAAGTATTTTATGTGCAAGTGAATGGGAGTGGGGAAAGAGCAAAAAACTGTGTGTGCTTAAGAGATAAAGAAATTATGAATATTTTGTTTAAAAGAAAGCAAAGAATGTGAAGTCTGAGAATGGGTTTTATATAATGGAAACACTGTAAGACACTGTTAGAAAGCCAGTAAAAAAAGGAGGGGGGGGGCTCTTATCTTCTCTTAGAGTACAAGCAAAAAAACTATCTGAAAAGGAAAGCTTAAACTCAAACTACATACAGTAATTACTTAAACTGAATAGATGCCCTGAAGTGATTTTTTTCGTATTACATTTCCACATCCCTCCGTTTATTATCCCATGGTCTAAAGCCATCTTAATGTGCAATAAACACAGCATAAATTGGCTCTTCTTCAGGTACAGTCTGGCTCTGTTTGGAAGTAGTGAATGAGAGGTTCAAAGACGCCTTCAGAGATCAGCAGCTCAGTCGCTAGGTAATGCTCCCGAATGCAATTTACTGCACTGCCATCTTTAAAAAAACATAAATAAAAAGCCCTTAAAGCATACATTCTCTCTCCTGACACACTTCTAGAGGCACATATATGCATTAAACATATAGATAAATCCACGCAGAGGCACAGCATGGCTGTGGGGTGGAGGACTGGGTTGTTAAAACTTCCGTTTGGGCAGAATGACATAACTGACTAAACACCTCCAACAAATAAACCGGGCAAACATCACAGCCGCTTGCTCTGCAACTTTATTTTATTTTATTTATTTATTTTTTTAGAAAAGCCGTACCAGACTGCTTGGAGAAAGGCGGCTCTGCCAGCTAAGAAAAAGGCATCTGCTCTCGTTTCTTTTGCATGCGAGTGTGTGCGCGCACGTATGTGTCCGCCTGTCCAACCACCCCCTCTCCCTGTGACGAGGAACTGCTAGCTGGCCCGAGCCCACTCGACTGGCCACCTTCCCGTCTTCCTGCTGCGAGAGGCCTGCTTTCCGCTCTGCCAACTGTCGCATGAAGAGGGGGGCAAGAAATAGTTGAGGGGAAAGATTTTCTGTGTGTCTGTCTCACTATTCTCTGAGGAATGAGCTTGAGGGTTAGACATTTAGAGCAAGGTCAATTGGTGTGGGACATTGCTATTTAGCAACAGCTTTCTGGTGACTTAATGCCTTGTGTCATTAGAAATGAAGAAATTAATATTAATCACAGTATTAATTAATAATATTCCAATATGCATTGCCATTAGGGAGTCATCATATTGATAACAAATTCATTTTACGGTGTAATAATGACGAGGATCATCTTAAGTGACAACAAAAACAAGGAGGCATCCAGATGGTAAGAGGAAAGGGCAACCAGTTTCAAAGTGCAGATCCTCCAGACTTTTTTGTTTGTTTGTTTTTGCCACAGTAGCTACTGAAGATAAAAGTCTGAAGCTTTTACTTTCGTTCTTATCAAGAAGATAATTCAGGACCTGTAATTTGGGACAGATACATTAAAAAATGCTTGAGTATTGGCTAGTTAAAAATGTCAAGTAAAAACTCGAGCACTATTGCAAAATCCCACAATTATAAGAATCAGTCTAAACTCACTGGACGGTCACACCAAAAACTACGACTTTTATCTATTAGCTCCAATTTATATGAAGCAAAACATTTAAGATTTGACTTGCTACATGTGCAATATTCCTTCATAGGAAATCCAACAGGTGATGGAAATACAAAGAATGCAAATTCTTGGTGTGCGTACAGGACCACAAGAGAGGACTATTACATATGCGCTTGGGTTGTGGGTAGGGCTGCTCAATTAATCGAATTTTAATCACGATTACGATCTGGGCTTTCAACGATCATTAAAAATGACTGAGCCGATTATTAGCCCCTCCCTCATTTATCCGCGACACCTTAAAGGCCGGTCCGTGAAAATATTGTCGGGCATAAACCGGTCCGTGGCGCAAAAAAGGGTGGAGACCGCTGATTAAGAGGACCCGAGGGAAGCTCGGAAAGCTAAGCAGAAGTTATTTGGAGAGGAGAGTGACTGCTGTTGGTTGAAAAGAGAGGTAAAAAAAAACTTCAGTGGTGTTGCACACTATTTTATATTATTTTCTAAAGTCATTGTTAACCCTTTAAATCCGGTCAGAGCAGCACACTCCGTTTTGTGTAACTATTTTTAAATCCCTGTAGAACCTGAACCGTGTAAGCTAGCGCAATAATTTGTTTTGCATATGAAACCAGAGGAGTTGTACTTACATCTGATGCCATCAGCTTGTCCTCGGTCACGGTTTCCTTCCACATAAAGCTTTGCAAAAATTGTATAAAAAGCGCTTGCAGGAACAAAAACGTAACATTCCAGAAACACGCTTTGCCGATCCGATCAGCTGTTCGTAACACTTCCCACATTGAAAAAGTCGTCAGCCCGAACTGTTGCATGTCCGCCATTTCCTGGCCGAAACCGGAAGTGACGTCATTTTCGCGGAAATGTAGTTTTTTACTTGTAGGCCTTAAAAGCCTACACTGGTCATGTTTGACTTTTCTGAATAGTTGCTGGGATGCTTAGAGCTCGAATTGCACTGCTGGAAATAGTTTATTTTGATGCACCTGCTGTTTTCTTTGCAAATTTGCATCATAGGATTGTTTTTTTTGTTTTTCCTGCAGTATATAAAAATTGGTGTATCTCCAAGATAAAACTATGAAGACACTCAAAATAAATTTCCTGTTGTTGTAAACTATTTTTTGCAACTTTTTTGTATTTAAAGTTTTGAGGGATAAACCTCTTAAATTTCTCCAAGTAGAAATATATGTAAAAAAAAAACAAAAACGATTTTCAATTTTTTTTTGTAATTTATTGCACTTTTTTGCAATTAATGTAGTTACTATGGACTTAATGCATACATATTATTAAAATATGGGCTATAACAGTTATTTAGCAACTTGAAATGCTCCCACAAATGGCACTACAACATGTAAAAAAATAATATAAGCTCTGGCGGACTTGGTTCTATAGTAGGTCTTAAAGGGTTAAATAAATATCGTCAAATAATCGAGATCTCAATTTCAGTGAAAATAATCGTGATTACCATTTTTGCCATAATCGAGCAGCCCTAGTTGTGGGTTGCAATGTCACAATGTGTGAGTATGGGTCTTACACTCTCGTGTTATATGTGGATGGATCTGTGAGTAAGTCGGTAAAGTGGGCAGCTGCTCGTTTTAGCCCACTCCCCTCTGCCTGAGTCTACGTCAGCCGGAATCTATGTATGGAGGCTTGCTCATCCTCCGCCACCCCCATGTACGACCAGGCTCACACACACGCAGGCATCCATACACGCTTTGTGTATATAAGACACTTCCTTTAGTATGGGTATCACTCTACTATGTAAGAAGGATCGTTCAGAAGATTTCTAAAATAAGATGACTTCCTCAAACAGCAGGACCATCTGGTGGTAAAGATAAAAAGTTAACCTGCACAGTGCCAGAGGCAGCAAAGTGATTCCTCTCAAATTAATCTCAGATTAAACAATGTCTCGATTAATTAAACGGGAGTAAAGCACTTCCATCGGGTCAACAAGAAAAGCAGTCGTTCTTATGAGTGTTAAGATGTTACCATTTCAGTGTCAAAACTGACTCAATTCACCATTAACGCAGTAATGATGAAGAATTGTGGGGCACATAGCAACAGTTGCCAGTAGCCGCTTTCACAGAATGATGCCGACAGCTCCAAGCCCTCATTCAGCGGCTAGCTGCTCCTTCAACGGTATTTATAGCCGCTATTGATCGAGACAGATTTGGCTGAGAAGGAAAAGCAGCACTTGAGATTTAGCAGCAGACTACAGAAACAGATTTATGTGTCTGAGTGCGATTGATTGTGTGAAAATGCAAACTGTATGTCACAGTCCTCTCTTGTTCTCACTGCCTCTCTACCTCGTGTCATTTCCACCCCATTAAAGTGCTCCATATGAACATCATCACATATTAAACGGCTCAGTCAGCTGCTGCCCTGTCCGCTCCCAACAACAAACCCATCAGATTCAGTCTCCACACACTTAACTTGAGTCACCCAATCAATCCCAGCTAGTGGATTGATTTACTGTGGGAGGCTACAATCTTGCTTGCTGGGGCTTTCTGTTTCGACTGCTGCAGGATGACTAGTCATCTATTTAAAGGGCTCAGGGCTTGACTGAGGACTCTGGGCACATGCCAAGGTGATAGAGGCCACTTTCAGTGAACCGTAGATGGCCAATTATTGGGATAACACTGACTGTATCTGCGATTTAGGAAAATATTTAAATGTCATGCAGCTCCATTTCTGGAATTTTAAAAGTGTTTTCAAACACTGGTGTGACAAATCCTCCCACCACAACATCATCCATACACCATTTGTCCTTAAACTACAATCAGCAGCCATTTGGGTTTTTATGTTTGTTTGGGTGCACTTTGCTGGCACTGGGCTGGGTGCCCTTTTGCTTTTAGAACAGACGTAATTCTTCATGACATAGATTTAGCAAGATTTAGCAAGGTGCTGATAACATAATAGCATCACACAGTTGCTGCACATTTGTCAGCTGCACATCCATGATGTGAATCTCTCGTTTCAGTCCAGACGACTGGATTGAGATCTGGTGACTGTGGAGGCCATTTGAACATGACACAGGACCTGAGGGATACACATGGCCCTGAAGCCTCATCAGAAATGATCTCAGTGGAAGGGTGGCTGTCAAGAAGCCATTCTTAAGGAGGGGAAACCAGGATAAAAAGGCTGAGGTATGAAAAATTACACAAGAACTGGACTCAAAATATTCTTTTATGGACTCAAAATGTATGAAGGAGAGGTACAACAGTGTCTACAGCCATCTGTAAAGCATAGTGGAGGCTCTGTCATGGTTTGGGGACGCGTTTCAGCCAGTGGTGTTGGGGATTTTGTTAAAAGTGACAGAATTATGAATGCAGAAAAATGCAGTCAGATTTTGAGCCACCATGCAATGCCATCTGTCATCTGTGACGCGTGCCATTAGAAATTGTTTTATTTTTCAGCGTGACACTGATTCCAAACACACTGCCAACGGAGTGAAAGCATACCTGGATAGAAAAACAAACACTGGAACATTATCAGTCAACATTACTGAAGCAGTGTGGGATCGTCCTGACAGAGAACAGAACAAAAGCCAACATCAAAGAGCTTTGAATGTCCTTCAAGAAACCTGGAGAACAATTCCACAAGACTACCTAAAGAAATGACAAGAAAGCTGCCTGACAGAGTTCAGACTGTGTTAAAGCACAAAAGGTGGTCCTAACAAGTATTGACTTTCAAACTCATTAGAATTGTGCAAACTGTTTTTCCCCTCTTCCATACATGTGCGCACACTTTTCAATCCATGACTGCACCTATTTCTCATTTTCCCTGCAAAATATATTGACTCAAGAATATATAAATTTAAAACTACTGTATGGGTAAATATGTGCCAGAAAATCATAAATGTTACAATTTCTTGCTAGAGGTGAAACCAGAAGATCATTTGACATCATATTCTGCCACTATTTTGTGTGCCCAAAGGGTTATAGTGTGGAAGCTTCGAATGGGACTTCATTTGTTATATCAGAGGTGCCATTAACAATTTTCTGACTGCAAGTCAACAAATTGAATAACCTGTGGTCCAAAGTGTCAATAAGAGTAAAAAATGAGTTTTCTGACCAGTAGACAAAAACAAATAAATCGTCTGTTTACGTCAGCGTGCAAATGCTTTGGCGCACACAATAATCTAAATTTACTGTCACCTGAAATCAAAAGCAGTATTTTTAAATCTGCACTCTTTGCTCTCATTCATTTGTTAAGAGTGCATTAACTTGTTAAACGTTAATAGAATAAGTCCCCTGCTACGTGCAGTTTCAATCATCCACTGTGCAGGCAGATGTTACGTATTAACGTATGGTCCGCAGTCATCACGTGTTACCTGGCCAGCGCCTGGACCTTCGCTGAGTGCCTCTCTTCCAGTTCTGCCAGCTTCTTCTTCAGCAGATCGGTTTCCTGCCTCAGGCCTGCTGAGTGCTCCATCTCCCCATCCAGCAGACTGCGAAGAGACCTAAAGAAAAAAACAATTTAAAAAGCAGCTGCCATGCATGTTTATGCATAAATAACACAGGCTTCTATCACTATCACATTCAGGTAGCATCCCATACACAGGCTTAATCCTCTAAATGTTAAAATACTGGGGATGTTATTTTCATAAACAGATTAGATAAACTGACGATACTTGCTTTAATTGCAGCACTAACTGACAGACTGATTTACATTTAGCTCTGATATAAAATATTTAATCAGCACTTAATCTGTGCCTGTGTCGTTAATTTAATACCCTAAATTTAAATCATTTAGTATGAAATTCTAACCTCTGCTTGGCAGGAGATTCACTTTAATTATATAGAGAGATCCTCGCCTCATCTTCTTAAGGAAACCCTTCATAATATTCAGGCTAGTAAATCCTTCTTTGTCATCGGGTTGTGTATCACCTGCTTTCATATGCGCTGTTGTGCAGCTTTTTTTTTCAAAAAGAAAACTTCTTAAAATCGACTTTAATCATCAGACCTTTTTAGACACTTGTGGTATTTGTATTTTAATGGTCTTTTCTTAACTGCTGACTCGGGTTTTTCTGCTCTTTTAGTTATTTTAGATTTGTTGTGGCGTACCTCAGGGGTCCATGTTGGGTCCTACTCAGTTTTCATTATATATGCTGCCTTTGGGATCGATCTTCAGGAAGTACAAAATTCACTTCCATTGTTACGCTGACACCATCCAGATTTATTTTCCTGTCTACGAGATGTTAGAGACGGGTTAACACAGCTTTTATCACCTGCGTCAGATTCCCAAAGCAAAATCCCATCTTCCTCCAAAAGGCCTTAAAAATCCATATTTATGCTTTCATCAGCTCTAGATTGGACTACTGCAATAGCTTGTATCTGTTTGTTGCTCGCAGGCAGTCAAAATGCTGCTCGTTTAACAGATTTTGCATCACTCCAGTTTCATCAGGTCTATAAAGGCTCCCTGTCCATTTTTTATATTAGAAAATGTGAGATCCTTTTACTTACTTTTTATTTTTAAATGGCAACCAACTATTTAACCAGGCAGTGCAACTTAAACAACTCCAAATTCTCATAGTACAGCCATGGTTCCCATTAAAGCAGTTTAGTCTATTTTATTGTATTTTTGGTTTTTATGTTTTATTTCACTGTATCGTTTTTAATTTATTGATCAGTTGTTTCATCTTGTTTTCTTTAACTAACTTGTAAAGTACTTCAGTCAACCTTTTTGCTTTCAAATCTATAAGAGAAATAAATATGTATTGTATTTTTGAGCTTATCAATAGGACTATTGACCTTTGACTTTCAGCATGCTTAACTTCTTTTTTAGCATCTATTAAATCGCTGCAAGTCACAGTCTCTGGAGGCTAATAAGAGAAGTTCTTCCAGCCTAAGTACGTGTGTGTGATGGAGCATTTGAAAGTTTGCAAGCAGCAGGTAAGAGGAGTGAATCCCAACGTACGTGTTTTGTTCTTCCAGTTCGTCCTTCCTGTTCATCATGGCTACAATGGCCTGACGCAGCTCCACTGCAGAAGAGACACTGCGGTGAGATTTCTGCATAGAAACTGCTTCCAATGCATCACAGACACACAAAGACTACACACAGTAATATGCATAAACTCATATCATACAGCTTTCAAATGTAGAAATAACAGCATCCCACACGCCGCACTTGCTGTATTAATGTGAGATTTTTGTTCTGTCACAAAGATGAACTGCTTTGATAAAATCAGGTTTAACTTTTTTTTTTTTTATTCAGCTGACAGGAGTTATACAGAATGAGATCCATCGGACTCACAGAGAGCAGCACTTTTATTGCCACAATAAAACATACTTTTGTGGTAGCTACTAAAAACTTTGACGAAAGAAACAAAGCCAAGAAAATCTAAGAGTGAATCCAGGTTTAGATTTGGGTTCATGTAAACTCTGCTCTGCCGTGCTAGTAAACAAAAACACAATTACCTCACAAATATCTAATAATTACAATCATCTGAACATAATTTGCTTTTATTTTACTGAGCAGGCATTCCCTCTTTTGTACTCGATTCTCACAAGGGAATAAGGGATTACAGTACCAAGGTTATACTAGGTTTTCTACCTTCTGAACTTCTCTCCGACTGTGTTGATCAGTAATACAGACCTTTATTAGCCAACAGTAGCCTGACTGCTGTTACCGAGAAATCCTCAGACCTGAAAATGCAGCAGGCCTCGGGTTCCCTGGTGTAGGAAAGTGCTCGGCCATCGATGCCACTGACTGGACCTAACATACCCCACAATGCATCCAACTAGGAACCTCTGGGATATTATGTGTCATGCATCCAAAGCCACAACATAGCACCACAGTCTGTCCAAGAGCTCACTGATGCTCGGATCCATGTCTGGGAGGGGATCCCCCGGGACAACATCCACAGGAGTGTGCCCAGATGTTATGATGAGTGCGTACAGGCATACGGTCTACTTAGCCACAGGATCACCTGATGACTTCATCCAGCCCTCACACTGTTGGTGGTTTCGCTTTGACTGACTGTTAAAATCAGTAAAGATTTTAAGCTTCAATATTTAGTTCATCAAGATGTGTGATTTAAGTGTTCCATTATTTATGTATTTGTTTTCGAGCAGTGTATTAACACAAATCCATGGGATCAAATTTAGATTGTTTATATCTTCATAGTGGCAGGAAGGCAATAATAACAGAATGGTGGCTGTCAAGTGCCAGGAGCAAAACTGTGCGACTAAAACTCGGGAACAACTCAAGAAAAGATTGAAACGAATCACTGAAAATCAGAGTTTGAGTGCACAGCAAAATATCTGAAACTGGGCAGGACCACTCGAAATTTTGGATACTGTCGCTCTAAAGTTTGGCTAAAACAAAAAAAGAGAGCAAGCTGAAGCAGTAAAAAATTCTTGACCTTATGAATTATATATGTCTATGGAGTTACATCAAAAAAGACAAATCAAATAGCTCTGAGGAAAACAGTTTTTTTTCTTCCAATTTCTGACATTTCATAGACCGGAAAATCAATTCACAGAAAAAATAACCGACAGATTAATCCCTAATAAATATAACGGTGACATTTGTGTCATATGTGTGGCAGCAACTTCAGTTTAAAGGTCTCCGGGTCTTTTTCTTCCAGCTTAAAGCGTCAGTCAGTGGAACTGTATCAGTCGCAGCCAAAGTCTGCCAGCAGTCTGCTGCCGGGTGATGTTAATCTCCATCCTGATGTTGAGGACAGATTTGGGCCAAGCTGCGCAGTTGCACGGTGACTCATCTCCATAGTTACGCTCGGAGGTGAGCGTTGAGGTTTCAAAGTGCCTAACTAGGCTGTTACCAGGACTTCCATTAATATTAACCGTGAGACACAGAGCTAATCCATCCTGCATTTTGCATGTCCTGAATTACACACATGCAAAGACCTTAGCTTTGTTTTCATGGCTAATGTAGGGTGTCGATATAGCCACAGACATGAGCAGGTCTCTCATCTAACCCCGGGATAAGTGCCTGTTTGGAGGAGGACGAGGAAAAAGGAAAGGCGAAGAAGAAAAGCGATGACAAGCACAACAGTGAGGAGAAAGGGGAAAAACTCGATTATCTCCACAGCTCCATTCTCCACATCAGCAGGCCAGAAATAAACGTGACCTTTAGTCCAACCACGCGTTCACAGCGGCTGCCACGGACGAGCCATTAGGGACTTCAGTAGAGCCAGACGCCCCTCTGTCCGCACAAGAGGACGTGAACAAATTACAGCACAAGTCTGTGTGCAGCAAGACAGACGCACGCACCTCTGTGCTCAGGCTCTGCGTGGAAGAGCCATCTTTCCAGGAAAACAAGACAGCGTGCACTTCCGCCAGCACGTGCACGCCCCGGCTCAATCGTTCCAATAACAGATGCATTAGGCGAGAGCTACGCCTTGTAATAAGGGAGTCTTGTGAATTACAAACTCCATACTCTCCAATCAGTGGACCGCTTGGCCTCATGAGCTGTCAGACCCAGAAGGAAATCACTGAGGCCGAGCTCACACTGCACCCCTCATCCTTCTTTTTTCTCCTAACACAGTTTTTCCTTCAGGTTCTCCAGCACGCCTTTAAATAAATCCAGCACCTTCTGAATTTATCAAAAATGTACTCACTAAACAGGCAAACAACATCATGGGCTGTTTTTACTGCCCTTCAGTGTGCTCTAATAACATAGTACAAATGTATAACACAATCTAAACCTAATCAGTTCGAGTAATTTAGTATTTTGCATGCATCACTCTGGTGTTTTCACAGGCTCACCGTTACTCTTGTTGACAAGTCCACTCAATTCCACGTATGAAATGGTGGCACGTCTCTATGGAAAGTTTAACCTGCAGTTTAGATCAATACAAAGTGGATTTTACCTAAAGGCAAAACCCAGAGTGAAACGCTATAAAATCAAGGTTTAATCAGACATGTTCTGCGTATTTTTCCTTCTCCTTTCAGACGATTCTGCACAAATCTCAGGGGGAACTGTTGTTTTGGCTTAGGTGCAAAAGCAACAGAGCCAGGGAGAGCAAAGTGAATAGGAGTTTTTCAGCTGAGAAGAAGCTCTGATCTTTTACTGAAAATATAAAAACTGAATCAAGTCAAAAACGGTATCTCTGCCTCTGTTCACTGGTTTCCTCCTTGTGTGATGTGACTCAGTCTGGAGAGAAGCTCTTTTGCTCTTTAAGGTCTGATACCTAAATGTGACGTTAGAGTTTCAGGCAGGATTTGTCTTTGAAGGAAGAAGAAGCTATTGAAATCTGCTATTCTACATCTTTTAAAGGCCTTGTGTAACCATGAAAACCATCCTCTCTGCTCTTTCAGATCACCAGCTCTCTCTCCTTCTCTCTCTTTGACCCTCTGGCCTCCTCTTACTGAGGACTAATAGACTAGACGACCACTCAGTCCCGGTGCTTAAGAGCAGTTCCCCCTCACCTTCCCTCCTCTGGCTTTCTCCGTCTTTCTCTCTCTCTCACACACACACTAAATCCCAAAATCTCAAACAGCATCCGTCTGGGCGTCTAAGGGTCTAAGCTCTGATTAGCTCCGGGGCACTGAGCAGAACACCAAGCAGACTCCAGGCAAGAGGAAAAAAAGTCTGTGTGTTCAGTGAGCTGGTCGCACACACCAAAATGTCCATCATGTGATTTCATTTTAGTTTTCTGTGTTTTTGTTTTTTGTTTTCTTACAGATCAGAAATTTGATGTGAACTACAGGCATTCTCACAATCTGATTTTTGCCATGCTCCCAAGCAAACAGCGAGTCCATAGAGTACATACAGTAACATGTCAGAACACTGGAACAACAGCGCCACCTGGTGGATGATTTGACATAATCAAAACACAATGAACAGTCTCTGGACGAAGGGCTTAACTCACTGCAATTAGATCAGTTTATCCGCCAAGAAAAATGACAACAAGGTTTGAAAACACTAATCAGGAAGTTCAATTTCATTTGCTCCGGGTTCCACAGCTGTGGAGAAATTTCCCAAGAAAGACATGTCAGGACTTTCAAAGGATTCATTACGGTCACAAACTTCTGGGCCTACAGCTTGAAATCTGATCATCTTCTGGGTGAAGCCTCTTGAGGAACAGATAATTTGACAAGTGAGTTTCCTGCAGTCAAATCTAATGTAAGGCGTTTGTATGTTTCATTCAATTTAGGAGAGGTTTGTGGCGTTTTGGGCCACTCGTTATTCAGCTGCGCAAACTCAAATTTCTCACACACACATTTTGCTGATAAAAGCAAGTTTAAATGTATGTTTTGAGGTTAGACAAAGTGTGTGTGTGTGTGTGTAATGCACATATCACCTTTTGGGCTGAAGAGAGTCTCATGCATGTTGTTTTTCTTGCATGCATCAGTGCACAATTTTACAAATTCTACAATCATGCATGCAAGAAAATAAAAATATTAATTGAAAACATTTTTCTTTATCTGAAGTTTTGCTAGCTAAATGAGTATTTTGTTGTGTATCCAGCAGGTGCTTCTTAGCAATTTGTAATTAACTCTTCTGTTCCTCTTAAGGCGTTTTTTACTCGTACTCCCAAGAAACTAATTGAGGGTCACGAATAAATGCGCGAGTAACAACATGTTTTTGTTTGGCAACCAACCCACAGCTCCGCACCAAAAGAGATCAAATCCATCTTGTTCGTGGGCATGTTTGAACCTTTCTTGTCAGAGTGACTGAATAAAATATGCTGCTCAGCTGTCGTGAATACCATGCGTCAAACGCCGCAATGATTCATATCACTGAACAGTTTTGGGAACATTAAGAAGAGAGAGGAGGCGAGAAATAGTAAGAGACAGACAGACGGATAAAGAAAGCACACTCACCCACTGTCATGGACTCGGGCAAAGCAGATGTTGACAGCGCGCTGGAGAGCGGAGCAGGCTGCGTTGTTGGACTGGACTCCATACTGAAAGAATTCGAAAGAGGAATCACATCTTGGAATTGCTTCTTATTTTATTTTGCACATTAAGCTGCAGCACAACATCACATTGAGGAGGCCTGGAAGTGAAGAATGTTTCACAGCACTTCTGCCTGAAACGACAGCTTACTTGAACGTGAGCCGAGATCTGCTGCTGCTCTCGCAGTTTCCCACTGATCCTGCCGACTCACACTGAACAGGAAATGCGGCCGTGTCTTCCACGGAGCTCACTGAAACAAAGTGAAAGTAAAGCTGGAAGCCAAAAGAGAAAGTCCCTGCGTTTCATTCGATGAAATAAATCCTTCACGGAAAGCCGCTCTGATCAGCAGTAAAAACACAGCATGCCTACTGCAAGAGAAATAAGGACCATTTCCCTTTATGGCCTTTCAGGTCCCCCATCAAAGACTGCCAGAGGCACTGATGTGTGAATGTTATGTTTGTGTACTCCTGATTGATCCTCGTGATATCATTTTGGGACAAGAAATTTCATGAGTTCCCACAGAACTACAATCAATCTTTGGCTATTTGTGTGAATTGTGCATTTCCACTGTGACGTGAGCCACTAACCGCTGCTGCAGTACCTGACTGAGGATCGGCAGGGTTCACAGGAATGAGGATGTCTGCGCTGCTGTGTCCAGCCATGACTTGTAGAGGGCTCCACGTGGACACGCTGGACAGGCTGCCCACCACCACCCTAAAACAGCACAATTTCACTCTTGGTCAGTTTGCTGCTTGAGGAATCAGTGAATAAATTGACCTACAGGTCAGTTTATTGTGGTGTGTTCAAAGTCTGACACACCTGTAACAGACACACCTGTTAACACAGCATAATAATGATAATCAGCCAATCACACAGCATAAACCAAGTGCATGTAAGCATACAGACATGGCCAAAATGAGAGGTTGAAATTAAACCAAGCTTTTTCTGGGGCAGAAGATAATTTAAGTGACTTTGAATGTGGCAGGGTTGTTGGTGCCAAATGATGGTTTGACTAACTCAGAGACTGCTGATCTGCTGGGACTTTCCCACACAACCATCTCTAGAATCTAAAGAGAACGGTCCAAAAAAGAGGAAATAATCATCCAGTGGCATTTCTCTACAACAGTAACCACTCTGTCCAGCCTACAGATGGACTACAAAAGCAGCAATAACTGCACCAGCTGCCACTACTGTCAGTTAAAAACAGGAAACTGAGGCTACAATTAACACAGGCTTGCCAAAACTGGACAATATGAGACTGGAAAAGTTGCCTGGTCTGTTGAGTCTCGATTAACTGCTCAATGTTTGCATGTGCGAGTCAGAATTTGACATAAAACCATGGGGTATCAAGGGTTCAGAGTGATGATGGTGGTGGTATAATTTAATTTAATAACTCTCTACCCGAGTATTGTTTCTGACCATGTCCATCTCTGTTCGACCACAGTGCACCATCTTCTGATGCTCAACTCAAGCAGGATAACGCACCACCTCAAATCATCTCAAACCCATTAGCTGAACATGACAGTGAGCTCAGTGTACTCCACATGTGCAGCCGACAGTGTGATGTTGTCAAGTCAATATGGACCAAAATCTCTGAGGAATGTTTCCAGCACCTTGCTGAATCTCTGCCATGAAGATTGAAGACAGTTCAAGTTGAAAAAGGGATCCAGCTCAGGACCAGCAAGGTGTGCCTAATAAAGTGTCTGGGGAATGTGTATCTATTTGAAAACTACAAATTAGAACTTTCTGCTGTTCATGTACGTCTCCGCCACCCTGGGAAGGCGCGGCTCACAGTTTGAAAACCTTTGGTATAAATAAATTCTATATCTTTTTGTGGTATTATACATGCATACATTTTATACATACATTTAAAATTGAGTGCTAAAAGTATAAAAATGCAATCTAACTGAAGTAATTTTCTTCTGGTCTGTAGATGGCAAGTTTTGTAGAAAACAATTACAGAAAAAGGGCACCGATCTCTCTTTCCAGAAGTCATGATCATGACCCGAACTATTTTTATTTTCTACCAAAACTAAACAACCCGCAGCCGGATCACCGTGCAGGAGCAGCGATGCATCTAGCTGTGACGAAAGGCTTATGCTCATGGCAGTGTGACAGTCAACAGTCCTTCAGCTCAAATGTAATGTTAGCGAGCTGCACGCAGAAAGAAGAAATCTCCTGCATTCAAACTGCTCACATGCTGCTTTTTGCTGAATTTCTCAAATATATTTTTTCTGCTGTGAGCACCAGAGTCTAAAGTACAACTACTACTAGTCTACTTCGGTTCTTTTCACTTACTGATCACTCGGTATCCTCTCTTCCTCTTGGGTTTGTGCTCTAGGCTTATATATCTCCTCCTCTTCCTCCTCGTTGTCTACACTCTTGGTGTCAGGCAGCGGAGGCGCCGTTATGGGAGGTGTGCGGCAGGGATGCGGGGACCCCACCCAGTTGACTATGCCCGGCTCAGACATGCCATTCTGGGCAAGCGACTCCGAGAAGACCGGCTCCAAAGGGTCAATCCCTTCCTCCACACTGCTCTGAGCAGGAGCGGTGTGACTTTTCCTCATCCCGCCAATCTTCTGGGAGTCGTCTTCCCCGTCCTCCTCATCCTCAGCTCCTCCATCCAGATCATCATCAAAGGAAATGATGTTGGTGATCTTCTTTTTCTTCCGCCGCTCCTTCCTCAGCCCTGAGTCTGGGTGGAAAAATATATTTCTTTTTACAAAGGAGTGAACAAAAACTTATATATTTTTAAGGTTTATACTTTCATCTTACAAACAGCTGTAATGCTTAAAAGATTAAAACGCTAACTTAGACTTAGATAACCTGCATACTGACATTTTTATCATGTGTAATAACTGAGACACAGGACACATAACAGTCATTTTATTCATCTTATATAGAGAAAGCAGTAAAAGCTAAAAAATCAGCACTAAAATATCTATGGATTACAAGCTGTAGCTACTGTGATGCCGCTCACTGATCAGTGAAGTCCCATTTGATGCCTCAAACTGAGTATTTTGGCCAGAGGTCGAAGACTGCATGAAAAATTTAAGGTCATCACCTATTCAATAATGGTTGAAACACTTGACCGAGACGAAAAATGTTTACCGATGTCATAGACTGAACGAGAAGTCGGCTTGTTTTCTCATAGACCTCTATATAATCTCTTTGCAACCAGAGCGCATCTATCTTTTATATACAGTCTATGTTATCAACGTAGCACACTGCGATTACCAGCTGCTTTTGCAGATTTTGCATTCATGATTTAAGTGTAAGGTGAAAGAACTGTTTACAGTTTAGTTTAAGTGCTTTTAACTGGTATTTGTGCAATGCAAAACTCAAAAATTGGACTGAGAGGAGAGAGGGAGAGGACTGGCAACAGAATTGGGAGCAGTCCTGTTTGCAAATTACAGAACATGTGCACTTCTATCCATCCTCAACTGTGCATAATGAGGAAAAAAAAAACAATTATGTGTATTATCTGCCGATTCTGCCTCTGCTGACAAAAGTGATGAATTTCCTGGCGCCGTGTCTTCATACTTGAGACCAACACTGGCTTTGGTTTTTCCTCCTCGTTTGGAAAGTAGCTGATATGCTAGACTCATGATGACTGTTAAGCAATTATCGTCATTTTGAAGGCTTTTGTGAGGAACAGATGAATGACGATAAAAGAAAGTCTGTCTCCTTCCTCTCAGAGCCAAAGAGGCTGGCTGTGCATTAGCAAGTCTTCTAGCGGTGAATAATCTGAATAGGCTTTCCCACTCAGAGGAGCCGGCGCAGCAGCTTAGAATTTCATTTACATTCATTTCAGCAGAAAGTTTCAGCAG
Organism: Diplotaxodon limnothrissa; assembly: GCF_057381915.1. NCBI lineage: Eukaryota > Metazoa > Chordata > Actinopteri > Cichliformes > Cichlidae > Diplotaxodon > Diplotaxodon limnothrissa. Next base: position 11,005,248 of record NC_140603.1, on the reverse strand, counting down.
CGCACAGTTAAAAGTCTAAAGGCGCTTTAGTCCCGTTGAGGAGAACATATGGAGAGAAAATGGTGTGAGTTTCCCCCCGACGGGACAGACTGGGGCAGACTTCTAAATGAGGTCAGACTTCACGGTGGGATTCTTCTCTGCTGCAGATGCCTCGAGCTGCATCCTTGTTTAAGCATCCATTATGGAAGCACAAACTGAGCCATATGTTGCTTTTTGCTGGTTTTGTGACACTTACAAAAACACATATACTGCAATACTAAAACAAAGCAAATAAACAGAAAGTGTTTGGATCAATCAAGTGCAAAACTAAAAAAAAAATCACCAGTTTCTTGCATATAAGAGCAAGTCAAACACTGCTGTTGCCCTACCAGCAGAGGTGCTGCGTGGCACCACAGGGAGTGGGTCGGAGGCCCCATCCACTTTAGGGGTGAAGCCAGGCACCACAGCTGTGGCTGTGCCGATCTCTCGCAGCAGGCTGCTAACCCCCTGAGTGGACTCTTTCCACAGGCTGCCGATGCCCTGCGTGGACTCCTTGAGGAGGTGCGACACTGAGGACCCTCCGCGTGTTACGGCGCCGTTCAGGTCGCTGTTGTCAATGTTGATGGCAAACAGAATGGAGTTCAAACCTGAGCACAGCAGATGGAGAGAGAAGGAAGTGAAATGTACTTTAGTTCCACTAGAACACATGAAGCTTTTGAACTTTCTTTGTGCTTGCTAAGTATTTCTGGGTGCACACACCAAATCTGCCCGAGATGTAAAAAAGAAGAAGAAGAAGAAGAAGAGAGGAGAAATGCTCTGGCACAAGATCAGTGGTTTACATTCTAAATAATTTTATGGTTTGTTTTCATCCGAGTTGTGCTCATCAATAGTTCAACAGCACCAGTGCGCCCATTAACATAAATGGGGTCGGAGCTTAAACTGTCAGCAAAAACCCACTCATGCTTAACAAGTAAAGTGCAAAGTCAGTCAGTTTCCTGTGTTTTACAGCGGCTCCGTTTGTGTGAAGTCATTTCAGAGAGACTGAGTGTGGTTAGTAACACACGAGAACACAACATTTAAAGACTAAAAATGCAGCCATAAGTTGGCTGAATTTAAATCTTCCAGTGTGTAAATTCTAATAATGGGGCAACAAATATAGCCCAGCAAAAGGACCATATTTTAAAAGGGAATTTTAAACCTCGGGCTTAGTTGTATGAGAGGGGCCACAGAAGAAGCTGAAAAACGAAACCAGTGTGGAAATGCAGCAAACTGCACGTCCTAGAGTGGAGTTTTATTTTATGAGTCTCCAACAATCTGAATGCCGGATGGGAGCTGACATGGACATCCGTAGCTCCCTGGCTGCCTGTTAGGCATTATCTGAGTCGCTGAGCTGACCTTTTTAACCTTGTTTATCAGACATAATATGCCCTGCTGTGTGGCTAATTACACCAACAGGCCATCCAACAAGTTGGTGCTTTGTTTTAAGCTGTGGTGAAATGTATGCAGATGTGTTTGGGCTATGCAGGCATACAGTCTGTGGATGCATTCAAGCTACCTAGAGCCTTCTGTCTGCAACTAAATAGCTTTAGCCAAAATGCTAATATTCAGGTGGCAGTAAAGAGGCTACTGTCTGATGTCAGAGTGGCTACATCCAGCTTTAACAGTTTGAGTTGCTTCCACTTATGTTACTTAAGCTTAACTTATAACCAACTCATAAAGCACTGTGCAAAAGTCTTGCACCACTCCTCATTTCTTTATATTTTGCTTGAAAAAATAATTTTTACAATTATCATGAGCATGAAAATGAAAACTTGGTATGATCACCTTTATTGTTAAATGGAGCAAACTAATACTGAGCAGAACAGTACAGCTTATTGGTCTTCTGGAATAGTTCTCCAGGCTTCTTAAAGGACATTCAAAGCTCTTCTTTGGATGTTGGCTGCCTTTTGTTCTGTTCTCTGTCAAGAGATGTTTAGGCCCGGGCTCTGGGGAGGCCAATCCATGGCTGATAGTGTCCTGTTATGCGTTTTTCTATCCGGGTATGCTTTATATGTACTGGAGGTGTGTTTGAAATCATGTTCATGCTGAAAAATGAAGCTGTTACCAATCAGATGCTTGTGAAATGATGACGTATGGCTGATCAAAAATCCGATTACAAGAACTTCCTGGGTGACTCGAGACTTTTGCACAGTGCTGAAAGTCTGTATTAAAGTTTGAACCCTATACTCTCCTGCTGTGTCAGCAAGCTGTTTAGTGTGTTTACCACCAATAATTTAATGCCAAAACACAAGCTCACCTGCAGCCATGGTGGGAAGCATACTAGCTCTCTCTTCATCAAGCACAAAAGCCCAGTCTTCATAGTAAGATCTAGAAAACACAAAAGATCTATAAACAAGCGAAAAAGAAAGAAAAAATCCCACCTAGCTGAGAAAATGTGTGCGGAGCATAACTGACGAGGGGGCTTGTCACTAACCCGAGACGGGGGCGGTCAGCCAGCAACGTGTGCAGGTAGCGCTCCAGCGAGTGCTCATTGAGGGCGCAGCGCAGCCAGGCACGACCTCGGCCGAGCTCTGAGGAGATCTGGCGCAGGGAGTAAAACCGCTGGAGCTCGTGGCGGTTCAGGTGCTCCTTCACGTAGAACCAGAAAGTCAACTCTAGCGAGCGGGACAAAAGGAAAGAGGAAGAATAAGCTCCACCTCCATTGTGAAAAACAACTGCTCTGGAGTTAAGTAAGAGTTCAAAAGGGCAGAAAAGAAGCTGCAAAAGACTCTCTCAGCACATCCCCCCTCTCATTAACAGAAGAGGGGACCCTTCACGCACCACTCACACAGCTCCATCCCGACCGTCTCCATCCTTTGTTCTCTCCTCAGAACTCAAACTAGGTCTGTTTTAATGTTGTGTTTTCTGAGGTGTGGTAATTAATAGGGATGAGCGTTATGCTGCTGGTTTGCATACAATCACCATGTGACCTCAGAGAAAATTGAAACTCTGGCTATTATTGTATTTCTAGCATTGTCAGAGGCCCTAGCTTCATTAGTAAGCTCTAAATCCTCAGGTTCAGGCACAATCCTGTCTTCTAACTGCCTGTGAAATACAGAAAAGCATTGCATATGGTAATAGATATACATGACAGAAGTCACGCATTTGTCCTCAATAGCAACACTGTCTTAATATTCCACAGAATAAGCTGTGTGGTTGTAGTTTTTAAGGATACCTTCCGCAAGTCTGCTTATCCAAGGTCACAGAGGGCTAAAGTGAAGTTTCTGCTCCACTTTTCAACTCTAAACCCACAATTTCACAGCCGTACGGGAACCTGGCGTACCTGTTTCAGTCTTGCTGCTGAAGCCTGCGGCCTGTTTGAGAGCGGCAGCTGTGAGGGCCAGACCTCTGCTCTTCCTCAGACCGTGCTGCAGCACCGCTTCAAACTGTGCGCACAGACAGATCACCCTGCAGAGACAAAGACAGGTTAGGATAACATGAAGACAAGCGGGTGGGGGTGTCGCCTAATAGTCAGAACAGCCCAGTTCACCCTGCTGTGCTTTTTATGCTGCACTGGAAATGTTGCTTTGGCTGTACATTCAGATGAAACTACAACTAATCCATGTTAATGTTAATGTTCAATTAACTGAGTGCATCACATATCAAATGATTCTCCTAATGCAGATAGTCTGAAAGGCCTGAGGTTAAACCCAGCTTCACTTTATGGGATTTGGCCTCACATTTGAATCTCATAAATCTACTATAGATATAAGATTTCTCTCATACAAGACTGCAGTAGCTCTCACACGCCTTCTCTGGATGACCTCCAGGCTCTGTTTGTGTATCCCTTTTCTACTGAGCTCTCCAAGACCCTAATGTGGCAGCTTTACCTGAGGTTATCTCTGCAGCTTCAACTCTCCGCCCTTTTAGCTCCTGAACTTTCTGAGCTTTAGTGTCCGAGAATGAGAGAAAGCGACATTCCCTTGTGTCCCATGTTTGCGCTACGCACCTATACTGAATGTACTCCGACTATGTGTTTTTCTGTTTTGTTAGTTCTGCCAGAGGCAAAGTTCTCTGTAAGCAGAGGCCCTCTCGCTGGATTGTGGAGGCCATCTGCCGAGCAGGGGCACGGTAACATCACAGTTTTACATTTAAAGCGCCGTTTGTGCTGCAACCAGCTGGTCACTGCCACACACTTTTTCCAGCTCTACTATTATGATGTGATGACGGGGAGGGGGGTCCTTTTCTGCTGGGTATACCATGCATCACGGTACTGGTCGCCAACTTTAAGATGAACTGAGGAGAGGTGGAAAACTATACTGTGGACCATACAGTAAAAACAAATTCCTTTTGGAAGTCGTGGCTACAGCATCCTCTGACCTAGAGAGGAGACAGGTCATTCATCCTACTACTAGCACGCAGTTTTAAAAACAGGTGCATTAGTGCCACTAACCAGTCTTTTATAAATGCTCTTCATCTACAAGGCGGACATAATATTGAATCTTAAAAACCAGTACTCAGAGCTGAAAATGAGATCTGAGCAGCACAGAACATGAATCAATAGTATTCTCTCTCAGCGTGAAGCTCTAATGAAACAAAGTTGGTACATCATTTTTCTTACATAGCCACCATTAACATCACAAAGGAGAACATTCTCACTGCTCGGATATGATGGAAAGTCTGCTAAAGCTCTCAGACCGAAAACAACAACAACAAAAAACAACAATTAATTGCTGTTTAGAAAGTAACCCTCAAAGCTGGGCGTACAGCCAGATCGCTGCACTGAAAAAGCTGGAGGTAGCGCGAGCACATACTGGAGCCTAAAGCACTACATCATCTATGACCTGGAGCTCCACACGTAAAACAAAGCACCTTTTAGAATGATAAATAACCATCGTGATAAAGCAAAAGAATTTCTGGGTAACAGGCAGCTCCTCTTACCTGCTGTCTGAGTCTGTGGCGATCTCCTTTCTTCCTCCAAAGCGGATTTGGCACTGGGAAGATATGAGGAAATTGCTTTTTTTTTCTTCATGTATGTCTGCTAAGTTAAAAAAGTCTAACAGCACTTTTCAAAGCCTTAAATTGCAGATCGGGTCCTCCTTTAGTCCTCTACGGACACTACAGAGGGTATCTGTGCTACATCTCCTGGCCTGTGGTTACAAGGTTACAGACAAAATAAAGGAATTACAGAAAATGATTTAAAGGTCAAACTGTGTTTCTGATCTGACCTTCAAGAATTAACTGTAGGGGCTTGGCTGGTGCTGCAAACCTGAGAAGGAAGCTTGTCTGACTGGCAGCACTGGTCTCAGTTTTGATATTTACATTTGACACAGTGTCAGAGTCCAGCCCAGCTCCGATACCGTACATGCAGTTTCATCTTCCCTCAAAGCATCAAGCCAAACCCGATCCAGTAGAATAAGAGTTAAGGGGTTTTTTTCTCCTCGGACGTTAAAAAGTATCCTGTGTCAAAATGAGTTGAAACACTCTGTAAGGTATAGATAAAAATCGAAAAACACTCCGCACCCATTTCGGAATTGAGAGCAGCAGCTGCTGTGTAGACAGTGAAACAGTATATTTCATTTCCATATATTTGCTTAATGTGGGACTTCAGCTGCTAAACGGACATGTTTTAAATGCAACCACACTGTGCAGCCCTGCTGTTATGAGACAGGGAGGACGTGATCTGGCACTGTCAGTCAAACAGGTACGGCCTTCTCTGGCAAAGACCTCGCCCGGACGGCACCATATGTGGCACCAAATAAAATAAGGAATAACTATGAACAGGGTGGAGAAGCTTCCTACATCTTCACTTATGAAAGACACCGATCATTTTAGTCACACTAGAGTAAAAACAGAACAAAAATAGAGCACATTTGTGAGAGTTTTTCAGTCTTTTATTGGTCCTGTGCCAGCTTTTTGAAACTGATTCCTGGCATTTAATACAAAACGTGTACTAGGGCTGTTCGATATAACGATATATATCGGATGACGATATAAAAACATCTATCGTTTCATTTTACGCTATCGTTTGTTTCCTGGTGTTGCAAAATAAACTGTTTACGGCAATATTTTTTCATCGTTTTGATGGTCACTGTAGTGGCTATATTAACTTCTTAAAGTTCTCTCTTTCTCTTATATTTAATATAACCACACTACAGACGGACAAGCGCCTGTTTTTATGCGTTGTCGTTAGCAACAAGGATGGTAACATCGGTGTCCGCTTGTTTATGTTCCACATAAACCTTTCACAATAAAGCTCAAGATCCTGTTGAGACTTTTCAAAATAAACGGAATCACGTGAAAGAGCAGATTATTTACGGATGAGAAGTAAAAAAGAGCCGCCAGGTGCTAAAAAATAAACCTCAGACTCAAACGTTAGAACAGGCTTTTCCCTGCAGCACGCCGTGTAATAAATACTCACAAAGAAAACAGCGGCCTTTACAACTTATGTCTAAAAATGTATCGTTTCATGCATCTGTTAAAACACTCGACTCCAGCTACATGACGCGCAGCTGGAAACACTTCCCGCAAGACGAGCTGCCCGAGATTCACAGAATTTACAGAAAATGTTACATTTTTGTGATTTATATCGTTATCAGGACGATAAAATTCCTATATCGGGATATGAGATTTTGGTCATATCGCACAGCCCTAACGTGTACCGTAGTTTTCGGGTCATAAGCCACTACTTTTTCCCCACACTGTGAACACTGCGGCTTATACTGACGTGCAGCTAATGCATTTTTTTTTTCATGCAGCCAAAAACATTTTGCCTGGTAACAGTAGACCAATAAAATTGATAAGTAGTATATATTCGGTATATATTTTTACCGGTTGTTAAGAGATGTTGTAATGTTGTTTGTGCACTGTTCCGTAAAAAAACCATAAGCAACGTAATTTGTGTGTTACTGATACGTATGTATACTTAAAGGTAGCGCTGTTCGAGGAAAAAAAGCATTTGCAGTATGTATTTTTGTATGTTAGCATAACGTTTATGTTACCTTACGGATTAAATTAAACATTAAAAAGCCTCACGTGTAATATTTCTGTGTAAATATCTCATATTACAAGTGAAACGCATACAGCTTAAAATCGGGTGCGGCCTGTACAAGTACAAAATTGATTTTCTTTCTAAAATTAGAGCATGCAGCTTTTTATCAGGTGCGCTCTGTAGTCCGGGAATTACGGTATATATTTTTTCATGTTTTTCAACTACTTTCAATTAAGCATCCTAGGTTTGACTCTGTCTTTATTCATATTTTACAAACAACCGCAGCTTTTTTGGAATGGGGTTTGTATTCATGGTCATTGTGTTCTTTTAGGTAGGACTCTACCCATGTTTTTAACTTTGTTCTACAGAATATTGGGTTACAGAGGCCGTCAACAGAACTCGGTTTTACTTCCTCCATTGTGTTTATAGAAAGGGAGATAGAAGGAACTGTAACAAATTCAGTCACCACAAAAATGTTGACCGGGAATTTAAAAAAAGCCTGTTCCAAAGAAAAGATCACTCACAACTAGTCACACATTTAATGTGAGCTGATTTCCTGACCATAAAAGCAGAGGCTTAAAATTATTAAACCTCGCTCAGTCTATGTGGACTGCAGCACTGATGATAATTTCTCGTCTCCAGCATAAAGAACGTCCAGATAACCGGTAGCTCACCTGCTTCACAGCATCCAGCAGCCTCTCCAGGAGGTTCTGCCTCTTTGTATCAGTCTGCTGGGTGCCTGCGGAGGGTAACACAAACAAAAACAAGAGGAATGAGGAAAATGACGTTGCCACAGATTAAATTTCCCATCATTTATCGTTACTCCATTCATTATTCATGACAATGAAGAAGGAAATGAAGTTGTGTGGCAAGTAATGGCTGCTCGGAATCAACATAAATAATCAAAACTGACTGCGAAGTTCTGCGTTTAAGGACTGCTGAGCTCCAACTGCGACAGGAAGCGCCTATGGACGTTAATATTACAGGGTACTGTGAGGATTCTTTAACCTCTAGAAGCACTGTGGAACAATGTTTTATATTAACATTTTATGGGCTGAGTGAATTATCCAGAAAAAAATAGCAGACGAATCAACATTAGTAATCATTAACCCTGCAGCCCAGACAGCATATTCACAATGGCAATGATGATGCTCCTTGTCTCAAAGGTTTTAAGTCATCGAAGAGCTGCCAACCCACTGGAGCAGCTCCCCGGTCATGTGTTTCCTCTGGAGCACCTGTGAGTTTGCAAAGGGACTTAAGTTACTTTCATCCACCAGCTTGTTTACCTGTGAATTTAGGCCAGGAGCTTGTTAAACACACACCTCTTACCATAAGCTTCAAGGCTTTCCAGAGACTTCAAGCATACTTCCCTCATATAAAAACTATTAGGTGCTTTCCAGCTTTCAGTCACAGTTGGCCTAAGCATTATGGGGTTTCCAGTTGTTTACACACTGGAAACATTTGCAAAAATAAGACCGTTTTAACACTTTCATTCCTGAGAAACCCCACTTACATTGTGCGGAACTGCTTCGTTTTCCTGGAGCATTCTTGACCTCGATCTATCGTTTCAACAAAGCTAGCAAAAAGGGGGGAAAGCCATGTGTCGAACAATATCAGACATTATGGAAACCAACTAAAAGGCCCCCAAATGAAACTTAGAAAGTCTCGCCAAGTTTCTGAGCAATCTCCTGCAGGCGTGATTTGACATGTTGTGATTTTATGGGTAAGAAACAGAAAGCAGTGAAACAGCAAATCTTACCGTTCATCCTTATAAACAGACTCCAGTAGCATCCAAGCTAAACACTTCCCCACTGATACCATTCATCCCTTGATGTCGCCTTTAATCACAAGAGGCTAGCGATGCACCGGGACCATGCTGTCTCTTTGGCCGAGCCGGACCCACCCAAGGGCGGCGTGAGGACTGATGCTTAGTCGGTGAACAGCGAGGCCTGCCGGTAAGCTGCAGAGCTGTGAGTCTACCACTCTGACATGTAGGAGTTGCACACAGCCAAATACACGGGTAAAGTGCGACAAGCACGAACCGGAGTGTGTTTTCTAACCAGCTACAGGACGGGTCTAAGGTGTGTTGGGCCGTTTCGGACAGAAACGGACTGTTTTCGGTTTGCTGCCTGCGACACTGCGAAAAAGGGAAACGGAGGACTGACATAGCAGCGCCAGGGTCACATGACAAAACACACAGTCGTCATATGACGGCTAAGCGGAAGTGGGAGTTGTAGTCTTTTGTAATATAACTCTAGCGTTTGAAACAGAAGTAAAAAGCATTAAATATTTTATCTGAAATCAAAAGTGTAGAAAACGTTTTACACCAGCCCTGCCACAAGGGTGCACAAGCTGGTTTTCCCCCAGAGATGTCCCTAATTCAATTCAGTTTTAATTATATAGCCCCAAATCACAACAATGGTTGTAGGGTAAAGACCCCATAATAATACAGAGAAAATCCCAACAGTCATATGTATCCCCTATGAGCAAGCACCTGGCGACAGTGGGAAGGAAAAACTCCCTTTTAACAGGATGTTAACATGCAGCAGAAGCAAGTTCAGGTTTGGGTGGGGTCCGTGTTAACAATGGCTGCTTCAGGTGCTGTTGGCCAACAAGGTGCCTGCAGAAACTAGTCCACCGCAGGATCATAAGGTCACATGAAAAAGGAAAAGTTTTCAGAGGGTAGTTTTCAAGCTAAAGCTCAGCCAAAATCAGTTCGTGCAAGAAAGCAATGATCTCAAACACAGCAGCAAATCTACAACAGAACGGCTGGAAAACTAAATAATGAATGTGCTCCAATGACCCAGTTATTTCAGTCCAGACCTCAGCACCCCTGAAATGCTGTGGTGCCACCTTAAGAGTGCCGTGCATTAATGAAAACTCCTCCAGTGTGACAGCCTCATAAAGCAATACAGAAAACAGTTGCTTCATGTAATCGCTGATAAAACTGGTTCTACAAGTTATCGAATCATTGGGCGCACATAAAACTTTCTTTTTCACATGACTGTAAAATAGATCTCTTACGACAAGAATAACCAACTAAAGCTTTAAAATAAGTGGTATGGAGTCCAAAGAACAATATCTATACCCGTAATGCAGTGGGGTATAAGCAAAAGAAAATGGTTTATTGTACTTGGTTAAATTGTGTGCAAAAAGGGTGCCATGATTAAATTGTGTTCATCCAACAACAGATTTTTTTGAGTGTACTAACAGCAGTAGGAGAAAACACGAAAACATAGAAATACTTGAATAAAGTAAGAGTACATTAATAATGCACTTTAATAAAGTACATTCGATCACCACATCCTGTGGTGCTCTACTTTGCAAGGTTAACAGTAACCTTGTTTCTAGTTTAAACTGCTGCATTTGTATCAGCTGACATCAACTAAGCACATACTGTAAATACCCAGGTGTTTGTAGAATGAATAAACAGTTAAACTGCTATGTAAACTGGCATCTAAAAAGTATCAAGCAAAACTGATGATTGAATATGAGACTTACCTGAGGACAGCACTGGGGAGAGATGAAAATTCCACATAGCCACTTATTGCAGGCCATGCAGTGTCAGGTGGAGCAAATGCTGTATGCAGTCTTGTGAACACGAGTCATGTGAAAGAATTTACAGATTTTATGTATGCACGGCTAAAAAGTCTGAAGGACCTGATGTAATGATCAACTTCAGCTGTCATAAAAAAACTACTCTTGCATGTTTGACATTCAGCCTGCAACAAAGGTTCACAATGATAGACTTTCATGGTTCTATGACTCAGAAGACTCCATAACTGCATTTATCTTTGACTGTGCCTATTATATGTTTTATAGCAAATCAGGGTATGTGTTTAGGCAGGTGGACAGAGAGTCTGGGACAATAACATGGCAAAACGAGCACCAACATACTAATTTATGGTATTACTACTTGTGTATGATTAACATGATATCAGTATTATTATTATTATTTGATTTAACATGGGTGGTTCAGAGTTTAGCACCCTGAAATTCATACTTTGAACAGAGTTTATGAGCTCACAGCTGGTCCTGGACCAAAAGATAACTGGGAGTCGAAACACTGGGAGGTGATCGCTGTAGGTTTTTTGGATAAAGGAGGAGGTGTTGGTGGCATTTAACAGCTCTCCAGCCCAGTCATTTACTCTGGGCTTTGTTTTTTATCCAAGAAGAGGTAAATCTTCAGTCATGTCTGAAGTAGATCTTCGAGCTAACAAAACTCAAGTAGAATCGCTTACAAAATAAGATATTGGCAATGTAAAAAGTTACTGGAAACCTACGCTCATGTCCAACTCAGTATTTTTTTTTCACAGTTAAAAGAAAAAAACATCTTCTTTGTCTTATACTGAGCCTTAGTGCAGCTTTTCACACCATCCTCTAAAAGAAGCTGTTTTAGCTCCCTCCCTTTAAGTCTTCTTTCTTCTGATTGGCTCGTCCAAATAAAAAAAAGTTCTAAACAGCAGGTTTGTCCTCACAGCCATTACTCAAATGACCATATTAAAGATGTTTTTAGCCAGTAGTAGAAAGAAAAGAAAGAAACACACCTGATATCGAGCATTCAGAGCACCTTTTCTTTTGCTCATAGTGATAACTTGTCCGTATGCTCAGCAACCTTTTTCAAACTTTGGGTATGTTTAATGTAAGCATCTGCAGACGTTTACAAAATTGTTGGTACCCTTCGGTAAATGAAAGAAAAACTCACAATGGTCACAGAAATAACTTTAATCTGACTAAAGTAATAATAAATAAAAATTCTATAAATCTTAACCAGTAAAAGTCAGACATTGCTTTTCAACCATGCGTCAACTGAATTATTTAAAAAATAAATGCATGAAACAGGCCTGGACACAAATGATGGTACCCCTAGAAAAGAATGAAAATAATGTGTCCAGTAATCAGCATCACAGGTGTCTAAAATCTTGTAATCAGTCAGTGGGCCTATATATAGGACTCCAGATAGTCACTGTGTTGTTTGGTGACATGGTGTGTACCACACTTAACATGGACCAGAGGAAGCAAAGGAAAGAGTTGTCTCAGGTGATTAGAAAGAAAATCATAAAATCAAAATCATAAATCATCCAAGCAGCTAGATGTTCCTGTGACTACAGTTGCACATGTCATTCAGAAATTTAAGATCTGCAGGAGGAAAATTGATGACAGATCAAAGAGACGGATAATCCGAATGGTAACAAAAGAGCCCAGAAAGACTTCTAAAGAGATCAAAGCTGAACTTCATGCTCAACGAACATCAGTGTTAGTTCACACCATCTGTTGTTGTTTGAGCCAAAGTAGGCTACATGGGAGACGACCGAGGAGGACACCATTGTTGAAAACAAATCATAAAAAAGCCAGACTGGAATATGCCAAACTACAGTTGACAAGCCACAGAGCTTCTGGGAGAATGTCCTGTGGACAGATGAGACAAAAATTGAACTTTTTGCCAAGGCACATCAGCTCTATATTCACTGACGGAAAAATGAAGCATATCAAGAAAAGAACACTGTCCCAAATGTGAAACATGGAGGAGGCTCGGTTATGTTCTGGGGCTGCTTTGCAGCACAGGGTGTCTTGAATCTGTGCGGGGTACAATGAAATCTCAAGATTATCAAAGGATTCTAGAGAGAAATTTGCTGGCCAGTGTCAGAAAGCTTGGTCTCAGTTGCAGGTCATGGGTCTTACAACAGGACAATGACCCAAAACAAGCAGCTAAAAACACCCAAGAATGGCTAAGAGGAAAACATTGGACTATTTTAAAGTGGCCTTCTATGATCCCTGACCTCAATCCTGTTGCGCATCTTTGGAAGGAGCTGAAACATGCAGTCTGGAAAAGGTGCCCTTCAAACCTAAACAACTGGAGCAGTTTGCTCATGAGGAGTGGGCCAAAATACCTGCTGAGAGTTGCAGAAGTCTCACTGACAGTTACAGGATTCGTTTGGTTGCAGTGATTGGCTCAAAAGGTTGTGCAACAAAATATATAAAAGTTGTGGGTAACATCATTTTTGTCCAGGCCTGTTTCATGCATTTATTTTTTTTTAAATAATTCAGTTGAAGCATGGTTGAAAAAGCAATGTCTGACTTTCACTGGTTAAGATTTATAGAATTTTTATTTATTATTACTTTTGTCAGATTAAAGTTATTTCTGTGACCATTGTGAGTTTTTCTTTCATTGACCGAAGGGTACCAACAATTTTGTCCACGTCTGTACTACTGTAACTGTAACATACGAAAAAAAATGTGGAAAGTCATAATAAGTCGTCTTATATTTGTAACAAAACCTTCTTTGACAGAAGGTCAGACCTGCACAATGTTAAAGAATTTGTGTACCTTCATAACTGCAAGGCTTCAGTTGAACCACACTCTGGGCTGAATCGCTTTCTTGGGGTCATCCCGTCACATGGTTTATTGATTTATTGTCTGTGCCTCTATAAAAGGTCTAAGTTCTTAGTTTGAAGCCAATCTGTGATAGATTTTATTTACCATGTAGGGCCATTGATTGTTGCAACACATATAAGCACACAGGGGGACCTGAAACCAGACAGCTGGTAGCAAATAGCTGAATGATCTAAACTTAGCTTGACTTATCACTTTCATGACGCATAAACAAGCATGGAACTTTCCTGTGTCATCAAAACTACAATGTGTTTATTTTGGGTGACGACATTGAAGCTTTTTTAACATAAAATATTAATTTGAGTAAATGTTATAAATTTAACTTGTTACAAAAACCATAAAAACCACACATCATTCCTCTGATCGTGTTTAGCACACTTCTACTGCCGTTCTTTTACAATAAAAGGCTGTCCGTAACACATTTATCAATATACCTTTTCATTTTCTATTTACAGTCAAAATCTGTGACGCGAATAATATCAGAAATAGTGATAAGTGAGGAGGCTGTTGTCTCTTAATCGGTGTCATGTAAAAACACTGTTATAGTGTGCAAAGTTTGCATCTTATCAGCAAGGTACAATCATGTGGCTCTTGTCAGGGCAGCACTTCATTGTTACCTAATCATTAGTTGTGCATGTTGGTAGAGCAAACACAAAATCCTTTTCAACAAAAGGCAAATATAATGATCGCAGTCCGTGTCTCTGTGTTCTGCCGTGGAGCAGCTCACACTGACAGTGTCTCTCTCACAAATTCGTTTGAAGTAGAAGCCAGGGTGCCGTCGTAGATTGTAGAGAGCGACACATCTGCACCGGCGTTTACAACTCCGTTGTCGGCCGGGGGGCCCTGTCTAACCAGCCTGCCGCTCTTTCTGAAGGAGTTCCTGATCCCGCTGGCGAGGCGATCAGACAAGCGCCTCACCGCCCGGCTCAGTCCACGGTTCTTCTGCTTCGTCAAGCCCACGTCGTCCTCCAGCTCCTCCGGCGGCACGTCGATGTTCCCCGTGTACCAGAACACCCACCAGATCAGGCTGAGGAAGAGGATAATGGCCCCGCCGTAGACAAACAGATCGTGGATAACCAGTCCTCCAAACACCCCAATCATTATAATCAAGACACCGAGTATGTCGTGGGCCACTGCGAACCAAAATGAGCACTTGCAGCGGCCAACTCCTCCGTACCTCTTCTCCATGATGGGCTCCACCTGTACAGGTGTTGACATGATAACTTATCCAAAGAGTTTATCCAGACGTGGAAGAAAATCCAAAGCGACTAACTTTAGCAGCCGGTGTAAAAGCAAAGACAATCAAGTCTGATCCTCGCTGAGAGAAACATAAAACAACCTGCTGTGACACGGTCAAAGTACAGTGTACTCAGGCCATTATCAGCAAGAGCCACACCAGCTTGACTGTACTGGATGTGTCAGAGCACTATAAAGAGCATTTAATAGCATTTTATCTTTGACATCATCAAGTCTTTTCCATCTTCTGCTCAAGCCCCCTGGCTGATCCGTTTCCGCCTTTCCTTCTCTTTCAGAATGGGGACCCACACCAGCCCCATCGCCACAAACATCAGCCCTAAAGACAGGCAGGCCGAGGCTACAGAGCGGGACGCTTCAGTCACCCCTGAGTACTGGAGCAGTAAAAGTACTGCGCCTGCTACAGACATCAGAGATCCCATCACAATCATGATGATAGGTTTGTGGAGGTAAGCACGGCCCGGGCCTTCAGCAGCTGCTGGCTGTGTGTCTGGGTACAACCGCTGGCTCCCAAAGTCACCCGAAAAAGAAGTTTCCATAGTTGAAACAAAGCCTTGTACCTTTGATGTACAGAGAAGGGAGATGATAGCAAGTGGACCTCAACAGGACACCGATTGTCTTCTTTAAATCAGTCCCGAGCCGTTCTGTTCATTCTCTCAGTCCATGCAGACATCTGTCAAGAATGCAGCACCTCCCAAAAGTCACATGAAAGAGTTGTATCATCTGCACGATGACCAAGTGTGTGACTGCCTGATGCATCTCTTAATCTGCTGCTCAGTAACCCGTGAACACGCTGTAATTCCAGATGGGCCACCACACCCACACAGCTGAGTGAGGACAGACAGTCGCAGCCCACCTGATGACAACAATGTCATCACCTCTCATTAGCTTGCTGTCAGGACGATCTTGTTACAGTACACTTCCTTTTTTTTTTTTTTTTTTTTAATATTTTTTTTAATATATATATTTTTTTTTTCCTTTTTTGCATGTTATGCCTTGACTTGTTGTGGCAGGTGAAGCTCCACTAAATAAATTCACCACATCCTTATTACGACTGGTTGCGTCTTTGTCTAAAATGCCTGCTGTGACCGACAAATAGGCAATAAGTTAATTTAATCAACAACTGCAAGCTTACCACACCACGTGTAGATGTGTGTACAGGTAGTAAATAATTAAGTAAGTATCTAAAGTAATTATCTAGTGAATTACAGTACACTTCCAAAACAAAGGCTGTCTATTCGAAAGCAGGGAAAAAACAACCCAAAACTGCTTATTGTCACAAGAATCAGATGGTGTGTAGAATGTTATGCATGCTTGCAGTTTCTGACATTATTATGTTGCAAAGAAATGCAGAGTTTCATATATTGGATATACTCCACCCTCTCCACTCTCTCTCTCTCTCTCTCACACACACACACAACGCACTATTACTTGCTGACAGCTGCTGCACAGGCTAGGTATTATAGGTATTATTCCCATTAACAATGGGGATGTCATCTGATACAGCTGGATGGCTTTGCAAGCACAGAGCCATATCCAGCACAAGCAAACAAGGCTAATACATGTTAGAGCAAACAACTGTTCATACATATAGATAGATAGATAGTCTGTATAAATCCTCAACCATGTAAGCCACATGATTATTCCTTGCTGATGTACGAGCTAATCCTCCTTGATGTAAGGTGGATGGTGTTCCGGTCTCCTCTGAGACCCGAGTGAGCTCCTTGGACAGTCTGTGTAATTTGTGGCATAGATGCACTGATAAATCATGTCCCAGAGGTTCCCAAACAGAGTGCAGTTTAGCAGTGTAGTTGCCTATTCACAATTATTTTGCTGCCATTTGACCAACAAGTGCAGCTGTAAATAACAGGAGTAGCTGAAAATACTCATCTTTCCAGGCCTAAAAAAGCAGCATCTCATTATCTTCTCTAAATTGTTCACAGGATTACACATCAGGCTTCATCCACTGCTCGATTACTTTATGCATCTTTGCAAGTTTCCAAATATTAGAGAAATTGAAAAAAAAATCCACCTTTCAGAACTAATGAATGTCATAATAAAGAACTGTGATTCATTTACAATAAGCAAGGCTGTGCCTGCACGTGATAGCAAAAACATTCTGAATATGAGGTTGGCAAACAGTTAAATTCAAGTGTTTTATTCACATTGCTGCCTTATTATAGCTTTTAAATGGAGACTCGGGTTTGATAGGTTGAGCAACAATGTTTTTTTATAGTGGAGGAATTAATCCATTTTTGTGTGCACACTCCTCTACTTTCAGGAAGTCATTGTAATTGGGCAAATTAGCATCACTGTACATAAAATCTTCATTTTAACTTGTCATGAATCCTTTGAGGGCATTGAATCTGCTGACATCACGGAGCAGCGGGGTTTCTCGTTTGTGAGGTTACTGCCATTAGCGTCACGTTCAACAAGTAAAATGCACCAATAGATTGACTCACCTGCTGCACAATATTCCCCCCACAATTTTCAAAAACTCACCGAGTGCCTTTTTCAGCACATTTTGGATCGTTGTCAAAATTATACACTCATCAACATTTCCCACCAGCCAAACTACTCAAACACTGTTACTAGTGAAGTGTCTGTAATTGAACACTTGAATCTTAGCAGAAAATGGCTGTAAGCCTTCAACAACAAACTTTTAACATCTCCAATTGAAGCTGAATTTTATAATCCCATATTAATCATATAAATATAATTTGAATGCATTTCCATTTGTCAGTGGCAACAAGTAATCATATTAACCAACTACAGCCCTTAACCCTGTAATACCATGTGTATTGTATTTGAGCTTGTGTAATGTTTTCACCCACAAAACGTAAAAGAATTGCACATTTTTTTTGCAATAAATTGCATAAAAACCATTAGGTGCATTGACAACAGTACACATGAAAACTAATGCACCACACTTTAGCCCTGCATCAGGCGGTGACTGGTCCAGGACGTACCCCGCCTCCGCCCTATTGTAGCTGGGATAGGCTCCAGCCTCCGCTGCAACTCCTCCAGTTTCAAACACATTTAATGACAAAATATTTCAGCGTTCAGGTTTTATTACAACAGCACGTAACCCCAACACTGTATATGAAAACTGGGAATTGTGAGAGAATCTTTCACACGTTAGCTGCTTGATTAGGTCGAGTCCAAGGCACTGACACTGTATGATGACTCAGCACAAGATGGGCTTGAATCAAACACATGAGTAGTTTTGTCTCTGTCATCAAACAGTGACATTACATTCACAGAATACAACAAAACTAGAGGGAAAAAGAAGAACAGAGAAAAAAAAATAATTCAATGTCCACGTTAACGATCATTTCACTTTAGGTACTTTTCTTTTTACTTTGGAGTCGGTCTTCTTGATCAGTTTGCTCTGAGCTTTTGTTCCTTTCTTCAGCGCTGCGGGTTTGGGGGCTTTCTCCAGCTTCTTCTTTTTGGACGCCTTCTACAAAAAACAGAGGAAACGTTAACGATGCCAAAGAAAAACAAAACCTGAATCATCTGCTGAGGTTCCCTTCAACTCAAACAGCTGTGAAAAGTACTGACCTCCAGTTTAGGCTTTTTGACAGGGGTTTCTATGGGAACCAGCTGTGGGATTTCTTCCTCCTCTTCAGCTGCTGCTTTATTTTTCTTCACCTTCTTCACCTTCCTCTTGCCCTCTGCAGTAGCATCTGCTTGCTCTTTGTCCTCCGTCTTATTTTTCTTTGTGGATGCAGATTCCTGAAATGCACACAAACTTGTTACTTTTCCGAATGTTTCAACAAATGCAGCTTATACAAAAAAAATAATACATTTTGAGTGCTAACTTGTACTCACCTTGTCTTTAGGCGTCTGAGCTTGTTTAGACTCCAGGACAGAGAGATGGCCCAAGTCTGAGGTGTAGACAGGCAGAGCCACCGACGTTTGACTCTTAATGTGGATGAGTTTAATCACTGGTCCTTTCTGTAAAACAGCGATCAAATCAGACACGGCAAGAAAAACTTGCATCGATACATAAAAGAACGCTGTGCAACTTTTTGAATTCCAAACTGAAATTGCAAACTCTAAATAGTGTTGGACGATATACTCGATGTATCGTAAGTTTGTCCACGTACCATGGTTAAAATAGCTTTATCGTAACCATCGAGTATAGGTTGCCATGGAAATATTAAGCTGTCTGCACATAATTCACTGAGTTTTTTTTCTCCCACAAGCTGCGAATGCATCATTAATCCCCCCTCCCAACCGGAAAGTTTTCTACCCGGCACACTGCACTGAGCATGCGCGTTTATACACCATCAGAAAGGAGAAATATGGCGACGGCAGGCGATTCAGACTTGGATTTCACGAGGAGGACGTTAAACAAAATGCGGTAATTTGCAAATCATGCCGTTAAACTATTGCCGGAAAAGGTCGAAGAACCACAAAGTTATTCCACCAGCTGAAAAGTGATCCACTGCAAAATGAAAAATGTTTTAAACTCCACGTGTGAACGTCTCCCCGCACACCAAAGAAAACTTTAAATAAACCAGCTGTGACCCGACCTACGACTGCGATCGGCGAGAGAAAAACAGCACGGTAAGTTTAATTCCATGTTATTTTTTATCAAACAAAGTTATTTTGGTCTGAATCTGTGAGATCTCTACACGTGCCGTTTGCTTGGTTACGTAAAGTCAAGTGAGTTTGTAGCTTCCTTGTTTGTGTTTAGGCACATTTCACGACATTGCGTAACTGCGTTTTTAATAGTTTGCCGTTTTCGCTGTTCGATGGTTGTTGAAATGGTTTATTTGAGCTTTTAGCTGAGATTCGGATGTTTCTGTGGATCCACACACGCTGACTTCACTTAGGCTTAAACTGCAGCTCACTCCCTTTGTCCCCGGTGCTGGGGACACTGAGGCTCAGGACATATTGTGATATTTTATCGCGTATTGCAACATAGCCACAAAATAATCGGAATATTAGATTTTCCTCACATTGCCCAACCCTAACGCTGATCAGTGCCCATTTTGCTGCACAAAAATTGTGCCGTTTGATACCGAGAGGTGCGTTTTCTTCCATACACGAAACAATCAATTAACAACTGACTGCACGAAAGACCCGATCCCACTGAACGCATCATCCATCACGTTTAATCACAGGCAAAATAAAAACTGCTGAAGCCAATGAAACAAATCAGCTGTTATCTACATGCTATTATGACACGTACGACTCAAAACTCTTCATTTCTGCACCGAGATGCTGGATTTTTGTTTTTCTCACCAGTAGACTGGTGCTGGAACCAGTTGTGGGGACTTCCCTCCCACGCTAAAGAGGCAGAGCCTTACTGGGGATTTATGTTGCCATCACTTTGATGCAACTACAAAGCCTTCTAAAACTACTGCGGCTTCAAACTACTGTGATTTGCACATTTCTACACAGCTACTTTTCCTATCAGTGAGAGAATAACAATTACCATCTCAATATCAGGAATATTATTGAGAGCTGGCATAGATCAGCTCAGTCGGGGTGTGATAAGTCTAAAATCTAACAACCAAATGTAAAACAAAAAGTTCTCACCATGCGCAGTTTGGTGACCACTGTTTGCACGGCAGCCTCGATGTTTTCCGTCACCTCGTCTGCAGTCATGCCCGAGTGGGCAACACGTGCCATACTGCAACACAGGCAGAGTGCACGAAAACACAGTGTTACCAAACACACAGATCACAGCAGCAGTATATGAAGCACCAATGTGACTGTTTCTTATTTTTTAACCGAGTAAGATGCTAAACATTGTGTATCAAAGTTGTAGAGACAGGCTCCACAGAAAGAGGAGGTCCATCTGGATTTACTTTGAGTTTCTATAGCACCAGTCTGACCCGTATCGATTACAGAGAATCGACAAGGTTGTACTGAGGTGCAGTTAAGATCATCTGCTACCGAAGAGTTTTTAATAAAGGGGAATTTCTGCACAAAAAGCTGAAACCAGGGACACGTGAATAAATCTCACCAGCAGCAGCCCTTGTTGGTAACCTTCAGGCTGGTCCCCTGGATGACTCTCTCGATGTCTCTGGCCAGATGCTTGCTCTGCAGGTTCACGCACAGCGGCTCTCTGGAAAAGAAAGCAAAAGGGTAAGAATAGAACCGTCGCAGCTACACGACACCTTAAAGTCATTTGCAGCAAAGTATCCAAAACAGAGAAACGTTCAGAGAACACAAGTGGGGGTGAAAAATTGTGGGAATAAGGGGCTTTGCTTTCAATAATGTTTCAAATGACATTAAGCTCTTATCTTCTTTGGATACCTGGGTTTGCTCTTTTCTCCTCTGCTGCTGAATTTTTTTTAATGTGATAGTTTGTATTGCTTTGGCATGTTCTCCCTCCACGCTTCTTAGTGGCTTCTGTGGCTCAATGCTATATTTTCAAATCCAATTTCTTGCATTCATCCTCATACAGAAGCACGAGCAGCTGCATTGCCAAGGGCTCGGAGAATCACCTGCAGTGAGTTTCTGAGGAAGCCGACGCGAAAAGAGAGGCAAGTAACATGATTGGTCAATCTGTTTGTATTCCAAGACTCGACTGCATGCCAGGATGGCACAGCAAAGAGTGGAGGTGAGCCCACGACTTGCCACGGCCGGCCGTGGCGTTTGGGTACGATGCCACGACTGGCCAGTCTGCCAGAATGTTTGGGTGCGATGCCGCGACTTGCTACGACCTGCCGCGGCGTTTGGGAGTGATGCTGCAGCTTACCACGACTTGCTGCGGTGTTTGGGTGCAATGGTGCGACTGGCTACGACCTGCCGCGGCGTTTGGGAGTGATGTCGCGTTCAGGGGTGAGACTGGGACTTGCCACTGCATTTGAGAGGGATGCTGCAATCTGCCACAGTGTTTGGGAGTGATGCCGTAACTTGCCACGACCTGCCACTGCGTTTGACAGTGATGCCGCAAATTGCCAAGGTCTGCCGTGGCGTTTGGGGGTTATACTGCAATCTGCCACAGTGTTTGGGGGTGAGGCCGCGGTTTGCCAGTCTGCTGCTGCGTTTGGGGGTGATGTCATGACCTGGCATAAACCCATGAAGTAAAAAACCTTGTATATATAGTATAGTTTACAGTCAAACCGTAGTTCTTATTTTTCTAACACACACACTAAACAGGACAAACTGAAAAGCGCTCTCACTTTTTACTTTTGTAGAAATGTTTCCCGAGGTGCGATGGCAGCAGTCGGCGGATGCGGTCATCAGAAATGAACAGGTCAAAGTTTCCCAGCAGGCGGCGCTTGGCTTCGTATGGTTTGTACTCCGTCTTCAGGACCTTATACGGTATGATCTGCCACAGGCAAACACATCCCTGAATGTTTCTTACCACTGACAAGACGGTTTAAAGCAGAAAAATGTACACTCAGGATAGCAAAAAAAACAAAAAACCTTGCCCATGTCTACTTAGGAAAAATTCCCAAAAAGGTGGCAGTTAAGCCCTTCTTCCTTTATACCTACTCTGAGCAGCTTAAGTGGACTTGACTCCTCTTTGCCAGATTTCAATGAGGGTGGGAACATGATCATGGTTAGGATTAGGGTTGTGGGACTATAGTTATGGTTATTGTGTTAGGTGAGTGGTGTGATGTGATGGCTTTTCCATATGCTACTATGACCTCACACCAATATGATTGGTTGCTTGCAATGCTGAACCTGGACCAACATCAGTTTAGAACAGCGTACCTCTGATATGCCTTTGACACCTCTCTCCTGCAGAAGCTTCTTATAAAACCTCTGGGTCTGCTCTGAGGTCATGTTGGGCTCATCTCTGGTGAAGAGGCAAATCTCTTCTGTGTCTGACCGCTGGCCATGGGGCAAGGGACTGCGGATAACAAAAAGAAAACAAAAGAAACACAATGACTCTGGGGGAATGCCATTATCAACGAATTACTTTAAATTTGGAAAACATTTGCTGCGACGGAGGAACTAAAATTCAGTCGCCTGGGCTGCTCACATGCGTATGGTCTGCGCTTCTTTGGGTATCTTCCACAGGGTGAAGAGCAGGCTGATATGCTGAGTCTCATCCAGAAACGGGGCTTCACCACTAGCTTTGTTTTTTAGGAAGGCCTGCAGGGCCTGGACGGCCTTCTTTACCTGTCAGACACATTAAGTTAAGACACCGCAATACAAATGAGGCAGCTTAATACCTGAGCTAAAAGTTAGCATTTGCTAACGCCAAACGTGTTAGCATGTTGAAGAAGCTAGTTGGAACCAGCTGGCTCATTAGATACGTGGTAACAAACTTTATTAACAAGCAGCGTAACCCAAACATTCTAAAAACGACTAATTCAAACAAATCTGAAATCACAAATCAATCAAACTTTTACCTGCGATCGGTCCAGTAAAGCTTTCTCTGCCATTCTTCACACGTGGACCCCCCAAAAAACACCAGGGCGCATGCGTTGAGCGTCATGCTATGACGTAAAATATATGTGTACATAAAATCAATATCGGATTCCACCAACAAAAAGGCTCTCAAAACAATACATATATGTGGATTTTGGGGTGTATTTATATAATCATTATTATTTTTACCCCTGGTTATTTGTATTCATGTTCTATTCTTTTGTATATTTCATCTGTTTATATGTTTTATACTCATTGTTTGTTCAATAAAGTTCCTGTAAAAAACAAAACAAAAAACAAACATCTCACCTATGGAGACAGCTCAGGATGGACTAATCCTGTCTATCCTAATGAAAATCCTAGTCTGTGAAATGCTTCTAAAATATCTGCTGCCCTATTGGCCTTATCTATCTTGAAAAATAAAGTTTTAATGTCAGTGTGAATTTTACATCCAAAAATAAAGGATATATAAAAGTAGCTTTGCCAAAAAAATTTTTTCTCTCTGGCTTAAAATGGAACTGATATCATTCACGGGAAATATGTTCAACAAGTATTTCACAGCTCAGGCCAGCAAATACCGGAAATCCCTTTTTTGCACATCGGTCTTTCTGCTTCCGGATCTGTGACTCGTCACATGACTCTTCTTCCGGCTGAAACGAAGTGCCACCAACTCCAATCAGAGACATAACAGATGATGACGCTAACGATAAAATGGTGATTCAAAAACTGTAAGGAAAATTATAATATAAATAAAAGCATAAAATATAACAGTAAAATGCAGCACTGTGGCAAATAAGAGATTAGTGCAGAGCAAATCGTTAATCACGTGATTTAGCCAGGTTTTTTTTAAAAAGTCACTTTCCTCACTTGCAAAACTCTGACGTTAAGCTCAACATAGCTCGTTAAGACATTAATCTGGCTTCGTAATATACCTCAGATCTCACTACCACCTGATAAACTTTCCCTTTCTGTTGCTGCTACCATTACTTCACTCTTCTCCACCCTGATATCTTTTTCTCACCTTGAACCCGTCCACCTCCCTGCCCTCACACCTGTCCTGCATCTCTGCCACTTCAGACTTCCTTAATCTACCCTCAAACACTCTGCATAGAACATTTACATATTAAAAACCTAAATTAAAAGTGCATCAAACAGATTTGTAAGGTCATGGGTCTTTTACTGTTAGACATTTGTTATTTGGTTAAATAAGGAACAAATCTAAAAGAAATGTGGTGTATGAGTGCAGTCGTTTAACCTGACAATACATCCCTGCTGTAAACCTGTGGTACAAATCAGACAAATACACCTTTCAGTTACAGCTTGATCTTTTATTTTCCATTTCGATTATGTAACAGCTGTGTGGGTCTGTCCGTGTGAGTGTGTTTACCCTTGGTTCATCAGAGTAGTATGTGAGCTCAGTCCAATTAAACCATCTCATGTGGAGAGAGACCAAACTAAAGACTCTGGCACAGCAATCCTTAAAATCAAATAAAAATGTCCTCTCTGGACTCTAAATCCTGCTCTTGAGATGGGAGAAGCACTTAGCAAATGATAATTATAGACTAACTCTGCTCTTTTTGCAGGATATGAAATCATTCTGGACTTTATTTGTTTTTGTTGTTTTTTTTCCTTCCCCAAACTCAACAACACTGCATCCATCTCCATTCAAAAAACAAATGGCGCGGCCAGCAGACCGTACGGTCAGGCCTGGGAGTACAGAAAGGGGCGGGGCATGTAGCTACATTAGTGGCATAGCTGAGCTCTCAATATGAGAAAGCTGACACACTGGACTTGGTCTCTCATTTCATATGGTTCATCATAAAAACTGATTCAGTCATGTTTTCTTCATTTGACATGATTTTATTCTTCCCTCCTTTTTTGTCGTTGTTCGTCTCTTCAGCATAGTTGTGTGTAAAGAGAGAGTAGCTGTTTGGGTCGGCTCTAGCAGCATTTCTCCTCTGGGAACGAGTGGAAGAACTCCATGCATGCTGCCATTGTTGCATTTAGTCCTTTTCTGGCACCAGCTTCAGCACTTTGCCAATGGCGATTGTTTTGCCTAATAGTATCAAGAGAATTGAGGGACAAAAGGGCGATTCAAAGATGCCTGAAAACAAATCCAGCTAACTTCAAGCCTGCACGGTGTCCTTACCTTCGTCTCTCAGTGTGAATCGCCCCATCTGAGGGAAGTCTTTGAAGGTCTCTAAGCAGATGACTCCTGCTGCCCGGAGCCTGGCGATACAAACCTGGTCCTGCTTCACAAAGCGTGGTCGTGTTTTGCTTTTCTCTCCCGTCTTCTTGTCCACCAGACAGATTAAGGCCTGTGGTGAGAATTGCACAAGTTTAGCACGAGTAATCAAATAATTAAAGAATGAAATAACCAAATAACTAATATGTAAGCCCAACAGTAACTTACTGTAATTTGCACTTCTTCGATGCAGGTGTGGATGTGAAGGACTGCATTGTAACCAGGACAAATGATGGATTTGTGCTCGATGATGACGATCTAAAAAAAACCCAAAAGAACATTTCAGAGGACTTGAAAACCAGATTGTGTCTTTAGATACTTTGCTGTTAGTAGCCTGTTACAAAAGCACATCATTTGTTTTAATTTCTTGAATATAAGAAAAATAAAGAGTAAAAAACTGAAAAAAAGGCAGTCAACATCCAAAGAGCAGCGTTGATGTCCTTCAAGAAGCCTAGAGAACTATTCCTGAAGATTACTTTAAGAAATTATAAGAAAATTTGCCTTCTTCTGACTCTTTTTTTTTGCCTTATATGCTGTATTTTCCATGTGTGTTTGGAGATGTTTCAATACATACAGTACAGGAAAAGCTGACAAAAGATTCTGCCCGAGAATCCCAGCTGTGCATGAAAACAGCCAAGGAATGACACAATCAACAACAAGCAGGCTTCGCAGTATTCCCAGTGTTTGTTATCTTAACTTCAACCGAGCCACGGGGGGGTCCCAAGCCCGGATGAAATGCATCTTTGATCTTTTCCAGATCAAAAATGCAGATAATCAACAACTAAAAGTGAGACCCGAGTCTCACTAGAGACTACTAAATGGGAAAATCATTTTTTGCATGTTAACAATCTCTTGAAGCTTTGAAATTTTAGGAAACATTTGGTAAAAAAATGAACGTTTTGGACTACAGGTGGGTTTTTGCATGCTGCGTCACATATTCTCTTATAATACCAGAAAAGATCCTTTGAACCTTGTGACCCCTTAATATAAAGCGGTGTGTATACTACGATGTTTAAATGGATGTCTTGCCTAAGCTTATTTTCAGACCTGAAGGTAAGCATTTCACAAAGAAAAGTACAGATTATCAACACATAAGTAACTATTTGTCTGGCAAAAGTCTTACTTTATAAGCCTGTGTCTGCTCAACTTGTCCAAAGCAAGCTCCATCAGACAACTCTGCAATTAACACAGGCTTGAAAAATGTGTCTCCAAAGCTCTTATGGAGAAATGCCTCATCTTTGATAATTACTTCTGCTGGTCTGTGTAGACCTGCTGTGAACACATGATCATCAACCAGAGTGGCGACTGCTTTCTAACATAGCCAACCTGCAAAAGGATGCATTTAGTTTTGTTTTTAATATGAGACACAGCAGAGACACGGGAGCGGATTCATTACAGGAGCCTGTGGTGAGGAGTTTATTTGCTGGCATTAAATTAAATAAATGGCATCACCTGTGGTTACCTCACCCCCTTTCATCCCCCCAACTTCTCCCCACAGTTAACGACTGTCAAAGTCAGGAGTTAGAAGCCAGCATGCAGTAATTATCCAGTCTTTACCTGCGCATCAAAGGTGCGCCCAGAGTGGCAGAGGTTGTCGGGGCTGCAGAGGATAAAACCAGGAAGGATCTCTTCCTCCTCTATGCCCTTCAGCCGCAACTTCAGGTTCTCCCCAGGACTTGCGTCGTCCGTCTCCACATCGTCACTCAGCAGGCTCAAAACCTCCACCGTGTGCTGCAACACACACATGCATACAGCTACACGTGAAGTGAGGAAAGACTATTTCTGCATTGATGCAGAAATATATATGACTGGCAATGAAAATGAAACTGAGTATTTGTGGTTACAGGATCCTCTTTCAATCAAGAAGAGGACTCACCCTGTTTGGCATCATGACCAGCTGCTGGGCTTTACTAATGGATCCAGATTCCAGCTTTCCAAGGATAACAGTACCCATATCCTACAAACAAGGAAACCCACAGTTAGAGGCAATATTCAAGTAAATGCACTATACTTTGCTAACCGCTAATACACCCATGTGTCCAAATAACATCTGCCATATAGATAATTTTACACTGGTGGAATGTCATATCAAATATGGTCAAAGTTTCTTTGCTGTTTGCAAATAATCCCTGTGAGCACAGAAGCTCCGCCCCCCTTCTGTCCAAATCTCCTGTTTACGAGGAGCAGCCAATCACAGGAAAGTTGGCTTAAAGGGAAGGTGGGTGAACTGAAGGAATGCACCATAGCTCAGAACAAGATTATAATAAGGATTATCTTGAACTTTGAATCATGCAAAGCTACTCTAGTAGAGTCCAAAAATAAAAATATACAGTTCAAATATATAAGTTCACTTTAAACAGTCAGTAAATCCATTCTGACTGTGGTGGGTGTGGCTCAGGAGGTAGAGTGGAAGGTCAGAGGACTGTTTCTCCAGCGACTCAAGTCTGCATGTCAGACTATGGTTGGGGAAAGATACTGGGCCAGAGTTACCCCCGACACATGTGTGAGTGCAGGAATGTTAAACAAACCCTTAGGTACAAACAAAAGTGCTATATAAATGTGTAAGTGCCAGTCCATATCCCATTTACTTTAGTCTTAAATACTGCATTTCCTCATACTTTCAATAAGCACATAGTTCTAATGCAAGCCTTAGAAAAACATGGACTCTTGGAAGAAGCAGCTTGCTGTATAAGATATGATACTTTTCTTTTGGCAGTAAAAAAATGAAATAATGATCATGACTGTGAGCTTTCAGACACCACCAAAATAATGCACAGTGTTTTCTCCACAGCTGAAAGGTTGCTGTATCAAAGTCCTGGCAGTCTCAGTGACCATTAGTATGCAGCATCCAGTTGACTGAACCATAATCCCATTACTTCAGGAGAACATCAATTGAGGCTACTTAGTCATATAACTGCTACATAAGGCTCTTATGCAATCGCTGGGAGAGAAAGACAACAGGATAAAGACAGATGATGACATATGAAGAAAGGAAGAAGAGCCGATGGTCAATTTTTGTTTCAAAATAATTCAATTCCAACAACGCTTACAGTGTGTGATGAACTGCTTCCAACATCTAAACCAAGCTGAGCGCCAAGGAGCTCAATTATCTCAAAGAGGAATGGCTGTGCGGAGGCCACAGTGTGTGTGTGTGTGGCTCATTGTGTGACTGTCTGTGTGTTCTGGGAAAAAAACTCAAGAGGAAGCAAAATGACAAACTGACAAGAGAGCGAAAAAAGATTTTGGCAAAGTGAGCACGAACCAAAAGAAATTTTACACCCACTCATCCTCTGAGAGCGGAGCTGTGCAGAACACAAGCTGCCAATGGTTTTGGTTTTCTTCTTACAGGAAATGAGGATCAAAAGCTTCCAGTTGCTCACCTTGTATTTGTCTACGATAGGTAGTCTGACAGGCCCGTCGCTTGATCTGGTGAAGTTTGGCAAACTGTCCAGGTGGGCAATAAATGGCAAACCCCTGTTAGAAAAAGAAATAAGCAAAACAAAAGTAAACAGTAAAGGTTTTTATTGTAGTCAGCATTTGCTTCACACAAATCAATGCACAAAAAAAACAAACAACACTACAGAAAACAGAACAAATCTGTGCAGTCTTATTTCTCTATGACTTATGAGTTCTGTAAAGCAAAAAGTCAAAGAAACACCGCACACACCGGCTTCCTTCATTATAAATGCTGGAAATATTTAAATCAGCATGTGTAAACAAGCCTTACCTCCATCTTTTCATTATTACCCATCATTTATGCATACTGTTACAATTACAGATAGTCAAACACAGCCAAAGCTAGCATATAAATGTGACTTTAATGCTCCGGCTTCAGACCTTTTTTTCCACTTTTTTCCGATTTGCATATTATGAAGTGTGCATGTAGAAAGCAACACATTTGAAATGTTCCCCAATTTATCGCAGTTAACTGCCACGTTATCAAAAACACATTGCATCCAACTGCCAACTTGACCGCCCATTCAATGGCAAACTGATAGCAGACGTTTTATCGCCGTCTTGAAGCGCCAGTCTCTTTAAAGATGGCAGCTGAACACAGGTGGTTGCAAACCTGGTCCCTGTCTTTGAAGCAACCATTTCAAAGGCAACAACATCCCAGATTCACTGCACACTTTTGTAATAATGTTGTTTATGCTGCAGTGCCCAACCTCTGTAGAGGGCCAAATGGAGAAGAAATTTAAATGGAGAGGTTATGAAGCGCTAACGCAGCGTGCTTCAAAGAGTTCATTAACTAAGTGGCTGCCTCAAGGCCTAGGGTAAAATACATAAGTCTGATTTTAAACTACTTTGACAGATTACAACAGAGAACTGTGGAGTTTGAACTCAGCATAATAGATCACCTCCTTTAATTCAAACAAATTGTCTTTTTGGCCTCAGAATTTTGATCCTCTGATTCTCCCAAAGTCACCAGAGGCTGAAGGAGTGTGAGCTGAACACTACATATTGATTCTTTCTTCACACATAATTATCAACTTATGCAGCAAAGCAACTATCCTATCACCCCAGCTAAGCTTTAACATGGCCATTATGATCACTGTGTACTTCAGAATCACTGTTATTATTGTTATTTATAGATTATTATACTGTAAGAGATGATTAAGGCAGTGACCAGTTGGATGACGGGGACTAATTAGTATATTTATGTGCTTAAAGTCAGTAAGGTTGACACAGTGTTGTGGTTTTTTTGGTACTGACCCTTCTCTCTGGTGAGGTCTCACTTTATCTTATAAAGGTTCAAGCCTGGTGATGCCGTTCAGAGCACAATGACCTAACTGTGTTCTGTTTGTCTTGTGTTCTCGCACTGTGAAGGCTTTCAAGGGCAGCCTGTCTGCTTGTTGACAGTGCAGGACGTCACCATGTGTCTTTACATCCAGAGGGGTATAATGAAAACTCTCTACTCTACACAGTAATATAATAATATAACCTGAAGTGTTGACAGAACACCTAGTGCCCCTCTAGTTGTTGCTCATCATAATCATTCATATGGTCAGCACCATAATTACAAAGAATCAAAGAATCCTCCTCACTCGACAGCTCATTTATTCATTTTTTTAATTCACTCACATATTTAAATTACCGTATTTCCCGGACTACAAAGCGCACCTGAATATTAGCCGCACAAGCTAAAATCAGGGGAAAATCCTGTTTTGTACATACATTAGCCGCACCTGACTAAAAGCCGCAGGTGTTTCAATGTTGACTTATCATATGTAAGAGAATATGCACAAAGCGAATTGTCAGGAAAGAGATGGCTGTTTGGAGACACATCTCTTTTATTAATATTTTGAAAAACAAGTTATGGGTACATATTTGCACAACTTTTTAGGTATATGTACAAGTAGCGGTAATTACAAGTACGAAACATGTGCTGTGCTTCAAAAACGAGTAACAAATGTAGTACATAACAATAACCTACACACCAGAAAAATAGATTCAGACTACCTTTTAGGCTCAGGTGGATGGATGGATGTTTTCACACTTTTCCACGCTGTCAGATTCCACCGGTGGAGTTGAGCATAACTTGCTTTTCGCAAGTTTATTGCCGCACACCATCCACGACTCCCGCTGAACGTGTAGCGCTACTTTGAAGTTTGTTTTTCGAGCTACTTGTACGGCACTATGTTGCCTGGCGGATGGACATGTGACCAACATACCACTCTTGAACCCCGATACTGTGTGTCTGATCACATGCCCTTCCGCCAGGCAACGTAGTGCCGTACAACAGCGGAACAAACAAAACAAATCGTCTTACGATATGACAAAAATCATGGACAATCCATAGAAAAGCCGCACCTGACTAAAAGCCGCAGGGTTCAAAGCTTGTGTAAAAAGTAGCGGCTTATAGCCCGACAATTACGGTAGTACCCTTAACTTTATTTTTTCTTAAAAAGCCACGTGTTTAAATATTCATTCTTTCTTTCTTCCCCTTTTATCACTCCAAACATAACATTTATTCACAGGCTTTGTGTCAGCTACTAATCTGCATATCTGTGTAATCTATCCCTTTGTTGTCTTTCTCTTTGATTTGTCTTCCTGCAAAGCACTTAGCGTACATTTTAAATAAACTCTCGCACGCAAATAATAGGCCGAGCCGGGCACTCATCATTTTGTACTCGTCATAGAGCAGGAAATACAGACTGCAAGAACTATATTTGAATTCACTGAAATATAAATAAGCGTGACATACTCAGAAAGAGCTCACGCGTTCAACGCCTGATGACTTCAGGGGCCGTTCAGAGAGCTGACTTACGTGTACCAGGGGCATTCGGATACAGGGTCCTTGAGGTTGGCACCTGTGAGTCCAGAGCAAGGCATAAAGTGGATGTCCTTCTTAGGGTTGAAGCCCACCTTCTTTAGAAATGGCACCAGCTTCTCCTTACACTCCTCATACCTGCGAGAAGAAAACAAAAAAATTATTAAAATATTTCTTAACATTGTGTTTGACATAAATATCACACTGGAATCATTAATGAACAAATAAAACAAATAAAATCAGTCACTTAACCACAACTGGTGATGCTTTAAATGCCAAAATTAATACTAACACTTTCCTGGAGATACTGCATGTTTTTCTTTTTTAAATAAAGTCCGAAATAAACATTAAAATTCCCAAATTATCCATTTTAAATCACCTTTCTAGGCTCCAGTTGACAGTGGGGTCATCCATCTTGTTGATGAGGACAATGAGATGTTTAACTCCTGCCGTTTTAGCCAGCATGGCATGCTCCCGCGTCTGCCCACCCTTTTCGAATCCCGTCTCAAACTCGCCCTTTCTTGCCGAAATCACCTGGCAAAAACCAATAAGGCAAGAGAGAAATATTTAGAGAGCGCCTTTTATATTAAATCAACCCGTGAAAGAACCGGGTGATATGTTTCTGAGGTTCAGGGATAAAGATCTGTCTCACCAGGACTGCTAGGTCAGCTTGAGACGCCCCACCGATCATGTTGGGGACAAAGCTCTTGTGTCCGGGGGCATCGAGGATGGTGAAGTGTTTTTTCTCCGTCTCGAAGTAAGCTCTTCCAACCTCGACCGTCTTCCCTTTGTCTCTCTCCTCCTGATTTGTATCCAGAGCCCACGACAGGTACCTGCAACAACCACGCTCGTGCATTCATTTATGTTTTACAAAAAGGTGCGTACGGCACAAAGAAGGTAAATGCCATCAAAACACGACGCCCCTCACCATGTCTCCCTGTTTTTTTCTTTCGCTTCTCTTTCATATTTCTCCAGGGTTCGTTTGTCCACCATTCCAGTTAAGTACCTTTCAATGAGGGCACAAAGGGAGGAAACGTTAACAAAACGTGCAGCCCAGCGCACGTCCGAGACAGCCACAGGCTTCGGCTGTTGTAACAGATGATTCAACTCTGTGTTTTTATTCTCCTGTATCGCTAGTTGAGCTAAAAACAACTCCATAAAGAAACGAATCAAAAACAACACAAAACATTTAAAAATAAATGGATCACTCACATGATCTGTCCTCCGATCGTCGATTTCCCGGCATCTGGCAAGTACAACCAATTTTTTAGTGAACATAACTTTGCATAAACAGCCTTAGATGAAACACAACCGAATGCAACGCACCAACATGACCAATGAAGACCACGTTAACGTGTTCTTTCTTAGGAGCGTCTGGTGGCGCCGGAGCCACTTTGGGAAGGGGCATCTCCTCCTCTTCCTCCTCCATCATCTCCTCGTCCTCTTTCCCTGCTGCGCCTCCCTCCTCCGCGCAGGTCTCCCCAGACCCCAGATCCTCCTGTCCGCCACCTCCTTCGTCTCCCCCGGGCTCCTCCTTCTGCTCCCACGTCTCTTCCTCTGTGGACATGTCTGCCTCTGTGCTTCCATTCTCCACTGGAGCTGGAAGCACACATTTTGCACATTTCTAGTTATCTAACTCCGCTGTAATAACCGGCATCGCACCGACAACTTGGGGGCTGCTTTTCATTTGCTGGGAGGAACTTTAAAGACGCTGTATGATAGGAATAAAATCAAAAGTGACAACTGACTTATTGCAGATCCTGGGCTTCAGTCAAGCTGATGTACATCTTGCCAGATCTTTTAGCAAACTTAAATCTTTTCAAGCACATTTGCACAAAGATTTCAATCAAACAACTTCAAAGACAGGCCTCACCTCCATTTATCTACATCTCCTGCATAGTCTATTGCTTTAATTCAGCATGCTTTGTAATATGTGCTGCAGGACTTTCTAAATAACCTAAAAAGCACCCTATTGCTACATATCCGTGGTCTGCCCACTTTATAAAGACAAAATCAATGCAATGTTCTGCAACGCAAGCGCGTCAAAAATAAATAAATCAGGAGCAAGAGGACGCTGAAAATGTGCTGTGCCTTGCAGAAGAAGAAGCATCTTCCCTTGGCAACACACAAATAAGCCTCCAGTTTCCGTCACTATGAAATTATGCGGCCCAGCAGTTGAGTACAATGTCTATTTTCTTCTCCACGCCCTTCATTTATAATCAGCTGACTTTGTAGGCTGTCTCGTCAAGCTGTACTTATATTTTGAGACATGTTCGGGGACATCTGAAGGAACAAATGTTGCAGCAACCATCTCCATGAATGTGTCTGCAGGCAATGGGACTAAGGGAGGTGACTGCAGAGCTCGCTCACTTATCTGTCCTTATGTACACTACACGGTCATCTGGTTTTGTGTCCCTGCCTCAGCCACTCTTTGAAAAGCAAAAATGAGTTCCCCATAACTCAAGCAGAGGTGTATGACATCCGGGCAAAAGGCCAAATATGAGGGAAATAAAGCCTCACCAGAACAAAGTTAATATGTTCCTGGTGTAACCAAACACAGTGCACTGACACAGAGCAGGCCGGGGCCTTGGACGGGCAGCTCTTGACACATACGAATCACGGCATGTGCCAGTAGGAGATCTATTTTGGGCAGGAGCGAGTGAGGTTGCACCACATTCTACCTAGGCCCATGCACGTGGGTTTCTACCAATGACAGAAAACCAAATATGGCTCAGTAACTACTTACAAGTAGTGAGCATCCAAGCTTTAAAAACTGCATGAGGTCTGGTGTGATACTTATAACGTGGATGTTAAATCTTGCACACCTGAGCCTGTATCTACCCCCTGAAGCCTGAGCTAGAGCTGTAACTTAACCAAGTGAACATGCAGTGCACTGGAGTACACTGTGGATGCGTACCGACTGTTTCTGACACCTCCATACTGGCAGCTGGATCAGGGGTACCTTAAAGATAAGAAAACAAAAAATACTTTCGTAACTACTCATTAGAAAAGATTGCCCGCGGCTCACATATTCGTTACTACTACGTCATGAATCAGCTATTGCACCACAGCCGCACTTGTGCCGACTTGTTGATGAGTTAGAGGGTATGCTGTGCTGTTCAGCACAGCGAGTTACACACAGGAAGGCTAACTTAGCTGGACTAGCAAGCAAGCTAGCAAGTTAAGCTAACTTCCAGCCAGCTGTCTGGAATTTAACCTACCATCTGAAGCCGGCATTTCCACAGCGCTGGCTTGAAGGAAGCTTGGTACAAACACCGGGGCGTTAACGTTGGGGACAAACGGCTTGGCGTTGACGTTAAGGGCGGCGAAGGCGGTTGGGAGTCCCGCCGCGGCAGCAGGGGCCTCGGCATCCTCTTCCAGCTCCCACGAATCCGGGGCTGTGTCTCTCGTGTCCATCGCTGCTTTTTCCAGAGTTGACAGGCTTCCCACCACCGGGCAAGGCGAATGATTTTTGTGGTTCCGTTTATACGGGTTTAGTTGCTGGTGTGTTTTAGACTCTTAGCAGCACGCTCGGTGAAGTTCCCATTGCTTTGTTAAGCCTTGCCTTGACAAGCATATGGATCCCGTAGCTGACGAGAAGTGGTGCACGGCAGCTGCACGTCCCTCGCACACCGCCAGAGGGCAGCACCGGACACCTGCAAACCCGCTAAGTATACAGTCAGGGTACAATTAGTCTTGCAGCCCCCCCCCCCCCCCAATGAAACCCAAGTATGAAACATCAGAAAAGGGATTTTTATTCTTTATTAATTTCATAACAATCTCTCAAACAGAAACAACACCACCACCAAATAGTACAATACTATATGTCAGACTTTAATCTTTAACAAATTACACAAGGTTAATGAAGCTATTAATAAATAAATAAATAAATAATATAACTAACAAGTTGACGGGTTAGCAAGGAACAGTGTTAACATGCAAGTCTCATCTTTTCCTTTTATTATACTTCAATTATACTTCAATCTTTGGCATCAGTAACTCCTCCAGCAGAGATGGCAAAGGTTGCCTCATTCTCAGGCATATCAGGACTGGAAGCAAACACGAAGAGACAGATGAGTGTAGAACATTTATCTAAGACTTTTCACGCTTTGCTCACGTTCACATCTTTGTCACTACAGTGTCATATCATGTCTTATACTTGATCCAAGTCATTAATAATTAAACTGATCACTATGAAAATTGCCCTTGAACTGCTAAATACCTGTCAAATATCTTGGCGATTCTCATCTCCCCACGCCCCTTCCTCAAGCTGATGCGTGTGGTGGAAGCGTGGGCCAGGATGTGCCCACCAATTGGCTTCTTGGGATCAGCTTGAAACCTGAAATGGGTGAGAAACTTAAGAACATCTCAGCAGTGTTTCACACGGCGTTTTTATCAGAAAACCTCCTATTTGTAAGCATGAGGGAATCTGCGCTATCTTACGTCATTCCGGCTCCAGGATCAGCTGTCATTTGGTTGGTAATAAACACAGCTACGTTGTACTCTGACGAAAACATAGAACATAGAAAACATAAACATAGAAGCCAAAGTGGAAGTGCTTTAAACCTACAGTCTATATAAGGTCACCAGATGGTGAGAGTTGTAGGTGCAAAAAAACTTCTGGTCCTCATCTGTCAAAATGGAAGATTTTTTGTGGCTAAG
The DNA here is from genome assembly GCF_057381915.1 of Diplotaxodon limnothrissa. Classification (NCBI taxonomy): domain Eukaryota; kingdom Metazoa; phylum Chordata; class Actinopteri; order Cichliformes; family Cichlidae; genus Diplotaxodon; species Diplotaxodon limnothrissa. The sequence continues at coordinate 10,969,125 of NC_140603.1, read as the reverse complement.
GAGTTACAAATCACAAGTCATTGGCCCAATTAGCACACTGTTTCACAGTCAGTTCACAGTCAGTGGAAACACTCATCTCAAAGCTTTAAAAACATTCTGTCTCCATGTTGATGATTGTTTATCCGACATTCCTTATACATAAAGGTTACTATATGAGGAAAATGATCAGGGTGCTATTTCCAGTCAACCACCAGCAACTTCTGTTTCCAACAGTTCGTGTAAAAGATAAGGTGTTAATGAAATAAATATTTACACACAAAAACCGAGAATCCTGATTCAGACCTTCAGAGATTTTCTGCAGCCTTGAAAGCATCTGGGCCAGTTTCTGCTGCCGCTCAGCGAGCTCCCCTCTGCCAGAGAAGTCCACTCTGAACAGAGCCATGATGGAGTCGATAATCTACCAACGACGAGCACACAAGCAGAGTGAAAGGCCAGAGAAACAGGGAAACCCGGTTTCTAGGTGTTGTTCTCCACCTTGATTAGATTTACAGAGTTGATGACTAAAACCAATATCAGAAGAAAAGTTCTCTTGCTTACCAACAGCTTGAACACGCCTCCTTCTTCATGAAATTTGGCTGCTACAAAGTCCAACAGCTCCATCTGGTGTTCACCTGCAGAGTTTTCAGTTCTTTATAAAATGCTCTAAAAAAGTCAGTCTAAATCAACTGTAATGCATGTTCGTACTAGTGTAGGCTCGGGCGTAAAGCACGTTGTCCAGCACGGCATCATGGTCCACGTTAAACCTGTCAGCGATGTCTCTCAGTCTGTCCGGGCGACTCAAATCAGACAAGTACAAGTCAAGGAAAATAGGAGGCAGATTACCATCAGCGTTACATGGCAGCGTTTCAGCTGGTATATATTTGTGCCGTGCTCATTCCAAGGATACAAGGTGTTCTCCGTGTCAATGAAGATTACTTTTCCGCCCGAGTATCCATCCTCGCCCGGCAACTGAGCAGTGACTGAATGACAAAGAACGCGTTTTAAACTACTCTGTATCAGGAAGCTAAAAACCAACAAAAAAGATTCTTTACTCACCACAGAGCGTGTGAGACAGCTGGGTTTTTCCTGTGCGAAACTCTAGAAGAAGACATACTGAGAGTAAATTCATGAATTTGAAATGTATTCATGAATTTAGATGAGAAAACATCAGAGAGGAACGCATTACAGGGGGGCGTCTGCTCACCTCCAAAGGCCTCTGTGATCGCCATACTCTCTACACCTCCACCCAGCAATTTACTGCAGAGACACAGTTCACATACATGTAAAATCATCGGTTTAATCAATACTAACGCTGCTGTTGATAAATCTCAAAAACCTCCTATATCCTCCATGTTACTGCCAATTTATCTATTAATATGCTAAAGCTATGAAGCAAAGAAGAAAGTCTAGTGTGATTACTGCGTGCACAAAGTTCAGTGAAAAATAACCCTGAGATTCACAACTGTGTGTATTTTATTGAACTACAAGCATTCTGAGCCAGTAGACGACCGCTCGCTACCTGTTATCTGCGTGAACTGCGGGGAAGTTGAAAAAAACAAACAAACAAAACTGGATAATTTATGACTGAAGGAACTGAAACAGTGCCTGAGGAGGAAGCCAGAAAGTGCACAGCTTTTAAAAAGAGTCAGCTGAGAAGGGACAATGGTTAATAACAAAAGGGAGGTTTCGGGTTAAACAAATAAACAAAGTGATGAACTTTATCTCCCCTGAGACAAGAAGTCTTCTAGGGTAAGAAAAGGAAAAGTTTCGACATAAAAAATTATACAAAACAAACAGAACAACCTAACGGAAGAAAATGTGCAGTCTGAATGTGTGCTCTGAACACAGACCACACAAAAGGAAGAAGAGTGAGGATCTGAGGAGTGTCTGATCTGTCAGCTCAACAATGTCAATGACTTTTTTGTTTAAATAGCACAACTGATTATACTTAAACTCAGTCTGATGAACACGGGAGACAAAAACATAAAAACCTATGTAGGTTTTAAGGCAGTGAAAACAAAATAAAAGCTCAATTACAACAAAAGCTCAATTAAACTTTACAAAGAACACACATGCACCGCTAATTAATGTAACAAAAACATTTTGAGGGTTTTTTTTTAATGTCGGCACAGATGCATATGACCTCTGGTCAGCAGGCAGCTTGTTCCAAAGAACAGGACCACAGTAACCAAAGCAACCTCAGCACAGTGAGAGGTTTGACCGGGTTATAAACAATTAGTAAGTCAAAGACACATTGGAGGGGTCAAGCAACAGAGAGGCTTATGAACTAGCACTGAAAGCCAATGAAGTGACTTCAATAGTGGGGTCACATTTTCACATCTATAAGAACTGATTCGTCCTACTGATGACCTGGAGACTCCTGCAAATTGAGCGTTACAATAATTCAACCTGCTTGTTTGCTAACCTAAAAGCATGGATCAATTTCTCACCAATCTTAAGTTTTAATATTTTCTGAATATGATTATCAAATCTAAGATCATTCTCCAAAATAATTTCAAGGTTCCTGACTTGAGAAAGGGATGATAAATATGAGCAAATTTTCTGTCTCTGACTTTTTGGACTAATACCAAAAACAAAGACGTTTGTTTACATTTTTTGTGACCTTCTAGCCTTCATCCAAGTGGCGAGAATTTATGCATAAAGATAGTTTGAGGGAGTTCTTAATTAAGGTATGGACGAATTCAGGTGAGAAACTACTGATGAATGCTGGACTTGCGTGTAAAATGAAAATAGGGTACACAAGGTTTTGTCCACTGTTTGTGAATGAGGCCCAATATGAGGAAAACTTAACTCAAACTCTTGGCTCCCAGTTGTGACGTGGAACACCTGCTTCCTCCTTGCGCTGTATTCAAAAGCCGTCTGGAAACCGACATTCTACAACATAAAGAGAATCAACTATAACACAAATCGTCTTTTCAGTCACGTTTTGATCCCACTACAGACATAAACAGGACAGAGCAGATATTTAAGGATTCAAAACGCAGTGTCTTACCAGCAATTTTCCAGCAGCTTCCTTGATTTTTTCCACTTTTGCTTCTGACAGGCCCTTGATGTTACACAGAGCTTTGCGGGTAGTCATCTGGATCCCCTTAACAGTGCAGATGCCCACTGACTTCAGCTTTTTGATGTCTGCCATGTTCTGTGATCACACGGCAGGAGGGTCAGATTGATGCTCACACACTCAAATTGCTCTTTGTTAGATGAGTGATTTTGAGCTCAGCTGTTTACTCACTATCCCATGTTTCTGCAGGAGATCAATGTCTTGGAAGAAAGACTCCTGTGAGGTTCAGAGGAAAAATCTATATGAGCTAACTGATCAAGAGTAAATATAACATTAAAAAGCCTGCAGATTATAGCTTTTCATAATGTTTTAATCTACTCTTCTGCATTATCTTTATACAATATTTGTAACCAAAATATAATATAGCTTAAACTTTAAGTTATTTAAACATTGTTTTTTTTTTTATCTTAAGGCAAATCTTCATTTAACATATTTTTTTCCTCTTTAAAGAGGGACACTATAGTATTAACACGCACTGAATAAAATAATACTCAAATCTTACCTCATCATCCTGGAAACTAGAATCATCTTCAACAACTTGATCCTCTGCAACTTTCATTTTAATGCAGAATGAGGTCAGAATTAAAGATGAAAGGTATTTTGATTACTCAGCTAAGATATTTAGCCAGTCTAAAATCAAGCTAACTCTTTGCTAACCATACACCGCTCTTTCAAGGCAAACAAACAAACAAAGAAAAACAGGTTAAACTACAAAACAAGACTGTCAGATTATCGTATGATTATTAGCTATCGGACGCCAACTACAGTACGCTCATGGATGAAAAACAAATATAGTGTCTAAAGTTTAAAAGATAGCTTTTTTGTGTTCATGACAAAACTGGCCTTTTGTCACCGGCGGGAATTTCTGACTCTTCAGGTGCAAGCGGAAATTTCTATTTTGACCAGTTAAATGAACGTGACCAAACAATAGTTAGTATTAATGTTGCGTTTAAGTGTTCCCAATTACATCATCGGACGTTAAGGCTTTAAACAAATATCCCCATAAAATATCTGAAGGAGTTATGTCTCTCGAAATCTTTGGAACACATTCCTATCTTAATCCTTTGGAAACAACACGTGAATGCAGCATTGTCCTAAATACTACTTTCTAAACTTCTGAATTTCTAATCATTTGTATACAATAAAAACATTTTTCTATGACAATGGAACTTTTTATCTGAAGACAAGTTACTGATTGTCAGAATCAGTATTGTTAGATGGTTCTTACAAGCTAAAATATCTCATGTAAATAATAACCAATATCAAGACTTTATGATCAAAATGTGGTGAAATAAATACAGACTCTATGATTACAAAAATAAATGAATGACGATAATTTCAACGATACCTCTTGTTGATTATTTAATACATTTGACAAACACCTCAAAATATTTGATCTTACACACAAAAACAAGGTGAAAGTAGACACAAGGCTTTCTATTTGATTTGGTGTTTTAATTGTGGCAGTAATGTTGAACACAAAACAAAATCATGGGGTTGCTCAGTGGAGATTATAAAATACTGTCATATGAATGACAACAGAGGAAAACTAAATTACATTCAATTAAGACTGGACACATCAGCGTCATTTAACCAGGAGGACACGATAAAACCAATAACTGTGGAAAGTTCAAAGCGAGAGGCATTACACTCTGACATACTATACACATATAGTACACTGGTGATCTGAGACAAAGACGGAACCACAGCACGTGGTCAATGTAGACACCAATCTTATAATTTAATAAAACTTGTCACATATGATCAGATATTCTAACTTCATTCTTCACATGCAAGGGGAACCAATAAGCATATGAAGATGAACTGAACTACCAATGAGAGTACCATTCTTCTGACTACAAACACCGAGCTATACCACCGCTAACCTCCACACTTCTCTTTTCACTGTATCCAACTTCAACTGATATCCCCTATGAAGAAATTATTTATGCTGATATAAGTATTTAAAAAAAAAAAAAAAAAAAAAAAAAAAAAGGAACCCAAAAAAGAAAAATAACAGAAGCTGTGCTTCTGGAAATCAGTCTCTGCATGATCCTGGGAGTAAGGAGAGACAGCGAGAGGGAAGTGTTGGACACACATCACATCCTCCTCCACAATATTGCTGGAGTGAGCTGAACGCTGCTGACATACAGCCTCTGCCTTTTTTTCTTTAAACTTCAGGTCTTCGCTCTTCTCTCTTGTCTCTCCTTCCGAGTGACTCTGCTGCCTCTCCAACAGCAGATCTCAGGCTCCTGTCGGCCCTTCCTGCCCCCTCACATCTTGCCGGGTGCAGGAGGCATCATGCCCGGCATCCCACCGGACATTCCAGTGTTAGGTCCCAACAGGATCTAAAGGGGGAAGAATCGATTATTCAGGCTGCACACTGAAATTTCCCAGTAAATGCTTTTCCCCTGAACAACTACCAATTAACGCTCAAGTGCCCCATAACACTCACCTGTCTCTGCTGTTGTAGCTGCTGCTGCTCCAGCTGTAGTCTTTCTGTCTCAAACACAACAGGCAGCACCAGGATCATGAAGGAGGTAGTGCCGACCCAGAGCGCAGAGCGGGAAAAACTGTAACAGAACACCAACCTGATTAGTACCTGCAGTTTAAAATGTGTTATACGGTACCCTTTAGTTACTCTAATACTCCTTTTAGTTAGACTCTAATATGCAAAGACTGGAATAATATTAGTTCACCCCCAGACCCTGTAAGCTGTAGAAAATCCATGGATGGATATTGCATTTTGCTATATGTAAATCTGTGATTTGGTGTTTTTCCATTCTTTATAATGTTGTAGCATTTACCCAATGCATACTTGAACCAACAGATTTAAGTTAAGAGTTGACTTAATTGGCACGAGCAAAGAATTTGTACCTGTTATATCCTTTACTGTGGCCTCTTAACAAACACATTCGTGCAATTACTAATGAAAAGCAACAGACTGGGAGAGACATACCTGTAGAACTTTTTAATCAATGAGACTGAGCAGTGTGCAGACACCTCTGCAGCTGTGCGCATCGTTTCAGGAAACATCTCAGTCAGGCCCCACAATCTCTCCATCAGCGTCTCATCCAGCTTATGGACGACCACAAAAAGCAAACATTTGAGCCGTGGATTAGAAAATAAAGAAGCATCTCTAATGAGTAAGAACATACAGGAAAATTAGCTAACATCTAAGTGGGAACATGAAATACATTCGTGTACAGTGAAACTGGTTTTTAGCTTGCAGCATTGTTAGACAGACCGTATACCTCAGGTAGGTAGCTAGCTAGTTAGCTTTGGTGTTGCCCTATTTAGGCAGGGGAACTAACACAGCAAACAAAACAGTGCAACACACTGCTAAAGTCCCATTTTCATTCAATCTTTTTTCAAGAGCCCATGAATAATAAGGGAATTACATCTTCATCTTCGTCGTCGTCAATCTCGTCCTCTGGGGGCCGTACAGACACCGAACTCGTAGCGGGGGACAGTTCCTCGACTCCGGCCATTTTTTCCTTCCTGTTAAATCCGCGACTAAATCAGAACAATGAGAGTCACTGCGGCCAGAACAATGTGTTTCTGAGGTTTTACCTGCTGCTAAAGGTAAAGCTCGGAAGTGTGCTGACTGTCTGAGGTCACAGTAGGAAAACGTGAGACTCGGGGTCGGATGACGACAGGAGGTCAGGGGTCAATTTGTACGTGAAGAGAAACGTAGTGCGCCCCTTGCTGTATGGACTGTCTAATGGCAAGCTCGGGAGTATTACTGCCACTTGCAGGATCAGCCGCTTAGGTTAACTCTGTGAGGTCTAAGTCAAGTCTTTGGTAATCAGGGGACAATAAAAATAATTATTCTATGTGACTCGCATCAAAAATTAAAAATTTCCAACAATAAATATTTCTTTCATTTCTCCAAAGCACAGGGTTAAGGTGTTGGCTATGGGTGGGGTTATCGATCAATGATGGCAAAGACCTCATTAGGTTATCCTTGTGTTCAGGGGTTAAAGTGAGATTTGGTAACCCTAAGGTCCAATGGAGCGACTCATTTGTGAATACAGTGTGACAAATGCAGCGCATATGCACATCAGACTGTGTGATCAACCTCATCCTCAGTGCGCCAGAGAGGAGGAGATGCTGCTAATGGGGATAATCCCACTTTCCACATCAAAATATTCACAATCATATTTTGAGAGTTTAAAAAACACTGCATTGTTGTCTTAGTGAGCAATGCTGTGATAAGCAATTCTTCTGTGTGTTCTAAACATTTGTGTCATGGTGCTGGGTCTGTGACTCAGTGTTTTGTGTTTTTTAGATGAAGTTATATTCTTTGATTTGTTGTTTTTCATGGTTTATGTTTTCTTTATTGTTTTCTGCTTGTGTTATATTTATAATTCCTAGTGTTTAATTTTCTGTCACTGTGCTTTCCCTGTGTTCCATGGTTAGTTACTCATGTCTCCATGTTTCAGGTTCCCTAGTCAGTCATGTCACTGTGTCAAGTCTGCGTCTTTGTGTATGTCTCTTGTTTCCTGTTTTACTTTGACAGTCTTGTGTCCCATGCTCAGTGTTTTCAGTTTTGTTTCCTCCCTGTCTTGTTTTATCAGATTAGTCCCAACTGTGTTTCCTTCCTGTTTCCCATTCCCTTTTTACTCTCTTGTGTATTTAAGCCCTGTGTTTTCCTCTGTCCGTTGTTGCGTTGTTACCTTATAAAATGTTTTTATAGCTCAGTAAAGCTGCCTTTTTGTGGTTATTCCTCCGTGTTTGTGAGTCCTGCATTTGGTCCTTCATCCTGTAGCTGCCGCAGCCACACGATAGAACGACGCAGCCATCACACGAACCTAGCAAACAGCCTGAAATGGGGACCTCCTCCGCACCGCGCAACCACCTGCAGGAATGAGCTGCGGGAACCACCAGTGGAACCGCCTGCTCCTGCCATGCTGCCACCTACTCAACTACACCAACGTCTGTGGAACCGCCTGCTCAATCGCCTGCTCAACCGCATGCAGCTGCCGCGGCGCCACCTGCTCTACCATCTGTGGCTGCCGCGCCACTGCTTGCCCAACCGCGCCGCTGCCTGCTGGAACTGCATCTGAATGGCCTGCTCAACCACCTGCAGATGCCGCGCCACCACCTGCTCAACAGCCTGCGGCTGCCACACCACTGCTTGCCCAACCGTGCTGCCGCCGGCAGAAACTGTCTGTGGAACCGTCTGTGCAACCGCCTGCTGAGCTCCCTGTGGCTGCTGCACCGCCACCTGCTCAACCACCTGTGGCTGCCGCGAAAACCTCCTGCTCAACCACTCGCAGTTGACATGCCGCCACCTGCTCAGCCACCTGCCCCTGCTGCGCCGCCACCTGCTCAACTGCCTGAAGGTGCCGCACCACTGCTTGCCCAACCGTGCCGCCTCCAGCAGGAACTGCCTGTGGAACCATCTTTGCGACTGCCTGCAGGCGGCCTGCGGCTGCAGCACCGCCACCTGCTTGATTGCCAGCGGCTGCCACATCACTTCCTGCTCAACCGTTCACAGTTGCCGTGCCGCCACCTGCTCAGCCCCTGCTCCTGCCACACCGCCACCTGCTCAACCACACCACCGCCTTTGGAACCGCCTGCTCCTGCCGTGCTGCCACCTACTTAACCGCACCACCTTCTGTGGAACCGCTTGCTCAACCGCTTGTAGCTGCCATGGTGCCACCTACTCAACCGCCTGCGGCTGCCGTGCCACTGCTTGCTCAACCACGCCACCTGCTTCACCGCCGCCTCCCACGCAGTCAGTCTCCTGAACTGTTTTGGCACTGGAGCCAGGCGGGTGACCACCAGAACTGTTCCCCCCCCCTATTGTGGACTGTTGTGGCCTCCTGTTTTGATGTCTCTTGTTTCCTGTTTTACTTGGTTTTGGTTTTCTCAAGTTTATTTTATAGAATGTTTTTACAACACAATAAAGCTGCCTTTTTGTGTTGATCACTCTGTGTCTGTGAGTCCTGCATTTGGGTCCTTCATCCTTCCTGTCACCGTCCCCTGTACCCCTGATATATACGTGAGGATGTTAAATTACATACATAAACAATCCAGCACTACAGGGTTGAAATAATGAGCTGGATTTGGATATTTTGGATAATAATGAGACACATTTTATTTAATTTTTCAGACATTTTAGAGTCATAGCAAAAAGAAAGGACACCCTATTTTAGTGCTAAGGTTTGTATCAGGTATCATAGCAGATCTTCAAATTAGGTAACTACAACCTCAAAAAACAATAATCATCAGATTACACTGTCATTATTTATTTAACAACAACTGAGCCAAAATGGAGAAGCATTGTATGAAAAACTAAGTACAGTGGTCCTTCATTTATTGCGGGAGTTACGTTCCAAAAATAACCTGCGATAGGTGAAATCTGCAAAGTAGCCAACTTTAGTTTTTATAATTATTATAGAGATTTTAAGGCTGCAAAACCCTTCACTACACACATTTTTCTCAGACAGGCATGGATATTTTAACACTTTTCTCTCTTGTTTAAACATTCTCAAAGTTCAAACCTTCGTAGAAAAATAAGTCCAGTATTACAGAATGAAACCAAAGGCACCCGTGGTTGCCTTTGGTTTCATTCATTCTCGGTGCAAAACATTTTGTCGACATTGTTGTGTTACAAACATACAGTACCGCACTTCAGAGTCACGCTGTTAGCGATCGAAGATTTATCTAAATTCCGCTCTCTCAGATCTTTATCTGCCACTCATCTTGTTGTTCCTTCTGCTTGCCTTACCACTTTAGGGCAGAGAGCTTTCAGTCGCTCCGCTACTCGGCTTTGGAACTCACTCCCTTAAGAAATATAAGCTGTGTCCCAAAACGTCGGCTGCATCCTTCGGAGGACCCGGCCTTCGCGGTCTACGTGGGCCGGGTTTAATCTGAGTAGCGAAAGACAGCGGGAGTCTGAAAACGATGAAGCCGGGAGTCCGCTGCTCTCGCCGGCTCGAGTGACCATTGAACCCCCCGGCTAGCTATCAAGCGGGCGGGTAACAGACGTCTCCGAAAACATCGGCGCACCTTTGCAAATATGTGATGTCTTGATAAACCAAGCAGATATTTGAAGTTTACACACCTTCTCGCCTGAAAATATGTTAAAAGTTTATTTTGTGACCCAGAAAGATTAATAAGAGTAATTTTAAAACTTAGTAGCGGCCGCCATTGTTGGAAACTGAAATTGGCTGGGCCACGCTATGAATTCTGGGATATGGTGGGCCACGAAGGACACACCCGACCCATCCTTCAAATTCGAGGAAGGTCAAAAAACAATATGGGCTTTGTAGATAATTGAGAAACTTTCTAGAGGAAACCTGGTCTTGTTAGGAGAGACGGCATCCATCCCACTTTGGATGGAGCAGCTCTTATTTCTAGAAATCTGGCTAAATTTATTAAACTCCCCAAAATATGACTATCCAAATTTGGGACCAGGAGGCAGAGTTGCAGTCTTACACACCTCGCTGCAGCTTCTCTCCTCCTGTTATCCCCCCAAAACCCCATCCCCGTAGAGACTGTTTCAGCTCCCAAACAGACGAAAAACAAACTAAAAACCAGCAAAAAAAATGACTTAAACACTTTAAAAACTTTTTAAAAAAATCACAAAGAACGAACAATACAGTATCCTCAACAGCACCAAAGAGTAAAACAGTGAAATGTGATTATTAAATATTAGGTCTCTCTCTTCCAAGTCACTGTTAGTACATGACTTAATAATTGATCAACAAATCAATTTACTCTGCCTTACAGAAACCTGGTTACAGCAGGGCGATTATGTTAGTTTAAATGAATCAGCACACCCAAGTCATTCTAACTATCAGAAACCTTGAAGCACAGGCCGGGGGGGCAGGGGCAGCAATTTTCCACACCAGCCTATTAATCAACCAAAGACCCAGACAGACTTTTAATCCCTTTGAAAGCCTGATGCTTAGCCTTGTCCACCCCAGCTGTAAAACTCAGAAACCAGTCTTACTTGTTATCATCTATCGTCCACCTGGGCCTTACACAGAGTTTCTCTCTGATTTCTCAGACTTTTTATCGGATGTAGTGCTCATCTCAGATAAAAAAAATTTTGTGGGTGATTTTACCATCCATGTAGATGCTAAAAATGACAGCCTCAACATGGCATTTAGTCTGTTATTAGACTCAATTGGCTTCTCTCAAAATGTAAAAGAACCAACCCACCACTTTAATCACACTCTAGATCTTGTTTTAACATATGGCATAGAAACTGAACATTTAACAGTGTTTCCCTCTCCTGTCTGATCATTTCTTGATAACATTTAAATTTAAAATAATTGATTACACAGCAGTGGGGAGTAGACTTCATCACAGTACATGTCTTTCTGAAAGCGCTGTAACTATGTTTAAGAATGTAATCCACTCACTGTTATCAAACACGTAGCCTAAACCAGATAACTTGTAAGCTGGAGAGGAAATGACGTGTCATAAATTTAGAAGATCATTTAGCCTGGAGAAATAGTTTGTTGCCTTTTAAGAAAGCCCTCCAGAAAGCTAGAACATCTTACTATTCATCACTGATAGAATAAAATAAGAACAACCCCAGGTTTCTCTTCAGCACTGTAGCCAGGCTGACAAAAAGTCAGAGCTCTGTTGAGCCAAACATTCCTTTAACGTTGTCTAGTAATGACTTCATGAACTTCTTCACAAATAAAATTCTCATCATTAGAGTAAAAAAAAAAATACTCATAATCATCTCACAGTGTGACATTGTCTACAGCTTCTTTCAGTACCGTTGATATTCTTTTTCTCAAACGGATCTTTCTGAGTTAACTTCAATAATTACTTCCTCCAAACCATCAACGTGTCTTTTAGACCCCATTCCTACAAAACTGCTCAAAGAACTCCTACCATTAATTAATGCTTCATTCTTAAAAATGATCAACCTATGTCTAATAATCGGCTATGTACCAAAGGCCTTCAAGCTCGCACTATTTAAACTGTTACTTAAAAAGCCATCTCTAGACCTAGCTATCTTAGCTATTTAAAGGCCAATCTCTAACCTTCCTTTCATATCAAAAATACAACTTCACCTACTTCCAAGGTGCAAAAATTCTTGTCAAACAGCTAACAGATCATCTGCAGAGGAATGGTTTATTTGAAGAGTTTCAGTCAGGTTTCAGAGCTCATCACAGCACAGAAACAGCTTTAGTGAAGGTTACAAATGATCTTCTTATGGCCTCTGACAGTGGACTCATCTCTGTGCTTGTCCTGCTAGACCTCAGTGCAGCGTTCGATACTGTTGACCATAATATTCTGTTAGAGCGATGAGAGCATGCTGTAGGTATTACAGGTACTGCGCTGCAGTGGTTTGTATCACATCTATCCAACAGACTCATGTTTGTTCATGTAAATGGAGAGTCTTCACACACTGAGGTTAATTATGGAGTTCCACAGGGTTCAGTGCTAAGACCAATTCTATTTACATTATAAATGCTTCTGTTAGGCAGTATCAAGTCAAATCAAGTGGCTTTTAATGTAATTTCAACCATGTACAGCCGGATTTCCAAACCTCCCCCTCTTGTTAGTCCTCCACCTGCAAAGATTGTCTTGTTTGTCCCTTTCTGGATCACTGGGATTTTATCATTGAAACACTTCTCCTTTACTTGCAGTGCGCCGAGACTCCCGATTGCATTTCCTGGTGCCCGTGCCCGCCTTCCCTGCCTCAAGCCAAAATCCCCTAGAGAATTAACGTTTCTCTTGTTAGAAGTGTTTTTGTGGTAAGTCCTAGTTGTAGGTTCTCATTTAAATCATAGACCCAAGATAGCTAAATTCATAGTTCACAGTTCGAATTTCTCGTTTCCTTTTGGATTCTCAGTTGATAGTTCAGGGTCTTGACCTTTTGCAATTTGCTTAAAGCCTTTGTCTGTACTGGACCACAGAGGCAGAGCATCATTCAATCCTGCCAGCTGCCTATCTTGGTAGCATTTCAAGGATGACAGACTCCACTTTCTCTGCAGCAAGACAGCTCATAACGTTTTAACAGTCTCTCCCTGTCCTCATGCTCCTATATCATCTGCTATAATCAAGAGCCATACACTATCATTGCATCTACACTACAGCTCAAAAGTTTGAAATTAAATAGAAATGTCTGATTTTCTAAAAACACTGAAATTCATGTTCCAATTTTTTATTAATTCATTAATCAGAAATGTCAAGAAATATGAATGTTTAAAAGTGACATTGATCACAGTTGATGAATGAGGTTCAGTGGAATATCTACATAGGTATACAGAGGCCCAGTTTCAGCAATAATACTGTAAATGTTGGCTGAAGGAGGACCCAAACGCAAGACTTTCTGGTTGGAGAAAGTGCATTTATTTACAATGAAAACGTATCAAACAGTGCCAAAAATCCACAGCATGTCCCAATCCAGGTGCCATGATTCGTGAAGTGTTTTGTCTTAGTCGTTGCTTCTGTACTATAGTGCGCTGCTCCCTTCACACCTTTCTACAAACAACCGGGAAACAATGCCACAATGAGTACAGTCCCCGCCACCGGCCGGCAAAAACACCTTCACCATTTCAGCAAGAGAATGATTGAAAACATGATAATACGAGCCAGAGAACTAACTGAAGTTCTGGTGTAAAGAACCAGCGCCGACTGCCGCTCCACTGCTCTCTTAAGTAGGACTCCGTGACTATGCAGATCAGCAACAGGTGAGTGACGATCCTCAGGTATGTCTGGCTCAAAGGAGGGAGACTCTCCAGGCTTGATGTGGCATGAAAATCTTATTCTTTGTCTGTCTGTCTGTCTCTCTCTCTCTCTCTCTCACACACACACACACACACACACACACACACACACACACACACACACACACGAAAGTGTGGGGACAAAGAGCAGATCACACCAATGAACAGTCATACTGTAAGCGATCTGGAAAGACCAAAACATTAATAATATTCAATGCGCCAAAAATGAGCCCTGGGTCTCCTGACAGGTATCAGCTGTGTTTCAGTGGTACATTGTGTTAACTACTGTCAGTTTCTCATGTGAAATCCTGAACTTGTCAGTCAAGACATAAGCATAGACCAAAATCATTGTGCAGATTCAAAACACAGCACAATCTGCAACATTCATGTCAGATCATCCCATTTTCACTTTGTAACCTGATTAAACCAAGTTTGAGCTTTTCTATAACAACAGTGGCACACCCAGATGTTCAACACCTTCAACTGTTTTTTCACTTTTATGTATAGAATAAATTTCATTTCCTATAATCATATTTCATCAAACCAAATCTTAAAAACGTTTTTTCTTTCGTTCACTTTCAGACTGATTGAACCCATAAAGTTGAATTTCCAGACCCCAACTAACCAAATTTAGTGTTTTTTAAGCTGCAGAGTAGTTTTCAGCTCTACTTGTCAGTAAGATGATTCGAATCATATATTAACCATCTGACCTGATACATTTGCATTAAGTACCACCATGTGACCTGTAAATACAGGAGTCATTGTTACTGAAAAGTGGGCCCCTGTATTACTGTGTAGAGATTTTCTAAAACAACATAACTGATTTATGTAAAAAACAACATCTGTGCAAACATTACTGTTAAACCTCATGTAATATTACATGTAAACCAACGGAAATTTGTCTTTTAAACAAGGACTTTTCAAACTGTTGAGCAGTAGTGTGTATTGTATGCATGTATCTGTCTGTATCTGATCAGGATTTTCTCCTCACTTCCAATCCAAGGTTACATTTGTAAACTGTGTCCTTCTTTAAAAAGTGACTTCAAGTGTTTCAAGGCTGATGGGAAACTCTCCCTAACAAGTCCACTTTATTGCGTGCTCATTTATTCTCTCCTATAAGTGGCTCATAGGTACTAGTTCACTTTCTGCATGCTTCCTAATCTGTCACGCTTATCAGTGGCTCATGGTTGCTTAAAGCCTATGTCTGTACTGGACCACAGAGGCAGAGCATCATTCAATCCTGCCAGCTGCCTATCTTGGTAGCATTTCAAGGATGACAGACTCCACTTTCTCTGCAGCAAGACAGCTCATAACGTTTTCACAGTCTCTCCCTGTCCTCATGCTCCTATATCATCTGCTATAATCAAGAGCCATACACTATCATTGCATCTACACTGCAGCTCAAAAGCTTGAAGTGCACCAGAAACATCTGATTTTCTAAAAACACTGAAATTCATGTTCATATTTTTGTTAAATTAATCAGAAATGTCAAGAAATATGAATGTTTAAAAGTGACATTGATCACAGTTGATGAATGAGGTTCAGTGGAATATCTACATAGGTATACAGAGGCCCAGTTTCAGCAATAATATCTGCTGTGTTTCAGTGGTACATTGTGTTAACTACTGTCAGTTTCTCATGTGAAATCCTGAACTTGTCAGTCAAGACATAAGCATAGACCAAAATCATTGTGCAGATTCAAAACACAGCACAATCTGCAACATTCATGTCAGATCATCCCATTTTCACTTTGTAACCTGATTAAACCAAGTTTGAGCTTTTCTATAACAACAGTGGCACACCCAGATGTTCAACACCTTCAACTGTTTTTTCACTTTTATGTATAGAATAAATTTCATTTCCTATAATCATATTTCATCAAACCAGTTCTTAGAAAAAAAAAGTTTTTTCTTTCGTTCACTTTCAGACTGATTGAACCCATAAAGTTGAATTTCCAGACCCCAACTAACCAAATTTAGTGTTTTTTAAGCTGCAGAGTAGTTTTCAGCTCTGCTTGTCAGTAAGATGATTCGAATCATATATTAACCATCTGACCTGATACATTTGCATTAAGTACCACCATGTGACCTGTAAATACAGGAGTCATTGTTACTGAAAAGTGGGCCCTTGTATTACTGTGTAGAGATTTTCTAAAACAACATAACTGATTTATGTAAAAAACAACATCTGTGCAAACATTACTGTTAAACCTCATGTAATATTACATGTAAACCAACGGAAATTTGTCTTTTAAACAAGGACTTTTCAAACTGTTGAGCAGTAGTGTGTATTGTATGCATGTATCTGTCTGTATCTGATCAGGATTTTCTCCTAACTTCCAATCCAAGGTTACATTTTTAAACTGTGTCCTTCTTTAAAAAGTGACTTCAAGTGTTTCAAGGCTGATGGGAAACTCTCCCTAACAAGTCCACTTTATTGCGTGCTCATTTATTCTCTCCTATAAGTGGCTCATAGGTACTAGTCCACTTTCTGCATGCTTCCTAATCTGTCACGCTTATCAGTGGCTCATGGTTGCTTAAAGCCTATGTCTGTACTGGACCACAGAGGCAGAACATCATTCAATCCTGCCAGCTGCCTATCTTGGTAGCATTTCAAGGATGACAGACTCCACTTTCTCTGCAGCAAGACAGCTCATAACGTTTTCACAGTCTCTCCCTGTCCTCATGCTCCTATATCATCTGCTATAATCAAGAGCCATACACTATCATTGCATCTACACTGCAGCTCAAAAGCTTGAAGTGCATTAGAAACATCTGATTTTCTAAAAACACTGAAATTCATGTTCATACTTTTGTCAAATTAATCAGAAATGTCAAGAAATATGAATGTTTAAAAGTGACATTGATCACAGTTGATGAATGAGGTTCAGTGGAATATCTACATAGGTATACAGAGGCCCAGTTTCAGCAATAATACCTGCTGTGTTTCAGTGGTACATTGTGTTAACTACTGTCAGTTTCTCATGTGAAATCCTGAACTTGTCAGTCAAGACATAAGCATAGACCAAAATCATTGTGCAGATTCAAAACACAGCACAATCTGCAACATTCATGTCAGATCATCCCATTTTCACTTTGTAACCTGATTAAACCAAGTTTGAGCTTTTCTATAACAACAGTGGCACACCCAGATGTTCAACACCTTCAACTGTTTTTTCACTTTTATGTATAGAATAAATTTCATTTCCTATAATCATATTTCATCAAACCAAATCTTAAAAACGTTTTTTCTTTCGTTCACTTTCAGACTGATTGAACCCATAAAGTTGAATTTCCAGACCCCAACTAACCAAATTTAGTGTTTTTTAAGCTGCAGAGTAGTTTTCAGCTCTACTTGTCAGTAAGATGATTCGAATCATATATTAACCATCTGACCTGATACATTTGCATTAAGTACCACCATGTGACCTGTAAATACAGGAGTCATTGTTACTGAAAAGTGGGCCCCTGTATTACTGTGTAGAGATTTTCTAAAACAACATAACTGATTTATGTAAAAAACAACATCTGTGCAAACATTACTGTTAAACCTCATGTAATATTACATGTAAACCAACGGAAATTTGTCTTTTAAACAAGGACTTTTCAAACTGTTGAGCAGTAGTGTGTATTGTATGCATGTATCTGTCTGTATCTGATCAGGATTTTCTCCTCACTTCCAATCCAAGGTTACATTTGTAAACTGTGTCCTTCTTTAAAAAGTGACTTCAAGTGTTTCAAGGCTGATGGGAAACTCTCCCTAACAAGTCCACTTTATTGCGTGCTCATTTATTCTCTCCTATAAGTGGCTCATAGGTACTAGTTCACTTTCTGCATGCTTCCTAATCTGTCACGCTTATCAGTGGCTCATGGTTGCTTAAAGCCTATGTCTGTACTGGACCACAGAGGCAGAGCATCATTCAATCCTGCCAGCTGCCTATCTTGGTAGCATTTCAAGGATGACAGACTCCACTTTCTCTGCAGCAAGACAGCTCATAACGTTTTCACAGTCTCTCCCTGTCCTCATGCTCCTATATCATCTGCTATAATCAAGAGCCATACACTATCATTGCATCTACACTGCAGCTCAAAAGCTTGAAGTGCACCAGAAACATCTGATTTTCTAAAAACACTGAAATTCATGTTCATATTTTTGTTAAATTAATCAGAAATGTCAAGAAATATGAATGTTTAAAAGTGACATTGATCACAGTTGATGAATGAGGTTCAGTGGAATATCTACATAGGTATACAGAGGCCCAGTTTCAGCAATAATATCTGCTGTGTTTCAGTGGTACATTGTGTTAACTACTGTCAGTTTCTCATGTGAAATCCTGAACTTGTCAGTCAAGACATAAGCATAGACCAAAATCATTGTGCAGATTCAAAACACAGCACAATCTGCAACATTCATGTCAGATCATCCCATTTTCACTTTGTAACCTGATTAAACCAAGTTTGAGCTTTTCTATAACAACAGTGGCACACCCAGATGTTCAACACCTTCAACTGTTTTTTCACTTTTATGTATAGAATAAATTTCATTTCCTATAATCATATTTCATCAAACCAGTTCTTAGAAAAAAAAAGTTTTTTCTTTCGTTCACTTTCAGACTGATTGAACCCATAAAGTTGAATTTCCAGACCCCAACTAACCAAATTTAGTGTTTTTTAAGCTGCAGAGTAGTTTTCAGCTCTGCTTGTCAGTAAGATGATTCGAATCATATATTAACCATCTGACCTGATACATTTGCATTAAGTACCACCATGTGACCTGTAAATACAGGAGTCATTGTTACTGAAAAGTGGGCCCTTGTATTACTGTGTAGAGATTTTCTAAAACAACATAACTGATTTATGTAAAAAACAACATCTGTGCAAACATTACTGTTAAACCTCATGTAATATTACATGTAAACCAACGGAAATTTGTCTTTTAAACAAGGACTTTTCAAACTGTTGAGCAGTAGTGTGTATTGTATGCATGTATCTGTCTGTATCTGATCAGGATTTTCTCCTAACTTCCAATCCAAGGTTACATTTTTAAACTGTGTCCTTCTTTAAAAAGTGACTTCAAGTGTTTCAAGGCTGATGGGAAACTCTCCCTAACAAGTCCACTTTATTGCGTGCTCATTTATTCTCTCCTATAAGTGGCTCATAGGTACTAGTCCACTTTCTGCATGCTTCCTAATCTGTCACGCTTATCAGTGGCTCATGGTTGCTTAAAGCCTATGTCTGTACTGGACCACAGAGGCAGAACATCATTCAATCCTGCCAGCTGCCTATCTTGGTAGCATTTCAAGGATGACAGACTCCACTTTCTCTGCAGCAAGACAGCTCATAACGTTTTCACAGTCTCTCCCTGTCCTCATGCTCCTATATCATCTGCTATAATCAAGAGCCATACACTATCATTGCATCTACACTGCAGCTCAAAAGCTTGAAGTGCATTAGAAACATCTGATTTTCTAAAAACACTGAAATTCATGTTCATACTTTTGTCAAATTAATCAGAAATGTCAAGAAATATGAATGTTTAAAAGTGACATTGATCACAGTTGATGAATGAGGTTCAGTGGAATATCTACATAGGTATACAGAGGCCCAGTTTCAGCAATAATACCTGCTGTGTTTCAGTGGTACATTGTGTTAACTACTGTCAGTTTCTCATGTGAAATCCTGAACTTGTCAGTCAAGACATAAGCATAGACCAAAATCATTGTGCAGATTCAAAACACAGCACAATCTGCAACATTCATGTCAGATCATCCCATTTTCACTTTGTAACCTGATTAAACCAAGTTTGAGCTTTTCTATAACAACAGTGGCACACCCAGATGTTCAACACCTTCAACTGTTTTTTTCACTTTTATGTATAGAATAATTTTCATTTCCTATAATCATATTTCATCAAACCAAATCTTAAAAAAGTTTTTTCTTTCGTTCACTTTCAGACTGATTGAACCCATAAAGTTGAATTTCCAGACCCCAACTAACCAAATTTAGTGTTTTTTAAGCTGCAGAGTAGTTTTCAGCTCTGCTTGTCAGTAAGATGATTCGAATCATATATTAACCATCTGACCTGATACATTTGCATTAAGTACCACCATGTGACCTGTAAATACAGGAGTCATTGTTACTGAAAAGTGGGCCCCTGTATTACTGTGTAGAGATTTTCTAAAACAACATAACTGATTTATGTAAAAAACAACATCTGTGCAAACATTACTGTTAAACCTCATGTAATATTACATGTAAACCAACGGAAATTTGTCTTTTAAACAAGGACTTTTCAAACTGTTGAGCAGTAGTGTGTATTGTATGCATGTATCTGTCTGTATCTGATCAGGATTTTCTCCTAACTTCCAATCCAAGGTTACATTTTTAAACTGTGTCCTTCTTTAAAAAGTGACTTCAAGTGTTTCAAGGCTGATGGGAAACTCTCCCTAACAAGTCCACTTTATTGCGTGCTCATTTATTCTCTCCTATAAGTGGCTCATAGGTACTAGTCCACTTTCTGCATGCTTCCTAATCTGTCACGCTTATCAGTGGCTCATGGTTGCTTAAAGCCTATGTCTGTACTGGACCACAGAGGCAGAGCATCATTCAATCCTGCCAGCTGCCTATCTTGGTAGCATTTCAAGGATGACAGACTCCACTTTCTCTGCAGCAAGACAGCTCATAACGTTTTCACAGTCTCTCCCTGTCCTCATGCTCCTATATCATCTGCTATAATCAAGAGCCATACACTATCATTGCATCTACACTGCAGCTCAAAAGCTTGAAGTGCACCAGAAACATCAGATTTTCTAAAAACACTGAAATTCATGTTCATATTTTTGTTAAATTAATCAGAAATGTCAAGAAATATGAATGTTTAAAAGTGACATTGATCACAGTTGATGAATGAGGTTCAGTGGAATATCTACATAGGTATACAGAGGCCCAGTTTCAGCAATAATACCTGCTGTGTTTCAGTGGTACATTGTGTTAACTACTGTCAGTTTCTCATGTGAAATCCTGAACTTGTCAGTCAAGACATAAGCATAGACCAAAATCATTGTGCAGATTCAAAACACAGCACAATCTGCAACATTCATGTCAGATCATCCCATTTTCACTTTGTAACCTGATTAAACCAAGTTTGAGCTTTTCTATAACAACAGTGGCACACCCAGATGTTCAACACCTTCAACTGTTTTTTCACTTTTATGTATAGAATAAATTTCATTTCCTATAATCATATTTCATCAAACCAGTTCTTAGAAAAAAAAAGTTTTTTCTTTCGTTCACTTTCAGACTGATTGAACCCATAAAGTTGAATTTCCAGACCCCAACTAACCAAATTTAGTGTTTTTTAAGCTGCAGAGTAGTTTTCAGCTCTGCTTGTCAGTAAGATGATTCGAATCATATATTAACCATCTGACCTGATACATTTGCATTAAGTACCACCATGTGACCTGTAAATACAGGAGTCATTGTTACTGAAAAGTGGGCCCCTGTATTACTGTGTAGAGATTTTCTAAAACAACATAACTGATTTATGTAAAAAACAACATCTGTGCAAACATTACTGTTAAACCTCATGTAATATTACATGTAAACCAACGGAAATTTGTCTTTTAAACAAGGACTTTTCAAACTGTTGAGCAGTAGTGTGTATTGTATGCATGTATCTGTCTGTATCTGATCAGGATTTTCTCCTCACTTCCAATCCAAGGTTACATTTTTAAACTGTGTCCTTCTTTAAAAAGTGACTTCAAGTGTTTCAAGGCTGATGGGAAACTCTCCCTAACAAGTCCACTTTATTGCGTGCTCATTTATTCTCTCCTATAAGTGGCTCATAGGTACTAGTCCACTTTCTGCATGCTTCCTAATCTGTCACGCTTATCAGTGGCTCATGGTTGCTTAAAGCCTATGTCTGTACTGGACCACAGAGGCAGAGCATCATTCAATCCTGCCAGCTGCCTATCTTGGTAGCATTTCAAGGATGACAGACTCCACTTTCTCTGCAGCAAGACAGCTCATAACGTTTTCACAGTCTCTCCCTGTCCTCATGCTCCTATATCATCTGCTATAATCAAGAGCCATACACTATCATTGCATCTACACTGCAGCTCAAAAGTTTGAAGTGCACCAGAAACATCAGATTTTCTAAAAACACTGAAATTCATGTTCATATTTTTGTTAAATTAATCAGAAATGTCAAGAAATATGAATGTTTAAAAGTGACATTGATCACAGTTGATGAATGAGGTTCAGTGGAATATCTACATAGGTATACAGAGGCCCAGTTTCAGCAATAATACCTGCTGTGTTTCAGTGGTACATTGTGTTAACTACTGTCAGTTTGTCGTGTTAAATCCCATCTAGTCATACAAGAAACATATTCACAAAGACATCAACACTCTCCAAAAGTGTTTGGTTTCTCTTCCCAAGAAACCAAACACTTTCCCACAATATTGTACCGATCATCCCATGTTTTTTCTTTCCAAGGTTGCACTTTTCGATCAATAATCAAAGTCAGGTATTCAAAATTTTTTAGATTTTTCTTGTTTCCCACATTGAATACTTTTCATATGCCACAATAAGTTTTCCACAACAAGCTTTTCATTTTCCTGTTTTTGTGTCTTTTCAGACCACTTGAACACATAAATCTGAAGCTTTTGACCCTGACCTTATCAAATTTAATATTTAATTTAATCAGTCCAAAATATTTCTCTACTCTTAATGTAACTGCAGCTAACCAGGATTAAGATACTTTGAACTTGAACTATCTATTAATTTTCAGCGCTCTTAGTGTGTTATGTTACTCACAGTTTTGCCGTCCGTCTCTTTGACTTCATGATTTGCTCTGGTCTCTCTTTTTTGCTGTTTTTCTCTCTCCTTATCCTGTACGTTAATGTGTCCTGTCTTCAGATGTAATCCTGACTCCTTCCTCCCTGTTTCCACCTTGACTTGTATTGGTAAAATTTCCAAAGTTAAGAGTAATCCAGAAAGGTTTTTCCTCTTCAAAAGCTCCTGTCTTCCACTTATCAGTCTTGTTGTTGTCCTTTAAATTTGCTTAGTTCAGTTTCTGTTCTTGATTTTTTTAAACTTAATGTTACCGTGACAACATAACACAAAGCATTATGGCAGATTAAATCAGGGGGTTCTGTCCTTCTGATGTCAGATAAATCCAAAACTGTGTTAATGATGTTCATCTTTAAGACACTTAATGCCTCAATTTACATAAATTATAAGATTTTACAAAACAGGGGTGTTTTCTCCTTATTATTATTTTCTTGTTTTTTTTATTTTAATTAGATTTCTTTACAGAAAGAGAAAATCCAGGTCAAGTCAAATCGACGCCATTTTTCTTTGACCTTTTTAAGCACAGCTGTCTGCACTGATTTCTACTGTGTATTTTTACTTGTGATTTCAACTGTTTGATTCTAAATAAATGTGTGTGATGGCCCTCAGGCCTCTATATCCACTTCCAGGATTTTTGGATTAGGAGAGTGGCTCATTTGGAACAATTTTTGTTACTTTGGTTTTGTTTGAATTTTGTTAGCTTTGCACAGCACAGAAACACCCATACACAGACTGCACACATTAACAATCAACTGATGACACAAGACACTTTTTAATAAATGTACTTTTTATAGTACACATAGTCATGTGTCATGTCCATAATATGCCCTTCCTGTTGAGCCGGGGGTGTGACATGGTTGATTGTCCTAGGATGATACATTTAATGACACTCACACATAACTGAAGGCACAGACTCGACTTAGTCATCTCTCAGTCTTCATATTTTTAAGGTGGAGGTGCCTGATACAATTCTTGATAATCTTTTTTAGATAACTATCCATGCACCGGTCAGTGAATTACATTTTTAGGTATGAAAGAAATTTTCTAACATACCAAAAATATGTCTTAATATAAAAAAACCTTCATGTGTCAGCAGCAAATGAGCATCTGTCCTCTGAGGCGTGCAGTGAGTGTAGCCATCAGACTCTCTGCTAATAGTCAGCAGTCGTCCTCCATTAGGTTTTCCCAGCCTGACGTAACAAATATTTTCATGCTTCTTCCATCAGGATGTCAACCACAGCACAGCACTGAGACGTTGCTAGGTAAAGTTACAGACATGTACATAAATACGGAGCGCATTCATACAAATACTGGCAGATGAAGTCTCTGTCTCTGGTCGTATTTTTACGGCAGAGCACGAGAGTGGACCCAAAAGCAGATTCATACGGCGGCACTTTACTTGATCGAAATAACAAAGCTTTATTTACAAAACACGAGGATTGCACTTGAAGCTCCAAACATAAAGCGTGAGCTACGGGTGATTCGAAGATGGGGTCATGGTCCGAGGGACGATAGTCAGAGTCACTGCAGCAGAGGAAGAGATATCAGGGGTGCACTGGTGAGATCATGGGGAATTTCGACAGGTAATTCTACTGGTGAGTATCCAGCTGGTGGGAGCGGTAGCAGAGAGTCCAGGTGGAGCGATCCAGAGATTCTGAATAGTGAAGACAGAAGGGCAGGCAGGCGGAGCCTGGAAGAGTATGAGTCGCGGCAGAGATTAAACAGAGAAGACCAGCGTCCGATGACGTGAGTATTGCAGAGTGGGTGAGTAAAGGATCCGAGGAATGACCAGTGTTGGGACTAACGCGTTATTAAGTAACGCGTTACAGTAACTACGTTATTATTGTGGTAACGAGCACAGTAACTAGTTATTATGCCAAAACCGGGAACGTGTTACTCGTTACTGGGATTTAGATAGTGAAAGAAATCTCCGTCCCGGGTTTCCCCGTGGATCGGGTTTCCTCCAAGGCGTGAGCACCGATAAGCAGAGTTTTGTCCTTTCCTTATAAGATTCCTAATTATTCAAAGTAACGCTCAGGTATGCCGTTCAGCTGGGTTAGTTACGACGATGGGAGCAGTTAGGAGAACAAAATGATACAGAGACTGTTCAGGTTGCTTTCCCAAAATCAACTCAAAGGTTTATTCAGTATACAACAGTTTATATAGAAGAAAAAAAGGTTCGTGTGTCAGCAGGTTCTCAGTTCAAACCGGTACAGACCAAATAAGGAAACGTCTTCCTGCCTTCTGAGCAAAGAAGTATCCTTTGTGTAGTTTATCAGTTCAGCTACAATTTATGATCATCCCAGCAAAATACACTCCTAGACATAGAATACAGAGTTCTTTCATTAGTGAATTCTGAAACAAACCACCTGGCCTTTAACAAGCTCTTTTCTAAAGGATAAGGAAGGGAGGATGGGAGTAAGGAAGTGGTCTCGTCTCTGTGGTATTTTCGACCTTGGGGTACCAGCCTGTGAGTCTTACACATTAATTCTTGGGTCACAGAGAAAGAGAAAAACAACTAGTAAATGGGCCTTATTGAGTAACAGTTTTCCTGTATAATATCACTATAAAACAATATCCTGTAAATGCTACCATGGTATCAAAATATCACAACAGTTCCCTCCTTTTATCATGAAATGATAACATAGTATAAAGACAGAATGTAATAACATAATATAAAGACAAATCATAAATGTGAAACAAATCATAAATGTAACTAGTCCTTCGAGTAAGCTTAATATCAAAATTCTAAGAAAAAGAAAAAAGAAGAAAAGAAAAAGAAGAAAACTTCATTCTCTTCTTGGACAATCGAGTAATTCCCAATCTAATGCTCAATACATACATCAGGATCATCATTGATGACATCTGACACATAATCTGGGTCAATTTGTGCCAATTGCAAATACATTGAAGTAGCTGTACTAGTAGCTATACGGGTTATCATTGAACGTACACAGGGTATCACACAACAGACAATAATCATCAAAAACAAAATAATACATGCTACAATGGTTACAAAAGCTACAATTAGTTCCTTCCATTTTCCAAACGTGTCCTGCAGCCACTTGTCTAGCCACTGACCGTGACCTGCATTGGCTCTTAGTTCTATCTGTAATGCTTCAAGTTTATTCATAGCTTGTGTGAATGAACCGTTAGGGGCGGTATTATTGGGAATGAAAGTACAACAAACATCTCCAAACATCGCGCAAACACCTCCTTTCTCAGCTAACAGCATGTCTAAGGCCATCCTATTTTGCATGGTCATTAAAGAGGTAGCAGACATCTGTTCTCCTAGGGCCTTAAGGGCCGTATTGGTCAAATTAGTATGTCTTTGCTGATGGTAATAAACATAATTGATCCAGGCTACATTTTTGTTTACCTGTATCCACGGTAGTATTGAGACAAACCCTGCGGATATTTCTCCTTGTGCCTTTAATTCTTTTGGTATCCCGCGTGGAACCCCTATAGCATCTATGTAAACGTTATGTGAGTAAGCGGAGCGTTTTGTACGTCTGCTGGATACAGGCAGATCCAAGGTTTGTTGTATTAGTAGTTCTTGAGCTAAAGTTACTAGACCGCAGGTACCGGTCCAATTAACAGGTAAAGCTAATCTAAGGGTATTATTGCACATCCAATAAGCATGTGGAATTGGTCTGGTCAGGCGCGAAGCTGTAAAGCCTTTTAATATGCCTCCCCAGTACGAGTCGTTCAGTGTGTTGGGCGAATGCAGGATTGTTGAGATATCTGAATGCGTATTTATATATGCATATAGATAAAAAGACATATGTCTATATTGTGTCCTGTCAACACTCGCTGCTAGCCATGTTTCGTTACAGCGTGCTCCTGGAGAGTCAGAAAAAAATGTATAGTTTTGCGCGTCATAATTTATGTTTTTAAGCTTTGGTCGGTGTATGCATGTCATCAAGATATTTGGGTGATGGCGCGTCTGTTTTGGGGGCGAAAGAGGTTCAGTGCGGTCTTCGGGGCGCTGCATTGGGTTGCAGGGGTGGGTAATGTTGTCAATCATGCTAACATCCTCACTAGAGACTTGTCCTGTGTATATGAATAAACAATCTAAAGGACTTAGTTCTACTCGCACCGCTCCAATCAGGGTTGCTGTTAAGGGCCCCTTTTTATCATTTTTGAACAGCATCTTTGTTAAGGGAAAACCTGAAATTGGGTATCCCACTATAACCTGTTCTGGGTTACCCTTTGAACAGACATAACAGTTACTGTTTCCTAAGTCACGAGCGGCTATTCTGGCATTTTCATACCAGGCGTTAGCTCCTGCTCTAGGGGGTGCATAAACTGGTTTATTAGTGGCGTCTATGTTGTCATTTACTGATTTTAGGGAACGTGAGGAGTGCATTAAGTAGGTGTCTTGCAAAATAGAGCATGAGGTATCGTCAGCAAAATATGACCTGCAGAAATGTGAACATGGTTGCAGTTTACAATACAAAATAGCAAAGAAAAATCCTAAGGTTAATGCGATAGATATGATAAATAACCTAAATATATAAGAAAAAACACAGTTCTTCAGTCGTCTCCTGGCCTGGTCCCAGGTTCGAGAGACATTGAATAAGCGCCGTGTGATGACAATGGGCATTTCATTTTCTCCATTATCAGGATGGAATGAGTCTAGCTTTATCAGGTTAGACATCATGTGGTACTTTTGGCTTTCTATTCCTGCTGGATGTTCGAGTACCTTGCTGTGGCTCTTTCAGACGTTGTGTGTTAATCAGTGATTGCGTGTGTGTAGGTGGATTGGATCCGGGCGCTGGCTCGCCGGAGATGTCATCTACCCGTGTGTATTTATTTGTTCTGGTTCCCGGCGCTGGCCCGCCTGAGTAGTCGTCTGCTTGATCCGACGCCTGAGATGGTCTGATTGGGCTGGTCTTAACCCTGCTGGCGTGTATCCACTGAGGTTGTCCGTCCGTAAGGATGCTGGTTCTCGTCACTGCCAGTACAGTCTGGGGGCTGGAAAACGCGGCCTCCCCGAGTGTCCTTGGTTTTAGCGACTTCACCAACACCGCGTCCCCTGGTCTCCACTGGTGCGTTGGAGCTGTGGAGGGGAGAGGCTGGGAGAGACAAACTTTCTGATAGTTATTATTCAGTGTTTCTACCAAATTGTGGACATAGTCGGACAATGCAGTATCTATATCACCTTCTAATAGCGGTGCCCCTCTGGAAGCTGACCATGGTGTTGGAAATGGTCTTCCCATGATTATTTCAAATGGAGATAATTTGGTTGCTGCAGATGGAGTCATTCTAATCTCGCAAAGGACTTGAGGAAGTAATTTGACCCAGGTCATTCCTGTTTCTATCATTGCTTTAGTCAGGCGATTTTTTATGGTCCTATTCATTCTTTCTACAACTCCTGAACTCTGAGGGTGGTATGGCACATGATATTTCCAGTCTATTCCTAAGGTTTTGGCCCACTTTTGAATTACTTCTGATGTAAATGAGGGTCCTCTATCACTGTTAATCTGGTGAGGTATTCCAAATCTGGGTATTATTTCATTGCACAACTTTTGACAGACTACTTGTGCAGTTTCTTTTGAGGTTGGATAAGCTTCTACCCATTTACTAAATTGGTCCACTATTACCAGTAAGTACTTGATGCTTCCTTGTGCTGGCATATGTGTAAAATCAATTTGTAATGTCTGAAATGGAAAATCTGGTTGTGGTAAATGCTGATGTTTTGCTTTTGGTTTTCCTACATTAGTTCGTGCACATGTTAGACAGGTTGCTAATATGCTTTTTACTGCATGCAATGTTTTCTCAATTACAAATCTTGATTTTATTGCCCCTATTACCCCTCTTTGTCCGACATGACTCACACCGTGAAAATGTCGGACAAGGACTGGCAGCAGGGAAGATGGGAGGGCAATCAAACCCTCAAGATTTTTATATAGGCCATCTCTGTCATCTAAGGTACAGTCATTATTCTCCCAATAGGTGTAATCACATGCAGAGGCTTGCTCTTGTATGAATTTTAAATCAACATTTGTGTCTAAATAGTCTGGGAGTGTAACAAGTGGCAGCTGTAGGGGCAAAGATAATACTTCCTGTGGAGGTGGGAGCTGTGATGCAGCTGCAGCCTTGGCTGTCACGTCTGCTAAGGCATTACCTGTTGCTTCGTCTGTGTCAGCTGTACTGTGTCCTTTCGTTTTTACAACTGCAACGGCCGATGGCAGCTGTATAGCCTGCAAAAGTCTCTGCACAAGATCAGAATTAGCAATCGGTTTTCCATCAGCAGATCTAAATCCTCTTTGTCTCCACAATGTGCCAAAGTCATGTACGACGCCAAACGCATAGCGGCTGTCTGTGTAAATTGTCACACGCCTATCCACATGGAGCTCACAGGCGCGTATTAAAGCCATGAGCTCTGCTTTTTGTGCTGAGTGAAATGGTAATGAGTGAGCCTCTAGTATGATGTCAGGCAATGTCACCACTGAATAGCCACAAAGAAATGAGTTGTCATTCGGCCTTGAACAGGACCCGTCCACATAAACCGTGGCTGAGTCTGGGATAGGTGTTTGCTCTAAATCTGGACTTGGTGCTGTGGATTCCTGTATACGCGTCATGCAGTCATGATCGTCAAGCCTGTCTGAGCCATCCTGTCGGTCAGAAGAACACAGCATATGGATCAATAAATGTGCTGGCGAATTGGGTGTGCTGCTCGCTTTTATGGTGAGGTTTGCTGTGGTGGTCAGTGTAGCTTCATAACCTGAGCGACGTTGTGCAGTCATATGTTGTGTAGTTATGTTTGCTAGAATGGTCGTGACCTGGTGATTGGTGTGTAGAATAGTGTCATGTGAGAGTGTGAGCTTCTCGCAGTCCCTTATCATGATAGAGCAAGCTGCTACTGCCCTCAGGCAGGCCGGCATTCCCTGAACAACCACAGGCAGTACCTTCGAATAGAAGGCTACTGGACGGTAGCCACTGCCATGCTCTTGGGCCAGTACACCTGTGCAGGTTGTGCCGTTCTCTGTGACGTACAGATGGAATGGTAAGTGGTAGTCAGGCAGACCCAAACAAGGGGCGGAGGTCAGCGCTCCCTTTAATGCATTGAAAGAGGCAGTCATTTCTGTGGACCACAGTATTCGAGGAGGCTTGTCTTTTTTACAACAGTCACGCAGAATGTGGTCATGAAAAGAACAGTCTGGTATCCACTGTCTGCAATAGTTCACCATGCCTAAGAAGGACAGCATTTCCTTCTGTGTAGTGGGCCAAGTGTACTGCTTATTTCTATGTGTGAATGCAAATAACGGCTGTGTGTCTTCATGCACAGGTACTGAGAAAAAGGCGGAACACAGGTCCACCACGGTAAAATGTATAGCTGTGGATGGAATGGATGTCAATATGCTGGGAACGTCTGAGAGGTGGCAGAGGCATAATGACTGCATTAATTTGCCTTAAGTCTTGTATGACACGCCATACGCCAGGTTTGTTAGGCTTTGGCACAGGATTGACAGGAGTGTTATATGGAGATACTGTGGGCTTTATTACTCCTGTAATCAATAAATCTCCTATAATGACATCAAGGGCTGCGGCTTTTTCGGTGGAAATGGGATATTGCTTGACATATACTGGCTTGTTGTGTTTCAGCTGTGCGTGATAACGTGTACAGTCAATAAATCACTGGTGTGAGCAGTTATCATGTTGTTGAACAGTGTGAGAGAGACAAAAGTGTGGCTCCCAGTCATGGGATTACCTGGTAGTGGCGTCTGTACACGTTTTTTGGCACAGTGTGTGACATGGAGTACCGGACAAAAAGATGTTGAGTTCATTCTCTGCTGAGGCGTCCAGCTGACACAGAGGCTGTTCCTTCTCCATGATGTCGGTGCATAGGGCAGAAAAAACATAGCTGTTATCAGTGTCAGCAAACATTTCACCCTTTGTGTTAAATGAAATACACAAATTCATTTTTGCTCTGGGTGTCTGCGGCTGCTGGAAAACTGAGCTAAATTTGCACCTCTAGCTTGTCTACCTTGTGGGTTATAATGCGGGTTGTAAGGCTGCTGCCTAGATGTGGGGCCATTATTGCGTGCTTCTTGTGGTTGCCAGTTACCTCGACTGGAAGAGCTCCGCTGACACCTAGTGGCAGGAACTCGTCCTGCGTTCTGTGGTTGAGGCACGTGTGCCTTGTTGGAAGCTGCAACTCGACACTCCCTGGACCAATGTCCTATCTTTCCACAGCAAAAACACACATCTCTACTCTTATATTTCTGTCCTCTGAAACTTCCTTGCTGTGCTGGAGCGGGTGATCCTGCATACATTAGTTTCTCACTTTCCTCTGAGCCTTCAACATCAAAATTCAACATCATCTTAACACTTTTAGCTTTTGTGGTAGTAGGGAAAAGATCTGCACTGGCCTTCAGTTGTACAAGCTTTAAGAAAGCATCTTTACTCAGTTCGTAGAGATTATCAGTAGCTGTCACTTTTAGCAACTGAGAGCATTCAGGGTGGATATTGTTCAAAAAGGTAGTAATGAAAATCTGATCATTACCATCCTCTGGCATGCATGCCTCGTTAGTCCAACAGTGCATAAAGCGTTTTATGAATACTAGGATAGATTCATCAGGCTTCTGTTTACACATAGTTACTGCATTTAAGTCAATTTTGTCTCTGGACATTGTTAGCAGGAATTTCTTTAGATTCTTAAAGAAATCGGTGATTTTGTCATTATTTACCCACAAAAACTCTGCAGTTGTGGATGCTTTATCATGCTTTGGGTCTAATTCACCTATCTCTTCTATGAGTTGTGACTCGGTTACTCCAGGAATGCATTGACACAATATGTACCTGTAATCTGGACCACCCAAATGGTGATATCTGGTACTTCTCTGTAATGCAGAGACAAAGGCTGTAGGATTTTTAAGAGGATCGGGAAGCTCTTTAATAGTTACCACTAATTCTGAGATTTTAGGGGGCTGAATACAACACTGATCTCCTATTATCATAAAGGGGTAAGTGTCATTGACGTCACTAGATTTTGGTTCTGTTTGTTTATTACCGCGAGTGTTGGCGTAAGGACCTTTGTCATCCTGGCTTTGTTTTTCCTTTTTTCCTTTTAGATAAGTCTTTATTAAAGTTCGGGTAACAGGTATTTCTTTAGCTACCTCTAAACCTCTAGCTACGATATCGTGGCGTTTCATGTGGGTGTCTATCGTGGACACTGCCTGATGCAAAAGTTTTTCTTCATAGTCGTCTAAATTGTTTTTCATAAGTTCCTCACATTCTTCTTTCAAAAGTTTTTCTCTTTTTCTATGTTCTGCTAATTCTTCCTCGCGGCGTATATATTGTTTTTCCTGATCTTGTTCAATTAGGTGGCTAAGATCCGTTGCATGTGATTCAGGTTTTTTGTCACTTTCTTTTAAGCTGGTTGGATCAGAATGCTGACATTGTTTACGTGCAGCTGCTACAGTGACTATTAATTCGGTCTCATCTTCGTAAGGGGGTGGGGCTGTAGGCTGAACGGCTGAGCATGCAAGACTAGCTTTTCCTGCGGTAGATTTATTTTCTATGCTAGAGCCTGCACTAGTTTTATTTGATGTTAAAGCATCTACACCTGGTTCCGGTCCCTTTTTCCATAGCGGTAACATTCGATGTATCACGTCGCGGCATTCTATCATATATTTTCTACAGGACTGTTTAAGCAGACTACTTTTCTTATCACAAATGATATTCAACATTTCTACTGACCTGTTTTCTGGCGATAATCGTTCGGGATAAGGCTCCGGAAATAAATTAAAATGCATTGAACTTACAGTTCTTAAGTTGTAAACAAAGTCAGTCACATAAGCACTTCCACATGTTCTGGATACGTAATCATGGAAGTCTTCACCGATTCGCGGACGTGGGTTACACGTAACCGGAAGTGGGAGTCGTACTGAGCCGTTATTTGTAGCTTTATATATTATTTTTTTTGGTTTTACAGGTAATTTCGATTTTTTATCGGACCTGTCTGTGGTCTTTGAATTATTCTGACCCATGTTCAGTGATTTCCAGAGGGGTTTACACGCTTGAAGGATTTATGTTAGTATTTTGCTGCGGCACAGCTGAGGTTACTTTAAATTTATTGCTAGCAATTTTTGTTTGGGTGAGCAACTTCTCACTTAACGAGCAACTTCTCGCAATACAACAGGCAACTTCCTGTGTCTTTCTGCTTTTAATTTACTTTATTCGGGGACTAAGGAAGTCGTCAGTGTATCTCTCTGGATCACTAAGTGAAACTTTGTCAGCATATCCCGTTTCATTATAGATCAATCACTGAGAGAGGTATAATACAGTCCCATATAAATATTAAAGACGTGTATTTACCTTCGTCAGCGGATCCCACTTCTGACACCAAATTGAAAGAAATCTCCGTCCCGGGTTTCTCCGTGGATCGGGTTTCCTCCAAGGCGTGAGCACCGATAAGCAGAGTTTTGTCCTTTCCTTATAAGATTCCTAATTATTCAAAGTAACGCTCAGGTATGCCGTTCAGCTGGGTTAGTTACGACGTCGGGAGCAGTTAGGAGAACAAAATGATACAGAGACTGTTCAGGTTGCTTTCCCAAAATCAACTCAAAGGTTTATTCAGTATACAACAGTTTATATAGAAGAAAAAAAGGTTCGTGTGTCAGCAGGTTCTCAGTTCAAACCGGTACAGACCAAATAAGGAAACGTCTTCCTGCCTTCTGAGCAAAGAAGTATCCTTTGTGTAGTTTATCAGTTCAGCTACAATTTATGATCATCCCAGCAAAATACACTCCTAGACATAGAATACAGAGTTCTTTCATTAGTGAATTCTGAAACAAACCACCTGGCCTTTAACAAGCTCTTTTCTAAAGGATAAGGAAAGGAGGATGGGAGTAAGGAAGTGGTCTTGTCTCTGTGGTATTTTCGACCTTGGGGTACCAGCCTGTGAGTCTTACACATTAATTCTTGGGTCACAGAGAAAGAGAAAAACAACTAGTAAATGGGCCTTATTGAGTAACAGTTTTCCTGTATAATATCACTATAAAACAATATCCTGTAAATGCTACCATGGTATCAAAATATCACAACAGATAGGCTCGTTATTCGTTACTTCGTGTGGTGGCTATCGCTGAGCTTCCACAAATTCAATAACATTAGCAAGTGGTGGAAGCCAGCAGGTGGACGAAGGAAAAGGGAGGCAAGAGGAGAGACCCGAAGCGGCCGCTGGTCCGAGTGTCAGGTGAACTGAACTTCAGGTAAGAAGTTATAACCTGCAGTCCATCTGGGTCAGATATGAACCAAGTTTAGGTGGAGTTTATTTTCGTTGTGCTGACTTTTTCGTACTGCGTGCTAGCTAGCATGACGGAGTTTCTATACAGCTGGGTGGGTGCTATGTTACTGATGTTGAACTTTATTTTGTTCATAAGGTTAATTATTAGAGTTGCCAACCGTCCCGTAAAAAACGGAATCGTCTCGTATTCAGAGAAAATATTACGCGTTTCGTATTTAGGTGAAAAGGAACAGTTTGTCCCGGACTTCAGCTACAATGAAAAAGACACAAAGCTGGAGTTATTCTGTGTTTACGCTGCACAGCTGCCTCTTCTTCTCTCATCCTCTCACCCTCCCTCTCCTGTTTCTACTTCAATCATGAAACTGATCAATGATCAGCTGATCGGCTTTTCTCTCTTGTTTGTTTATCGCCCACTTTGCGCCAGAAAGAAGAAACCAGCGGATGTCGCGGTAAACAACAGCAGCACGGTTAAGCTTGATCAGCTGTTGTTAGAATTTATTTAATATTAATTTCTAGTATAGCTGATGTTTGCTGGAGCCACAGCTGTAAAGCTGCTGGTCATGATATTGGTTTGGTTATGTGGTGAGAGGGAAACATGAAGATGAAACCAGGAGATGTCCTTACTGGATCATCAGAGCTGAACAATGATGGAGAAACAGGTTTACCTTTTAGGTGACATGAATGAGTTGAAGAGAAGTTATGAACTGTTTCTGAGAGACAAATAACACCAGGATCCTTTTCTAAGTAGCTGACAGCTGGTAACTGTGCAGGGGCGGGTCTAGCAAAGTGTTGCCAGGGGTCCATGTAGGGAATTAAAAGGGAAAGGGGGGCACAAGGAAATACTTTCTTATTCTCATTTAAAATGTCTCACTTTTAAAAAAATAATTATCTGCGTCTTACAACAAACGATTGATAGATTGATACATATATACCATCAGAACAGTGTACATCACTGTCACAACAGTGTTTATTTTCATTCAAAGGCTTTATGATTTTTGCTATAATGGCGGCCGGTCTCTAGTCAAAATACCCGGGACGATTTTTTTTGTCCCAGTCCAGCCCTGTAAGCAGCTCATCTGCAGTCTGGTGTTACCTACATCTTCCTATTCAGAAGGCAGAATTTCTGAGTTCTGAGTACAATCGAAAGCACCACGACTGCAGTTTTTGTGTTGGATGTAAAAAGCGAGGATAGAATGGCTAGGATAGAATCAGGCGTGGGATTTCTCTCGTGGAAATGTGCACATTATTTTTTCCTTTCTATTGGTAGGTGGCACAGTGCACTTGTGGCAAGTAAGCAAGCTAGAAGATTGGCAATCTTGCTGGGTATCCAGTTACGGAAGCAACACATTAACAAGAGAATTCTGAGTTAAACCAAAGTTACTTTCCCTAGTAACTAGTTACTCTGAAAGTAACGAGTAACTTGAAGTAACTGAGTTACTTTTGATAGAAGTAACTAGTAATGTAACTAAGTTACTAATTTAAAGTAACTTACCCAACACTGGGAATGACTAGAGCACATAGAAACCACAAGGTAAGTAAAACAAGCACAGATGGTAATATATACTTTTATAGATTTCAAGCTGCAGCATTTACCCCAAGTACAATCCACATTATTAATTCAAAGCTTCTTTGCCATCTTTTGAATCTGGTATCATTTAGTTTTCAGTAGCTCCAAGTAATTATCTGCATTGTATCTAAATAATGAAATCAGATGGGGCTGTTTTGACCCCACGTACTGACATGGGGTGCATCTTATAACCTCTCGCCACCACTAGTTCCATCTAGTTTTGCATATGACAGTGTTTTCTGTTAAAATAAGCTAGTACTGATGCTTTGAGCAAGTCTAGCTACAATTAACTTTAAATATGAATTCTAAAACTGAGTGTATCACATAAGGACCCAGTTCAGGTCATACAACATACCCCCCTGCTTTTATCTTGTTGTCAATAGCAACCAATGCCACGGTCTATGACGACACCTATGATTGCTGTCAGAGGAGATTTTGATCTTAAAATGATTTCTGAGTACATACAGTGTGGGAATGATGACAAGTAAAAGGACCAAAGGTATCAGGTAACTTACCTTAACATGTATCAAGAGAACAGAGTGGAACCCAAAACAGACCCATGTGTTACAACAAATAGGGGCAGAAGAGGAGTTTTCCCCAGCAACAGAAAAAGACCTCTCTGACAGGTATGATTAAAAAAAAAATGATACAACGGTGCCTTTAAAACCAAAAACGTGTTCAAATCTCGATAAAAGGATGTTATGATCAACCGTGTCAAAAGCAGCAGTCAAATCTAAAAGGACTAAAATAGCAGAACAACCTGAGTCGACAGTTAAAATAAGATTATTTAAAACTCTTAAAAGAGCCGTCTTAGTACTGTGATGAGATTAAAGCCAGACTGGAACTCTTCAGAAATGCCACGAGTGTCTAAAAAAGTCTGAAGTTGCTTTTTAATAATTGGTTGCACAACAGCGTGTTTGAAAAGAGCTGGTACATAACCTGATCACAAGGAAGCATTTAATAAAAGTAAAATACTAGGCCCAATAACGTGAAAAGCTTCCTTGAAAAGGCGAGAAGGGAGGACATCCTGAGGGGAATTAGAGGGTCTTAAATGATCGATTACTGCCTTTAAGATAGAAAAAGTAACAGGTTTAATGTGCTGAAAAACTGTATTTAGAAGACGAATCTAGGTCTAGCACTGCCTGTGAATGTGGAGACCTTAAAGCGGAGATTTGTTCACCAAAGTATTTCAAAAAGTTTGCACAAAGTGCAGAGGAAGCCTCCTTAGGAACAGTGGCACAGGGGTTAATCACTGAATAAAAAATATTAAGAACTCGGGGCTTGTCATTGTTGCTAGAAAAAGAAAAGCAGATTCTACGTCTTTAACAGTCATCTGATATTTTGATAAACAGTCATGTAGGATTCCTAAAGACTGAGCCCCAGTTTGATACGGATTGCAGCTGTGCGTCCAGAAACTCTTTGACGTGGATGCAGTGGACCTGAGTGGGAACATGATCAGGAAAATTAATCAGAATGTCTGTTTTGGATTTGCACGACAACCACGTGAGCATGGCAGATAACTCTTAACGTTTACCTGCAGTTAAAGAGTTAAAAAGCCAGTGAATCAATCGTAGTTACTGTACAGCCACAATACTGAGGTGCCTCGTGGGAAGGGTAGTTTCTAAAGTTGGTGTAAAATTGTAAAACTCAGATGAAAAAATGTATATGCAAAATACAATTAAAATACAACTAATACATTTTCTAAAAAGATACCCAGCGAGAAGAAACATTTAAGACAGAGAGAGAAAGTTTCTGTGCAAAGCTGAGAGGAAGAAGCTGATAAATACCACACTGTGTTCCTAAATCTTGACTCTCATTCATTTTCTTTGTGTTTGTACAGTTTCTAGGGCCTAGAGGGCAGCAGAGACCACACTAATACTGACAACCTCGTTCTCAAATACCACTTTTCTTTCCATGCACTCCCCATCGATGCTGATGGGCTGCAGCACAGACTTCCTCCTTCTGAAGTCAACTACCAGCTCTTTTCTCTTGGTGGTATTGAGGTCCAAGTTGTTGTCTGCACACAAATCTGACAGCTTCTGAGCCTCAGCTCTGTATGCTTTCTCATGGCCCCCAGAGATGACCCCCACCATGGTGGTATCATGTGCAAACTTTGTCTGGGGCGGTACTGACACAGTTATGAGTGTATAGAGTGTACAGTAGGGGACTTTGTACACAGCCTTTTGGAGAGCCAGTGTTAAGGCTGAGGACTCAGGAAAGATGGGGACCCACTCTAACTCTCTGTACACGGTCCAAGAGAAAGACTCTGATCCAGCAGCAGGCGGTAAAAGGAAGTCCGAAATCCGGTAGTTTTACTATTAGTCTGTCCGGGAACACCTCAGAGGACTATACTGTTTCCATTCCTGCTCATCTTGTACACCCCAGACTTTCATTACAACACCTACAGAAATAATTAAACAATTCTGCAGTGGCTGATGGGCAGGTGGAAGAGTTCGTAACCCCTGTGGATGATTTTCTGAAGTGGTCAGGAGGAATCATCTGCTTCTGAATGTGAATAAGATAGATGCCAACCAACTTCAGAAGGAAGAGGATGGCTACATGGTCCGTGTCTGTGACAGGATGTGGTGGAAGCTGAACTGGGAGACCAACACGGAGGCTGTAAACGAGAAGGAGGTGACCGGCGCCAGCGCCGTTGCCACAGGATAATACAGGAATTCTTTCAGACCTCACACTACCATGTGTGATACCATATGTCACTGTTATCTGGCACAGTCTGATAATAATAATAATTTATGTTACATATTATTTTATGAGTTATTTTTATCATTATTGTTATCACTCTATTTTAGTTACTGTTATGACTACTCTTGGTATGTTGTTACTTCAACTGCTGCAACAAAATAATTTGTTGGAAAACCAATAAACTGCTTTGCCAAGAGGATGACGTCTTTAGCTTCAGTCCTCAGATTACTTCCCTCTATCCCACAACCTTAAAAGCAATTCATTCTGTTTTCACTATGTTCTCATTTGCCTCACTATGTCCAGTCGACTCGATACCATCTGAAAACAGGGAATATCCTCTAAGGCTCATGTCATTCACTTTCTACTACAAGCCAAAGACTGCTGAGTAGACTGGATTAAGATCTCCGTACACACAGGCTCATTAAGATGCCTTCTCTCTGGTATTGACTCAGCATACTAGTATACAGTGGAATGATCTTTATTTAACTGCCTCCACCAGCCACCTGGAGACTGGTCAAACTTGAAATGTCCTGTGCGATCTTCCTGGACACACGGACACTGTCAGTGCTATTGAAAATCCATTCGCATCCATCTACAGATGTCCGGTCGTTCAGTTTTTGCCTGCTTTTTCCCCTCATCTATTTCAGCTGTCTCCCAACCCCCATTCTCCGTCAATCAACCAAACACAAAGGCAGCTTAATGAAAGAAACACAACTGCTGAGCAGGCAAAGCAATGTGGCCACAAATAGAATCTAATTAATTTGGATTGCACAGTGCTTCTCCTTTATTTTATACAAGCTGGCAAACAAAGCTGGACTGTCTCGTTTCTCTAGTTAGATTCAATAGTAATGGAAGATACAATAGTTTGTGGCTGCGTATATACACATCCACAAAACACATCCAACGCTTATCCAAATCAGGGTCAGCTACCATAGAGAGACTGGCAGGGTACACCCTGGACAGATTGCAGTGCTAATGCAAAGAGACAGACAACCATTGGCACTCACATTCACACCTATAGACAATTTATAATCACCAATTAACTTGGTGACTGCATGTCTTTGGACACCAGTAGGAAACCAGCTAAGACCATTTGCTGAATGACTATGCTCACCATCTGGCTGCTAACTATGACCAGGGTTAGAGCACGCAGCACAATGGAGGTTTGAACAAAGCTTCTTTGGTTCACTTGCTCATTACTTCAATATACCTTCAAAACTTCAATCACAGTACTGCATAATAACATGACAGGTCATAAATACTTTGCTGTTGATTACGAATGAATGAAATGTGTCTTTGGGATTGTTAGCAGCATGGACACTCCTTTTTCCAATGCTTTCAAGAGAGAATGAAAACTATTTGTTGTTTAGCTCATTAGTTAAAACCAACTTACATTAAAATATCAGTTAGATGTCAGGTGTTGTAGCTACATGGGCAGGCACTGTGTTGTAGAGTAAGACTGGTGTTCTGCAGATCTCAAGCTAATGACTAGCTAGTCTCTGCACTAGCTTTAGCACTCACTAGTTAAAGTGTGTACAAGATAAATAGGACTTTGGCAGGAAAGCTAATGTTGGACTGTCTTCTATATCTGTCTGTTTAAGCAGATTTACTTCAACTTGAATGAAATAAACAATCTAGTTAAACAATCATTATGGGGTAGCTTTCAATCATGGTGAGTTTGTTTATTACTCAGAAGAACATGGGTGGATTTACACAATATTTTTAACTGAGGCAGATCTTGGCCTTACTTAGAAGTAATTTGTTATTTAGAGTTGTTCTGGATTTGGATCTGGGTCTAAAATTCGTTACCATCGCAAACCATTCTTCATCATATCGTCACAAATATGTATCAAATTAAAATAATTTTTTAAAACCACTAATCTACCACACTAGCATTATCCTCGACTCGGTTTGTGCAGCTTGTTGCATTCTTCAGGCTGCTGCCCAGCTCAGTGTGGACTCTTCTGCTTGTGACAGAATGATTATGATGATGATGATGTTACTCCTCTATGCATCTACACCGGCACACTCTTTCCACTCTCTAACTCTTGCACCTAGACTTCCTCAGGGAAACAGACTTTCTTTCAGAAGACACCGTGACACCATGTCACAGCATGGAAAGTAACGGCAGAATTCATAATGGCTCACTTCCATTAAGTGTCCCAGAAAGCCACGACAGTGAAACAGCATGAACAAAAGCAGGACAACCCCCCTGAGGGGAATGGAGCCATTATTAATACTCCTGTGCTACAGTGACAAGTCATAATGTCTGCCATGAAAAAGGTTTATTGGCTGTCATGGAGAGATTAACAGCTGATTCAGTTCATCTGGCACACGTGCTTACTGTCTCTGACCTTTAAGATTTGTACCGCCAGCAAGTGATCTGCTTATATTGCTTATGTGTCATATATATTTATTTATTTATCACCAGTATTTGAAGTGTTATCATTTTTATTTATGCAGTCAAAAATACACTAGTTTTGCATATCTTATAGCATTATCTCAGCAGATGTGTGGAAGCAGTACATCTGCAGCTGTAACATAAATTAAGCTTGTTTTAAATAAAGCTCTGGCTCTCTCCACGTCACGTTTAGGTAAACACGTTTCTTTATATAGAGAAATGGGGGCATGGAGGTATGTAGATTACAGGTAGCGAGCACAAGCCTGCTGATTTACACTGCATGATTTAGCTTGCTGTTTAGTTAGTGGAGTCCTAAATGCACATATGCATCAACCCTAACGTAGGAAAAGGACAGAGTAAGAAAATTCAGATAAAGAGAGGGGAAGTCAGACAAATGTCATCCATATTGCATACACCACAGTCTGCTCTCCTGTCTGCTCCTCTCACAGCCATTAGTGGATGAAGTCATGGTTCTGTGCTAATTGTCAGTGACAGAGGAGTAAGGGAGGGTAATGGGGGCAGAGTGGGGTTAGAGAGAGATAAAGACAGTGGAAGACAGACGGATAAACCTCAAAGGAAAACACCTGTGTGTTGTGTGCAAATTTACTTTCCTTTCTCCCAATTAAAGGCATTTGATTTATTATTTGGGCAAATTTAAGAACATTTGTACCAGTGCGATCCACATCATACTCTGCATACAAGCCAAAGTGCAATTAAAACTGCATAGACACCTGCACTAGGATTGTGGAGACAGATCCCAACTGCTTTTCTGAATTTTGATCTAATTGCTTCAACAATTATTTTTTAAAGCTTTGAAATAGAGCTTCAACCAATAAATGAAGAAACTAATAAATTTGCTGCAGGCAATGGGAATGAAGGCCATTTCCCCTTTAGAGACTTTCTGATAACCTGTGTGGGTGTGGTGTAGTTTAGCTAATAAAAAAAAGATTTGCCTTTAGGCCTCTTTTACGCAAAAGCTCGATGATTGAGAAGTCATTTTGACCCTATCCATTTCTAAAGCAAGTGTGCTTTTGACCAAAACCAACCAGTGACAACCTCAACCTTCCTAAATGATGATAAGAGTAGTAGATGACTAAAGCTAAATATTTAACAAAATAGATGCACAATAATTGAATGAAATGCTATTTAGACTAAGAGCACTTTCTATAATAGCTGATACAATAAGATAGGATATTTCACTGCATAGATGCAAGCTGTATGAATATATAAAATTCTATGATAGCTTATAAATGTTATCTTGGGGGTCTAGGTTGTCATTTATTGCAACCCTAGTGTTGTTTATATGAAATGTTTTCCACATAATTATTTAGATGGCATTAACAGCACTATAGCCAATGCTGGTGAACTGCTGCCCATCACAGTCGGTGAGTGGTGATCAATAAGTAATGCTAAGTCAACAATCACACCTTCAGTAGCCACCCTGTGATTCTGTTTTAGCACAGCCCATCAGTGCCATTATGAAATTTTAATCATTCTCACTATCAATATTTGAAAAGGTTTTCCAAACACTGTGGACTTATTATCATTCTGACCATCATCCCCAGTGACATTATTTGACCTCAAAGGTGAGGAAAAATAAACACAATTATAGACTTGGAAAATTGAAGGGAATGTGTTGGGCGTCACTGCTTGTCGAACTAACAGTCCTGTTCATCCAATTGCTAAATTTGTGGAAGCTCTTCTAGCAGGAGCAATCAATAAAAACAATGCAAAATACTGATTTAAATCACTGATCACTGCAGGTCATCCCAGCTACACAAGCCATGTATCTCTAATCTGAATATGACAACAGCTTCTCTTTCATTACTCATCATACATGTATCTATCTATCCATTGTCCTACACTGTCAGCAACAATATTCAAATAAGTTGTGTGTTTAGATGATGTTTAGCTGCTACTAAGTGGCCCAGTGTGCCAAGAAAATATCTACCACACCATTACAACACCAGTGTGAACCGCTGTTCCGAGGAGGATGCTTTCATTTATTTACACCAAGTTCTGACACTACCATCCGAATGTTGCTAGGCGGAATTGGAAATGTTCATCTTGGAGTGGCTGCATTGCTTGGATTCAGACATTTGCATCAAATGGAGTGGCTTTTTCATTGACAAGCAGGGTATGTGCTTAAATTTTAAATTCCCTGATCAAAGTTGTCACCGTGTTCAAGTATCACTGTAATCCAGTGTTGGGGAGTAACGGAATACATGTACCGGCGTTACGTATTTAAAATACAAAATATGAGTAACTGTATTCTGTTACAGTTACTGTTTAAAAATGTGGTATTCAGAATACAGTTACTTTGTTGAAATAAAGGGATTTCATGGCGGTCTTTTCCTTTTTCATATGTTAGGCTGTCCCCTCTGTTTTTTTTTTTTTGGTAATTCCACACCAGAACAAAACACGCATTAAGAGACTCTGACACCTGGGTCTCAATCCCATGTCACCTCAAGTTGCGGCCCGCATAATGACGTGATGATATATTTTTAAAAATTATTGTTCAAAAAATGTTTTATTATGAAGGCAATAGGCAGAGTGTTACAGGCATAGCCCTAAAGAATGTAGCCTCATGGGCAGTGTAGCCCAGCTGTAAGTAAGCTATTAAGACTCGACTGTACACTGTGTTCGTGTTTTCCTCCGAAACAATAGGTTCCGTAGGAGCAGTCTTTCAACGCCTCTCCCTGTCTCTCGCTAGCAAAGTTGACCCAGGCAAGAAAGTAAAGCTAGTTTTCGGCTATAAGCCCGACACGAACCCGACGTATTAGCCAGAGGTCCCTTTACTACGGTTCGGACCCGCCTACCTGTTTTATATACGTGCGGAATAGTTTTCTATATGAGATCGCTGCAAAAAGTGCAGCCTTACCTAATGTCCACCCTACTGTTACTCATTTTATATTAAGATTTAAATATCTAGTTGGTATTGATATGACGAGTAACCTTCAGTAATAGTAATAAATCACACAGCAATAGTACATTCATGTAGTAGTAAAAAGCTTGATAATATATTTAGTAATCCAAAATATTTCAAATACGTTACTCTCACTGAGTAACGTAACAGAATACGTTACAAAATACATTTTGGGGCATGTATTCTGTAATCTGTAGTGGAATACATTTTAAAAGTAACCTTCTCAACACTGCTGAAATCGGACCAAGAGGAGGGACGGATGGATGGACGCCTATTTGTGTAAATTCAATGGTCCTTGAGCAAGAACCTTTCTACACTGTGTTCAGACAGACATTCTATATACAAGTTACTGTTTTAACTCATGTTAAATGAACGGTTTTATTGTTGTTTGTAATTCTTAAAAAAATCATACAAGGACCTTGACAACTGGCCGGAGGAAACTGAACAGTAACTTCTTGAATTAGACCATATGAGCAGCTTTATTCAGTTTTCAGTTATGTTCAAATATATTGGTAAAAAAAATTAAGCTCGTTCAAGGGCCTGAAAGGCTTCTCTGACTCTGATCTAAGCTGGTCAGTCGAAGTGAATTTAGTCTTTGCTAAGGACTCCACTCTATACTACATTAAATCCACAACCTCTTTAAAAGCCAGGTGAATGATGTTCTCGTCAGAGGCAAAATCCAAATGAAAGTTTTCCAAACAGTCAGATTCA
This sequence comes from Diplotaxodon limnothrissa, assembly GCF_057381915.1. NCBI lineage: Eukaryota > Metazoa > Chordata > Actinopteri > Cichliformes > Cichlidae > Diplotaxodon > Diplotaxodon limnothrissa. Next base: position 10,924,938 of record NC_140603.1, on the reverse strand, counting down.
GCTTTTCCCATCCCTGTGCCAGACAGCTGATGGCTGAGTGGTGTGTGTTTATTTTGATGGCCACTGCCTTGTGCGTTACAGGGTCCCACTTGTATACACAGCCAAAAGCTTGTGTGTGAGACACTGGAAAATGTACAGAAAGGAAAAAATCAAGAAGGCGTAGGCAGAGGTACAGGAGAAAAAGTGTCACCCTTCTTTAGTACATCCTGTCTCCCTCAGATTGGACAACCTGACATTTAAGCGAGCTCTTAGGCCCAACAGTATATATCAGAGTTCTGGTGAATGTGTGGTGTACACAGAGCACTGGCCTGTGGTTATGGCTAAACAACAACAGAAAGGGTTGTTTGTGGGTTGCTCTGTTGGTTTGCCACTGGTCTCACTCTGTGGCTTCATATGTCCAGTCTCGAGTCTATCTTGCTTCTTCCTCTTTTATCCAACATTCCACACTGTGATAACACAACAACATGTGGATGATTTGGGTGATAAATATAGAGGGAACAACGCTGAGAGCCACACCCTGCACCGTGTGGCCACATCGCTTTAACCCAGCCTCAGTCTTAAAGGGAACGCTGGCACCGAAGGCTTTTCCCCCCCCCCACTGCTGGCTCATTTTGGCTTCTTGGTGTGTATGTGTGTGTGTGTGTGTCCCTCCTCCTTCCACTGTTTCATTGTAGCTTATGTGACCCCTATCTCTGTTTGTTTCAGCCTCATTTTGGCTCCATTCTGGTTTGCTCTCTGCGTGTGTGCGCTGGATCTGTCTCTGCATTTGCTGCTTCATTTTAGCTGCTTGTTATCTTGTGGGTATGTGTGCCTGTATGTGTGGAGACGCACACCCCTGACCCCCTCTGTGTCTCCCACTTTGCTCTGTAATAAGAGCAGCTGTGGTTGTCGTGAGGCCAGCTCTGATTCAATTGCAGTGCAGGACTTAAGGCTATTATCCTCTGTATGCTGGAGGAGGAGAGCAGCACAGCTGCTACAGCAACGACAGGTTTGATGCCGCCTTCCAGAGATGACTGAGAGCGGGATATTTCAGACATCAGACAGGGACAAACAGCCCTCTAACACAGAATATCCCTGTTAAACCAAATGCAGTCAAGGTATTTGGTCAATTTAGTCAATTTTGATACATTTTGTCCTAAATTTCTCAGTGAAATATGTTTAGATATTATGAATTTATTATCAGCAATAAACACGAAATGATATACGTAAATACTGGACAAATGTAGAGACTTAAGTCCTGTTCAATAACCAGTGTCCATCAGTAAAGTCATATTTTAACCAAAATTAAATCTGAAGGAAAAAAACAACAAATAAGCAGACAGTAAACATTACAGTGACATTGAATTTTACTGAAAAAAGCTTAAAACTAAAGAGGCATGTTCAGTTCATAAACAGTATAAAGGACACATACATTAGGCTAATTAGCATTTCGCTAGGCTAATTAGCTTTTAGCTAACTAGCTTTTAGCTTACTAGCTTAATGTTTTAGGACTATTTGTTTTGTTTATTTTGTCCATTACAATTAAATTCAGCTTTTTTACAAAAATGCTATAACAAATGTATCAACCAAAACAAATGGAAGTACATTTATTTCATTGTTGTAAGCGATTAGTTTTTTGGGTTGCCGGTTCGAGCCCCGGCTTGGCAGTCTCGGTCGTTGTGTCCTTGGTCAAGACACTTCACCCGTTGCCTACTGGTGGTGGTCAGTAAGCTCTGTCAGTGTGCCCCAGGGTGGCTGTGGCTACAATGTAGCTTGCCATCACCAGTGTGTGAATGTGTGTGTGAATGGGTGGATGACTGAATGTGTAAAGCGCTTTGGGATCCTTAGGGACTAGTAAAGCGCTATACAAATACAGGCCATTTACCATTATTTTTATTCCCCAGTTTAAAAAATATGCATGCTACACACTACCAAAAAAAGATAAAAAAGAAAACTACAAACTAACTCTTGCCTAAAACCTCAATTTCTTTTCCTTTTAATTGTGGTTATACTCTACAATGTGTAGTCCTGAGTAAGATGTCTCAGGTACGAACGCCAAATCCCCAAAGATTGGAGTGGAAAATAGTGAATTAAAGACACACTGCTGCTTTAATGATTCCTTTTTTTTTATTATGATTAAAGTTCAACAGTAAACACTAATTTACCTGCAGTGTTTGTTTGCTTGTTTGCATATTCTTCATTCCATAATTAGTGCTGACTCACTGATACAAAGTATTTGCATTATTTTAAAATCCCAAAATTTCACTATACAGGGAGTGCAGAATTATTAAGCAAGTTGTATTTTTGAGGAATAATTTTATTATTGAACAACAACCATGTTCTCAATGAACCCAAAAAACTCATTAATATCAAAGCTGAATGTTTTTGGAAGTAGTTTTTAGTTTGTTTTTAGTTTTAGCTATTTTAGGGGGATATCTGTGTGTGCAGGTGACTATTACTGTGCATAATTATTAGGCAACGTAACAAAAAACAAATATATACCCATTTGAATTATTTATTTTTACCAGTGAAACCAATATAACATCTCCACATTCACAAATATACATTTCTGACATTCAAAAACAAAACAAAAACAAATCAGCGACCAATATAGCCACCTTTCTTTGCAAGGACACTCAAAAGCCTGCCATCCATGGTTTCTGTCAGTGTTTTGATCTGTTCACCATCAACATTGCGCGCAGCAGCAACCACAGCCTCCCAGACACTGTTCAGAGAGGTGTACTGTTTTCCCTCCTTGTAAATCTCACATTTGACGATGGACCACAGGTTCTCAATGGGGTTCAGATCAGGTGAACAAGGTGGCCATGTCATTAGTTTTTCTTCTTTTATACCCTTTCTTGCCAGCCACGCTGTGGAGTACTTGGACGCGTGTGATGGAGCATTGTTCTGCATGAAAATCATGTTTTTCTTGAAGGATGCAGACTTCTTCCTGTACCACTGCTTGAAGAAGGTGTCTTCCAGAAACTGGCAGTAGGACTGGGAGTTGAGCTTGACTCCATCCTCAACCCGAAAAGGCCCCACAAGCTCATCTTTGATGATACCAGCCCAAACCAGTACTCCACCTCCACCTTGCTGAGTCGGACTGGAGCTCTCTGCCCTTTACCAATCCAGCCACGGGCCCATCCATCTGGCCCATCAAGACTCACTCTCATTTCATCAGTCCATAAAACCTTAGAAAAACCAGTCTTGAGATATTTCTTGGCCCAGTCTTGACGTCTCAGCTTGTGTGTCTTGTTCAGTGGTGGTCGTCTTTCAGCCTTTCTTACCTTGGCCATGTCTCTGAGTATTGCACACCTTGTGCTTTTGGGCACTCCAGTGATGTTGCAGCTCTGAAATATGGCCAAACTGGTGCCAAGTGGCATCTTGGCAGCTGCACGCTTGACTTTTCTCAGTTCATGGGCAGTTATTTTGTGCCTTGGTTTTTCCACACGCTTCTTGCGACCCTGTTGACTGTTTTGAATGAAACGCTTGATTGTTCGATGATCATGCTTCAGAAGCTTTGCAATTTTGAGACTGCTGCATCCCTCTGCAAGATATCTCACTATTTTTGACTTTTCTGAGCCTGTTAAGTCCTTCTTTTGACCCATTTTGCCAAAGGAAAGGACGTTGCCTAATAATTATGCACACCTGATATAGGGTGTTGATGTCATTAGACCACACCCCTTCTCATTACAGGGATGCACATCACCTAATATGCTTAATTGGTAGTAGGCTTTCGAGCCTATACAGCTTGGAGTAAGACAACATGCATGAAGAGGATGATGTGGACAAAATACTCATTTGCCTAATAATTCTGCACTCCCTGTAAGTGCTTCCCTATAGGTGATTCAGGCATGGATACTATCCGAATCTTCCTATAATGTGAATTTTTACTAATGTAATTGATTCAATCTAACCTGGCAATTATGTTTTAGCTTCTTCCCTTAAGCGAAACCTTCATGACAAAAACATGGATGTTGAAGATGTGAACTACAGCAGCTTGCTGAGTTAATGAAGTATCCTTTCTGCTAACCTGAAAAAAGAACACCTGTAACAACTACTAAAATGATTGAAATAGCCTCAGATTCCATAAAAGCCTATACAAGTTTACAAAATAGACAAAAATTTTACTGATGAAAGCCAGAAGTACTAAAATGAACAAAAAACAGCTTTGAATTTTCCTTCCCAAGGGCCACACTCCTACTCACTTTCCTGAGTCAATTACAGGCTGTCGCAGCTCAAGGAGACAGGACGTTGTCTTTTAGAAGGGGATCTGTATTTTTTATTTCCCCTGGTCTTTCTGAGTAGTGCCACTGGAATGCCTGGAAGGTGCAATTACAGCCTAGTGCATGAACTGGGAATTTCTTACACCCGATTTTGAACCGGAGGCTGTATCATTCTTAGAAAGCCAACGCTGGCAAAGATAAAAATGGATTGCCAGATCATAGGCTATAGAGGAATTTAAAAACAGGAACTGGGGTGAGAGAGGAAGGGAAGGAAGTGAGCAGATCAAATATTGGTACAGCAAGGAGGAGAGATGAGTGAGAGAGAAAGCAGGAGATGGGTGAGGGGAAATGAGTAATTAAGGGTGGAAGGCAGAGACGAGCTGCAGAGCTCTGCTGCTTAATTAGTGGCAGAAGGAGGAGACACCTGCCAGATGAGCACTCCTCCTCTTCCTCCCTTTTACAAACAGACAGATCTTGACGTAAAAAAAAGTAATCACAGTGGAAAATAAGAGCACTTAAAATCAGCCATCTAATAGCCAGTCAGACCCATTTTTTGGAGGAGATCCTCCTCATGTACCACAGGCGGATGTACCACTATGAATAATGTAAAAGGAAGGGGTGGAGGACACTGGGCGTGAGCGCAGGCATGGCAAAAAAACAGGGGTAGTTCCTCCCCCTCCTTCCCTTCACCACCCCTCTTCTCTTTCCATTCTCCTCCCCTCCCCGTGTTCACCCAACCCCCTAGCTGCCGGCTGCACTGCAGAAGGTCAGTGGGAGAAGGAGAGGAGAGAGGCAGAGGGAAACGCAGGGGTGGGGTGCGTGGATGTACAGGAACATGCCGACAGGAGAGCGTGCGGACGAGCGATGACAGCCATGCTGAGCCCAAAGATCAGACAGACCAGGAGAGGTAGGTTCACTCTCTCTGCCTTCACATGGACGGAGATACATCACGTCACATCTCACAGGGACTGTGGTGAGAGTTTTAGATGATGGATTAGTAGATGCACTAACTCCTTATGACACTGCATCGCACTTTTACTATAAAAAACAATTGCTCCTATACTTATGGTTTTCTAATACCCATGGAGAAGCACTTTTTCTCCCCTCCATCTGTTTGGCTCACATTTCTGAATGAAACAGGCGATCTGCCCATACAGGGAACCTCTCGCGTATATTAGCATTTTACTACAGCTGGTCGATGCCGTCGGTGTGAATTCTATTAGGAGGCGTGAGCAGCATCTCTAGTTTCATCACTGCAGCGCTAGGCACTATCAGGCTGCCGTCAGCTGCCGCTGAAGCTGCAGCCGTGTGGCATGTGTGTGTCTTTGTGGATGGATACATTAATATGTGTGTGAGAGTGTGCGTCTGTCTCCCATTTCTTTTTTGGCACCAATAGAAAACTACAATTATCTAACTGGATCTGATAAGATGACATGAATAGTTCCCAGGAATGGCAGAGCGATGTTTAAATCCTCTGGAGTGGCACAGAACTGGTTGCAAAGTCAGTTAAATCTGTAGTCTGACCTAAACAAGGGGTTTTATAGACAAAATCCCTCGTTTCCTATAGCATAAAGGTCAAAAATGCATTTTTATGAATCAAGGAAGGTAGTCTAGGGAAGAATATTTCGTATAAGCTGACACTACTTCACATCCTCGCTGCACATCTGAGACAGTGAAAATGAAAGAGATTATAGCGACTGTGTGAGCCCCGCGTGGGAAACATTCTCTGCATACCGTCTGTAAATTAGTGCTTCACTGCTGACAGCATCACATTTGTTGCATGGAGTATCGCACAGACGCATATCACAAGTTGAGCTAAGGTCACAGTAGGTCGAGAAGGGACGGGGCACCAACCAGCGTGGTGGCGACGCTGTGGATGATTAGGCTGCTTGTACAGGTAAGCCGAAGAAGACACTCATAATATAAATTAACGATGTGTCACGCATGTATTGATCATTCCTGGCTCCTGAATTCATGACAGCAGAAGGTCAAGCTATGTAAACCATACAGCGTAAAAAAAAAAATCCTAAAAAAACAGTAATATTCCGGCAGCTGGGGCGGCAAAATAACACCATAAAATAACAGAAAATAACTTTCTCATAAAAATACGGTTATTTTCAGTAATGACAATACAGTTTGTTGCCCTAATTTTCCATGGGATTTGCCTTTGTCAAGTGCTTTTAAACATTAAATTAGGAACATTTTAACGTGATTAAACAATGAAATTACCTATAAACTATGGGCTCAAAATGTGGTCATAAATATTTTGTACTTGTAAAAAAGATTTGTATGTGTAAAAAAGATTTGTGTGTGCGTAAAAAAGATTTGTATGTGTAAAAAAGATTTGTGTGTGCGTAAAAAAGATTTGTGTGTGGACTTAGAAAAAAAAAACCCTGCAAGTTACAAGTACGGATTTTTGACCCTATTTTTCTTCCCTTCATCTGATTGGTCAATGTCATGTCAATCACAAATGTAACAATCCAATCAGAGAACAGATGGGTTTGGCTGTCGAGGGGCGCTTTTTTTGAACTGCAGGTCTTTGAAGGGAATAAATGCCCTTTTACATGCCAACCCAGCGTTTTCCTTCATCACCATGAAGGAAAACAGTCTGTGGTCGTCCGAGTTTGGTGATTTTTATGTCACAGGTCTACGTGTTTAATACAGGGACTTCCACAGCCTTTTCAACAGCCCTGCGGACTGCGGGGTGGGGGCGGGCAGTGTTTTGGAAATGACAGTCTTCATTACAAAGCTTTCTTCGTTATGAATTAGCATACATGTTTTTATTGAACATTTGAAGAACTAGCAAAAAAAACAAACTCTTGTAGAGGACATAAAGTCAGAGATAGAAAAGACAAGGAGCAGGTGCATCTAGTACAGGTAGAGCTGCTGCAAAAACCCATAGAGCCCAGCAGCCAGCGTAACAAATTCTAGATCCTTTGCTTTTAGTTAGCAGTTAGCATTAGCAGCGTATCCTGCATCCGATGTGAAAGGACTTTTATGCTGCGCACTGTGACTCACAGCAATGGTCCTGGGTCAGCCCTGACTTTGTGTTAAACTAATCCTAAAGTAATAATGTTATTTCTAACCACTGATATACCACAACTTTTTCCTTTCAACAGCTACTGAAAGTTAGGGGACCTAGCTGCTATCGGATATTTATATAGCGATCCTCCAGCTTCAAACGGTATCACCCTTCAAGGACCTGCAGTTCAAAAAAGCGCCCCTCCGACAGCCAAACCCATCTGTTCTCTGATTGGATTGTTACATTTGTGATTGACATGACATTGACCAATCAGATGAAGGGAAGAAAAATAGGGTCAAAAATCCGTACTTGTAACTTGCAGGGTTTTTTTTTCTAAGTCCACACACAAATCTTTTTTACACATACAAATCTTTTTTACGCACACACAAATCTTTTTTACACATACAAATCTTTTTTACAAGTACAAAATATTTATGACCACATTTTGAGCCCATAATAAACAAGGTCAATGAATGCGGCAATATGAATACTAATACTTAAATGTACAGAAATATACAGTTAACAGTTGGTTTAAATAATAATGGATTGCATTTATATAGCGCTTTTCGAGACCCTCAAAGCGCTGTACAATTCCACTATTCATTCACACACTGGTGAAGGCAGCTAGAATCGTAGCCAGAGCTGCCCTGGGACAGACTGACAGAGGCGAGGCTGCCATAGCGCACCATCGGCCCCTCTGGCCATCACCAGTAGGTGAAGTGCCCACGGACACAACGACTGAGAGAGTCCGAGCCGGGGCTCAAACCGGCAACCTTCTGATTACAAGGCAAACTGCCAACTCTTGAGCCACGATCGCCCTAAATAACAGTGAGAATATTATTAATATCTAAATATGCATATGTACAGACAGATACATTTAAAAATTTTAACTCATTTTTAACCTTAATTTTTTATTCCTTCCTAGTTAAATTTACACTTTTTAATTTTTCATATTTATTTCCTATCTTATTCATAGCCTTTTCCTTTTTTTTCTTTAGGTCACGAGCAGTTGTCTAATCATTTCACTGCATATCGTACTGTGTATGACTGTGTACGTGACAAATAAAATTTGAATTTGACAAAAAAAATTTTTTTTTGAAAAACAAGAAAATTATGTTTTATTACATTTACAGTGATTTTACGTTAATTTACATTTGAAATGTAAAATCACAGTCTATTTATGTGAATTTAATGATATTCTAGAAAAACAGTACAAAACTGTAAAATACACAGTAAAATACTTTTATATTGCAATTTTTTTCTACAGTGTAGCCTGTATGTAAACGATGGCTGTGAAGTCACCCGTTGCTTTGTGATTTCTGTTTTTCTGAACATTTCAGTTGGCACTGTTTTGGTTTTTGGACGGCAGGTTAGAGATGGGGATTACCGTACACTCGTTTCATTACAGCTGTCACAGTCTGGCGAGGGCAGACTGTATGAATTGAAAAAGGACCCAAAACGCAGACGCCAAGGAACAGGGAACAGAACTTGAAATGTTAACAAAAGGCGAGCCGTTTAATAAGGCTAGTAGAAGAGGTACCTAGGCAAGAAACTTGGAAGCATGGCATGGGAAACATGGCGTGGACAACAGACGACCTGACAATCACACACTGAAAACAGAGGACTTAAATACACAGGAGGTGATTAGGGGAAGTGGGAACACATGGAGGAACAGCTGAGGGTAATAAAGCAGGACGAGGCAAGGGAAGCAAAACTAGAAACACTCACATGAGACATGGACCTTCAAAGTAAAACAGGAAACACACTGACTGAATTCTAAACATGCAAACTTAACAGCAACTGGGGAGACAGAATATAGGAACCTGAAATATGGTACAAAACCATCACAGTGGACATAACATGGAACACAGGGAAGCCATATGACGAAGCCAAAGAGCAAAACCTAAGATAACCATAACTGAGATCTAGGGAAACACGAAACAGTACCACAAAGGACTCAAAACATAATCCATAATATAAAAACACGAGATCTCTCCAAAATGAAACAGGAACATGAGAGGCAGACATAACAACATAAGACAACAGACATGAAACACACGAAGGGCAAGGGAGATTTAACATAGTTGGAACACGAGGGGGAAATAATAAGAACTAGAAACACTTAGGCATGATAACAAATAAACTTAGGAAACCTGATAAGCTTAAACATACACTATGAACATCAAAAGAACTGAAACTCAAAACACTGGGTCATAAGACCCAGGACCGTGACAACAGCACTGTTTTAACTTCTTACTTATTTTAACTGAATAAGATGAATTGCAAACAAACTGTCCTTATCGTGTCAACTTTAAGTCTTAATATAACATAAACTAATTGCATTATATTAAAAAAAATAACCTTTTCTCTTGCACAATGGACACAAAGAAAGGAAAAGTCAAAGTCAACTTTATTGTCAGTTCTAAAATATGTGGAATGTGGCATACACAATTGAAATGTCATTTCCGTCTGATCAAAAGTCTACAGCTAGACTGAATCAAAAATAAAACAGTTATAAGAATATGAGTTATACATGTGAAAAGAAATATTTAGTATAAAAGTATAAATATTAATTTCGCAGGATAAATTTGTGATCGGAAGTCCTCCAATGACCTTTCTCCACAATGGAACGATTTTACAATTTACATCTTTAATGACCCCCAAAAAACAAGAGTTGGTGGCACAAGCTTGAATCCAGCTGGAATCTCTCCAGTCCACTCTATAAAGACCAAAGATGTTTTGGTGTGTCAGTCTACAGAACATGTCTAGTTCTGTTGCTGGACATATTTACATGGGAGTCTATTGGGACTGACTCCACTTTTGGAACCAACCTCAACTACCCATTTGAGGAAATTGCCATTTCCACATTGGCTACATTTTTTAACCTCAGAGGTTGCTACTTGACGTGAACAACCATATGCTGTGTACAAGAAGTCTTGACAATGTCCCTGGTACAGTGTCCATTTTGGTTTTAGAGCTAATGGAGGCAGTTGCCCTTGTAACAAATTGGAGGGTAAATGACAGCATGTCACCCAGATCCTATAGGGCCTTGTGTTTTTGCAGATATTGAAGACGTAACACAATGTTCAGTCTGGCTGTTGCACACTGCTCTTCAGATGCTTCTGCTTCTTATTTAGCAAACAGACAAACCGTATCAGATTTATCTTTCTATCAAGGAAGCAAATAAAGGTCAATTTCTACCATGTCTAAACTACAGACTTGATATTATTTACCTTTTAGCTTCTATCTAACTGTTGGCTTTTAGCAATAACTGTGTCAGCCACTAACACATTGAAACTGTAACAGGGTTGTGGTTACAATGGTTGGCTACAGAAATAGTAGCAGATTTAATTGCCCACATATCAGCTGCGTCTTTTTGATCTGTGTTACCATGGTTTTGTGATCAAAGTGCTCCAATGTAGCAACACCCTGACATAACGCCTGTCAAAGAAACATGAACGAACACCCTCACAACTACATGCTGTGAGCAAGACTGTGGAGGAAAAATTCACACATATAACGTACATGTAGAGACGATAACGCGCACCCACCAGTGCAGATCACGTCCACCCCACTGCAGTTTTAACATAACAGGCTGTATATTATTTGCAGCCCCCACCCAAGAAATGCTACCACACACACATAACAGCTAACGCATTAATCAGCAGTGATAGGCTAACGTATTGATGCACCTGTAACTCCCTGTGCTGTTTTTTTTCGCAAGCCATAAATCACTGGACAAAAACCAGATTAATGAAATTGGATTCTTCCAACATGCCAATGTTTGTGCTTGCGTGCATGTGATTTAGCCATCAGTGTAGTGCTACTGAGCTACTCTGGAGCACTCGCCCGGCCATGCTAATGGATCCACTCCTCTCTGATGTGCATAACAGCCTTATATCAATTTCCCACTGGTGATAAATATACAGCTCCAAACTGTATAAAGTGACGTCACAGGCAGTGTGCGCGTTCAGGCATGTGTGCGAGGCATCATGTGTCTTCATGTGTCAGACCACTTGTGCTTTGTTTTACGTTTGTTGACAACCATTTGTTCACATTGTGGCATTAGTTCCATATGTGCCACTGCTGAGTCCAGGACAGGGCACTCCATCGCTGCTATTTTGAGGGTTGCATGAATTTCAGTCTCTGTGAGTTTGTCTATTTCTGTGGATGAACAATCAGCATCACCGTTCTCCTGTTTATACACGAGCAAACTGAATGAAGCTACATCCTCACATGGTTTTGCTTTGTGGAGTCCTCTGTCCTGTAAAGCCTTCTTTAAGGCTCAGTTCACACAAATTAGCAAACATATGCACTTATCTGCCATGTTTATACTGCGGCTTTATCTTCCACATAATACAATGGTGAATAAAACATTTTAACAATGAGCAGTAGACCTAAAAATTTCATCAATACTGGTGAAGTTATAAAAATCCACTGTTAACATGCCACTGTGAAGCAGTGAACATTATGTAAATTACTGGCCAAAGTAGGAATGTCATGATACCAGAAATTTAATAGTCAGTACAAATATCAGTCCTTTGTAAACATTTTAGCATGTAGAAAATAACTGATTTACAACGGCAGTGCTAACTGTCTCAATACATAAATAATAATAGGTAGTAACGTGTATTTCAGGACAACAATGCAAAGTACTTCCTTACATGATTCCTTAGCATGTAAGGATAGACTAAAATTCACAGAAGAGTTGCAGCTAGGGTTGCAAACTGACACTCTGGTGTGCCAGAAACACAGTGCACAGCTAGCTGGGCATAGTGTAAATATGCACTGTATGTTCATAATCAATACCTCATCTAAAACAATAAATGACAGAAATCACATGGGAAAAAAAGAAAAATGATCAAACAAAATACTGTAAATACAGGTTTCAATTACTCAGTTTATTAAGCAGACCAAATGGCACCGTATTTTTATGACTCACATATTACTCCTCACATCAGTTGTGACTGGACACAAGCACTCATCTGATATAATTACGGTCAAATCATATTTGGTATTTGTAAGAGTGCCAACTGTTGGTCAGAAAGTGACGTTGCAGGTAACAATCAATAAACGGGACATTTTAGTTAATATAAGGGATGCACCAGTTTTGCTCATTATACTGCATGTCCCGGCTAAAACAGGACAATTGGCAACCCTAACTGCAGCCTTGGGGATGCCTGCGGTGCTAAATAAAATAAGTACTGTTTCCGTTTTTGAATGTTGGTATCGTAAGTATCAGTCCTCATGACATTACTGGGCCAAAGCACTTTGAAAGAAGAATGAGTTTCAGTAGTAGCATTACTAATATCTAATAGTAATCATAGTAACCTCGTTTTATTTGACATGAACCAAAGGAAAGGTTCCACATCAGTTTGTAGCTGATGGCTGCTAGTGGACTATCCTGGCTTAAAAAAAAACTTCTAATGTATTTACATCCCTGTACTTGTTTGACTTGAAGTCGCTAATGTTAGTTGCTAGTGCTAGAGGCTTGTTGACCTAGGAGCTACTCACTGGGCTAGTTGGTAAACTAATGTAGCTGCTGAGCTAAAAGCTAACACAACTGTAATCTAAGAACATGCTAGAAGTAGTCAGTCACATTAGCTTTCTGTGCTTTAATTTTTAAGCTAGCTGACTTAGCTATCATTTAGTCAGCTTGTTTCTGGGGCTTTGAACGGTAAGTTTGGTCAAAAGGCACATTTGTACAACTAATTGGTCTTGAAAAGCACAAAGCATATAGCTAATAAGCTACAACAGCTTTCTACATTTTAGACTCTTGATTGTAACTCAGGGGTGTAGTGTACTGGACAGATAAATATAATTATTGGTAAATAGCACAAAAAATATGTTTTTTAAAGTGATCTACAGTATATGGCCTTTTTTTTTTTTTAACAATTTCCTTTTAACCAGCTTCAATTTTCATGATATCGTAACTGGATATGTAGCCAATCCATCAGGTATTCCTTGATATACATACAATTATTCCGTGACAGTGAAATAACATGATGCATTCTCTCAGTTACATAAGTTATCATCAGAGAAGTCATGATGGACAATAATGGGTATATTGTACTGCACAAAGTCATCCATGATGATGAGCCCTTGCAATTTGACTCAGCGCTTCCATAACCACACTGAATTGCAGTGATTGTGTATAAAGTGCACTTTTACAGCAAAATGGCCTTTTTTCCTTCATTGTAGCTGATAGTTGTAGAAGTGACCACAGACCAGCTCCACCCAAACCAAGGAACGTCTGAATCACTCTGAATAGAAGGTCCAAATTGGCACAGTGGGTAGTTGTGCTTGATACGCACACACACACACATGCACACACACACAAATCAAAAATCAGTTGTGAGTCAGGCGTGAATCATCGCCCTGCGTATGTTCCATTGAGTCCAAGATCCAGGCAGCTTATGTGTTGAACAGTGGTCCTCTTTTATGGGAGCAGTGGCAGGTTGAGGAGCGATGGAAAGGCAAGAGGGACGGGATGTGGTGCGAAAAAGGAGAGGTGTTAAAAAGGACAGGGAAGGTGAGTTACACAACTGCAATACAACTGCAATTTGTTAGTTGTAGCGATGATCCCAGTCAGGGTAAGACTGATTTGTTTACACCGCTGATGCTGCCCACATGAGACACTTCACCATGTCGAAATATCCAGCTGATCTGTGCAGGGGTTGTGCTATCACATTTGTGTAGTCAAGGCAACACTGGACAACCAAAACATCAAAGAATAGTGACAGCTAAGGAAAGCATAGCTTAGGATTCAAAAGAAAACTAGAGATCTACAAAGTAAAATGATATAAGAGAGATTCAAGTTATGCTTCTTCTGCTAAATATTAACTGGTTAGAGAAAAAGCCAGCTGCAGAAGAGTCTCTTGTTCAAAACAATAACAGATAACCCTATGCTTTGCAGTGCTTCAAATTGACTTCTCATGAAAAATGAAAATTATTTTACATGTAAAAGATTATATGCAGCCAATTAAAGTTTAGCTGTAATTCAAAAATTAGTTACCGTGCCAGTTTGATAACAAAACTGTCCTTTAAATGCATGTGCGCTGGGTGCTCTTTGATTCAAAAGACGAGAAGAATTAGAGCGAGTCAAAGTACGAGAAATGGAGGGTGTCGGGCAGAGGAGTGAAAATAAAGAGCCAGGGGAGACGGGAACTGTTAGCAGTGAAAAAGAAAGAAAGCCAATCTAGAGGAGAGAGGTAAATCATAAAGAGAGGTGAGTCTGCTGATATTAAAGCTTTTTAAAATATGTTATAATTACTTTAAAATGATTCAAAATGAACTCAACAGCAGAATGTGGAGAAATAAAGAGTCTGACCAAATTTCAAAGTTGTCTTGCATAACGTTGCAGAAATATTGACCCATAACAAGCAGCTAGTCCCAACCAGACCCTTGTAATCTGTCTTCGTAGCTTAAGAGGTGATAATGAGTCCATGGGTAGCACTGCCCACACTGCATATGATGAGCTTGTGTTATTAATGGCAGCCAAAGGAGACGGCTCTTTGCAAAAAAGGTATTTATTTTTATGTTTAACTAGCAACGCTGCCTCTATCCTCCTCAGTAAGTTGTGGGTCGGTACTGACAGACTGAATGCATCTGATTCCTTCTTTTGCAAGAGCAACTGTCTAAACAGAGATGTGGAAAAAGAGTGTTCCATGTATGAAAACATGAAATAAAGGAAAACGTCACTTCATATTAAAATGGAAAATGGGAAAATGTTACTTAGTCAGTGGCTCTGGCTCTACTGAGCCCTCAGATTCACTCCCCATCCCTAAACTGGTTATCTTTCCTCATGAGTCATGTGTCAATGTGACCATATAAATAAATCCCAATTAGAGGCACTCTCCATGACTTCAAGAGTCTTTTGAAAGAAAACCATCTAGAGCAATACGTGAATTCGTGCCAATCTTTAGTGTTTTGGAAAAAACTGAAGTCATAGGTGATTACAGTCACCTGACCAGAAGGCTTACCTTACTTTACTCTACAATAGTGGAGTATACCACTACAAAAGCATTCTAGTAATAAGCTGCTCTCCCTTGTGGGTTGCTGTTAATAGACTGTATATTATTATCTTACATATTACACCTTTAAACATGCCCTGAGCAGCAGCCCAAACACTAGCACCACGATGCAGTACTCTGTATCTGCCGCCAGTGTTTTCCAAATATCTGCACAAACATTCAGAATAAAGGAGCAAGCTAACAATGAAAAGCTGGATTAAACAAAAAGGGTAATATGACACCACTCTTTGTTGAAACCAGGGAACATGAATAATGCTTGGTCACTGGCAAAAAGGCTAAATTGCACAATCATAATGAAAGCCACACACTGAAGCAAATTTCAAACTGAATCCAACCAAGTTAAAGTCACAGCTGCACTAGCAAATTATTCTTGCAGTTTAGGCAGCATTTGTGTGCTCTCTAAAACCTTCTTATTAAAGAATGCAGACAGGACAGCATTAGACACAGAGTGGAAAAAAGATACCACTTTAAGGTAATATATTACTGAATATATATTACTGATATATATTAAAGAGGTTTCCACAGCAAGCCTGGACCCAGTTTGCATAAAAAAAATAGTGGGCCACACCACGTCTGTCAGAATCAACAGGCTTTTCAGGGTGTCAAAACAGGCTGTAATGTGCAATAAAAATGATATGAGCCATGTTCGTTAAGCTCAATGTATAGGCTGAAGGTAAAGATGTGGGACAATAAAAAAGAATAAAAATTGATTTTCTTCCCCTTCCATGCCTCAGTGCCATCGATTCCATGTATACGTGTGTGTGTGTGTGTCTGAGGTATGTGGGGGGGCAAAGAACACACACCAGCAGGGAGGATGTCAGCAGAATTGATTGCTCTAAATAATACATGATCATCAAATAGCCTTTCACTAGTTTGCCCCAGGTTTATTTATCTGTGCCAAACCTTTTTGTAAGTGTGTAAAAATAATGTATCCTTTAGCGTCTGATGAAAACACACCTCAGTGTAGAGTCACGCTCCTTTATGTCTACAGAAGTTTTATTTAAATGTCAGTGCAATAACTACAAAAATGACATTATTTAACCGCTGATGTCATACCAGGAAAATCTGAGTACCTCGGTAGCTATAAAGCTGCCACACACTCCCTTTTAAAACCCATCTTTGACTTGAGCTCAGGTTACACACATTTATTGAGGAGCATTCAGTCAGCCAGTCAGTCCCATGTGGTCCTATTATCTGAGCTCAAAAGCCTCAGCTATTCTGCTGGGTTGTACCTCTGCACAATAAGTCTATTCCAAGGACCTCTGAAATTGAAGGGGGGGTATCCCTGTCACCCGAGGCTATGCATGGTGTGGGTCTGTGTGGGTGTGTGTGTGTTTTTCCCCTTAGTTTTTGTGTCTGCTGCCTCTCTGCAGTCCCATTCCCTTTTATGTGGAGCAGCCTGGGTTAAAAGGCTGTCATGACTAAAGCCCCTGGTAGAGCACTATGTGCATTCAGGATAAAAAAAGAGGGACAACATACACCTACTAGAACACAAACAATAAGACAAATGGTAAATAAATCAAAACAAACAATATCCTTTGCTTTCAGCTGCTTGTGTATAAGCCTAAAAAATATGCTGTGTGTTGTGTATGTGTCATCAGCCAGGTCAAAGAGCATGGTGATGAGCGAGGTGTCGCGAGGATCGTGCCGCCCAGCCTCCCCGAGCCTCCACGAGGGGGCTCTGAAGGCGGGGTGGCTGAAGAAGCAGCGCAGCATCATGAAGAACTGGCAGCTGCGCTGGTTCGTGCTGCGCTCGGACCAGCTCTACTTCTACAAAGACGAGGAAGAAACCAAACCGCAGGTAATATTTCAGCCACGTTCACACACAACGGAAAACAGTCAGAGGGTGGCGAAATTAAAAGCTGGAGCACTGCTCTTTGGCCGGCGTGATTATATTTACATAATGAGGTGCAGCTTCCTTTTGGAGGACGGGACAGCTGAGTCATGCAGCTCAAACATATGGAGTTTAATGTGCAGCTGAATACATGAGAAACCTTCATGTAAATGATTTGATCTGAAGCTTTTGTTCAGTCTGAGTGTCTGAGTGAGGGAAGGGGAAAAAACTAATTTAGGTCTTTCAAATCAAAGCATGAGCAGCTCACGCGGCAGAGCAAATTGCCCATTAATTAAAGAAACTCTTGTTGATCCCTAAGTACTCTCGAGCAAGCCCTGTTTTCCTCTGACGTCATCTCTGTAAACGACTTTGTTCCCAAACATTTTTTCTGTATCATTGGAACTGATTGCAGTTTTGCCAAACAGCACGTTGAGCCATTACCTCAAGAAAAAATTATCCTAATTCCCATCTGTGAGAAATCTGCTTGTTTTAAGTCACTCTACAGTTGAGCACTGGACTTAAACCCACCTTAAACATTCATTCATTCCATTTATTGGCTACTTGGGGGCAATAGAGAGGTTTATGAAGTAAACAGGCTACTTAGTTTTAATGTTACTCTTTCTGGGTCACAAAATAAACTTTTAAGATATTTTCAGGCAAGAATGTAGCTGTGTAAATTTCAAATAACTGCTCGATTTATGAAGACATCACATATATAAGTGCTCCAACGTTTTTGGAGATGTCTGTTACCCACATATATGTGGGTAACATTATATGTGGCTCAGTATTTCATTTTCAGATTTTTAACATTTCTTTAGGGGTGGGAAAAATGCAACATATAACAACATATATCAATATCACTTCTTCTTGAGCACCTTATGCAGCTGCACTAGGCAGATACTGCCACTACAAATGATTACATTTGAATAAAGCAATAAATATAAAGCAATAAACTAACAGTAATAAATCAAAGACACACTGAAGATACGCAGAAAAAACATTTATCCCTATTTATCCCTAAAAACTTGAACAATGACTAATAAAAGTGCAGAGTGCAATAAGGCACATTCTTAAAGCTTATATTTATCCAATATTATTATTTATATTTGCTAAACACCTCATTTTTTTACATTTACATGTAAGTAAGTAACAAATTCCAATTCTGCCTCCTCATGGTTCTCATAGTTAAAAACATCAAGGCTTGGAGCTAATTATGTACAATGAGTGACCGCTACCAACAGTAACACTGCGTGTTTACATCATTGTAAAATTGTCTACAGAGTAAACCTCCAATCAATCCCATTGCTTCTTTGTTGAACTGTGGCAAACAGCTGACTCACATTTTCCCACTCTGCATTCCTACAAAACACAAACACACACACACTTATATCGAATACTTTTAGGTGGAGATTCAGTGAAGCTAATAGGTTTAGTTGTAGATGCAACAAGGAGTGATGTAATCCAACAATAAAAGACAGAAGGTTCATGATTGACTGATGCCCACACACACACACACACACACACACACACACACACACACACACACACACACACACACACACACACACACACACACACACACACACACACACACACACACAATGACGTGTTCCCCACTTCTCTGTCTCCAATTTTGAGGAGAAAAAATGACAGTCTTTAATCAGAGCTTGCCAATACTCATCCAGCTCATATTGATTCGCAACTTCCAAGGGATTCAAGTCACATGTGCTGAGTGTGGCTGACTGCACATGCGCACACACACAACACACACACACACCATCACAAACCCACTCATGCATGCACACCCTCTGAGTTGTGTGAGAAACTGTGATTCTGGCCTTTTTTTTTAACCCTCTCATCTCTTAATCAATAGGAAACCCGAGGCCGGGAGTGTGGTCGGGGGTGGAGGTGTGGGTGGGGAGGGTGTTGCGAACAGAACATGACTGCCCCACTACCAAGATGAAAGGATGTGATAATTGGTAGCAGGGAAGGCAGCGCTGGATGAGGATCTATGGGGGTTTTCTTTTCCTTTTCATCGTGTGTGTTGGTCTGGGGGGGTGGAATACACTGCTGAACAAACAGAGTCCAGTTATCTGGCGGTACACAAAGGGCACCACCATCACACAACCATGACTCTGGTTGTAATACACAAAACCTTTGACAAAATAAACAAAAAAAGCTTTAAAACAGCTTAAACTTAAAGTTTATATTTGGTTTTGTTTTGATTTGATTCATGCCCAACCCCATCACTTACTGCTTTCATATGATTTTAGATTTTTTCAGCCCGACATTATGGTGCTCCGAAACCTTGGCAGCATCAGCATTGTACATGGCTTTCTGTTCCAGTAATTCTTTACTGCTCCTTCGTTTCTTGCTTTACGTCCACTTCTGGCACCGATTACTTTTAAGAGGCGTGCGTCTATAGACCTGGGCATGGCACGCGCCAAACAGGACGAGTCTGGGGTGCTTCAGGTCCAGATCTAGACACACGGTACCGATCAACAGCACTGCGTAATGTCCATGAGTAACAATGCGCTAGCTGTTCATGTTGCACTGTTGCCAACGTGAGATAAAAGTGTGAACAAACCTCGAGAGGCCAGGCTAGAATAATAACTGACTGGCATTCGTGTACAAACGAGGTTAAAGTAGGCGTGGCCGCATCTGTTTGCAGCTGCTTTGAAGCTCTTACATGTGCGCACAGTTCCCGTATCATTGGTTAAAATGCAGGGAAGGACAAACAGTGCTATCTAGCCTACTTTTCTGCGTGATTTGTGTTCTCGGGTTACGTGTTGCCTTTTCTTAGTCATTCATCCCCAGCCAGCTACTTGTGTTATTCTGAGCACATAGCACCCTTGGGACACCCATCCTGCCCTGCCCCTGTGCTCTATCCATCCACAGCTTCCACCCCTTTCCATTTGTTGCCATGGCGACTAATGCTGGCGACAGCCCGGCCCTCAGGCTGAGGCTGTTTGGCAGACTCTTCTGCCTGTTTGATGGAGGATGCCAGTGTGGAGATTAACGGGGCCGACCTACAGACGCTGGCATCTCTTCACAGCTCACTTGGCCCTAAGTTCTCGGGGCTAAATGGGTATTGATCTGGGTAATGTATTCTGATAATCTGTGTGGGTCCCTGTTCAATCACAGGAGTAGCTGCTTAAATTTTTAGAGGGGCTAAGAGGTGAGTAATAAGGAGGGAGGAAACAGGAGGTGGGGGGGTGAGAGTAGGCAACTAAGTCAGACTCAAGCCCGTCATGCACACATTTTATTACGATGTAATGGCAAAAACAGGCAATCTTGCAGAATCCGAGTAACTCTGTGCGCTATTTTGTGGTTCATTTGGGGCTGCTTTTGGAATCAGTCACACCCAGTCCTCAGGTTTGCAGAGTCGGTTATTGACAAAGGACTGAAGATCTTTTCTTAGACATGGTCAATCACTCCAGATCAATCAGCCAGGGACGCCTCTTTGAGCAGGTCAGGGCATGGCACACTTGCCCAAGCACAATTTGCAGCAATCCCAAAAGAATCGGGCACTGTTGGTCCAGCATGCTTGGCCACACTTTGGATTATCCTAATGGGAGTACCCTCAGTCTTAATATCATTCCAAATGGCGTGCCAAATTTCAACTTAAAAAGATCATCAATGATGACTTAGACCTAACAGAGTTAAACCATAACCCTTGAAAACATGACACAGGTTTGGGTTTAGACCTCAGAGGGTTACGCAGGTACTAGCTGTACCTGTCTGTCAAATGATCTTAAAATTAGCCTGGAGTTTCCACCATATCCTGCCAGAATAACTGAGAGTTTAGTTAGGAATAGAGACCACAAGCAAACTATTTGGAAGCTGTGATAACACGTTGGCAGAGGTGACTGAAAACAGAGAACACCAATAATCAATGCAGAGCTCGAGAGAGGGTGTCACCACTGCAGGGAGTCAAGTGGGGCACAAAAACAGATTTTATCACAGGCTTGGACTCATTTGCATCCTAAACATTGGCCATAGATAAGGTTACCTGTTAAAATAAGATTTTCATAAACTACCAACTGACCGAGTGTTTCGTCACAGAAGCCAGGAAATTTACATCCATCACAGGTCATGTTGTAGGTCACGGTCACTCCAAACCACAAGTGTTTATCTCAGTGTGCCCAGCTCCTCATATTTGTCTTTCTTTCTTTCTTTCTTTCTTTAGCCAGTTTTCTGGAAAGTTACAGTAAAATATAAGTAAAAAGTCGAGAAACTAGTGAAAGTGGAGAAAAGACAAAGGAAATCGATGCTTCTGTGGTGGGAAACTATTTGAAAGCTTCTTCCTGTACGTTTCAGGGCTGTATACCACTGCAGGGATGCCTGGTCAATGAACTCACAGCTAATCCAGACGAACCAGGAAGGCACCTGTTTGAGATCGTACCAGGTGAGATCCCTTATTCTCTGCACCCTTATCACAAAAACCTGCAGGTTTCCCATTGTGCGTTTATCTCTGTGCTGACCGTCTGAGCCAAAAATGTAATATCCTGTTTTATGGTGAGCGATGCAAATATCTGAAGTCACGTGACCACAGATTAGATACAGGAAGCAGCAAGGAATTCCCATCAGTTGCTAGTTTGCATGACATTAATTTCACTGAGCTTCCTTTTGTATTAAAAAAGAACCTGTAAAATAATTTTACTCTCTCCTAGCTGTTATAGTTAGCATTAAATTTGCTATTCACCATCTCATATCACCTCACATACCTACTCGTATGCATTGTGCCTGGACTCTATTTATTCTTTAGTTCCTACTCTGTTTGCTAACACTAGAGAGCGCTGTTGTCCACAGTGTCTGCCTCCTTGTCTTGCGTCTCTTGACCTCAGTGCTGGCAGTTCCAGTGTTGTATTTCTAGCTTGTGGCGTGTGAGCATGAAAGTCAATTACTGTGTGAGCGTAACATAAAATAAGACAGAGAACAGCCTCGCCCTCCATCATGCTGTTGCTCTGAGACCGTAGATTTCAGGACTGTTAGTGAGCCGTCATGCTTCAAACACAGAAGCACTGCCTGTGGCCAACTGGTCTAGCTAGATTGACCTCACATGGCTTTCCAAGGTTTCACTCAATCAATACAACACATTTTATTGTCATGAAGGTGAAGTTTGTCATAATACTTAACCTTTTGTGTAACAGATTAAAATAATACCATCTCTGAGCAGCAGTTTAAAGTGTATATTAAGACATATCTAAGAAGATATGAGTATAAAAATGGGCCACAACTAAACAGCCACAGAGCTACAGGTATAATCTCTAAATCGGGTTGTCTAATCCAGCGGTCTCCAACCTTTTTTGCGTCACGGACCGGTTTATGCCCGACAATATTTTCACGGACCGGCCTTTAAGGTGTCGCGGATAAATACAACAAAATAAAACTAGTACCGGTACCGAAAAAAAGAAGATTTATTCATAACACATGACCCAAAGACCCAGGAAAATCGAGTTAACGAAAAAACGATAACAAAATAACGCTAAAAACCGATAAAAACCCTGAAAACCATACATTTTACACCTGAGCCTCAACTCTCGCGGCCCGGTACCAAACGACTCACGGACCGGTACCGGTCCAAGGCCCGGGGGTTGGGGACCGCTGCTCTAATCCATACTGCAAATGACCTCTGTAATAGTTTGACTGTTTATTACACATTCTGTGGTGTTTGCTTGGAGATCCTTTCTTCTGTTTAGACTGGCCGACAGGCTTGTGAGTGTCTATGTGGTTTGTTTAAGGCCAGTCAATATCGCAGACGGGTGTGAACCCCAGAAAAGTCTTAAGAACCCCGACATGTGAGTGGACTGTAAGAAGCACAGAAGGCAGGAGAAGAGTGTAAAGAAAGAGGAGAGGAGGAGGTCAGTCAAAGGAGACAAATATAATTTAGAAGGATGCAGGAACCACAAGACTCCAAAGAAATTCAGTTCATGTTAGGTGTGTACATGCTGAGTGTGGAAGTTAGTCACATCCACAGTCCACATCCTGCCGGATTCTAACTGTAATAAAAGCTTATCGGGATCAGTCTGTATAAGTTATGTTTTCCCTCCTGTCCATAATTTATGACGACTCCATCTGCTGTTTACATCACGTTAGATTTGTTGTCTGCTCAGCGCAGAAGCACGTGTTAGCATGCCCTTTCTTCCTCCAGCCTGTAATCGGCTTAGTGTGATGAAGGTTTACACGCTCCCGTTAGTATGAAATGAATAGGCTTGGAGATTTGAGTCTGTACCTTGTGTTAAAATGATGCTTCCTCTCATTTCTAAAGCAATCATTAATGTGTCTGGCCATGTGTGCAGCCAATTTCACAGAGCGGTCCCTCTTGAAACATACAATAATGAGCTCACTGAACAGTGATTCGCCACTATAACATATACAGTGGAGTGCCGTGTTGCTATGTTGTAGTCTCTGTTATACAATAAACAGGATTTTTGTCTTTTGTAAAATTTACATTTGCATACGTTTACATAGAGCAGAGACCTAAAAATGTTAATCTGTTAGTTAATTAGGTGGCAGCTAATTTTTTTAAGGGTATTTTTATTGTGCGTTTCCTAATTTTCAGTCATATTCTATATAAATGGGCTAGTATAGCACTTTCCTATTCACTCTGAGCACTGAAAATGCTTTCCATAATTTTGCCATAATTTCCTTAGGGATTATTAAAGTATTCTGATTCTAAGCAATTACACACACACATATATATGTGTATATATATGTAAGATGCTCACATCAGCCACACAGATCTGGTTGTGAGCGCAACAGCCTCACCCACCTGGAGTTCAAATGTTCTTTTAGTGAGGGACAGCCAATCAGAAAAAACCTGGATTCAAAGGGGTGGGGTGGCCTCATGGGGGATTTATGTTCCCACGTTGATAGTTGGGCCTGTAAAGCATAGGATCAGGACCTTTAACCTTCAGAAGTCTAAAGCCTTGATTTTCCTCCACTGCAGACAGCTGGAGACCTGATTGCAGAGTAGTCATTTCTGTTATATTTCTTTGAAGTCCACCACCCGGGGAGCATGTGTAGTTTGTCCATTGTAACGGAAATTCTCCGCAGACAAGTCTATGTGGTCACAAAAACCAAGGAAGCATGTGGTCCGCACGGACCCTCATCGCCCAATGACAAAATTTACATAACTCAGACCCTCTAATGGACTTGCAAATATAGAAAGTATAATCATCAAAGAAAACCCTAACGCTAGCCCTACCTCTAATTCCAGGCAAGCAGATTTTTTTGTTGAGCTGGAAATCAGGGAACAAAGAAAACCTCAGAATATGAGGTTAGAGTATGGGTAGGGCTAGCATCAACACCTATGATGATTTACAGTTCAGAGGGTTAAATGGGAAGGGTTAACAAGCTTGTTTCAGGTAGAAGATGACCTGAGGGGCTGCATTATTGCCCAATATGTAATAAAGATGAACTGAATCAAACATATTTTATGGTCAAATTATTGTCAGTATCCATAGTTTTTTTTCAGTTTTTATGATTTGTACACAAACAGATTTGAGAAAAAGACAAACAGATTGCAGCCCAAATTCACTCTCCCGTTTAAAATGGTTAAATAGTGCATGGATCTCTATGTTCCCTCACATTAGGTTCACCTTTTATTTCTGGCTGGAAAATGAATCATTTGTATGTAAAGGTTTAAAAGTGAACCATTTTGAACTACATCTGTTTGCAACAGGCAGTCATGAGCAGCAGTGCAACCCACACGCACTGCAGCTGTTTGGGACTTCTGCACTGGTAACCCCTCGATATGAGGTCAGACCAGAAATGAAGGTGGGGACTTTTCTATCAGTGCTGCTAGATCAGCGCCTGGTTTTCCTTCACTTTCAGCACTCTTTTGTCTGCTGTAATAGTAGCCTTGTCTTTCAAGGGAGCCCAGAGACCTTGGCTTTTCATCTGGGTCATGTCATTGACTGATAGACTCTGCTCTGGCAAGATTACGTTTGTGTGTGTGTGTGTGTGTGTCTGGCTGCAGAGTAAATCTACTGGTCATTCTTTTTTGTGGTGCTAAGTAGCCAACCGTATTGGAAAAGGTAGACGCAAGGCAGACACTAGCAACACAATAACCCCCATGCAAGCAAGCAAGTGCTGCTGAATGGTTTTCAGTGTTTGACAAATGTGAAACATCAAAGTCATAACCAGCCTGCATTTATCCTGCATCTCTGCAGACAGCCCTCTCTTAAATATCACTTGAGTGGAAGCAGAAAAAACACCAAATTCCTTTTGGCATTTGTCTGAAATAACATGAGTAGTTCTGCATGCCTGCAATTAAAAACTGGGCTTCTATTATGTTTTTTTTTTTTTTTTAAAATCAGTGTGTACTCGAGACAAAGCTAGCAGCGCACCCAAACAAAGCCGATTCAACAGTCATGTGCCTGAGTCTGAATTGAGCTTGTCTTAAAGTCTACAGGCATGAGGGAAATAAGCAAATAAGTAGATATCTTAAATTATTCTTTTTTAACTTAACGGCTGGCTCGGGGATATTAACCCTTTATTCTGGCGGTGCGGCGCAATGATAAGCCACCTGGACAAGAGCACATGCAATTGCGGTGTGCAAATGTGATAGCTTCTGCTGTGGACTAGTTGCTCACACAGTACATCACCCATGGATGAATAATACACACAGACACACACACATAGGATTTTTGTGTGTTTGAAAAGCCATTTTGCCTCATATGGCAACCCTAAATGTCTGACTGCAAGTAAAGAACCAGTTCTCTTTACACTTTGACCTTTGTAACATTAACACAGCTACATGTTGGGTCCCATGTTGATTCTCTCTGACTTTAAATGAGTCAGATGCATGCAAGATGCATCACATTAACAGTATTTTATAGCAGCGGGTATGAAAAATATGCTTGTGTTTTCTTTTTTGCTTCTTTTCTGTCAACAGAATACATGGTCACATATTGGCTGGTTAAATTGCTCAAGAGACATTTTACAAGACAGAACAACACATCTTCCTAAAGTTTTCTGAAATTGCAACCAGCTTCAGAAATGTCTAGAATAGTTTGTAAAAGGGATATGTATCAGTAACATGTTTTTTGTTCTGTCTCATTTAAGGAAGAATCTGTCTCACAGAGCCTGATAGGAACTGCCCCGTTTCTCTTTGTATATGTGTGTGTATATGTGTGTGTGTGTGTGTGTGTGTGTGTGTACGGGTTTGTTTGACAAAGACTGGAGGACAGCCCATCTCCCAGATACTGCACACTCAGAAAGAGAGAGAGAGAGACTTGTTACACTCCTCCTCAGGGATTTGCTTCTCCCCAGGGGGGCTGAGGGAACGGACCTGCTGCCCACACTGCTGAATGTGAGAGACAGGAAGAGAGGAGTGAATGGAAGGGCAGAATAAACGAGTGAGGAGTAAGAGGCTGGGGTCATTTGACGGGGTTTAGTTTCCGCTGGCATCGAGCATGCCTCGCTGGCAGGTTCTGGCCATCGGTGCTACCTGCGTACTGATCTGCTTCCAAACGGACTCGGTGGTGGCGGAGGAGCCACTACTTCGAGCTCTAGCTTTAGGCCGGAGGCAGCGCCTGCCCCAGCCCACGCCGCTCACTCAGCCATGGGGCCGGTCTGCTGTAAACCGGACAGACTGAAGAAACAACATCTCCAAGGTAACGGGAAACAGATGCTGGAGATTTTTTACAAGTGTAGTAGACAGTGAGGTGGAGCGGCCGAGCAGCTTTGAGACTGTCAGATTTACAGCATGTTTAGAACTTTTATTTATGGAGCTTTTTTTTCACAGATTTAACATGACCGCCCTGTCCTCCTGCCCCACAAAGAACACTTTTAACGGATGGTGTTTTTTTAAAATTTCTATGCCTCAACAAGAGCAATTATATGAAAAGCTTTGCTGCAAAATGTGAATACAAAAGAGAATGACATGCTGACTACTTTGCAGAAAAGCACTGAGCTGGCTAATTCCTGTCTAACAACTTTTCTTTTAGTTTAATCCACTCATATTTTCACACTGCAGTATACTGACTTGTTGAACTTCTTCCCTTCTGTTTTAGGTAAAGTGGTTTTATACCCTTATGAGCAAATTAATGTCTCTTGGCAGTTACTTGCATGACTGAGAGGTCACTTGCACACAGCTACTAGTAAATTACAGCTGTTCCTGTGCTGTAATGCATGTTTGGAGAATACAATAGTTCTACTTTGTGGTTACAAGGGTATCTGTGTCTTTGGTTATGGTTAGCACTGCTACAGTCTGTAATAGATTGTCAAACTATAGATATCTGTAGATAGAAAGCCTATGGGCATTTGACCCACTCATTTTGGACTACACATTTTGAAGGTTTGATGTTAGTGTTTTGGTTGCTGGCACGTGGATTTCATGGAACCAGAAGCTTATATGGAAGAAAAAGTGGAGTGCTAAGTCCAGGTAGCTTTGTGGAAAAGTTATTGCATTCAACCCCCTGTAAAGTTCTTATGAAGCAGGAAACCACCCATAGGCTGTAAACATTCTTGTTAATGCTCAAAAGTTAGGCGTTCTAACGAGACCGTCTGTTGGGAGTTACTTGCTTTCTGGTGCCTCAAGTGGCCACTAGAGGACGTGCAGTCTTTCAGGAACTTCATTTTTAAGTTTCAGAGGCTGCCACTTGGTCATACCACTATTTGATCTCGTAGCCATCACTCACTGTATAGTTGGTACAACATATCAGGAAGCAGAACCTGTTGTGTAATCTATTTTTATTGTTTTTATTGTTTCCCTTTCTTGGTCACTCATTCATTTGGAGCCTATCCCAGGTCAAGAAGCAGGGTACACCCTGGACAGGTCGCCAGTCTGTCACAGGGCTGACACATAGACACAGTTACCAATTAACCTAACCCCACTAACTTCATGTCTTTGGGAGGAAGCCGGAGTACCCGGAAAGACCCCATGCACACAGCTCCATATGTCCATTCCTGGAGTAGAGTAACTTCAGAGTAACTATAGTAACTAACAGAGTAACTTTATATGATTTCCCTTAAAAAAAAAAAACTTGACCTGCTTATCTTACACCAACCCTTTATGCAGTTCCTTAGTTCATCCACTATCTGAAACAAGCTGCTCATGCTCTTTAACCGCTCCCTCTCAAAAACCCACATTCTTCTGATTGTCCAGTTTCTGGAAGCTTACTGAGGGGCAGTATCCAGATTTATAAGCTTTACTTTTTATATTTTGCAGGTATGTTGCGGCTGAATCAGATGATGACACAAGTATATTACCTGTATTTCTTATTATTTGAAAACCTTTAATGCAAACATACTGAAACGTCTTTTGCTTGTTTGCTGTAACAAATAATAGTGTTACTTTTCCTGTCAATTAATTACATTTCAAACGATTTTTAAATGATAGGTAATTGATACATTTTTTTAAGCAACTTCATAGATGGGGGATGCCAGCAAAATAATTGTTCAATTTTGTTTAATAAGAAAACAGACAGCCAGTCCACAGGATAAAAATATAAGTGACATAAACAGGGCTGCACATAAGTGGTCCGCAGGTGCGCATTCGCTCTCTACATAAAACACGTGCACTAGATAAGACGTTGCAACGCACGTTTGCGTACATAAGATTTTCTGGAGGAGGACAGACCTTTGTTTAGAACTCCTAAAGATGTCGAAGAAGCAAGCTCTTTTAAGTAATTACTTTGGTGTTCCTCCACCTCCAAAGAAATGTCAGAAGAGTCCGAACCGCAAAAGAAGCGCGTATTCTCGGAAAAGTGGTTAGAGGAGGTGAGCTGGCTTCAAACAAATGATGAACGCACAAAGATGTGGTGCAGAATATGCTGTCTTTTGTGTTCACTTGTGTGCACCCCTGGACATAAATATACTTATGATGAGAAAGTAATGCACTACCTCAACTGAGTGCAGGTATCTCAACCTATTGTGACAGTTTACTAAGTTCTAACAGTAACTTCAGCTAGGAGAGCTCTTGTTTATACTCCTGTCCTCCTCCACTCATCCTTTCCACTCCTTATCGTTTATTCCACAGTGTCTATGAGCTTTGTGACATTTAAATACTGAAGCAGGATTTCTCCAGGGCGTATCTTCAATGGAATATACACAGGCACTCCTAACTCCTAACACTGCAGCTTTACGCATGTGCTCTGCAAACATTTATCCTCTTTGCAGGCTCAAATGTCAACCTCTGTCTCATGCCTGTGTGGAGCAACCAAAATCAAATTCATTGCAGGGAGCTGAAGAGGAAAACCCAGTCAGACGACTGTCTGCAGTAAACATTATCTTAACTGGCTGCAAATAGGATCTTTGTGTCGCTGGTCAATCCAGGCTTGGATGTTCCGATTTAAGTGGCTCTGTGTGTGTAGAGGAGATCTGGTAGCACTTTAATGTCCAAATCTCTTCTCTACATTTTTATCACCCCTCTTCTCCTGTGGACTTATTTACGACTCATGCTTCTATGACACTACAGATATTGCTCATTAATACAAGCAAGCTTGACAGTGAGTCTATTTCCTCACAGTATTCCCAGACAGTGGAGCATTTGTGATGACACGCCGCTGTGTATTGTTGATCATGGTAGTGTGAGTTTGAAAAGCTGGGTGACAATGGCACTTGGCTTTATAGCACCACTGTTTATATTTGGTTTCCCTTCTCACAACTAAATGACTGTAACAACAGTGACTGTGCAGCCACAGCCAATTGCCCACATCTAACCCTAATGCCCAAGTGCTGCTGAAGATCACATTTCACACATTTGAAAAACAAAAATAAGATGTTTGGTATTCTTATATCAACCTGGCGTCGCTCACTGTGACTCACACCGAGTTTACAGTACGATGTGATTTTCTTCCCCACATGTTTTCAGGCAGCTATGAGCTTTGCTAATGTTTTAGATCCCTCACTTCTTCTCTGGACCACAGTGTGGGTCACAGTGCAAAAGTACAAGCACCCAATAGGACAACTCTGCCATCTAGTGGTAAGAAACCCACATTTCTAAAGCACAGTGATTTTTCAACCTGGTTTATCCAAACGAAACAAGTTTAATACACAAAATTTAAAAATGGACATTTGCTGCTGTCAGAAATATTATAAAATATCTTTGATAAAATAAGATAATTTTCACTTTGAATTCACTAATGTCCCATCTAAATGTCTCATCTAGGGAGGGAAAAGAAAATCTGCTACCTTGTTCATCTTCAAATAGCATTTTTTAAACCTTTAAACGATGTTGATATTTGAGCCTAAATTAAGACCTTCAATTTAAATTTAAAAAAGGAGTTTTCAAGAGATTGAGGGGTTATTTCAAAATGTGATTATGTTATTTATTTTTTTAATTGTTTAGAAGTTGGATGTGTGTGTGTGTGTGTGTGTGTGTGTGTGTGTGTGGGGGGGGGGGGGGGGGGTATCTTCAAGTGTCATTGTCTGTAAAATGTTCAGTTTGATGAATAAACTATACATTTAGATATCAACACCCTACCAGCAAAACTGTGGTTTCTCCAGTCCTTCAAATCAGCTCTTGTTCTTTGTTGTTACATCATGAGGCCATATATGGGCTCAAAATGTGGTCATAAATATTTTGTACTTGTAAAAAAGATTTGTATGTGTAAAAAGAATTTGTGTGTGCGTAAAAAAGATTTGTGTGTGCGTAAAAAAGATTTGTGTGTGCGTAAAAAAGATTTGTATGTGTAAAAAAGATTTGTGTGTGGACTTAGAAAAAAAAAACCTGCAAGTTACAAGTACGGATTTTTGACCCTATTTTTCTTCCCTTCATCTGATTGGTCAATGTCATGTCAATCACAAATGTAACAATCCAATCAGAGAACAGATGGGTTTGGCTGTCGAGGGGCGCTTTTTTTGAACTGCAGGTCTTTGAAGGGAATAAATGCCCTTTTACATGCCAACCCAGCGTTTTCCTTCATCACCACGAAGGAAAACAGTCTGTGGTCGTCCGAGTTTGGTGATTTTTATGTCACAGGTCTACGTGTTTAATACAGGGACTTCCACAGCCTTTTCAACAGCGCTGCGGACCGCGGGGTGGGGGCGGGCAGTGTTTTGGAAAGGACAGTCTTCATTACAAAGCTTTCTTCGTTATGAATTAGCATACATGTTTTTATTGAACATTTGAAGAACTAGCAAAAAAAACAAACTCTTGTAGAGGACATAAAGTCAGAGATAGAAAAGACAAGGAGCAGGTGCATCTAGTACAGGTAGAGCTGCTGCAAAAACCCATAGAGCCCAGCAGCCAGCGTAACAAATTCTAGATCCTTTGCTTTTAGTTAGCAGTTAGCATTAGCAGCGTATCCTGCATCCGATGTGAAAGGACTTTTATGCTGCGCACTGTGACTCACAGCAATGGTCCTGGGTCAGCCCTGACTTTGTGTTAAACTAATCCTAAAGTAATAATGTTATTTCTAACCACTGATATACCACAACTTTTTCCTTTCAACAGCTACTGAAAGTTAGGGGACCTAGCTGCTATCGGATATTTATATAGCGATCCTCCAGCTTCAAACGGTATCACCCTTCAAGGACCTGCAGTTCAAAAAAGCGCCCCTACGACAGCCAAACCCATCTGTTCTCTGATTGGATTGTTACATTTGTGATTGACATGACATTAACCAATCAGATGAAGGGTAGAAAAATAGGGTCAAAAATCCGTACTTGTAACTTGCAGGGGTTTTTTTTCTAAGTCCACACACAAATCTTTTTTACGCACACACAAATCTTTTTTACACATACAAATCTTTTTTACGCACACACAAATTCTTTTTACACATACAAATCTTTTTTACACATACAAATCTTTTTTACGCACACACAAATCTTTTTTACACATACAAATCTTTTTTACAAGTACAAAATATTTATGACCACATTTTGAGCCCATAGCCATATTCACAGAGTCACAGTACCAAAACCTATAACTATATACCTTTTCTAGATTTTAAAATGCCCTTAAAAATGAAATAAATAAATAAATAAATAAAAAGTAAATATCCAGCTTTTAGTCCAAGAGCACCTTTGGGATGTTTAGGACATTCAATCGACTAGCAGAGGAATTATCTTTCATTTGTACTGTTATTCACACAACCATTACCGTTCTGTCTCTGAGATACCCCGAGCAACATTGATAGATACCCTTTTAGCCAAAGATGCTAGTCTCAAAAGCACTGTGTCAAGGATCTGCAATACACTAGCTCCCAAGTAGGCTTTGAATACAGTTCTAGAACAAGAAACAAGAAACTGTATCTCCACTTTTAAGATTAGGCTTGAAACTTTCCTTTTTTGCTAAAGCTTGTTGTTAGTGCTGGACAGTGTTGGTCAAGTTACTTGAAAAAAGTAATTAGTTACTGATTACTGATTACTTCTCAAAAAAAGTAATCCCGTTACTTTACTGATTACTTGTTTTCAAAAGTAATTAATTACTTAGTTACTTAGTTACTTTTAAAAAACATGATACACTACCTGAATGCTTGATAAAGCAATAGACCTTTTGGGCCAATGCTATTTTTTCTGCATAATCCATCATATAAAAGTGAATCAAATGGAAAAGTGTCTTTTTAAAAAATTGTTTATTACTTTTAATCTTAACTTTATAAACAGTGCATCAAACAAAAATTAAATTAAATTCAACAGTCTTTGACTTTAATAAATTTGTTTAACATTTGAACATATTTCTGCACATTACACCATATTTTAAGAAAATAAAGGCTTAAACTGTATTTCTGCATACTCCAGCATATAACATAAATTATTTTTGTGTATACACACATCTTTTCATATAAATAAAGCAAAAAATAAATAAATAAAATAAATAAAATTAACAAAAACATCTTTTAACAGTTGGTAAAGTGCAGAGAGGCATAATATTGAGATTACAAAAACAGAAAATGCTATTGCATGCTACATTCAGGCTGTTAATCCAGTCTCAGTTTGTGGCAACCCTGAAAAAGACCTATGTTTTATTGTTTTCTTTTGGACTGAAACAGTGGTTATATCGCATCAGCAGAAGCTTCTCAAACCTTCTATCAGACATTCTGTTCCTTTTTGGGGAAAGCACCAATCCACCTAAACTGAACAGCCGTTCCACTGGTGCACTGGATGGAGTTGGACTGTTGTATTTCATGTACATCTTTTTGAGATTTGGGAACTGATTCAGAATCTCAAGCTCATAGCCTGACCTTAAAAAGTCAGTTATTTCTTTTTCTGCTGAGAAGCTTTCTGTGGGCTGATTCTGAAATTCAAAAAAGTCCATTTCGGCTGGGCTGGCTGGGATTTGGGACACATTAGTGTTCTCAGTTGCAGGAGCAGCTTTACGACACTCTGTTATCAGGAGCTCCTTCACATACTCTCTCCTACGCTCATCTCTCAGCCAACGAAGTTTAAACTTGGGACAAGTGGCCGCTGCGAGAAGTCCTTCTTGGCTGTCCAGAACAGCATCAAAACGAGTCTTGATGGCCTGTAACATACAATATGATGCAACTAAGAATAAAATTATTTTACTGTATAATTACCTATTGTCAATATTTTGTGGGCTTTACAGCTCTAAACCATCTGTATTTTCTATTATCAATACTGTATGAGATTTAATTTTGGCTGAGGCTTTTGTTGATATT
The DNA here is from genome assembly GCF_057381915.1 of Diplotaxodon limnothrissa. Lineage (NCBI taxonomy): Eukaryota > Metazoa > Chordata > Actinopteri > Cichliformes > Cichlidae > Diplotaxodon > Diplotaxodon limnothrissa. The sequence continues at coordinate 10,891,270 of NC_140603.1, read as the reverse complement.
ATGATTAATATTCATGATTAATGATGATCAATGTCCCTGATATTTAACAAGGGGTGAATACTTGGTCTTTTATTCTATCATTTTAATAATTGTACCCACTGCTTAAAACAAAGTATAACATCCACCCACTGTGAATGGTATAATAAATTTAACAAATCCACCCAAAGCAATTAATAATAATCTTACCTTTACAATGACATCTGGAAGGCTGGCTGTCATTCTAGAGAGGTCATCTTTCAGGGCAAGGGTCTTTGACATCAGGCTTGTGAGTGTTGGCAGTAAAGCCCCGTAGGTGCACTCATCCCCTTGTAAGATGTCCAGAGCCACTGTCAGGGGCTTCATCACAGTACAGTACTCTTTCAAGAACTGGTACTCCCTTTCATTAAGGCACTTGATTCCCAGTTTTACACACAGGGGATTAAGTTCATTCAAGGGAATTGTGATGATTCTAGAAATGGCCTCATACAGGGAATTCCACCTTGTGGATGTCGGTACCATTAGTTTCCTCCGACTGACTTCCTCCACCTGTTCAGAGGCTAATGTTGATCGACTTGCTTTAGTCCAAAGAGCAGAACATTTTGCAATGCTACTCCTATATACAGCCTTGGTGTCTGCACAGGAATTTAGATGTTTGTCAACATCGCTTGTTGAAATCAAGTTAATTGTGTGCGATGCACATCTGTAGTGTGGAGGGAGGCTGAACTGTGCATCACCAGATGCAGCTGAAAGAGCTTCTATGACATCAGTAAAGGTCGGTTCCTCGTCATCACCTTCTTCATTTTCAGATTCAGACTCCAAATGACAGGGCTGACATACTCTGAATGCTTTGGCAAAATTGGATGCATTATCCGTTACAGTGGCAATAACTTTGCCTTGTAGTCCATATGATTAATGGATTTCTTCAATCTCTGCTCCAATTACATCATAGGTATGGCTGCCTCTAATTCTCTTGCATGCTAGAGCGGCCTTGTTGTGTTGTAATGTGGAATTAATCCAGTGAACTGTTACACCCATAAAACTTTTATTATTTACCGTCCAGATGTCAGCAGTGGTGGAAACAAACTCTGCCTCTTCGAGTGTAGCCTTCAAGTTAGAGTTCATTTTGTCATATTCTCTCTCAAGGTATCCTACAAATGACTTTCTCTGGGGCAGCTTGACACCACTTTTAGTTGGTATTTTTTCTACGATGCGTCGGAATGATTCAGAGTCAACAGTGGAAATCGGCAACATGTCCTCGACGATATAGGCAGCGACAAGCTTCTTCAGTTCAGCGGCACTAAGTCCTGTCGCTCTTACGTCTAGTTTAACCTGTTTAGCAGGAGTGGGTCCATCTGAGGTTTGCCCGGTGGAAGTAGATGTGGTAGCCACAGCGGTCACGTCAGTGAGGGGATCCTGGGGGTTTTCTGTCAATTTAACATTCTTGTGGCAGCGTGCTAGGTGCTTGCTCAGGTTGGAAGTGGAATTTTTCGACGTAGAAAGAAGTTTTCTTCCGATGCAGAGTGTACAACGTACGCTTATGTTTTTGTCGCTTTTTAAAGAGTCAAATTCAAAATAATGTCGGTATTTCCAAGTATTAAATGCTGCACGATCGTACTCTATCCCTCGCTCCATGTTTTCTATTGTTGACACACGAGCTACCATAGCCGTCGCACTCGCTTGCGTCATTGTCATGAGACATTCTCGCAAAAAGTTCACGGTTTTAGTAACGCAGTAACGCAGCGTTCCTACGGGAAAGTAAAGGTAATCTAATTACCGTTTTTGCAATAGTAATCCCTTACATTACTCGTTACTTGAAAAAAGTAATCCGATTACAGTAACGCGTTACAAGTAACGCGTTACTGCCCATCTCTGGTGCTGGATCAGGAAACCCTGAATCCTCCCCAGGGCTCTAGACTAACTTTTTGACATGGGCGCACCGGTACGCCTAACTTTAAAAATTTAGGCGTACCAGCACAAAAGTTAGGCGCACTCAAATTTTTCAACCGCATCGCTTAACACCGCAGTTTTACTTGTGCACTTTCTTTGGGGGGGAAGTCCATACAGACAATATTCATTTCTAAATTATTAACTAACAAACTTGTGCTTAAAGTGCTTTGTCAATATTGTAGAAAATGTTAAACTTAATCATCTCGGCCTCCTCTGACGACCTGTTTGCTGCTGTCTGTTGCTGAAAGGCAGTAGGGAGAGGGGACACTTGGGCAGTGCATTTATTGCAGCATATAATGTGTTTCCTGGATACACTGTGCTTTTTCAGCATTCAAAGATTGATGGCACCGTGTCAGAGCACTGGCTATGAATTTCAGACAGATCAGGCCTTAACTTAACAAAATTTATTTTCATCTTTTTTTATTACCCACAGCTACATCCACTTCTCTCAGGCGTAGGCTGCTCACTAGGGCTGGGTATCATCACTGATTTCTATAATCCATTCGATTCCGGTTCTCAAAGTCCTGATTTGATTCAATTTAGCCTCAGACAGTCAGAAATAATATAATTCTGATCATTTATCAATACTGACACACATGAGACTTCATCAGAATTGTGAAAATCACAGCAGATGCCTTTGTGTGAAAGTAACTGAGAATAAAACACAGAAAAACATGGAGATTTTTCTGGTCTGGCTTTTGATAGCAGATAACCTTAAAAATATTCTGCAATATTCTGCAATTTTGCATAATTTTAAGAAGTTTAAATTTCTTCAGTATTGAACAGCAGAAATTAGACTTTCTTGTCCGAGGTCATTTAAGTGAAAAAAGAAAAAGACAGCGCTGTAAACAACGGTAGACTGGTGGGTAATAAGCAAATGAATAATGCAGAAAACAGGGATTTGAGACGGCAAACTGTTCTTGAAGTACAGAGAGAGAGAACTGTGCATGAAGTGCGATTTTTATCCTGGTGGAAGCAAAACAGCAAAAGTCAGAGGGAATTCATGACGACATTGATCAAATGTGAAGCGTAGTTTGCTGCTTCTTTTGCTGCTGGCTCGGCGAGTTTTGGTTGGAGAGAGACAAAACCTGCAGCTCAGAATCAGCGCAAAAAAGACATAAACACAGAGCGGACCCGACGCATCAGAATCGCTAAGCTCCGACAGCGTGTCCGTGTACGGGCTGTCGGGTGAGAAAGCCGAGAAAGACAAAGCTGATTCTGTGTCGGGTCCGCTCTGTGTTTACGTCTTTGTGTGGAATCCGTTAATGAATTGATATCGCTTTATTCAAGCTACTCACCTCTCTCTTCCACCTGCACTTTCAACTGGACCACGGCCAATCAGAGAGGTCCCGCCCCTGACTATCTCTGATTGGTTTAGTCCACGATAGGGGCATAATGTGTGTCTGTTGTTGACCACACAGAGAGTTGCAGAGATTTTTTTTGTTTGTTACCCGAACAGTTGGTCGCACAGGTGCGACCAAATATTTATTTTTAGTCGCACCACTGAAAAATTTGGTCGCATTTGCGACCAAATTGGTCGCACTCTACCGAATGCGATGGGCGCGTGAAAAAAGCCCCAAACGCCCCTAACTTGACGCGTGCACATTCGCACCTCTACGCGTGTCCAAGAAAAATCCATCGCGCCCCAAAATATCATATTTTAACGCGCGTGAACCGGAAATGTGGGAGGGATGTGGGAGGAAGTTTTGCAAGACCGGTATCTTTGCAAGATGGCAGCTGTCGAGCTAGCGCTTGAAGAGAGAGTCTCCTTTCTCTATTTACTGTGGAGAGCAGAGTAGCGGCGTAAAGGACATCCTTGCCGTACCTGGGTCCATCAGGTCCTCCAGAGGCGTGAGCAGTTTGGTGAGTTTCACCACTTGCTCCAGGAACTGCGCCTGGATGACGGCCGATTCCAGCGCTATCCCCGTCATTCACTCGGCCAGTTTGAGGACCTGCTGTCCCGCGTCGGTCCCAGAATCGCCCGCCTAGACACCGACTACAGGCGCTCAATCCCACCTGCAGAGCGCCTGTCCGTCTGCCTGAGGTTAGTAAAAGTGTTTAATACGTAGTCCTTTATTGATACCTGTGCTAATATATGCTAAACCATCCATTTATACACTGCTAACATGGATGTGCTATGCTAACAGTGAATGCTCTCGGTGTTTACTGAAAGCAAACTGTGGTACAAAGACGACTGTTTATAATATTTCTAGTGATACTCAGAAGGTCTCATCAAGTCCCGATTTAATTCGATTTATGCTGTTATCAGTGTTTGCATGATAGCATGGCTGTGGTGTCACATCAATGTATGCGCTCGGTGTTTGCTGATATCAAACTGTAGCATTAGGACCACTGAGTTAACCTTTGTAGTGATACTCACTCCTTTTTATTTAGACCTGGTTTAATTCTGGGATAGTTGAATGTTTGTATATAATCCCTGCAGCTGTCAGACTCTATAGCATGGGTCACAGCCTTTATTAAAACAGAGTTAGATAAAACTGTGAACAGTTTGGTTCATCTTTAGTTACATGGTTCTATCTTGATAAGCTGTCTTATCACAGATTAATTTTTCAAAAATATTAATGATTTAAGCAAGGAAAGGGCTACATGTCAACATACAACTCTTTATTTCTATTAATGTCTTACTTCATTCCTACCTGATTGACATGTTTAGGAATTATGAGTGATTGGCTCACTGTAGTGGCAAAAGTTGCTACCAATCAAATTATGATATATTAAAGTTAAAATAAAACACAACTGTTTTAGATATTATCTAATATACATTTTGTAATTATCCTTATAATTACAAAATGTTTTATGTAAGATTTAAGTTTTGTGATTTAAATCTGACATCACCAAAGTATTTTGGAATTTGAATAATGTATTTTGTAACTGCAGTACACATAATACTGATTTTGAACAATTTTGTCCAGGTTCCTTGTCACCGCGGACTGCTTCAGCACCAAGCGTTCAGTTACAGAGTCGGTGTGTCAGATCACCCCCCAGGCAGCGACGGCCATCTGGGACTGTCTAGTGGACGACTTCATGGCTGTGCTTTCACCTGGAGACTGGCGGTCCATCACAGAGGGACTCCAGGAGCGCTGGAACTTCCCTCTGTGCTGTGCAGCTCTGGATGGGAAGCACGTCCAGACAAAGGCACCCCATATATCATATAGGAGACACACACATTGATATACACTAAATATTTATTTCATTTCTTTTTTGTGGTGCCCAAATTTATGCACCTGCTTGATTTTGTTTAAATAATTATTGCACACTTTTTGTAAATCCAGTAAACTTCTTTTCACTTCTCAAATATCACTGTGTGTGTCTCCTGTATGATATATTTAACTGACATTTTTTTTATTGTAACAACCAACGATTTATACAGGAAAATGATGTCTATTAACAAGGTTGCCCAAACTTCTGCATCCCACTGTATTAGTATATTTTGTCATTAGTATAATATGAAATAAATTCTACATGTGTCAAGTCGTGTGCCAACATTTGCTGTGTAGTAGAACTGAGACATTAGTCATTATAAAAATGTATTTCAGAATCAGAATCAGAAAGGGGTTTATTGCCAAATGTTGAGCAGGTTTACAACATTAGGAAATTGCTGCGGTGCTTCAGTGCAAACATAGTGTCATAAATAGCACTTAAATAGACATGAAAAAAAAATAAAAGTAGGGATAAGAATTAAAAGTGCTACGTAGAAAGATATGTGCATGAGATATACATGGGATATATACATGAGAATAAGAATTAAGAGTGCTACGTTGAAAGATATATACATGAGTGCAGGTGGTGATCAGTGCCAAACATGGAATGATGCAGTGAACACAGCGTAGGGTCATGTGTTAGTGGCGGGAACAGTCATATGGTTATTGTTCATGTGTCCAACAGCAGAGGGGAAGAAACTGTTCTTATGGCGAGAGGTTCTGGTGCGAATGGACCGGAGCCTCCTGCCTGAGGGGAGCAGGTCAAACAGACTGTGTCCAGGGTGAGAAGGGTCAGCTGAGATCCGAGCTGCACGCCCCAGTGTCCTGGAGGTGTACAGGTCCTGCAAAGATGGGAGTCTGCAGCCAATCACCTTCTCAGCAGAGCGCACAACACGCTGCAGTCTCTGTTTGTCCCTGATAGTGGCTCCAGTGTACCACACGGTGATGGAGGAGGTGAGGATGGACTCGATGATTGCAGTGTAGAACTGCATCATCGTCCGTGTTGGCAGGTTGAATTTCTTCAGCTGCCTCAGGAAGTACATCCTCTGCTGGGCTTTCTTGATGACGGAGGTGATGGTGGGCTCCCACTTCAGGTCCTGGGTGATGGTGGTACCCAGGAAGCGGAATGAGTCCACAGAGGTGATGGGGGTGTCAGTGAGGATGATGGGGGGGAGTGGGGCTGTGTGCTTCCTGAAGTCCACAATAATCTCCACTGTCTTCTGGGCATTCAGCACCAGGTTGTTGTGGCTGCACCAGGACACCAGACGTTCAACCTCCCTCCTGTAGGCAGACTCATCCCCGTCAGAGATGAGCCCAATAACGGTGGTGTCAGCTGCAAACTTGATTAGCTTGACAGACTGGTGGGTGGAGGTGCAGCAGTTGGTGTACAGGGAGAAGAGCAGAGGAGAAAGAACACAGCCCTGAGGGGAGCCGGTGCTGATGGTCCGGGAGTCCGAGACATTCTTTCCCAGCCTCACATGCTGCTTCCTGTCCGTCAGGAAGTCAGTGATCCACCGGCAGATGGGATCAGGCACATTCATCTGGGAAAGCTTGCCTCGGAGATGGTCTGGAAGGATGGTGTTGAAGGCAGAGCTGAAGTCCACAAACAGGATCCTGGCGTAGGTTCCTGGGGAGTCCAGATGCTGCAGGATGAAGTGTAGGGCCATGTTGATGGCGTCGTCTACAGACCTGTTGGCTCTATATGCAAACTGCAGGGGGTCCAGGAGGGGGGCCGTGAGGGTCCTGAGATGGGAGAGAACTAGGCGCTCAAAAGACTTCATGACCACAGATGTCAGAGCCACGGGTCTGTAGTCATTTAGTTCAGTGATCCTAGGTTTCTTGGGGACAGGGATTATGGTAGAGGACTTGAAGCAGGCAGGCACATGGCATGCCTGCAGTGAGGAGTTGAAAATGCCAGAAAACACTGGGGCCAGCTCGTTTGCACAGTGTCTGAGGGTGGCAGGAGACACACCGTCTGGGCCGGGAGCTTTCCGAGCATTCAGGTTCTTAAACTGCTTCCTCACATCTGCTTCATGAATATGAAGAGTTGTGGTGGGAGGAGGTGGTGTGAAATCCTCTTTTGTGTGGGGTGAGGAGGGGGGTGTTGTAGGTGAACAGTTTGAAGGTGGTGATGGCTCTATGGAGGGGGGAGAGGTAAACCAGGGTTTGTCATTGTTATAACTCACCCTGGTGCGTGATGGCACAATGCTGTCCTCACAGAAGTGGATATAGGAGGTGACAGTGTCCGTAAACTCGTCCAAGCTGTTAGAAGCAGCCTTCAATGTGTCCCAGTCTGTGGTCTCCAAACACGTGCGAAGCTCCTCCACAGCCTCGTTGTTCCACAGTTTTTTAGTCCTCACGACAGGTTTGGAGAGCTTCAGCCTCTGTCTGTACGCGGGGATTAGGTGGATCATGACGTGGTCAGAAAGTCCGAGTGAAGCGCGGGGCACCGCGCGATAGGCCCCGCTGATCGTGCTGTAACAGTGGTCCAATGTCCTCTCCTCTCTGGTCGGGCATTTAATATACTGCTTATATTTCGGTAGCTCATGGCTCAGATTGGCTTTGTTAAAGTCCCCAAAAGCAATGATGAGAGAGTCCGGGAATGTCCGCTCCGTGTGGAGAATCTGCTCCGCGAGTGCGCACTGAGCTGCCTGCGCATCTGCGTCTGGCGGGATGTAAACAGCGGCCAGGATGAATGAAGCAAACTCCCGCGGAGAATAAAACGGTTTGCAGTGGATAAAAAGATATTCCAGAGAGGAAGAGCAGTGCTGAGCAATCACTGTCACATCTGTGCACCAGCCACTATTGATGTAGAAGCAGAGACCTCCACCTTTGGACTTACCGGAGAGAGCGGCCTGCCGGTCCGCGTGCAGCAGATGGAAGCCCTCCAGCTTGAGCGCGCAGTCTGGGATGTTCTCACTGAGCCACGACTCCGTAAAACATAAGACACAGGAGGAGGCAAAGTCTCTGTTCATGCTTCTCATCAGGGCCAGTTCGTCAATCTTATTCCCGAGTGAGCGTACATTAGAAAGGAAGATCCCAGGAAGAGCAGTTCGCAGTCCGCGTCTCCTCAAACGCACGAGTGCGCCGGCTCGCTTCCCTCTCTTTCGGCGTCTCGCTTTCCTGGTCAGAGTCAGCAGTAAATCTGCCGCAGATGCGACAAATATTGGAAATAAATCCACAGGCGTTGTAGTCCTGTAGTTAAGGAGCTCTTCTCTGGTGTACGAGTATCCAGAGGAGTGCCCAGACACAGAAGAAATGCACAAAAACAAAACAAAAGTAATGCACTGAAGCACCAGGGCAACCATACGCGGCGCCATCTTGGTTGATTTTTGATTTGAAATAATATTAAAATTCTCACACAGAAATACATTAAGCATAAATATATAAAATATAAGTATTTACAGAGAGACAGGAATAAAAAGGACCAGCTGCTCTCCAGAGCAGGAACCAGGCTGAGGAGGAAATGCTCCATTGGAGACTGGTGTGGCTCCAGCTCCACCACCGATGGACCGTCCTGGGACCCGTCCCTCATCTGCCTCGGAGCCGTCCTCCCCTGTGGGCCTGTAAAACAGCACAAAACACAAAGAAATGAGAAGGCTGCTACTAGATTTTAATTTCAACATTGAAAAAAACAAACAAACCAAAAACAGGATATAATCAGATTGGTTGTAGATCTTTAGTAAAGGTGATCACAGGCAATCCCACCGACTAAAAAGGTATCAGTGCTTGCTGTACATATCTGTGGGTGCAGCAGCAGGAGCTCAGGGACTGGGGAGCCAGGAGAAGCAACAGGGGATGCTCTGCTTCAGAATCAGTTGGTTCTATCAATACAGTATTAAATGTTAACAGGTTGAATATAATAATCATAGAGTAGACAGTGGTCCCTCATTTATTGCAGCAGGGGTTCTCAGAATAACTAGCCCCTAGCCACGCACTTTATACACTGTTTTCCCCACACACATGAACATTGGTCACAGTTCTCACAATTGATTCTCAAAGTGCAAACCTTTGTAGATTGCAAAACGTAAAAGTATTATTATGCCGTGTTTTGTCTTCATCTGCCCGCCACTTTCGTGCGCCTTTTTCCCTCGCGGTGCAGGTGTCTATTTCCGAATGAGGCTCATAGTTATGGGTGTTTTTGTGCTGTTTTTTCTATTGGACGTGATGGTTATCAAAACCAAACATGATAAATTTGGCAAGCGCAGGAGATTTGTCAATCAGGCTGCAGAATGCAATGCTGTCCGGTGCAAAAAAAAGAAAATGAAAATTAAGAAAAAAGAGGCAGTGACAGATGAACAGCGGGACCACTGTGTGCTGTTTATTAATAAACAATAAAATATATTCTTAAATGACAACATGCCTAAAAGCAGAACGGTATTTGTACGTCAGTGGGAAAATAGCGGTGGCTTGCTAGCTTTTGTGCGGCTTCCCCGGGTCAGTGAAAACTTTAGAGAAAACTTAAGAGAAATGAATGAACTTACCAGGTTGCCCGATCTCTTTACATATCTTCCTCCAAGCTCGGTCCTTTATATTCCTGTCTCGGTCCAGAAAGCAGCTGGTGTCGTACGGCTCCGGGTTGTTTGCTACGGCATTGATTAGCCTTCCTTCTATTGAAGAATAAAGGGCTTTGGCTGGATCTGCCTCTTTGAACTAGGTAACAGCCACGTCACCAGGCTCCTGATTGGTTGTCGCGGCGCGATTTGACGCTGGAGTTCAGATTTTTCCAACTCGAGCGGGGGACGCGAAACGCGTGTATGCACAAAATGCAACACATAAACTCACGCGCGTGGTTTTTTTCGCGAGTCAAACGCCTGAAATGCGCTACACTCACGCGCGTTTCAGGCGTTTTCGCGACGCAAATCTGCTTCCGAATTTTCGCGGGAGCCGCAATCGCGGGTCAGCGCGCCTTTCCATTGACTTTACATGTAAGCCTGACGCTCTGCCTGCCTCTATCGCGTTCGGTGTGAACACACCGTTAGTTATGCTGCAATAGGTGTAGGTTGCTGGGGGATTCCGATGATGCATCCTATGAGTATTTCTGCCTCAGTTACATTTATTACCCACTATGTGTTAACAGACCTCTCTACACTGAATCACACTTGTTATCAATCTCTGGCTCTTGTCCACAGCATGTCTTTTATCCTGTCTTCCTTCTCTCTCCCCAACCAGTTGCAGCAGATGGCCCCGCTCCTCCCTGAGCCTGGTTCTGCCGGAGGTTTCTTCCTGTTAAAAGGGAGTTTTTCCTTCCCACTTTCGCCAAAGTTTTTTTTACAGGGTTTTTCCCTGTATGTGTTATTGTAGGGTCTACCTTACAATATAAAGTGCCTTGAGGCGAATTGAATTGAATTGAATCCACCTTACCAAACCAAAACGTTTACCCCAGCATTTAGCCCACTCAAGTCCAGTGCAAATGTATGTTTTGGACTTGTTTTCAGTTTAAATTTATTATTTTGGTATCAAACATGCATAACATAGAGACCTAATAAGAGTTCAAAACCTCTTCACCTTAAGGTAAAGAAGATCAAATTCAAATTATATATGTGTAACTAGTAAACAATGCTCTCTGCGAAATCTGCTGCTATCACAATTCCAACTTAATCCAAATAATCATTTCCCCTTTATCAGATCTGTGAGGTTTTTGGCTTATTATTTATCATGTTACATGTTTATGATATCTGTAATAGTTACTTGTTAATTCTTAACAGTAATGGTTTGTTTTAAATGTTTTTTCTGTTAGAGTTCATCTTCTCAACAATTTATTATCTTGTATTCAACTGCTAGGATACTTCAGAGAAAGTCCTGAGCAGTTTGACATTTATTTCAAGGTAAATTTATGAGGCAGTTCCCTATGAAGACAAAAAAACAAACAAATAACCAAAAATAAAACCCATCTAGTAGCATCACACTGCAGAGCACAAGTTTGATTCCACGATTAAGCCCTATTTCATCTCTGTTGTACTCACTCATACGCTTCTTCCTTGTGTGTCCCCGCAGGCGGAACAGGAGAGAAGGATCGGGCACCCATCAGCCATGAATCCTTCCTGCTCATGGCAAACTCCCAGAGCGATATGGACGACTGGGTCAAGGCCATACGGCGGGTCATCTGGGCACCATTTGGAGGAGGTAAAGCCAAACCTTTGAACTGAAACACGAAAAAAACATATTAGGCCACCAATCAGTAGCAACTAAAAATCCATATTTCTCTAAGGAAAATATACAAACATAAAAGCCAAGCTAACACTGCTTGTTTTTTTTGTTTTGTTTTTTTTTTGTTTTTTTTTTTGTTTTTTTTGGCCTGTCCCGTTTGGCTCTTTTGCCATCAGAATTGTTGTCTAAAGGCAAAGAAAGATGCCCAACGGATTTACTTTACCAAATTGACCATCCCAGCCTTGCCATAATGGTCCATTTGATTCACCTTTTATTGTTTATTTTATTTTCACTTACTGAATATGGGACAGACTTGACTGGGGGAAAGAAGGGGAGAAAGAAAGAGGGAAAGAGAAACAGCTGAGAAGAGGGACGGGGGAGAAGGGCAAAAACCAAAAACCAACAGAATGAGCAGAAAAAGAAAAAAAAGAAGAAAAAAAGAAAAAAAATGCATATATCAATCACCTGGGTCACCTGCTGAGAAAGAAAAAAGAAAACAAGCAGAAGAGAACAAGAGTAATAGAATAAACAACATCACAATGATATATGGGAATATGACAGTAAATACTAAATGTTAAACATTATTGTGCAGCACATAAGATCAACAGAACACAGTGTGCTTTGAGGTAGGAGCCAAAAAGGGTGTAGTTTGTGGGTGTGATCACCCGTGTGTACACCTGTGAGCATGGACGCGTTTGTTTTTTGTTTTTTAAAAGGTTCCTTCATGTAATGATCTGCTAGAGGGTGTGGGGGGGCCACAGCCCCATCCTCCAGGGCATGAAGCAGGTATGGAGGAGATCAAAACTCCAGACATCCAGAGGCCCCCAGAATACAAGAGACCAAGGAAGACCAACAGAGGGGCAGCCGCGCCACTGTCCCAGAAAGAGCTGAGGAGAGTCCCAGATGAGGGCTCACTCAGAAGCCGCGGAGCAGAAGCCAGGGGGAGTTACAGTGACGCGCCCGTGAGCTCCGCCGGCAGCCAGCCGTGCCTGAGTGACCGAGCCCCAGGCCGAGAGGCCGGGGGCACCCCACCTCCGAAGTGGCCCGAGCAAGCCCCAGGCTCCAGGCCCCGATAAGCGGCCGCCAAGGAGTGAGCCGGTGTGTACCTGGACGCCCATCCCCGGACACAAAGAACCACCAACGCACCGATGTCTGAGGGAGTCCGCCACTGGCAGGGGAAGTGGTGGTAGGGGGAGATAGGCCTCCATACCTTGGAGGGCCTAAGATGTCCCCAGAGAAGTGGCGCCTGACACCCAACCTGACATATAGACACAGACATACAGGCACACACATATACAAACATCCATTCCCACCCTCATGCTCTCATATACACTTACTCCACACTCAACCAACGTGGAGACCGACATAAAGAGACGCTGTACACACGATCACACTCCCCAAGCGTACTCTACAAACCGGGTCTAGGTGCCCCCGCCCCTGGAGGGGGAACTGCACCCAGACCCAGGTGGTGTTACCCTTTTCCCTGCGGTGGGGGGAGGCAGACCGCCCCGACTCCGCAGCAGCAGGGAGGCCCCACACTCCAGACCGCAGTCGGACGGCCAACTCCTCCTCCTAGCCCCCCCGCTCCAGCAGGTCGCAGAGAATGGGGGTGAGAGAAGACTCCGAACCTCCCTCCACCCGCTCATTGTAGTGTTGATGCATGTGTGTTCTAAGGTGCATTTAAAACCCAGGAGGGCATGGAGCTACCTGCCAGAGAGCAGCAGGTAAGCGCATGGTCCCTCCTGCTGGCCCTCAATGTCTACGTGTATTTAACATTGAGAGGTGGGCAACGACGCCAGGGGTGGGGTGTACACCCTGATGGTACTTTGGATTCCGTGTATCGTGCCCACCCCCAAGATCCTATATGTATGTGTAATGAGAGTGTGAGTAATGTGAATGTCTAAATTGTGGGATAAAATTGAGGCAGAGGCAGCCAGAAGGGGACGGGGGGGTGGCCTCCTCTGCACCCTGGTGACATACCCCTACTCCAAGGTCCTGCATGTGTGGGTGGTTGTGGTGGAGCGGGAAGAGGGAGTCAGCTGGAGATGGGGAGGGAAGGAAGGGAGGGGCAAGTGACCCCTCCCTGGGGCCAGCTCCCCCGCTGACCCCAGTAGGCACCCCCATACTCCGCGACCCACCAGGGAAAGGGGGCCCAGGTCCATCCAGACCGGGGCCCAGCGCAGCAGCGCCTCCCGGCCCCACAGAGCCCAGGACAGTCCACCCAATCCCACCACAGAGAAAACTGCACCCACCCCACCATCCACTCTTCTTCCAGACTACATAAGACAATAAACACCCAGGCTGAGATCTTCCTCCACCTCTCCTGTATCTCCCCCTCCTGTAGAGAGAGCCCCTGAGGAGAGGAAAGCTCCTGCAAGATGTGACAATCTTCCCCACCAGTTGAAGAGCCCCCCAGGTGGCTCGATGCACCGGCGGCACCCTGCTCCAGGGCTGGGCCCCCATGCACCCACCCGCCCACAACCCCGGCAACACACCAACCAGGACCCAAGCCCCCGAGGCCCGGCCCGGGCCCCAGCCCAGAGACGGAGCGCCCCCAGAACCTCACGCCCATCCCGGACCCACCCAGGGGCAGCCAGGCTACCAGGTCAGTAACCCACGTCCGTCAGCACAGACCCTCCCCTAGTCCCGCTGCACGCAGCCGCGAGGAAACAGTCACCTGAGAGCCAACAGAGCCCCTAACCGGACATGACCGCTACCCCGGGTTGAGCCCCCCAAGGAAAATGCCTCCGGGGAACCCCCCGACGCCCAGCTAACACTGCTTTTGTTCATCATCTTTGTGTAAAAGAAAGCAAGATATATTATTCATATTTCTTTGCCAGCAATAATTCAAGGCATGCCTTCCAGTGCAGGAGATTTCCTCTCTGCCTTATAAGCTCAACACATCGCCCAAAATATATGAAACTTGCTCTTTCTGCTAGAATAGAAAAGACTGCAGTCCACATCTCTGCTCTGTCTTTAATGTTTAGGTAACACACTTGAGCTGAGCTATGCAAACTATCTCCAACCCCAACTCTGTCTCATTTCTTTAGCCTGCAGGTAATTCTCACCCTGTCTGCTCGGGATGTCTAAGGCCAGAAATATAACCAGGCCTGTCTGGTTATGATGTGGGGCATAAGGAGCAGCTGAGCAGGAAGGTGTTGGGTTACAAAGCAGCTCTATATTAACAGGGGGATAAATGTAGAATAACACATAAATAATATACTGTATGATATCATTAATCTAATTTTAATCCTTGTCTTTAGTAAAGCATGTTTAAGAGCTGCTGGCAACTAGCAGACCTATTCTTTATGAAAATTAGTCATTTATCTTTGTTTATTCCCTCAATTTTAGAAAATAAAAACACCCAAAAAAAGAAGTTCTGTAAGCTTGGCTGATGGAAAAATAAGGGAAGATCTATGACAAGCATGACTAGCTTAAATGTCCACACAAGAAACACAAATAACAGACGTTTATAAATAGCTAGCATAGGCCTAATTAATTAAGAAAAAGTTGCAATACCACAATGCTATGCACGGAGGTTAGCACTGCTCTCACAAAACAAGAAGTTTTAAATGTGGGCTTGAATCCACTGGCTTGCTGGGGTCTTTCTGTGTGTAGTTTTCATGTTCTCCCTGCGTCTGTGTGGGTTCTCTCCAGCTTACTTCTACAATCCAAAGGCATCCAGTTAGTAATTGAAAGGTCCCAAATTACCATTAAGTGTGAATGTGAGTGTAACGTATTTGTGTCTGTGTTAGCCACCCCCTCAATTTGGATAATAGAAGAAAATGGATAGATAGATTTTATACTTGGTGCATGAAGAAATGAGAGTAAAGAGTCCTGGGTCATCTTTCCAGTCACATGTTTATCGTTTTGGACAATGACAGCATTTCTCACTATCTGAACTTTTTTAATACCCCCCAAAAGATTGGAAAAATAATAATTCATTTTAATCTTGTAATAAATATGTGCTAGTTTTTTGTCTATGCTAGCTTTTTATTAAAACACTAGCATTTTGTGCTAGCAACTGATAAAATTCTAACAGCATTTTTGTCCAGCTTTTTGTTAACTTTTCTGAAATGCTAGCTTTTTGTGCTGCTAGGACAAAAAGCTAGCATGTTTTTTTCTAGATTTTTGACCGTTGAAAAGATGGCAAAAAATGCTAGCTTTTGTGTAGGTCTTCGAAAGGAAAAAAAACTAAAGCACCTTTAAAAAGTTTTTTTTTTTTTTTTTTTTTTTGCCTGTCCCATTTGGTTCTTTAGCCGTCAGATTTGTTGTCTGCAGACCAACAAGGATACCCAATGGATTTACTTTGCAAATGGATCATCATGGCCTTGCCGTATTGGTCCATTTGATCGACCTTTGTTGTTATTATTTATTTTATTTTATTTTCAGTTGTTACAAACAGGACAGACATGACTGAGGGATAGGAAAGGGAGAAAGAAAGATGAAGGAAAAGAAAAACAGAAGGGGAGAGGGACAGTGGAAAAAGGGCACTTAAAAAGAGAAAGAAGAAAAAAAAATCTCCTGGATCACCTGTTGAGAGAAAAAGAAGAGAAAACAAGCAAAAAAAACAGAGCAACATACTAAACACAACAGCATCGCATTAATCTAGCTAAGTGTAAACAGCAGTAAATACTAAATATTGAATTTTGTTGTGTAGCAAAAAGGACAGACAGTGCACAATATGCTTGGAGATGGCAGCCAATAGAGGTGTAGTTTATGTCTATGAACAGTGAACACCTGTGTGCACACCTGTGTGGATCAGCGCGCTTGTATTCAAATGGTTTCCAGGTTTCCACATGTAATAGTCTGCTAGAGGATGTAGAGAGCCATAGCCCCGTCCCCCAGGGCATGAAGCAGGCATGGAGGAGATCCAGGCCCCAGACATCCAGAGGCCCCAGAGTGCGAGAGCCCAAGGAGGACCACCGGAGGGGCATCCGTGCCACCCTCCTGGGAAAAGCTGAGGAGAGCCCCAGATGAGGGGTCACCCAGTAGCCACGGAGCAGAAGCCAGAGGGGGCTGCAGTGGCGCCAGCTGCCGGCAGCCAGCTGTGCCAGAGTGAACTGAGCCGCAGGCCGAGAGGCCGGAGGCCCGAGGGCCCCCTTTGCCCCAGAAGAGGTCTGACCGAGCAACAGGCACCAGGCCCCGCCAAGTAGTCACCGGGAGTGAGCCGGTACATACCTGAGCGCCCAGCCCCGGTCACCAAGAACCACCAACGCACCGACCCCTGAGGGCATCAGTTAACGGCAGGGAGTGTGGTGAGGGGAGATAGGCCTTGGAGGGCCTGGGAGTTCCCAGAGAGGTGGAGTGTAAGACCCGACCTGACATATAGACACGGACACAAACATGCATTCCCACCCTCATGCACACATATACAAATACTCAGCACTAACCCAACGTAGGGATAGACATACATGGACACTGTACACACAATCACACTCCCCAAACAAACTCTATACCCCGGGTCCAGGTACCCTCGCCCCTGGAGGGGGAAACGGCACCTAGACCCAGGAGATGTTACCCTTTCCCCCGGGGTGGAGGCAAGCAGACCACCCCAGGCTCCGCAGCAGCAGGGACGGCCAACACCTCCTTCCAGCCCCCCCGCCCCAATGGCCAGCAGAGAACAGGGGTGTGTGAAGACTCCAAACCTCCCTCCTCTCGCTCATGTGTAGTGTTGCTGCGTGTTGTTCTAAGGTGCATTTAAAACACGGGAGAGCATGGTGCTGCTGCCAGAGAGCAGCAGGCGTTAGCACGGCCCCTCCCGAGAACCCTCAATGTCTACATGGATTTAAAATTGAGAGGTGGGCACCGGCGCCAGAGGTGGGGTTGAATACACAGACCATCCACTGGACGCCGTTAACGTGCCCACCCTCAAGGCCCTATATGTATGTGTTATGAGAGTGTGAGTAATGTGGATGTCTAAGTTGTGGAATAAAATTGAGGCACATGTGGCCAGAAGGGGACTTTATCCTTGGTTCTTTGAAGCGTTTTTAAGCTGATACGCGGGGGTTTATCTTTCCAAAGGAAAAGTTTTAAAACGAGATAGAAAAAAAATTGTGAAAAAGAAACAATAGAATGAATATATAATAATATATTTTTGCGCATTAGCTTAGCTTATCATTAGCCTATATCACTAGAATTTTCACTTTCCCCTCAACATTCATACTAAATGCACAGTGAAAGTCAATACACTGACACCTACACAGCAAAATCTCCAGTGTTAAATTAACACTGGAGATTTTGCTGTGTATGTTCAGAGTGAATCCCCTGACCGGCTGGGTGGTATTTCCAGCCTCCCTCTCCAGTTCACAGGCAAAATGTGCCAGTCTGCTGCCTCTGTGTCCAGAATAGATCTGTGCCAAATCATAGACCCCTCCTTAACAGCAGCACTGCAGTCACAGCAGATCCCATGCAACATGTCTCTGCTTCCTCAGCTGCTCTTTCCAAGCTTCTCTGTCATTTTCCTCAACTTGGCTTGTTTCTGCTGAAGTCTGTGGGATAAATGAAAGATTAATTACCAGCTACAAGAGTCAAATGCCTGAACAGGAATGGATGAACATGGTGAAATGTGGGCTGGGGAGGTATGACAAACGCTTTCTGCAACTGTGCAGCTCCTGTTCTTTCAATTACTACCATTACTGCAAGCTAACATCCAGCTGTGACTGCTGCAGCCAAACAACAGGTAATAACCTGGCATAAAATTGCATATTTATTCTGGGCATTTTTTTCCTCTGTTCATGTTAACTGTCACTTTTTATTTATTTATTAATTATCTTTGTAATCATATGAAGGCTACAAATAACCAAAAAATGCTGTTCCAGAAACATCCTGTCATATTCAATTTTCCCACAGAATAAATGTACATATTTTCATCACTTGCTCCACAATCCAAAAACCAACTACGGCCTCGTGCCTTCAGAAAGCCCTGACATGTTATGTTTCTTCCATCTGTCAACAGGGATATTTGGCCAGCATCTAGAGGACACAGTGCAGTACGAGAAGAAGTTTGGCCCCCGCCTTGCACCCCTGCTGGTTGAGCAGTGTGTGGACTTTATCAGAGAGAGGGGTCTGGATGAGGAAGGTCTCTTTCGAATGCCAGGACAGGCCAACCTGGTCAGGGAGCTGCAGGAGGCCTTCGACTGTGGGGACAAGCCCCTGTTTGACAGGTGGGTGAGAGGATGAAATGGGAAAATTCACTTTGCCAAAGACTTTTATGATCATCACTGATTTGAATTCTACTGAATCATCTTTCTTTCTGACTTGCAGTAACACAGACGTCCACACAGTGGCATCCTTGCTGAAGTTGTACCTGCGAGAGCTGCCTGAACCAGTTATCCCCTTCTCCAAATATGAAGACTTTCTAACCTGTGCGCAGCTTTTGGCCAAAGATGAGGAGGAGGTATGTGCTGTTTACCTTTGGTGTGAGGACTTTGAGTGGTACTGTGAGTAGAATAAGGATGATTTGTCTCATATCAGGGAGTCCAGGAGCTTGGAAAGCAAGTTAGCACTCTACCTCTACCGAACTACAACCTCCTCAAGTACATATGCAAGTGAGTGACTTCACCCGTTAGGTTGAGAACTTAGGCTTTTGTAGCCTAATCAGTTTTTTACTCTAGTTTTTCACTATATCTCTCCTTAGATTCCTTGATGAGGTCCAGTCCCACTGTAATGAGAACAAGATGAGTGTCCAGAACCTTGCCACAGTATTTGGACCTAACATCCTTAGACCGAAGATGGAGGACCCAGTCACTATCATGGAAGGTACAGAAAATTAATGACAATCAAATAAGGTTCTGTTTTTCTGTAATTTATTTATTAAAAATGATAGTTTAGAATAAAACTAAAAAAGTTATACCGACACCGGCTGAATGTGATTTGTATTGTCTAGGAACTTCTCTTGTCCAGCACCTGATGACAGTCCTCATCAGGGAACACAACCGTTTGTACTCAGGGAGGGAACAGGAGGGGCCAGCTCTACCCCAAACTGAGATCCCCATCCAAGGGCATCATCTCCAACACCGCAGCCTGGGAGCCTGGATCTCTGAAGAGGACCTTCAGAGTTGCCCCGTCTCCAACCCAGACCAAGATCTGCACAGCAGTGCCTCATCCCTGGACGCCAAGCTGTGCGCAGCCGTCAGTCCCACTCAGACCCCTAACCCAAACCCTGGACCAAAACTTGGGTCTTCATCGGGAAAGGGTGAGACGGTAATCAGTCCGAGTAAACAAGCCAAGACCATGCCTTCCTGGAAATATTCCTTCAAAAGCTCTTCAGCGCCTCGTTCCCAGCCGCAAGCTAAGCAAACCAGCAGCAGTGGCTCCGCAGCAGATACAACCAGTCTGTCTTCTGGTGGTGGAGGAGGTGGAAGCGGGGGCAACTGGCTTATGAACGGTTTGTCCTCCTTGAGGGGACACCGGCGCACATCTTCAGGGGAACGGTCCACCCGTGACCGTGACTCCACCGGCTCGTCCCAGAGGCTGTCCACGTATGACAACGTGACCTCCTCCTCTAGCATGGGGAGCGTTCCAAGTGTATCCAGCACACCGTGGTCCACGTCCTCCTGTGAAATATCTGTCCCGGACTCAGCAAGCGAGCCCCCGGTGCACCAGAACTGTGGAGGTGTGGTGGAAGATGGAGAAAGCCACAGAGAGATTAACAAAGAAAGGGATGGAGGGATGACGACAGACGCGAGCTCCGAGCAGGACAATTGTGAGGCCATGGAGCTGTGCAGCAGCAGCGCAGCCTGCAGTGAAAATGGAAACGTGGCCACGGCAGCCGGGGTGCCGTCCATTATCATGTCCGAAGATGGAGATGGGGAAAAACTAACACTGAGCAGCCTGGTAGAGGGACTGAAAGACGAGCTGAGAAAACAGAAGACTACATATGAGGCCAGGATCCAAAAGTAAGTCTCTGATGCAGGATCTTTCAAACTTATAATAGTAGTGTCGGTCTTTTATATGGTAAATAGAAAGACATTTGAATGAACTTTATGGTTTTGGATGTCAGGCTTTTATTTCATTAGCACAGAACCAATGGAAGTACTTCAATTACAACCTGCTGTGAGCCCTTTAAAGGGCACTTTCGTATTGCTGTTCTTTACAGTTGGGGGAACACGTCAGGAAGACAGTGAATAAAGACTGAATAAATAAATATGAAATACATCCTGAGATGGAAAAAGTTCCCAAAACAAAAGATTGTATATTTACCATAATTCCAATTACCATTTTTTATACTAAACCCAAATGGCATGGTTAAAGCACACCTATGCTCAGTTTGTAACACACCAATTTAAGTGTGTTAACACTTAAAATGTTGTTATCTGTAACACTGAAAATGAACTGGTATTTTCAAAAACCTTTCCCTTTTTGCAACTAAAACCTGTCATGGAAATAAATGGCATGTTTTTTAAGACATAGAGTGTCACGGCGGGGTGCACCGGTGTGAAGAAGAGGTAGACCCAGATGCAGACACAGTGGAGACAGAACTAGGTTTCCAAAAATAAAGCGAGCCTTTATTGTGGCTGATGGCATGACAAAAACATTAGAGAACACTGAAACTGGGAAAACTAAGGAGACTAAGAACACTGTGTAAACTAAAAAGACTATGACACTCTGTGAAAGAACTATGAAAAAACTATGAACACAGAGTAACTAGGCAGGCTATGAAACAGTGAGACAATAACGGAAACTATGAAAAGATGAGGTGAGGATAACAGACGATCTGACACCGACTGAGCAGAAACACACGGATTAAGTACACATAAGGAATGATCAGGGGAAGCGGAATCACACGGGGAAAACAGCTGACAACAATTAACATAATGACAGGACAGGGGACGCGAAGCTAAATACAATAAACAAAAAACACAAGGATCCTTCAAAATAAAACGAGAAACATAGCGAGACCCAGACATGACTCGAACTTGACAAACAAAGAAAACTTGGACATGACACATGACAGATAAGCACACGAAGACTTAACACAAAAAACTTCACACAGGGATGAGACAAATGGGGAGCTTGATAATAATAATCAAAGTGTTTTTATTGAGTTTTCAGAAAGCATATCATTCATACAGAAAAGCTCGAACTCAAGTCCTACCGCACAGTGTAAGACAAAACTATACCCAGACAGAGGAAGAAAAGAAAAGGGGAAAAAAAAAAGGGGGGGGGGGGGGGGGAGTTGCCAGTTATGGAGTGGAAGGAAACTCATCTTCAAAATAGGAAATGAAAGGCTGCCAGACCTTAAAGAATTTCTTGGTGTTGCCCTGTATAGTAAATCTGAGATGTTCTAATTTGAGGTGTGCCATCACCTCCTCCACCCAGCGTTTATGGGATGGCGGTGTTGCCTTTATCCAGTTAAGTAGAATCAATCTCCTAGCCAGCAATGAGGCGAATGCTATTGCCTTCCTCTGAGAGGCTGTTAGTTGAGTTTCCCTCGGTGCCACACCAAAGATGGCTGTCAGAGGCATTGGTTCCATATCCTTATTAGAAATGAATGAGAATGTTCTAAAGATGTTAGCCCAAAAGTCTTTCAGCCTGGAACAAGACCAGAACATGTGGCATAAGTTGGCTGGTACCTGTTTACATCTGGGGCAGGTCGGATTGGCCCCCTGGTACATTCTTGCCAGTTTCTCCCTTGACAAATGCAGTCTGTGCAACACCTTGAACTGTATCAATCCGTGTCTCACACATATAGAAGCAGAGTGTACTAGATCTACAGCCCCCCCCCCCCCAGTCAACCTCTGAAATGTCCAGCCCCAATTCTTCCTCCCATTTCCGTCTTACATTGTCCAGGGAGGGGGAAGCCACATTCTGAATATGTGTATATAGCGTGGAGATTGTCCCCTTAGTAGTCGGATCTGTGTCCATCAACTCGTCTGTCCATCCGCTTTGTGGAAGCTCGAGGGAGGGGCTGAATGACTTTTTCACAAAGTCCCGAACCTGGAAATATCTAAAGTAATTAGTCTTGGAGGAAATTCCATAGTCCTTTTCCAGTTGAGCAGCAGACATAAAAGTACCATTTTTAAAAAGATGTTTGACACATTCCACCCCAGCTCTATGCCATTCCCTAAAGGCTGTTCCCCCGAGGGCTGGGGGAAACAAGTGATTTCCATAGATGGGAGCAGACAGGAGGGCGGTTCTGTTTTTAAAATGTGATCTGAATTGAGTCCAAATTTTCAGAGAATGAGATACCACCGGGTTGTTTGTGTAAAGATGTTTGCTCAAGGGTAGAGGAGCGCAGACCAGGGAGCGCAGGGACACTGGACTAGAGACATACCTTTCCATATGAACCCATATTGGGGTTTCATCCTCATCCAACTCTTTGACCCAAAATAACAACTTATGTATATTAGCAGCAAAATAGTAGTGCATATAGTTCGGCAGAGCCAGACCTCCCTCTTCTTTCTGTCTCTCAAGAAACTCCCGTCTTATCCTGGGGATAGTTTTTTTCCAAATAAAGGCAGACGTACATTTGTTCAATTCCTTAAAAAATGATTTAGGAATGAAAATCGGTATCGTCTGAAATAAATAGAGGAGCCGCGGCAGTATAATCATTTTAACAGAATTTACCTTCCCTGCTAATGATAAGGGGAGCGACGCCCACCTTTCCATATCTAATTTCGCTTTGTCCAGTGCAACTTTAAAGTTATAGTCCAGTAAATCTTTATACTTACTAGTTACATTAACACCTAAATATGCGAATCTATCCTTATGTATTGCAAAGGGATAGGCCCGGAAAGAAAGTTTCCTCGCCTGTTTATTAATGGGGAAAAGAACACTTTTGTCTAAATTAATTTTATAGCCCGACACCCTCCCAAAATCTTTGATAATACCAAGGGCCACCGGGATACTAGTGGCAGGGTTTGACAGAAAAAGGAGGAGATCGTCAGCATATAAGGACAGCCTATGGTTTTGTGTCCCCCTTTGTATCCCTACCAATTCAGCAGCCTGTCTCAGCATCATCGCAAGGGGTTCAATTGCCACATCAAAGAGCAGGGGTGACAAAGGGCACCCCTGTCTTGTTCCCCGGAATAGAGAGAAGGGTTCAGATATGATATTATTCGTTCTCACCATAGCCTGGGGGCTCGAATAAATTATTTTAATCCATGAGCAAAATGTTGGACCAAAGCCGAATCTTTCGAGGGCCGTAAATAGATAGTAATACTCTATTCGATCAAAGGCTTTGTGGGCATCTAAGGATATCACAATCTCTGGCATAATGTTATCTTCAGCAGTATATACTACATTGAACAGACGGCGGAGATTGCTGGAGAGTTGTCTACCTGCAACAAACCCTGTCTGATCAGGATGTATTATCTTACTTATGACAAGCTCAATTCTAGCTGCCAGTACCTTGGTCAGTATTTTATAATCACATCCAAGTAAACTTACTGGGCGATATGACTCACATTTAAGTGGGTCCTTATTCTTCTTAAAAATGGGGAGCTTGATAAATCATGAATTAAAACTGTAACCTAGGCATGACAGAATGTAACTAGATAAACTGAAATGAAACTAGACTGAAAAAAATAACAAAACTCAGAATACTGGGTCACATGACCCAGGACCATGACACAGAGGTGCTTTAAGCAACAAACAAAATGTTAAATCATTGGGCTGGAAGCAGCATATTTATATACCTGTGCCCATGCGTCATTATTAGCG
The DNA here is from genome assembly GCF_057381915.1 of Diplotaxodon limnothrissa. NCBI lineage: Eukaryota > Metazoa > Chordata > Actinopteri > Cichliformes > Cichlidae > Diplotaxodon > Diplotaxodon limnothrissa. The sequence goes on along the minus strand of NC_140603.1, from coordinate 10,867,307 downwards.
TGTCCAAATTCATGGGCTGCATCCTCCTGAGGACCCGGCCTTCGCGGTCTACGTGGGCCGGGTCCTCAGGTTGGGTAAGCCGGAAGTAAACGACTGTGAAATTGGACGGTCTAGCCTTCTGATTAGCGTTACCGCTGTCTCGGTGGAGTTTAATAAACTTGGCCGTCTGCTCCTTGCTATCTAAAATATAACAGGACACTGGCGTAAATCTCACACTTCTGTTTAATCCGTTTTCTGTTTGACGTTTATTCAGCTGTTTGAAAACCAAGGAGGAACCCACCCGGAGGATTAATAAAGTTTTATTTTATCTAATCTAATAACTTTACAACAAATAAAACACTGAAAAAAGCCAAACAATAACATTTTAGGTTGTCTAAGTGACTTATATATTACGTTTAACCTGAGTAGCGAAAGCCCGCGGTGATCTGAAAATGATGTGCCGGGAGTTGTGCCATTCTCTGCGGCTCTAGTGACCCTAGATAGCCAGCTCTTGGCTAGCTATCGAGCTGGTGGATAACAGACGTCTCCGAAAACATTGAAGCACTTTTGGAAATATGTGATATCTTGATAAACCGAGCAGATATTTGAAGTTTACACACCCACATTCTTGTCTGAAAATATGTTAAAAGTTTATTTTGTGACCCAGAAAGATTAATAAGAGTAATTTTAAAACTTAGTAGCGGCCGCCATTGCCGGAAACTGGAGTTTGGCTGGGCCGCGCTATGAATTCTGGGATATGGTGGGCCACGAAGGACACACCCGACCCATCCTTCAAATTTGGGGAAAAGGAGGACGCATTTGTCGGCTGCATTCGGAGGAGTCTACGAATTTGGACAGCCTTCGGCGCGTCGCTGTGATGTAATCGGTCTACAAATGCGTCCTCAGGAGGATGCAGCCCATGAATTTGGACACATTGTTTGGTCTATAATTTTAGTCTGTTGTTAGGTGGTTGCATGGCAACATGATGACATCATAATATATTATATATAATTAAAGCTGGATATAAAGGAAATTTTACCGTTGCAAAATTAAAGTTATACAACGCTCTTATAAGGCATTAGAGGTGCATAAATGCTGCAAATGGGTCATTATAGCCCTTGGTAGGTGTTGGCTAGGCAACGTGATGATGTTATTATCTGCTATAGATAAGAACTATAAGCTATACCTGTGTGCCAGTTTTGGTAGCTCAGCTCCAGATAGTGTTGGAAATGTTTGCAGAAAACTGATAGAGATTATATTATGCAAGTAAGACATATATATATGTAGAGAGAGAGATAGCTAACAGCGGTTCTTGCAGGGCAGATTTGTTTTATTTCCTCCAATGCCAAGAATATCACATTAGTATTAATCTGGGCACACGGGTCAGACAAAAAGTTGGGAAGGTAGGAAGTTGTTTGAAATGTGCTTTACTGGGTGGTTCAGCCAAACAGAAAAAAGGCAAATGTCCGTGACCTTTTCTGTGTGTATTGTGCTTCCACACAGATTGGAAGAGTCTAGTGCTGCTCTGTGTGCCCAGATGGAGCGTTTGGAACAGGAGATGGAGCAGGAGAGGAAGAAGCAGCGCATGCTGGAGATAAAACTCAGAAACTCTGAGCGGGCACGGGAGGATGCGGAGAATCGCAACCGCCTCTTGGAAAAGGAAATGGAGGATTTTTTTGCCACGCTGGGCGATCTGGCCCTTGGTGCAAGGACTAGTGACCTTTGATACACGGCCTCTCATCTGTCTTGGGGTGGGGGTGGGGCATTTTGTGGTATGAGTCCTAACTCAAAATAAGACTGAAAATAGAAAATAAAGAAAACCTACTTGTGCACATGCGTAGAGATCAGATAGAAAATTCTGAAGGAAATAAACTTTGACTGTTTTCTTTCTGAGGATCATCTCTACTAAACAGCAAGTGGTCTTGATTTTGTTACGCATGCTTCAAACTCATTTTACAAAGATGGCCCTCCTGTGATTACTGCAGAGGTTTGTCTTACAAATTGAGTTCAGGTGCCTGGATATAAATGGTGGAACATAATGTAACAATTTATGAAGTGGATAGCACTGACTTCTTTAACCACTACTTTAAAAGGACAATAACTGAATGGATTTTGTGTTAAAAGTGTGCAACTTAAGACAGTGGACTGCTGTCTATCTGTATGGGATCTTAAAGCAATAGCTTCACATTTTGGGAAATACACTTATTTGCTGTCTTGCAGAGTTAGATGAGAAGTGTGAAACCAATCTCATGCCTGTATGTCAAAGAAGGTGCTAAAGCTAATAGCCATTGAGCCTAGCTTAGGGGCACAAACACGAGGCTCTAGAACCATTGGTAAAGAGCCATTTTTTAAGAAGTTTTTTTTTTTAAGCTATTAGGCTATTGATTATAAAATGCAAAAGCCTACTGGGCTTATGAACACAGCTTCATAGTGATTGTTTCAAAGTAGGTGTAAACATGTTAATAGGTAGCTAAGACATAAATAGCTAATACCTTAGAGATATTTTCTTACACTTCACAGTTATTCTGCTTTGTTGATGATTTTAAAAAAGGGAAAGTAATTAGTTTTTGTTAGATCAAAATATCATTTTAGTAATAAAAACTTAAAACCAACAAAGAATCATTAATAGACAAAAGCTGTTATGCATGGTATGGTAAAAGACTTTAATTTACACCTGTTAGTAATAAGTCATTATACACCTAACAGGTGGTGTTTCCTACGGAGCCCCGCAGGGGACATGGGAGAAAAAAAAATTAAGACGGACTTTTGCGAGATCTCGCAAAACTAACTCGGGATCTCGCAAAAGTTTTGCGAGATCTCGCAAAACAAACTCGGGATCTCGCAAAACTTTTAGCCGCATTCTTCGGACGCCGAGGTCGAGGCACGATGTGCCGGGAAAGCGGTGTTCCTCCCGGCTGAAGTAGGTCTCGACCTCCTGTTAGCTTCGAGCTAACGGGAAGAATGCGGCTAAAACTTTTGCGAGATCTAGCAAAAGTTTTGCGAGATCCCGAGTTTGTTTTGTGAGATCTTGCAAAAGTTTTGCGAGATCCCGAGTTTGTTTTGCGAGATCTCGCAAAACTTTTGCGAGATCCCGAGATAGTTTTGCGAGATCTCGCAAAAGTCAGTCTTAATTTTTTTTTCTCCCATGTCCCCTGCGGGGCTCCGTAGTTTCCTTCATCATACACCTCAAAAAGCATTTTGGCCCCATACATAGATTTTTTGGTCAGAAATTGCTAGAAATGGCTCGTTTGATAAAGGTAGCTAACCAATTAGCCTAGCGTAACACAAGTTAAAATGGTGGCCTAGTACTGTTTATATATAAAAACTTCACTGACACTTGCAAAGCTAATTGATTAACATATATAATTTCATTTTCTGGGCACTTAAAAACTGAAATATTAAGAAAATATTAGGTTGTGGTTTTCATGCTAACCCGAGGTAGCTATGTCTAGCGTTAGTATGCATGATGATATTGGACTTTTTAGCTAAAACTTGGCAAGAAAGCAAATACACTTCCCAAAATGTCAAACAGTGTCTTATACTGCAGGGTCAGTTTAGGCTGTAGAGGAAGCTAGCAAACGCTTTTCTGTTTCAGAATTTGAAAATGTTAGTTTCTAAAAAAGAACTGTAACTTTTACAAATTGACCCTTTTTAAATATCATTTTAATCTTTTAAACACCAGACACTGAAATTATACTAGGTTAGTGCTGGCCAAAATCCCATTCATGTACTGTATATCTTCAAATCTGGGCAAATGAAAGTTTTTGAGTAGCTTATAACTTCTAATTACGAGTATTTTGTACTATTTGGGTAAACTGACTCCTTAACTACAGTGGTAGCTTTAGGAGGTTCAATTTGTATATTGCAACACAAAGGCAGGTTTAAGAAAACTACTCTTTCCAAACAGTTTCTTTTCAGAGGGGAAAAAAAAAGCAAACGCATTAACAGATGGGACTTCTGCCATAGCTCTTCTTTTATCCTCAGGCTCTTCCAGTGCCTCTCATCACCATCGACATGGTTCCCGAACTCATTTGATGGCAAAGCCTCAATCTTTGGTTCGCTCTGATCCTCACTGATGTCAACATACCTTTAATGTACAGATAATATAACAGGTTCTTTTCAGCTTAGCACACGGGATATGTGCCTCAGTACATGAAGTCCATTTACAGTACACAGTAAAATACCAAAGCTAGACCGCCTCAGTTCGCTCACGAGAGATCAGAATGGCCTGCCTGGAAGCCATGTTGATTTTGGCACACGAAGCTGAACACTGCCCTCAAAGAAACAATGGAGTTTCCTGGTTGTGCCTTCAGGGAAGTGTTCTGAACTAGGAAAAATGAAGTGTTGCTTGCTTGTCCACAGATGTGGTGCATATACTTCTCCATAATAGCTTTTTTAAAAGACATATGGAATAAACTGCTGATGCTGATGAGTCCCTCGAAGGTGCCAATTCTTGTGAAAGTGAATTGTGAATTGAATGGAAGTTTTGCATTAAGAATGTATCTTTATAGTGAATGTAATGTGTCGTTGATCAAACCAGCCCGATAGAAAATTGTAAACAATAGAGAAAGCATCAAACTCACTGTAACACTCAAATGTCTGCTCCCAAGATGAGTGAGTACTACTGAGTTTTGTGAGAACGTTATCTTCAGCATCTTACCGTTAATCAGAACATCGAGAGGTGTAACTAGTAACAGTCAATCCCCGAAGGGCCCCTTAGGCAGTACAATTATATGTGAAAGCGTGCTTTTGGTTGGGCAATGTGACCATTTTTTAAAGAGCTAAAATACAGTGTTGTTATATTGACTTCATTTGCACATGTACACGCTGGTCTAACTCTTTGATTCCAACAGCCTTTTACTTTTCTCCTATGTATGTCTCATGACGAAGGTTAAATGTTTGTTATTGCTCTGCGGATCATCTATGGTGCTTATTTATTATGGATTTCCACTATTGTAACAAATGACCATGTATGGAAATAAAGGTGACAAGGATTACACACATGACGGTGATTAACCTGACCTACTGGAGTTTCTGTTAGCGTTACAGGTGATAACTTAGCGCTCCACCTTCTGTTCAAATATGGCCACTTTTGGCCCCAGAATCAAAATGGGTGTGGTCAAATCCTGACACTGGCCTCCAATTTTATATACAGTCTAAAGCAGCGGTCCCCAACCTTTTTTGCGCCACGGGCCGGCTTATGTCCGACAATATTTTCATGGATCGGCCGTTAAGGTGTCGCGGATAAATACAACAAAATAAAACTAGTACTGGTACCAAAAAAAAGAGGATTTATTCATAACACACGGGAAAAGACCCATGGAAACAGAGTTAATGATAAAAATGATTTAAAAAAAAAAAAAAGCGATAAACCATAAATTTCACACCCGAGCTTCAACTCTTGCGGCCCGGGGATTGGGGACTGCTTGTCTAAAGTCTTAGCCCAAATAGCAGATGCTGGCTAATAATCAATCCAATACTGGCACACCTCACAATCCTGTAATACTTAAACTTTGAATGATAGAATAAGCACAACACAGTGAGCATATTTTGATCTCACAGAGATAATAAAAAAGTGAACCTAGCTTCAAAGTGATGCTAACTGCCATTCTTTCAGATTAGCAACATAAAACAACTGCACTGTTGCAAAAAGTAGAGTTTTCACTTTTTACCAAGTAGGCTAAGTTTTTTAGTGGATTTATGATGGCTGATGATCCCATTCAGAGTAAAACGGTCCAGGAAGATAAGTTTTAAGATTCAGCTACTTTGGAATAGATAAGATGCAAGGGTACCTAGACCTGGGGTATAGAGTACGCTTGGGGAGTGTGATTGTGTGTACAGTGTCTATTTATGTCTGTCTCCACGTTGGGTGAGTGTGGAGTAAGTGCATATGAGAGCATGAGGGTGGGAATGGATGTTCGTTTCTGTGTGTGCCTGTTTGTCTGTGTCTATATGTCAGGTCGGGTATCAGACACCACCTCTCTAGGGGCATCTCAGGCCCTCCAAGGTATGGAGGCCTATCTCCCCCCACCACTCCCCCTGTCAGTGGCAGACACCCTCAGACATCGGTGCGTTGGTGGTTCTTGGTGTCCGGGGATGGGCGTCCAGGTATGCACCGGCTCACTCCTGGTGGCTGCTTGTCGGGGCCTGGAGCGTGGGGCTCACTCGGGCCCCTTCGGGGGTGTACACACAGGTGCTCACACACACAAACTACACCCTTTTTGGCTCCTACCTCAAATTACACTGTGCGCTGTCGATCTTACGTGCTGCACAATAATATTCAATATTTACTGTTTTTTACTGTTAGATTATCGCAATGATGTTGTTCATTATATTGCTCTCTTTTCTTGCTTGTTTTCTCTTTTTTCTTTCTCAACAGGTGATTGAAATATGTATTTTTTGTCTGTTTGTTTTGTTTGTTCTTTGCCCTTTATCACCGTTCCTCTTCCCCGCTGTTTTTCTTTCCCTACCTCTCTTTTTTTCTCCCTTTTCTTTCCCCCAGTCATGTCTGTCCCGTGTGTAGCAAGTGAAAATAAAATAAAATAAACAATAAAAACAAAGGTCAATCAAATGGACCAATGCGGCAAGGCCGGGATGGTCCATTTGGTGAAAGAAATCCGTTGGGCATCTTTCTTTGCCTTTAGACAATAATTCTGATGGCAAAAGAACCAAACGGGACAGGCGAGGAAAAAAAAAAGAAAAAAGGAATAGATAAGATGCCAGGATGTAGACGTACATGGTGTTTTTAGGTTCTCATTCAGACCCAGCTCTTTGTCGATGCCTAGCTTCTTATTCAAATACGGTCACTTTGGTTCACAATAAGCAGAAAACAAAACAAGATGGCAACTGCAAAAAATACTAGTCACTGATAGTTTACTTTTTTTCTTCCGTTTCCACAACTGACTGTTCCCATCCTTGTTTCAGGTCATTTGGTCTATAGCAGTTCTTTCCCAATGACATCACTCAGGCCATTAAACAAAAAAAAAAAAAAAATCAAACAAGCCATGAGTGGTCATCACTTGTTAATCTTAACTATACCTGCAAAATATCACAAATAACCAAAAACACACACACATCAATACTTGTCCTTAGCTGATGAATATATCAACTGACCCAAACTGATTGTCTCAACAGAAGCTACATTTTGATTGAAAGGGTTTCATGAATGTTTGACATGTGTGGTGATGTTTAAGGACAACTACATGAATATTTTTTTTATTATTATTTTCATTACTGTTATTATGGTGCTTCACAGTTTGCTGGTCCTAAAAGGTACTTTATGTAATTACCCGCTGCGAATCTTAAATAAACCTTGCACCACCAGGGGGCAGTATTTTACCAGGTGGTATGTTGAAATGTTAGATTTTTTTTTTTTTTTAGCCCAAGACCACTTTCTGTATCACCCTTTTCCAGGAAAAATGTGTCTTTAATGACTTTCACAGTTAAATAAAGATTATACCGAATATACATATTCTGTTGATAGTATTAGTTACTTCTGGGAGGATTTAAATGCAGGGATTTACCGCGAGTACCCTTAAGAACTGCATTTGTCTTTATTCACAGACACAGACATACAATGAATGAATCAAAGTGTATTTGTTTTATTTGCAGTATATTTTATTTTTTTCATTTTTTTTTCCGTTTTTGAGTTTTTAAGAGGTGGCATCATCAGATCCCAATGCATGTATTCTAGTAGTGCACTTCTTTGTGGGTTGCAGTTTTTTGGGTGTCGCAGATCCAGGAAATCTTAAAACTACTTGCATGGCTGGATTCACTAGCAAACATTACAAACCAGCACCATACATATAATGAATTCTTGTAGGTATTGACTCATTTTTTGTGTGAGTTTCTTAATATTATTCTAAGCATGTCCCCAAATCAAAAATCTGTCACCCATGTGTGAGTCAAAGAACTTTCGGTCTCTGCATCAAACTCCAGGTGAAAGACTTTCTTTGTTTCTTTGTTTTTTGACGGGTAAGACCAAATACGTAACATTTTGACTATAAACAAGTCACAGAAATAAAAACTGATCTTATTCATTTAAAAAAACAAAAAAACAAAATCAAAACATGGATTGACAGTACCAAACATTTTCTTTACCTTCAGGAGACAGCTAACAAAGGCTAGGCCCATCACATACTACTCGCACAGTTTGCTGAAGGTATTGCACATTTAGTTCAAAAACAAAAAGAAAACAAAAAAAAAAAAAAAAAAAAATACATATAACAATTCTCTTACTTCTAGGTGAAGTATACATAATGTACAAAACTAGAAGTCTGTTGAAACCGACAAATAGTACACTTTCAAATAAATAAATAATGGAATCTGTTATTCACATGTCTTCGATAGCTAATTCTGCAGGCGACTATATGCAAGAACAGGCAGAAATTCAGCGTGAGGTAGTTCATCAAAGCTGACTTGAATCAGAATGAAAGTGGTTGAGAGATGTAATAATGACAAAAACAACAACAACCTCAGAAGAAGAAAATACTCCAATTATTTGTTCCTACCGATGGGCTAAGAAAATTAAGAGCACTTTACAGAACATCATCTTTCTTTTCAGCTAATATGACAATTTGATGCATACCACTGCTTCTCTGCATTAATTGTGTCATTTAAAAAAAAATCAATTTTTAGTTTACAACATTTAGTTAGAAACTAAATGACTGCAGGTTGATTTTGTTGTGCTGTATGGGTGAAGCTCCACAGCTGCTAACGCTGTACTTTGTCCTTAAACTTGCAATCTTTTTAATAGCCACGAGTCGGCTATTAAAAATAAAGCTCGGAGAAACAGCACTCTGCTCTGACCTCAGTAAACACTTTCCTGTTTTTATGTAGACGTCATCACAGAGACTGCGTCCATCTTTTATACTTTAATACAGTGTAGCTCAGTGTAAACGCTAACATTTGCCTCTTAACACACCAGATATTAAGCTAACACCAGGCTGCCATTTTGGATGCTAACTGTCCTGTAGCTCACTGATAGGGCCAGCTTTTGCTTTGTAATGTAAAATATTAACAACTGTGCAGCTAAGTGATAGCCATGTTTGTCTGCTGATATATGAAATACTATTGGCTGTGCAGCTAAATGACACCAGCGAAGCTAGTAACATGACAAAAAAACAAAAAACAAAACCAACAGTTGTTTCGCTAATAAATTACATGCTAGCTCAGGAAAGAAAACATGCCACCCTTTGGGAAAATCTGTTTTGAATAATGTGTGACTGTTGATCTGATAAGTTTGGATCTGATAAGGTTTTGGATAACTAGCTGGCTTATGTAATATGTCCAGCTTAGGACTATTAGCGAGCATTAGCCATCACAGACTGGTGCAATATTAGGCGTTTACGTTAATTTTACTATAGATAATTTTTCAGCTATTTAGACATATTTTATGGTTCAACCTGATTGAGTAAAAACCACTAGATGTAAAGTTACTAGTTGTTATAGATCAATAACATGAATAGGGTGCGAATTCAGAACCTGACACCGACAAGGCCCTCAGTGGTGTTAATATTTGAGAAATCATGCTGTTAATAAATGGTTAAATATCTGGCAGAGAAGTTGCCTGAGTGGAGCTACAGTGTATGCTACAGTCTAAAGATAATGTCACCACTGAAAACAACAGGATGCAGACGGTGTTGTCTTACACAATTTGACAATCCTAGCACTGTAGCATGTACTCCTCTGCTGTCAGCATCCACGATCCACGTGAGAGCGCATCACATAAATAAATATTATGCAAACATTTGGTGGCAGGCAGATTTGCTGCAAGAAAATAAGCTAATATGGCTAGCTGATTCAATATGGCAAGGACATTCTTTTCAGTTAATACAAGTGTTATGTGCTATATGTGATGTGGCTGCATGGCTCTGCCTTTTTTCTACTAGTGTCAATCTGCCTTTCTAATATTAAACTTTATCCAAAGCTTTTTAAAATACTAGCATGAATTCAGTCGCAGAGTTTGCTCATATAGTTTGATCCAGCACTTAATTTTTCTGTCCATCAGTCAACAAATTAAATGAACTACTTAAAGAAAATTACATGTATAAAAATTGTCATTATTCTATATGTTGGTTGCTGTCACTGCAAAGAAACACTTCTTTTTACTTTGATGAAAGACCTTGATAAAACTGCCTCTTCTTCTGAAATGACTCCAACAAATGCATAAGCACCTCAATGCATACGTCACCACCACCTTCTCCTGCAAGACACCGCAGTCTCTTGCTCAACAGTCCAAAACCAAAACAAGTAGAAAAATATACAACACGCTCGTGAGAACTACGACCTCCCCTCGCACGTCACCGCTCTGACATGGAAACTACTGTTGTTATCCAGAAGCTGACGGATAAAATGCTCCCTCCTACACGCACTCAGGAATGAATGACAAACAACAGGCACTTTTCCTTTCAACACAAAAATCATATACACTTAAAACAGGACGCTATTATTGCATACAGTAAGAAAAAATTTGTTTCTTTTGACTCTGGTTTTTGTGCTGCTAGGTTATATAGAGATAGTTCGTTTGAGCCATAGTTACAGGCAAGTCTAGTTCGCAAAGTGTTCGCTGATTATTACGAAAAAAAATTTGAAAATTAAAAACAAAAACACATTACTAATAACGGGATCTGAGAGTAAGGAGGCACACACCTTTTACACCTAACCGCTGTCGCTCCGAGATGCCAAATATCAACACGTTCGCATGCGTTCTCGAATATCACGTCGCCCTACTTGACCGAAACACATTCCACTTACGCCATCGCCGACTTCACAACCTCAAACTACTCTACGTCTTACAAAAACCTCCCGAAGCACAATGAAGAACATTCTGAAGTCCTGAATTGATACCGAAACTATTCCGCCTATCTACTTCCAACGTGTCGCACAGCCATCTGCAGATAAGAGGTACTTTAAAAGCACTTAAAAATAATACAGAAGACAGTCATCAAGAGGATATCCTGCAGGACCTAACTGTGCCATAACCAATCCTGTAGTAAGAGGTTAAAAAAAAAAAAAAAAAATCAAATCACATGGTGAGAAAATGTCAGCATTTTTAAATGATGGGAAAAATACGTTGATTATAAAGCTTTCGTTAAAGTTAAAATTTACAATGAAGAATGTAGTACTGACTCAAAAGAGTTCAAATAAAAGGATATACATATGATCTAATATCCACATTATGGGAGAGAGAATAGAAACGGGGGGAGTGCTAAGACAAAGTTCGTCAATTAAATTAGGTTTTCAATGGCTCACTGCAAACTTGTATCGAAGAGTAAAACTACATCTACAATAAAATCTGTACAAACTCAATCTACACGTATATGGCAAATTGTAAAAGCAGTAGCTTAACAAGTGGAGAAAAAAAAAAATCACATTGAAACATTTTACAGATATTTCTTTAAATTTTCACTGTTGGCTCATACAAACCGGAATATAGTGAAATGATAAAAATTCTCTGATCATCTCAGGTTTCTGAAAAAATTAAGAAATTCCACAATAAATTACAGCTAGGACTCAACTGAAAAGAAATCCTAATTTTGTTTTTGTTTTTTAAAAAAAGAAAAGAAGTAAAGAAAAAGACTACAGCTTTCATTAAAAAAGAAAAAGATCTGTCCTTTCAGAAATGTTTCAAACAGCTAGCTAGTTAAAGCTACACTACTGAAGACGAGCACGGAGGGGAAGCAAACACAGCGGGTGGGTCTAGGGGCCGGTGTCGGGCTGGTGGTCTTGGATGTGACCAGGTGGCGTGGCCCAGCCCAGAACCAGGTGTAGGCGATAGTCATCTGCAGCAGCCCATTGGGCCGGAGGCTGTAGCAGCGGCGGCGGCAGGGCCCGCCGTCTCCAGGCTGCTGTCGGTGTCGGTCAGGGTCGGGTCGGTGGACATTGAGGAGACATCGTTGGCGGAGGTGGAGGAAGAAGTGGAGGGATGGTGCTGGTGGTGCTGCTGGGGGCTGCTGCTCACTGCTGCACCTGTGCTATGAGAAGCAGGGATGGGCCTGTGGTCAGTCACGGAACAGCATTGTGCTTTAGCAGCTGATCTAATAAAGACGGGATGGTGAAGGCTGGTTTTTACATTTGACAAACCAACGAGTGGATTCATTCTGAACCACATGCCGTATAAATGCCTGAATGTATCCGGTTTATCTACACGACTTTGAAGATTCACCGAAATAATAAATAAATTAACACAAATGTGAGCGCGGGTCACGTCAGGGCCAACGCTGTTCGCATCTGCTCCCATTAGAGTGATTACGGAAATGAAATCAAAGCGCTGCAAATGTTATCTGAAGGAAAGCATCTTAGTCTCAGATACATTACAATCACTTGCAATATAGTGCAGCAGCCGTGATCATGCGCAGACGTCTTGTGCAGTGCAAACATATTCATCTCTTCCATTACAAACTCATTTTAAAACCTTCTCTCACATAACAAAGTCCACCAACCTATGGACGCCGGCTGTCCCCTGATGACGCCGTTCTTCGTCCTTTCTTCCCAGTCTAGCACTTCTTTATATATCAACTCTGTAACAAACACAATGAAAGCCATTTATTCAGATCACTTTAAAAACTGAAGAAGAAAAAAAGGGTGAAAGACAGTTTTAAGATGAGGTCATGCACAAATGTTTTTCTTCTTTTGGCAAAAAGCTTCAGACTAAAAAATGGTAATAAATGAATGCCCAGTTTACACGGGAACATTTCACTCTAAGGAGACAGAAATGGGACAGTGTGTCTTCAAGCCATCTGTGTGTCACATTTACACTTTCAGGTGTGAACCTCCTGTTGTTATCACTGCTCTGCTAGGACAGGGGAGCTTAAAGATATTCAAAGGAATACTAACATGGAGAAAACACCTCTTTTACTATTAAAAAAATCTAAAAAAGCTCAAATATTTCCAAAAACCTGAACCTAAAGTGATGAGCTCACCATTTTGCTCAATCTAAACATGTGACTGGACACAAGAAAAACAGCTACTCAGTTTAGTTTTTACGGCATTTAAAATTAATTTGAATAATAAAACATGCATATTAGTTTAAGGAAAAACTGGTTCTACTTGTTTTGCTTGTTTTTCAGTTTGTTTTGTTTCATAAAAACAGATGTGATTGTATTTAAATGTAAGAGTCGTGCTAGCTAATGCAGCACTTACACTGTGCCCACCCCATTCATCCTTAAGGCTTAACACCACTAAAATCAAACGTTTGTCATTAAGGACAAATTAGCTAGCGAGAACTGAACCTGTATGCATAAGATGAGCATTTTAACATGGTAGCCTGTGGGTATTTTCTCACCAGTATAAAGCAACTCTAGCATTTAGCACCTCAGCATACGCTTCATTTTCTACCCACAAGGCTTCCAAGCATCATAATCCAGGAATATGTATTTTTGTGAATGAAGCAAACAGGCTTTAAATTTACCATTTTCACATTAAAGGAACAGTTATGTTAATAAAGACCCAGCAGGAAGGTGATGCAGGTTTGCACACCTTAGTATTTGTGACTAAAAACAGATGACGGGGATTGTAAAGTAACCGTGAAGAATGAACTGCACTAATTTTGAAAGCTTTCATTCATTTTGCAGACTTAGACTAAACAAAAACCAAATGTAAATCTGCATTTATACACCAATGAAAATTAGCTTTTCCCTCTTCTCTATCTTTCTCCCAAGCCGGTAAAGCTCTGATGTTCTGGCCGAGGGGACCAACGGGGGAAATATGCTGCTTTGGACACAGAGTTATTTTCAGCAGAAAATGAGGACTACGTGTCTGACACTGGGGCATTTATGGTTTCTGACAGACTGTGCAGAGGAAAACATGCAACTCCCTTCCAGAACAAAGATTAAATGTCCCACAGGCTGTGAAGCACAAAGCTAGACCAACCTTATGCATCACCCTGTAAACGGCTAAGTACTTATGACAGGAGAGGAGAGGATCCTTCCTACCTTTCCATTCCTCCACTGTGTGCTCCCGCTCATCCAGCTGCTTGTCTGTGATCACCGGTGGTGGCTGGAAAGAAAAACAGAATAATGTGTCTTTTTACCAAATGGTCACACATTCATATCACATCCGCACACATTATAGACTCAGGCCATAGCTTAAACCTCTCCCTTTTCTAACATTTAACAGAGCAAAGAGAAGATGCTGATGCTGCCTCTTTAAGAGACAAACGCCGACGCTAGTAGCCTCTGATTTATGAGTGTTACCAAACCAGAGGTCAAATTTACAGAAGTCATTCACATACAGCAGGTGTATGAGGATGTCTCGGACTCAGTGAATCCCGAGTTGAAAAATACTGGCGACTACAAGTGGTACCCTCAGCCTGCTATTAGACACACCTATGGTATTACTACATCACCTTCTTCAAGTGTTCACAAGGTTTTCATAAAATCTGACCTCTGACCATGAGGTCAGAGGTCACTGAGACTCAAACCCATCTGACCCATCAGCCTTCAGGCAGGGGAGAGGAGGAAAAAGCAATAATTCGCCTCATTTCCCAATCTGCCAAAACGCAGTCAAAAATCAATCTGCACTGGCTGAGTCACAGCGTTTCCAAGGAGAGGCTTCACATTTGTCACCATCTCAATTTTAGAGACTGAAGCACAAAGACACAGCTTTACAGTTTGTAGTCTTGAGACAGAAAAGGGAGCTTAAAATGGCATTTGAAAGGTGTTAAACTTTACCTTTTCACTTGTTTTACAGGAAAATGTTCAATGTTCTACAGAGGAAAGCTACATTGCGGCATTCCTGCTAAACTTCAAAAGACCCTTAAATCGAATTTTCCCATCAGCTATTCAATATGAGGGATATATTCCAGCCTAAAGCAAATTATATTACACTTAGAGCGGCTTTGATGTTGCACATTAAGGATTTTTTAAGAGGTCTGAAATGGGTAGAGCTCAGGTGTGATTGCCATAATCAATGAACATAGATGCTATTAGCAGTGATAACCACTTCCATGTGATTATCACTCAAACAGGAATGCAATGAAAATACACGAAACTCAAGTACTTACTGCCTCCACCTCAGTTGGGTCGTACCACACGTTGATATAGGGGTGCTGGAGAGCCTCATCCACTGAGATCCGCTTTGATGC
Source organism: Diplotaxodon limnothrissa (assembly GCF_057381915.1). NCBI lineage: Eukaryota > Metazoa > Chordata > Actinopteri > Cichliformes > Cichlidae > Diplotaxodon > Diplotaxodon limnothrissa. Next base: position 10,852,243 of record NC_140603.1, on the reverse strand, counting down.
ATCTATTACCAGCATCTTTGATAGGAGGTCACGGGCTTGGCTCGCTGAAAGGAAATAATTGAACATAAAAAATATGCAGGAGTGTGCGGCTTGGTTGATGAGATGCATTTCCTGTTGAGATGGGATGTTGGTGCAGGAAACAATGTAGGCAGCAACCGCTTTGAAATGTAAACGAATGAGTATCCATGAGGAAGGGAAAAAATTCATAACATAATTTTCGTGGTACCACTTATAAAGTCCTGTTTTTCCATAAAGGAAAAATTCTGCTTATATTAAGCTCCAAATGTATATTTTCAGACCCATTTTCTTTCCTAATACAGCGTCAAATCACAACAGTCCCTTCAATATTCTTTATATTGTGAGGTCCCTTCAATAGTAGTGAGAAAACCCCAACAATCAGACAACCCCCTATGAGAGAGCAGGTGGTGACAGTGGGAAAGAAAAACTCTTTAAAAAGGAAGAAACCTCCAGCAGAACCAGGCTCAGGTAAAGGGAGGCCATCTGCCAAAATTGGTTGGGGGTTCACAGTTGAGATTAATCCCCATTTGTCTTATTCTGTGACCCTAAGTTTGCCTCTATCTGAATCACACTGACCATTCCTTTTTAAGTTAAGGCCTCACTCACATAGAGACTAGTCACACAGAGGTCACTTGTAATCTACTAATCGTGAAGGATTACAGGAGTTTGCTTGTTGTTGCCAACTTGTTTGCAAACATTCACCAACTAGTTGCTAAGCAGCAGTGAAACTGAAGAGTGAGATGCCACTCAGAAACAGAGCACGTTCAGCTTCAGAGTAAAAGCTGTGTCATTGATTGATTTCAGCAGTAAGACAACTTTTACTTTCAGGGCTAAAATTCTCTGCACCACACTTTTTCAAGTTTCACTACTGCTTGTTGATTGGCTAGCAAGTTTGGGCATCAAACCACGGGCGACTGTGCCAATCTACTAGCAATCAAAGCAATCACAAGGTGGGTTTTTTTTTTTTAACTCATTAAACTTCTTTATTCAAGTAAAAGTGAAAATGTACAAGCTCTGAAATATACCCAAAATAGTAAAAAGCAGCTCTTTGAAGGACATTTCTACCAGCTTTTTTCGTGCCAAGCTAACTGAAGCTCTTGTTCTTTTAATTATATAATGATAAAATGTAGCAGTCCATGGGAATACAAACGTTTTTTGTTTTTCTTTGCCTCTACACCTAAACAGAAAAAAAAGAGCAGTCAAGGGTTAAAGTGGGATTTGGCACATGGGGGAACGCTAATATTGGTGAAAATGGCTGAGTGTACGGAAAAGCACCACAAATCACAATAATTCCTGTTGTGAGGTCCACAAGGTGGTTTTTGGTGCAGCGTAGTCTTTGTGACCATTTTTACCCAGGGAATACATATTCTACCCTAAACTAACGGAGGTTAATAGGAAGTCATGAACCAATCCTGTATGACTGAGAGAATTAAACTTTCTTGTGATTGGCTATCCCTCCCAAGCAAAAAGTCTGAACGGTACATGGTTAGAGCTTATTTGCTCACTCAGAGGTTTGTACCTGTGATGTCTATTTTAGGGTTTTGACACTGACTCACACAGACCTTAAACTAGAAAAAAAACTGCACAAAGCCTTTAGAACAAATAAAGCCAGCTTTCAAAACACTGCTCCCCGATGCTATCCAAGATGGGAAACTCACCGAGGTTTTTGCCTTTTCAACAGAGAACATGTATCCACTTTTGTCTCCATTTGAGCCTGTCAAGGACATCCGCCCTGATTATCACACATTGTTTCACATTCTGTATGAAACCTGACAGAGTGAGTCATCACAGCTAATTGATGTTGTTAAAGCAGAGAACTTGAGGGGGGAACACACTGTCATCACACGTTCCTACCTCTGTGAAGTAACAAGGACTGAAAAAGAACGACTTTTTTTTTTTGCGACATCTTACAACAGCTCTGTGGCACTCACTGTGAGTGTTCCTGTCACCACCTCTGCATTTACAGAGAAAGACACGCTTGAGGTGAATTCCTCTTCACAGAAGAAACAACTTTGGTGCTGCCGGCTTCTAGAATAAGTGGTTAAGCAAAGACTGCCGCCGAGCAGTGATCTTGCTTTGGCTTTGCTGTCAGCAGATATTTGTTAGGTTGCAAACCCAAAGCACATGTGGAGGAGAAGTTCATATCTATACGTCCTTGAATGTGTACTCACTGACTACCCACGGACTCATTTGTTACACTTCCAAATGCAAAAACAACCCCCCCCCCCCCAAAAAAAAACCTCTAAAAGGTCACAGATGATAAATTCTACATTAAAAAAAGAACAACACAGCTTTACAACAGTGGTTTCAAGCAGTAAAACGGAAACACACTGTGGCATAACTAATGACTGCCTCATTGCTCCTACTAACAACCATCCACCAAAACTGTTTCAACACTCATTACCTTCTTATGCTTGAGTAAGAATTTACAAGACACCCCTACCTTTCAGTTTATTGTGCTCAGAGTCTGCAGGAAACAGGACATCAGGGAAGAGCTTCTCGAAGCTGTAGCCAGCATACCGTGGCCGGTTCTCCACATAGGTCCTCACGGACTGGTTGAGCTTCATCAGGAACTCCTGAGATGGCGTCCCCAGCTGCTCGATCACCTTGTTCCACTGGTCAATATCTTTTGGTTATAGTGTTAAGAAAAGCGTACGGCTGGATTGGAAAACAAGATGCTCCAGTTTGAGAGAAGTTTGAGGAATGTTTGATCTGGTTTGGACATGTTCCCCAAATACTGAGCTGATAAAGAAAGCTCAAACAAAACAAAACAAAACAAAAAAAAAAAAAAAAAAAGAACGAAAGCAAATGACTACAACCACAAATAGCTACAACACAGCTTTGAAACTAAACGATTTTCGTTTGCACATTATTCCTGTAGAAACCTGTTAGGATGGGCTGAGTGGGATACACACAATCTGAAAAAAAACAATACACACACATATTTCAAACATCTGCACTCTGCATAGCTAGACGTCAAGTGAAGCAATGTGAGGTTCACCTGTAAGACATCCAGATGTTGGAAATACAAGTCACACACATGTAAGGACAGATAACACATTCAGACTGCTTGTTCACATCTTTGTTCATCCTCAAACATGAATGAACAAACAGAAGGAGAAACCTAGCCTTGAGAAAACAAAAAGCTCTGGTTGTTAAGTTCCTAATGCCAAAGTACATTTGCTATGATTGATTTTTTTTTCTTTATCCTTTAGTCTGTTGTTTAGCAGCTTTTGTGAATGTAAATAATTTGCATAAAGACAAATCAAAGCTACCGACTGCTAGCATCCTAGTAGTAAGCTAATGAGGAAGCTAGCCTTTAAGCCATGTTTTCAACCAAACACCCTACACTGCTAAAAAGATCCGATAAAAACAAATCAATTGACAATATCATCCTTGACTTAATTTAAAGAGGATGGCATTGACACAAAGCTACAGAGTGGCCTTTTTTTCACATAAAAGGTGGAGCTGGCTTTTGGATCTTAAACTAAAACCAATTGGGGAGGGCCTAAAACCAGCATTCTCTCTAGTGTCCAACAGGGGGCGATACTGGTGTTTGCAAAAAGCCTTGTTTGAAAGTTTGTAGTAAAAGTTTGTATTTACCTCGGTAAATACTTTCCTGATCTTATGGGCTCAGTCACTTATTCTGAATAAAACTTTAAGTCCATTATGTGAATTTTTGTTACTTTAAGTGTCAGAAAGCAGGATTGTTTAGGATATTCTAGCAACTGCGGACTGATAGTCAGTGAATGTGCAGTTTTACAGTCTGATACATAATACACCTAGATGATGAAATTCTAATGTCGTATTGAAGTTTAAGACTAGGAACTAGTCGGTGACATCATGATCAGCCCATTAATAAAAACCCATAACTACTAAACAAAGGAGCTCTTTAACAATATGTTGTTATATAGGGACCTTTTTGAATCAGGGCATAAAATGCCTGTATTCTTTCCCTCCACTGCTTCACAGTTTCTCTAGTGGGATCAAATAGGGTTGTAGTGCATGTTTACTTTCTTGTTAGAACCATTTATATTGAACAGGGTCTGATACAGCATAATAGAAGTGCTAACCTTGGTGTAATAAGACTTACTGGGTCACCTAAATAGATTGGAGCCATTATTCTTGTCACCACATAATTAAACTTGTACTTTGCCTGCTGTAAGAAGCCAGCATTTGCCATGAAAGATGGCTACAATTCTTCCAGCTCTGCCACTGCGAGTGATGAATGTCGACCCTGAGCGCAATGTCGTCATCGCTCATTAAACAGCAGGTTTGGCAGGTTTTTTCCCCCCCTTTTGTGTGCAAAGATATGAACAAGATGTCAGACAGAGGATGGGACAACGGTCGTTTGAGGAGGACGGGGGTTTGGATGGAGGTTCAACTTAAGGATACGATCAGTGCCTGGAAACAACACACTACCCCGGACCATTTCAGCCATGATACAGCCAACAGACCAGACATCAACTGAAAAATGAAATGACAACCACCGAATTAGCATGCAGGACTGAAAACCAAATGGAAAACAAAAATGAAAATAAGAACAAGAGGAGAGGGGAAATTATAATCCATAAACACGATGATGTTCGTGCAAGGTGACACATGACGCAAAATGACCTGCATGCATCTGAGAGCACTCTCACACCTGGATCAGTGTTTAACAGGTGTTTGTCTCCATCATAGCTGCAAAAATGTATGTTTACTTCTCCTTCAGACCATGACTTTTAACATTTATGAGAACTTTGTTTTTTTGCAAAAATGCAATTTAATGTTCTCTGTATCCTCACTGCAACTTAAGCTGGAAAGTGTTATCTAATGATGCCAAGAAATCATTTTTTTGTGTTAAATTTTAGATTAAGAGTTTTTCTTTCACATTACAACAAAAGCCATACGCTAAGCAGTTCGAGGATACTGGAGGGCATTTTATGCAGTTCACTTCTCAGCTATGGCAGAGCAAACTATCAATTCTATTTCAGGTCTTTCATGTGACAGTCATGGTGCTCGAAGCAACAGTGTTGCTGCTCGAGTGAGTGAGGAGGGAGTCGAGCCAGTGGATCTGCAGGAAGAGCAGGTGGGCGGCTGCAAGTCAAGGTGTCAGGCAAATCCAAGAAACAGAATTTCTATAGCTGCGATGTATTTGATGAGAAAGAAAAATAACAAAAAATAAAAATCAGGAAACAAAAGAAGATCTGAAAAGGTGACTGTTTTGAGGCCATCTTCATTTCACATGAAATGCCAGACACTGCTACAAGCAGCTCAAGGATACAATCCCTTCCTGGAAAAAGGATTTTGTGGCGAACCATTTCTGCCATAATGCAGCCCACAGCCCAAATATCCACTACATATGCGCAGCATCAAAGGAGGGAGAAGAGAATAACCCAAAACAATGAAATAAAATAAGAAAGAAAGATGCAACAAGTCAGCAGGAAAAAAAAAAAGAATCAGGTCAGTGTTTCTGATGAGCATTAGTTTTTATGAGACCCTCTAATTGTTTTTTGAGAGGGGACTTGTACTACCTGCACCTGTGCTCTAGGGCAATATGTACACTTTAAATCAACAGAATTTTAAAAGTAACAAACAAACAGTGCAGCTCTCCAATTACATTTAGTGTTTTTGCTTCCACCTGACTCTCAGCATGTTATTAGCCAATGAATTCAGTCTTTATTTCCTTACTGGGACAGAACATTATAACAAAACTGTTGCACTCGTGGGCTTCTCTAGACATTTTATGTCCAGTATTACGGTAACCTAATGAGCTGTGCTGGCATTCACCTTACAGTGTCTGCAGCTCAGTGCTGATAATGTCAATGTCTCACACAATCACAGCAGAGAATCTCAGACTTCCCACAACAAGGCCATCTTCTTAAAAGGAAATGCTCATCTAACACAAACCACCGGCACCACAGCTGCACCCAATGCGTCTCCCTAGCTTTTACTGCACTGTTATAGATTTTTATCTATATACAGAACTGAGGTTTTAGTGGTGATAGGTTTTAATCACATATCGCAGTACATCTCTTATGTTTTGTTTAATCTCTGCTAGCTTTGGGCTGCACTAATTCACAGCACAGTCCTCCTAGTCCTCTACTAATCTTTCTGCTCAACTATATGATATTGGTGCTCTGGCATCTAATGGATCAATATGACATATTATACCATACGTCAACTTCTGCGCTTCAGACTGCCTTGCTCAAACTGTGATGTGTTTCAAGCAGGGGTGCACGGTGAAACTGCTGAAGCATGCATTAGTGCCTGTATTCATACTGAGGTTTACTTTTTGGCTTAGCTGAGCTGAGCTCAGGCAACCTGTTAATAAAACATCAAACACATGCTAAAACACTGCTGGGCACCACAGTCCTCAGACAGGAAGTTCCCCACAAAGCACCGATGCCACACATGCCAACTCCCCCCCCTGAGCGTAACCTTTACAGGAAAAGGGAGTGTGTGCCTGTGTGTGGGAGAGAGTGTTTGGGAAGTGATCCTGAAACATCTCAGGGGGTGAGGGCCATGCAGCAGGCCAGGCAGCAGCTCCTCATTAGCCGGTCGCTGTCAAGAAGCCGCTTCATCCACTTCCTGCACTTACCGTTGGCCTGGTAGCCCATTCCCAGGATGACTTCAGGGGCGCGGTAGTAACGCGTCACCACGTAGGGCGTCATGAGGAGACCAGTGGCGGCCGTCCGGGCCAAACCAAAGTCCAGAATCTTCAGTGTGCAGTCGGACTTTACCACGATGTTGCTGGGTTTCAGGTCCTGTTCAAACACAACACCACCGCAAAAGTTACAACCTGACATAGATTAAACATTTCACAAAAGACAACTAAAAGACTTGACTGAAAATCAAACTCGCTTTGCAAGGAGACTTTTTTTTGGTGCAGGGACAAATATTCCTAGAAATGTCTATATATGGGAAACACAGTCGCTGGTGTAATGGGGCTCAAATATCAGGGTTTGTTTTCCCTCAGAAGAGGCGATCATTCTCTCCTCTACTAAATGAAAAGCTGATACCCACCGAAAGGATGATGAATCACTGTAACCACAAAGTCTTTGTTTTGTTTGGTTACACCATTTCATCCTTGTTTATCTGTTCTCTTGAGTTCAGTGTGTTCATTTCCCTGTGTGCTTTTTTTTGGCAATGCTTCCTTACAAGAACTTAAAAAACAGCCCATCTGCTCAAGGGTGTCTCCTCTCTTCTGAAGCTAACCTGACAGAATCGAGAGGAACTATAAGCAATCCTGCGATAAAGACTCATTGCCTATGGCTATAACCTGGCCATATGCCAGGTGATTTATTGCAATAATTTCCCCCTTTCAATCTTATTTGCATGCAGGCTAATCTGATAACATCTTAATGAGCCTCGTCTGGTTTTGAGAAGAAAATAAACAGACTACACCTGAAGGGTACTCACTGGCAAACGCTAATTTCAGGAAATCTTTAATGCGCTACAGCTGAAAATCCTCCTGATAATAATTATCATCACTTGTTAGTCATAAGAACATCAGACTGGAGGGCTAAACCACAGTCAGTCATACTGCCACCTCCATAGGTAGCTTCTGAGCAGCTGAAACAGACCAGAGAGCTCTGATCACTGAGACAATGCCCCCCAAAAAACGAGAGCACGATCTCTGGCGATCCGTGACTCACGTTGCATCTGTTCACCTGATGAAAGCTTCGCGTGCCAAGCTGCGCCAGTGTGAGCGAGGCTGGTTAGCTCCGCCTGCGGTTCAATTAGTTCTGGCTGGCAGAGCAAGAGGAGCTCTGCTAAATCTACTGGAGCACATCTCTCTGAGGGTGATTGACAGGAGGCTGCCAGTCACTCTGTAAGTGTGTCCATATGAAAAACCTATTCATACAGCTGTTGATGCCTCAGGATGTGTACTGTCATTCTGTGTGTGATCTTTCAAGGTAACGACAAGTGTGCAGTGTGTGTCTCCACTGCAACCTGTAAATGTGTGATTGTGTTATCTGGTGCTTTCATGTTAGAAACGTCAGTAAATGTAAATGCAATGAGATCCAGTCAACTGCAGCTTTAAAAGAGCGCCTTGACATTTTAGCAGGCAAACTTATCCTGTGGACGGGCTGGAAGGTTCCACTTTTATGTCTGCACACTAAAGAAGCTGCAAGAACCCATAAAGCTTAGCCCACAAGCATGCCATCTATAGTGTATATCATGGCAGGAAGTTAAATTACATCACATTTTACTTAGAGATGATTTAAGCATTGGTTTGCACAACTGGTCAGCAAAAACGTACCACCGTCACTGCCTTCCTCCAACCACCCTACTGTGTTTTCACTACTACACTTCGATATCTTTCAGTAGTCTCATATTTTTCCTTTGATGTGAAACTTTAAATTCATAAAAACACAGACTTAACTCAGTGTAAGCTTCAGCTTGCAACTGCTCCCAGTCACATCTGTACAGCTGCATATATGGCCCCCCTGGTATGGCTTACCCTGTGTATGATCCCTGCGGCGTGCAGATGTTTGATTCCACATAACATCTGGTAGAGCAGGTACGACAGCCTCTCGTGGTCCAGCTCCATCTGAATCACCTGACAGAGGTTGGCATCCATCAGTTCCATTACTAGATACCTGCAAGGAAAGAGGTTCAAATAAGCACACAGGCAGAGACAAACAAACACAGGGGCTTTTTATGTTTGTTTCAGTGGGTGTATTACAGTGTATAGATGCAGCATGTGCACGTGCCTGACTCTGTATTACGTTTCCTACATGCCAATAGAATATGAAGCGACATTAAAGTGTGAGATTCTCTCACCCAATCAGCTTTAATTTGCCTGGCATTTTGGAAATGACAGTACGGTATCTCCTCCAAACAGTGATGATGTTATCACAGTTGTCAGCTGTTACATCATCAGTCACTACATGGAGTAAGAAACCGCTGACAGATTTTTTTTTTTTGTTACAACAACAACAAAAAACAAAGCAACATCTTTGTGTGAGAACGATCATTTACAAAGCAGAACCTGTGCTTGCACACAGCTTATAAAATACTGAAACTGGCTACAATGCATTACCAATAGTATGGGTACACATATGTATGTGCTGGTATACATTCAAGTAAACAAACACCAAAGCAAATGCAGTGTTCATCCTCCAACTCTGCGATGGCCCCGCTACCCTCTGGCTACGATTTGTCCAGTTTCCTTTTTAGCTCCACAGCAGAGTACACACACACACACACACACACACACACACACACACACACACACACACACACACACTCTCTCTGGGCTTCAAAAGGATGGCATTAATCATGTTCGTTCCCATCATACTCTTGGTAACCATCACTTCCCCCACATCCCAGCATTCCCCTCTGATTTTACAGCTACTTACACGGACATCTTGTCGACTTCGAAACACATCCAGGGCAACTAAAGTGCATTCATACATGGCACATATACAGTGGGGCAAAAAAGTATTTAGTCAGCCACCGATTGTGCAAGTTCCCCCACCTAAAATGATGACAGAGGTCAGTAATTTGCACCAGAGGTACACTTCAACTGTGAGAGACAGAATGTGAAAAAAAAAAATCCATGAATTCACATGGTAGGATTTGTAAAGAATTTATTCGTAAATCAGGGTGGAAAATAAGTATTTGGTCACCTCAAACATGGAAAATCTCTGGCTCTCACAGACCTGTAACGTCTTCTGTAAGAAGCTTTTCTGTCCCCCACTCGTTACCTGTATGAATGGCACCTGTTTGAACTCATCATCTGTATAAAAGACACCTGTCCACAGCCTCAAACAGTCAGACTCCAAACTCCGCCATGGCCAAGACCAAAGAGCTTTCGAAGGACACCAGGAAAAGTATTGTAGACCTGCACCAGACTGGGAAGAGTGAATCTACAATAGGCAAGCAGCTTGGTGTGAAAAAAATAAACTGTGGGAGCAATCATCAGAAAATGGAAGACATACAAGACCACTGATAATCTCCCTCGATCTGGGGCTCCACGCAAGATCTCATCCCGTGGGGTCAAAATGATCATGAGAACGGTGAGCAAAGATCCCAGAACCACACGGGGGGACCTGGTGAATGACCTGCAGAGAGCTGGGACCAAAGTAACAAAGGTCACCATCAGTAACACACTACAACGGCAGGGAATCAAATCCTGCAGTGCCAGACGTGTTCCGCTGCTGAAGCCAGTGCATGTCCAGGCCCGTCTGAAGTTTGCCAGAGAGCACATGGATGATACAGCAGAGGATTGGGAGAATGTCATGTGGTCAGATGAAACCAAAGTAGAACTTTTTGGTATAAACTCAACTCGTCGTGTTTGGAGGAAGAAGAATACTGAGTTGCATCCCAAGAACACCATACCTACTGTGAAGCATGGGGGTGGAAACATCATGCTATGGGGCTGTTTTTCTGCCAAGGGGACAGGACGACTGATCCGTGTTAAGGACAGAATGAATGGGGCCATGTATCGTGAGATTTTGAGCCAAAACCTCCTTCCATCAGTGAGAACTTTGAAGATGAAACGAGGCTGGGTCTTCCAACATGACACTGATCCAAAACACACCGCCCGGGCAACAAAGGAGTGGCTCCGTAAGAAGCATTTGAAAGTCCTGGAGTGGCCTAGCCAGTCTCCAGACCTCAACCCCATAGAAGATCTGTGGCGGGAGTTGAAAGTCTGTGTTGCTCGGCGACAGCCCCAAAACATCACTGCTCTCGAGAAGATCTGCATGGAGGAATGGGCCAAAATACCAGCTACTGTGTGTGCAAACCTGGTAAAGACCTATAGTAAACGTTTGACCTCTGTTATTGCCAACAAAGGTTATGTTACAAAGTATTGAGTTGTATTTTTGTTATTGACCAAATACTTATTTTCCACCCTGATTTACGAATAAATTCTTTACAAATCCTACCATGTGGATTCATGGATTTTTTTTTCACATTCTGTCTCTCACAGTTGAAGTGTACCTCTGGTGCAAATTACTGACCTCTGTCATCATTTTAGGTGGGGGAACTTGCACAATCGGTGGCTGACTAAATACTTTTTTGCCCCACTGTATATAGTATAGCTACAGCTCTTGACAGGTGAGTGTCAGGCTGGTGACAGATTGTGGCCAATCAGCCTGAAAACTGGTTCATTCCTGTCACCAGCTGATTCAGTCTGTGCTTTTCTAATATTCACCATGAAATGTGCACACCTGACATCCCACTGACTATAAAGCATCATTTCCCTGAAGTATTTAACGTGAGGCACAACAAGAGATCCGGCTAAGCCCCCAAAAAGATCATCTAAGCCCCCGGCGTTCTGTATCCTGTATTGATTTGAGCAGCTGCGATTTGACTCGCTGATACTCACACATCTTGGAATTCCTCCAGTGTCTTCTGTGGTGTGAATACATTTAACAGCCCAATAATCTGCAACAACAACAACCAAAAAAAAGTGTAATTGCTGGAGTTGTTTTGTATATTTGACAACATCTTCACATCCACGTCCCTGGACACGAAGGCCAACTCTTAATTTGAAAAGTTAAACGAGGAAGCGTTAGCATTATTTATGAATAACAGCAGGATAGTTTCCTCATTCACACCTCCGAGGCAGCAGCACCGAGAAGTTTGTGGTCATTCAAAACACTATTTTTTATGGTTCGTTTCCATGTGTGGCGCTCAGCAGGTTCTGCTTTAAAACAAACATATTGTCCAGTTCTTTTTGCTTCCCTGCTGACTCATACTTTACACAACTCTGAATATAGTGACTCTAAAGATCAATACTTAAATCATTGTAATGGACAGGAATGAGAATAGCATTTAAATGCATCCTGCTAACACTTTTCAAAGCTAATTGTCCCCTTTAATTTCTACTGTACATTCTCTGCTCCTGCTTAAATTATACTTCTATTCAATGCTCAGGTTTATCTACATGAAATGCACCTACACTATACAGTCAAAAGGTAAGGCTATCCTCTAACGTCTAAAGAATTAGACCAAAACATTCAAACCATGCAAAAGAAACAAAAATGCCATTAAATTCTGGCTCTTACATTCTTGTGGTTGACACATTTCATTAGCACCAGTTCCCTGTAGGCCCGTTTTGCATGAGTTTGATTCTGAAAGGGTCGGCTCAACTTCTTGATGGCAACGTTCCTCTCCAAGTTGTGGTCGTACGCCGAACTGGGGTGAAGGAGCACAGGAGAAATTCAGTCAGCAATAATGGATGTTAAAAATTGTTCTTTGTTTTTGTTGTTTTTCCCTGACGGCCAAAGGAATATGAAGATTTTGCCTTTTTCAGCTTTATTTATTAGGGACAGTAGAGACTGACAGGAAAGGAAGAGCAGAGGAAGAGAGAAATAGCGCCACTGAACTAAAGTGAGCCAAGTCTGTTGCTAATATTTTGCCCATAATATACACCTAAGGGGAGCTATACTGAATGTGGCAGTCTCTAAAAAGTTATCCCTTGTGTTGCACTTAAGTCCAAAAATCTGTAGTTCTGCAAACTGCCATAAAGCCCAATGACCCCTGGGTTAAATGACCAGCTTTACAATAGAAACAAACATGTTTACATCCCATTACCAAAAAATGATTTCCCCGGTCATGAAAGCCATACACGAACTACATTTTGATATAAATCATCAAATAAGGTTTCGATGTTGTGTATGTTTAAAGGTTACAGAAAGCTACAGCTTCACAGCCAGTAACAGAACCACTCGACCTGAAGTCTTGACCACCACTTGATGCATAAGCAAAAAAAAATAAAAAATATTCATGGCTCATTGCAAATATGAAAGAACACCAAAAAAAAAAAAAAAAAACCCTAGAAAATTTTAGAAACCAATTGTGGTGTGGATCAGTTCACTCCAACACCTAACCCTCTCACATCAACAAAACTTCACATGAAAGATAACACCACACGGTGCTGTCAACAAATAGAATATTATGCATCAATTTTCTGTGTTGTATGCAACTTATGCTGCTCTTTTTACATCTGTTCTTATCAACTTTCGTCAACGGCAGCCGGCAAAGTCCAAGGTGTGCTTTTCAAGCTTTCATCAAATGTTAGACAGGTTTTGGTGGTGAAGTTAAATCTAACTTTTCGCTGAGTAAAGAAGTGACCAATCTGCAAGTGAAGGTTGTCATCTGGGTCAGCAGAAAGTAAATATACTCACCAAACAATTCCCTGTGCGCCGGATCCAATGGGTCTTAGGTTCTGGTAGCGCTTTAAAACTGTAAAAGTTGAATCGCCCACATCTATACTGTAGTACTCCCTTTCACGCTTGTTTCGGTTCATGGTGAAGTCTTGGACACAATCGGTGACTGGGCATCCAAATGGAGCTCGCCTCTCAAGACCTGCAAAGTATTAACAGGAGATCAGACTATAGAGATTTCTAGAACACGTTTCAATCAAGAAACACTATAGCTGTGTGTTACAGCACACCCTCTTTATGTTTAAAGCCCAGTGTAAAATCAGTGAGCCATAAACAGTTGTCCCCAGGCAAAGTATACGAACAGGTCCTACCAGCATCCAAGTTGCCGTTTGTTATCTCTGCCAATAACTATTTTTCCACCGTCCTTTTTCTTTTTTGGCATATTTACAATTTGTGCATAAAAATGTGAATGACAAAGCAGAAAAGTGTTGAAAATGCATCTCCGTGTGTCTGTAAATGCTACAATTGACAGACTAAGCAGATAAATCATCGAGTAAATGATACACACTGTACTGTGCTGAGACTGGAGGAACAAATCTATCAGATCTGAGCAAAGACCACCCTCACTGACTCATTACATCAAACAAAACAGAAAAGCTACATTTTCAACAGTGTTTTTCTCAAGGCTTTCCTGTTCAGGAAATGCAAGTAAACAAGTTCTAAAAACTGGAGTTACTTCAGTCACCATGTGGGACTAGTTCCAAAAGTCCATACCCACAGATCAACTGCACAGCACATAAACAAATAGATTTGGCTTTAAAGGCACAGTGACAGTCTGCTCTTAAGTTTCTCTGGTGCTCAAAATTACACAGGTTACTAACCAAGCTAGGTAGCAGGAACATATATTAGTTGATCACTCCTCTGTGGTACCCTTTCTTCCAGTTGACAGTCACATAATCCTCTTTTTCAGTAGTACCTACTCGGATCGACTCGGCACGGTTCGCCACGGTTTTCAGTATTTTCCCATAAGGTCATAGTACCTGGTACCAGGTACTTTTTTAGTACCTGCTCGACCGGGATGCCAAGCGATCCGTGCAGGTACTAAAATGTGACGTCGCCACACCGCAGTAGCATCACTGAATGAGTCATGAGAGCGTCTCGTTCACAAAAATTGAAGCCACCGAACCCCCCCCCCAAAAAGAAACAAAACAAAATGGCTGTGTTCCCCGGGTCTCACAAAAAGCCACATGTCCACCTTTGTTGTAGCGTTCATGTTGCAAATTAATTACATTGCTGGATGCCCAGACGTGTTGCTATGATGACAAGCACGCACACTGGGTTGTGAACCAGTCGATCCGAGTCCGAGTAAGTATTAATGGGAAAAGGGGTTATACTGTTTTGAAAGAAATAAAAAACAAAAACGAAAGTTCAAAACTAATGAGTGATGTGACAGTGGCTAGGTCCATCTTTTATCTACAGGTTATAGTTTTCTTATAGAAAAGAAAACTGCACCGAATTTAAAACGGATATTTGAAGAATTTCTGTTGAAGCACTCAGGAAAGTATTTCCATACACTATCCCACAATATAGGCCGTCTGACACAGTTTATTATCTCACAATGGCTACTAGTTAATTCAATCAAACAAGCCAGGAGGAAGCAGTTATCTTATCGGTTACATTTAATCAAATGTTCACAGTGTTAGCATTATGTATGACCCTGTCATAATGAATATTTAGGATCATTATCTGTACCAAACAAAATCAGATTTATTTCTTGAAAATAATTGACTTGTAGTGATCAGGTCTACGGCAGCGCAAAACATAATGGTACAAATCCTGTCTTGCTTTCTTCCGCTTCTTCCCCCCCATTCAAACCCGGAAGAACTCATTAATCTCAGAAAAATCAAACCAGCCGTGTCTTGA
Source organism: Diplotaxodon limnothrissa (assembly GCF_057381915.1). Classification (NCBI taxonomy): domain Eukaryota; kingdom Metazoa; phylum Chordata; class Actinopteri; order Cichliformes; family Cichlidae; genus Diplotaxodon; species Diplotaxodon limnothrissa. Next base: position 10,837,196 of record NC_140603.1, on the reverse strand, counting down.
ATCCTAAAGGAAGCTTCATCAACTGTAATGACAACTAAGCCTCTGCAATCCAATTTATAGCCCAGAGGACCTGCGCACACATATATAAATTCCAAAGGTCAGGGCGACGGGAGCAGTGATCAAGGCACAGAGGAAGAAGGAAGCCGGGTTTCGTGCAGGAGATGAAGATGACAAATCATTAGTGGAATTTGGAGCATTGTGCTGAGGAGGTTGGCTGTGTAGTGATAGCTGTACGTTCCACGGGTCATTCCCTGAACTGGATTTCTCCAGCTACTGCAGGCAGACCACACCCCACCCTCTTCCTTTTTAGTATCAGTCAGCCCACCAACCTCCTCTACTCTGTTTGATACACAGAAATTAAGAACTTATTATCTAGGATAGCTTTCAAAGAAATATGTCTATTAACAAAATCATATTAAACAAAGCACTCTGTTGGTAAGAGTAGTACAACAACAAATACTGTTTTGGTATGGAAGATATTATTTGGGAAAAAACCCCTTTATAACAGCAGTGGAGTCATCTTAAATTCTGTGATTACTTACTAAGATTAATCTAGAAAGCAAGTGACCGATACCAGTGCCAGCTTTTAAACCTGGGGGTAGTGTGCCTGTGTTGCTCTATCCTTTCACTGCTGAAGCATTAGTTAGTGGTGGGGTCTCTCTCTTGGAATTGAATCATTCTGTTCCAGTCAATTTGAAAAATGGCAGCAGAGGCATAAGTAGCAGAAACAGCAGTACCGAACAGATGTGGTATGGCTGTGATGACTCGATATGTAGTATATCTAAGAAGGTGTGTATGAGGATTAGAGATGGACCGATCCGATATTACGTATCGGTATCGGTCCGATACTGACCTAAATTACTGGATCGGATATCGGAGAAAAATAAAAAATGTAATCCGATCCATTAAATATCACGAAAGCACCTCACAAAACTTGCAACACGCCGTAACTCACCTCAGAATGTTAGCACGTCGGAGCAGTATGCATCACGTGATAGAGCGGCTGTGGCATGCGGGACCTGTCGGTGGTCTGGATAGCATTTGGAGCTTCGCTAGCAACCCGGCATTTCATCTCCGACAAAGTTATCCCCGAGAGAAGTAAAGCAAGTGTGTAAGTCCATCTCTGAATGTAAAGCATTCCTGCGTTAAGCTTAACAAGCGACTGCCTCTTCTTGCTGCTACTTCAATCATGAAACTGCTTAATGATCAGCTGATCGGCTTTTCTGTCGCGAGTCCATCTCTCTGGTTTGTTTTTGGCCCACTTTGCACCAGAAAGAGGAAACCAGCGGCTGAACAACAGGAGCACGTTTAAGCTTGATCAGCTGTTGTTAGAATGTATTTAATATTACTTTCTACTCGAGGATCTTTTTCTACGTAGCTGACGCTGGTAACTGTGCAGGGGCGGATCTAGCAAAGTTTAGCCAGGGGGGCCGACAGGGCATGAACAGGGGAAAGGGGGCACAAAGACATACTTTTCTTTCTTATTCTCATTTAAAATGTCTAGCTTTTAATAAATAATTATCTGACACCCAAAGTTTTAATTTGATGCAAAATGAATAGAAGTCAATTACTGTATATAGTGACTATTAAGTCATATATATATATATATATATATATATATATATATATATATATATATATATATATATATATATATATATATATATATATATATATATACACCCACCCTAGTAAGCTATAGTACTTTTTCCTTTGGGAAGGTACCATCTGTGCAGTCTGCAATTTTGTAAATAATTGATTTCTGTGCATTTTCTTTCACACTGCATCAAGTTAAGGTTGATTACGTCGACTAAGCATCATGAGGTGGAGCGTGAGGGGTGGTTCCCTATTTTTTATTTATTTATTTTTGTTGTTGCTGGGAGTTGGAACCCTATTAGTTAGGTTGCTTAATATTTACGCTAAGTACTCTTTAAAATACCAGAATAGGGAGGATGGTGTAGGTTTAAGTTTATTAGATTGATCAGTATTGCTGAACTATGAAATATTTTTTTTGCATACAGGTATAACAGAATAGCTTTAGTGTAGTTGTTGTTTTAAACTTGAGTATGAACTTATACAAAATGCAGCAAGATATTTAAAAAACAGTTTTGTTGATTAAAAAACACTATATCGGATTCATATCGGTATCGGCAGATATCCAAATTTATGATATCGGTATCGGACATAAAAAAGTGGTATCGTGCCATCTCTAATGAGGATACAGCACAGTGTAGGATTTCAGAAGGGTCAAGTACCTATGGCACATTTAATGCATAAGTATAAAACCCAGAACACACTTTCAGTCAAACAAACAGTGATTACTGCTGCTGCCCCTCCACGTGACCAACACAGGTGCATTTCAAAGAACAGAAGAAAACACAGCCAACTGCTGAGGGCTAGAACATTCAGCTTTATCTCATTTTCTTCACTTTTGCTTCAACGCTGCTTTGAAGGACTGAAGTCAAGAACACCTCAGTTAAACCTGAGTCACATCTGAGACGCAGTGCAGAAAGGAACTGAGTCACTGCGCTTGCCCAACAGTGACGGCTGTGAAAGCACCCAATACGTACTGAGACTGGATCTGTTAGACCACATTCTGAAGTGGTCTACGTCACACGGGGTCACATTCTTTTTGTTGAGTTTCTTCAAACGCGGCGGTAGTCACGTCAAATAATGTGCCTCCTGCCACATTTTTAAAAATACACTATTTGTTTTGCATATAGCTGTTGGCTCTAATTCCAAGTATCAAAAATGAGATGCGCGTCTGTTTGAAGACGTATCTTTTGAGTTTTAATTAAAACTAACAAACCCGAATTACAAGAAACCAACAGATTCATTCAGAAATGGATGTTTATACTGGCTCACATGCCACCCTGCTGTAAACACAGCTCTGCCTGCGCTGCTTGTGTTTTGTCTTTTCTGCTTCTCCTCATCTGTGCCCTCTCCTCTCCTGCTGCATTATTCTCTTTGACTCTGATCAGAACATCTCTCTTCCCCGTTGCAGAACCATGTCAAAATTCGGCATCTAAGCCGGACGGCGAAGAGGTACAGGGATGAATACAGAGCACAACTTACAAACAACCCTGAACACAAGCAAGAAGTGTGCTGCTGGATGTTGAACAAAAAGACACACAGTGTATACAACAAAGGGTACACAACAAAACAGCAGGAGAAACAATAATAAATGTGCTAGCTGCTAAATTCAATAACAGTCTTCATGCATTTTTAATCAGAGTTTACCTACACAGGCTCTCTGGATTGGCATTTCAGCTGAAGGAAAATGCAACATTTTGCTGTGTTAATGTGACGTAATAGTATCCAACTGTGCACTCAATGTCCCTCATACATTAAACCTGCAGCCATCCTTCCCTTAAACTCCAACCAGCTCTTCTACGATGCTTCAACCGACACTAGTCTGAGCCTTACAGCCCTTATGGTGCCTTTCCAATGTGCAAGCTGATTCCACAGGCGCTAATGCAGCCCATACCATCAGTGATGCAGGCGTTTGAACTGAGTGCAGATAAGAAGCCCAATGGTCCCTGTCTTTTTCAGTCCACAGACTAAACCAAATTAAACCAAACGCACCTTTTAACTCGTGTGTCTTTGAACCACACAGTCAGATTGTTTTGGTTATTCTTGTGTTTAGGATCTCTCTCTTTGCACTGGTCTCTTTGGCTCAACTACATGCTGGATTGGGTTCATAACCCTCTTTGGCTCTCGGAAGAGGTGGACACATCTTTCTCCCTCTCCCTCCCTTATCTTCCCTGCTGCTGCTTCTATGTGTTTGTCTAGTCTCGTCTAACTCTAACCCTCAAAGAGTTTCCCAGTCTTGTTCTCTAAAACCTAAAGAATTATGGATTTGATCAACTGCTCCTGTAATGGAATTGACACCCTGCTAGGCTTGGGAGAGCCCGATTGTCCTGCGGAGACGTTTGCTGCCGGATACTCGATGGTCGGTTGCGTCGTGTGTCTGGCGACACTCTCGATGGAGGACAATGAACGACATCTACCAATTTGGAACCACGATAACAGAGTTCGGGCTGATTGGAGCTGGCTTATCGAAGAACAAGAAGCGGCTACAGCTGTTCAAAATCCCATAAGTCTGGCAGACATGATAGACGATAGCAGGGCTTTGAGTACTCAGACTGTGTTTTGAACGCAATATGGATAAGATCTTGGAGAAGAACAACGGGAATTGAGATAATTGGTGACCAGTGATGGACATTAGACCAACTGTAAAAATTGGATGCAGTTGTTCGCACTAAACAAAAACATTCATCATCTTCACTCATGCGGCCCCCCTGGCGCCAGCTGAAGGCCTGTCAAGGTTGAAGCCGACTGGAACAACAAATTCTTCCCATGATAACAGGATTGTTGTCAGAACTCTTTGTCCCTCCTTCAAGGCCACCTGGGTCCACTGGAGACTGTTGACCTTCGCTTAACCGGGCGTGGTGACACTTTCTCTCAGCTGAACACGGGATACACACATGCACACACACGAAACATGTACACTGATACTGACACGCCCTCACTATCACCCTCCCTCCCCCGAATCCAACGCCTCCTGCTTACCTCCCATCCAATGTGGACAACGGATCAGCTGGAGGCGCAATCGAAGATTGCAGCGGTCCCAGATCAGCTGTACACACTGGAATACTCTCCCATGTTGCTTGTCTGTGTTTTATTGTGTTATGGTGTGTTGATTAGAGATGGGTATCGAAACCTGGTTCTTGTTGAGAACCGGTTCCCACTGTTTCACTGACGTCATTCAGTTCCAGTCGCCCTGAATGACGTCACCACGTTGCCGAGCGTCATTTACCTGGCAGGAAACACGGCGCCTAAGCGGCTCAAACGCTCAAAAGTTTGATTACACTTTACGAGAACGGATGACAACAGGGCAACTTGCAATACTTGCAAAGTAGATATTTCATTTAAGGGAGGAAACACTACGAATATGCAAAAGCATTTGCTCACAAAACACGCGATGACCTTAAATGAATGTCGTGTTTTTAATTCCGCTCCGGACTCGTGAATCTCAACCCAGCAGCAGCGGTAACGTTTGCACGTCCTCTCCCGTTAATGCGGCGGATAAATAATCAACTAACAGTGCATATTATGTTAGCGCGATCTGTCTTATTACAAAACCTGCCATTGCTGTGCATTTAGGTGACCATGATGAGAGAGACAGAGTCTGGCTCAGATGCTGGCAGTTCTCGCTGCAGTCTACCGGTAGCGTCTCCTTTCAGGCCAGGATAGACGAATGTCACCGAGCAGTGACTAAGTTTGTGGTAAAAGGCTTGCACCCATTTGCCACAACAGATGCCCCGATTTTCGGTAAGTGAATGTGTTTAATTGTAGGCAGGGACATTACTGGATATTCTTGTGTAATTGCTACAGAAGAATATTTATTTTTTTATTTTACATTTACAATTTTTTTTCCTGGGGACCCTGTGACACCCCATTGAAGAGCCGTAGGCTGTGGATCTCTTAAGATGTCACTGTTGGGTTTGTAAGGCCATGTTACTCATAAATTTCTATCTTGTTCAAAGAGAAGATATAAAACAAAAGTTCTAAGCTAATCGACCTTAGTGTTCTCCTTTTTTTTTTTTTTTTTTAAAAGAATCGATAAGAGAATCGTTAAAGAATCGAATCGTTAAACAGAATCAAAAATGGAATCGGAATCATGAAAATCTTATCAATACCCATCCCTAGTGTTGATATCTGTGCATTCCTGTATTATCCTTTTGTGTAACACATTTCGATGTTTTTTTTCCCCCCTTGCTACCTGGCCTGACCTGTCTCCCCAATGTGATGTTTGTGTATTGTATGTACGGTTGGCAAGGTCTGTCATCTCGGTTGTGAGCAACTGCAACTGACAAATAAAGGCTACCTCATCATCATCATCATCATAATGCTCAGGTCAGGTCTCACTGTGTAAAGCCCCACTAGTTTGTTTTAATAATTTAAATTATCCAGTTCAGCTAGATGGACCTATGAAGATATTTAATTTTTCTCACTTTGCATGCTGCCGACTACCAAGGCGACAGTAAAACTGCCAGCTGACCAGCTTTTGTTGAATCAAAGGAAAAGAAATTGTCATCAGTATGTTTCTTCAAAGCAGCTCTTAAATGAAGTTAAGTATGAAACAGCATCTGCTGCTCATCTCTGCTGGGGACAGGAAGAGACTGAACAGGGTGATCCGAAGGGCCAGCTCTGTTCTAGGATGCCCTCTGGACCCAGTGGAGGTGGTGAGTGACAGGAGAATGGCGGCTAAGCTGTCATCCCTGTTGGACAACGTCTTCCACCCCATGCAGCAGACTGTGACAGCACTGAGCAGCTCCTTCAGTGGGAGACTGCGGCACCCACGGTGTGGGACGGAGAGATTTCGCAGGTCTTTCCTCCCCACTGCTGTCAGACTCCATAATAAAGACTTTAACTGAACAAACACACACATCCACACATGTGCAATAACACTAAGTGCAATAATCTTTTCTGGCATCGTTGTATTTTTACTCAGTTGTATATAGCATTCGTATTCTATTTTTATCTTATTGTATATTTTTATTCTATTTTATTCTACTGTATATAGTATATTATTTTATTCTATTCTGTACAGCTGTGTACTGTATTTATTCTTATTGTATTCTAATTTTTGCGTCATAACTTTTGCACTGTCCACTTCCTGCTGTGACAAAACAAATTTCCCACGTGTGGGACTAATAAAGGTTATCTTATCTTATCTTATCTTATCTTCAATCATTTAATTAGACTACTATAGCAACTATGCAAGAATTTACTAGAACAATTATGTCTAGCGTAACTTTGACAGCGAATACTCTGAGGCCTCCACGTCGCTTTCATATTCAGTTCCCCGTTCAATCCAAATGAGCTCAGCTTCTTTCATGTACAACATTTAGCCGCATCCACCACAAAGCAAAAATGTCAGCTTTATTTGCCAGAGGTATCCTTCTGCGCACAGACCAGAAATACCATGCAAAACACTCCTGGACACGCTTTTCAGAAAAAGTCATTTAGCATATCAAATATAGGCCACACAGGAGGGAGAGGGCGTATTCAAGCTCTGTTTTACTTAGTATGTGTAGCTCTATCCCAGCGCTGCAAAGAGTATGTCTAAACAAATGGTACATGATCATTTCTCCTATGTGAAGGAAGAGCAGTGCAAAGGTTTTCAGGATCCCTGTGAGACAGGTAAATCCCCAGCTTCCTTTTAAGATGGAACTCAGCAATCTGATGGAGTGTATCAAGCTATCAGCCCCATCAACCTCAGTTGTTAGAAAGCAGCGAATCGTGCATGTGTGGAAGCCTGCATGAAAATAAAATAATCTATGTAAAGGAATTGTGGAGCTGCAAATCAAGTCAACCTACACAGGTAGGTTTGAACCACTTGAATAAGAAATTATAATCACAACAGCACAAACCTAGACGACCACAAAGGTAAGACAGGCCAAGATCTACATATAACTGAATGGGGGAAAAAAAAGAAGCAATCATTTGTGTCTCAACATGAATCAGGAAATACTTAACTGTGCAAGAAGCTGTTAAACTAGCTTATTAATTATTTAGTCTGCACAGGTAAGATTCTGCAGTTTTCCAGATGAAAACCAAGCAGGACTCCGAGTGTAAGCTGCTCTCACCACAGCCAGGCTGGCTTTTGAACGCTCTGCCAGGCCCAAGCATCAGGGATGTTTTCTTAAGACACCAGCTCCAACCATTTAATTAGCTAATGTATGTTATTATCCTGCTCTTAATGATAAATGTTTTTACACATGTGAAAACATACTGAAGCAGCTCAGTAGAACTAAGGTTTAAGACATCTCTTAAAGAAAAATTGCCATAGCAGTGGCGCAGGTTTTTTGACAACTGGCTCAGTTATCAATTAGGATTCGTTTGTACATGCTAATCTGAAAATAAATGACAATACTACAGCACTACAGTATTTTTAAACCCATCAACCCGCTTTTATAAACATATGTGGCACATGAAAGTTGCAGCTGTATCAGAATTCAAATTAAGCACATGTGGCACAGCTACTGCCATCCACTGACACACTGGTGGTGGGCAAATAAGGTCTCTGACAGCCCGACAGAACTAAACAGATAACTGTGTCAAAAAGTAGCAGATATGGCTTCTGAACTGCCGCTCCTGTCCAGATATTCTCCCACACAGCTGTCCATCACGCTGTCACTGCTGGGAGCTGATCCTTCTTTTCCCATCTTGTCTACCTTTGTTCCGTTTCACCCAGAAAAAAAAAACCATAAACGCGAAATTCTTGCAAATATCAAACAGTTCCAAGTTATCTGGGTGACCACAGTCGATTCCACCAGCAGTATCGCTTTTTATCTTCAAAGCGCTCGCACTCAGCCAAAGTAGCTGCTGCTGATAAGAGCTCACAAGGCCTTATTCAGTGCCAAATTCTGGTACCAATGAAGGCCCTGAATGACACTTCTCTCATGGCCATCTGCAGACACAAACCACGGGGGGTTTATTGTTAAACTTCCTGTAATCTTGGCCTAGATTTCAAGCTGTCTGACAAACTGCTGATCAAGTAATTGACAATACTCTGAATAAGAAAAACCTAAATTTTAAAAAAAGAAAAACAACAACAAAAAAAAACCCAGGCAGTTAATTTGTGTGAGTATCACATGCCTCATGGTAGCAGACAGGAAACACACCACAAGAAAAGCTTAACCAATCTATAAAGCAGAGGGGCACATGCTATAATACCAGTAAATAGACCCATCCCCTAGGCTCCAGACTGGGGATCTGCTCATTCAGCTTTTTCCAGTGCTGATAGGATACCAATACCTTGGCTTTAGGTATCTGCCAGTATCAAATAATAATCTGATACCAGAGTTAATGAGCTGTAATCTTCACTCTGAGGATGACACTGGGAATTATTATTTTAATGTGTGAGACAACATAAGGCTTGACTTTAAAATAAATAAATTTTTAAAAAAAATGGGTTAGAACAACAAAGGGACCCAAAGCATCCGATGCCACCTCCGCGACGTTTAGAAGAACAACATGCGCCGAAAAGGAGGCAGTGGAAAGCAGAAAGCAGTCTCAGGTGTGATTCCATTTTCAAAATAGTGCTTTCTGCATTATTTGTAGCTCAAAATTCAATACAAGGCAATACATCTAATCTGAGGAAACGCCTGGTCAAACACAAAATATTCCTACAAACTGAAGAGTGCACTGTTTGACAGCCTGAAAGCCTATTTCAATTAGGACCTGCAGGTAGCATCATCATTGTTGTCGCCAACATATAAGAAGTTCAGCTCATGGATGATGATGAAAATTTTAGAATGGTGACAATCTACAGGTACCGAACCAGGCAGCTGGATAAGCTGCTGACAGACTGGATTTTCCCCCCACCCTGTCGGCTAGTTTAGCATTTTTAAACTGGCTCCGCTTAAGTGTCTTATCAGCATGCTGTTTACAGTAAATAAATGCATTATATGAGACTGCACGTCCACAACCCAAGTATGTAAACATAACTGATAACAGTCTAACATTACTATTTAATACTGTAGTAGCAAACACTGTGACAGCGATGTCAAATCACAGACGACGTCTGAAAACAACAAAGACGACCGGAGCAGTGTGTAAAATGTTGCAGATAACGAAGAGGACGTGTCACAATTCATAATATACAAAAAAATGATTGTTTCCGTTTCCTGCTCAGAAATTCTGGGCCCTTCTTTTAAGAAGCTTAATTTATTTAGGTTAATGTATATGATATTAGGGCCTCTGGAGGCAAAAACAAAGCAATATGGACCAACCTTTTGTGTCCATAATCTAAAAGTGCAGAGAGGCACAACCGTCTCTGCTCTCAGCTGTGACTGTTTGAACTGTGACGTGCTGGGTTAATTGTTGTATTTGTGTTAGGGCTGGTCCCAGCAGAAGAATTAAAGCAGGACGAGCACTGCATCGCTACCGTGATGACTGGTTTTATGTCAAACAATGACTCCACTCTCCAAAAAAAATGCTACACACTTGTGTCTACTAATAAAATGGCCTGCTGATGGGTGTCTAGATACAAACAGTTGTCACAAAAAGACAACACAAATCAGCTGAAACCATGGTAAAATTCACAAGTTAAGAGGCTTATAATCCCTCGGACATTTCAGTATCAAGATGTCAGAGTGGGCTCGATGTGGATTCATAATCCTGGCTCTGCAGGCTACCTTTTGGTGCAGGAATCAGATTTCTTGGATCTTTTGGCCTGACCATCCCTGTCCTCTTGGCAGGTTGTTCCCAAAAGCCCCGCTAGCAATGTGCAGTGCACTGTGAGAGCTGCATCGCCCAAATATGACGACAGAAGCACTTCAGTGTAACCAAGATGCACATATTGAGTGCACAAGCTGCAACCTGGGGTGATTTCTGCCTAACCCAACTTTGGCCATATAATAAAATTCTTAATACAGCTAATAATCTCGTGTGTTAGATAAGAAACACACAATCCTCTGATCTCATCCCTGTTTATAATAAAGACAGGAGCTAAGAAATGCTCTCACACTGATGCAACTGGCAAAAAAAGGAGTACATTTGTCAATCTGCAGGTTAAATCATCACATTAACACACACACACAAGCACAAAGACTGCAGTCTGAGCCTGATACTTTTATACCTCTGTGACACCACCCGGTTCACGCTTGGCGGTGTAAGCTGTGCTAATGACATGGATAGGTATACTTCCCAGTGTAGCCGCTCACTCTGGTTGCCTTGTACCATTTAGGCCAGACCTGTCCTGCCTGCTGTGGTGCTGGTCACCCTATACGTTATGGTGACACCTATTTAGAGTAACGTGTGTGACCCACATTTGTCCGTTCCCCTCCCAGCAGTTGACAATAACACGTCAAACATGTCTCAGTGGGAGAAAAAAAATCCATATGTCGAGCTCACCCCTCTCTGGTTAATTCCAACAGTGTCGACCCCGCAGTCGCCACTCGCTGCCTGCTGCCGGAGACACAAGCTGGACGGTGTTTAGGAGGAAAACAGCGCTTTAATCCCTTTCTTCCCTCCGGTTACACTCCCGTTTCGTCACACTAGCAGGCTGGGAACACCGCAAGATACATGTGTAGCTTCTACGCAACCTAGTCTCAGTGCTTCCGCGACCCAGGCAGTTTCTGCCATTTCATACCAACGTCGTCGAAACCTTCCGATGTTTCCTCGGCTGCACAATGAGAACCAGGGGGCGTTCAAAACCGCCTGCGCGTTCCCGGCGGCTACGTCTGCAAAGCGGAAGCGACGGTTTTGCAACGTTTTGGAATGATGTCGCGTTCAATGGGAATGGGTGGATGTTAACTACTTGCTAAAGGGTTATTTAAAAACCTGAAAGGTACAACTACTCATCTTCTACTGAAAACGTTATACAAAAGTGACGAGTAACATTTAAAATAGCGCTAACAAAGTATTATCAGTTTTATAGCTGTTTTCTACACCTAGCTATCAAGCAAATGTAAGACAGGTTCACATAAAAAATAACTATTCCAGTTAAACTTATACATGTTAAAGCGCCAAATGAAAATAATTTTGTCCTGAATGACAATTTAAAGGTATTTATAGACTACTTTTATGAGGTGTAGCCTTTGCTTTACTTTTCTAGATAAAAACCTTTCATTAAAAGTACAAAAGTTGGTCCATAGCATCATATTTTGTAACATTTTGACTTATCAAGGCCTCAAAATCAACATATATCCCATACATATAATTAAATTATGTATAAGTAAAATACATATGACATTTTATTCAGCACCCTACACAGATTTGGTGTTGGAGAGGCAGTCTCCCATTGAGTAAGAGAATGGTACACAGACGGGCTCACACCACAAAGATTCACACAACAGCTCACTATCTCCATCTTTCTTTGCCATTTTCACTGACCTGCTCACTGCAGCAGCGCTAATCAGTGATGCCCAATTGTCAGATCAACACCTCGAAATAAGAAATCACACAGTGGACTTCAATATTTCATCGCTATTTCATAGCTTATGAACTGCAATATTTATCATTCCAGCCCCACATTTTCTAATATATAATTATACACAGCTTTACACATCAATTACCTTCTTTTATTTAGCTGTTTATCCATTTTTTATTATAGTAAGTTTATTAAATCAATTTCCATTCCTTGTCCTGTCAGTACCTTGTCTCCACACTTCATCCTGTTGTCTATATAGAAAAAAAAAGCTTACTCTGGCAGAGAATGGGGGAAATGCAGACGTCTCTACGAAGTGCTCTTTCATATGTTAGGGTAATAAAAGAAGTAATTAAGCAGACAAAAAAATATATAAAACTGCCTCCCCAAAATGGCACAGTTTTCTCAAGGAATATTTAACTTTTGAGCCTGTCTAATTACAGGACTTTATAGTACTGAGGTATCCGAGGTTGTAACCTACATGATTTACAACCGAGTTGTTATTTTGCAAGTTTTTAAATGCAAAGCTGACTACTAATGATGTAGATTGTCAGCATACTTTAAACAAAAGAACCTGGGCCCAATGAAACATAATGCTTGCCTGTCCACAGATGCATAAATCCAAGTTTCAGAAAATCACTTTTAGAGAAGTCACATGAAGCTGTCAGTAGCTGCATGAACACACTGTGTTTATTCCTGCTTTAACCTAATGTGTCACTAGTAGTTGAAGCATCAGATTAACACAGTGCTGCCTACAATGGATTGGTGCTTTGCTGCCCCATCTGTTGTTAGCTTGCCCTGCAAATCCAATTATGTTCTTAGTTTCCCCGGTCTAAAAATAGTAGAAAATAAGGGAAAACGCAGAGGGCCACGTCATTAGATGCGAGCACAGGGGAAATTTGTGCTATGGGTTCTTTTTCTTGTGATGAGGAGATGACTGGGGTGTCACGAGCTGCCAGACGGGAGCGCCGGGATGAGGGAGAGGTGGGTGGAACGGCAGCAAGGGATGAATAAGAGGAGGAAGGATTAGGTTCAGAGAAAGGAACTTAAGAAGAATCTCTCCAGATACTGGATGAAATAAGGTAGGCTCCATAATGCGTGGAATGCAGATTTTATCGTTTATAGCCTGAGCAGCGCTCATCCGACAAAGTGTAAAAGTGTGTGTTTGCGTACAGTCACACAGTTTGTCACCAAAAGTCAGCATGTTTTGTACTTTATCCTTTGTGTCAGCTGCTATAGCTACTCACTTTTTATTCTAGAACAGTGCTGGTAAGTTTGCAGAACAGGGAGCGGTTGAGGAAGGCAGAAAACACCCATTTCAATCCCACACACAGTGAGTGAGATACAGCTTATTAATAAGAAAAACAGGAGTATTTTACTGAGCCGCCTTCATTTTTATCTGTTTGTGTGTAAGTGACACAGAGCAACTGAAGTCATTCATCATGTGCTCTGTGTGAAGAGAAAGACTGTGACTTTTGTCATTTATGTCAGCAATGCAGTGACTTACTTTCTCTGCAGGAGTTTTTATTTGGAGCTGTGATTTTTAAATCAACTGATGTACTTTGCCTTATTTGTGTCAACGAATGTGTCTGCATGCCAATAAAACATCTTTAAAAAAGAGGGCTTTTCATTGAAGGCATTTTCAGTGTTGGGTAAAACTACTTTGAAAGTATAGGTTTGATTGATGCATCTGAAAGCAACTTGAGGTTAGTATCTTGCCCGAGAATATTTGGCATGCAAACCCACAACCCTCTGATTAGTGCTCTACCTCCTCAGCGACAGCCACCCCAATGGAGTAAGCTAGTTTGGTTAAGTAAATCTTTGAAGAAATAAACAGAAAAACCGACATTATTTAAAGAAATAAACACGTTAGTTCTACATATATCTGAAAAAGTGCACCATTCACTGCAGAAAGCAAGAATTTCAGTTATGTCATGTATACACTTGAGGACCGACAGCTTGATCCCCAATCACGCCTATACATGATCACTAAGCAACACCCACCCTTGACTTCCAAAAGGTCAAGTGTGAGGCAGTGGCTGCCTGAAAAATACTTTACCTGGGCATGGCTTCGCAGTGGTCAGCAGGGAGAGAACAGCATGCTAAAAAAAAAAGTGCTTAATTTGCAGTAAAGAAGCAATGTACAATAAAAGTCCTGCATCATTTATTTCCTTTTACAGCCCAAACTTATTGGAATCGTGTCTGCAAAGGGCCTTAAGAGCTGCCTAGATGATCGTTTGAAACTCAGCATTGCCTTATCTCGAGAATAGGGATGGAAAATGACAGTGGCGATGAACAATAAACCGTGTTCAGCTCTGAATTTTTTTGACATGACTTGCAGGAAAAATGAAAGGCATTTTCGTTGCATTCCATTAAGCTTCTTCAGTTCTCCAGTTGTTACTGGTATTGTGCACGGTGGATGACTGGGATACCGCCCTGGCTTTAATAGACATGTTGTAAGAAAGGGCCACACTAATTGTTTCCACACAGACGCTTGACCCTAGGTCATCTTGAATTAAATCAAAGCACACGTAACCTGATTAACAGAGCTTGGGTTACTTATTATACTGCAGTGGCAACAAAGCAGGAAACCTTATAAGTTATTAATGTTGTGTAAATGTCTTAGGTTGTTAATCTGGTTACATTACAGCTTGTTATATTCCCTGTACTATAATGAAATAGTAACTTAGTTTTCTCCTTCGTCTTGTTATTTGCTACAAAGTTTGTTGACAGGTTTGTTGTTGCTGATGATGATAAGTTTTTTGTAAAAAAAAAAAAAAATTGTGTATAATCAGTTTTGTGCTTTCCCTTAAATTCTGTCATATACATATGGCGTACTGTTACAATAGCCAAAGTTTCAAATAATGACGTTACAGAATGTACAAGTAATCCCTGTAAGCCATAAACTCAGGCTTCAGACAGCACTAAAGGTTCAAGTTCAGACAGTTTTTTTCTGCTCTGGAGTCTGTGTGATGTCAGTGAGAGATGCTGAGAGCCCCACCCTCCTGACAGGCAGCCAATCAGAAGAAGATGGCCTTTTAGGATGGGCGGTCTTAAAGTGAGAGGAGATAAAAAGACTGAGGGGCTACAGTAATACCCAGCATAAGATGCATTTTTTTCCAACGGTGAGTCATGCAGGGCTGTTCTGATCGAGTCCAAGAACAAAAGCTTTGCCTTTTTTCTGGCTATTAACCGAAAGAAAGCCTTTCTAGCACTTCTTCTAGTAATGCCAATTTTTTCCTTTAAGAAATCCCACTTACTCAAAATGTATTTTATATGATTTTCTAACATTTAGGAACTTTAAAGCCAATGTTAAAGTAAATATAAGCAGGTAAAAGTCAAGGATTATTGCATTTTAATGTGTTCAGTTGTGACCCATCCTGCATATCTTCCTGAACTGTATTAAGTATGTATTGTTTAAAATACATATATTAAATTTATAGGATTGGAAATTGATAATAGTGATGAGCAATAAGCCGTGTTTCATGTTCCTGCTCAGTACACCGGATGTTTTCACTTACTGGAAGCTTCTCAAGGTAATTTAGCACTTCAGAAATCCTTTAACCTACGCACATAAGTGCTTTAAATGTGCTGATCACCACGCTTAGCTCAGCAGGCTCTTAGTTAGCACTGATAAAGAAACTGATTCAAAAATACACTTACAACATCTAACGTTTTCTGTTTCCTTATCTTTCATTTAATCTTCAGATGTGCATATCAGTATGATTTGTTAAGAAAATACGCTAAGCACTTGTCACAAGAGCTTTCATTTAAATATAATTCTAATGACACAAAAAAGGAAAAATCAACTTTCAGAAAGCTTCTATGGCATTTGATTGAGTATTTCATCTAAAATGAGTCTATTTCACAAAATGTAGTGTAGATGAACATCTGAACTTTTACGTTGTAACATAAGGAAACAAAGAGCCTTATTCTCTTGCAATAAAATAAAAATTTGGTAATGGGGTGCTTTGGGTTTGTCTCTTTTGCTTGAGTATCCCAGAAGTATGGGTACGTTTGTGACCCTGGCAGAGGTTTTGGAGGCCCGGGGCTCACCGCTGGATGAGGATGAGGTCTGGTGTCTGCTTCTTGCCACCACTGATGCCTTACTCGAAATCTCCAAAAAAGGTAACTTTCCTTCATCACCTTCCCAAATTCACAACTGTTTAAGGACAGGGCTTGATTTAAAACATAGACTGTACAATAAAGATGGATATAGCCACTGTACTCATTAGTGTATGAGGTCCCATTTTGAAACCTTTCACGTTTGCCATGGTGTTTTCGATGTGAAACGGTCGATGTAGATGATTACAAAGTAACCAGGGGACAACTCATAGTCATAGACTAACTATTTGTCAGTTAGGAGGTAAGGCAGCTGTATGCATCCTACTTTTTCTTTCTTTTGATGCTAAGGGAGCTCATAATGTACAAAATGAAAATCATGTTGTAATTATTAGGACCTGAAACTAGCAACCAAGACTGTAAATGCTTCCATACATGAAAGTTTATTGATGTTTTAAACTGAGGGCCCTTTCCCCATGAGCCCAAAGAAGTCACCTTCTCGTTGACCCCCTTTTCAGATCTGAAAGTTACATTTAGTATCTCTGATATTCTTTCTCTAGTCCAAAAGTAATGTTCAATAACAAACACACTGTGGCTGAAAGCATGATCTTATTCAAAGAAATCTCTTTTTATCAAATCTCTCGAGCTGGTGACAAGCTTGTGGTGTGCTCTCCGTTTAGGTTCAGGCAACATGAGCAGCGTGCTGAGCCCAGGCTCAGTGCTGCTCTCAGCCAACGGGAGTCTGGCCTTCAAAAGCTGTGCTCGAAATGAAGACGTGGCCTCCTTCACAGCCCCTGAAGTCCAGCAGGGTCACACCGCCTCCTCGAGGACTGCAGTCGAAAAGGTGTGTTGTTGTTGCTTTGAGGTCTTTTATATTGCAGTGCGTGCTTGTTCCAAAAAACAGATGTTCCACAAGCACAGCTGTGGCCAATTTGCTAAATATGCAGCTGACTAAATTTGGAAAATCTTGCACTGACCAAAAGAAAAACCATAATTGGAAATCATGCATGATACCTCGTAGGATTAAAAAAAAAAAATCTCTAAATTGTAGATAACAATGAAATCTCAGGTTAACTTATTTAGTAGTCACGTATTTGGTGTGTATCTACTCTTCAGATGGTTGTATACTCACTGGGGATGACTCTTTATTGGTGTGTTGACTATCACCTACCTCACAACCAGGTACTCCTCCTCTTATATCTTCCCGTAATCTCATTCTTCTTTATTCTTAGCACTTGCGTGCCATTCATTTTGCTTTTCTTCTGTATTTTTCTCCACAGCCAGTCCAAATAAGTGCTGAGCTGGAAGGTTTGCTACTGAGCATGTGCGAGGACATGATGTTGAGAAGGACGGACCTGCTAACGGTGCTGGAAACCTGTGAGCTACACCACAAGGCTTCAATGCTTCCTCCTGCAGAGCGTCTTATTAGGCAGCTGGTGGAGGATGTTTACAGAAACTCGGTGAGTAGTGGTTAAGTGTTTAGGTTGAAGCTCCGCCGGTTAGCTGAGATCATGTCTGGTTTTGATTTTTGTGATAACTCTGTTTCCTTGAGTTTGACAATGATTTCTTTACAGGCTGATCACGTCTCTATGGCTGATAATGGATCCCAGCTAACACACCGCAGTCAAGTGGTCCGGGACAGATTACACAGTAAGAAAGTGCTTCTAATTGTCAAATGTAATGTTTCTGAAAAGTCTTATTAGCTTAAAGCATTAGAAAAACAATAGCACTTTCATGTCTGTATATTAAATGTAAAGCTGCTGCAATCAGCAGGTATAGTTCATTAGTGCTCATTAGTGAAAGTGTAGATCTAGTTGAGGTCCACCTAATAGGGGGAAAGCAGGTCTTTCATCAGTTATCACTTTGTCTGAAGAGGAAAAAAAGAGTTTAATGTTGATTGTCAAAGGTCTGGTCAAAGTACACTACCTAACAATGCTTTACAATAGCATGAGATTGATGTCAGTCCTAACTATAGTGCTGATTGGTGCTGAACCAATACTCCTCTAGTGGCACTGATAGGACAGGTACTCTTCAGATGAGTCATGCTTTATGGTCTGTCCCACTTTTCTCTAACATTTTCCGTGGTACACGAAGGCTGTGTCCCAATTCAGGGTCTGCACGCTTGAAGTACGCATTTTAAGTGCGATTACGTCACCGCCACGCGACGACGGCTGTCCCAATTCGAAGTGTACTTCAAATGCATACTCCAAATGCGCCGTTGATTTCCCCAAATATCAAGCATGGTCCGGTTCACGCTTCGTGGTCCCATATATCCCACAATTCATAGCGTGGCGGTGGGTGTGGATAATTTTGCCGCAAAATATTGCAGGAGGGAGCGGCCGAAGAGTGAACTGTTAAAAGTAAGTACTGAATAGGATGTCACTTATTTATGTGCAAATGTTTAATAACATTAAAACATTGCTGTTGGCCACATGTCGGCAAAGTTATGTAACATTAGTGATGTTTGTACTTTCAGTGTTAACTTGGTTTTAAAGCCTCTACAAATATATATATCATAATAATCGGACAATACATATAATATTGTCCATATTATATTTACATTACCACAGTGAGATGATTTTAGTCTCATGACCAACATTAGCTAATTGTTATTTACTAACTAATCTTGAAATGACTGTTCAGTACAGGAATGAAGCCCAACAATCATGTTTTACAGTCACGTGGTCTCAGCCTCAGATACTCAACTAATCAAAGTGATGTCATGACAAAAATGAATGACCAACAAAACATTTTTTCTCCTTCATTTCTGTCACACAAAGCTGTATGAAACATTTCTTGCGGTTAGTATCATGGTTGCTAGGCAACCTGAACAGCGCGACGAAGGGTAGACCGTCCCATTTCACAAGCCTCTCACTTCCGCACTTCTTGTACTTATAGTACTCGTGCAGACCCTGAATTGGGACACAGCCTAAGAGTTTTGTCATTTCTCACTGATTTGTGTCATTCTACGTTCTTTCAGCTTGCTAGTTGTCAAGTGCCAGCGTCCCAATTTTGACTCCTGACTGTGTGCACTGCTCTGCTTGCTGAGTTAACTTATGCTAAATATTAAATTAAACAAAAGAGAGAAAGTTATGTTGTTCCTTCGGGGCCCCCTGAAGGAAATCCCCTTTCCTACTGTCCTAGAGACACATAACTGTGTTAAGTAACTCCCAAGCAACAGTATAAATTTACTTGAGTCATTTGTGTTATTTCAGCAGAATACTGTGGCTGGTTAACTCAATGGCTTTTCAGTAAATCAGTTTAGAATTTTAGAGTAAGTAAGGTTTATTTATATAGTGCTTTTTAAGAGCAGAATTCACAAAGTGCTTTACAGTACAGAAGTAAGTATACACCAAATTAAAATAGTATAAAGAGATAAAAATAAATAAGAGCAAGCCTGCACAGGTGGGTCACAAGTTTCTTGAGTAAAACACAGTCTAACCTTTACATAACCTCCATCCATGCATCCATTCTCTTCTGCTGGTCCTTGTGAGGATCGCGGGTGCAGTTTTTCACTGAAACAACACAAAGGACTCAACTGAAGAAAACCTAATTTGTTCAGTAAATCTAACTACATTATTCTTTAAAACCAACAAAAGTTGATATTTTTTTAAAGTATAGATAAAGTATAGATTTTGATATAAAATGTGTTCATTAATGAGCCACAGAAGTCTCATCATCCGTGGACAGAGCTTGTCCCTGCTTCCAGGCTAAGCTAATATGCTAAGCTAACTACATGTTAGACATCAGTGGTATCAGTCTTTATCCTGCAAGAAAGCTAAGAAGCATATTTTAAAAATAATATTCAGCTTTTATGTGACATACATGTTTATTTTTCAGGGAGCTCTTTTAGTAACTCGACATGGTCGCTGAAGAAGAAGATGTCCGGAACATTCTCGGGGGTATCTTATTCAGCTAATGCCACAGGGTATGAAATGTGTTTTACACATCTTATAACAGCATTCTGCCACATTTTAAATCCTATTTTGTTTGCGTCACGGGTGGGCATGTTCAGTGAAATGTATTTGCTTAAATAAGGTGTGGTAAAATAACTAAAAAAGACATAGAAACCATACAGAGTTGTCAAATCCCAAAGGAGTGTTTAACAAAGCTAGTTCCATCAAAATGTTACTCCTGTGTGCACAAGCTATCATCTCATGAGTGACGGATCTCACCTGCCATCAGACTGAGAATGGAAATCTAATTTTCCCCAGGATTCCCTTGGGAGGCCGGCAAATAGAGAGGTACGGCAGCTGGCAGCAGCTGAACCGCAGCCCCGGTAGTCCTTATATGGATGGTAATCGAAATGCCAACTCAAGATCCCTCACACAGTTTGACTCCTCAATGAGTCTGAATGATAAGAAAGTAAAGGTGAGTGCATTTGTGACATTATATTATAGTATAGTATAATGTTTCCCAAAATAATTGTGATAATGTATGTAATTTGTGAATCATCTATATATTTAGTTATTACTACAACACATTGAGAAATATGGTCTTTTTAAATGGATTTCAGACTTAAACAGGTTTTGATTGTTAGATTGATCAGAATCAGAAACATAACTGACCTTAAAGAAGCACCCAAGATAAACAAGGTCCTTTCAAAGCTGACAGTGAAGGGTTCACCAGTCTGTGAAAGCCAAAGTAGGCAAAATTCTCAACAATGAGAACATTTTTCAGTTTTAGCTATAATGTTTGTTTCTTTTGTTCACTGATTGCCAAGACTCAAGAAAACAGTCTTCAAAAGTAGAAAAATTAAAATAATATGGGATATTCTGTTAGCATAGGTTAGAGAAGGAACAAGGGTTACAGGGATAAGGATTTGGAGCAACATATGCCGCCCAGAGGTGGGACCAAGTCATTGTTTTGCAAGTCTCAAGTAAGTCTCAAGTCTTTATCCTCAAGTCTCAAGTCAAGTCTCAAGTAATGTCAGGCAAGTCAGAGTCGAGTCTCAAGTCACTGGTGTAAAAGTCCGAGTCAAGTCACAAGTCTGAAACTTTGAATTTCAAGTCCTTTCGAGTCTTTAAAAAAAACAAACGAAAAAATAATGTTGCAGTTATATGCTAAATGTAAATATTAGACCATGTAATTTTAAAATCTGTGTTTTTCTCAACACATACAAAATAGTGAACTTAGAAAATATACACAAATTGTGAAATTGCACCTCTTTAAAATGCAGCTCAATTAAACCTAGCTCCAAGAATAATTTTCACGGACAGTTCTGAGATAAGCTGCATGTTATTCTTGGATGCGGTTGTAGGACCAGCTTTAAAATCGCATGACAAAAATATCATACACATTAAAAAAACTGCATCACCAACGTAGCCTGGAAAACATTTGCTAGTTAGATGAAGTCAGCTATCTCATCTTAGCATATTTATATGCATATTTATAATCATACGGTTCTTGGAGTGAGCGCATACGATCATGAAGTTTAGTAACTTCAGGTCACTGCAACAAGCCCAGGTACAGTTTACCGACGGATGGGTGCAGGACCTTGAAATGCACCGTGTAGAACGAAAGACCATCGTACGTATCATAAGTTTACCAGTCTCACAAATTGTCGTCATAAATACACATTCCTTAACCGTTTATTAATAGGACCTTTGAGCTCAACGGTAATTAATTAGTAGTGGAAATAATTTCTGGTAGCATCACAGAAATGTAGCAGTGACAATAATACTGTATGCTGTAATCGTACTGGGCAATTAGTGATACAAAAAACCTGTTTTATCCTGTGAATAAAAGTATATGTTTTTGTCAATGTACCATAATAACAGAAGCGAAACGCAATATTGTGTCAGGATAATTTACTATTTATGCACAATAAATAAAGGAGCATAGCGCGACAATTTCTGTTCAGCGCCAGACTTGCTTGTAACCTATATCACCAATTATGTTAAGAAAAATGACGCATTAACTACTAAAAAACACTGACCTTCGTGTAAATGCTTGGAGCAGACTAACCTGTGAGCTGGAGTGTTCTGGGACGTTATATTTGATCTTTGAATGGCTGCAATCCAGGCCATCCGTCGCGTCTTTGTTACTTCGGAAACATGGCTTGAACAATTTCTCTTCAACGACGTAATCCGATAACAACCGATCTCTTTACCCGTCGGCTTCCCGTGGCTGTCATGCGACCGGCTATTGCAGTTAATAATACAACGGCTTCTTGCCATTTTTGTGTTTCTTTTTATCGCTGTATAACTGATTTTAATTGAAAGCCTGCGTGCGCTAGTACCGCTTGCCACGAGTTCCACCCGTGAATGACGTCACATTTTCAATCTCTATATAATATGCATGTTAAATTTTATATTTGGGGTAAAATATCAAGTCTTTTCAAGTAAACCGGTTCAAGTCCAATTCAAGTCCCAAGTCATTGGTGTAAAAGTCCAAGTCAAGTCACAAGTCTTAGAACATTTTTTCAAGTCAAGTCTAAAGTCATAAAATTAATGACTCGAGTCTGACTCGAGTCCAAGTCATGTGACTCGAGTCCACACCTCTGATGCCGCCATCCAGACTTTTTTCCCTTAACAAATTGAGTAGGACACCACTTCCTGTGTGTACCACAATCACACAGTAAAATTGTCAGTTTCACAACCCTCCAGTGGTGTATCTACAAGGTACCATAGTTCCCCCATGTCCCAGCTACTTTAATAAAGTTTAAATTTAATACATTTGTATTTATACTTGTATTTTGTATTTGTTGTGCCACTTTCTGCTTTTACGTTTTCATTACAAATGTCATGCTTTGTACCCTTTACCTTAAAGTGTACTTATTATTTTACAGCTGAATTACATTATTATAGATAAACCACAAAACCAAATACAAATAATAAGAATGATGAACACGTAGAACATTAAAGAGATATACAAGCAACAATGGATTAATACTTATGATCCAGTAATATGTATATGTTTCTGAAAAGTGCCATTCTATGTAATGAGTATTCTTACTTAAGGACACTATATTTTCCTCTCCATTTTCCTGTGTTGCAGGACTTGGGTCCTGAGTTTATTAGAGTGCTGGATGAGCCGCTGGTTGTCTTGGAACTTCCTGGATCCATTGTGGTGAGTACAGTCCTGATATTTTAGGAGATTTTCTTTCAAGGACACACAATACTAGAATACTGCTAAATGTGTTTACTCAAGTACAGTTTTGATGTGCTTTCCTCAGTTGCATTGGTCTCTGGTTGAATGGAATATTAATCAGTTTAGTTTCAAAATATCCATTATAGAATTCTGAAGAGTAATATTTTGCAAAGTGAATATTTTGTCTATTCATCTAAAAAATTATATCTTTCATAATCTATTTTGTTCATCTACAACCAAAATTGACCCGTCAGTCCTCTTAGATTAATTAGACAGATAAAAATCTGATATTCTCAAACTTCTATTTTTGCAGTCAAAGAAAGGGAAATCTCCTACCACTCAAAGAGAGCTGAGTGTTGTAATGCCGAATGGCCAGAGCATCCTTGTCAGGTGCGAGGTGAAATCCAGAGGAGGAGACGTCTTTGACATGATTGTGGCTCACTTCAACCTTGTGGAGCATTTCTACTTCGGCCTTGCTTACATTGATGGTAAACGTTTTTGTGTGGTGCTGGTATGCTGTAACTGATACGTTATCAAGTCACTAAAGTTTCTTTCTTTTCTCTCTTCTCTGGTCAGATAATGAGTTTTTCTTTGTGGACAACGACACCAAGATTTCTAAAGTTGCTCCAGATAGCTGGAAAAAAGTGCCTACTGCCACCTTTGTCCTTTTCTTCAGGGTCAAATTCTTCATCAACGACATTTCTCTTCTTTTGTATGTTGTTTTTCCCCCTGTTCGATTATTGCCAACAGCCCTAGTTTGAGGGAGAAACCTTTGAGTGTGTGTGATCTTCTCCATCAGGCACAAACAGACCCGACACCAGTATTACCTCCAGCTTAGGAGAGATCTTTTGGAGGACAGGCTGTCCTGTCATGAGGAGACTGCTCTGTACCTAGGAGGTCTGGCCATGCAGACGGAGTATGGAGACTCCATGCCTGAGGTTCTGTACCTGAAGCTAAACTATAGTTAGAATGTAGTTATATGCCGTCACTATAGTTAGTTAGTAACTCATATATAGATTGGATCAAGCTGGAATCCAGGTAGAGTGCTTCTATAGATCCTGCTTATCCATCATACCCTTAGTTTGGGGTGAATATTTTGATTATTATTGTTTAGCTTATGATCCTGATGATGTCATTATCCTTTAATTCTGTTCAGAAATTATTTGAATAGCATTAACATAAGTCTGTTATCTGGTGTTCTTTGCAGGTATATGGTAGGGGCTACTACCGCCCTGATGAGTATGTCTCCAAGAGTGTGTTGGAGAAATGTGCCTTGCCTTACATTCAGGGGGAGCTGTTGCGACTTCACACCAACAATGCTCAAATGCTCACCGACGAATCAGAACTTGAATTTCTCAAGGTATCAAACCTGTCTTTATTGTGACAATATTTAAATAATGATGCAGTGTGTTTTACTGTATCTTCATAGCTGTGACCACTGTTAGTCTCACAGAAATGGTGGTTACCGCTTTGTGTTTTCTTAGGTGTGTCAACAATTGCCTGAGTACGGCGTTTCGTTCCACCGTGTGACACGAGAGAAAAAGCCTTCAGACGGAGAGATTATTCTTGGGGTTTGTGCCAAAGGTGTTATTGTCTATGAGGTGAAAGATGGCAGCAGATCCACTGCTCAGACTTTCTATTGGAGGGACACAGCAACCATCTCGTCTTATGTGAGTGAAGTAATGGTTTCGCCATTGGTTGGTAGTGACCATAAACTCTGTGTAAAGGATGGAGCTGTTGTTTGCTAAGCTATTCTTAAGTCTCAATAAGTTCTGGCTATCACCGTATTAGGTCTTTGAAACCATACTCTTTCATGGTAGCTGCTTGTCCATCACAAAGTTGGCCGGACCTTAAGCTCAACCTGTTGAGTTATCCTTCTGGATAGTAATGGAATTCAAAAAGTACTTTCATAATACTTCAAACTAGTTATTAAGACCGTAAACCTAGCGGGAAAATATTTACTGAGAGCATGAATCAAAGGAGCTTAGGGCCATTTGCCCATAGACTTCCACACAACCAGACATCTCTTTGCAGCCAGAGTAGTTGCCTTCTGCTGATTAGGAATGAGACTTGGAACCTTCCTCCATGTTTTATACAGTCTATGGGAGTGACACACGGTTTCCTTTCATGGTCTAGAAAATTTTCCTTCATTTTTCCGCAGAAGCATAAATTTGTAGTAGAGTGCCGGGGCAGCAAGAAGAAGCACACGTTCATCACGGAGAGGTCGAAGATAGCCAAATACCTTTGTAACCTTTGTTCAGCGCAACACAAGTTTAACAATGAGATGAACTCCCGTCAGCTAAGCCACAGCCTGGTGTCAGGTTAGTTATTTCAGTGTTACTCTGTCTCAGTGAAGAAATACACCAAGAAACTAACAAAAACACAACCATAAAGTCTACTCTGCTGTCCAAATACTAAAGATGACTTCTGCCTCTTTGTTCTCCAGAGGACAATATTGTGCAGTACGCAGCAGTGTGCCGTGCTCAGAGCAGACAGCTTAAGTCTTTCTCATGTTCTGAGACCCCTCAGGATGACAGCGGTCTGACCATGCCTCAGAATGAGTCCATGACCAAGCTGTATGATGATGTCACAGCCAAGATCGAGGCCCGCATAAAACAGCAGCGCCTCAACGAGCAAAGGTACTTTGTTTTCCAGCGGTTTTTACAAGCATAACGCTGTTTCCCGCACTGAACATTCAATTTACAGATGAACCAAATCATTATGACCACTTAAGGAACACTGATCGTGTTGTAGCATCTAATATATACGGATATATTAGATGATAAGTGAACAGTTGGTTCTTGTAGGAAATGTGTTGGATGCAGCAGAAATGGGCAGGTGTTAAGAGCTGAGTAACTTTGACAAGAACCAACTGGTTGCTGCCAGCCACCTGGGTTGGATCATCTCTGAAACAGCAAGGCTTGTGGTGAGTACTTACAGGCAGCGACACCTAAGGCAGGGACAAACGTCCAACTGGAGAGAGCATGCTGGGGGATGTGCTGGAAGAATGCTGATCCAAGTTACGCCTTACAGGACTTAAAGGATCTGCTGCTGTCGTGTTGATGCCTAATGCTACAGAACTGCTTCAGAAACCCATGCTTTGGTTTGTGAGAGCTGCGCTGGTAGTGCAACGTGACTACCAACTAGTGGTGGTCGTAATGTTTTGGGTCATCAGCTTTTTATCTCATAACTGTAGCAACGACAGAGGAGCAATTGGCTTTTATGGCCCATACTTTCGTGAGAATGTCAGTGATTCTCCTGCAGTTATGTAATCCTTATCTAGATTATTATTTTTATAAAAGTGTACTAGACAGGTGAATAGAAGAGGAAAGATATTAAAGCTTTCATGAAGTTACCACGGGTAATTTTTTTGTGCTTTGTGTTTCTTATTTAATGCTTGCTCTAGCAGTCAGCGCAGCAGCAGTGTTATGCTCTCACCATCGTGCTCTCAGAGGAGTGGATCTGAAGCCCCTTGTGGTTCGCCAGCAGCCCAAGGTACACTATATAACCAAATACACTTTCAGCCACTTTAACCGACATATGACAGGTGGTTTACACCAAGTACTCTTATGATAGAGCAGCATCTTAAAAATGTTTAATTCTGGTTGGTTGCCTTGTGATTCAATGCTCCATCATCAAGTCATTGAAACACAGCTGCTTTTCCCACATGTTAACTCCACTGTTAAACTATATTTTTTTGTAGAAACTCCAACTAAACTGGGGACACCATCTCAGAGAGAAGTTATATGTGTTTCCTTAAAGAAAGACCCAAAGCTTGGCCTAGGTAAGCTAAACTCACTTTGTATATATAAAATGCTGTTTTCAAAACCAGCTGGACATAACTAATACATGTTAGATACAATCACTGTGCCATTTCTGCTACATATTAGTACTATTCTGTATAAATATGTGTGATGGTGTCACGGTCCGGGGCAGCGGCCGTGTGGAGAGCGGAAGGAGGACTCAAAACGCAGCACTTATTCAGGTGTGAGGGTGATTTATTGATAATATCCAATATAAAGTGGGGATGGTAAAACAGAACTAAGGATGAACTAACTGGGAGAAACTACACAAAGAAATAGCAAACCTGAGCATGAAGGGAGAACAGCAGGGAGAGCACGCAGGGGATTACACCAGGTATGAACACAGACGACGCGACGAGGAGCAGAGGAAATCACACACTATAAGTACACGAAGAGACACTGGGAAATCACACACAGGTGGGGGAAACAGCTGGACCTGATTAACCTGACGAGACAGGGGAACACTAACACCAGGGACCAACAGAGGGAGCACAAACCCAGAACCCAGTGTCTAAAATCCCAAACACAAACCATCCCAAAACAGCCATGAATAATAATGAAAGTAATAACAATAAAGAACATAAACATAAAGTCACTGAGTCATGGTCGCAGGACCATGACAGTACCCCCCCCCTCAAGGGCTGGCCCCCGACAGCCACAGAAACACACCACCAGATCCGGGCGGGCGGCAGGGGGCCCAGGACGGAGGGACCGGGCCAAGACCAAAGACGGAGGCCCCAGAGTCCCAAACAAATGTTCACAAAAAAAAAAAAAAAAACTCACAGGGGAGCAGAGTCCAAAACACAGTTCAGGCGGCCGGCCACGAAGAAGGCCGTGGCGGCGCGTAAAGAGTTCGGGAGGCCGTCCACGAAGAAGGCCGTGACGGCGCGCAAAAAGTTCAGGGGGCCGACCGTGCGGAAGGCAACGGCGGCCGCTCAGGCGAAGAGGTTCCGGGGGCCGGCCGTGCGGAAGGCAACGGCGGCCGCTCAGGCGAAGAGGGTCCGGGGGCCGGCTGTGCGGAAGGCAACGGCGGCCGCTCAGGCGATGGCGGTCCGGGGGCCGGCCGTGCGGAAGGCAACGGCGGCCAGTCAGGCGACGGCGCCCGGCCAGTAGCCTAGCCAGCGGTCTAGAAAACGGCCGTTTAGCTCCAGACCCAAACGAGGCTGGGCCAGGCGAGGCTGAAGGCACAGAAGCCGGGGCCGCAGCGGGCGAAGATGCTGAAGACGCTGCTGCAGGCGATGGTGCGGATGCTGAAGACGCTGCTGCAGGCGATGGTGCGGATGCTGAAGACGCTGGACCAGGCGAAGATGCGGATGCTGAAGACGCTGGACCAGACGAAGATGCAGACACGAAGGCTGGACCAGACGAAGATGCAGACACGAAGGCTGGACCAGACGAGGATGCAGACACGAAGGCTGGGCCGGGCGAGGACGAAGCTGTAGCCGAAGCCGGGCCGGGCGAGGCTGAAGCAGAAGCTGAAGCTGGACCGGGCGAGGATGAAGCCGGACCGGGCGAGGATGAAGCCGGACCGGGCGTGGATGAAGCCGGACCGGGCGTGGATGAAGCTGGACCAGGCGAAGCTGACGCTGGAGCTGAAGCTGGGCCAGGCGAGGATGAAGCTGAAGCTGGGCCAGGCGAGGATGAAGCTGAAGCCGGGCCAGGCGAGGATGAAGCTGAAGCTGGACCAGGCGAGGATGAAGCTGAAACCGGGCCAGGCGTGGATGAAACCGGACCAGGCGAGGATGAAGCTGAAACCGGGCCAGGCGTGGATGAAACCGGGCCAGGCGTGGATGAAGCTGGACCAGGCGTGGATGAAACTGAAACCGGGCCAGGCGTGGATGAAGCCGGGCCAGGCGAGGATGAAGCCGGGCCAGGCGAGGATGAAGCCGGGCCAGGCGTGGATGAAGCCGGGCCAGGCGAGGCTGCGTCCTCAGGCTGAGGCGTGGTAGCAGCAGGTGGTAGCGCTGCACATGGTGGTACTGCAGGAGGCGGCGCTGCAGCCACGGGTGGAGAAGCAGCCACAGGTGGAGAAGCAGCCACAGGAGGCCGGACGGGCTCCTCGGGCCCCCCAGCCGACGTGGCAGCCGGTGTGGCATGAGGCCGGACGGGCTCCTCGGGCCCCCCAGCCGACGTGGCAGTCAGTGTGGCATGAGGCCGGACGGGCTCCTCGGGCCCCCCAGCAGGCGAAGCAGGAGGCTGGACGGGCTCCTCGGGCCCCCCAGCGAAAACAGCCGCAGAACCAGCGGGCACACACAAAACAAAACTAGGAGGCACGTGGGCCTCTGGCACACACGAAACAAAACTAGGAGGCACGTGGGCCTCTGGCACACATGAAACAAAACTAGGAGGCACGTGGGCCTCTGGCACACATGAAACAAAACCAGTAGGCACGTGGGCCTCTGGCGCACGTGAAACAAAACCAGTAGGCACGTGGGCCTCTGGCGCACGTACGGAGGGCTGCAGCTGCGCAGAGCACTGACCCTGCTCAGGCAGTGACAGCCCGGTGCAGTTCACAGCTGGCATCTTGGCCTCCAGGGGTCCAGAGTAAGCTGAGGGCAGTAACCCAGCCTCTGGGGAAGCCCCGGAGTGAGCAACAGTCTCTAATGTTGCCAGCTTTTGAGGAACAGGTCCGTAGCGAAACAGTTTGTCTCCCTGCCCAGAAACAGCGGTGGAAAAACAGTGCGAAAATTGTGGCTCAGCCATTACCGGAACTGTGGGCTGTAGCGATGCTAGCGGTGGTGGTGGCTGAGTGGTTAACTGGAGCGGCGGCAGAACGGGTAATTGAGCCCTTAGGGAGGCTAACGGTTGAGCCACAGACCTGGGAGCTTGTGGCTGGACACAGAACTGAGCCGGAGAATGGTGATAAAGTCCTGGCTCAGAAGGAGCGGCAGAGAAACAGTCTCGGTTTTACAGAGGGTTTGTAGACGCCCACTTGCGAAGGATCCGTTACCACGAAGGTAGGTAAGCTATCTACACTGTCTCTCATCCCGCTCTGAATAGCCCCAGAAAACAGAGTCCCGGAATCTGGGGAAGCCAGAACATGTCGCTCACTCACCGCCTCGGGCTGCTCGAAAGTAAAAGCAGACGGGGGGTGAAGTCCGAGGTCCAAAAGGAGGAACTCCCGCTCCCACGAACAAAGCGAGCCCAGAAGCCATGGGAGACCGGTCACCAGACGCTGTAGCCGCCTCTCTATAGCGCGCTGGGACGTGCCACCCGGGTTTTCCAGCCACCGGTCGATGAGCTCCTGTGTGGCATCGATGAGATTTTCCCGTAGCTCCCTGGACGGGTTAAGCGCTGCTGGGTCCATGTTGTGGTCGCGTCGTACTGTCACGGTCCGGGGCAGCGGCCGTGTGGAGAGCGGAAGGAGGACTCAAAACGCAGCACTTATTCAGGTGTGAGGGTGATTTATTGATAATATCCAATATAAAGTGGGGATGGTAAAACAGAACTAAGGATGAACTAACTGGGAGAAACTACACAAAGAAATAGCAAACCTGAGCATGAAGGGAGAACAGCAGGGAGAGCACGCAGGGGATTACACCAGGTATGAACACAGACGACGCGACGAGGAGCAGAGGAAATCACACACTATAAGTACACGAAGAGACACTGGGAAATCACACACAGGTGGGGGAAACAGCTGGACCTGATTAACCTGACGAGACAGGGGAACACTAACACCAGGGACCAACAGAGGGAGCACAAACCCAGAACCCAGTGTCTAAAATCCCAAACACAAACCATCCCAAAACAGCCATGAATAATAATGAAAGTAATAACAATAAAGAACATAAACATAAAGTCACTGAGTCATGGTCGCAGGACCATGACAGATGGTTCCTCTGGAATATGTTCAACCCAACAAACTCTCTGTTCATCTGGTTTATGTTTTTACAGGTATAGTAATAGTTGGCGAGGACACAGTAGGGCGTTATGATTTGGGCATCTTTGTAGCCTCTATTGTGCCTGGTGGACCTGCTGATAAAGATGGACGCATCAGAGCTGGTATGGACTCATGTGGATATTTTACTTAAAGTTAAGTAACACCACATAAAACACTTAGAAAGAAGGAAAACGGATTCCAATATATTATGCTGACTGTTTCATCCAGCATCGTCTTTTATTCTAAGAAAAATGATGCAGAGAATATGTAGCATGTAAGAAGAAAGGAGGACAAAGATGGCACTTGAGGTGTCTATGGGGTGTTTGAGGTCACATGTAGTCTGTACATGTACTGTCACTGGACACTAGCACCATTTAATTTCACCATGACCTTTGCCTACAGGTGGCCGTCTGATCTCTCTGAACCACATCAGCCTGGAAGGTGTTACCTTCAGCGAGGCAGCAGAGGTCATGCAAAACAGCCCAGAGGAGGTGCAGCTTATTATCTCACAGCCGAAAGGTGCTTTGTGTGCATGTGTGTATGGATGTATGTGTGTGTGTGGTTACTGTATGTGTGTAATAATACTTGAGTACTTGTGACCTTTGACCACTTTTATGTGTAATATTGAGGATTCAGCTGGTTTTTATTTTTTTCTACCTTTTAGCCTGCTAGCAACATTTCAGCTTTTTGTTGATTCCACCTTCCAGCCTCCATTGTCACTATAAAAAGCTTGAAACCGCAGTCTCCATTTTGACTTAATGCCGAGAGTGTTAATATGTGTTAGCATTTCATTCTTTCTGCTTTGCCTTACATTTAAAGTCCTAAAAAAAAGAAACATAAAACAGGATTACGTAAATGGCTTGTATACTTTAAGATTTTAAGATTCAGATCAATGTAAATGAATAATTTTATTACATGTTCTTATTTAAAACCAGCAATATTTTTTCAAGCAGATTCTGTTTAACTTTGTTTAAAAAATAAGTATTTATAATGGGAAACTGCCCACTGTTGCTCTGTCCAAGAGTTTCAAGAAGATTTGATGACAGATTGCAAGACTAGCAAGTACCCAACAGACTTATTTTGTTACTAGTCAGGTTTCAGTTCATGTGCTAGCTTGTATAGACCTAGCTATCAAAAAGAGACTACAGAAGCACTCAATACAGGGGGCTCCGATTACCACTGGGATCACTGTTCACTCCCGACTTCTTCTCGAGCTCTTCTCTCAGCCTTCTTCCTGATTTTGCTATCGCTCAGTATAGCTACATTTACCACGACAGCCATCTTCCTCTGCTTGTCCACCACTAGCATGGCAGGTTGGTTAGCCATCACCGGTTTGTCTGTCTGTACCTGGAAGTCTCACAGGATCTTAGCTCGGTCATTCTTGACTACCCATTTTGACCTCGGGACTTCCAGGTCACACATGGCACACATGTTATGTGTACTATGCCAGTCACTTGGTATGGCGTTCCATGTATGCCCTACCTGCATCTTGCACCCTGCTGATATGTGCTGGATTGTCTTTAGGGCATGTGGGGCATTACACAGCCCACACCTGGGGTCTTGCCTGGTGTGGTAGATCTCAGCCTCTATGGATCTTGTGCCGAGATTTTGTTCCTGTGCTGTAGGGCTGTGCGATATGACCAAAATCTCATATCCTGATATAAGATATCTATTGTCCCGATAATGATATAAATCACAAAAATTTTACATTTTCTGTAAATTCTGTGAATCTCGGGCAGCTCGACTTGCGTGAGGTGTTTCCAGCTGGGCGTCAATTCTGCTTAGCGTTTATTAAAGGGTTAGGGTCAGGGTCCGTTGATCGGCGGACAGAGGTGGTTTCTCGCAGCTTAAGTACAGTTTTTTGTTTTACGGCGGTTTTTCCCGAAGTCACAAAAGTATGACATCACAACATTCTGACTGGTCACTTGCAATGCTGATCCTGGAACAACATTTACTATGTTAATCTGGGAACAACACCAACACGACGATATCAGATCGTGCGCCATTATTAGTGCTGCCATTTAGTTCCTGATGAAGGCTCTCATGGTCCTGTTGATCTTGTATAGTTAGGCATTCCAGCATCCATGTGTGGGGTATTGACTCATAGGCTTTCTTGTAGTCAATCCAGGTGGTGGTCTTACAGTCTTGAGCGACTGCTTGGTCTACCAGTAGCTGATGTTTTGCCCCTCTGGTATTCCTGCCAATTCCTTTCTGTGTCCCGCTCATTTATTGAACCATGTGCCTGTTCATCATAGCTGCTAAGATGCCTGACAGGAGCTTCTATGTGGTAATGAGGCCGATTATTGGCTGCTAGTTGGATGGGTCTGTTGTCTTCTGGAGGTCCTTGGAGATCAGGACTGTCCGGCCTCAACTTAGCCATTCCGGGTGTCTCTCATCTACAAGCAGCTGGTTCATTTGTGCTGCCAGATGCTCACGGAGTGCAGTCAGCCTTTTTCAGCCAGTAGGCATGAATTATATCAGGGCCTAGTGATGTAATTCTTCACACTGGGACCATTTCTTGGATATATGCCACTGTGATGGTCACTGGACCCTTTTCAGGAAGGTTGACATGGTCTGCTCTTTGGTCCAATAGCCACTGAGCATTGTTGTTATGGGTTGCGTCCTTCTCCCATATGCTCTCTAGCAACTAGCTAGCTTAGATAAATTTAAAAAACCCTACTTTTTTTAAACCCTTCTTTTTTCACTTATAGTAGGGTTTAAAAAGTTTTTGCACTACCACCATCTTTGCTGTTGCAAAATTATCCTGTACATTTTCATTTACGATTCTTTGAATACTGTTTCTCTTTCTTACAGTGTCGCTGCCATTATCCACAGTTCCCATCAGTCCCAGCAGTAATAATTGTCGTTCTCCTGGGTTGAGAAAATATATATCCCAGACAACACTAATGACAGATGGACGATCGAGAGATGATAGCCTCGATGAGATTGTGTCAGTCATGATGACGCCAAAGACCAGCAAGAAACTACACTTCCCCCCTGAAGTTCGAGTTCTCAGTACACAGGTAACATCCAAGCAGTTTAGGGATTTAAACTGTGATAATTCTGCACAATTAATTGCTAAATATCTCTTTAACAACCTTCTTTAAGCATACTTCAGGTGAGGTAAGGATGAAGCTTGAACTTTGTGTTGTTAATGTCTGTGTTATGTTCAGGATAGCTGTTCTCTGTCATCATCTATGAACTGCGTGAAGCCGGAAGAGATCAGCATGGAGCTCAGGAAGATATCAGGAAATCTGGGCATTAGCATATCTGTAAGTTTGTGACATGAATGAATATAGAATGAACAGATTGGGCAGGGTATTGCCCATTTTTAAGATGTGGACTACAAAGTGAGATTTTGAAAATAGCTTTTTTGGTATTAGCGTTCAATAGCCTGTACGCATCTAACTAACGTGTTAAGAAGAATAATTCGATTAAAAACATTAGGCTTGACAGTCATGGAGGACAATTAGTACAGCAGCTCATCTCCAGCAGTAGACTGCAGCCAATCTTATTAACATCTATGGTCTGACAGGATTAGAGAGAGTTACCTTTCTTGACCTGATCTGCACTGGAAAAGTAAGCAATACGACACTGTAAAGTACTTTGTAGTTAAAGCTCCTTAAATGTTCTTCAATAAAAACACGCAGAATGGACGATTTAGGAAAATAACTAGGATACAACCAGTTGACAGTCAGCTGAGTTGAGTTCTCCATTGCAAAGAGACTGACCCAGATTGACTGGAATATGCTGAGAATCTATCACAGAGGTTGCTCTCCTATTTTATTCAAAATAAACTTTTTAAGCAACTTTATTATCAGTATATCACAGTATAATTATCAATATATCTATGTTGTCATCAAGTTAAACTAAGGTCTTCTGTTAATGATGGTTTAGGGTGGCATCAACACTAACCTTCCTAATGGAGGAATCTACATCAAGAGCCTTGTTCCAGGAGGGGCTGCTGAGAGAGATGGACGTTTGCATATAGGTATTACACTCTTTTGTTCTATGGCTCTCGGAAGAGGTGGACACATCTTTCTCCCTCTCCCTCTCTTATCTTCCCTGCTGCTGCTTCTATGTGTTTGTCTAGTCTCGTCTAACTCTAACCCTCAAAGAGTTTCCCAGTCTTGTTCTCTAAAACCTAAAGAATTATGGATTTGATCAACTGCTCCTGTAATGGAATTGACACCCTGCTAGGCTTGGGAGAGCCCGATTGTCCTGCGGAGACGTTTGCTGCCGGATACTCGATGGTCGGTTGCGTCGTGTGTCTGGCGACACTCTCGACGGAGGACAATGAACGACATCTACCAATTTGGAACCACGATAACAGAGTTCGAGCTGATTGGAGCTGGCTTATCGAAGAACAAGAAGCGGCTACAGCTGTTCAAAATCCTATGAGGCTGGCAGACATGATAGACGATAGCAGGGCTTTGAGTACTCAGACTGTGTTTTGAACGCAATATGGATAAGATCTTGGAGAAGAACAACGGGAATTGAGATAATTGGTGACCAGTGATGGACATTAGACCAACTGTAAAAATTGGATGCAGTTGTTCGCACTAAACCCAAACATTCATCATCTTCACTCATGCGGCCCCCCTGGCGCCAGCTGAAGGCCTGTCAAGGTTGAAGCTGACTGGAACAACAAATTCTTCCCATGATAACAGGATTGTTGTCAGAACTCTTTGTCCCTCCTTCAAGGCCACCTGGGTCCACTGGAGACTGTTGACTTTCGCTTAACCGGGCGTGGTGACACTTTCTCTCAGCTGAACACGGGATACACACATGCACACACACGAAACATGTACACTGATACTGACACGCCCTCACTATCACCCTCCCTCCCCCGAATCCAACGCCTCCTGCTTACCTCCCATCCGATGTGGACAACGGATCAGCTGGAGGCGCAATCGAAGATTGCAGCGCTCCCAGATCAGCTGTACACACTGGAATACTCTCCTATGTTGCTTGTCTGTGTTTTATTGTGTTATGGTGTGTTGATATCTGTGCATTCCTGGATTATCCTTTTGTGTTACACATTTCGATGTTTTTTCCCCCTTGCTACCTAGCCTGACCTGTCTCCCCAATGTGATGTTTGTGTATTGTATGTACGGTCGGCAAGGTCTGTCATCTCGGTTGTGAGCAACTGCAACTGACAAATAAAGGCTATCTCATCTCTCATCTCTTAAATCTCTGTGTTAAATCAAGCAATGCTAAAACCTAATGGTTTAATCAAATAAATTTAAAAAAACCAACAACCCAAAAGCAAATAACACGGAGGCACAAAGGAGTCAAAACTACAATATCACACATTTGTAATTGTAAAAGGAAGAAGTGTTATAGTAAGAGTTAACTGTTTCTTAACTCTTTCATTTTCAGGTGACAGACTGTTGGAGATCGACGGCACTAACTTCCAGGGCTTCACCTACCAGCAGGCTGTGGAGTGCTTGAGTAAAACTGGGGAGGTAAAATTCATGAAATGCGACTACAAGGGACCAAGGATTACCAGTGTCTGCATTTGATGGTGACTTATGATTTAGCCATACTAATGATGTGGATTTGTGGATGTCAATGTGAGAAACAACTACTGCATGATGAACTATCCAAAATTATAGAATCAGATTTGTGTGCTCAGACTCAGAAAAACTCCTGAAAATCATTTGCCTTCATATTAGATACAGTTTGTATCTTTATTGGATCTCAAGCGATCTAAAGTAAGGTCTAAAATAATCTCTCACTAAAGTGCCGGTGCTGCACTCTGTCTATTGCTGCTGTCCATGGTGCCAACTATAATACCCTGACAGTATAAAGATGGATTTAGTTCACTTC
This sequence comes from Diplotaxodon limnothrissa, assembly GCF_057381915.1. NCBI lineage: Eukaryota > Metazoa > Chordata > Actinopteri > Cichliformes > Cichlidae > Diplotaxodon > Diplotaxodon limnothrissa. The sequence continues at coordinate 10,800,583 of NC_140603.1, read as the reverse complement.
CATGATTCTGGATTTGAGTTCTACGTCCTGTGGTCATTGTTGGTCAAAGACACTTAAAGATGAGATATGAGCGAGCACAGCGTCCAGACTGAGCCACATTAGTAGAAATCCAACATGAATTCCATTTCAGTCCAGCTGCAAATGGATTTATCCTGTCAGTTTTCGGTCTCATCTTTTTGCTTCATATCAAACTGAATTCTGTTCCACCGTGGCCATCCATTTACATTTTTCCTTTTGTTACTCTCATATCTCCTTCTCCCCCCCTTTTTTTAAACCAAATCCCAATCTTGTCCTGTCTTCTTCTATCATAGGTAGTGTCCTTGGTTGTGGAGAGGGAGTTGGTCAACCTACCCAGGGTCTCTCTTATTGCTGACACCAGCAGCACTGTATCCAATCCGAGCCTGAGTTCATCTACCAGCCAGCTAAGACTCAACAGCTCCTCATCTGTGAGCACTACTTCAAACACGATATCTGATCGGCCCAACGAGTACAGCTTTGTTACTGATGGTACGACACCTCAGCTCAGGTTTAGAAATTAATACATTAATACAAAATTAATACAAAATGCTTAATGGCAAGCACATCAATGAGATGTTTCATGTAGTTAGTCAGGAGGGATTTTGGACCACTATCTTTACAAAAACTGTTACACAAAAAGGTGTAGTGGGGAAAACAGGAGACATCACTCTGACTTGACTGAAGAGCAAACAATACAGATTCAGACTGGCCTATCACATAATCCTTCCAGAGAGGAAAAAAAAGGAAAAAGGAATAGGTGAATAAGTGAACTTTTAGGAGTTGGTGTAACATATTCGTAAGCATTTAAGCAACATGAATTAACAGAGACGTTATTGAATGAAGGCATTTACTACACACTCTTCTATCTTCCTTCTTCTTCTCCTTTGCCCTTCCAATGCTTCACCTTATCATTATCCCATTACTGGCCCTATCCTCGACCTCAAAGACAACACCAAGGAAGTGACTCTGATCAAGAATGAGAGTGGGCTGGGCTTCAGCTTCTTGATGTGTGAGCTGGACCCGCCCACCCGAGATTTTGGGAGCCTCGTCCGGATAAAGCAGCTTTTCCCGGGTCAGCCTGCTCAGCAGAGCGGCAGAATCCAGGAGGGAGATGTCCTGCTGGCCATCAATGGCCAGTCGCTCAAGGAGCTGTCCTATCCAGTATGTGGAGATGCTAAATTAAAGTAGGCAGTGCAAATGCAAATTCATCCTTGGGGCTGTAGATTTTGTGGTAGATGTTCATTGAGATTTACTTGAGAATCTTTTTGAGTAACTGGGTCATGATTACTGGAAAGAGACATCACTGCTGAGTTTTTCAAATGTACTTTTTTGGTGCTTTGAGCAGCACAAGGCAAGTACAATTTAGTTCTGTTATATTCAAGAGCGGGCTGACATTTTTACAGCTGATATCTACAAAAGTGGACAGCTCACACCAAAACAATCTGTAGGATAAACAGCACTGCAGGCAAGAGGGAAGATTTGTTAATTTGGTGTGAACCGTCCATTTAAGCTTAATCATCTGTGTTTGCTAATTTTGTTAGTGGGCTTTGATTTTCTTCCATTCAAATCAGATATAGCCTTACGATACAATGGATTTTATATGTATGAATGCTACTGAACTTGGTTTATATGCAGTATATACGATGATTAAAATCTCAAAAATATCTGCATGCATTTTTGTTTGTTATCAACTATTTATCCTGCAGAAGGTGCTAAAGCTTTTCAAAACTTCTCCACCTGAAGTCCAGCTGACCCTCTGTCGTCCTCCACCAGGTAAATACGCACTCTGACACACACACACATACACGTTTCTACATGCACCGACTTCACCCACTTGTCTGCCTGTTTACCAGGGATTCTTCCTACAATTGATCAGTTCGCTGGCTCATGAGTGACCTCATCGTCTTGCTTCGCCAGCATCATCTGAAGCAACCGTGTGCTTTAGAACAAAGCAGGGAGTGGCGACGGAGACTGTAGGGAGAACGGCCGATAAAGCTGTTTTGATCAGTTGACAGGAACATTAAGCTGATCTCATAAATGGACTCCAACACTGTAGAAAGGTCAGGAATGTTCCACAGCGTCAGCTGATGTGACTTGACAGCAACACTGTGATAAAAAGCCTGTGGGAGTTTTGTCATATGTGATTACACAGTCACTTTTTATCACTGTCAGAAAGACACTGGAAAGTCTATTTAATGGTGTTTGATAGTCCACAGGGATAAACACTGCTCTTACATAACTAACATTGTAATTTGGCATAATGTTGCTAACACTAACATCTTACATAACGTGCCATGACATGAAGGAATGTAACTTTTATTAGATTAAGAGGCTGTGCTTCTAACTAATAATGAAAGTTTATCTTTGTTTTTCAAAGAAATAAAGACGGGATAGAAGAGCAGAGAGGCTGGAGACACAGTATGGCTATGTCTGCACAGAATATCTGATGTATAGGTGAGTGTCTGGATAATGAGAAATAATAATGTTATTGATGTAGATTGTGTTTTGGAATGGATAAGGCAGACTAACACTGACCTTTAAAAAGCCCCACACTCAACCCTATTAAAAGTTTTAGACTATGCTTAAAAGCTTGGTTGGTGCCAGAAAACCAACCAATTTAAATAAGAAGATCGACCAAAACCCTCCAAAACTGTACCAGAAGCTTGCTAGGGGCTATCACGCGTCATCATAATTCTCCTGCCAATACCCCACTGTGAGATCTATCAACTCCCACTGATCTTAAAGTGTTTGTTCATATCTTATCCACAAGGTGGAAGCATTGTGCTACATGTAACAACACTGTCTGTGCCTTGCACCAGAGATCACTAGTACTGAGTCTTGTGTTATGACTTAGTTCATAATGGTTATGGTTTGTTTTATTTTTCTCCACAGCAAACATTTTGGTGACATCAAAACAAGAAGATGACTGGAGCAAACCTCTTGAAGTAACATGTAACAAGTATCATTCAGAGGGACGTAACCGTCATCAGGCATTTCTGTGATCCACTAACTGCTTCTTTTTTTAATTTGAGTGAAATTTTGAGAAATGCAAACCTTCATTTTCTCACAAAAACAAAAGCCATTAAACTAAGTATGACCTGAATACGGATGATCTGCTCCCAAACACCCATTTAGTATATGAACAAACTGGGCAGCACACACAAACACACACACTTCCCTGAGTGAGGAACCAGCAAAGGCCCCTCATAAATAAGGGTTCCTGTATTTTCAGTGAAACCCAGTAGTGCATCTGGATCCCATCAGAGCTTGTGTTCTCTTTGCAAATGATCCCAAATGTTTCTAATTATGCCAGTGGAATCGGCACGAGGATGTTTGAGCATGCATGCGTATGTTTCTGCGTGCGTGTAATCACCCTAGCAGACGTGTACGCCCATACCCTGGCCTCTGTTTATTCATGAACTGAGTAACGGAGATGGACAGCGTGGTTTGACCTCTGCAGCCTCTGCTAAGGTCACTGCTCGTGGTGATGACGGATCAGTGAAAGATGGGCTGGAGATGGATTTGTGCGGCCTTTCAGATGTTTTCTAACCCTTGTCTTGTGGTGTACTAATAATAAAAAAAATCCTCCACATACGTTTTCCATACATTTGGATTTTGTGCATGACTCTACACAGAAGGGAACATTTCTTTAAGTCGCACTTTGTTGGATTTGAAAAACAAAAGGTAACAACCATTAATGAGTGACTTTCCCAGTTTTCACAGTAAAAGCATTACCAGAGTTGCTGTTTCTGGAAGCAGGTGTTCCAAGTTAATAAAGTAACCCCCCTTTGTTAGATTTTCTTTAGGAATAGTTTCTTAGAATGCCCATAATAAAAAGCGACAGCTGAATGACCAAGTGACAACCTCCAAAGGTGGAAAACAAAAACAAAGCCAACATCTTAAACCAATTTTGGTCATATAGGTAATATCCACATTCATGTGACATCGTATCTATCCTGCTCTCCTTGTGTGTGTACGCTACACAATTCAGCAGTAGCCTAACTCCACTTGAAATAACGCGCGAAGTCAGGATGTAGCGTCCAACTCCTTTTAATTAGTGAGTATTTCCTCATGGAGTAAAACTGAAATACAAATAACATAGCTAAAATTAACCTAGCATCATTAGCACAACAAAATTAGATTCCAATACACATCCATTAGCGTTAGCACACAGCTACTAAAGTATTCATCTACAGCAAATATTTCCACAAAATATACATAAAATACAATCCTACAATTCAATACAAATGAAACTTGCAGACGGTGGTGTCGATGGCACAAACAAAAGGCAGATGTCACTGGATCAAATTTCCCCACATGTGATCCGCTAGGAACTAAACAAACATGGCTGACATCCTGTCACTTTCTGAAACTGGTTTTCAAAATAAAACGAATTTCAAAATAAAATTAGCTCATTGCAAAGAGCGCCTATATTGCAATAAATTAAGAGCGGAACAGTATCAATGGTCAATTTTTCATACAAGACAAATGTGTAAATGGTATTAAAGCTTGCTGTGATTGCTATAATCACTGTAATAATCAGAAGACCCCCTGCAAGCAAGCACTTGGTGAGAGTGGGAAGGAAAAACTATTTTAACAGGAAGAACCCACTGCCAGGACCAGGCTCAGGAGGGGCAGCCATCTGCCATGACTGCTTGTTGTGGGTGGATTAAACGATCAATTCAGTTTGTAATTGGATTACATTTTGGTTTTGGCTGCTTAGCTCTTTTTTTTCCTGCTGGTAAAGGTTAGCATCCCATTTAACAGCAGGTTAAAGATGCTGCTTTGCTAACCAACCTAGCTAGTCAGCTGACAAACCCCCCAGGCTGATGGAAAGAACCAAAACGCTAAACTGGAGACTTTGAAAGAAAAGTCCAAAAATAACAGTGACATTTCTGACACACTACCAGCGGTTTAATTCAAAATGACAATGCAAAACCAATAGTAGTGACTTCCATCTTTTATATACAGTTTTATGCTGCAGACCTGATCATATCATGAATTTTACTTAGCACAAACTATAGCATTAAAGAATTATTTTACTTTTGAATAAAGATGGGTTAAATAACTAACTAAATAATATTCCTTAAAAAAATCATTTATATTTTTACATCTTATGGTTTCTGCACACTTCTCTGTGGCAAGGTTCAGCAGCTAAGGACATTATTAGCCAATGAAGGCAGTAGAACATTTAGTAGATATTTACCCAAACCTGGTGGGGAGTAAAACAGAGCATGAATAATGGACCTAAACTGTGTGTGTTGGTGTTCATGTTTGTGTGTGGCCAGAAACTTGGCAATAAATGAATGACACCAGGAATGCTTGCTAAGAGTCAGTTTTATAATGTGGCACTTGAGGCTCCAAAAAGTATTATTGCTTTAAGGTTAAGCTCTGCTTCCTGGAAAACAAAGCTGGTCCACACTTTAACCTTCAAAGGGTGCACATTTTCACTCTCATCAGTTAGTGTCTCTTGTGGCGAGACTAACACATCTTTGAGTTCTAAAGCCCTGAAAATAACCTGATAAAAACTCCACCAAGACAAATAGGCACCGTAACGCAGGCTGGCATGCCTCAAAGACCTCTCTTGTCTATTAAAGGACATTGTGCGGGGTTCACATTTTCCACTGTAGCTACCGTGACACACAGCCTCATCTAGAGGCAGCAATGGATGCCGAGTGATTGCATGAGTTTGGCTGCTTGCCTGCGTCTTTGATGTCACCTCTCGCTCAGCTATTTCCCCAATTAAATTGATTGTGCTAATGTGTAAAGTGGGCCGCCGCGATTAAAGGTAAGCTATGTTGTTTTTGAGAAGGGTTTCAAATCCATCACCATGGCTGCGGTGCCAAGCATCCAGCGACACAAACTCTGTGCTTGGAAAAAGCCCTCCAGCCCTGCTTGAAATATAAAAGGGAAATCATCAAATTTGACTTATTACTGGCAAGTGGAAAAGGAAATCCTAATTATAATTATATCCTGACCAAAATGGGACAATATTTGAAAATGAAAACATCGGTAATTGCACATCCTAATGGAGGTGTTTGCCAAAGAAATCCACATTTCTGGGGGAGTCAAAATGGCAGAGAAGACTGAAACGGTAATGGAGGGGATGTCAGTAAAAAGGAAGCAGTCAAAAGAGAAGAAAAAACAGTTCAATATGTCAAATAGATGAATAGAGGGTGAAGGACTAAGTGGGTGCGTATTCATATGTGCACACACAGACACATTTTGAGGAAAGCATGAGAATCAAAGGAAATGGGAGAATTACTCGGCTAGTTCGTAATGTGTCAACACTGTTCGGTGTGGGAGGTCGCCCCGAACCTGTCTGGAACTCAAGGGAGAAATTCAGCAGCTCTTTCAACGGAAATCCTCATCATACATCTCTTTAAAAAAGCAAAACAGCCTAACGAGAGGACCGACAAGACCCAAGCTGGAGCCAGAGCTGCGGTTGTCGCAGTCCATGAGGCGGAAAGGATCATGAAAGATTTATTCATTTTGATGACAGGAATCCAATAGCTCATGTGTCAAAGCTAAGAAGAAAGAGATACTGCATTTAAACATTATCAAATGGCAGTTAGAAGGTTGGTTTGTCCCCCTACCACAAAAATGACCGTTTATACATCTGCTGGGCGATGATAAGCTCTCTGATTGGTGTCAAAGGGTTCAGCAGTTACTTCATTAGATGCGATTTACAGCTCTCATGTTCTCTTAGTTCCACCCAGTGGGAGTTGTCCACACACTGACGAGATCCACCTATCCTGGGAAAGGTAATGTGTCTCGTGCATGTGTTCCTTCTCAGCAACACCAATTTCACACTTGGTTACACCCATTTACATCTGGGAGCTACACACTACATCAACAGCACGCCCAATTAAATGTATTGTGGCTAAAGAGGACGTCCAGCTCGCAAGACATTTGACAAGTACATAGCTCACCCTAAGGCCATTCTCTGAAAGCATTTAAAACTCATCATTAGCAAATTTGATATCGCAGCACATTTGCTGATTATCATGTATTTCTCTCGGTGCTAATGTTTGGTGCTAGCTAGCTAGCAGTCAGAGAAGTTACAAAGAAAGTTAGCAAGTTGTTCAAATGTTAAAAGCAAAGTAAGTAAAGGTGAAAAACAAGAGATAAATTTTTAGAAGTTGTGGTGAATGAGCATTGCTAACTGCTAGGTTCAGTTGTTTCATTGCTAATTCACTTACCATGTGCCACACTGCAGAGCTGCCAAATTTTCTTCATTATTTGTATTCGTAAATGTAAAGATGGTGAATCTGAGGTCTCAAGACAGAAAAATAAAACTCAATTATTCTCACATTCATTCCTGTTGCGTTGCTCATTGCACTGTTGGCCCCAGTGGTTCTTGGAAGAACAGCATGAACAGTCTTCAGTATTCTTGGGCTCTTTTAATGCCATAAACCAGCCTTTTCAGCTCTCACTCAACACCTTTTCCCAGAAGAAAACCATCTGTGCAAAGGATGAAGTGGCCAAAAGGAAAGAGGCTCAGTCTCTCTTGCAGGACCTTGTGTTCTTCATGCTTCAAGGCCAAACGTTCTGGTTATGAACTTACAGCGGTGGAGGAATGGTACTCGTTACAGACGTGGACAGAGGAGTGATGGGACTTTAATTTGCCTGAATCCCTTTACAGTGATGATAAGACCAGAAGGATAAGGTATTGTGTGACAAATTAACTCATTTTTCCAGAAGCTTTAATGAGACTTACGTAAGAAGAAGGAGTACAGTAGTGCCAAAAAATAGAGGAATCTGCCCCAGTTTTACATTAATAAAGGGGGAATAATATAAGAATGTAAGTTAACGTACCAATTTACAAAATTTAGATACAAACTGTATTCCAAAAGTGCAAGAGGTCAATCAAATAAAATAGTACAAAGGAAAAATGTCAAATGGTGAAACTGTGAAATTTTGTTTGATTTCTGTTCTTTTAAATTTATGCTCACTTTAAAATTAAACCTAGAAATTGAATTTAAAATAATTACCTTTGACACATGAGGTTTGTCAAGAAGGGGGGGGGGGGATATGATTCAAATATATTATATGAAGAAGGAAATGAATTGTGATGAACAATGAATCTGTCTGGCATCTTGCTTGTCTAAGCAGCCGTTTTAAATTACTAATACTGGCAGCAGTAGCATAGGCAGTAAAAGTGTATATTTTCCAAAATAAGGTCAGCATTTGACTCTGCCTCCTTACTCCAGGAGTGACTAACTGTCTGAAATGTATCTGCCACGCTTGTTTTTTCAGCCAAATGCATGAAGCTAACCTTTCGTCGATTCAGCTGTTAATAGCTGATAACAATAAAAACATTTGTCACTTCAATGAGAAAAATTGTATGGAAGTGCTGAAAATAGGGATGGATTCTAGTCTATCCAGTAGACTCCCATGTAAAAAAAAAAAAAAAAAAAGAACTTTACAGTACTTTAACTTTACAATAAACATGAGAACCATTTTCATTCTTTATAATTTTTCCCTCATGACCACTGCTTTAAATTCACCAGTAAACAGTACTGGTGTAAACGTTAAAGTATTAATATGGAAAGATAGGTTACGCTAACTAGCTGGCTAGCTGTCAGCTAACTCGAGTGCCCAGACATCTGGCATTATAGTAGAATGAGGTCATACTGCCAATTACATGCACTTTGTGATAATATGGTGATGAATTGTTATAAACCAGCTTAAACTTCAAATCTGTTGCTGTCTGTTGCAAAGCTGTTTCCATTTACATACGAAGAAATTCACATCAAACAGAGATTTACATTAGCGACTTACATTGGGAGTCAAGCCAACCTCACAGATTTGAAACAAATTCAAAAACTCCTCGAAGAATAGTAAAATAATTGCTGCAGGAGAACAATTAAACAACAGAATGATAGCAGCCTTGTTTTTCCGTAAGAATATAACCAGTAAGTTTTACTTATTGGTGCAGACTGACTCAGATTGATTGCAGTTTGTTAGCAATCCATCTGCGTTCAGTTAAATTCAGTTTTGTTTAAACAGTGCCAAATCACGATAACAGTCACCTCAAGGCGCTTTATATTCTAAGGTAGACCCTACAACAATATATACAAAGAAAAACCCAATAATCATATGACCTTCTATGAGCAAGCACCTTGGCGATGGTGGGAAGGAAAAACTACCTTTTAACAGGAAGAAACCTCCAGCAGAACCAGGCTCAGGGAGGGGCGGGGCCATCTGCCATGACAAGCGTTAATAAATTAGAGGGTAATTATTATCAAAACCTTTGCTGATCTGTATGAAAAATACTGCACTCAGTCTGTGACTGTTTGGAGTAAGATTGCCTCTCCTCAAGCAACCTGTGCAACTGCCTTGCAATTGAAAGCGATCAATAGGGGTTGACGATGTTGCATACTCAACCTCTGGGCGTTGCTGCTCACTGGAACTACTTTCAAAAACTGTGAGATTTTACACACTGTAACTTTAAGATAAGATACAATAATAATACTGAAATATATTTAAATTAAAAGTTTAAAGCCTACACTTTTCAGTGCAGCAGTTCATATTCTTTCTGTGTAATTGATTTATTTTTATTTATCTGTAATTCTGAGAATGTTGTGGCATATGGTACTCTAGAAAACTATCAATCCTGACCAAAAAGCAATACTTCTACTATTAGTAGTAGTAGTAGTAATTCTAAAGATGTTTTAAAATTTTCTAAGACAGCCAGGCCTTCATAATTCATTTGAACATATGGTTTAAGACACTTCTAAATATGTTCTTAACGTAAAAGCGTATTCAGGTACGAGACTGTCAATGAATAACTGATTACATTAGCGTAATTGGTGCATGTGCACTGTCAGTAAATGAGGGCTATTGTGACGCCAGCAATAACTCTGTCATCCGGGTGGCATCACCACATGAATGTATAGGGTCAAATCCATAAAGTACAACTCTCACTCGTACTGTAAAGCCAGCCCATCTGCTGTGAGAGCCGTGTCTTCTAGAGCTGTCTCTTTTTCTCTTTAAGCCCCCGGCTACCTTCGTGTCCAGGAGAAACAGACTAAGCTTGGACCCTCCACCTCGCTGGGGCAGTTAACATCAGCCCCAGTGAAACAAAGCGAGACTGCATCAGCCCCAGACAAGTTTTACAAGCCCAATACGCTCTCTGTCCAGGCCTCAATCAGCCCTCCCGTCTCCCCCAAAGGCCCTTTGTCCTCTGTCAGACCACTCCTTTGGGGCACATTAGCACTCACAGCTTGAGGTTTTACTTAAAGAAAAAAAAAAAACAGATCTTAGACAGGGCAGTAGCCAAAGATTGGAAATGTTTTGATTCTAGTTCTAGTGGTGACCACATCATAAATTTGAGGTTTCTGCCTGTGATTTATAACTCCTAAATGATTTAAACTGCTAAAAAGCATTACGGTTTTTGGCTCTGTTAAGGCAAATGTGTGCATGTTTTCTTTGTTCTAGTTTTTTCTTAAACTGCTCTCAAAATTAAAATGCAACAGCTTCTATGTGGAGCCTTTTCTTTCCACATATGAAACAGTCATACAGCCAGAAATCTCTACCATCAAATGGAAAAAGAGCTGCACTGTATCTATACAGCAAGTGGTTGGCATATTGAACCTCTTACACTTTGCTTACAAGAGGTATGCAGAAAATTCAGGTAATTTTATTTTATTTTATTTATACAGCATTGAATCACAACAACAGTTACCTCAAGGTGCTTTATATTATAAGTTAGACCATACAATAATACACAGAGAGAAAGCCCCCCAAATCATATGACCCCCTATGAGTAAGCGCTTTGGCAGTGGGAAGGAAAATGTGCCATAGGCTATAAATAAAATAGATGTGACAGTCAACACGAAGAGGTTGAGACAATTCAATTAAATTTTTTATACAGCACCAAACCACAACAGCAGTCGCTTCAAGGTGCTTTATACTGTAAGTTAAAGACTACAATGATACAGAGAAACCCAACAATCAGACGGCCACCTTTGAGCAAGTACTTGGCGACAGTAGGAAGGAAAAACTCCTTTTTAACAGGAAGAAACTTCCAGCACAACCAGACTTAGGGATCAGCCATCTGCTGGGACCGGGTGGAGTAACAGAGGGTAATTCAGGGCAACAAAACAGCACATTTTCTCAGATTAAACGTTCAGAAATTTTCTAAATTTCAAAAAGACACAAATTTATTAGACATAAAACAACAGCACCACTTTAGGTGGTACCAGTCAATTATCTCATCAAATTATAGCAGACTTTGCAGTCAGGCATTGGTAATATAATCAGAAGTATGCATACTTTGAGAATAGAATACAGCTCCCTGATTCGTACGTTCCCTCTGCAAGGCAATGCGTGCGTGCAAGGGCATTGCTGGTTGCATCATCCATGTCCTCAATAACAGCAACTGGAGGTTTATCCAACACTTGCAAAGTGAAAGGATGTGATTTTGAGACAATTTTGTTCTTATTAATTTTGTATTTTTGTGCAAATTTACCATTTTTTGCAACATTTTATTTTATTTTATTTTTTACCTGCAGTGGTTCTGATATGTTTTAGTAATAGTAATTTAGTACGGTTGTTGTTACAACCCTCATCAGCAACAGAATTTATAGTGGAAGCAAACAGCATTTTTTTAAACAAAGAGGAGAAAATAAATCCTTTTTCCTTTTTAGCAAATTTTGGTAAGTATTTAACTGCTAAAAAGGAACACGCTTTCATAAGGAGTTGGTGAAGACACAACAGGGTTTACAGATGAACATTTGCCAGGTGGCGAACTTAAAATGATAGCTTGGGTTGTTCTGTTTCTGCTAAACAAAGCGGCAACATGTTGACAGCAGTGTTTGCCAGGTGTTCCAGCCATCCTATGCCATCATTTTCATTCTGGTGCTTTTTAGATTTTTAAGCAATATTTTGGGTAATTTCAAAACTTTGTTAGTTTTTTACTCTATGAAATTCACGATTCTAGACATGGAGTTGACAAGTGTCAGTGCTGGGTCTCTGTGTCATTTAATGTTATGCCTTTGTTTCAGAGTTGTAAAATAAACTGTTGACAGCAATATTTTTAAACTTAAAATTACAATCTTTACATTTGTATTTTAGATCACAATATTTTACGTTAGGACATCTAACCATTTGTTTGTGAAGAGTGCTTCAAATTTGATATACAGTATTCTTTTATTCAGAATTAAACATATGATGATTCACGATATACTTGAAATGTATAAAAGAAAGCTTTTTCCATGTGGTCTTTATATAATCTATTAAATGACTGAACTGACAGAAAATGTACCATGTTGTTATATATATTATTGTTATGTTATTGGGTTATACTGGGATATGAGATTTTGGTCACTGTGCTACTATATTATGGCAAACTCCATATTAAGGATAACAAAGCAGCAACTTTATCTTCTGCTGCTACTTTTTGACTTAAAATTGTGGTTCTGTGGTTGATTCTCTTGGTTCCATTCAGCCCAGCATATGCTTTTATAGCAAACTGATAGCCCAATTAGCTTCTCACTACCTCTTTAAATAGATGGGCTGTGATCACGGTGCTATTCAAATCTGTAATATAAAGTAAGGACACGGGTCAACGACTGGAAATGTGTACATAGTGAGGGTTTCAGCGCAAGATGGAATAGAGTTGTCGAACATTAGAGGGCAAATTAGCCACATGCTCGGGGTTTGGAAATAAAACACTGCAGAGGAATGTAGTGTGACCACACCTCACTGCCCTCGCTGTTCTTTTATTTGACATTAAGATAATGGCAGTGAATGAAAGGAATTCCCACAGAACTCTTTTACCCTTTTTTTCACCCTTCTAGTTCCTCCAGTTTATTTCCCGTTTCACGTCCCTTTGCAGTTTTCTCTCGCTCCTTTCTCCCTTCCATCTCTTCCTTAATGTATCCCCGTGGATGAACAGAGCCGTAAATCTCAGCCTTGTATCTGTCCATCACATCTCATAAAAGTCTTATTCGTCCCAGCAGAAACTCGGACTTCTCTCCCCGTAAATGTTTTTTGGGTGGCAAAGATCCCTGTAAATAATTTGTTGCTATGTATTTTACAAATCGTGCTCCCCGTGTGATGTCCATCTTGTTTCAATCACTCCCCGGAACGGATGATTTGATGCACAGCATGCACAGATTGTTACAAGGTGGACTGGGGTTTGAATTGAAGGATGGATGCACGCATGCAAGCGCAGAAAAAAGAGCGACTTTGCATAATGCAAAGGCATTCTTTTGACCTGCGGGGTCAAGCTATCTCCGCCTCTTATTTGTGCTCCTATGGGCAGTTCTGTTGCTTTTCCTTTTGGGAATTTATGGATACAAAGAGTCTTTTTCTGCAGGTTCTGAATCATTTATGATTTTTGACCTCATACCCAATAAATTCAACCATAGAAAGAAACCTGGATGAAAGGGTCTGTTTGCATAAAATCCTTCAGCTGGATCAGCAAAGTTAGCTTCGATTACACAATAAAGACTCTACATATGGGGGTCATTAATGCAACAAAACCAAGATTCATTTTACACATTCAAATACAGAAATGTACTTCTTTCTAATTTTAACGAGTTTCCTTATATGTATTTTCTCCTTTATGTATAAAAACATATGGTGCCTTTCAAAACCACAAATTTAAGTCTTTATTATTTTTCATATAATTTTGCAGAAAGGGTGGCAATATTAATGTAAAAAGTATGAATTAGAGGATGATCAAAATCAACAGACATGAATTGACCAAAATAAAACAATCAAAAAAAATATTAATGCTTTATTTGTTACTGTATGGTAGGACAATATATTGAAATATACAAAAAATATAAAGCCTGTGATTATTGCTTTTGCAGGAGAGAAGAATTCTAAAGTTTCCATTGATATTTGAATAATAAATGATCTGTTATTTCTCCATTTGATTCTCCAGCCCTTGCTGTTTGTCATGTTTCTCAACCAAATGTGTCCCATGAACTCATTGCCATTTATTACAATATATGCAAATCCAGAAGATGGCAGTGCAGAGCTTCAGCTGCTGTCAGTAATACAGCCTGACATTATCTTGTGCTCCAGTTTGTGCTCAGTAGCGTCTCTGGAAGTCTTGAGGACTCAAGACTGATATGAATGTAACTTTAGTGCTACCTGAAGTTGATCCTAATATAACTGTAAGTATGTATGTTTTTGTGGTTGTTGTTGTTACTTTAGTTTTCTCATTTTTTATATGTTCTATAAGTTCAACTCTGTCCATCATTACAGAGAATTGCAGGAACTATCAGTCTAACTGTCTTTGTCTGCTTGGCTATTAGCGGAGCAGACAGACCATCAGATTGGTAAAGTATATGTGTTATTAGTGTGTGCATTCCTGTCTGTTTAGTGCGCATGTGAATGCATGGATGTGCATGTGTAATTGAATACGCGTGACTCTATGTGAAATCTGTGCTCTCGTACTAATTGGGGATCGAAAGTTGGAACCAGAGTGGAATCAATTATTCTGGTTCACTAATGGTAAGTCAATATGCCTTCAGCTCACATAAAAATAAACATACTGAATTAAAAGTATGTACATGTGGCATATATGTTAGCCAAAGTAATGTTAATGATATGTAATAAACTCTAGCTGAATGAACAAATAGCTAAAATTGGTAGCTAAAATAACGCCATTTTCTGGTATTCTTTTGAAAAATATCTCCAGCCACTTTAAAACCCAAAAAACAACGTCAGGTACTATTAAGAGCAAAGCAAAATAGAGAAGTGTCTGATGTCAAAAAGGAGACCAAGTGCACACCTTTGACATTGCAATAGAGAATCTGTGTCTTTTCTTCCACACATAAACGCAGAAATAGAGTTTCTGAAAATCTTCACCCTGCAATTTTTCAAAATCTCAGTTTTCAGTGACATAAAACAGCATCTACATGCTGGCCAACATACATTTAAAAAAATCATCACAATATCCGTGTACAGTGTAGTGAAAAAGTATTTGCTCCCTTCCTGATTTCTTAACTTACTGCATATTTGTCACACTTACATGTTTCAGATCATCAAACAAAATTGAATATTAGACAAAGATAAATACAAAATGCAGTTTTTAAATGATGCTTTCATTTATTAAGGTTAAATGTTTTGCAAACCTACCTGGCTGTGAGTGATAGTCATTGCCCCCTAAACCTAATAACTGGTTGTGCCATCGTTGGCAGCACGAACTACAATCATGCGTTTATGATAATTGGCCATGAGTTTTTCACATTGCTGTGGAGGAATTTTGGCCCACTCTTCTTTACAGAATTGTTGTAATTCAGTCACATGGGGGGTTTCAAGAGTGAAAAGCCTGTTTAAGGTCATGCCAATACAGCTAAATCTCATTCGAATCCAGACTTTTATTTGACCACTTTAAATTTAGTTTTTTGTTGAGACATTCAGATGTGGACTTGTTGGTTTGTTTCTTATTGTCCTGCTGCATAACCCAAGTGAGCATGAACTTCAGGGCATAAACATTTCTTTCAGGCATTTCTGTTAGAGACCATCCATTACAGGAAGTCATCCACATCCTGACCACAGCCATAGACCGTCACACTACCACCACCATGTTTGACTGTTATTATAATGTTCCTTTTTTTTATTAAATCCTCTGTTAGTTCTGTCAGTTTTATGCCAATTTTAACGGGACTCAAACTTTCTAAAGGTTCACCTTTGGTCTCGTCAGTCTACGGGATATTTTTCCAGAAGTCTTGGGGATCATCAAGATGTTTTTTGACAAATATGAGATGATGTTGTTTTTTGTCAGCAGTGGTTTTCTCCTTGGATCTCTTCCATGGATGCCATTTTGTTATTGTTGAATCATGAACTCTGACCTTAACTGAGGCAAACGAGGCCTGCTGTTCTTAAGATGTTGTTCTGGGATCTTTTGTGACCTCCCGAATGAGTCGTTGATGTGCTCTTGAAGTAGTTTGGTAGGCTGGCCGCTCCTGGGAAGGTTCACCACTGTTATGGTAAATTGACTGATTCTTATATAGCGCTTTTCTACTCCCCCAGAGTACGCAAAGCGCTCAATACAACATGCCATATTCACCCATTCACACAATCGCTTTCTTCTATGATTATAAGTAACTCCATACTTTGATGATGCATCAGAAAGTGAGGCAGGATCGAACCACTAACCTTCCAATCAGTAGATGACCTGCTCTACCTCCTACAGCCACCCATACTGTTCCAAATTTTCTCGATTGGTTAGAGTCCCAGAGCCTTAGAAAGGATTTTCTACATTATACATATGTTAAAAAGCTCCATTCTTGAGTGAGGTTAACAGGCTTCTCTGCGTTTTCCCTTTTAGGACAACCTCTAGCATTCTGTTCAGAATCAGACACACTTGAAACCCAACAGTTGGTGAAAAAAAACACCTGCTGGACTTCATCTGGACAAACCTGGGAGGTTACGTCACTGATCTCGAGTTGCTGTTTCTCCCATCAAACCTCAATGGATAGCCACAGCGACCACAGCTTTTCCAGACCCTAGCGGCTGGCGGTTGGGAGCACGCTCAGTTGCTGCTGCTCTGTTTCCTGAACATTTCATGATGCTTCACAAACCTGTGAGGGGCAGTAAAAAGTGATATTTCCATTGCGACCCATGTGTGTGGACGGTGGACAGGTCTATATGTGTAAGGATGCCTATGGTGGCCCCATGATCGGAAGGTCGGGGGTTCGAATCCACTGAACGGCTACCCTGAGGTACCCCTGAGCAAGGTACCGTCCCAGTGGCTGCCCACTGCTTCACTGAGTGGGTTAAATGCAGAGTGGAATTTCCCCACGGGGATCAATAAAGTATACATTATTATTATTAGGTCTTTCCGTATGAATAGGTGTGTAGTGGGTTATTGTCTGCTTCTGTGTTTATGAATGTGTGTAGATGTGACACTGGTTGCTCCATCTGCGATGACCTCATTGTAATAATGACACCATTATTCTCTCTAACTAAGATTCCATCCTTAACTTCAGATGACAGTTGAAGCTCCTTCAGCCCCAGCATATGTGTGTGTGTGTGTGTGTGTGTGCCAAAGACATATGCCCCAGGACACACAGCTGAGCCGGCTGGTGGAGGCTAACGTTTCACTACATAAAATGTGTCATCCTTTCTCACTGTGATGGATATTATATCCATGCCTCTTCCAGGTGCCTGGGCTCTGTTTGACTGCGTGTGAGCATGTTTCCTGACTTACTGTACCCTCGCCATGGTTTCATTAATCACCACCCTCAGACATTCTTTTTCCTGTCAAAAGAGAAAAAGACGAGAGACAGATGATCTTTGTTTCCACAAAAAAAAATAGTTCTTTAATTTCCGCAAGTGTCTTTCCTCTCCCAAAACCACTAAGTGGGATACAAAACACGATCTCTTCAGACTGCCAATACAAAAACCCCAGTGGCACTCCAGACGGAAGCCCATCCTGTATTGTCTTTAGATATGGACTAGATCATATAGACTATGCATGTGGTTTCCCGGCTGGGTAAAAGTGCAGCAGCAAGAGGAAGACGAATGTTGAACAGACATGACCAAAGCCATTTATTTTTCGTTGCTAAAGGATAACATCTTGGGCCTTTTACAGCCCATTTACTGGGCTTTACTGGCACATCCATAGTTTCATTCATTCACTCACATATTACTCATACGTCCTTTTAAAGACTTGGATTAAATTGCTGTTTTTCTTCTATTTATTTGGGCTGCTGCCTTTAGGGAAGTGCCCCTCAAAAGTACATTTCAGGGTTACAGCAGCTACTAAGACTGACACTCTGCAACTCAGTGAAGAAAAAGATGTTATTCCAAAGCAGCAGCCTTCTATTAAGTGCAATCTCACAGCAGTTTAGTAATGTGCATAGCACAGTAGAGCTCTACCACACAAAGTACACGAAACAATGCAAATACAGTTACTGTGGGGAATAAAACCAAAGCAAGAGGGTTGACGCCCTGCTGATATCAGACCCAATTTTGAAATAGAAATCAAGCCATGCTGTGTAAGCATTTACATGGGGATTGCTGTTAACTGCTTGCATCCAATTATATAACAAGGAAGTAGGTCTGCACAGCATCTGAACCAAAGCTGCTTTTTTCTGCAATAACTTGATAACATTTGCAGGTTTATGTTAAAATACAAATATGACCCCGTTGGATCCTTGACGTGCCAGGGTCTATAAAGTTGCACATTTTTGACGGAGCGTTCCCTGTAGCACTTCGGTTTCTTCCTGTGGGCATCAAATGACTGGCAGGAAGCAGAGTGTAATCTCATGATTTACTGATATGAAAACACAACTTGTGCACTTTATGGTTATTCTGTTAGATTCTGACACTCTTACATTTGTTTTCACAGTGAGCTACAGTGCAAAGGAGCACATGGATTCTTTTGAAGGTGGAAAAAACATTGTTATATCATGCTGCGCTGATCAAAAAAAAATACAGAAAGAGTATTAGATTTATAGATTGCATTCATTTATCATTCTTCAAAACACTGCACCCACAAATGCAGGACATTCCAAGCGATTTGGGGTGTGTCACCCTCTACATATTTCTGATCGTTGTATGTGTCTGGCTGAACTCCCGTGGTTTTTGATTCATGCACATTGAGAATATTCAGAGGTCGCTGAGGTCCAGCGAGAAGCGGAAAACAGCATTCCTGTTAAATGGTTTGAGCTTATCGACATGGAAGACACAAATTTCGGTTATTTATTTCCCCACTTAAGAAACAAAGTAGTGGTTGGTAAGAGTACTCCGGAGCCCCAGGAGACCAAGAATGACTGACCAGGATGGTTTCCAACAAAGATTTTCAAGTAAAAGTTGTCTCTTGCCAGAATGCGGTCTTATCACGTCGTAGAGTTCAAGGTTTGGACAACACAGAAAATCCTCTACAGTAAAGCCTTGAGTTATCCACATCCATTCTAGAGTTGGTGCATCTAATCATGCTAAATACTGTTTATATGTTCACCATGGAACTGATTTTAATGCATATTTTCTCTAAGTCTCTGGCTGTAATAGAGGTAGCAGTTGAAATTCTACTTCAAATTCAGGTTTATTTCTTCATGCCGTCATGATAGGTCTGTCCCAAATCAAAGTAACCAGCAATCAATTACAGAACAAAATGCAGCTACACGGAATGAAAAAGTCAGAATGGTAGACATAACAAGTCTTCCTAATCTCCAGAAGCCAGCCCAGGCTACCTGGCACCACCACCCACAGGTTTTTAAATGTGTTTAAGGAAAAACTGCCATGAAAACCTTCATGCATTTATTTATCCTGCATCCTTCAAAAGGCCTGGAACAAAATGTACAGTCTCCTACGAAATGCCTCTCTGCCAAAAGCCCAGCTCTTATTTAGTGTTTGGAGAGGTCATGTACGTTTTTAATCCAGTGTAAATCTACCTTATTTATTGTTTGTTTTATAAAACATGTATGCCCAAATGGTACTCCACATTTTTGGTTAAAGACAGATGTCTTTTGTTAAAAGTAATCCTACACAAATCAAAAACATGACTTCTTTTTTAAGTTCTCTTCAGGACATGGAGTTACTATTATTGATGTCTTAAAACTAAACGTAACCGCGGGTTTCTAATGCATTTTACGCAGAGATTTACGAAGTATGAAACATGAGCGTGAGCGATAAATGCTCGACTTTATTATCCAGTGCAAATGCATTTCAGAAAATGCATAATGCCAAGGTCTGGTTCACTGGGAGTGAAGAAAATGACAGCTGTGCCAGGCACAGGGATTTAAAACAATAAAGTAAAAGTAATTGTAGCTTTTCCCAGGCTTTTCTGTAATGATGTTCAGTTGTCATTGTCACTGTAGTTGAAAAGCTACAGATTGCAAATTTGGCTCCAGTTGCATCATTCATTTTTCATTTTTGATCAAAGATTTTGGATTAGACATTTACACACAATGTGATTTTGAGTCCAGTGTTAACATGCACAAAAGGACAAAATCTACACATGGCAAACTTTTCCATTAAAAAGGACACTCTCAACAGAAGATCATTATGGTGGTGGAGCCCACGGCATGATCAAAAATTATTCCAATCATGTGCAATAAACTTGCTATCCCATTGCCTCTGAAAAATGGGCTCGGTTGCTGTCTTCAAAGGGAGTTTGGTGCGTCAAGACTGCGATTAAATGGCAATAATCCAAAATCAGCCTGCCATCAGTGTGCAACTGAATGGGGTCAAGCTGTCAATTACATCCAATCTGTTTGTGATAATCCTGCAATTCACTGAGAAAAATTGGTTAAAATCACAAAACTGTTGCAGCAAATTTGTTGCTGTGTACATACAAATCATAAAATTGAATTCACATTAAACAGAAATTCACAAAAATAACTACACACATTCAGAGTTCAGCTAGTACCTCATAGACCTGAAACAGAAATTTAGGCATAGTTGCTGCATTGCAATGACACAACCAGCCATCGATTGCAACATGTTTAGCAATCTGTTTGTGTTTAGAAATCAGACTATTTTCAAACCGATCTGTCCGGGAGTGACTGCACTCAGTCTGACCCTGAATGTTTGGAGACAGGTTGCCTCCCACAAAGCAACCTGTGCAATCACCTTATGATCAAAAGCCCGCCAATTTTTCCAAGCTGCAAAGTGCATGTCGGGGAATGACTTCTCTGCTTATGATAAGAAGCCGGATTGTTTTAAAGACTAAATAAAATGTACTCCACACTGAACAGTTTACAGTCTTGATTGCAAATTTCAACTCTGATGTGTCATCTATGATCAAGTATGATGCTGATTTAATTTCTGGTCCCATTTAGTGCTGAACAGACAGTAAAGCTGGCAATGCTTTAGGCTGTGGCGACCGTGTGAAAAATAACGAATGCTCTCACAAGTTCTCAGTCAGGTCCCTCCTGTTGTTCAGCTCAGCTAAAAAAAATCCTTCCTAGTTTTCGGTAGATTTTTATCAATGAGCGATGGTTGAACCTTGCTACCAATCTATCTTGCACGAGTTTGCGTCCTCTCATCCTACTAGTTACTTTGGTTTCAAATATCCAAGGCAATGGCCAACATGCTAAACTCTTGGCTTAAGAATGGTAGTCCACAAACCATTAAGATCCCTTTATGTTGGTTATAACTGGAATATTAGGGTCCATAAAACCATAGCAAGTGTTGAAAATGAAACGCGTGCCCAGTATTTAGGAATTCAATCTATATTTGAATAGCAGTGTAAATCACTAAAATTGAAAATTAAGTGTGGATCGGCATTATCATTTCCATCAAAGCCCTGAAGTGACGTGCTCTGAACCATTAAAAAATACTGTTTTAAATGTACATTTCTATGCTGCACTTATCCAAGTGCCATAAACACTTAACCCTGCTGGCTAGCTAGCATAACAAACAGAATTCCAAGGAGCACATCTGACTCCAGATCAGCAGTTAAATTGTGGTCAGTTTTCCCACAGAGAACATTTCTTCTATGGCCCTTCTTTATGCATTCTGCTGAATGGAGGACAGAAGTGTCAAAACAGGCTAGATGCATGAAGGCAGTCTCACACAATGGTTGCTACTGTGCTGTTTGTATTTTCAGGGCAGCACCATTAAATGGCTACTTACAGAGAAAGTCATCGGGGTTCAAGTGTGTTTTGTTTCACTGTTGCTTCAAGCTGTGTTACTCTGAGGCCCCACAGTCATCATGGGTGGCCACACTGGGCCATTGGCACAGCATGCACGCACACACACGCACACACATGCACATATAATTAAATGTTAACGTGCCCAAAGTACTTTCTTTTTTTATATCTCTCTTGCACAAACTTAGACCTACTATGCTTCTCTGCATGTATACTTATGCACGTGTGCATTAACTTTCTCTCACTTCTAGAAAATCAGCCACAAATTATCTCTCACAAACATGCGCACGCACGCACGCACGCACACACACACACACACACACACACACACAAACACACAGGTATATTAATATGAAGTAAGTACAGAAGCATGAGAGAAAAATGTGCTTAATGCAGGTTTATATAACAGCACAAATTTAAGGAGACATAACCACCCGCCTGCTGGGCCCTAAAAACAAACTGCACAAAATATGGCATTTGTCTTCTGATTAAACACCCCCGCATTCCAGCAATCTGCGTTTGGCCGACCCGGCAACGGCCATCATATTGACAGTCGGACGTGCGGTTTGCCTGGGTGATCTCTCATGAAGGGAAGCTTTATGGCACAGCCAGCTCCATATAATCAGCTTTAAATGGTCCCAATGCTAACGAGAAGGACAGCACCCTCCCTCCTTTCATGGCAGCCAGCCGGCCCCCATGAGTCAGGAAAGACGGAGACAACAGCTACAGTGCCCACGAAGAAATGAGGAATGCTATGGGATTCAAAGATCCCGAAGAGTCACTTTTATGCGTGTACAAGTGCGATAAGATGTCGAATGTGTCTGGAAATTGTTAAGCTGGAATGATTGGCTCCTGCGTGCTAAATTGCACGCTGGGTTATGCTAATCAGCAACAGTAAAATTGCTGAAAATATATGAGGTTCCCTCAAGTTAGATTTACCGAGAGAAACCAGCCATCTGTACATTAATTCTGTACATTAATATGAATAGTCAGATGTCTATTCATATTAATGTACAGAATTCACCTGCTTGCTGCTACTACTGCACATTCACCCAGTGTATATACTATATGTATATATATATATATATATATATATATATATATATATATATATATATATATATAATGTTCTTCCTCTACAAACTCTTTAGGATGCAGGATAAAGTCATGAAGGACTGTTGATGCCAGCACGCTTCGGTAGCATCCTTTAACACTTCCTTCTGCTCTTGGGTTAAACAGCTGTCCCATAAAGCTATCCTCTTCCTATCTCCATATAACGTCTTTTTACACCACGTTGCTCTGTCTGTGTGGCTTGGCCTTGTTAAGATCCAAGATTTCCTTTTACCAGATGCTCTCTGCCTTGTTAACTTCAGCCCATTTGTCTTTGTGCAGCTCAGCATGTTTAATGAGATTTGCATTGTCGAACATGGAGTCAACAATTTAGGAAGCTAACCGCAGGTATGTGTGGTAAGTCCTGGAGAATTTTACCCACCACAGTTCCTGCAATCATGTTTTCTTCTGTGTGAAATTGCCAAGTTTTTAATTGCTGTGATATGACCGATTACTTAACATTACAGCCAAATGTATTAGTAAAGCACAAATAACCAGAACCAACCCCCCTCCTGCACACTCACGTGTGTGAACTTTTATATTTTATATTTCTTAGAACTCCAAATCTCCAAATCTTATTTTGTTGTATTGGCTAAAAATTGTGAATTTGTAATGCATTTCTTTTCACTGATGATGTAAATGGCAACGGATTGTTTTGGCAATTGTGACAAAGGAGTGTAATGAGCTCCACTGGAGGACTGTGGTAGGACTCGACTTAAGCGGTCAAAGAAGTGCAGGAGACTGATGCTGTCCAGTGTAGCAAGTGATTTATTCACCATTCTGTGGCCCAAGAATATTTACAAAGAAACAAATAAGAAACTCAACTCTATAATAAACTCAATTCAAATAAACATAACTGAACTTAAATCAACGGAAATTAAGGTCAAACTGCACACAGCTACACTGACCTGAACCCTTCTTCTGAAACACCTGAGTTCGTCTGCTTAAATAGTCCCCTTAATCAAACACTTTCTCCTCTGGACTATTCCATTCAGTAGGTAGGTGAGATGAACATGATTATATTCATCCTCTACTACTCCTCTTGACTGGCAACATAAACTCTGGTGTAATCAATACATATCACAACATTAAATCTATTTCTTTATAAACCCTTTAAAATCAACTTTATTAAATTATAAGAATTCTTCCCCTCCTGCCCTTGGTCTCTTCCTGTGACCTCAGATGAACCCAGAAGGTATAAAGCAGGAAGTAGAACTACATTTCCTCCTTTTGCTTCTGGAAGACAGGTAGGTAAAGGTAAGTTCAAACAATACAAATTAACAGTTGAAATAAATAACATGTTAACTTAACAAACTTGCATGAATTGATTTAAACCAAGATGTTATATTATATAATCTGTAAAAGTGCAGAACATAAACAAACCCGGGATAGTAGATGTTTGCCTATTGCAGATTACATGTGAAATATGGTTAAATCAAAACAAGAATGTTAACTAAGAATGTAGACAAATGGTCTTCTCACCCACTTTGTCACACTCCCCCCCCCCCCCCCCCTTAAGACCGTTACTCCTCTGAGTCACGGGACAGGAAATCAGCAATGACATTCTTATGTCCAGGTCTATACTGGACCTGGAAACGAAAAGGCTGGAGAGATAAATACCATCTTGTTATCCTGGCATTAGTGTCTTTCATATTATGAATCCATTGCAAAGCACGATGATCAGTCTCAAGAACAAACTCTTTCCCAACAAGATAATATCGCAAGGTGTCTAGAGCCCATTTAATCGCCAATGCCTCCTTTTCAATGGTCGAATACCTCATTTCCCTTGGAAAAAGTTTTCGACTGATGTACTGGACAGGCAACTGCTGCCCTTCCTCTCCTTGCAGTAAAACAGCTCCCAGACCCACCTCAGAGGCATCTGTTTGTACTGTGAATGGAAGGTTAAAATCTGGACACTGCAAAACAGGTTTCTGACACAAACAGTCTTTCAAATCATTAAATGCATTCTCAGCATCTTTCGTCCACCTGATCCTTGTAGGACTAGATTTTCTTGTCATGTCAGTCAATAAAGCTGCTCTTGAGGAAAAATTTGGAATTAGTCGACGATACCAACCTACTAATCCCAAAAATGATCTCAACCTTTTCTTTGTGTTTGGCAAGAGTGCTGCAGCAACTGCATCCACTTTTCCAACCTGAGGGCGAATGCCTCCACCCCCTATTACATAACCCAGGTACTGCACCTCGGGCTTGGCGATGTGACATTTCTTGGCATTTATGACAAGTCCAGCATTTGCGATACGTTGAAACACATCAGCAAGATGTTTCAGATGATCTTCCCATGTACCACTATAAACAACAATGTCATCAATGTAGGCAGCTGCATATTGTTCTGCACCCTTCAACACTCGATCCACCAACCTTTGGAATGTAGCTGGTGCTCCATGCAAACCAAAGGGCATCACTGTGAATCTAAACAGTCCACTCGGCACTCTGAATGTTGTTAAGTCCTTAGATGAGTCTGTCAAGGGAACCTGCCAATAACCTTTACAGAGGTCAAGGGTAGTCAGAAATTTAGCATTTCCCAAACGATCAATTAGTTCATCAACCCTCGGCATTGGATAAGGATCAAAAGCAGACACAGAATTTAACTTAGAAAAGTTTACACAAAATCTAAGCTTAGGATCATCTTTCTTTGGTACAAGCACAACAGGGCTACACCACTCACTGTGCGATGGCTCAATGATTCCTGCAGCCAGCATCTCCTCCAGCTCACTGGAGCTCCAACTTTTTAATTGATATTTATCGATATTTGGATCGATCTTTCCACCTCCATCATTTGTATTATATCATCATCTGCCTTGTGTTTTTATACTTCTAGCATAACGTCAATACTATCTGCTCTGGTCTCTTCTTTTATTTCCTCTTATCTTCCTTCCTCTTCATCTTATTTAAGTAAACAAAGAGAGAGACTTGGTCTGACGCCTGATGTTCACCAGGATATTTTTATTTCTTTACCCACCCTCTCAGATTGCCACTACATAACTGCAAAGGCATCCTGTCTCCTCTGATAGATAAAATGCGTCACTCAAGGATATGAAAGGTTTTCAGTCAGCCAGTGGAGCCGAAGCAGCACAGACTTCCTGTGTAAGCACAAGACGCTGTAACTGTATCTCCACTTATTGCTGTGCTGTCTGTTGATTTGAATGTTTCCTATGACTCAGTGCCAGATGCACAAAGTTGAAATTGAAATTAATGGGAAGAAACATCATGATATTGAAGGTCTGAACATATGTGAAGACTCACATCACAATTGCATTTTATTGTAATCTTTGTTTGGATCTGAAATGACTTTTCCCATCACAGCTGCGCATGAGTCTTTGAAGATGAGTGGTTTTGTAAATGCAGGCTGCATTAGATATTGTTTTACAGTAACCAACCTGAACGTCAGAAGACTTTGGATAGAAGGATGTGATGGCTTACATCATCAGGATGTGTAGCTTTGTACAGGAAGTATAGAATCGGGCTTTAAATTTAAGCAATTCAGAATTTTTTTCTTATTTTAAAGTTAATTGAGCAGCATAGATGTGTGTTTGTTCACAAAAATTGTGGATTATTGGGGGTTTGGATTTGTCTTAGTAAGGTGTTGGGCCACCCTGTGCTACCAGAAACACTTGATTAGCTGAGTTGCTATCAATAGTCATCACCAATTTCCACAGTTTTAACACAGTTTGCTCAGTTTTAACTCTTTGATGTCTGTGCATGCTGTTAACTGTACCACTAGTCATACTCCAGATACATTTTTTCCAATGTCAATTATGAGATAGAATGATTATTGTATTGCAAATGTATGGGAAGTGGATTAAAAAGTGTAATAAACAAGAACTATATACTGATAAGAAATAACATTATAACCACCTGTCTGATATTGTGTTGGTTACCTTTTCCTGCCAAAACAGCCCTGACCCGTCGAGGCATGGGAGTACCGCACGGACCGGCCATCGCCCGCCACGTACATCGATGAACCTTGGTCGCTCATGACCCTGGTGCTGGTTCACCACTGTTCCTTCCTTGTATGGCTTTTGATAGACACTGACCACTGCAGACTAGGAACATCTCACAAGAGCTGCAATTCTGGTGCTGTGACCCAGTCATCTAATCAACACAATTTCAAACTCTCAAATCCTTATGCTCATTTTTCCTGCTTCTAACACGTCAACTTGGAGGACAAAATATCGCCTTTACCCTAATATATCCCACCAACTAACAGGTACCACAATGAAGAGATAATCCGTGTTATTCACTTCACCTAGCATGTAGTATATGAACGCCATGATGTTATATATATGTGTAATGTTCAGATTGACAGAAAAGAAAAACAAAACATTGAGTCCACTAAAATTATCTATAGTATTTTTTTAAACTCAGCCTTTCCATGCTGGCTCAATCAGCATGATATAACATGTTGATGCTTTGTGACTGTATCTAGAGACTCCTTGAGTGTCCAAGAGTTCTTTGGCCTGATTTTAACTGAAATTTTTATGTGCCCAACATTTCCAATTGAGTGTTGTGGTGAAGTTTCCAGGTTTCAGCTGCTGGATTGTTTAGGTGAACTGAACTCCACTGCCTTACAGAGAACACTGGTTGCAACTCACCTCTGCAATTGTTTTCTTAACTGGACCCCAATATAGGAGACACGGTACTCAAGCACTATCCCAGATGTACGCTATGCATCAAGCGTTTTGATTGCTGTCCATAGGAGACGGAGTCCAAATGGCCATGGATCCGATGGCTTTCCAGTGGCTTTATGACTTGAGATCTTAATAAAGTGTCTGAATGACTTTCCAGTGCTTTTCATTCAGCCTAATTCCCTTTACTGGGGGAAAGCAAGCTCACTTTAAGTGCTGTGAGGCTATTGCTTGAAGAGCTTTGCAGGTTTTAGCCTTTGAAGGATCCGTACAGCAGGGATTTTCCCAGTACAATTCATCACTGTCTCTATTTTCTGTGTGTGTATGTGTGAGTGACTGAATGTGCAGGCCCACGACAGGCCTTTGCAGCTATTAGGGGGGATTTTGCCCTCTCTTTGAGGGGGTGATTTGTTTCGTTTTAATAGGTGAGAACTTGGACTAGTCCCGAATCTCCTGCTCACCGTGTAGGATTCACTTTCCCACCGGGTGCTGCAGATCATCAGACGGTGGACCACCATTGCTCTGGACATGTGGTGCGTCTGCATGTGTGATTTTAATGAATGCCAGAGATGAGATCACACTAGGAGCATGGCAGCACAGACACCAAGAAGTTACACAGACTATCTTGTAAATGAATGGACCAGAGTCTGATGATGAAGAACCAAAGCCATGCTCATTCCTGACATCTAAATGGAACTGTTATGCCAAACCCACTGGTGTGTCTCAGTGTCCTTTGGTAGTGATATAACCTGGTGCTATGTCATCTAGAGTTAAAGGGATGTATTTTAACCCAAACAACCTTTTCCCAATCAGTTAGCGAAAGTGTCCAAACCTATGTAGTGCAAAATAACTGGAAACTGAAAAGGTCCATACAGGATGCAAACCTTGCTCACAAACCTGCAACTTTACAGCTATAAATCAGTTTATGTAGCTTTAAAAAAATTCTTCTTCTTCTTCTTTTTTTTAACCATGCTCATTATGAGAAAACGGGCCACTGGACATTCCCTGCAAAGCTCATTTAGGCCCCAGTATGGCCCGTTGCAGCTAGCCACTGTAACTTGGACAGATTTGTTAGCTCTTTGTATTCTTCCATCTTTTTAATATTATTTTGTCATGTTTTACGATTTACTCAATATGCCACGACTGTGTTTACCATAAATTTAAAACAAATGCTGAAAATGGAAAACGGTCTTTTTTTTAATGATAAAATTCAAGATCTGCATTTGATCAACAGCTAAATGAACAGAAACACTATACCGAGTTTACCCAGGGCCTAAACATTATTGCCCGCTGATTGGTTTGTGGAAAGACATGAACCGAGTAAACATGTCTGGATGTATCAGGCAGTTTTTGACAGTGCATTCTACAAATCCTAGGTGCCATGTCTTTATATCAAAGAGAGGGTTTTCTCCCGAGATTGTTGATAATTTACAACCTCGGGGCTTGTTTTAGCTCCTGTGTGTCTTACCTAACACACATACACACACATACACACACACACGCGTCTTTGGAGTACCTCTCCAGTGAGGTATTTTACCAGGAAGCCACAGATGCTTTCATGTACTTAAATCATGTCTGTCACATTAACCTTAATTGCAAGTTCAAGAAACAACAAACACATCCTGAAAGCTGCAGCAACAGCTCAGGCCTGAGGGAGAGGCAAATACTCAACAAGTAACTCTGACAGGAGAAGAACCGGGAGCAGTGAAATGCATTTAGGGTTTCAAAATATACAAACCTGAACTTGGTAGCGCTTTCTTTTTGTATTTGCTTTCCTACAGAAGCTCCAAAAGCTTTTATCTCATTTTCTCTGGAAGATCAGAAACTCTTCTGCCGACTAATTATTATAATTTCAGTTCCCATAAAATGCAACCGCGCCAGAAGCTCCAGGCTACAAGCTCCTAGATGTCGACAGGTTTCACTCCAAATTTGTTTGCTTGCTTGAAAACCAGTGAATACATAATTGTGCGCTGATGTTATGCATTTGAAATTATAACGTCACGAGTCACCGCATTGTATATCAAACAGGCAAACACTCATCAGAGGGCGACTGAAAGAGGTAAACAATAAAGAAATGAGAAAAATCAACACTTTTATAAAGAATTTTTTTTCATGTCCCAAAAACCATTGTGGTAGTCCCAAGACATTATATAGCATCTGAAATATTTTTGATTATTGAACATTTTCAAAATCTGTTACTGTTCTGTGAGATCTAACAATACTGATAGTGCCATGTGAAAAAGTTCAGCCAATGATTAGATGCAACTCTCTTAATGTCCAACCACACCGTTTCAGTCGTGTTGAGGTCTAAACTTCGACCTTCATTCGTTTCTTTTTGCTTGAGATCTTTGTCCCAGTCAGCGTTGGTCAAGTTACTTGAAAAAAGTAATTAGGTACTAATTACTTATTACTTCTCCAAGAAAGTAATCCCGTTACTTTACTGATTACCTTTTTTCAAAAGTAATTTCAGCCCTTTCAGCCAAATTCTATTTTTTCTGCATAATCCATCATGTAAAATTGAATCAAATGAAAAAGTCTCTTTTAAAAACTTGTTTTATTACTTTTAATCTTTTAGTTTTATGCACATTGCATTAAGCAAAAATGTAATTATATGCAACAGTCTCTGACTTGAAGAAATTTGTTTAACATTTAAACCCATTTTCTGCATATTCGAGCTTATGAAATGAAAAAAAAATTGTGTTTACACTCACTCTTACAAATAGATGCAAGTAAAACACAGCAAAAAATAGATAAAATCAAAGATTAAGCGACGCATAGTCCTGTCGCTCTTAAGTCTGCCCATCTCAGTGACTGAAAGGTGCCAAGGCCCTGTAGCTGTGAAACAAACCCATATCGTTACCCTTCCACCAGTGCAGTCTCGCTTTGAGGTTTTGTGCGGTTTCTCCGAGCATTGCACAGTTTGCTGTGTTGTCAAGTACTGATTGTGGCTTTGTGCTAACACGCAGTTGAGAGCTCCAGACCTGCAAGCTACCAAAACCTCTGCTTTTATATAGGTGCTCACACTTGCTGATGCTCAGTTAATGAAGTGCATCTGATGAGCAGCACCTGGCTCCTACTTACTCCAAATTTCTAGACGTGAGCATGAGCTTAGTTTCAGTATAGACTCCTGTGAAAACCTTCTCTTTCACATAACTGTAGCTTGGATTCATATAGCAGTATTGGCCTGCGCTTTGGTCAGACCGCTGCTTTGATCTAGACTCAAAAATGCCATTAAATTTCAGTCAGCTGTCTCTGGTTCCCAGACAGTGAATTCTGTATTTTCATTTTACACTTCATCATATCAAACTTTCAGTTCAGCTTGTGTCGTAATACGCAAAACTGGAGCAGCACAGCGTTGTAAGGACGAGTCCTATCGTCGCATATCAAAATCTTCTTATCATACAGTTGCAATACTTGAGACCAGCTTCAGTAATTGTCAAAGTTAGGAAGGCATAGTCTGCTAAGAAGGAAAGAGAATGAATGGGCTGGAATAAAAATAAATGCTCCAGTAGTCTTATTCTACGCTGCCCCATCATGAAATGAAAAGAGTGAATGAAATGTGCAGTAGTGCATCTACTGCAGGTTATTCTAAGCGTATGCTTAGTCGAGCACAAGCTGAGCATACTACTAAAAACTGTGGTTGGGGTGTGATGTAGTCAGGAATGGCTTCATATAGTCAGTGTACAGAAATATGACAGGCAGCCTAAGGTGTTTGTGTAAGTCCTGGGAGAGCACGAGTGGAGAAGCTTAGTTAAGTGTTTGATTCACACCTTCAAATACCCCCACCGCAATGTATATACACTCACACACACTCACACACACACACTTACACACACTCAGACACCTTCCTTTCTCCCACCATTGCTGGCGTCAGTTGAACCACTACGTGTGAGACACTCCTCATTAAGTTTGTGTGTGCGTGTGTGTGTGTGAATTGTGACTGGCCCCTCTCCCTACTTATTAAACTTTCATAGGAGGGCAACTATTCTGAGGCATAAGCTCCATTAGTTTGTATGTGTGTGTGTGTGTGTGTGTGTGTGAGGCCTGTGGTGATCACACAGGGAGAATGTTTCTGTCTTCTAACAAAGAACCACTGTTCAACATGCTAGCACACTGAACTGTGCAGAAAAGCGGTGGTTTCTGCTTCATGCTGCTGAACATGCGTTTACTCGTGTATCCTATAATACCACTTTTTTGGTAGTATGTGGAACTAACGTTCAGCTTTTTATGTAAAATCAAAGCTGACATCAATATTAACTATGAAATTGTTTAGCTTTGTCAAGTAGAGAATGTAGAAGAGCACAGTGAGAAGTGCAGAGGCTGGACTAGCAGCAGAGGCAGAAGAAGAGAAGAAGACAGAATAGGTGGAGGTGAAGGAGGCTGGACGTAACCAGTGAGGAAAGAAGAACCCCTAAAGGTGCCAAGCAGGAGGATGGCAGTGAAGTGTCACGCATACACATATCCACAGAAGGTCAGGGCACCTTTTGGTCATTAAGAGGGATGCTGGAGAGACCTGTGACAGGCGTGTTTGCACATGTTTTTCAAGGAACTTCTTAGATCCAGTCAGACACGTAACCTGACAGGAATCTCATTGCCAAATCGAGTCAAGTAGGATGAACTGTGACAGCTTGTCAGTATTATTTTCACTTTGATAAAGATTAGATCACATTGTGTGAGTTTTTATTAAAACCCAGTGGAACTGCTCAGTGTTATATTGCTGTGTGATTTATTACTATTACTGAAGCTTACTCGTCATAACAATACCAACTAGATTTTTAAATCTTAATATAAAATGAGTAAGAGTAGGGTGGACATTAGGTAAGGCTGAACTTTTTGCAGCGATCTCGTATAGAAAACTATTCCGTGCGTATATAAAACAGGTCCGCGTAGTAAAGAGACCTCTGGCTAATACGTCGGGTTCGTGTCGGGCTCGTAGCCGAAAACTAGCTTTACTTTCTTGCCTGGGTCAACTTTGCTAGCGAGAGACAGAGAGAGGCGTTGAAAGGCTGCTCCTACGGAACGTATTGTTTCGGAGGAAAACACGAACACAGTGTACAGTCGAGTCTTAATAGCTTACTTACAACTGGACTACACTGCCCATGAGGCTACATTTGCTAGGGCTATGCCTGTAACAAATAGAGAGGGCACAATCTAACATATGAAACAGGAAAACACCGCCGTGTAATCCCTTTATTTCAGCAAAGTAACTGTATTCTGAATACCACCTTTTTAAACGGTAACTGTAATGGAATACAGTTACTCATATTTTGTATTTTAACGTTACGTATTTTAAATACGTAACGTATTTGGACAAAATTGTATTTTAAATACGTAACGCCGGTACATGTATTCCGTTAATCCCCAGCACTGCTGTACATGCCAGTCTTCACACATTTCAAAGCTGAAAACACAGACCTCTTTCTCTTTGGCCAATATTTTTTATATATATGTTTAATACTTTTTAAAAATGATTTGTGGCACTAAAATTCTAAAAAAAAAAAAACCACCTTTTAACCTTTTAAGACCTACCATAGAACCAAGTCCGCCAGAGTTTACTTTATATTT
Source organism: Diplotaxodon limnothrissa (assembly GCF_057381915.1). Classification (NCBI taxonomy): domain Eukaryota; kingdom Metazoa; phylum Chordata; class Actinopteri; order Cichliformes; family Cichlidae; genus Diplotaxodon; species Diplotaxodon limnothrissa. Next base: position 10,767,675 of record NC_140603.1, on the reverse strand, counting down.
TTACATGCTGTGGAGCCATTTCTGGGAGCATTTCAAGTTGCTATACATCAATACAACTGTTATAGCCCAAATTTTAGTAATATGTATGCATTAAGTCCATAGTAACTACATAAATTGCAAAACATTGCAATAAACTACAAAAAAAATTGAAAATCCTTTTTTGTTTTTTGTTTTTTTTACATACATTTCTACTTAGAGAAATTTAAGAGGCTTATCCCTCAAAACTTTAAATACAAAAAAGTTGAAAAAATAGTTTCCAACCACAGGAAATTTATTTTGAGTGTCTTCATAGTTTTATTTTTCAGATACACCAATTTTTACATACTGCAGAAAAAATGAAAAACAATCCTATGATGCAAATTTTCAAAGAAAACAGCATGTGCATCAAAATAAACTATTTAAAGCAGTGCAATTTGAGTTCTAAGCATCCCAGAAACTATTCAGAAAAGCATAAAGTCAAACCTGACTTTTAAAAACACCAGTAGGCAGTATAGGCCTACAAGTAAAAAACTACATTTTCCGCGAAAACGACGTCACTTCCGGTTTCGGACACGCACTAAAGTCTATTTCAATGTAGGAAGTGTTTTGAACAGCTGATCGGATCGGCAAAATGTGTTTCTGGAATATTGTGTTTTTTTCCTGTATTTTTTTCCGCTTTTTGTGCAGTTTTTGCAAAGCTATATGTGAAAGGAAACTGTGACATAGGACAAGCTGATGGCATAAGATGTAAGTAGAACTCCTCCGGTTTCATATTCAAAAAAAATTATTGCGCTGGCTTACGTGGTTCCGGTTCTACGGGGATTTAAAAATAGTTACGCAAAACCGGCTTTAAAGGGTTAAAAAAGGACATTTACCATAGTCTCCAGAATGTTCCTGCTCCTTTACCACACTTTGTTTTTAACGTAGCTGATACCAATAAAATTATTACAGAATAATACCAAGTAAATCAAGCAAGCTGATAACAACAACATAGAAGCATAATATGATATCAACACTAAATATCAAAAATAAATATCTGTATTGAATGTATTTGCAGCCACTAACTGTTTTCACTTACATACCTACAGAAACTTCTGCTGGAATATTCTTACACAACCATCTCAAAAGTGTACAGAGAATGGTCCAAAAAAGCAAACAAACAATTGAAAACAAAGATCCAGATAAAGAGAGAATATTTGGTGAGTTCTCTAGGCCAGAGCTCAGAGGAGAATGGCTAGACTGCTTCAGACTGAAGGGAAGACAGCAATAATCACTTGAAAGTGTACAACCTTGAAGTAGCTGGGCTACAGCAGAAGAAGATGCCATCGAGTGGGAAACTGGGACCAAAACTGGACAACAAAAGCTTAGAAAAACTGCCCCTGTACTGATGACTCTCAATTTCTGCTGCAGCATTCGAAGAGTTTTGCATAAAGAGCATGAAAGCATGGATCCATCCTGTCGTGTATCAAAGGTTCAGGCTGCTGGTGGTGTAGCAGCACATTCTTGAATCTCTCTTTGTGACCAAAGCGTACCCTTTTAATGATGACTGCGCAGAGCAGGATAGTGTGCCATGTCACAAAGCTCATAACACCTCAAACTGGTTTCTTGAACATCACAGTGAGTTCACTGTACTCAAATGACCTCCACAGTCACCAGATCTCCAATAGAGCGTTTGTGATGTGGTGGAACGAGAGATTTGCATCGAGGATATGAAATGGACCAAATCTGCATCGATTGTGTGATGCTATCATATCAACATGGACCGAACTCCGTGAGGAATGGTTCCAGCGCCCTGCTGAATCTACGCCATTGAGAATTTAAAAAATTATACAAATTTCATAGCCTACGCCTACCGCTTGGTCCCTTATCCTCTTAATTTTGCTGATATCAGTGGCAGAGGCAAACACGGGCGTATACACATAAATGGCTATTCTGAAGTCCCAGATTTTAATTCTTTACACACCATTAGAAATGTTCAAAAGGCAAATTTGCATTAAATAGGTCATTTGACTTTAATTGTAAGACTCAGATTTGTTTCTTTTTATACGAAATTGCTCAAAAACAGCTCTTTTGATAGTAACAGTTGTTGACTGCTGCTTTAGTCACTCACAACTGGCTGTAGCTGAACTTTGCCTTCTTTTCATCAGTTGTTCTTGCTGGCCTGCAACAACCGCTAAAGACCCGTGGAGCAATTTAAAGAGGTGGGAAACTCTTAAAGCTGCTGGTGCACACATGATTCTTGTTTACTGTTCTCTTTAAATTATATATCCATCCAAATCTAAGAAAGACAAAATGTTGAAATGCAGAAAAAGGCTCTTTTCTTGCATCTTGTCTGCCTCAGCGATCGTCCTCAAGCCAGCAGTATTAGAGGTTGGATCTTTTTAATTCTCTCCCTGGGGAGCTAATCTTCCATTCCATGCTGTTAGCCAAAAAAACATTTATCCCATGTAATTATTCTGCTTTCACAATGCCTGCAACCTCATCTAAGTACCTGGCTGGCTCCCCGTGTCGGGTTATTTGCACAGCTACCAACTGCTTGTAAAAAAAAAATTCAAAAATACAAAAGCTCCTTCTGAAACAGAAAACTCATTACTTTCGTAATCAACTTCAGATTTTGGTTTATTTATTAACTGTTGTTTTTTCGTGGCGTTACGAAAACCAGGTCGTCATCTTCTTCTAATTTAGACGTTGATGGTCCTGAACTGTTTGTGTGAGTAATAGGGCACGGGCATGTGTTTATTTAATCACAGGCAATAAACTAAACAGTGACTGAGCACAGTGTTTGATATAAGAAGTAAATGGGCAAAAATAAAAAGCAAACAAAAGCACAAACTGCAAATGTTAATGCATAAACAGTTTAATTACCAATATGAACAAAGGCACACGAAACATAAACATTCACACGGACTTTCTCAGCAGTGCTCTTGTGGCTTGTGCTATGTTAATAATTGTTTCATCGCTGTATTTAAAAAGCTTTTACACAGAGTTCCTGTGAAGAATTAGGCAATCATAAGATCTCTGATTTACATTAATTTCTATTGTCGCTGGCATCCCCATCGTTAAGTTGCCTAAAAGACAGATTGTGTCAATAGGTTTTACACAAACGGGACTTCACCCCTCAGTTTCAGGGCTGCTATCGCTAAGTTTTACCCATTGCATGTCTTGATGAGATGAGACCCAGCCTTTGGTTCTTTCTTCCTTCTCTCACTCCAGCCGGTGGCGACAGATGGCCGCCCCTCCCTGAGCCTGGTTCTTCCTCTTAAAAGGGAGTTTTTCCTTCCCACTGTTGCCAAAGTGCTTGCTCAATGTTGGGTTTTTCCTCTGTATGTATTATTGTGGGGTCTGCCTTACAATATAAAGCGCGTCAAGGTGACTGCTGTTGTGATTTGGCGCTGTATAAATAAAATTGAATTGAACTGAGTTAAATATTTGGATGAGAGCTTGAAAATGATCAGCAAATTAGCCAGCTAGCTTGGGTAGCAAGCTATTACTAGAAAAATTTGCATTTCCTGCGAAAATGCAGTGTGGATGCTTAAAGCTGAAGCTGTATGCAAAAAGTAGCTGAAAAAGCTGAAAAGTTGCAGAAATTGTAAAAACTTTGCAGAAGCAAAAGAAGTTTGCTAAAATGGAATAACTTAGCAGAACTGCAATATCTTAGAGGAAACATAATACTTGGCAGAAATACAATAGCATAGCAGAATTTAGCAGAAATATTGTAACTTACCAGAAACATGATAACTTCTCAAAAATACAAGAATTTAGGAGAAATAGTATAAGATAACAGAAAGAATATATTTAGCCAAAAATACTTAAACATTACAGAAACACTATGATTTAGAAAAATAGTACAACAGAGCAGAAATATTGTGATTTACCAGAGACACTGTGATGAACTATGAATATTGTAATTTTAAATTGAGACTATGTTTTAGCACAAATATTATAATTTGGCAGAAATACTATAATTTAGCAGAAATACTATATTAAGCACAAATCCTATAAAAAGCAGAAATGGTATGATTAAGCACAAATACTACATTTAGTAGAAATACTTTGTTTTAGCACAAATCCCATAAAAAGCAGAAATACTGTACTATGATTTAGTAGAAAAACTATAATTAATCAGAAATACTAAATTTAGCAGAAATACTATATTAAGCACAAATCCTATAAAAGCAGAAATAGTATATTAAGCACAAATCTTATAAAATAGCAGAAATAGTATGATTTAGCACAATAGTAATAAGTTAAACAGAAAAATTGGAAAAGCAAAATGGACAGCTGAAAAAATGCTGAACATGCTGAGGGTCCCTCAAATATACTTGTTAAATGACAAAAATCTGCAAAAATATTTATTACAGCCACACAATCACAAATATGTACACATGAGGAAACACACATGCACAGAGAGACCCACACACAAGATCCAATTCAGTCAACCAGTCTAAATATATTGAATTTAAATCTTAGAATGAGATCATCCCATTAAAAGCCTTTCTCTCTCTCTCTCTCTCTCTCTCTCTCTCTCTGTCACACACACACACACACACACACACACACACACACACACACACACACACACAGGGAGAGAGAAGTAAGTTTCTAGGTCAGCCTGGGAGCTGGTGAATTTGAATCCACCAATCAGAGAGGCTGTGCACTTTTCCCCACCAAAACAGGTGCATCTGTTTACACACGCAGCAGCACAGAGAGACACAGGATTTTTGCAGTCTATTTCTCATAGTGACGACTCCCCTCAAACAAATGACCGTAATTTCCTAACCGTAGGGGCTAGAACGGTCATTCTTACACCGTTTTGTTCAGAAGAGATGGGGGAATCTTCAAGTGTTGACAATTTAATATTAAAATATGAATTTTTAGAGATATATGACATGGATGACTTGTTGACTTAGAAGCCACGAATTCCCCAATATGCAAATTTGAATGCCTGAGACCACATATGTGATTGGCTGGCTGGGAAGCCGTGCAGGCCCTGATTTGTGGATTTGAATTCCTCAGCCCTCAGATATGATTGGCTGGCTTAGAAGCCACGAAGGCCCCAATATGCAAATTTGAATGCCTCAGGACACTTATTTGATTGGCTGGGAAACTGTGCAGGCCCTGATTTGAAAATTTGAATGTCTCAGTCCTCACAGAGGATTGGCTGCCTGGGGACCTGGCAGAAATATATAGAAATACTATTATTAAGCATAAATACTACATTTAGTAGAAATACTATGTTTTAGCACAAATATTATAAAAAGAAGAAAAACTATAATTTAGCAGAAATACTATATTAAGCACAAATCCTATAAAAAGCAGAAATACTATAATTTAGAACAAATAGTATAAAAAGCAGAAATACTATAATTTAGCAGAAATACTATGTTAAGCACAAATCCTATAAAAAGCAGAAATACTATAATTTAGCAGAAATACTATGTTAGGCACAAATCCTATAAAAAGCAGAAATACTATAATTTAGCAGAAATACTATATTAGGCATAAATCCTATGAAAAGCAGAAATAGTATGATTTAGCAGAAATACTGTATTTAGCACAAATACCGAAAAGTACCAAAAATACTATGATTTAGCAGAATAGTAATAACTTATTGAAACACAAATGCACAGAGGGACACACAAACACAGGCTCTAATCCAGTCAACCAGTCTAACTATGTTCAATTTAAATCCTACAATGACATGCTGTCAAATAAGGGCAGGGTCCTCTCTCTCCCACTAAACACACACACACACACACACACACACACACACACAGGGAGAGAGGACTAAGTTTCTAGGTCAGCCTGGGAGCTGCTGAATTTGAATCCACCAATCAGAGAGGCTGTTTACGTTTTCCCGCCAAAACAGGTGCATCTTTTTACACACGCAGCACAGAGACATAGACCTGCTTCTTTCAGTTTATTTCACATAGTGAGGATTCCCCTCAAACAAATGACCATAATTTCCTAACCATAGGGGCTAGAGCGGTCATTCTTACACCGTTTTGTTCAGAAGAGATGGGGGAATCTTCAAGTGTTGACAATTTATCATTAAAATATGAATTTTTAGAGATATATGACATGGATGACTTGTTGACTTAGAAGCCACGAATTCCCCAATATGCAAATTTGAATACCTGGAGCCCACATACATGATTGGCTGGCTGGGAAGCTGTGCAGGCCCTGATTTGTGGATTTGAATTCCTCAGCCCTCAGATATGATTGGCTGGCTTAGAAGCCATGAAGGCCCCAATATGCAAATTTGAATGCCTCAGGACACATATATGATTGGCTGGGAAGCCGTGCAGGCCCTGATTTGAAAATTTGAATTTCTCAGTCCTCACAGAGGATTGGCTGCCTGGGGACCTGGCAGATATATATATAGAAATACTATGATTAAGCATAAATACTACATTTAGTAGAAATACTATGTTTTAGCACAAATACTATAAAAAGCAGAAATACTATAATTTAGCAGAAATACTATATTAAGCACAAATCCTATAAAAAGCAGAAATACTATATTAGGTACAAATCCTATAAAAAGCAGAAATACTATATTAGGCACAAATCCTATAAAAAGCAGAAATACTATATTAGGCACAAATAGTATAAAAAGCAGAAATACTATAATTTAGCAGAAATACTATGTTTGGCACAAATCCTATAAAAATAATAAATACTATAATTTAGCAGAAATACTATATTAGGCACAAATCTTATGAAAAGCAGAAATAGTATGATTTAGCAGAAATACTGTATTTAGCACAAGTACCGAAAAGTACCAGAAATACTATGATTTAGCAGAATAGTAATAACTTACAAAATTACAAATATGGAGGCATATTGAAACACAAATGCACAGAGGGACACACAAACACAGGCTCTAATCCAGTCAACCAGTCTAACTATATTCAATTTAAATCCTACAATGACATGCTGCCAAATAAGGGCAGGGTCCTCTCTCTCCCACTAAACACACACACACACACACACACACACACACACACACACACACACAGAGGGAGAGAGCTGCCGAATTTAAATCCACCAATCAGAGTGGCTGTTTACGTTTTCCCGCCAAAACAGGTGCATCTTTTTACACACGCAGCAGCACAGAGAGGCACAGGATTATTGCAGCCTATTTCTCATAGTGAGGACTCCCCTCAAACAAATGACCATAATTTCCTAACCGTAGGGGCTAGAGCGGTCATTCTTACACTGTTTTGTTCAGAAGAGATGGGGGAATCTTCCAGTGTTAACAATTTATCATTAAAATGTGAATTTTTAGAGATATATGACATGGATGACTTGTTGACTTAGAAGCCACGAATTCCCCAATATGCAAATATGAATGCCTGAGACCACATATATGATTGGCTGGCTGGGAAGCCGTGCAGGCCCTGATTTGTGGATTTGAATTCCTCAGCCCTCAGATATGATTGGCTGGCTTAGAAGCCATGAAGGCCCCAATATGCAAATTTGAATGCCTCAGGACACATATATGATTGGCTGGGAAGCCGTGCAGGCCCTGATTTGAAAATTTGAATTTCTCAGTCCTCACAGAGGATTGGCTGCCTGGGGACCTGGCAGAAATATATAGAAATACTATGATTAAGCATAAATACTACATTTAGTAGAAATACTATGTTTTAGCACAAATAGTATAAAAAGCAGAAATATTGTAATTTAGCAGAAATACTATATTAGGCACAAATCTTATAAAATAGCAGAAATAGTATTATTTAGCACAATAGTAATAAGTTAAACAGAAAAATTGGAAAAGCAAAATGGACAGCTGAAAAAATGCTGAACATGCTGAGGGTCCCTCAAATATACTTGTTAAATGAAAAAATCAGCAAAAAAATGCACAGGGAGAGAGAAGTAAGTTTCTAGGTCAGCCTGGGAGCTGCTGAATTTGAATCCACCAATCAGAGAGCCTGTGTACTTTTTCCCGCCAAAACATGTGCCTCTTTTTACACACGCAGCACAGAGAGGCACAGGATTATTGCAGCCTATTTCTCATAGTGAGGACTCCCCTCAAACAAATGACCATAATTTCCAAACCGTAGGGGCTAGAGCGGTCATTCTTACACCGTTTTGTTCAGAAGAGATGGGGGAATCTTCCAGTGTTTACAATTTATCATTAAAATATGAATTATTAAAGATATTTGACTTCTAATGCACCATAACTGAGTAGAGCGAAGCAAAAACTGCCTTGACTTGCCCTCAAACAACGCTTTGTGACTTGAAATCTATTTGGAGTATCGATATCATTCTTTCACCGTAAGAGACAGCAGGCTTTGGTGAACAATCATGGACATTTTCAGGTCTCTGTGGAAATCCAACAAAAAGTTATGACGAGAGAAAAAAGTGGTTCATTTCCACAGTTTGAAATCTGAAGAAATCTGAGCGAAGGACGAATTTCCTACCCTCAAACAAGTCCAACTCATTTCAGAACGGTAATAGGTGAGAAAGAAATTCTTGAATTGTGAGCGTCAGGGGTGTCTGAAGATATTCGGGGACAAGCCTCATGTCTTAACTTTGCTTCGTTAAGGAGATATGACGATTCGAATATGCCTCTCATTACAGAAATCCAGCGGTGATTTTGAACAAGCTCTCCATTCACTTTATATGGAGAGTTTTCTGACCTTGTGTTAGTCTGAGGAGATTTGCAAAAATTCTATAAATCCCACAACAATGATGGTGACATTTTCTGAAAGCCAGCAAAAATACCTACGTTTTGATGTATAATTTGTGGAAGTTGAGTGAAAATTGAGCAAGTAGCAGGAAGTTGTTCGGACATGAAGTGAAAATTGCAAAACCTTCAGTGGCACACTGGAAGCCAAGAGCATAGCAACCATAACAACACATGTATTTTGTGAAAAATCACAATTTTGCAACTCAAAACTTTAAGAGGCATAAAAGTAAAACAGTAGAAGATTTGAAAAAGCTGAATCATACCTGAATAGCCCAATAATTTGTGAACATTTTAAAATTTGAATGGTTGTTCTAGGTGAAAATATGAGGAAGTAGTTAAGTTTCAAAAACAAGCAAATTTTAGCAGAATTGCAGAAGTTTCCCATTCATTTCAATGGGACAAATTAAAGGAAAAAAGCTTAATATTTTAAAAAGTATAATAGTTAAAAATAGCAAAAATCGTAGCAGGAAAGAGCAAAAATAGCAGAATAGTTTAAAATTTGAACGGTGAAAATCGGCTGAAAATTGTGGAAGTAGTTTAACGGCGAAAAGTGTACGGAAGCAACTAGAACTAGAAAAATTTGCATTTCCTGCGAAAATGCAGTGTGGATGCTTAAAGCTGAAGCTGTATGCAAAAAGTAGCTGAAAAAGCTGAAAAGTTGCAGAAATTGTAAAAACTTTGCAGAAGCAAAAGAAGTTTGCTAAAATGGAATAACTTAGCAGAACTGCAATATCTTAGAGGAAACATAATACTTGGCAGAAATACAATAGCATAGCAGAATTTAGCAGAAATATTGTAACTTACCAGAAACATGATAACTTCTCAAAAATACAAGAATTTAGGAGAAATAGTATAAGATAACAGAAAGAATATATTTAGCCAAAAATACTTAAACATTACAGAAACACTATGATTTAGAAAAATAGTACAACAGAGCATGAAATATTGTGATTTACCAGAGACACTGTGATGAACTATGAATATTGTAATTTTAAATTAAGACTATGTTTTAGCACAAATATTATAATTTGGCAGAAATACTATAATTTAGCAGAAATACTATATTAAGCACAAATCCTATAAAAAGCAGAAATGGTATGATTAAGCATAAATTCTACATTTAGTAGAAATACTTTGTTTTAGCACAAATCCCATAAAAAGCAGAAATACTGTACTATGATTTAGTAGAAAAACTATAATTAATCAGAAATACTAAATTTAGCAGAAATACTATATTAAGCACAAATCCTATGAAAAGCAGAAATAGTATGATTAAGCATAAATACTACATTTAGCAGAAATACTATATTAAGCACAAATCCTATAAAAGCAGAAATAGTATATTCAGCACAAATCTTATAAAATAGCAGAAATAGTATGATTTAGCACAATAGTAATAAGTTAAACAGAAAAATTGGAAAAGCAAAATGGACAGCTGAAAAAATGCTGAACATGCTGAGGTTCCCTCAAATATACTTGTTAAATGACAAAAATCTGCAAAAAAATTTATGACAGCCACACAATTACAAATATGTACACATGAGGAAACACACATGCACAGAGAGACACACACACAAGATCCAATTCAGTCAACCAGTCTAAATATATTGAATTTGAATCTTACAATGAGATCATCCCATTAAAAGGCTTTCTCTCTCTCTCTCTCTCTCTCTCTCTCTCTCTCTCTCTCTCCCTGTCACACACACACACACACACACACACACACACACACACACACACACACACACACACACACACACACAGGGAGAGAGAAGTAAGTTTCTAGGTCAGCCTGGGAGCTGCTGAATTTGAATCCACCAATCAGAGAGCCTGTGTACTTTTTCCCGCCAAAACAGGTGCATCTTTTTACACACGCAGCAGAGAGAGGCACAGGATTATTGCAGCCTATTTCTCATAGTGAGGACTCCCCTCAAACAAATGACCATAATTTCCTAACCGTAGGGGCTAGAGCGGTCATTCTTACACCATTTTGTTCAGAAGAGATGGGGGAATCTTCCAGTGTTAACAATTTATCATTAAAATGTGAATTTTTAGAGATATACGACATGGATGACTTGTTGACTTAGAAGCCACGAATTCCCCCAATATGCAAATTTGATTGCCTGAGGCCACATATATGATTGGCTGCCTGGGAAGCCGTGCAGGCCCTGATTTGTGGATTTGAATTCCTCAGCCCTCAGATATGATTGGCTGGCTTAGAAGCCATGAAGGCCCCAATATGCAAATTTGAATGCCTCAGGACACATATATGATTGGCTGGGAAACCGTGCAGGCCCTGATTTGAAAATTTGAATGTCTAAGTCCTCACAGAGGATTGGCTGCCTGGGGACCTGGCAGAAATATATAGAAATACTATGATTAAGCATAAATACTACATTTAGTAGAAATACTATGTTTTAGCACAAATACTATAAAAAGCAGAAATACTATAATTTAGCAGAAATACTATATTAAGCACAAATCCTATAAAAAGCAGAAATACTATATTAAGCACAAATTCTATAAAAAGCAGAAATACTATATTAAGCACAAATTCTATAAAAAGCAGAAATACTATATTAAGCACAAATCCTATTAAAAGCAGAAAGACTATATTAAGCACAAATCTTATGAAATAGCAGAAACAGTATGATTTAGCACAATAGTAATAAGTTAAACAGAAAAATTGGAAAAGCAAAATGGACAGCTGAAAACATGCTGAACATGCTGAGGGTCCCTCAAATATACTTGTTAAATGAAAAAATCAGCAAAAAAATGCACAGGGAGAGAGAAGTAAGTTTCTAGGTCAGCCTGGGAGCTGCTGAATTTGAATCCACCAATCAGAGAGCCTGTGTACTTTTTCCCGCCAAAACAGGTGCATCTTTTTACACACGCAGCAGAGAGAGGCACAGGATTATTGCAGCCTATTTCTCATAGTGAGGACTCCCCTCAAACAAATGACCATAATTTCCAAACCGTAGGGGCTAGAGCGGTCATTCTTACACCGTTTTGTTCAGAAGAGATGGGGGAATCTTCCAGTGTTAACAATTTATCATTAAAATGTGAATTTTTAGAGATATACGACATGGATGACTTGTTGACTTAGAAGCCACGAATTCCCCCAATATGCAAATTTGAATGCCTGAGGCCACATATATGATTGGCTGCCTGGGAAGCCGTGCAGGCCCTGATTTGTGGATTTGAATTCCTCAGCCCTCAGATATGATTGGCTGGCTTAGAAGCCATGAAGGCCCCAATATGCAAATTTGAATGCCTCAGGACACATATATGATTGGCTGGGAAACCGTGCAGGCCCTGATTTGAAAATTTGAATGTCTAAGTCCTCACAGAGGATTGGCTGCCTGGGGACCTGGCAGAAATATATAGAAATACTATGATTAAGCATAAATACTACATTTAGTAGAAATACTATGTTTTAGCACAAATACTATAAAAAGCAGAAATACTATAATTTAGCAGAAATACTATATTAAGCACAAATCCTATAAAAAGCAGAAATACTATATTAGGCACAAATCCTATAAAAAGCAGAAATAGTATGATTAAGCATAAATACTACATTTAGTAGAAATACTATGTTTTAGCACAAATAGTATAAAAAGCAGAAATATTATAATTTAGCACAAATAGTATAAAAAGCAGAAATATTATAATTTAGCACAAATAGTATAAAAAGCAGAAATACTACATTTAGTAGAAATACTATGTTTTAGCACAAATAGTATAATAAAGCAGAAATACTATAATTTAGCAGAAATACTGTATTTAGCACAAGTACCGAAAAGTACCAGAAATACTATGATTTAGCAGAATAGCAATAACTTACAAAATTACAAATATGGAGGCATATTGAAAAAGAAATGCAGAGAGGGACACACAAACACAGGCTCTAATCCAGTCAATCAGTCTAACTATATTCAATTTAAATCCTACAATGACATGCTGCCAAATAAGGGTAGGGTTCTCTCTCTCCCACTAAACACACAGACACACACACACACACACACACACACACACACACACACACACACACACACACACATTCACACACAGACAGACACAGAGGGAGAGAGCTGCCGAATTTAAATCCACCAATCAGAGTGGCTGTTTACGTTTTCCCGCCAAAAAAGGTGCATCTTTTTACACACGCAGCAGAGAGAGGCACAGGATTATTGCAGTCTATTTCTCATAGTGACGACTCCCCTCAAACAAATGACCATAATTTCCTAACCGTAGGGGCTAGAACGGTCATTCTTACACCGTTTTGTTCAGAAGACATGGGGGAATCTTCCAGTGTTTACAATTTATCATTAAAATATGAATTATTAAAGATATTTGACTTCTAATGCACCATAACTGAGTAGAGCGAAGCAAAAACTGCCTTGACTTGCCCTCAAACAACGCTTTGTAACTTGAAATCTGTTTGGAGTATCAATATCATTCTTTCACCGTAAGAGACAGCAGGCTTTGGTGAACAATCATGGAAATTTTCAGGTCTCTGTGGAAATCCAACAAAAAGTTATGACGAGAGAAAAAAGTGGTTCATTTCCAGACTTTGAAATCTGAAGAAATCTGAGCGAAGGACGAATTTCCTACCCTCAAACAAGTCCAACTCATTTCAGAACGGTAATAGTTGAGAAAGAAATTCTTGAATTGTGAGCGTCAGGAGTGTCTGAAGATATGCCGGGACAAGCCTCATGTCTTAACTTTGCTTCGTTAAGGAGATATGACGATTCGAATATGCCTCTCATTACAGAAATGCAGCGGTGATTTTGAACAAGCTCTCCATTGACTTTATATGGAGAGTTTTCTGACCTTGTGTTAGTCTGAGGAGATTTGCGAAAGTTCTATGAATACCACAACAATGATAGTGACATTTTCTGAAAGCCAGAAAAAATACCTACGTTTTGATGTATAATTTGTGGAAGTTGAGTGAAAATTGAGCAAGTAGCAAACAGTTGTTCGGACATGAAGAGAAGACTGCAAAAGCTTCAGTGGCACACTGGAAGCCAAGAGCATAGCAACCATAACAACGCATGTATTTTGTGAAAAATCACAATTTTGCAACTCAAAACTTTAAGAGGCATAAAAGTAAAACAGTAAAAGATTTGAAAAAGCTGAATCATACCTGAATAGCCCAATAATTTGTGAACATTTTAAAATTTGAATGGTTGTTCTAGGTGAAAGTATGAGGAAGTAGTTAAGTTTCAAAAACAAGCAAATTTTAGCAGAATTGCTGAAGTTTCCCATTCATTTCAATGGGACAAATTAAAGGAAAAAAGTGGAATATTTTAAAAAGTATAATAGTTAAAAATAGCAAAAGTCATAGCCGGAAAGAGCAAAAATAGCTGAATAGTTTAAAATTTGAACGGTGAAAATCGGCTGAAAATTGTGGAAGTAGTTCTACGGCGAAAAGTGTACGGAAGTCCTAAGAATAATAATAACTAGAAAAATTTGCATTTCCTGCGAAAATGCAGTGTGGATGCTTAAAGCTGAAGCTGTATGCAAAAAGTAGCTGAAAAAGCTGAAAAGTTGCAGAAATTGTAAAAACTTTGCAGAAGCAAAAGAAGTTTGCTAAAATGGAATAACTTAGCAGAACTGCAATATCTTAGAGGAAACATAATACTTGGCAGAAATACAATAGCATAGCAGAATTTAGCAGAAATATTGTAACTTACCAGAAACATGATAACTTCTCAAAAATACAAGAATTTAGGAGAAATAGTATAAGATAACAGAAAGAATATATTTAGCCAAAAATACTTAAACATTACAGAAACACTATGATTTAGAAAAATAGTACAACAGAGCAGAAATATTGTGATTTACCAGAGACACTGTGATGAACTATGAATATTGTAATTTTAAATTAAGACTATGTTTTAGCACAAATATTATAATTTGGCAGAAATACTATAATTTAGCAGAAATACTATATTAAGCACAAATCCTATAAAAAGCAGAAATGGTATGATTAAGCACAAATACTACATTTAGTAGAAATACTTTGTTTTAGCACAAATCCCATAAAAAGCAGAAATACTGTACTATGATTTAGTAGAAAAACTATAATTAATCAGAAATACTAAATTTAGCAGAAATACTATATTAAGCACAAATACTATGAAAAGCAGAAATAGTATGATTAAGCATAAATACTACATTTAGCAGAAATACTATATTAAGCACAAATCCTATAAAAGCAGAAATAGTATATTAAGCACAAATCTTATAAAATAGCAGAAATAGTATGATTTAGCACAATAGTAATAAGTTAAACAGAAAAATTGGAAAAGCAAAATGGACAGCTGAAAAAATGCTGAACATGCTGAGGGTCCCTCAAATATACTTGTTAAATGACAAAAATCTGCAAAAAAATTTATTACAGCCACACAATCACAAATATGTACACATGAGGAAACACACATGCACAGAGAGACCCACACACAAGATCCAATTCAGTCAACCAGTCTAAATATATTGAATTTAAATCTTAGAATGAGATCATCCCATTAAAAGCCTTTCTCTCTCTCTCTCTCTCTCTCTCTCTCTCTCTCTCTCTCTCTCTGACACACACACACACACACACAGGGAGAGAGAAGTACGTTTCTAGGTCAGCCTGGGAGCTGGTGAATTTGAATCCACCAATCAGAGAGGCTGTGCACTTTTCCCCACCAAAACAGGTGCATCTGTTTACACACGCAGCAGCACAGAGAGACACAGGATTTTTGCAGTCTATTTCTCATAGTGACGACTCCCCTCAAACAAATGACCGTAATTTCCTAACCGTAGGGACTAGAACGGTCATTCTTACACCGTTTTGTTCAGAAGAG
This sequence comes from Diplotaxodon limnothrissa, assembly GCF_057381915.1. Taxonomy (NCBI): domain Eukaryota; kingdom Metazoa; phylum Chordata; class Actinopteri; order Cichliformes; family Cichlidae; genus Diplotaxodon; species Diplotaxodon limnothrissa. The sequence continues at coordinate 10,752,141 of NC_140603.1, read as the reverse complement.
ATGGGGGAATCTTCAAGTGTTGACAATTTAATATTAAAATATGAATTTTTAGAGATATATGACATGGATGACTTGTTGACTTAGAAGCCACGAATTCCCCAATATGCAAATTTGAATGCCTGAGACCACATATGTGATTGGCTGGCTGGGAAGCCGTGCAGGCCCTGATTTGTGGATTTGAATTCCTCAGCCCTCAGATATGATTGGCTGGCTTAGAAGCCACGAAGGCCCCAATATGCAAATTTGAATGCCTCAGGACACTTATTTGATTGGCTGGGAAACTGTGCAGGTCCTGATTTGAAAATTTGAATGTCTCAGTCCTCACAGAGGATTGGCTGCCTGGGGACCTGGCAGAAATATATAGAAATACTATTATTAAGCATAAATACTACATTTAGTAGAAATACTATGTTTTAGCACAAATACTATAAAAAGAAGAAAAACTATAATTTAGCAGAAATACTATATTAAGCACAAATCCTATAAAAAGCAGGAATACTATAATTTAGAACAAATAGTATAAAAAGCAGAAATACTATAATTTAGCAGAAATACTATGTTAGGCACAAATCCTATAAAAAGCAGAAATACTATAATTTAGCAGAAATACTATATTAGGCATAAATCCTATGAAAAGCAGAAATAGTATGATTTAGCAGAAATACTGTATTTAGCACAAGTACCGAAAAGTACCAGAAATACTATGATTTAGCAGAATAGTAATAACTTATTGAAACACAAATGCACAGAGGGACACACAAACACAGGCTCTAATCCAGTCAACCAGTCTAACTATGTTCAATTTAAATCCTACAATGACATGCTGCCAAATAAGGGCAGGGTCCTCTCTCTCCCACTAAACACACACACACACACACACACACACACACACACACACACACACACAGGGAGAGAGGACTAAGTTTCTAGGTCAGCCTGGGAGCTGCTGAATTTGAATCCACCAATCAGAGAGGCTGTTTACGTTTTCCCGCCAAAACAGGTGCATCTTTTTACACAAGCAGCACAGAGACATAGACCTGCTTCTTTCAGTTTATTTCACATAGTGAGGATTCCCCTCAAACAAATGACCATAATTTCCTAACCATAGGGGCTAGAGCGGTCATTCTTACACCGTTTTGTTCAGAAGAGATGGGGGAATCTTCAAGTGTTGACAATTTATCATTAAAATATGAATTTTTAGAGATATATGACATGGATGACTTGTTGACTTAGAAGCCACGAATTCCCCAATATGCAAATTTGAATACCTGGAGCCCACATACATGATTGGCTGGCTGGGAAGCTGTGCAGGCCCTGATTTGTGGATTTGAATTCCTCAGCCCTCAGATATGATTGGCTGGCTTAGAAGCCATGAAGGCCCCAATATGCAAATTTGAATGCCTCAGGACACATATATGATTGGCTGGGAAACCGTGCAGGCCCTGATTTGAAAATTTGAATGTCTAAGTCCTCACAGAGGATTGGCTGCCTGGGGACCTGGCAGAAATATATAGAAATACTATGATTAAGCATAAATACTACATTTAGTAGAAATACTATGTTTTAGCACAAATACTATAAAAAGCAGAAATACTATAATTTAGCAGAAATACTATATTAGGTACAAATCCTATAAAAAGCAGAAATACTATATTAGGCACAAATCCTATAAAAAGCAGAAATACTATATTAGGCACAAATAGTATAAAAAGCAGAAATACTATAATTTAGCAGAAATACTATGTTTGGCACAAATCCTATAAAAATAATAAATACTATAATTTAGCAGAAATACTATATTAGGCACAAATCTTATGAAAAGCAGAAATAGTATGATTTAGCAGAATAGTAATAACTTACAAAATTACAAATATGGAGGCATATTGAAACACAAATGCACAGAGGGACACACAAACACAGGCTCTAATCCAGTCAACCAGTCTAACTATATTCAATTTAAATCCTACAATGACATGCTGCCAAATAAGGGCAGGGTCCTCTCTCTCCCACTAAACACACACACACACACACACACACACACACACACACACACACACACACACACACAGACAGACACAGAGGGAGAGAGCTGCCGAATTTAAATCCACCAATCAGAGTGGCTGTTTACGTTTTCCCGCCAAAACAGGTGCATCTTTTTACACACGCAGGACAGAGAGGCACAGGATTATTGCAGCCTATTTCTCATAGTGAGGACTCCCCTCAAACAAATGACCATAATTTCCTAACCGTAGGGGCTAGAGCGGTCATTCTTACACCGTTTTGTTCAGAAGAGATGGGGGAATCTTCCAGTGTTAACAATTTATCATTAAAATATGAATTATTAAAGATATTAGACTTCTAATGCACCATAACTGAGCAGAGCGAAGCAAAAACTGCCTTGACTTGCCCTCAAACAACGCTTTCTAACTCTAAATCTATTTGGAGTATCGATATCATTCTTTCACCGTAAGAGACAGCAGGCTTTGGTGAACAGTCAGAGAAATTTTCAGGTCTCTGTGGAAATCCAACAAAAAGTTATGACGAGAGAAAAAAGTGGTTCATTTCCACAGTTTGAAATCTGAAGAAATCTGAGCGAAGGACAAATTTCCTACCCTCAAACAAGTCCAACTCATTTCAGAACGGTAATAGGTGAGAAAGAAATTCTTGAATTGTGAGCGTCAGGAGTGTCTGAAGATATACGGGGACAAGCCTCATGTCTTAACTTTGCTTCGTTAAGGAGATATGATGATTCGAATATGCCTCTCATTACAGAAATGCAGCGATGATTTTGAACAAGCTCTCCATTCACTTTATATGGAGAGTTTTCTGACATTGTGTTAGTCTGAGGAGATTTGCAAAAATTCTATAAATCCCACAACAATGATAGTGACATTTTCTGAAAGCCAGCAAAAATACCTACGTTTTGATATATAATTTGTGGAAGTTGAGTGAAAATTGAGCAAGTAGCAAACAGTTGTTCGGACATGAAGAGAAGACTGCAAAAGCTTCAGTGTCACACTGGAAGCCAAGAGCATAGCAACCATAACAACGCATGTATTTTGTGAAAAATCACAATTTTGCAACTCAAAACTTTAAGAGGCATAAAAGTAAAACAGTAAAAGATTTGAAAAAGCTGAATTATACCTGAATAGCCCAATAATTTGTGAACATTTTAAAATTTGAATGGTTGTTCTAGGTGAAAATATGAGGAAGTAGTTAAGTTTCAAAAACAAGCAAATTTTAGCAGAATTGCAGAAGTTTCCCATTCATTTCAATGGGACAAATTAAAGGAAAAAAGTGGAATATTTTAAAAAGTATAATAGTTAAAAATAGCAAAAGTCATAGCCGGCATTAGCAAAAATAGCTGAATAGTTTAAAGTTTGAACGGTGAAAATAGCACAAAAATTGTGGAAGTAGTTCCACGGCGAAAAGTGTACGGAAGTCCTAAGAATAATAACTAGAAAAATTTGCATTTCCTGCGAAAATGCAGTGTGGATGCTTAAAGCTGAAGCTGTATGCAAAAAGTAGCTGAAAAAGCTGAAAAGTTGCAGAAATTGTAAAAACTTTGCAGAAGCAAAAGAAGTTTGCTAAAATGGAATAACTTAGCAGAACTGCAATATCTTAGAGGAAACATAATACTTGGCAGAAATACAATAGCATAGCAGAATTTAGCAGAAATATTGTAACTTACCAGAAACATGATAACTTCTCAAAAATACAAGAATTTAGGAGAAATAGTATAAGATAACAGAAAGAATATATTTAGCCAAAAATACTTAAACATTACAGAAACACTATGATTTAGAAAAATAGTACAACAGAGCAGAAATATTGTGATTTACCAGAGACACTGTGATGAACTATGAATATTGTAATTTTAAATTGAGACTATGTTTTAGCACAAATATTATAATTTGGCAGAAATACTATAATTTAGCAGAAATACTATATTAAGCACAAATCCTATAAAAAGCAGAAATGGTATGATTAAGCACAAATACTACATTTAGTAGAAATACTTTGTTTTAGCACAAATCCCATAAAAAGCAGAAATACTGTACTATGATTTAGTAGAAAAACTATAATTAATCAGAAATACTAAATTTAGCAGAAATACTATATTAAGCACAAATACTATGAAAAGCAGAAATAGTATGATTAAGCATAAATACTACATTTAGCAGAAATACTATATTAAGCACAAATCTTATAAAAAGCAGAAATACTATAATTTAGCAGAAATACTATATTAAGCACAAATCCTATAAAAAGCAGAAATACTATATTAGGCACAAATCCTATAAAAAGCAGAAATAGTATGATTAAGCATAAATACTACATTTAGTAGAAATACTATGTTTTAGCACAAATAGTATAAAAAGCAGAAATATTATAATTTAGCACAAATAGTATAAAAAGCAGAAATATTATAATTTAGCACAAATAGTATAAAAAGCAGAAATATTATAATTTAGCACAAATAGTATAAAAAGCAGAAATACTACATTTAGTAGAAATACTATGTTTTAGCACAAATAGTATAAAAAGCAGAAATATTATAATTTAGCACAAATAGTATAAAAAGCAGAAATATTATAATTTAGCACAAATAGTATAAAAAGCAGAAATATTATAATTTAGCACAAATAGTATAAAAAGCAGAAATACTACATTTAGTAGAAATACTATGTTTTAGCACAAATAGTATAATAAAGCAGAAATACTATAATTTAGCAGAAATACTGTATTTAGCACAAGTACCAAAAAGTACCAGAAATACTATGATTTAGCAGAATAGCAATAACTTACAAAATTACAAATATGGAGGCATATTGAAACAGAAATGCAGAGAGGGACACACAAACACAGGCTCTAATCCAGTCAATCAGTCTAACTATATTCAATTTAAATCCTACAATGACATGCTGCCAAATAAGGGCAGGGTCCTCTCTCTCCCACTAAACACACACACACACACACACACACACACACACACACAGACAGACACAGAGGGAGAGAGCTGCCGAATTTAAATCCACCAATCAGAGTGGCTGTTTACGTTTTCCCGCCAAAAAAGGTGCATCTTTTTACACACGCAGCAGAGAGAGGCACAGGATTATTGCAGTCTATTTCTCATAGTGACGACTCCCCTCAAACAAATGACCATAATTTCCTAACCGTAGGGGCTAGAACGGTCATTCTTACACCGTTTTGTTCAGAAGACATGGGGGAATCTTCCAGTGTTTACAATTTATCATTAAAATATGAATTATTAAAGATATTTGACTTCTAATGCACCATAACTGAGTAGAGCGAAGCAAAAACTGCCTTGACTTGCCCTCAAACAACGCTTTGTAACTTGAAATCTATTTGGAGTATCGATATCATTCTTTCACCGTAAGAGACAGCAGGCTTTGGTGAACAATCATGGAAATTTTCAGGTCTCTGTGGAAATCCAACAAAAAGTTATGACGAGAGAAAAAAGTGGTTCATTTCCAGACTTTGAAATCTGAAGAAATCTGAGCGAAGGACGAATTTCCTACCCTCAAACAAGTCCAACTCATTTCAGAACGGTAATAGTTGAGAAAGAAATTCTTGAATTGTGAGCGTCAGGAGTGTCTGAAGATATGCCGGGACAAGCCTCATGTCTTAACTTTGCTTCGTTAAGGAGATATGACGATTCGAATATGCCTCTCATTACAGAAATGCAACGGTGATTTTGAACAAACTCTCCATTGACTTTATATGGAGAGTTTTCTGACCTTGTGTTAGTCTGAGGAGATTTGCGAAAGTTCTATGAATACCACAACAATGATAGTGACATTTTCTGAAAGCCAGAAAAAATACCTACGTTTTGATGTATAATTTGTGGAAGTTGAGTGAATATTGAGCAAGTAGCAAACAGTTGTTCGGACATGAAGAGAAGACTGCAAAAGCTTCAGTGGCACACTGGAAGCCAAGAGCATAGCAACCATAACAACGCATGTATTTTGTGAAAAATCACAATTTTGCAACTCAAAACTTTAAGAGGCATAAAAGTAAAACAGTAAAAGATTTGAAAAAGCTGAATCATACCTGAATAGCCCAATAATTTGTGAACATTTTAAAATTTGAATGGTTGTTCTAGGTGAAAGTATGAGGAAGTAGTTAAGTTTCAAAAACAAGCAAATTTTAGCAGAATTTTGGAAGTTTCCCATTCATTTCAATGGGACAAATTAAAGGAAAAAAGTGGAATATTTTAAAAAGTATAATAGTTAAAAATAGCAAAAGTCATAGCCGGAAAGAGCAAAAATAGCTGAATAGTTTAAAATTTGAACGGTGAAAATCGGCTAAAAATTGTGGAAGTAGTTTAACGGCGAAAAGTGTACGGAAGTCCTAAGAATAATAATAACTAGAAAAATTTGCATTTCCTGCGAAAATGCAGTGTGGATGCTTAAAGCTGAAGCTGTATGCAAAAAGTAGCTGAAAAAGCTGAAAAGTTGCAGAAATTGTAAAAACTTTGCAGAAGCAAAAGAAGTTTGCTAAAATGGAATAACTTAGCAGAACTGCAATATCTTAGAGGAAACATAATACTTGGCAGAGATACAATAGCATAGCAGAATTTAGCAGAAATATTGTAACTTACCAGAAACATGATAACTTCTCAAAAATACAAGAATTTAGGAGAAATAGTATAAGATAACAGAAAGAATATATTTAGCCAAAAATACTTAAACATTACAGAAACACTATGATTTAGAAAAATAGTACAACAGAGCAGAAATATTGTGATTTACCAGAGACACTGTGATGAACTATGAATATTGTAATTTTAAATTAAGACTATGTTTTAGCACAAATATTATAATTTGGCAGAAATACTATAATTTAGCAGAAATACTATATTAAGCACAAATCCTATAAAAAGCAGAAATGGTATGATTAAGCATAAATACTACATTTAGCAGAAATACTGTATTTAGCACAAATCCCATAAAAAGCAGAAATACTGTACTATGATTTAGTAGAAAAACTATAATTAATCAGAAATACTAAATTTAGCAGAAATACTATATTAAGCACAAATCCTATGAAAAGCAGAAATAATATGATTAAGCATAAATACTACATTTAGCAGAAATACTATATTAAGCACAAATCTTATAAAAAGCAGAAATACTATATTAAGCACAAATCCTATAAAAGCAGAAATAGTATATTAAGCACAAATCTTATAAAATAGCAGAAATAGTATGATTTAGCACAATAGTAATAAGTTAAACAGAAAAATTGGAAAAGCAAAATGGACAGCTGAAAAAATGCTGAACATGCTGAGGGTCCCTCAAATATACTTGTTAAATGACAAAAATCTGAAAAAAAATTTATGACAGCCACACAATTACAAATATGTACACATGAGGAAACACACATGCACAGAGAGACACACACACAAGATCCAATTCAGTCAACCAGTCTAACTATATTCAATTTAAATCCTACAATGACATGCTGCCAAATAAGGGCAGGGTCCTCTCTCTCCCACTAAACACACACACACACACACACACACACACACACACACACACACACACACAGACACAGAGGGAGAGAGCTGCCGAATTTAAATCCACCAATCAGAGTGGCTGTTTACGTTTTCCCGCCAAAACAGGTGCATCTTTTTACACACGCAGCACAGAGAGGCACAGGATTATTGCAGTCTATTTCTCATAGTGAGGACTCCCCTCAAACAAATGACCATAATTTCCTAACCGTAGGGGCTAGAGCGGTCATTCTTACACCGTTTTGTTCAGAAGTGATTGGGGAATCTTCAAGTGTTGACAATTTATCATTAACATATGAATTTTTAGAGCTATATGACATGGATGACTTATTGACTTAGAAGCCACGAATTCCCCAATATGCAAATTTGAATGGCTGAGGCCACATATATGATTGGCTGGCTGGGAAGCCATGCAGGCCCTGATTTGTGGATTTGAATTCCTCAGCCCTGATATGATTGGCTGGCTTAGAAGCCATGAAGGCCCCAATATGCAAATTTGAATGCCTCAGGACACATATATGATTGGCTGGGAAGCCGTGCAGGCCCTGATTTGAAAATTTGAATGTCTCAGTCCTCAGAGAGGATTGGCTGCCTGGGGACCTGGCAGATATATATATAGAAATACTATGATTAAGCATAAATACTACATTTAATAGAAATACTATGTTTTAGCACAAATACTATAAAAAGCAGAAATACTATAATTTAGCAGAAATACTATATTAGGCACAAATAGTATAAAAAGCAGAAATACTATATTAGGTACAAATCCTATAAAAAGCAGAAATACTATATTAGGCACAAATCCTATAAAAAGCAGAAATACTATATTAGGCACAAATAGTATAAAAAGCAGAAATACTATAATTTAGCAGAAATACTATGTTAGGCACAAATCTTATAAAAAGAATAAATACTATAATTTAGCAGAAATACAATATTTAGTAGAAATACTATGTTTTAGCACAAATACTATAAAAAGCAGAAATACTATAATTTAGCAGAAATACTATATTAAGCACAAATCCTATAAAAAGCAGAAATAGGATGATTAAGCATAAACACTACATTTAGTAGAAATATTATGTTTGAGCAAAAATCCTATAAAAAGCAGAAATACTATATTAGGCACAAATCCCATAAAAAGCAGAAATAGTATGATTAAGCATAAATACTACATTTAGTAGAAATACTATGTTTTAGCACAAATAGTATAAAAAGCAGAAATACTGTAATTTAGCAGAAATACTATATTAAGCACAAATCCTATAAAAAGCAGAAATAGGATGATTAAGCATAAACACTACATTTAGTAGAAATACTATGTTTTAGCACAAATACTATAAAAAGCAGAAATACTATAATTTAGCAGAAATACTATATTAAGCACAAATCCTATAAAAAGCAGAAATACTATATTAGGCACAAATAGTATAAAAAGCAGAAATAGTATAATTTAGCAGAAATACTATGTTAGGCACAAATCCTATAAAAAGCAGAAATACTATAATTTAGCAGAAATACTATATTAGGCACAAATCTTATGAAAAGCAGAAATAGTATGATTTAGCAGAAATACTGTATTTAGCACAAGTACCGAAAAGTACCAGAAATACTATGATTTAGCAGAATAGTAATAACTTATTGAAACACAAATGCACAGAGGGACACACAAACACAGGCTCTAATCCAGTCAACCAGTCTAACTATGTTCAATTTAAATCCTACAATGACATGCTGCCAAATAAGGGCAGGGTCCTCTCTCTCCCACTAAACACACACACACACACACACACACACACACACACACACACACACACACACACAGGGAGAGAGAAGCAAGTTTCTAGGTCAGCCTGGGAGCTGCTAAATTTGAATCCACCAATCAGAGTGGCTGTTTATGTTTTCCCGCCAACAAAGGTGCATCTTTTTACACACGCAGCACAGAGAGGCACAGGATTATTGCAGTCTATTTCTCATAGTGACGACTCCCCTCAAACAAATGACCATAATTTCCTAACCGTAGGGGCTAGAACGGTCATTCTTACACCGTTTTGTTCAGAAGAGATGGGGGAATCTTCCAGTGTTAACAATTTATCATTAAAATATGAATTATTAAAGATATTTGACTTCTAATGCACCATAACTGAGTAGAGCGAAGCAAAAACTGCCTTGACTTGCCCTCAAACAACGCTTTGTAACTCGAAATCTATTTGGAGTATCGATATCATTCTTTCACCGTAAGAGACAGCAGGCTTTGGTGAACAGTCATGGAAATGTTCAGGTCTCTGTGGAAATCCAAAAAAAAGTTATGACGAGAGAAAAAAGTGGTTCATTTCCAGGGTTTGAAATCTGAAGAAATCTGAGCGAAGGACAAATTTCCTACCCTCAAACAAGTCCAACTCATTTCAGAACGGTAATAGGTGAGAAAGAAATTCTTGAATTGTGAGCGTCAGGGGTGTCTGAAGATATTCGGGGACAAGCCTCATGTCTTAACTTTGCTTCGTTAAGGAGATATGACGATTCGAATATGCCTCTCATTACAGAAATCCAGCGGTGATTTTGAACAAACTCTCCATTGACTTTATATGGAGAGTTTTCTGACATTGTGTTAGTCTGAGGAGATTTGCGAAAGTTCTATGAATACCACAACAATGATAGTGACATTTTCTGAAAGCCAGCAAAAATACCTACGTTTTGATGTATAATTTGTGGAAGTTGAGTGAAAATTGAGCAAGTAGCAAACAGTTGTTCGGACATGAAGAGAAGACTGCAAAAGCTTCAGTGTCACACTGGAAGCCAAGAGCATAGCAACCATAACAACGCATGTATTTTGTGAAAAATCAAAATTTTGCAACTCAAAACTTTAAGAGGCATAAAAGTAAAACAGTAAAAGATTTGAAAAAGCTGAATCATACCTGAATAGCCCAATAATTTGTGAACATTTTAAAGTTTGAATGGTTGTTCTAGGTGAAAATATGAGGAAGTAGTTAAGTTTCAAAAACAAGCAAATTTTAGCAGAATTGCAGAAGTTTCCCATTCATTTCAATGGGACAAATTAAAGGAAAAAAGTGGAATATTTTAAAAAGTATAATAGTTAAAAATAGCAAAAGTCATAGCCGGCATTAGCAAAAATAGCTGAATAGTTTAAAGTTTGAACGGTGAAAATAGCACAAAAATTGTGGAAGTAGTTCCACGGCGAAAAGTGTACGGAAGTCCTAAGAATAATAATAAAGAACTAGAAAAAATTGCATTTCCTGCGAAAATGCTGTGTGGATGCCTTACGCTGAAGATTTCTGCTGAAAAAAGCAGAAAAAGTTGAAAAAACAAAAAACATTGCCCTGAGCGAGATTCGAACCTGGCCTTTCTGATCTATAGGCGGCGTCTCACCTTACTGGACCAAACTGATTCTTACAAAGAAGAGGTGGAGAGACTGACAATTCTGGTGAAATTAGCAGAAGCTGCTTAGTATTGTGCTAATAAGAGGTGAAAAGGCTAAACATTTAGCAGAAAAGAGGTGAATCAGAAGAAGTTCTGCTGAAAAGAGGTAAAGAAGCAAAAAGATGAGTTGAAAAGAGGTGTAGAAGTGCTTGCTGAAGATGGCTGTATGTGTAATGACACACTGGAGAGTGTCAAGAAAGCAGAGCGCATGCAAGCAGGGAACATGTGTAGCAACTGTCACAGGTAGGATTCGAAACTCTGCCCCCGGGTCTCACGGCAGCTGCCCTACCCTCTGAGCCAAATGAGTTCTGGTCTCAAGCAAATATATGATGAGAGAGAAAATGTGCACTGTGGAGCAGAAGCTCAAATTAGCAGAAAAGAGGTGAAGAGGAAGAACTTTGTTGTGAAATGAGGTAAAGAAACTGAAATTTGTGCTTAAAACAAGTGAAAAAGCTGAACTCTGAAATCCTGCTAAAACAGTAGTAGAGGCTGATATTTTTCAGCTACTCACTGAGCCAAACTGGTTCTCACGTAACTGAAAAAAGGTGGAAAAGCTTAAAATTCTAATGAAAACAGCAGAAGAGGCTAAGTGCACTGTGGAGCAGGAGCTCTAATTAGCAGAAAAGAGGTGAAGAGGAATAATTTCTGCTGAAAAGAGGTAAAGAAGCAAAAAGCCGAGTTGAAAAGAAGTGTAGAAGCAGAAGTGCTTGCTGAAGATGGCTGTATGTGTAATGACACACTGGAGAGTGTCAAGAAAGCAGAGCGCATGCAAGCAGTGAACATGTGTAGCAGCTGTCACAGGTAGGATTCGAACCTCTGCCACCGGGTCTCACGACAGATGCCCTACCCTCTGAGCCAAATGAGTTCTGGTCACAAGCAAAGATATGATGAGAGGGAAAATGTGCACTGTGGAGCAGCAGCTCAAATTAGCAGAAAAGAGGTGAAGAGGAAGAACTTTGTTGTGAAATGAGGTAAAGAAACTGAAATTTGTGCTTAAAACAAGTGAAAAAGCTGAACTCTGAAATCCTGCTAAAACAGCAGAAGAGGCTGATATTTTTCAGCTACTCATTGAGCCAAACTGGTTCTCACGTAACTGAAAAAAGGTGGAAAAGCTTAAAATTCTAATGAAAACAGCAGAAGAGGCTGAGTGCACTGTGGAACAGAAGCTCAAATTAGCAGAAAAGAGGTGAAAACAGCAGAAGAGGGTGAGATTTGTGCTGATAAGAGGTGAAACTGCGGAACCAATCAGAGGTACTGCTTCTGTCTGCTTCATCAGGCTGTGTACTTGTATGTATTTCTGCCATAGACTGTTAACCAGAATCTGAGGTCCATATTAGAAAAGCTGCTAAAATCATTAAACTTTGCAGAATTGTAATAAATTATCAATATGAATTACCGGTCTGTGATAGTGTATAAATTTGTAGTTAAAAAAAAAACATGTGGGCCAAGGTGGAATCGAACCCACGACCTCTGGTCTGAAGAGCGGTGTCATTACCAATCGCGCCACCTCTAAGGGGGCGGGCGCTTTGAAAAAAAGGGTGATGAGGAGTCAGAATTAGATCGCGGTGAGACGCGAAAAACGCCGTTTTTTGGAGTTACAAAACGTCGTGTAACTCAAAAACTAGGTGGGATAGAAGCATAATTCTTGCACTGGGTGAATCAGCGGACTTTGGTGTACTTTGACTGCGATTTACATAGCTCTTTGTATCTCCGTCGCGGAGATATGACGAGAGAAGAAACGGCTTCATTTTCGGAATTTGAAAAATGAGAGGAGGACAGATTTCCACCCCTCAAACAAGTCTAACTCATCTCAGAACGGTAATAGGTGAGAAAATAATTCTTGAATTGTGAGTGTCAGGAGTGTCTGAAGATATACAGGGACAAGCCTCATGTCTTAACTTTGCTTCGTTAAGGAGATATGACGATTTGAAAATGCCTTCAGTTTCAGTATTTCAGCTCTGAGTTTCACAACCTCCCCATAGACTTTGAATGGGGAGTTTTTAGACCATGTGTCACTTCGAGGCAAATTGTGAAAAAAACGTAACTCTCACAATAATTATAGTGACACTGTCTTAAAGCCAGCAAAAATACCTACGTTTTGATGTATAATTTGTGGAAGTTGAGTGGAAATTGAGCGAGTAGCAAGGAGTTGTTCAGACATGAAGAGAAAATTCAGAACGGACGAGTGTGCAGTGGGAGTTAATTGCATAGCAACCATAGCAACACATGTATTTTCTGAAAAATCACAAAGTTGTAACTGAAAACTTAAAGAGTCATTACATGAAAACGGTAACAGATATGAAAAAGCTGAATCACACAGGAATAGCCCAATCATCTGAGAACGTTTTAAAGTTTGAATGGAGTTTCTAGGTGAAAGTATGAGGAAGTAGTTAAGTTTCAAAGACAAGCAAGTTTTAGCAGAATTGTAGAAGTTTCCCATTCATTTCAATGGGACAAATTAAAGGAAAAAAGTGTAATATTTTAAAAAGTATAATAGTAATAAGTACCAAAAGATATAGCAGTCGAAAGCAGAAATAGCAGAACAGTTTAGAGTTTGAATGGTAAAAATCGGCTGAAAACTGAGGGAGTAGTTAAGCGGCAAAGAAACGGAGCAACTAGAATAATAAAGGATAAAGAATAACTAGAAAAAATTGCATTTCCTGCGAAAATGCTGTGTGGATGCCTTACGCTGAAGATTTCTGCTGAAAAAAGCAGAAAAAGTTGAAAAAACAAAAAACATTGCCCTGAGCGAGATTCGAACCTGGCCTTTCTGATCTATAGGCGGCGTCTCACCTTACTGGACCAAACTGATTCTTACAAAGAAGAGGTGGAGAGACTGACAATTCTGGTGAAATTAGCAGAAGCTGCTTAGTATTGTGCTAATAAGAGGTGAAAAGGCTAAACATTTAGCAGAAAAGAGGTGAATCAGAAGAAGTTCTGCTGAAAAGAGGTAAAGAAGCAAAAAGATGAGTTGAAAAGAGGTGTAGAAGTGCTTGCTGAAGATGGCTGTATGTGTAATGACACACTGGAGAGTGTCAAGAAAGCAGAGCGCATGCAAGCAGGGAACATGTGTAGCAACTGTCACAGGTAGGATTCGAAACTCTGCCCCCGGGTCTCACGGCAGCTGCCCTACCCTCTGAGCCAAATGAGTTCTGGTCTCAAGCAAATATATGATGAGAGAGAAAATGTGCACTGTGGAGCAGAAGCTCAAATTAGCAGAAAAGAGGTGAAGAGGAAGAACTTTGTTGTGAAATGAGGTAAAGAAACTGAAATTTGTGCTTAAAACAAGTGAAAAAGCTGAACTCTGAAATCCTGCTAAAACAGTAGTAGAGGCTGATATTTTTCAGCTACTCACTGAGCCAAACTGGTTCTCACGTAACTGAAAAAAGGTGGAAAAGCTTAAAATTCTAATGAAAACAGCAGAAGAGGCTAAGTGCACTGTGGAGCAGGAGCTCTAATTAGCAGAAAAGAGGTGAAGAGGAATAATTTCTGCTGAAAAGAGGTAAAGAAGCAAAAAGCCGAGTTGAAAAGAAGTGTAGAAGCAGAAGTGCTTGCTGAAGATGGCTGTATGTGTAATGACACACTGGAGAGTGTCAAGAAAGCAGAGCGCATGCAAGCAGTGAACATGTGTAGCAGCTGTCACAGGTAGGATTCGAACCTCTGCCACCGGGTCTCACGACAGATGCCCTACCCTCTGAGCCAAATGAGTTCTGGTCACAAGCAAAGATATGATGAGAGGGAAAATGTGCACTGTGGAGCAGCAGCTCAAATTAGCAGAAAAGAGGTGAAGAGGAAGAACTTTGTTGTGAAATGAGGTAAAGAAACTGAAATTTGTGCTTAAAACAAGTGAAAAAGCTGAACTCTGAAATCCTGCTAAAACAGCAGAAGAGGCTGATATTTTTCAGCTACTCATTGAGCCAAACTGGTTCTCACGTAACTGAAAAAAGGTGGAAAAGCTTAAAATTCTAATGAAAACAGCAGAAGAGGCTGAGTGCACTGTGGAACAGAAGCTCAAATTAGCAGAAAAGAGGTGAAAACAGCAGAAGAGGGTGAGATTTGTGCTGATAAGAGGTGAAACTGCGGAACCAATCAGAGGTACTGCTTCTGTCTGCTTCATCAGGCTGTGTACTTGTATGTATTTCTGCCATAGACTGTTAACCAGAATCTGAGGTCCATATTAGAAAAGCTGCTAAAATCATTAAACTTTGCAGAATTGTAATAAATTATCAATATGAATTACCGGTCTGTGATAGTGTATAAATTTGTAGTTAAAAAAAAAACATGTGGGCCAAGGTGGAATCGAACCCACGACCTCTGGTCTGAAGAGCGGTGTCATTACCAATCGCGCCACCTCTAAGGGGGCGGGCGCTTTGAAAAAAAGGGTGATGAGGAGTCAGAATTAGATCGCGGTGAGACGCGAAAAACGCCGTTTTTTGGAGTTACAAAACGTCGTGTAACTCAAAAACTAGGTGGGATAGAAGCATAATTCTTGCACTGGGTGAATCAGCGGACTTTGGTGTACTTTGACTGCGATTTACATAGCTCTTTGTATCTCCGTCGCGGAGATATGACGAGAGAAGAAACGGCTTCATTTTCGGAATTTGAAAAATGAGAGGAGGACAGATTTCCACCCCTCAAACAAGTCTAACTCATCTCAGAACGGTAATAGGTGAGAAAATAATTCTTGAATTGTGAGTGTCAGGAGTGTCTGAAGATATACAGGGACAAGCCTCATGTCTTAACTTTGCTTCGTTAAGGAGATATGACGATTTGAAAATGCCTTCAGTTTCAGTATTTCAGCTCTGAGTTTCACAACCTCCCCATAGACTTTGAATGGGGAGTTTTTAGACCATGTGTCACTTCGAGGCAAATTGTGAAAAAAACGTAACTCTCACAATAATTATAGTGACACTGTCTTAAAGCCAGCAAAAATACCTACGTTTTGATGTATAATTTGTGGAAGTTGAGTGGAAATTGAGCGAGTAGCAAGGAGTTGTTCAGACATGAAGAGAAAATTCAGAACGGACGAGTGTGCAGTGGGAGTTAATTGCATAGCAACCATAGCAACACATGTATTTTCTGAAAAATCACAAAGTTGTAACTGAAAACTTAAAGAGTCATTACATGAAAACGGTAACAGATATGAAAAAGCTGAATCACACAGGAATAGCCCAATCATCTGAGAACGTTTTAAAGTTTGAATGGAGTTTCTAGGTGAAAGTATGAGGAAGTAGTTAAGTTTCAAAGACAAGCAAGTTTTAGCAGAATTGTAGAAGTTTCCCATTCATTTCAATGGGACAAATTAAAGGAAAAAAGTGTAATATTTTAAAAAGTATAATAGTAATAAGTACCAAAAGATATAGCAGTCGAAAGCAGAAATAGCAGAACAGTTTAGAGTTTGAATGGTAAAAATCGGCTGAAAACTGAGGGAGTAGTTAAGCGGCAAAGAAACGGAGCAACTAGAATAATAAAGGATAAAGAATAAAGAGAAACAGGATCTCAATAGTGTGGATGCCTACGGCATCCACCCAACTAGAAAAAATTGCATTTCCTGCGAAAATGCTGTGTGGATGCCTTACGCTGAAGATTTCTGCTGAAAAAAGCAGAAAAAGTTGAAAAAACAAAAAACATTGCCCTGAGCGAGATTCGAACCTGGCCTTTCTGATCTATAGGCGGCGTCTCACCTTACTGGACCAAACTGATTCTTACAAAGAAGAGGTGGAGAGACTGACAATTCTGGTGAAATTAGCAGAAGCTGCTTAGTATTGTGCTAATAAGAGGTGAAAAGGCTAAACATTTAGCAGAAAAGAGGTGAATCAGAAGAAGTTCTGCTGAAAAGAGGTAAAGAAGCAAAAAGATGAGTTGAAAAGAGGTGTAGAAGTGCTTGCTGAAGATGGCTGTATGTGTAATGACACACTGGAGAGTGTCAAGAAAGCAGAGCGCATGCAAGCAGGGAACATGTGTAGCAACTGTCACAGGTAGGATTCGAAACTCTGCCCCCGGGTCTCACGGCAGCTGCCCTACCCTCTGAGCCAAATGAGTTCTGGTCTCAAGCAAATATATGATGAGAGAGAAAATGTGCACTGTGGAGCAGAAGCTCAAATTAGCAGAAAAGAGGTGAAGAGGAAGAACTTTGTTGTGAAATGAGGTAAAGAAACTGAAATTTGTGCTTAAAACAAGTGAAAAAGCTGAACTCTGAAATCCTGCTAAAACAGTAGTAGAGGCTGATATTTTTCAGCTACTCACTGAGCCAAACTGGTTCTCACGTAACTGAAAAAAGGTGGAAAAGCTTAAAATTCTAATGAAAACAGCAGAAGAGGCTAAGTGCACTGTGGAGCAGGAGCTCTAATTAGCAGAAAAGAGGTGAAGAGGAATAATTTCTGCTGAAAAGAGGTAAAGAAGCAAAAAGCCGAGTTGAAAAGAAGTGTAGAAGCAGAAGTGCTTGCTGAAGATGGCTGTATGTGTAATGACACACTGGAGAGTGTCAAGAAAGCAGAGCGCATGCAAGCAGTGAACATGTGTAGCAGCTGTCACAGGTAGGATTCGAACCTCTGCCACCGGGTCTCACGACAGATGCCCTACCCTCTGAGCCAAATGAGTTCTGGTCACAAGCAAAGATATGATGAGAGGGAAAATGTGCACTGTGGAGCAGCAGCTCAAATTAGCAGAAAAGAGGTGAAGAGGAAGAACTTTGTTGTGAAATGAGGTAAAGAAACTGAAATTTGTGCTTAAAACAAGTGAAAAAGCTGAACTCTGAAATCCTGCTAAAACAGCAGAAGAGGCTGATATTTTTCAGCTACTCATTGAGCCAAACTGGTTCTCACGTAACTGAAAAAAGGTGGAAAAGCTTAAAATTCTAATGAAAACAGCAGAAGAGGCTGAGTGCACTGTGGAACAGAAGCTCAAATTAGCAGAAAAGAGGTGAAAACAGCAGAAGAGGGTGAGATTTGTGCTGATAAGAGGTGAAACTGCGGAACCAATCAGAGGTACTGCTTCTGTCTGCTTCATCAGGCTGTGTACTTGTATGTATTTCTGCCATAGACTGTTAACCAGAATCTGAGGTCCATATTAGAAAAGCTGCTAAAATCATTAAACTTTGCAGAATTGTAATAAATTATCAATATGAATTACCGGTCTGTGATAGTGTATAAATTTGTAGTTAAAAAAAAAACATGTGGGCCAAGGTGGAATCGAACCCACGACCTCTGGTCTGAAGAGCGGTGTCATTACCAATCGCGCCACCTCTAAGGGGGCGGGCGCTTTGAAAAAAAGGGTGATGAGGAGTCAGAATTAGATCGCGGTGAGACGCGAAAAACGCCGTTTTTTGGAGTTACAAAACGTCGTGTAACTCAAAAACTAGGTGGGATAGAAGCATAATTCTTGCACTGGGTGAATCAGCGGACTTTGGTGTACTTTGACTGCGATTTACATAGCTCTTTGTATCTCCGTCGCGGAGATATGACGAGAGAAGAAACGGCTTCATTTTCGGAATTTGAAAAATGAGAGGAGGACAGATTTCCACCCCTCAAACAAGTCTAACTCATCTCAGAACGGTAATAGGTGAGAAAATAATTCTTGAATTGTGAGTGTCAGGAGTGTCTGAAGATATACAGGGACAAGCCTCATGTCTTAACTTTGCTTCGTTAAGGAGATATGACGATTTGAAAATGCCTTCAGTTTCAGTATTGAGTTTCACAACCTCCCCATAGACTTTGAATGGGGAGTTTTTAGACCATGTGTCACTTCGAGGCAAATTGTGAAAAAAACGTAACTCTCACAATAATTATAGTGACACTGTCTTAAAGCCAGCAAAAATACCTACGTTTTGATGTATAATTTGTGGAAGTTGAGTGGAAATTGAGCGAGTAGCAAGGAGTTGTTCAGACATGAAGAGAAAATTCAGAACGGACGAGTGTGCAGTGGGAGTTAATTGCATAGCAACCATAGCAACACATGTATTTTCTGAAAAATCACAAAGTTGTAACTGAAAACTTAAAGAGTCATTACATGAAAACGGTAACAGATATGAAAAAGCTGAATCACACAGGAATAGCCCAATCATCTGAGAACGTTTTAAAGTTTGAATGGAGTTTCTAGGTGAAAGTATGAGGAAGTAGTTAAGTTTCAAAGACAAGCAAGTTTTAGCAGAATTGTAGAAGTTTCCCATTCATTTCAATGGGACAAATTAAAGGAAAAAAGTGTAATATTTTAAAAAGTATAATAGTAATAAGTACCAAAAGATATAGCAGTCGAAAGCAGAAATAGCAGAACAGTTTAGAGTTTGAATGGTAAAAATCGGCTGAAAACTGAGGGAGTAGTTAAGCGGCAAAGAAACGGAGCAACTAGAATAATAAAGGATAAAGAATAAAGAGAAACAGGATCTCAATAGTGTGGATGCCTACGGCATCCACCCAACTAGAAAAAATTGCATTTCCTGCGAAAATGCTGTGTGGATGCCTTACGCTGAAGATTTCTGCTGAAAAAAGCAGAAAAAGTTGAAAAAACAAAAAACATTGCCCTGAGCGAGATTCGAACCTGGCCTTTCTGATCTATAGGCGGCGTCTCACCTTACTGGACCAAACTGATTCTTACAAAGAAGAGGTGGAGAGACTGACAATTCTGGTGAAATTAGCAGAAGCTGCTTAGTATTGTGCTAATAAGAGGTGAAAAGGCTAAACATTTAGCAGAAAAGAGGTGAATCAGAAGAAGTTCTGCTGAAAAGAGGTAAAGAAGCAAAAAGATGAGTTGAAAAGAGGTGTAGAAGTGCTTGCTGAAGATGGCTGTATGTGTAATGACACACTGGAGAGTGTCAAGAAAGCAGAGCGCATGCAAGCAGGGAACATGTGTAGCAACTGTCACAGGTAGGATTCGAAACTCTGCCCCCGGGTCTCACGGCAGCTGCCCTACCCTCTGAGCCAAATGAGTTCTGGTCTCAAGCAAATATATGATGAGAGAGAAAATGTGCACTGTGGAGCAGAAGCTCAAATTAGCAGAAAAGAGGTGAAGAGGAAGAACTTTGTTGTGAAATGAGGTAAAGAAACTGAAATTTGTGCTTAAAACAAGTGAAAAAGCTGAACTCTGAAATCCTGCTAAAACAGTAGTAGAGGCTGATATTTTTCAGCTACTCACTGAGCCAAACTGGTTCTCACGTAACTGAAAAAAGGTGGAAAAGCTTAAAATTCTAATGAAAACAGCAGAAGAGGCTAAGTGCACTGTGGAGCAGGAGCTCTAATTAGCAGAAAAGAGGTGAAGAGGAATAATTTCTGCTGAAAAGAGGTAAAGAAGCAAAAAGCCGAGTTGAAAAGAAGTGTAGAAGCAGAAGTGCTTGCTGAAGATGGCTGTATGTGTAATGACACACTGGAGAGTGTCAAGAAAGCAGAGCGCATGCAAGCAGTGAACATGTGTAGCAGCTGTCACAGGTAGGATTCGAACCTCTGCCACCGGGTCTCACGACAGATGCCCTACCCTCTGAGCCAAATGAGTTCTGGTCACAAGCAAAGATATGATGAGAGGGAAAATGTGCACTGTGGAGCAGCAGCTCAAATTAGCAGAAAAGAGGTGAAGAGGAAGAACTTTGTTGTGAAATGAGGTAAAGAAACTGAAATTTGTGCTTAAAACAAGTGAAAAAGCTGAACTCTGAAATCCTGCTAAAACAGCAGAAGAGGCTGATATTTTTCAGCTACTCATTGAGCCAAACTGGTTCTCACGTAACTGAAAAAAGGTGGAAAAGCTTAAAATTCTAATGAAAACAGCAGAAGAGGCTGAGTGCACTGTGGAACAGAAGCTCAAATTAGCAGAAAAGAGGTGAAAACAGCAGAAGAGGGTGAGATTTGTGCTGATAAGAGGTGAAACTGCGGAACCAATCAGAGGTACTGCTTCTGTCTGCTTCATCAGGCTGTGTACTTGTATGTATTTCTGCCATAGACTGTTAACCAGAATCTGAGGTCCATATTAGAAAAGCTGCTAAAATCATTAAACTTTGCAGAATTGTAATAAATTATCAATATGAATTACCGGTCTGTGATAGTGTATAAATTTGTAGTTAAAAAAAAAACATGTGGGCCAAGGTGGAATCGAACCCACGACCTCTGGTCTGAAGAGCGGTGTCATTACCAATCGCGCCACCTCTAAGGGGGCGGGCGCTTTGAAAAAAAGGGTGATGAGGAGTCAGAATTAGATCGCGGTGAGACGCGAAAAACGCCGTTTTTTGGAGTTACAAAACGTCGTGTAACTCAAAAACTAGGTGGGATAGAAGCATAATTCTTGCACTGGGTGAATCAGCGGACTTTGGTGTACTTTGACTGCGATTTACATAGCTCTTTGTATCTCCGTCGCGGAGATATGACGAGAGAAGAAACGGCTTCATTTTCGGAATTTGAAAAATGAGAGGAGGACAGATTTCCACCCCTCAAACAAGTCTAACTCATCTCAGAACGGTAATAGGTGAGAAAATAATTCTTGAATTGTGAGTGTCAGGAGTGTCTGAAGATATACAGGGACAAGCCTCATGTCTTAACTTTGCTTCGTTAAGGAGATATGACGATTTGAAAATGCCTTCAGTTTCAGTATTTCAGCTCTGAGTTTCACAACCTCCCCATAGACTTTGAATGGGGAGTTTTTAGACCATGTGTCACTTCGAGGCAAATTGTGAAAAAAACGTAACTCTCACAATAATTATAGTGACACTGTCTTAAAGCCAGCAAAAATACCTACGTTTTGATGTATAATTTGTGGAAGTTGAGTGGAAATTGAGCGAGTAGCAAGGAGTTGTTCAGACATGAAGAGAAAATTCAGAACGGACGAGTGTGCAGTGGGAGTTAATTGCATAGCAACCATAGCAACACATGTATTTTCTGAAAAATCACAAAGTTGTAACTGAAAACTTAAAGAGTCATTACATGAAAACGGTAACAGATATGAAAAAGCTGAATCACACAGGAATAGCCCAATCATCTGAGAACGTTTTAAAGTTTGAATGGAGTTTCTAGGTGAAAGTATGAGGAAGTAGTTAAGTTTCAAAGACAAGCAAGTTTTAGCAGAATTGTAGAAGTTTCCCATTCATTTCAATGGGACAAATTAAAGGAAAAAAGTGTAATATTTTAAAAAGTATAATAGTAATAAGTACCAAAAGATATAGCAGTCGAAAGCAGAAATAGCAGAACAGTTTAGAGTTTGAATGGTAAAAATCGGCTGAAAACTGAGGGAGTAGTTAAGCGGCAAAGAAACGGAGCAACTAGAATAATAAAGGATAAAGAATAAAGAGAAACAGGATCTCAATAGTGTGGATGCCTACGGCATCCACCCAACTAGAAAAAATTGCATTTCCTGCGAAAATGCTGTGTGGATGCCTTACGCTGAAGATTTCTGCTGAAAAAAGCAGAAAAAGTTGAAAAAACAAAAAACATTGCCCTGAGCGAGATTCGAACCTGGCCTTTCTGATCTATAGGCGGCGTCTCACCTTACTGGACCAAACTGATTCTTACAAAGAAGAGGTGGAGAGACTGACAATTCTGGTGAAATTAGCAGAAGCTGCTTAGTATTGTGCTAATAAGAGGTGAAAAGGCTAAACATTTAGCAGAAAAGAGGTGAATCAGAAGAAGTTCTGCTGAAAAGAGGTAAAGAAGCAAAAAGATGAGTTGAAAAGAGGTGTAGAAGTGCTTGCTGAAGATGGCTGTATGTGTAATGACACACTGGAGAGTGTCAAGAAAGCAGAGCGCATGCAAGCAGGGAACATGTGTAGCAACTGTCACAGGTAGGATTCGAAACTCTGCCCCCGGGTCTCACGGCAGCTGCCCTACCCTCTGAGCCAAATGAGTTCTGGTCTCAAGCAAATATATGATGAGAGAGAAAATGTGCACTGTGGAGCAGAAGCTCAAATTAGCAGAAAAGAGGTGAAGAGGAAGAACTTTGTTGTGAAATGAGGTAAAGAAACTGAAATTTGTGCTTAAAACAAGTGAAAAAGCTGAACTCTGAAATCCTGCTAAAACAGTAGTAGAGGCTGATATTTTTCAGCTACTCACTGAGCCAAACTGGTTCTCACGTAACTGAAAAAAGGTGGAAAAGCTTAAAATTCTAATGAAAACAGCAGAAGAGGCTAAGTGCACTGTGGAGCAGGAGCTCTAATTAGCAGAAAAGAGGTGAAGAGGAATAATTTCTGCTGAAAAGAGGTAAAGAAGCAAAAAGCCGAGTTGAAAAGAAGTGTAGAAGCAGAAGTGCTTGCTGAAGATGGCTGTATGTGTAATGACACACTGGAGAGTGTCAAGAAAGCAGAGCGCATGCAAGCAGTGAACATGTGTAGCAGCTGTCACAGGTAGGATTCGAACCTCTGCCACCGGGTCTCACGACAGATGCCCTACCCTCTGAGCCAAATGAGTTCTGGTCACAAGCAAAGATATGATGAGAGGGAAAATGTGCACTGTGGAGCAGCAGCTCAAATTAGCAGAAAAGAGGTGAAGAGGAAGAACTTTGTTGTGAAATGAGGTAAAGAAACTGAAATTTGTGCTTAAAACAAGTGAAAAAGCTGAACTCTGAAATCCTGCTAAAACAGCAGAAGAGGCTGATATTTTTCAGCTACTCATTGAGCCAAACTGGTTCTCACGTAACTGAAAAAAGGTGGAAAAGCTTAAAATTCTAATGAAAACAGCAGAAGAGGCTGAGTGCACTGTGGAACAGAAGCTCAAATTAGCAGAAAAGAGGTGAAAACAGCAGAAGAGGGTGAGATTTGTGCTGATAAGAGGTGAAACTGCGGAACCAATCAGAGGTACTGCTTCTGTCTGCTTCATCAGGCTGTGTACTTGTATGTATTTCTGCCATAGACTGTTAACCAGAATCTGAGGTCCATATTAGAAAAGCTGCTAAAATCATTAAACTTTGCAGAATTGTAATAAATTATCAATATGAATTACCGGTCTGTGATAGTGTATAAATTTGTAGTTAAAAAAAAAACATGTGGGCCAAGGTGGAATCGAACCCACGACCTCTGGTCTGAAGAGCGGTGTCATTACCAATCGCGCCACCTCTAAGGGGGCGGGCGCTTTGAAAAAAAGGGTGATGAGGAGTCAGAATTAGATCGCGGTGAGACGCGAAAAACGCCGTTTTTTGGAGTTACAAAACGTCGTGTAACTCAAAAACTAGGTGGGATAGAAGCATAATTCTTGCACTGGGTGAATCAGCGGACTTTGGTGTACTTTGACTGCGATTTACATAGCTCTTTGTATCTCCGTCGCGGAGATATGACGAGAGAAGAAACGGCTTCATTTTCGGAATTTGAAAAATGAGAGGAGGACAGATTTCCACCCCTCAAACAAGTCTAACTCATCTCAGAACGGTAATAGGTGAGAAAATAATTCTTGAATTGTGAGTGTCAGGAGTGTCTGAAGATATACAGGGACAAGCCTCATGTCTTAACTTTGCTTCGTTAAGGAGATATGACGATTTGAAAATGCCTTCAGTTTCAGTATTTCAGCTCTGAGTTTCACAACCTCCCCATAGACTTTGAATGGGGAGTTTTTAGACCATGTGTCACTTCGAGGCAAATTGTGAAAAAAACGTAACTCTCACAATAATTATAGTGACACTGTCTTAAAGCCAGCAAAAATACCTACGTTTTGATGTATAATTTGTGGAAGTTGAGTGGAAATTGAGCGAGTAGCAAGGAGTTGTTCAGACATGAAGAGAAAATTCAGAACGGACGAGTGTGCAGTGGGAGTTAATTGCATAGCAACCATAGCAACACATGTATTTTCTGAAAAATCACAAAGTTGTAACTGAAAACTTAAAGAGTCATTACATGAAAACGGTAACAGATATGAAAAAGCTGAATCACACAGGAATAGCCCAATCATCTGAGAACGTTTTAAAGTTTGAATGGAGTTTCTAGGTGAAAGTATGAGGAAGTAGTTAAGTTTCAAAGACAAGCAAGTTTTAGCAGAATTGTAGAAGTTTCCCATTCATTTCAATGGGACAAATTAAAGGAAAAAAGTGTAATATTTTAAAAAGTATAATAGTAATAAGTACCAAAAGATATAGCAGTCGAAAGCAGAAATAGCAGAACAGTTTAGAGTTTGAATGGTAAAAATCGGCTGAAAACTGAGGGAGTAGTTAAGCGGCAAAGAAACGGAGCAACTAGAATAATAAAGGATAAAGAATAAAGAGAAACAGGATCTCAATAGTGTGGATGCCTACGGCATCCACCCAAAGAGAAACAGGATCTCAATAGTGTGGATGCCTACGGCATCCACCCAATAAAGAGAAACAGGAACTCAATAGTGTGGATGCTTAAAGCATCCACACAATAATAATAAAGAATAAAGAGAAACAGGAACTCAATAGTGTGGATGCTTAAAGCATCCACACAACTAGAAAAATTTGCATTTCCTGCGAAAATGCTGTGTGGATGCCTTAACGCTGAAGATGTCTGTTGAAAAAAGCTGAAAAAGTTGAGAAAAAAAAAAACAAAAAACATTGCCCTGAACAGGATTTGAACCTGGCCCTTCTGGTCTAAAGGCAGCGATTCACCTCACTGCACCAAACTCACTCACACAAAGAAGAGGTGGAGAGAGTGACAATTGTGGTGAAATTAGCAGAAGCTGCTTAGAATTGTGCTGATAAGAGGTGAAAAAGCTAAACATTTGGCAGAAAAGAGGTGAATCAGAAGAATTTCTGCTGAAAAGAGGCAAAGAAGCAAAAAGATGAGCTGAAAAGAGGTGTAGAAGCAGAAGTGCTTGCTGAAGATGGCTGTATGTGTAATGACACACTGGAGAGCAGTGACACACAAGAAAGCAGAGCGCATGCAAGCAGGGAACATGTGTAGCAACTGTCACAGGTAGGATTCAAACCTCTGCCACCGGGTCTCACGGCAGATGCCCTACCCTCTGAGCCAAATGAGTTCTGGTCACAAGCAAAGATATGATGAGAGGGACAATGTGCACTGTGGAGCAGAAGCTCAAATTAGCAGAAAAGAGGTGAAGAGGAAGAACTTTGTTGTGAAATGAGGTAAAGAAACTGAAATTTGTGCTTAAAACAAGTGAAAAAGCTGAACTCTGAAATCCTGCTAAAACAGCAGAAGAGGCTGATATTTTTCAGCTACTCATTGAGCCAAACTGGTTCTCACGTAACTGAAAAAGGTGGAAAAGCTTACAATTCTAATGAAAACAGCAGAAGAGGCTGAGATTTGTGCTGATAAGAGGTGAAAATGCTGAACGAATCAGAGGTACTGCTTCTGTCTGCTTCATCAGGCTGTGTACTTGTATGTGTTTCTGCCATAGACTGTTAACAAGAATCTGAGGTCCATATTAGAAAAGCTGCTAAAATCATTAAACTTTGCAGAATTGTAATAAATTATCAATATGAATTACCGGTCTGTGATAGTGTATAAATTTGTACTCAAAAACTAGGTGGGATAGAAGCATAATTCTTGCACTGGGTGAATCAGCGGACTTTGGTGTACTTTGACTGCGATTTACATAGCTCTTTGTATCTCCGTCGCGGAGACATGACGAGAGAAGAAATGGCTTAATTTTCGGAGTTTGAAAAATGAGAGGAGGACAGATTTCCACCCCTCAAACATGTTTTTGCAGAAACACTGTAATTTCGCTTAAATAGTATGAAATAGCAGTAATACTATGATTTGGCAGAAATACTACTTTTTAGCACAAATACTATTGTACAGAATGGTGTACGTCAGTTTATTGCTGGGTGGTGCTGCAATAGTAACTATCCTCGGTCAGAAGGAGAGGCTGACATCCAGGGATTAGATTACCACAGGTGGAGTTTATTGGCGGTCAGATGGATGGTACAGGGAGGCATGGCATACAGTAGGAGGATGTGGAGAGGTGATATGGTGTGGTTTCTATGATTAAGAAAACTGGCAAAAAAATTCCTCCACTACAAATCAGTCTGATACCACTTCTTACAGGGTTCACGTTTACTAAGGCACTACCCAAAATGCGCCACAAGAGGGCACTCCAACACAAGAGATGACCTATTTACACTGTAAACACCCCCTACTTAGCCACTACATACTACAGTGATATTACAGTATACAAATTCACACAAATACTATGATTTGGCAGAAATACTATGACTTAGTAGTAATACTATAACATAACAGTTCAATGTTCTTGCACAAATACCACAATATGGCAGAAATACTATGTTTTAGCATAAATACTGTGATTTGGTATAAATACTACGATTTGGCACACATACTATATTCCGCAGATACACTATAACATAACAGATATTCTACGACTTAGTAGTAATACTATAACATAACAGAATTATTAATTGGGCACAAATACCACAATTTGGCAAAAATACTATGATTGGGTACAAATACTATGATTTGGCAATAATACTGCATTTTAACACAACTACTGAGATTTGATTGAAATACTATGATTTTGAAGAAATACTATTACTCCATACAAATACGATGCTTTGGGACAAATACTATGTTTTGGTTCCAATACTATGATGTGCAACAAATACTATGATTTGGCACAAGTACTATGATTTAGTACAAATACTATGATTTGGCAGAAATACTATGCCTTAGTAGTAATACTATAACATAAGAGATATACTATGGTTTTGCAGACATACTATGTTTTTGCACAAATACCATGATTTGGAACAAATGCTATGATTTAGCAGAAATACTAAGATTGGGTACAAATACTATGATTTGGCAATAATACTGCGTTTTAACAACAACTACTGAGATTTGATTGAAATACTATGACTCCATACAAATACGATGCTTTGGCACAAATACTATGATTTGGCAGAAATACTATGACTTAGTAGTAATACTATAACATAACAGATTTCCTAAAAAAACTATGAAATTGCAGTAATTCTATGACTTGGCAGAGATACTACGTTTTAGCACAAATACTATAACAACGCAGAAATACTATGACTTAGTAGTAATACTATAACATAACAGTTCAATGTTCTTGCACAAATGCCACAATATGGCAGAAATACTATGTTTTAGCACAAATACTGTGATTTGGTATAAATACTACGATTTGGCACAAATACTATATTCCGCAGATACACTATAACATAACAGATATTCTACGACTTAGTAGTAATACTATAACATAACAGAATTATTAATTGGGCACAAATACCACGATTTGGCAAAAATACCATGATTTGGCACAAATACAATGACATGGCAAAAATACTATGATTGGGTACAAATACTATGATTTGGCAATAATACTGCATTTTAACACAACTACTGAGATTTGATTGAAATACTATGATTTTGAAGAAATACTATTACTCCATACAAATACGATGCTTTGGGACAAATACTATGTTTTGGTTCCAATACTATGATGTGCAACAAATACTATGATTTGGCACAAGTACTATCATTTAGTACAAATAATATGATTGGGCAGAAGTACTATGTTTCAGTACAAATACTATGATTTGGCAGGAATACTCTGATTTAGCAGAAATACTATGTTTTAACATAAATACTATCTTTTGGCAGAAATTCCTGCTAAAAAGGACTATTTCTGCTTTTTAGCAGAAATACTGTAATTTGGCATAAATACTATAATTTGGTATAAATACTGTGATTTGGCACATATAATATATTCAGCACATATACTATAACATAACAGAAATATTATGATTTGGCCCCAAAACCATGATTTTGCACAAATACCATGATTTGGCAAATATACTATGATTTTTCAAAAAATACTATGATTTAGCAGAAGTACTAAGATGTAGTAGAAGTACTTTGCTTTAGCAGAAATACTATGATTGAGGAGTAATACCTAAACATAGGAGAAATATTGATACACAGACACACATACACTGACAGTAAAGGGAACAGGAGCTGTTGAGAGTCTGGGCTTGGTATATGTAGGTCAGTTAAATTAGCTGCACCTGCTGTAGTCAGCCCTTACACACGCAGACACAGAGAGAGGTGTGAGTTTTCTTCAGTGTATTTCTGACATTCAGGATTCCCCTCGAACAAATGGCCATAATTTCCTAACCGTAGAGGCTAGAACGGTCATTCAGACATTGTTTTGTTCAGAAGAGATGGGGGAATCTTCAGGTCTTCATAATTCAGAGATAAAATATAAATTATTAAAGATATATGACTTGTAATACACTGTAACTGAGTAGAGGCGAAGCAAAAACTGCCTTGACTTGCTCTCAAACAACCTTTGGTAACTCTAAATCTATATGGAGCATCAAAATCATTCTTTCACCGTAAGAAACAGCAGGCTTTGGTGAACAGTCATGGAAATTTTCAGGGCTCTGTGGAAATCCATCAAAAAGATATGACGAGAGAAAAAAGTGGTTCATTTCCAGAGATTGAAATCTGATGAAATCTGAGCGAGGGACAAATTTCCTACCCTCAAACAAGTCCAACTCATTTCAGAATGGTAATAGGTGAGAAAGAAATTCTTGAATTGTGAGCGTCAGGAGTGTCTGAACATATACGGGGACAAGCCTCATGTCTTAACTTCGCTTCGTTAAGGAGATATGACAATTTGAAAATGCCTCTCATTAGAGAAATCCAGCGGTGATTTTGAACAAACTCTCCATTGAGTTTATATGGAGAGTTTTCTGACTTTGTGTTACTCTGAGGAGATTTGCAAAATATCTATGAGTCCCACAACAATGATAGTGACATTTTCTGAAAGCCAGCAAAAATACCTACGTTTTGATGTATAATTTGTGGGGCTTGAGTGGAAATTGAGCGAGTAGCAAGAAGTTGTTTGGACATGAAGAGAAAATTCAAACAGTTTCACTGTCCCCTCTGAGTTAATTGCATAGCAACCATAGCAACGCATGTATTTTCTGAAAAATCACAATTTTGCAACTGAAAACTCAAAGAGGGATAAGATTAAAACGGTAGAAGATCTGAAAAAGCTGAATCATACAGGAATAGCCAAATCATTTGAGAACATTTTAAAGTTTGAATGGAGTTTCTAGGTGAAAGTATGAGGCAGTAGTTAAGTTTCAAAGACAAGAAAGTTTTAGCAGAATTGTGGAAGTTTCCCATTCATTTCAATGGGACAAATTAAAGGAAAAAAGTGTAATATTTTAAAAAGTATAATAGTAATAAACACCAAAAGTCATAGCCGGCATTAGCAGAAAGAGCAGAACAGTTTAGAGTTTGAACGGTGAAAATAGCACAAAAATTGTGGAAGTAGATCCACGGCAAAAAGTGTACGGAAACACCCGGAATAATAATAAAGAAGAAAGAGAAACAGGATCTCAATAGTGTGGATGAGTCCCACAACAATGATAGTGACATTTTCTGAAAGCCAGCAAAAATACCTACGTTTTGATGTATAATTTGTGGGGCTTGAGTGGAAATTGAGCGAGTAGCAAGAAGTTGTTTGGACATGAAGAGAAAATTCAAACAGTTTCACTGTCCCCTCTGAGTTAATTGCATAGCAACCATAGCAACACATGTATTTTCTGAAAAATCACAATTTTGCAACTGAAAACTCAAAGAGGGATAAGATTAAAACGGTAGAAGATCTGAAAAAGCTGAATCATACAGGAATAGCCAAATCATTTGAGAACATTTTAAAGTTTGAATGGAGTTTCTAGGTGAAAGTATGAGGCAGTAGTTAAGTTTCAAAGACAAGAAAGTTTTAGCAGAATTGTGGAAGTTTCCCATTCATTTCAATGGGACAAATTAAAGGAAAAAAGTGTAATATTTTAAAAAGTATAATAGTAATAAACACCAAAAGTCATAGCCGGCATTAGCAGAAAGAGCAGAACAGTTTAGAGTTTGAACGGTGAAAATAGCACAAAAATTGTGGAAGTAGATCCACGGCAAAAAGTGTACGGAAACACCCGGAATAATAATAAAGAAGAAAGAGAAACAGGATCTCAATAGTGTGGATGCCTATTAAGGCATCCACACAATAACTAGAAAAATTTGCATTTCCTGCGAAAATGCTGTGTGGATGCCTTAACGCTGAAGATGTCTGCTGAAAAAAGCAGAAAAGGTTGAAAAAAAAATGTTGCCCTGAGCAGGATTCGAACCTGGCCCGTCTGGTACTCAAGGCAGGCACATATCTCACTGCGCCACAGTCTTTCTCACGAAGACGAGGTGGAGAGACTGACAATTGTGCTGAAATGAGCAGAAGCTGCGGAGAATTGGGCTGATAAGAGGTGGAAAGGCTGAAAATTTTACAGAAGAGGTGAATAAGTAGAATTTCTGCTGAAAAGAGATGAAAATTCTGCTGAAAAGAGTTCAATCAGCACATTTTCTACTGAAAAGAGTTTAATCAGCAGAATTTCTACTGAAAAGAGTTGAATGAGCAGAAATCTCCTGAAAAGAGGTTTTTGCTGAAAATAGCAGAAAAAACTGAAAAACTTTTCTGAAAAGAGTTCAATCAGAAGAATTTGTGCTGAAAAGAGTTCAATGAGCATAATTCTGCTGAAAATAGGTTTTTACTAAAAAGAGCTGAAAAGCTGGTATTTGTGCTGAAAAGTGGTGAAAAAACTGCTGAAAAGAGTTCAATCAGCAGAATTTCTGCTGAAAAGAGGTGACTGAGCAGAATTCTGCTGAAAAGAGGTTTTTGCTGAAAAAGAGCTGAAAAAGTTTGGATTTGTGCTGAAAAGGGGTTAAAAAAACTGAAAATTTTGCTAAAAAGGGGTGAAAAAAATGAAATTTGTGTTGAAAAGAGTTTAAAAAAAGTTTAACTGTTAAGTGAAAGAAATGTTGCCATAAGCTGGATTTGAACCCAGGCCTCCCAGTCTGAGAACGGATGCTTATCTCACTGAGGTAAAACACAGCTCAGCCCATCATGCAAAATCAGTGACCACATTGATAATGTGTTCCATTCATTTCAATGGTCAAAAGTCATAACACACATCAGCAGAAATAGCAGAATTTTTTAAAGTTTAAACATAGCATTTCTGCTAAAACTTAGTATTTATGCTAAATAATATTTTTTTCCTGCCAAATCATAGCATTTGTGCTGGAACACAGAAAGTTCCACCAAATCATACAATTTGTACTAAAACATTATTTATGATTTAGCAGAAACATTGGGACTTGGTAGAAATACTATGATTTACATAAAATACTTTGACTTAGCAGAAGTACTACAATCTAGGAAAAAAGTACTAAAGCATAGCAGAAATTCTATCATTGAGCAGAATTACTAGGATTTAGAAGAAATACTAAGATTTGGCACAAACACTGATGTGGCTCAAGAACCTTTATTGTGCATTTATACTATGATTTGGAAGAAATACTATACTTTGGCACAAATACTATGATTTGGAAGAAATACTATGTTTTAGCACAAATACTATGATTTGGCTCAAATACTATAACTATCCTCGGTCAGAAGGAGAGGCTGACATCCAGGGATTAGATTACCACGAGGTGGAGTTTATTGCGGTCAGATGGATGGTACAGGGAGGTATGGCATACAGTAGGAGGATGTGGAGAGGTGATATGGTGTGGTTTCTATGATTAAGAACAGGGTATGCATTACAACATGCATACAGATTAAAGATTAAGAAAACTGGTAACAAATTCCTCCACTACAAATCAGTCTGATGCCACTTTTTACAGGGTTCCCGTTTACTAAGGCACTACCCAAAAGGCGCCACAAGAGGGCACTCCAACACAAGAGATGACCTATTTACACTGATGCACTTAGTAAACAGCCCCTACTTAGCCACTACATAATACAGTGATATTACAGTATACAAATTCACACAAATACTATGATTTGGCAGAAATACTATGACTGAGTAGTAATACTATAACATAACAGATTTCCTAAAAAAAACGATTAAATTGCAGTAATTCTATGACTTGGCAGAGATACTATGTTTTAGCACAAATACTATAACAACGCAGAAATACTATGACTTAGTAGTAATACTATAACATAACAGTTCAATGTTCTTGCACAAATACCACAATATGGCAGAAATACTATGTTTTAGCACAAATACTGTGATTTGGTATAAATACTATGATTTGGCACACATACTATATTCCGCAGATACACTATAACATAACAGATATTCTACAACTTAGTAGTAATACTATAACATAACAGAATTATTATTTGGGCACAAATACCACGATTTGGCAAAAATACTATGATTGGGTACAAATACTATGATTTGGCAATAATACTGCATTTTAACACAACTACTGAGATTTAATTGAAATACTATGATTTAGAAGAAATACTATTACTCCATACAAATACGATACTTTGGGACAAATACTATGTTTTGGTTCCAATACTATGATGTGCAACAAATACTATGATTTGGCACAAGTACTATGATTTAGTACAAATACTATGATTTGGCAGAAATACTATGACTTAGTAGTAATACTATAACATAACAGATTTCCTAAAAACAAACTATGAAATTGCATTAATTCTATGACTTGGCAGAGATACTACGTTTTAGCACAAATACTATAACAACGCAGAAATACTATGACTTAGTAGTAATACTATAACATAACAGTTCAATGTTCTTGCACAAATACCACAATATGGCAGAAATACTATGTTTTAGCAAAAATACTGTGATTTGGTGTAAATACTACGATTTGGCACACATACTATATTCCGCAGATACACTATAACATAACAGATATTCTACGACTTAGTAGTAATACTATAACATAACAGAATTATTAATTGGGCACAAATACCACGATTTGGCAAAAATACTATGATTGGGTACAAATACTATGATTTGGCAATAATACTGCATTTTAACACAACTACTGAGATTTGATTGAAATACTATGATTTAGAAGAAATACTATTACTCAATACAAATACGATGCTTTGGGACAAATACTATGATTTGGCACAAGTACTATGATTTAGTACAAATACTATGATTTGGCAGAAATACTATGCCTTAGTAGTAATACTATAACATAAGAGATATACTATGGTTTTGCAGACATACTATGTTTTTGCACAAATACCATGATTTGGCACAAATGCTATGATTTAGCAGAAATACTATGATTGGGTACAAATACTATGATTTGGCAATAATACTGCGTTTTAACAACAACTACTGAGATTTGATTGAAATACTATGATTTAGAAGAAATACTATGACTCCATACAAATACGATGCTTTGGCACAAATACTATGATTTGGCAGAAATACTATGACTTAGTAGTAATACTATAACATAACAGATTTCCTAAAAAAAACTATGAAATTGCAGTAATTCTATGACTTGGCAGAGATACTACGTTTTAGTACAAATACTATAACAATGCAGAAATACTATGACTTAGTAGTAATACTATAACATAACAGTTCAATGTTCTTGCACAAATACCACAATATGGCAGAAATACTATGTTTTACCACAAATACTGTGATTTGGTATAAATACTGCGATTTGGCACACACACTATGATTTGGCAGAAATACTATGCCTTAGTAGTAATACTATAACATAACAGATATACTATGGTTTTGCAGACATACTATGTTTTTGCACAAATACCATGATTTGGCACAAATGCTATGATTTAGCAGAAATACTATGATTGGGTATAAATACTATGATTTGGCACAAGTACTATGATTTAGTACAAATATTATGATTGGGCAGAAGTACCATGTTTCAGTACAAATACTATGATTTGGCAGGAATACTCTGGTTTAGCAGAAATACTGTAATTTGGCATAAATATTATAATTTGGGATAAATACTATGATTTGGCACATATAATATATTCAGCACATATATTATAAAATAACAGAAATGTTTGGCCCCAAAACCATGATTTTGCACAAATACCATGATTTTGCAAAAATACTATGAATTGGCAGAAATACTATGATTTAGCAGAAGTACTAAGATGTAGTAGAAGTACTTTGCTTTAGCAGAAATACTATGATTGAGGAGTAATACCTAAACATAGGAGAAATATTGATACACAGACACACATACACAGACAGTAAAGGGAACAGGAGCTGTGGAGAGTCTGGGCTTGGTATATGTAGGTCAGTTAAATTAGCTGCACCTGCTGTAGTCAGCCCTTACACACGCAGGCACAGAGAGAGGTGTGAGTTTTCTTCAGTGTATTTCTGACATTCAGGATTCCACTCGAACAAATGGCCATAATTTCCTAACCGTAGAGGCTAGAACGGTCATTCAGGCATCGTTTTATTCAGAAGAGATGGGGGAATCTTCAGGTCTTCATAATTCAGAGATAAAACATAAATTATTAAAGATATATGACTTGTAATACACTGTATCTGAGTAGAGGCGAAGCAAAAACTGCCTTGACTTGCGCTCAAACAACCTTTGGTAACTCTAAATCTATATGGAGCATCAAAATCATTCTTTCACCGTAAGAAACAGCAGGCTTTGGTGAACAGTCATGGAAATTTTCAGGGCTCTGTGGAAATCCATCAAAAAGATATGACGAGAGAAAAAAGTGGTTCATTTCCAGAGATTGAAATCTGATGAAATCTGAGCGAGGGACAAATTTCCTACCCTCAAACAAGTCCAACTCATTTCAGAATGGTAATAGGTGAGAAAGAAATTCTTGAATTGTGAGCGTCAGGAGTGTCTGAACATATACGGGGACAAGCCTCATGTCTTAACTTCGCTTCGTTAAGGAGATATGACAATTTGAAAATGCCTCTCATTAGAGAAATCCAGCGGTGATTTTGAACAAACTCTCCATTGAGTTTATATGGAGTTTTCTGACTTTGTGTTACTCTGAGGAGATTTGCAAAATATCTATGAGTCCCACAACAATGATAGTGACATTTTCTGAAAGCCAGCAAAAATACCTACGTTTTGATGTATAATTTGTGGGGCTTGAGTGGAAATTGAGCGAGTAGCAAGAAGTTGTTTGGACATGAAGAGAAAATTCAAACAGTTTCACTGTCCCCTCTGAGTTAATTGCATAGCAACCATAGCAACGCATATATTTTCTGAAAAATCACAATTTTGCAACTGAAAACTCAAAGAGGGATAAGATTAAAACGGTAGAAGATCTGAAAAAGCTGAATCATACAGGAATAGCCAAATCATTTGAGAACATTTTAAAGTTTGAATGGAGTTTCTAGGTGAAAGTATGAGGCAGTAGTTAAGTTTCAAAGACAAGAAAGTTTTAGCAGAATTGTGGAAGTTTCCCATTCATTTCAATGGGACAAATTAAAGGAAAAAAGTGTAATATTTTAAAAAGTATAATAGTAATAAACACCAAAAGTCATAGCCGGCATTAGCAGAAAGAGCAGAACAGTTTAGAGTTTGAACGGTGAAAATAGCACAAAAATTGTGGAAGTAGATCCACGGCAAAAAGTGTACGGAAACACCCGGAATAATAATAAAGAAGAAAGAGAAACAGGATCTCAATAGTGTGGATGCCTATTAAGGCATCCACACAATAAAGAATAAAGAGAAACAGGAACTCAATAGTGTGGATGCTTAAAGCATCCACACAATTAACTGTGGTAATATTAATAGGGGGAAAAAACTGAACATTCAGATCCTTACGGTAACTCCAAATACAACTGAACACTGAACAACTTTTTTCACTTGTGACACATGACAATAAACACTTTGAATCTTGAATATTTTGATCTAACTGAGAAACAGGACACTGTCCATATGATTTGTTACACAAAGGACACCAAATTTTACTCTGAATTGGACTCTTAATTTGTAAAATCAACTTCATGGTGTATTAAAAGAGTGCTGTATTGAAAGAAAAGTTTTGAAACTAGCAAATGAAACAAGCTGGGTGACTGGATCTAGGCAAGGCAAACCTAGAGATACTTTGAAAGGTGAGAGACCAGTAGCTGAAGAGCGTAAAGTTTTTTCCTCCCACCTTTAACACAAAAATTGATGGAGAACCAACGGCAACTGACGGGCTGCTTTGTCAGCACGGGCACAGGTCGAGGATGAGGATGGTAAGCCAACAAAGCAGACGGGCTTTGTTCTTAGACTGACTGGGCAACTGATTTCACATTGTTTTTATCATTTATTATCATCCTCCCAAGTCCACAGTGCTGTTGTCGCCACTGCAGAGAGATGAAAAACGTGAAATTTAGCCTGTATCTCCTAACAGCCACAGCTGACTGTTGGTTATCTTATAACCAGCTGTTGTTGTTGTTTAGCCGATTTGTTGTCAGCTGTTCGGAGATGGACA
Source organism: Diplotaxodon limnothrissa (assembly GCF_057381915.1). Taxonomy (NCBI): domain Eukaryota; kingdom Metazoa; phylum Chordata; class Actinopteri; order Cichliformes; family Cichlidae; genus Diplotaxodon; species Diplotaxodon limnothrissa. The sequence continues at coordinate 10,714,965 of NC_140603.1, read as the reverse complement.
TGTCTAATCTGCTGGCAGTTAGCACGTGCCACGATATCTGGAATAAATACGCATTTGTGAACATTTCCATGTGCTAGAGCCCTGACGTCATTTCAGGAGATGAGGCTAAAGATGAAGAAGATGGCATTTTATCCATTGTGTTCTCTCTTTCCATCATGTTTTCAATTGTTTGGTAAAGAAATGTGATTGTGCAGAACGGTTATGTTCACCTCAGCCACTGTTTCCAAGATGATGAGATTTTTGGAATGTATGACTCAATTTTATGAGAACGCATCAGTGTTTGTTGGAAAATGTGATTAAAAAACTAACTGGTGGATATTTATGAGTGTCCAGCCTTTAAGATATCAGTTGTTCATAATATTCATATACTAAAATGTACAGTGTTATTAGCACAAACTCATACAAACTTGAAGTTTTCATTGCTGAACTCTGTTTAAGTTGTTTTCTTTGGTTAACTTGGGACTCCAGCGTTTGCAATACTGTTTTCGCAGTCCTCCTCTATCTGCCTTAAGGGTGATTTATGGTCTGAGTTGGCATCAATTTGTAGACTTTTCCACCTACACAGAAACCCCCTCCCCCCCATTATGGAATACAACCAACACAAAGATCAGAGAGACTTGAGTGTGTGTATTCCACATGTGAGCCAACATCAGCCTGTTTGTATGCTATGCTTAGGATCACTGTGGACTGGTTGCGAAGTTGGCTTGGACAGGATAAGGAATGAAAACAGTGGAGATCACCATAAAGAGCATAAACAACAGATATGAAACATTCCTGGTGTTAAAGGACAGGCAGTGACTGCAGTGGACAGTTTTAATTGTGTTTAGCACTTGGCTTTAATCCACTGTAAAGAACTCCTTTGTATATCTTGTAACATCTGTCTTCCCTGACTGCACAGACATAGCAGGCTACACATTGTCCCACATATTTCTGATACTGCCCTCAAGTGGCAGCACCCAGTTACAGCATGTCGATGTGTGTCTGCGCAGCTGTGTGTAGCACTGAGCAGCAGCTTCCTGGGCTGAAAAACTGCCTCAGTTTCAGTGTGTGAAATTTGGAGAGAGCTTGCTGGCCTTAGCTGATAACTTAGCACTTCACCTCATTCAAATATTGTCACTTCTGGCTCGAAATATCCATAAACCAGAGGGTGATGTCATGATTTCTTTCCATCTTTTGTATACAGTCTAAACATAGCCCCAATGTGGCATAATGCTAAAGCCATTAGCATATTAAGTGTTTCCTCAATTAGAGCAAAATTTAAAAATAAAAATTGGAACAGCATCAAGTCTGGAAATTAATAGACCAAAAATAAAATTAAACTAGAAAGTGAAACATTTTTACCAAATTGTGATTGAATGTGGTGTCAAATGCAAATGATCTCATATTTTCATATCTGTCTTTGTGGGGGAAAAGCATGCGATGGAAGTCGACACAGACCTCGGTGAATATCAATACCTTCAAAGGAAATCATGATACGAAGGTCTGGAAAAGTTTGAAATTGTACAATTTAACCCAGGAGCCCTGCTTTTCTCTTTAACGTCTCCTGTTCCCTTCTTGTTGTCATTTTTCCTCATTTTCCGCTCTTTCCTCGCACATGTGCAGTTTTGTTATCAGTTCAAAGCACAGAGAGGTCAACGAGTGTGTCACCCAAATGATGACAAATTGGCCGCCTCTCCGCTCACCTCCCAATCAAGTCCAGACCTGGCTTTTAAATGGAGATCAATGGCAGTCAGGTAAAGCTCTCAGTCGCCGAGCTCAGTCACACAAAGTCAGAATTCTGTCACCGTACATCTGCTTAGCCTCCAGATATGAACTTTATCGGATTTTCAGTGTAGTGTTTGGTGATGACGTAAATGCTGCTCCTTATGCTTTTTCACCCAGAACGCAGACTGAACACATCTGCTTTTGACAGGAAAATTGTCATATTGACCATATTGAACGCAATTGCTCCCAATTTATATGGCAGAAGGTGCAGAGATAGTATGACCAGCAGAGAGTCTTCACCTGTTTTTGATCTCAGCTCTACTGCTAACCCATCCGCCTCTCCAACGGGCTCGTTTCCAGGGAGACAAACATCATGTAATGCAACACCGCGAGTCTTGCAATAACATTGTCTTTATCGTCGGCAATGGGTCGAATTTTCTCATTTTATGCCTCGAAGCTTAAAGAAAGTAGAGCGGAACTCAGAGCAAGATATTTGCTTTCTTTCATGCTACTCTGTCTCACGTTTCTGAACCATTGTTGTCTCTCTGTCATGCTTTGCATCTTTCACACAGAGTATGTTTGGATAGCGACCTCTCATGGAGCTGTTACCATTTAGCTTTCATTCTCAAACCATACATATTCATCTACATCATGTCTAAAGAGGCTGGCATATGATAAGCAGAAATAACTGAGAAGCAAGTTTGATCTTGTTGTCCTTCCTTCAGTCACTTATGGAATAAATTAGGCTACTTATTCACCGAGCTGGCGTGCCAATCTACTGGCTTGTTGTTAGCGTCTACGTTCAAAATTGTTGAACAGCCATAAATTCTGGGAGAATCGGTTTGGGATTTTTTCCTTTCTCACACAGGAGGAAACAATCAGCTTCAAATACTGCATGACTGGAAACACTTTATGGTTTAGGTAAGGGAGCTGTGAGGGTTGAACCTAGGGGCAACCTTTGTAGCTGAAGAATGAAGCCAGTGATGAAGTGACAAAAACTGAAGTTCTGCTAGGTGCCACCTGAAGCTCAAGTCCCCATAGAATCCCATGTTAAAACGTCCAGCTTTTAAAGCATGTTTGCACCCTGCTAATCTATATAAGAAGAACCTACATACACACATATTAAGTTTAGGTCACTATAGCGCTAACACTATATAGGTCAGCTGACTTATAACCAGATTTTCCATCTGATTGATCAAACTGATGGTTGAGGTTTAATCTTAATACCAAGTCATTGTATTCTATTAAAATTGTTGGGTAACACATTGACATTACCCAACAGTATGACGACAGTGATAATGTAATTAGGTCAGTTTATAACAGAGTTGATGATGATGTTGAGAAGTCATTAGGAAATTAAAGTTTTAAAATGGCCAATACCACTTTCCATCTTCCAAATACTGAAAAGTCATTGACCTGGAGATTATATTAAGAGCTATACCCAGGGTGACTGTACGAAGTTTAAAGGATATCCTTGTATAGAGGGCCAAGATAATTTTGACTCTTTACAACTGTTATTACATGTGACTTTTTATTTCTGGTTGTTAAAAAAAAAAATATGTAAATTCTTTATGGTTTCTTCCCAGAGTACTAGAGTTGCCAAAGCCTGCAGGACTGTGTGCCTCCCCTGCTTTTACCTCGATCCTCCAGGAATCCATCAGCCCAACACTCATTTTACCCCAGTGTCCTTTTGTAAGGTCAAATAACCAAAACTGGTTAGAATCAAACTGGTAAACTGTAAGCTGGGTTGAGTTAAACTAAATTGCCCAATTTTAAATCCAGTGAGTTTTAGGGTTTGATGTTAAAAATGTGTCGTGCATGACTTCGCATGGCCACATTTAGTTCTGTAATTTAAGTTTGTGTAACAGTAATAATATAAATCTGAATTGAAAATGGTAAATGGCCTGTATTTGTATAGCGCTTTTCTCGTCCCTAAGGACCCCAAAGCGCTTTACATATCCAGTCATCCACCCATTCACACACTGGTGATGGCAGCTACATTGTAGCCACAGCCACCCTGGGGCGCACTGACAGAGGCGAGGCTGCCGAACACTGGCGCCACCGGGCCCTCTGACCACCACCAGTAGGCAACGGGTGAAGTGTCTTGCCCAAGGACACAACGACTGAGATTGTCCAAGCCGGGGCTCGAACCAGCAACCTTCCGATTACAAGGCGAACTCCCAACTCTTGAGCCACGATCGAAAATGATTAACAGCTAAATTAAGATATACATACATCAATAGGCGATATCATGAAATTTTAGTCAGTTTAAAAAAGTGGAGGCAGCTATTGGTTTAATAGTTTTTATTTAGAAAAATTTTTATACAGCAAAAAGGGAAAAAAAATGAGGTCATGGGAAGACAAATATATGCACGTATATACATCTGCACATACATGCATACATAAAAACGATATATTGTAAGTTCTATGCATTAAAGAGTGCTGCCACAGTTTGTAAAGCCCAGCCATTTTCTCCTTCCCAAGTCCCCCTGAAGTCGCAGGGTGAAAGTCATACATTCCTTCCAACCAGAAGGTTCGTACGGCCGGACAGGACCAGAATATGTGTCCATGATCTGCCATGACTTCCCCACAGTTTCCGCACAGTGCAGTTGTAGCACTGAATTTAGACTTTTGTTTAGGTGTTATGAAAAAACGTATAATGTTTTTCCAACAAAAGTCCCGCCACGTGTTGGAATTAGTTGTGGTGAACTACGTTTCCCAAACCCTTGTCCACCCATCTTCTGTAATCTCAATCTCCATTTCTCTTTCCCCATTTCTGTTTTATGTAACTTGTTGAGTCCTTTTTAAACTTAATCATACATTTGTACAGTTTACTTATCAGGGCTTTGTTACTCCCAGAGTCATAAGCGTCAATGAAGATGTTAACAATCGAGAAGTCTCCAAGGACACAGCTGTTTATTTTTTTACCAATACAATGACGAAATTGCAAGTATTGGAAGGTCGTAAGTCTTACATAAAGTATCAAAAGCCATAATTTTAGATTTTGCGATAACTGTGCACACAGCAGTAATACCATGCCATGCCCATTGTCTAAATCTGCTGTCATGGGAGGCAGGTAAAAATTCAGGGTTGTATGCTGGCCACCTCAGAAGTTTTATCTCCTCTTGAAGTTGTGCCTGCTTGACCACTCCCCTCCATGTTTTTAATGTCAAATTGACCCATTGGCTGGTTGTCAAAATATTGCCCAACTCAGAAGCTGTGTGACCAAGCCTAGACTGGATCGGCGTCTCCGAGAGAGACATCTCAATCGCCATCCACCTTGCACAATAAGATGGGTTACACCAACACACCAAAGATCTCAACTGAGCAGACAAGTAGAAATCCCTTAAAGAAGGTAGAGCCAAGCCCCCTTTTTCCCTCAGCGACTGCAAAGTAGAGAACTTCATCCTTGGTCTTTCGTTGAGCCAAATGAATCTTGAGAGCTGTTTATTCCATTGCCTGAATTGCTTCACAGGAATCGGTACAGGTAAAGCAAGAAAGAGATACAGTAAGTTAGGAGGAATGCTCATTTTAATTATTTTAAAGTCCTCTTTGGAAGCCTCAACGTACGTCGCCATCTTGTTTGCAGAAAAAAAAAACAATGAATGAAGACTGACTCTGAAACCTCAAACTTGTTGGCTGATGACTTGTGACTGACATTTAATTAACCACTGATTGTGCAGCTTCATGCCACCGATGAGTCTCCTTCTGGAAAACGATGCAATCAAGATTTAAGTCATACTTTTTTTTTTTCCAGTATTATCATGTGATTGTGTTTCCCCAATGTCAAGACAAAAAGCCACACCTATCGCCATCTAGTGACCTGGAGGCAGAATGCAGATCTTTAGGCAATTATCATCTGATTCTTTTCTCTGACCGTTTGCAGAAATTAAGCAGAGGTTAGTGACAGCGGTTATCAACTTAGGGGGCTTAAAGAATATTAAAAGTGAGGTTCCTTCCTCTTTTGTAATGATAACTGTATCTTGGTATATTATCTTTATACTTCATGAAAGACGGAAATATGTAAAATTATTAACTTCTTCATCACAGAAAGTTGAATAATGTTAACTGAAAATTCAGACAATGTTGAGTTCAGATATTCATTTTGGCTTCTTTCAGTCAGTTTTCCCAGTTTATGATCTTCATTGCTTTGTTTTGGTACAGCAAGCAGCAAGACTTGGACAAACCCATCTGAAGTGTTAGATTAACATACCAGCCCGTACTACAGCTCGTATTAATCCAGTTAATTTAACTTAAACCGACTTTCCAACTAAAACAGCAATGCTTCCTGCTTGAAAGCCAAAGCAGCCAACTCATTGCCAGGGACAGATGTAGATATGGAATATGCACATTTCACGTCTCGCTTTCACCACTCGAGTTTTCCTTCTGCGTATCTTTTTTTTCTTTGTTATTGTTGCTTCTGTGAAACCTACCAAGAGCCATAAAGTTAAATGTTCTGTGACTGCTCAAATCCTGCCTTTTACCGTACATTTGCGCCCGAGAGTTTGAATTTAAAATACACTGACTTCAGTCTGTTTTCTGGGCCTTTAAGAACAAATCATCTGGAGGACAAATGCAGGACAAAGGTTTCCACCAAGGCTTCTGTCGTGATGTGGACAAATCCCAGGATGAGCGTTCGCTCTGATTCATTGCCATCACTACATTCGTTCCCACATGGTCAAAAAAGCCGTTTTGGGCTTGGAGGGGCGTGGGCGTTAGAGGGCACAGAGGTGAAATTCAAAACTTTAAGGCTAAGCCACAAGGTTTGCATAAAAAACAACCCCGGACCTCAGATGGCAAATGTGAGGAAAATAACCCCCCTCATTTTCTTTTCTTTACCGCAAGCTTCCTCCAGGCGGGGGATCGCCAAGTTAAAAATTAACGTTGATTTAGAAACAACAGAAGCCTTTTGTTTCACAGGGCTCAGACTTTTTTTTTTCCTCTTTTCTTTCAACCATTGAGCCGCTTGGCTCCACGTCCTGTTATTTTTCCACGTATAAAACTTTCACAATGAAATAAAGCAGAGGGTGGACGACGGCGGGGACAGGCTCCTTGCTTGGTCTTTTGGCTGCTATCAGTCATGAACCTGTCTGACTGATGAGATGAAGCAAGAGCGGAAGACTTCCTTTCTCTGCCTCTGCTTGCATCTTTTTCCTTTCTGTTTCTCCATCTCTCTTCCTTCTTTCCTCTCTTTTTATGTTCTCTCGTTCTTTACCATAACTGTGTTTGACTCTGTCAGTCTCCTTCACTGAAACACAATAACCAAATATTTTATTTGGCATCTGAAACCTGAAAATAAGCCTTGCTGATGAATCAGAAACATTCCTGTAATCGCTATCACTCTCTTTCTCATCCTCACCACACACACACACACACACACACACACACACACACACACACACACACACACACACACACACACACACGCACACACGCACAGATGCTCAGTTTCCTACAGATGTTTGCTTGTGGGATTCATCCTGGACATCTGATGAAGAGGGTGCGTCTGGGACATTTCCGCGTGGATGTCGGTTTTGTCTGCCGAGTGTAGCTTCGGCGTCCATATATGATATCCATATTCTGTCATCTCCTAAACCCACCTCTACCTGTGCTCATAAATAAGGATAAGCTACAGATTTAACAGGGGGAGGCAGACGGCGATGGCTTCTAGGGGTTCCTCACACCACATTTACATTGCATATCTTGAGCGACTCGGTTTCATATTTTATGATGTGGGGGGGTTTTAACCTGTGTCCACAGGATACAAAAAATGATCCCATTTTCAAGAGAAAAACTGATTTAGAGAGCAACACCGTGGTTGAATCTGATATACTGAGCAAAAAAAATCTCCCCTAACGTCTTAATACTTTTTTGAAATTGGAGCTCCAGTGGAAAACTTAAAATTATGAGGGGGAAAAGTGGTGCTTGGCTACCTGTTAAATCCAGAATTGAATTCAAAACCCTGCTCCTCACATACAAGGTCTTAAATAATCAGGCCCCATCTTATCTTAATGACCTTGTAGTACCATATCACCCTATTAGAGCACTTCGCTCTCGCTCTGCAGGCCTACTTGTTGTTCCTAGAGTATTTAAAAGTAGAATGGGAGGGAGAGCCTTCAGTTTTCAGGCCCCTCTTCTGTGGAACCAGCTTCCAGTTTGGATTCGGGAGACAGACACTATCTCTACTTTCAAGATTAGGCTTAAAACTTTCCTTTTTGCTAAAGCATATAGTTAGGGCTGGACCAGGTGACCCTGAATCCTCCCTTAGTTATGCTGCAATAGACGTAGGCTGCCGGGGGATTCCCATGATGCATTGAGTTTTTCCTTTCCAGTCACCTTTCTCACTCACTATGTATTAACAGACCTCTCTGCATTGAATCATATCTGTTATTAACCTCTGTCTCTCTTCCACAGCATGTCTTTATCCTGTCTTCCTTCTCTCACCCCAACCGGTCGCAGCAGATGGCCGCCCCTCCCTGAGCCTGGTTCTGCTGGAGGTTTCTTCCTGTTAAAAGGGAGTTTTTCCTTCCCACTGTCGCCAAAGTGCTTGCTCATAGGGGGTCATATGATTGTTGGGTTTTTCTCTGTATCTATGAAGCGCCTTGAGGCGACTTTTGTTGTGATTTGGCGCTATATAAATAAAATTGAATTGAATTGAAATTGAATTGGTGCAAACGGTGCATGATAGCAAACCTTTTCTGCCCTTTGCATGATTCAGTTTTGTCTTCCCTGGCTCCTTAGCTGATAAATAAGCTGTTCACCACATTGGTAAGGCTTTTCTTTACCTGCTGCCTGGAAAACAAGGATAATAAAACCAAAACATTGAGCTGAAAGATGCTAAAGTGGTGTGAAGAGTGGGGTAATTCTCTGTAGGCCTGTCAGCTTTCAGGTTTTGGGGGAAAATGCGAGTGATAACTCCCAACAGAAATATTTACTTCATGCTCTGATATCCATTAAAATTGGCTTTAAATAATTTCTTGATTAACAGAAATGTAACTATATTCAGATTTTTTTAATAATCTGGCAATGGGGTTATAACAGTTTAATAAAGCATTCACTAAGGATTTATTAACCTTTTATAAAATCTCCTAGGTATGCTTTATCAACCTTCACACTGTGTTCAGACTCCTGAATACAGCTGCTGGTGCATTTTTGGAAAACCTCAAATATTTGCCCATAAAAGCCAATGAGAGAAGAAGGAGTACAACTGATCTTTGGGATCAAGTTACAGCAGCATATTTTAAGAACTTACCAGGAGGTCCTATAATTTTACTTACTGGTTCTCAAAGCCTCCCCCTGTCTTTGTTCTATCTTTTTATGAAGGTGCCGATCACGACTGCAAAAAAAGTCTTTAATTTCTGCTACTGTATGAAGTCTTTTTTTGTGTGGCAAAGCTGGAATATCTAAAACCACTGTGTGCATACAGGATATAGGGGTTGAGATTTCATGTATCATAGTAAGCTGTTGCCTTGGTTTGCTCATTTTAATGTGTTAAGTGGAAAACCTGTGATTTTCCTGTTTAGTTTAAATCAGAACACACTCTGCTGTAGTTTTTGTGCACAAATTTCTGTTTTCAACACTTGGAAGATTCTGTTTTGTGTCAAATCACATTTTATCCTAACTTTAAAAGGTAATGAAAATTGTTTTGGTGTTAGAGATAAAATCTGTTATATTTGTAGCTATTGTTAAGTTTTTTAATTGATGACAGCTAAACATCAAACGGACACTCGTGATTTTATTTGCATTCTAGCAGTTGTGTCCTTTTTACCACATCGAAGAGCTGGCAGAGTATACTATGTTACCTGGTAACACTTGTGTTTATTTTTTTAATTAATCTTATGTTTAGTGTTTTTATCATATTTGACCATTTTAGACTGAACCACACTCGTTACACATGTTAGTCTTTAATGCTTCGGATGGAATTTTCCATTCCTTCAAGCCTTCGTCTCGTGACGGGACAGACAGTGGGGTAAATTATGAAATGACACATTAAGCTAAGTCCCTCTTCACTCTCCCACAGTAATATGAGGTAGCAATATCAAATGTCTTAATTAAAGGTGTTTGGCAGAAAGCGGCAGGTTGACCTCACTTGTAAACACACACTTGACGCACAGGAAAACTGAGTGACTGACAGGAAGTGTGAAAGAAAAGAAAGAGGACGGGGGGAGAATGGAGGGAGGGAAAGTCTGCTGTGGTTTTACTGCCCCATCACACTGCATTTGGAGTATTTAGTATCAAAGGTTCAGGACGGGGTCATGTGATCATTAATGGCAACCTGAGAGAGACAGAGAGAGAAACAGAGGGAGCAGCATTGTGAAGTTGAAGTCTGATTACGAGTTTGGTTGGAACGAGAATGTCTCTCAGCTGAAGTCAGTTCTGGCTTAAGGATTAGATTATGTGTTCAGGCTCCTTTACATACTATTACATCTACGACAACAGCAACACTGGCTAATTAGTGTCAGTGAAAGTGCAGAACAGTAACTACAAAAAGAAAGTTACAGATGCAGAAGGCAACAAACAGCCCTACAGTGATATCACCTTAAATACTGTCACTCTGCTGCAGATTCAGAAAGTATTTTCTGAATGAAAGAAGAGTTGCAGTTGGTGTAGCAGTCAAACAAAGCAGCAGAGTCGCAGAAAAAGTTTTTGAAAGATGCTAAAGAGTTGAGTAGCAAGTCTTTATGTGATAAGCAAGTACCTACTTCAAATGGTACCATCTCAGATGTGTATTGTTGGTGGTTTTGAACCGTGGCTGCTCCAGTCTGCATGACAAGTATATTTTGGCACTTTGAGTGCTCAGGTAGAGTACAAAATCAAGTAGACCAGCGGTCCCCAACCCCAATCTTCCAAATTCAAATAAAGCAAGAACTAATGCTCTATTATGCCACAATAACAAAGGGTCAATCCTTGAGCTTTAACTACAGAAAATATGGAAACCTTTAATATTACCCATTAGCTGTGAATTGTAAGTAATATAATTCAAATAGTTTATAAAAATGAACATACATAGCAGTTAAAGGCAGTGTCTAAAGAGAGACAGACAGACAACAGGAACAGGAAGTCTGGAAAATCACATCAGACTTTGTGCACGTGGAGATGAACAAACTCCCCCAAAAGCTCAAAACGCTGCCAGACTTACAGTTGTTCATCCCATCTTAATATAACAGCAACTTAAATGATGTCTCTGTGGAGAGGTTCAATTGGAGTAGTCCCAGCAGGAATGTGGCTATTAAAAGTATTAAGTTACTTTTTTCCCAGCCAACAGTGGAGCTCAACAATAAAGATGACAGATGTAATGTTAGACATTTTCATGCACTGTGGCATGCTCTCCCTAAAGGAACAGCTTGTTGTTTGGTAAAAAATACACTTATTAGCTCACTTGTCCAGATTTAAAAGCTGTGCAACGAGCAGTAATTCTTTTTGACCAGCGTGTTTGTGTCGTCGATAGCTCTTCTGATTCAGATCCAGTGAATGGTGCGGTCCTGACACCATATTGCAAATGAAATGTTAGCAAACAATATATGTGAATTTTACATTTAATCAACTTGGCAAAGTTGGTCCCAAAGGTGTTGCTGACTTTCCAAGTTGTTCAGATTTGTGGTGGCGTTTACATTCATTTGCCCCTTTTGGAAATAATTTTTCTAATTATTCTACCACAACATTAAATGTGGAGTGCTTTTACTAAAACATAGCTCCCAGAAAAACTGAGAGCTTATCAGAAACACATTTTGCAACACTTATTTTTGTGTGTATTTCCATCCAATCGATCCGTTTTCACAACCTCTTATCTAATTCTGGGTTTTACAAGGTGGTAGAAGCCTGTCTCACCTAACACAGGGCAGAAGGTGGGGTACACTCTGGACAGGTTGCCAGTCTATCACAGCTCTATGTATGTTTATGGGGGAAATTCATAAAGCCCCAGAATATGTGCCAAGTTGTTGCTCAGTCGTTAGAGAAGAAAGCCGAGCTGGCTGTTTGCCCCTCTTCCTTTCTGGTGAGATAGTTCAGAATGAATGAGGGCCTGTGGGGTTAAAGAGTAAATCCAGCAATATGTACTGTATATATTTGAGTATGTTTTCAATGGAAAGGGTCATGAGAATAGATTCCAGTTTCGATTTATTTATAGTGCTTCAATCGTCATACTATAATGCCATGCATGGCTCTATGTTCATTCCCAAACTCCCCTTTGGGCCGGTGTCCTGCAGGTTTTAGATGTGTCCTTGATCCAACACAGCTGATTTAAATGGCTAAATTACCTCCTCAACATGTCTTGAAGTTCTCCAGAGGCCTGGGAATGAACTAATCATTTGATTCAGGTGTGTTGACCCAGGGTAATATCTAAAACCTGCAGGACTACAGCTCTTGAGGACTGGAGTTCCCCACCCCTGCCTTAGACAATGTGCTAAATGAAACTCGAAACATGTATGTGATAATTGATTAAAATATTTACTTAAGATAAAAAGATCAAGGCAGGTCGTGAAGCTACACAGTTTTTACCCACGTGAACGTGGACGTTGCATGGACTTGACGAGCACATCTTAACAGTGACTAGAGGGTTTAAGTTTTAAGCAAGTAGCTAAGTTTTTATTTCCTGTCTGGTAAACCTATACTATTCTACACAATTAGCTAAGGGTGAAAGTCACAGAAGATACCAGAGAGGCATTTGTATGCTACACCCAAAGAACCGTGGCCGTTTATTCCTGTGAGGTAAAGTATTTCCTTACCTTTTCATTCAATTCCCTCTTTATTTCCATGTTTAGAATTAAAAGCCCCTATAATTGATACTAATGTGTCAATTAATCTACAGGTAGATCAATGATATGTAAAAATCAACAACAATAGCTGCCAATGATATGAGAAGTCCCCCATACAGGATTGGGTCATTGCTGTTCTGTCTTTTCTTTAAAAGATGTCTTGTTATTGCATCGTTTTTACTTATTCTTTCAAATTCTCAGCTTTGATGCAGGCCTGGACAGGGGATTCTTTCTGTACGGTATTTGCAGCACTAAAAGCCATTTTATGGCCATTTTAATTTAGCATGAAACAATCAGTAACTATTGTAAGCAGCTACGGTGTTTTATATATTGATTTCCTCCTAAGGTGTGTTGCTATTCCTGTTTGGAAACAAGTATCAAAAATGTCTAGTTTTATTTTGTTGTATTTATCCGCGACACCTTAAAGGCCGGTCCGTGAAAATATTGTTGGGCATAAACCGGTCTGTGGCGCAAAAAAGGTTGGGGACCGCTGTGTTAGAGGGCAAGTGAACATTTCGTCCTCAAAGTTGATTTGATAGAAGCAGAAAAATGGACAAATGTAAGGATTTTAGTGAGTCTGACCAACGCTGGTTCTGATAGAAAGTTGTCAAAATGCAGTTTTTGAGTACAGGGCTGCATAGCCACAGATCACTCAGTGGATGTTACTTTGACATGTATTGCCTACCCAAGCATTGTTGCAGATTGTGTGCACTCTATCTTCGAACTAGTATGCCCTGATGGCTGTATCCTCCTTCAGCAGAAAGTGTTCAGGAACGCTTTGAGGAGCACAGCAACAAGTTTGAGGTGTTGACATGGCCTCCAACGTCTCCATATCGCAATCTAATCGAGCAAACAAGCCCGATCCATGGAGGCCACCCCTCGTAACTTACAGGATTCGAAGGATCTATTGGAAAAATCTTAGTACCAGATACCACAGCACACCTTCTGGGGTCCATGGGTCTACGGGTCCACTAGAGGGTGACCAACACAACACAGCATTACCAAAATATTTTAACTAGTAGTGTAACAAGTTACTTTCTTCAGAGTAAGTAATGCACCACAGCTCTTTTTTGGTGTAAACGCCTCAACAATGAATACAGTTGTAGTCGGAGAAACAATAGACTGTGGCTCATATTGTTTCAAGCCGAGGTATTTGTTTTAACGATAGGACATGTAAAGCTATTGTGTCCCTGCTATCTGTGTTCTGTGCCTCCTCCTATCTTTCACTCATCAGCTCTCTAAGACAGGAAGCAATTCACTAACTCCTCTCATCACCACTCCAGTTGTTCCTGTCTCCAGCACTTTGGCAAGCCATTTTGATAAATACCATGACAATTCATATACAGTGGGCCTGCCATACTATATTAACCTCAATATGATGGAGTGTGTGAATACCGAGCGCAAATCTAAGCCCCCTGACTGAGTACGGTGCAGTATCCTCTTAAACTGCTTCAAAAAGCAAGCATTCCCTCATGGATTCATGAAAGGAGCCCATTTATAGACATGAAAAAAAGGCCTGTTTCAACAGACTTTAAGTGCAGCGGCCAAGGAAAACAATATGCCTGGCCAGAAAAACTGAAGTCTGTAATGCACCGACTTAATTCCATTCTCTCGCATGAAAAGAGAATAAAAAGTTGAGCGCTGGCTGGAAAACTCGCTGCGTCCGAATTGTGTGCGACTGACAGAGGCACTGACATACAAAGTATCACTCGGCACGAAAATCAACTTGAGGCTAAATCACACCACAGGCTGCCTCAGTGGGGCCAGAGTATGTCACAGTGATATGACAAGTGATTTATGGACAGCAGGCCCAAAATGCTGAAAACAGGACAAAGAGAAAATGCGAGAGGGGGGGGGGGGGGCAGAGAGCCATAAGCAGACTGGGAAAGAAAGAAAAAGTATACAAAGATAGAGTATTACAGTGAGTGGGGGAGAGAGGAAGATTGAGAGCTCTTGGTGCCAGTCGTCAGGTCCGTTTGGTCCATTAATGTGGAGAGTAACTGCCTCACTGACTGAGAGATGATGGGAAAATGGCCCCTTTCGGTAGGGTAGCCCTCGAAGTGATGTATAGAAGCGTGGATAGAGTGCAGCATTCCCTCTTTCTCAGCTCATCAGTTGCATAAACATCGCGGGGTCTTTGGGTAAAGACAGCACAATTTCGCAATACCGAGCCAAAGCAAACACAACAAAGTGGATGAACTGTTTTAGCCCGATAACTTTACATTTGTCTGTTAAAACTGCTGCTGCTTCAGTCCGTTTGCCCAGGATGAAAATGTCACTGCACCAATGTAAAGTTAATATAGGCTGTTGTTTCTGCCCTTGTGGATAAAACTAATGCACACTTTTGTTAGAACATGACAAGTGACCTCAAACATGTTAGTCAGCTCTCTAACCGCTGCACCATATGAGTGAGAAAGCTATACTAAACAGCAGCCTTACCCTAGCTATTGATCAAACAGGAAAAACTAAACAAAACCTCCATTTACTTCTTAAGTGGCTGAACACAGTACGTGTGTACATGCATGACTTGCTGTCTCCAAAATAAGAAAGTAGTAGAACTAAATAATATAGAGCTAGCATCCGTCATTTGTGGTCACAACCTGTGGGTCGTGACATCATGGAGACAAGTGGTGGAAACTGGCTTCCACCAAATGTTGTCTGGGCTCAGCTTTTGTGATAGGGCAAGGAGCGTGGCTGTTCAGGACTCACTCTAGAGCCACTGGTTCTCTACAAGAAGCCAGTTGAGGAGGTTTTCTGCTTTTCTGCTTTTCTGAACTGCTTTTCATAAACTTGCTAGTGAAATGAGACTAGAAAAAACTTGGAAAGGTGTGGCACAAACCGGAAACTGAAAACATTCACCTTTAAAGTAAAAGACTAACATATTTCAAAAGGTGGAATTTATACTCAAAAGGCCAATTGCCCAATCTTCATTGCACTCTTTACTGTTTCACTGTCGCTTAGTGAGTAGTTGCTATCTTCCATGCAAAATTTGAACAGCAATCGGCTAGCAACCAGGGCAATTGCATGGGTTTTTGTTTGTTTGTTTTTTGGTTTAGGACTATATATCTCTTTGCAACTCTCCCGACTCTCTTACAGCAACCTTCAGCAACTACTCAACAACCAGTCGGGGGTGCACATTTTTCCTTAACAACTGGTGCTTACAAGGAGGTCACAGGCTGGTCTCAATTGGGGCTTAGCAATCAATTGCACAGCAGCTGCTCGTGATCTGTGAGGGAATACTCATTTTCCCCTAGCAACCAGTGGTTGCCAGGTGCTTGCCATTTTGTCCTCCACCATAGTCTCTAAACTTGAGTATGGTGTTACACATTTAAGACCTGAGTAGAATGTTTCATCATGGTATGATTATGTCTAAGTATGTGAAAAAAGTAAAAGGGTTTTTATCTACTGTGGCCTTAAGCACTGGACACCAGTGTCTCCAAAGATAAATTTCAGCCATTAACTAATTCCTATATTTTCTTCCTCTGGGATGCTGTGTAAAGACCTCTTAACTGATGATTGCTGAACAAGCAGTAGCACACTTCCAATATCCTGGGTTGTTCATCATCTTACTGCAAAGAAAGAGCACACTGCCTCTAAACGAACACTTATTTAACATCCAGAGCCAGTTTAGAAGTTAAACAGCACGGGGTGAATCCAAAATAATCACAGTGCATCACAAAGGAAATGTATGTGGTTGTCCTCACTTCCAGTGCATTCAGAGGGGAAACATATAAAGTACAGCCAAATATCTCAAATGAAAACTGGTGCCTAACTAGGGTAGACAAAACAACCTGCAACTTGAGTTTCTACTGCCACAGTAACTTGAGATTGAGTCTTACCATTAATGTGATGTCAAATAAACAGCTAGAGCTGCGTGGACTTGATTTAATGTAATTGTTTTAGCAGGAAATTGATATATATGTAGTTTGGATTTTGCATGTCAAACAATTTTGGGTTGTCTTTAAAATCCATTGAATCAACATGATCACATGAATGCAAAAAAACTATATTTTGTTCTATATTTTTGCTTTTTAACTTCTTTGTTCAGATTTTCACTTGTTTCATGTTTTACGTTTCAACCACAAATCATTTGCATCACTTAATTACTAAACTGAAAACAGGAATATTTGATAGAAAGTAAACTTTATCTGACTTACACTTTTATTATTGAACTCGTTATAGGTGTTTTTCAGATTTTAACTTAACATTACAAATTGTACATACCCCATTCACTAAATAAGTATGCTTATGGTTGATTGTACCACCATTTGGGAAACACTAAATAATCTAAATTTAACTTAAAGCGTTTTTGGACTAATTATTAATTAAACAAAATTTAAAATACTCAAAAAGCATGCTTTATTCACCTGTGTGTATATTTTATTTCCACTTTTACTTCAATGATTATGCATCTTTATTTATTTTTTTCCTCTCTGTCTATGCAAAGGATGTAAAAAAATATATATCACAAACCAAATTTTGTGATAAGGCATTACTGGCTTTCACAGTGTGTAAGCTCCATCAGGATTAACCATCCCTATCTTTGTTACTGACAAAAGAACAGTTTAATATGAAGGTGGAGCCAGATTGAGATCAGCTTGATGGTACCAAACATCCCTACTGACACAGAGAGAGATGCAATCATGGCTGTTTTGTTTTGTTTTTTTATACAGCTGGTGCAGAAGTCTAAGATGTGAATAATAGGTCCAATTTGAGATTGTTGTGAATTTTTCAAATAACTGACAAACACATCTTGGATGATTGTTCTCAGACAGGGGCCTCTGAGGAGGAATTGCCAAAACAACTCCCTTCTAGAAAATTGCAGTCCTGACAACACTCAAGAAGAGTGAACATCATTTTCTAATGAGCGGTCTTCTCAGGGGAGACATTGAGTTTCGTCTGTCACGCAGTCACAGACTGAGATTAGATTTAGATAAAGTTTGTAAGGTCTGGGACTCCTTATGACATGTCTTCTTAGTGAGAGCGAGTGAATCCCAGAGACTCCTCACTGGGAATCTGCTGTTGGACGGCACATTGGACTCATTTTTCAAAACTGCATGTTGGTCTGTCTGCGAGTTTTCAAGCCTTTTTGTGCCTGTCTTTCTTTGGTTTGGAGCTCAGCACCTAGCTTAAGATCTGCTTTCTCACTTTCCTTTTGTGCAAAGGGATTTCCCCAACTCCTTATTCTGAACCATAATGAAACTTAATTTCCTCTTTAAAATCAATCCATCTTCCTCCAGCACAGGACATTTATCACCGGATCAAACAGGAAGACACAATGAGAACTTTGAGCTTTGTTAAAAAAGAGAAAAACAACCCGCAAAAGTATTTTTTTTTCTAATTGGGTCGCTTGAGGGAAAGCGTGTCAGAGCTTAAATCCATCACGCTGATTGCTGACCTTGTCTGCGTGGAGCCACATGGCGGTGGTGCTGCATGGGGTGTGTTGGGGTTCTTGTGGTTTTGGATTCTGCACATGCTAGTTGGATCTCAGGAGGGAAGCCCTTGCGCAGCCGAGAGCTGCTCATTACTTTGGTTAGTCATCAGGCCCATTGTCTCCAGTGGGATGATGAATGAGCCTGTCTGCATGTGTAGTTCTGACAGACCCGTGGCACAGGGTTAAGCTGACACTGATCGTGGGGCGCAGGTTGAACAAGAAGCTACCACAGTTCAGAGAACCTGTGATGGGAGGACTTTCTGGGAATTCAAGCATAACTTTTAGTCAGTATAATGGACTCTTTTCTGGCAGCAGAGGTTGTTTGACTGCTTAACATCGAACTGCTCATTGGTTATCTGTGAATGAGCAGTTTGGTATTTTGATAAATGTTGAAAAAACCCATTACCCTTTACTTTATATTTACTTTATCACATTACTACTAAAAAAACTGCCAAAACAGGTCTAGATTATGTAATATGATTTGTGTAATATTCTGTAAGTGTTAGCTCATCTGGCAAAATTGCCAGATTACTTGTATAATCACAGTCCACATTGTACAAAGCCATCATTTTCCTTTAAGGTAGGCGAAGTTTGAATGAAAAATGGCCTAAATTAGTGGTAAGAACTATTTGCTAGCTTATCTAATAAACCTGGTAAGCTAAATACAGCTGTTTTGTAAATATATACCAGCAGAAGTGGTTTAAACTGGCAAAACTAGGCCACTTGCACTAGGTAGCTATTTTGGTTTAGCAACTCAAATTAAACTGGATGGCAATTTTGGTTCACTAGTGACGTCTTATAGTATTTTTAATACAGCTGAGCTAAAAAAGAAAATATGTAATGACACACATTTGTTATGCATAGCACCCGATAGATAGATAGATAGATAGATAGATAGATAGATAGATAGATAGATAGATAGATAGATAGATAGATAGATAGATAGATAGATAGATAGATAGATAGATAGATAGATCGATCGATCGATCGATCGATCGATCGATCGATCGATCAATCGATCGATCGATCAGTTTGGAGCTATACATAACTCTTTGTTCTCTTCCACAGTGTGGCTTTTGTCCTGGCTTCCTCCCCTCACTCTCACTGCAGATGGCCGCCCCTCCTCCTGGTTCTGCTGAAGGTTTTTTCCTGTTAAAAGGGAGTTTTTCTTTCCTAATGTTGCCAAGTGCTTGCTCACAGGGGGGTTGTCTGATCATTGGGGTTTTTTCTCTATTATTTCAGGGTCCTTACATTACCATATAAAGTGCCTTTAGGTAAGTGCTGCTGTGATTTGGTGCTATATAAATAAAACTGAATATAATTAAATTTTTCACCGTATCGCCTTTTGATTATTAGACCTTAAACTGGAAAACAGTGCCCTGTTCTTCTGGGTTTTATTCAGCTTATAGTTTATCCCTGAGTAGAGAACATGGCATAAACACCGTCGCTTGATGTTTTCTGTTTTCTCTTGACATTCAAAAGGGAGATCTTTTGGTTAAACTGAAAGCCTTTGAACTTGTGAAGATCATGTAACTTTGCCCCATCCCATTTGTTTCCCCTCCAACTGCGCCTACTCTAAGATTTCCTTTATGTTCTCTCTGACTACACTGTAAAATACAGCAGTCAAAGAAACACAGTTAAACTGAATGTTGTGGATGCACAGTGAACATCAGACTCGCACGCAGGTTTTGTGGATTTGGTTTTCTGTCAAGATACAAGGTGGTGCAGGAATGCGCAAATTACATTTAAACCTCTTCACATGTCCGCAGTTATTTTATTTTTTTACCATAAAGTTTGGCAAAGTACCACGATCTGCAGTCGTAAATTTGTCATGGTCAAATTTCCCCTCTGACTCCAGCTGGCACTGCTGCACCTACTTGCACCACTGTGCATGAGACAACCGGATATCTCCCAGAGAGCAAGAGGTTTCTGTGTGTGTGTGTGTGTGTGTGTGTGTGTGTGTGTGTGTGTGTGTGTGTGTGTGTGTGTGTGTGTGTGTGTGTGTGTGGACCTGTCATTCTTGTCTGAGTGATGCTGATGTGAGCTGAAGTGGCATGACTCTGGCTGGCTATGAGGGAGGTATGACACAGAGCCCAGACTGGATTGGGTTATGCTGTTTGTGTGTGTGAATGCGTGTGTTTGTGTGTGGCTTGGCAGACATGAGATGAAGGGATGCTCACACACTCGAACACAAACAGCCACATCCAGCATCGGTGAGCATGAATGGTCATTCAGCACCAGCCAGCAGTATGAAAACAAGTCAAGGGGAGGAAAAGGGGGAGGATGAAGGATGGGGTCTCACGCCAAAAAAAACATGGTGGGCTCGTCTGTCCTCCTCCCCGTGTCCTGATGAGCACCCCAGGCAAATATTCTGTGAATGAGAGCATATTTGTGCGAGCTACACTTCAATTTCACCCTGCACAGAAGAAAGAGGAGGAGGTGGCGGAGAGGTGATTCATCGATGATGTCATACAAATGAAAAATGTTAAATGAGTCTCGGTGTGCAATAGAGGATGTGAATTTTGGCTTGCTTATTCATCTGGTAGTTATATTGCTGTACAATTATTACTTACAATATTGCTGAAAAACCTCCAAAGGCCCTTACAATGCACAGGTACATGCAAAACATTAAGGTGGCGATTATTCGAGGTCTTTCAGAGTGCTAGATAAAAGGACTGATACTGCTCTCTGTCTGCAAGCTAAAGCTGTTAGCATAATTTAGCAAGAAGATTGAAAAGAGGACAAGCTAGCCTAGCACTATTCTAAGGCTATTTAACGTATGGATAAAATGCAGACTTTGAACATGATTACATTTATACTACAGGGTATATGTAGAAGGGTATACTAAGTTAGTGCAATCCACATTTATGGATTAAGAAGGTAAATGGTCAGGACAGAAAGAAAAATAACCCACATGCTTGTAAAAAAGAAACAGAATATGCTATACTATAGTGTATAAAAGTTTAGCTGAACCACCTGCACATGTAGAACTGGATTTTTGTCAGACATGTTGAGTGACATGTCTTGGGTACCCTTAACAAATGAAGTTGGACATTTCTGCATCTCTGTTTTTACACAAATAAATTAAAAGACATATAAATTCATACTTATTGGACTTCATATAGGCTGACAGGCACAGTTTGTCAGGTTTGACAAGATGAGCTGTTACCTCACACATAACCTTTATGCTTAGCTAGGCCAGTCTAGGCTTTAGGCTAATCTAGGCTTTAGGCTTCATATTGAGTGCATAGATGTTCAACATGTTTCAGTTTAGCACAACATGATTTTTTTATTTAAACGGAAGCTATCCTTACAGACTGAAGAACTCTCCAGAGTGAACCCTACTGCTCACCCTGTGATAGGCTTTAGCCCCTATGACTCTGAACTAGCTACCTTCACCATGCATGTTAGTTCCCTTTCACGCACTTTTGTTGCAAAAAGGTTTTCATTCATGTTCCTGAAAAACACAAGCATGTTCAAGGAACCACTCTATCGATGTTAAACTAGGATCTGTGTTCTAAAATAACTGTTAGTGAGAAAGCCAATTAGCCTTTTTCCTAAAAAACTCAAGCTATTCCTCTGTTTAGCCAAAACCACAACTACAAAGAATGGAAATTACATTTTGGACATTTATTCCACTGCTTTATTCATATATCAAGTACAAATAAGTCCTTGTGGAATATAGAGTGTCAACCCATTTAATATTTCTGCTTCAACACCTAATTATTAGCGGCCTTACTGCTAATATGGATGGCGTGTGTGGGACACTGGGCCTTTGACGTCTGGCAGCAAATCCACAATAACGAGGCGACTTTATAATCACTGAGAATTTATGCTCATTGGATAGAACAGTTTGAAATACAGAAAATGACGAGGTATGTCTTCTCTAAGATTTTCTTAATTCTCCTATGGCAGTAAAGTGTTGAATGAGGGTTCTTACAGACTTTGCTGGAGGTGTCTCAAATACTGGCGGGGGTTTAAATTACCTTTAAACATGTGGCTAATGACTGTGCTGAAGCAGTCCTGGCTCAGTGCACAGGCATCAATATAGAGCTTAAAGTTTCATAGTCAAAAACTGTCAAAACATCAACTGTAAATTCTCCTCAGAAGAAATGACTCACTTTCTGTGTTCAGCGTTCACCAGAAATAAAAAGAGGAGCACAATGAGCACCTTGTATTCAGTGTAAGAAGGCACAAATCATGACGTGAAAGACAGCAGATAGAGAAAGATTCTGTAATAACACAGGTGAGTATTAAACACAATTTACTGAGCTTCTATGACAGTGTGGAGTTTTCTCTCTTTGTATTATTGTACCTGAAAGGACCATGAGTTGACAAAAGCATAAAGTTAAATAGAATATCAGTTATGTAGTAGCTCATCCAGCTCACAATACATAAAATGTGTAGTACAGAAAGAAAGAAGGCTTTTTTGTCATGCACAGGGTACATCGCCCGTAGAAACCATGGCCATAAAAGGAAAGGAAGGAAAATATGTCATATGGCTGTCACTATTGGTCACAAAGATAATGCTTCTAGTGATTGATGTGGTCACTACTAAATTGCCAGAGTCACGTATTTTGCATGGAAGATGCAAACTACTCTGCAAACAGTTGCCTTTTAATCTCCAAGCTGTAGTAAAACTTGATAAAAGTGCAACGCAAACAGGAAACAGAGAACATTTGCGTCAAAGTAAAAGTTATGCCTTTTAAAAAGTGTTGGTTCCAGCAGTGAGGCACAATTTTTACTTTGAAGGTAAACAAGAGTTTCCACATATAAACTAAAAGGACTGGTGCTTGTATAAAATCTGCTCTATTGCAAGGAGGTTTACTGGTGCAGCATTGTACACCTCTTTACAACCTGGCAGATGCAGAACACTTTTCCCAAGCAACCGGTTATCAAAGTGTCAATTGCTGATCTCTTGGCCTGGGATCAGGGCTTTATCGATCAATTTTACAGCAATTGCTAGAAACCCCGAGAAACCACTTGCATCTGGTTGTAGACTTTTCCCCTAGTGCTTCTCTAGTGTATAGTCATCAATTGTTCTGCAGGCTGTAGGCATGTTCTGTAGTATGTGGCAATTGATATTTCAAGTATTATATGATTTTGTATTTTATGAAGTTTTTTCTTTATCATTTGTGTAGGAAAAATGTATCAACATTGACAATCTTATGTAAATCATATCACAGCCCTGTTTTTGGGCAGCCTTAACCGAGTTTAAGACATTATTTATACCAAAAAGAAATCATCTGACACTGACCCTGAGCAGGGTTTATATGAAAACCCATTATTAGGTTATCATTGTGTGCAAGTTTCACTGAAATCTGATCAGCACTGAAGGAGGGGTAGTGACAAGTGACTGGAGTAGTGAATTTTGGGCAGGTGAATGATGGTGCCTGTCCATGGTGCAAACTCGTCGGTTCTTTGGCCAGGTGAAAGAAAACTGATGACACTGCTGGAGTTTGTGAAAAAATATTGGACGATAAATGACTATCGACCAGATCCCTGAGCCAATGATCATGACGCATGAAATAAATAAACACCATTATCCTAAAGCAAGAATTTTCTAGATATATTGTTATCAGAATAGGGAAAGTTTCCGCTGTAGAATAAAGTGTTATTATGAAGTTCCATTAACTTAAAAAAACAAAAACCAACCAACTCTTTTCCATTTTTGGAAATGGGTTATATTTTATATTATTCATTAATCTAAGTTAAAAGCAGCAGCCAGGAGCATCTGACAAGTTTTAGCAAAAAGGGATTTATTCCCACCAATCACATCCCCCAAAAAGCAAACCTCAGGCAAACCTTTAGATGGCCTTGTAAGAAGTTCAACAGGCAACCTCACGGTGAGAAAACACGTAAAGGTTGGGGCCACCCAAAAACCACCTGATGGAAAACAGCCCTTGAACGACCAAGACTATGAGGCCAAAAGTCGGAAACGACTGTAGTCATTTTTCAAAGAAACCACAGGTCCGCTGTTTCTTTCTAACAGATTAAATGTGAATGGTGGTCTCGAATATCAGCAGCATGCACTTTGTGCCCCCATTCATCTTAACTGATCTGCTTCTTCATCAGTTTTGTGGCACTGTAACAACTTCCAGATAATACCAGGGCTACAAATCCCAGAGGGGGCAGATAGTAATCCAGCCAAGGCAAAAAAAAAAAATTTCACCTTAAGGGTTTTGATAAGTGTTTGGTCAAATTATTAATGTTTTTACCTTTTTTTTCTGATGAGGACAAACACAACTGTGCTGATCGTTTTCACAGTCACATATGCCTACTTTGAAATGGGGCACAAAAACCACAACACCACAAAAAGAAGACTCACAAGAGCAATGTTACTTTTCCAAACCCTATTATAACCAATTAGACTGCCCCACGCTGAGTGATAACATCTTTTGATTACTCTCTGGGAGGAGGCTGATACTATCTGGCTCTTTCCTTGAAGCAGCACGACCTTTTAACACGCCACTGTTTTACTGAAGGGGATCCCAGTCCCAGCAGAGTCCTT
Source organism: Diplotaxodon limnothrissa (assembly GCF_057381915.1). Lineage (NCBI taxonomy): Eukaryota > Metazoa > Chordata > Actinopteri > Cichliformes > Cichlidae > Diplotaxodon > Diplotaxodon limnothrissa. The sequence continues at coordinate 10,690,562 of NC_140603.1, read as the reverse complement.
TATCTCTGATGTAGGACACAGTGGTGTCAAAGAGTGCCTTGTGATCCCTCTCAAGGACCAGCAGGAGGTATTTTAATGGATGTCTGACCCGTGGTGGTGAGAGCACGTCTCTTACAGGGAAACCATTGTGCTACAGCAGAAACACACAAAGCAGCTCTCCTTTTTTTCTGCTACTCGCTGCCTAAAAGAAACTGTCAGGCAACAAAATGACACGTGTTTCACCTTGAGACTCGGCCATCAGTCAGTGAAGCTCCTGTCTGAACACTCATCATGGTTCAGCTTTTCTAAGCTTGGAAGATCTAGCTTTAGTAATAAAGCTTCCAGAGGTATAAAAATAACATTTTTCTGATCACCCAGGGCTAACTGACTGCAGCTGAAGCGAACATATACCCACATAGCAAAATTGGTATGGCCTGGATCTGGCCCACACAATGTGCTTACACATGGCCACATACCGCAAAGAATGAAGGCCCTTTGGTGGCCCAGACCTGGTGTGCCAGAGGTGGCCCACACATGGACCAGACACAAGGCCAGTTGCAGACACGCTAGTGGTCCTGTGCTGGCCCATGTGTGGATTACCTCTGGCAAACCTGATCTGGGCCACAGAAGGGCCGTCATTCTTTGCAGTATGTGGGCCATGTGTAAGTGGTGTGCAGCCACGGCCCAGTTGTAGACACACTGCTGGCCCTGTGCTGGCCCCAGATGTCAGCCTAATGTGTACCTTAGTCAAGCCATGCAATAACAACATGTGCCAAAACATGCAAAACAGTGCAAAAGTTACATGACAAAACTCTGTTCAGACAGTGAATGGACTAATTCTTATATAGCACTTTTCTACTCTCCCGGATTACTCAAAGTGCTCTATACAACATGCCACATTCTCCCAACCAAAAACTTTCTCTTAACTGAGTGCTTCCTAACTACATACACACTCTTGACAAATGTGACTGAAGGATCCAGGGATCGAACCACTAACCTTCTGAGCAATAGGTGACCTGCTCTACCTCCTGAGCTACAGCCACCCACTGGCAAAGATGAGCAAACCGTTACTAGGTTTTGGAAGTGTACACTCACAAACCTGTCAAACCTGCATTTGAAACGTTGGCTACCACAGCAGTATAGTATTGCAAATGGCATTTGGGTCTTCTAACTAAAATAGAAAAATAGGAACATAAATAGCGCCATCATTGCCAGACCTGGCCCACATCTGGTTGACATACACCCTGCCACGACACCAGTCCGTCAGAAAGTGCCAGCAGGGAAGACCTGTTTTCTATGGGCCTGGGCCACATACACCAAACCACAATCGGGCCAGATATGGCATGCCATTGCATAGACAGTGCCATTTATGCCAGGCCTGACCCATATCTGGATGACATACGTCTTATCATGCCAGAAGTCAGCCAGCAGATCCGGCTTGAAACCAGATCTGGGCCAGACCTGTTTGCTATGTGGGTAAACACTAAGACAGTAGTAATATCTAATTCTGTGTTACAAGATTGTTGTTTCAAATATGTGTTTTTCATGGTTGAACAAGCAACCTGCAGTATATTAGCAACAGTGCAAGTGTTGTTTTAAAATGCAGTTTTGCTAGGATAGCTCCAACACAAGTCTTCTAGGGCACTTTATATAGTAAGGTCGAGTCCCTACAGTATTAAACAGGAAAACTCCAATACCTCTCTTTGTGAAAGCACTTGGCACCTTCTCCCTTTCGACAGATAGAAATCTGCAGCAGATCCACAGTCTTGAGGGGTGATCATCTGCCTCAAGCAGTTGTTGTTTGAAGCAAGCAAAAATCCCAAGAGGTCTTGGGGTTTTGACCCTTTTCAAGACTTTTTACCTTTTCTGTGCTGTAATGGTGGAGTCATCCAAGAAATTCCTTCAGGCAAACTTCAAAGGGAAGGAGAAATGAAGAAGGTGTTGTTGCAGCATCTTTTATTGCCTCTCCTTTGTTTGAGTATAAACTGCTTGCAAAATGGGTGATGGCTTGCAGATAGTTAGAGTACAGAAGTTAATTACATGGTCATTATTGAATTGTAATAATGGGCAATGTTTAAAGAGTGACATGGACGATATATGAATATGTTGGGATGACTTGTAAGCCAGGATCAGTGTGCGTTTGGCTTGACTGTAGAGTGCAGATGAAAACATGGACATGTATTCACGGTCTGCGCAATACAGCTGAAGGAAGTGCCTTAAAGCTGCATTCTCGCTAATGACCACCAGACCTCTAATTGCAGAAAAAGTCCAGGTTTATTTAAATCTCTGACAAAACATCCCTGCTTCTCGGTTTATTTATGACCACAGTAAACATTTTCCTGATGAGTTTATAGTTTTGATCACTAGTTCTAAGTCCCACTTAATACAGCATGATGATCATTTTTGTAAACTATTGTTTGATGGGGGTATTTTGCTTTCTTCGGTTTGTCAGTCAGATTGAGGCTGATGATGTCAGTTGTTTTTTTCAAGTTAAAGCATCAGAACTTGAGAAATCTGTCTGATGTCACAGTAACAACATGTATATGTTTTATTTACATTTTAAAGGCTTAACCAGTCCTAATGGTGACACCACAAAAGGTGTAGACCTGCAGTATACTGGTAATTAGTCCAGGGTGTGCATCACCTTTTGCCCTGTCACAGGTGGGATAGGTTCCTGATTTGGTTAAGTGGTAAAGAAAATTGATGGATGGATGAGTTTTAGTTGGATTTTCAAAGTAGTCTTCCAGTGCAGCATGATAAAACAAAATTATTATTATACTCCATCATAATTATTTTTTAAACGCCCTCATAAAACTCTCAGTGATAGCGCAGAATGGTGTTCAGCATGTAGTCCTTAGTGTTGATGCATTTTCTGTCAGAGGTCACTGTCTTAAGAAGTTTTGGATTGTGAAGCCTGTCAGTGCTCATGAGCACTTCACATAATGGGCTGCATGGCTCTCGTTGGCTGCGCGCTCTGAGGCGTCACCATCTGTCATCCTGCAGCAGCAGCGTCTGCGCGGATTTCCTCCCATTGTAGAAACAGCTGTAGACCATGAACCGTGGAGTTCGGATCTGACACGGATAACCTGGGCATTGATTTGAAGTCTGGGTGGGCAGCAAACTGGCAGGACCAGAAAGAGATTTTTACAAAAAAAAAAAAACCAACTAAAAATTAATTAATTATTAAAAATAGACAAATAAAAAATTTTATTGATTGAAGATAATTTTAATAGAATCTGCTTCCACATCAGCTACGATGGAGAACCGGATTTTTTACACCCTGTGTTTACTGGCGGTCCTGGAGTCCAGCTGGAGTTACTTTCAATCTGAAGGTCTGGAAAGAGCCGTGCGTCAAGGTGCCGAAGTCTCTGCAGAGCAGCGCGTCTTTGCGCAAGAAAGCGCGAACCGGGACATGGTCACCATCAACATGTTCAAAGTGTACGAGAAATACAGTAAAGAGCCGCAGAGCCAGAAGGAAGGAAACACCGTGAGAAGTTTTAAAGCTCTTCCGAGTGAGTGACAACACCTATATTTGTTTAAATTCACCGATAAATATGTCAGAGCAGAGCCGCGCGTGGTTTTGTTTAACAAGATTTGCATGTGTAAAACTACAAAGTAAATATTCAGTTATACATTTTTATTGGATGACGTTAATTATTTGGTAAACATGTTAAAATGTTTTAGCACAAATTGAAGCAGGTTTGTTGTTGCTGATATCATAATTACTGTAGTCGAACACTAAGTCAGCGTATTAATGCAATTGGTCGATTTGCAAAAAAGGGGGGAAATTACAGAAGCAACAAAACTAATAATGTGTGGATCTGGATACCAACATGTATGTATTTATCTTTATAAAAGTGCAGTTCTCTCACTGTACGGTTAATTTCATTTTTGTTTCACCAAATATTAACTTAAAAAAAATACAGGAGGAAAAAAATGTCCAAATTAAACTTTAGTAGATAAGATAAGAGACTAAAAGATCTGAATTACTTTTAATCTTTCAAATTTTAACTTTTCATTTCTTTATCCTTAGCATCCTCAGCACAGGTGTTTTGTCAATCGCCCAGCAGACCTCGATTCCCTTTGTGCCAAACGTCTTCACCTCTGTCTATGCTGTGATTTACTGAACTGAGAAAACTTTATGTCTCAAACACTGTTGTTTCCCCAGTAGCTGTAACAGCCTAGGTGTCAGACAAGAGCCCATTATCACACTCAGACACCGCATAAAGCCTCAGAGGAGCTCTTTCTGCTATAAGCATTTCCATATGTCAATGATAGACCTGCTGGTCCGACCCAATGTTTGTCTTTCAGGCTGCGGTGGAAGTGCAGGAGACAAGATTTGAACTTCAATAGTGTAGCTTTCGAGGGTGAGGTTTTTTGGTCATGCACGAGGCAGGCATTTAACCGTGCCGTGCTTAATGTTTTCCATGCTGCTGGTGCTGCTGCTTATGTCCATCAGATGTGTTGAGCAACATTTTGCGAGTGATATATTGACATTGTTACTGAGTTGAATCAAACGTGCCAGCGTGACATGATAAAGGAGTTGCAAAGAAGAGAAGGGGAAAGGGTCAAGGCAGCAGTGCGATCACTTCACTCGTCTTTATTGTTCATTTCAGAGAGAGGTGCTCCCTCAGGGCTGTAGCATCTGTTCAGCAAAAGATCTGTATAGCTGAGCTCATCACATCACTGTTTATGTGTGTATTTCCTGTATTCGGATCATAAAAAGCACTGTGCGCGGGATGAAAATGTTTTTCTCTCAGACATTTTGTAACCTGAAGAACTTTTTCTTGCCAAGCTTTTCATTTGTCTCCTGATTCCTTTTCATATTCCCCAGGAGTCTCACAGGGCAGAGACATGTTCCAGTTCAACCTGTCCTCAATCCAAAACGCCGAGCTCATCCTCTCCGCCTCTTTTCACTTCCTCTACAAGAGGCCCCGCCACCACCAGAGACCGGCGTGGCGTTTCCGAACGCCTCGCCACCCGTCTGGAGGCATCCAGCATCCCGATCCTGCTCATTCGCGGCTCCTCTTCTATGGGTCGTCCCTAAACTCGGCTTTTCTGACGCCTCTGGGAAACGTAACTCTGTCTCCTTTCAAGAAAAGCTCTTGGCAAACGCAGGACGTAACTGCAGTGCTGAAACATGCCAGAGATGTCAAAGAGCTTGTGGTCATGGTGGAGTTTGATATGGGATTTGGGGGGGCTCGGGTACAGCAGAGGAGCCCTCATGGCCAAGAACGCCTCTCACCAGCCAACCTGCCGTATATCTTGGTGTATGCCGACGATCGAGCTATAGATGAACCAAACAGCGTGGCCATGTCACTACAGAGGTATGGGCCTTTTCCAGCAGGGGATGACTCATCCGCCTCAACGTCAGCCTCGAGGATTCGGAGGGAGCTTCATCTACAGATCCAAACCAACGACATACCGGAGGCGCACTTCAATAACCTGAAGAACCACGAACTGTGGCAGAGCACATATTTCCCAGCAAAAGCAAAAACTGTGGTCAAAACGGGAAGAAAGCATGGCCTGGTAAGCAGCGAGGGCCTGAGCAAGCCACAAGTGCTGAGCTTTGATGAGAGGACGATGAAGAAGGCCAGGAGGAGACAGTGGAGTGAGCCCAGGGTTTGCTCCAGGCGCTACCTCAGGGTAGACTTTGCAGACATCGGCTGGAGCGAGTGGGTGTTGGCACCAAAGGCTTTTGATGCCTACTACTGCGCTGGGACCTGTGGATTCCCCATACCTAAAGTAAGACATGAAAACCTTCTTATTGTCACTCCAACCATTAGCTGATTTTTTTTAATTCAGTCAGTAGAATACTTCATTATTTTACCAAATCCACAAGTAGAAAAACTATTAAAACTATTATAAAAACATGACTTTATTTTAAGGGTTAGGAAAGTTCTCTTGTTATTTTACTAATAATCAGTCCTTTACAACTCCTTACTTCCTCAGGTGGCACGTCCTTCCAATCACGCCACTATCCAGAGCATTGTCAGAGCTGTGGGAATTGTCCCTGGTGTGCCTGAGCCATGTTGTGTTCCAGACAAAATGAGCCCCCTCAGCGTCCTTTACCTGGATCCAAGCAGGAACATGGTGCTAAAGGTTTACCCAAACATGTCTGTGGATACATGCGCCTGCCGGTAGGGCCACTGCATGAGCCGCTGGAAACTGTGATCAATGAAGATAGGAGACAATGAATACAAAGAAAGTGTAGCTTCAGCGCCTAACAGGAAGCTCGTGTCAGATGGAAGAACAGTTGTAGAGAGAAACAGTGAGAATAACTGATACATACAGAATTTTCTTCCGAGATCATGGCCTTGTTTCGTGTCTGCCAGGATTGGACATTGCCTTAAGTATTTTTCTGCTTGTCTAACAGTGTTCATAGATGCCTTTCATCCAAGTTTATTTTCTGAAAATGCTTGGGTGCCCTTAAAGAAACACGTGTTTGTATTACTTTTAATCTACAAGTTCCTGCAAGTAGATCAAGTTCCCACTGATCCTTAAAAAGCTTTTTTATTTATTTATTTGGAGCAGTTTATCAAGTTTTTTCTCTGTTTCAGTTTTTAGAAGGATGTTGTTTTACCATCACCTTGGACTCAGACTTAACTGGACTTGGTTTGGGAATCTGCTCAGACTCCTCAAAAGAGCTCAAAAAAGGCTAATCAAATGTTCTGAACTGTGGTCAAACTGATAAGAAGAACTTTGGACACAGATGCTACATGGCAGCATATTCATATTCTCTGTTACTCAGCATTTGTCATGGAAATCATTACACACGAACATTAAGTGGTACTTAGTGAGTTTAGCCCTTTATCATGCATGAGAGGTCATATCTTCTTCAAACTATATCTCAGCAACTATTTGTTTATATCTTGTATATAATGAGTGTATTTTGCCATATGGTGACTGTTAATGCATTGAAAGCAGGGTTAAGCCCGTTCACCAATCACACATAACCAATGCACTGCTGCCACCTGCTGTGCATTTTGTTCAGTTGAAAGGATGTCAAACTTGGATGACTTTCTGTACTTCCTGTGTTTATTCACCACTTCCTTTAAACACTAAAACATTATTTATCCATAAAGACATGTACAGTTTTTAATGTGTACAGTAATGAAAGTAGATTTCCACAGTAACTAAAGGAGATATTGCTAAACTGTAATCAAATATTAATGGGATGTGCTGATGTGTGCTTTAATAGACCACAGACTTGGTGTATGCTTGGTGTAAAAATAAACTGAATTGTACATACTGTCAAAAACACTTGTTAACGTAGGTTTTTATGTATTAAAGTATGTATACCTAACCATAACATGCAGTACTTTATACACACTGTACCTCTTGTCATGTAACATTAAATTTCATATATAAAGATGGAGGGAAAACATTTAAATTCCACTTTAGAGGAAGTGCAAAATTGTTCACCTTCATTTTATAAATACTTATTTCCTGAGGATGATAATGCTTGAATCATATACCTTAATAATCAGCAGATGTCAGTCCAGTTTAAAACCTACTACAGACTTTGGATGAATATGCTCTCAACACTACTAACATCATCAAATGAGGAAATATATTTTGAGGTCATGGTTTCCATGTCTCCAGTAGATTTCCAGACACTTAAAGAACCAGTGCCAAAGGGTATTTGTGCTGACCTCAGACACTTTTGTGAACTTTTCCTTTAATTTCCAACTTTGCTGATGTTTTATTCAGCAAATTGGGACATTAGGTCTGATCTGTAGGTTTACTGATTTTATTTAATTTTATTTAATTTATTTAGAAAGAGGGACAATACATATTAATGAACATTTTAACATATGTAAATATGCCAGATTATAGCCTTGGCTAATGTCCATCTGCAGACCCTCTGGCAGGTTACAGGTTTTTGCGTTTTTTTTAAATAGTGGCAGGTTAGTGCTTTTTAGTTATGAATGCTAGTCTACATGACCTGTAAATACATTTGATTAAAAAAAGTTTTGTTTTTGTTTGGTACTTTATATAAATCGATGTGATATGTGAGTCACTATTGATGATAACCACAATCCCAGCTCCAAATCCCAACCCTGCTGTCTGGAGACAAGAAAAAAGTATTTAAAAATACATTTTATTTTATTTTATCCCCTAATTGCCAATAATTGGGAGAATAATTTTTTTTTTAAAAAGCACTTTTTGATAGCATAGTGTTACGATTAGGCTCATCACCAGTGACGACTTAAACTTCAAATTGTTAATGTAATGTATGTTTTGAAGATTCAGAGTAGCTGTCACAGGGCAGGAGTCGCTTGTATGAAGCTACAGAGAATATCACCACATAACAGAAACAAACGTAGACCTCATGGAGACTATTAAGGTCTTTAATCTAACTGTTTTTATTGCCTAAAAATGTTTTTATTCAGGTTGGAGACTGATTTGCTACCTGATGAGAAAAGAATCTGGAACAAACATGCAGCATACTGACAAATGCCTTGAAAACAAAGCTTGGGCCAAAACATATTGCTGGTATGACACATGATCAAGTCCTCACTACCCTAAAACATTTTTATTATTTCTCTTTTCTTTTCACAAGTTCATCCAACTGATCAGGTTTAGATCATATTAAAGTTTTCTCATCGTGTTTGTTTTCCTTCTGCATGCCTACACTGTTTGCTGTACCCATGCCAGTACATTTGCTCCTCGTCTTTCATCACTGATGGACTCCATAGAGCAGACCTCTTTAGACCATGAAAGGGCCACAGCGAAACCATTTTATGAAACCCAGTGTGAACCAAGTAATAAGAGACTGAATAATTGAGAAGAAGAAGAAGAAAGAAATTCCACTATAGGTCGGATGTAAGCCAACGTCCCCAGACTCACTGGCTTGTGGTTTGGGCTCAACCAGTTCGTCACCATTCTTCCATATGCTGCTTTGTGTCTGGTTCTTCTTCGCACAGAAGAAGTGCACAACAAGAGATACAGTCACACACTTTTTTAAGATTAGTCCACAACATATAGAACTTGCCTGATATGCAATCTCTTATTTTATTTTTGTATTATCTGTACTTTTACAGTAATGCATTACTGCTATTAAATTGCTCCAAAACTTCACATAGGGTCACATCTCATTGTTAGTTTCTTTCATTTTATGGAAGAGTTTCCATTGAGACAAGAAACTCAACATAAATACATTTTGAAATCAAACACAGATTATATTATTAATATTTTATCAGTATAAATATGATTGTAGCATATATGTCTACATACTCTATCACCTCCTTAATGTTGGGACAATCTGAATGAAACAAACACAATCACACATACAGTGATTATTAATATCTATATGTTTAAAAAGAAACATCAATCCAAATTCTTTGGCTTTTCGTGTATATTATGTTAATTTCATCATCCCCCTGTGAATAGGATGTTATGCTCTCCATTGTGTTGCCTGTACATAACTTAATCACCAAAATGTGTATCCTCAGTGGACTCTGTGGGACTAGCAAAAGTTTAACATGAGTATAATGGTTGTAAATAATGGGATTATTAGGTCATTGTAAAGAACTTTTGCATTTGCAAAAACAAGTAGTGTTTGAGCAATGGGCTAGAAAACTGATGCCAGAGATGTGAAATGTGAAATATGCACACTGATAGGATTGGTTGGATCCTGCTGTCTAATTAGAAATTTCTTGACATTTTGACCACAGCACTGAAACCACGAGAGCTACAATGCTAATCTAGCTACAGATTTTAACAAGCAAGGCTGTTACGCCTTCAAGCTGACATTTTATCACTTTTTCTTTCTTTTCTTTTTCTTTTGGCTGGTTTCGTTATGAAGCCACATCCGAGTTGGGGAAAGTAATTTTATAAATGTCTGTTTTTCAGTAACCTCGCAATTTCCAGCACCCCCTTCATTATCCCTGTCAACTGTTTACAGTGTCTTCATTAGCAGACACCCCTCTAATGATAACAAAGCTTTAAAGAAGGCATCGGCTGCAGTGATAAGCATGGCCAAGCTACTATTTTAGTTGACACAAGTCCCCCTGTTTACTCTGGGAGCATGGGAGCGGACACCAGGAGTCTGATATGTGTACTGAGAATTGCCATTTTCAAAATTTGCCACAGCAAAGTCTGTTTTCGAGCAGGGGAGACGGTGAAGTTCTCACCAGTTTAGTCACATTCAAAATGCAGCTCTCCAGAAGCTCCCTGTTCCAGGTGTGTTTAAGTCTGGTGGCTACCATTGGTTCCTGCCACTGTAAACCTATCAACAATGACATCAGAAGGAACATGGAGGAACTCTACTCTCAGCTCTCAGAGGACCTTCTGGAAGAGGAAGAGACAGATTCGAGGATGGAGAACCTCCTGGGAACCATGAAGGAGGGTTTTCTGAGACAGCTCAACTTGTCAGATGTTCCTCAGGAGCACAGCAAGATCATCCCCCCTCAGTTCATGATGGAACTGTACAACAAGTATGCCTCGGACACCTCGGCAGCCCCTCAGTCTGATGTCATACGAAGCTTCACTGTGCAAGGTATCTGAATTGGATTTAACTGGACACAGCAAAAGTACACTCTGAGTTACATGTAGCTGATGGCAGAGGGACATTCATGGATCATGAAAATGAGTCTTGTTTATTCCAGTATTCCAAATCAAGAACCATATCTGGAAAAGCCACCTTGAGAAATGCACATTTGTGTTATATCTGGTTTAGATCTTTGCAGCTAACACAGGTAATACAGGTTTCCCTCTTCAGAGCTACAACTAGCTGATAAACCCACATTGCTATTTTTTTTGTTGTTTCTTGAAATGTTCAGCTGGGGTAATATTAACATTTCCTAGCATATATGAGCTGAAACTTCTTAGAAATAGAGAAATATTTACTTCTAAGCCCTCATCAGTGGCTTTTCCTTTGCTATTACATGATTTTATATATTCTGGTGAAGATGCAGGATGTAAAGTACCAACGAAAGTATCCCCAGATGATTTCCTTTGATTGATTAGCCAATGAGAACTACACATCAGTTTCTGTATTATGGTTACTGCCTGTGTGGTCTTTGGATCTCTAGTGGTCGTGAACTGTTTTTGGTCTCGACAGACAGATATCGAATCTATCAAATAACATAATATTGTCAATGTTAGGGTACTATTTCGGCAGAAAATGAAATAAGACTCGGATTTCACTTCTGACTGTAATAGGTACACAGTCCGTGGCCGACCATGACAATCCCTGCTGCTGTTTCAGATGTATCAGTGATCAGGGTGTTTTTTCTCTTTGACAGATTTTACTCTCTCTATGACGAATGGGACAAAGTCAAAGTACAGGCTGCAGTTCAACATCAGCATCCCCAGCCATGAAAAGATCACAACTGCTGAGCTGCAGCTTTTCTTCTTCCCAAACTTCAGGCCAAGAGTCACCTCCCACAGTTTCAAGATCATGGTTAAAGTCTACGAAGTCGATACGAACAATTTCACATCCTCGGCCCAACTGCTGGTGGGCAAAGAGGTGGCAGGCTCTCAGAGCACATGGACAACGTTTGATGTGACCACGGCTATTCAGAGCTGGATCAAGTCAGGCCCTGCACCAACTGTTTTTGACGTAGCGGTGGATATGAAAGATTGTGGGGATTCTAGAAGCGGGGCGGCAGGGGCCAGCTGTTTAAACATGAGCGTGTCCGTCGGCGATAATACCTCTGCGGCTTTGATTGTCTTCTCAAATGACCTCAGTAACAGGAGGAGGGAGATGAAGAAGGAACTAAGAGAGATGATCCTTCATGAAGAAGAAACCATCCTACATTCAGGGGCTGACTGGAACAGAGGATATCAGCTACCAAACGAGATCCCTGATTCTCAGCACCCACAGAGAACAAAAAGACGAGCACCGAGGGAATACTGCCGGCGGACCTCGCTCAAGGTCAACTTTAAAGACATTGGCTGGGACAGCTGGATCGTGGCGCCTCGGGAATATGATGCCTTTGAATGTCGCGGCCAGTGTTACCATCCACTGACGGATGAGTCATCTCCATCAAAACACGCCCTTATCCAGACGCTGATGAACATCAGGGACCCCAAGAAGGCCAACATGGCATGCTGCGTCCCAATCCAACTTGACCCCATCACAGTCATGTATCAGGAGAATGGGCGCATCACTATAAGATATCTGTATGAAGAGATGAAGGTAGCAGAGTGTGGCTGCAGGTAGTTTGCCCTTACCCTAGCAAAGGTAATGATCATCCTAAATTTAAATTTTATTCCATTTAGTTCAATGTTCAAGGATAACAGGTCATATGGCAACTTTCATGCCCTGTATTGGTCCAAAAGGTTGTAAAATATTCCAGAGTTTTTTGTTTTGTTTTGTTTTTTAAAGTCTTTTCTATTAATTCTACTGATTTTTTTTTATTGATCTGTTGATTCAACTGATATATGCACATGACTTATATGTAGAAAAAAGTTCAGTAGCAAACTATGGCTTCATGTGGGAGTTAAACGCCACCCTCCCTCGTGAAAGTTCATAATAAACGCGCACCACCTGTATTTAGCTTTAAGTTCTCCATATTATTTTATTTTTACTGTGAAAAAAGCTGTGATTAGCTCTTCTAGACTAGAAGGGGTATTTCTAATCTATCATTGTGGACTAGAATTCTCTACAGCGTGAAAAGAGATGTCATACAAGATGTTGATTGTGCTAAAAATATCTCCCATCCCTAGGTTCAATTTTAGGTGAAGCTAGGAAGAAGCTAAACTTCAAGATAAGAACTTTTCTAGCAAATATTCTAAATAAATGAATACTAAGGAATAAAGAATTGCTCTAAACTATGCACCTATTTTTTGTCAGAAGTAAGGTACTATGCATAATTGATGAAAAAAAAAACTGGCAATCACTTAAATTAATACCCCAATGCTAACAGCATGACAGACTTGCTGCTTTTGAGAGTTCATTGTAAGATATGCGTGACGGTTTGTCAGACCAACAGAATAGTGGAAGAGCAAAGGAAAGGGACACATTTTGCATTTATTGTATTTAATTCTCATTATGTGTACAGTAAAGGTTTTCCCTGTATGTGTGGAGTACATAATAAAAAGCATGTAAAAAGCAAAGTTAAACGAGTTTACTATTACAGGTAAAATAGGTATAATTATTGTTTGTAATAAGCTGGTGAAACATAAATTCACATATAATCACTGCTCATTTGCTGATATAACACATCTGTATATTGATATTGTAAGTATAAATTATTTATATTGATATATATCTGGTATTAGTCTGTAAATTATTAACATTACATTCATTGACAGCATAAACATGCCCACCATGGGCTACTACAGAGGGGCAGAAGTCAAAAATTGATAGGTGTGTATCTGTACTTATGATCCCTGAGAGAAAGAAATTACAGAAAAATGTATATTTAAAAGAAATAATAATTATTAGAATATTTGCTCTCAGTGTGCAGATTTTTACTCTCCTATATGTAGCATGATGTCATCATTTTGTTTCTAAGGCATTCCAACCCTGAAATTAATAAAAAATTCTTGGGCTCTTCTCAGCCAGAAGTCTCCTTTTTGACTTACTCACCTCCTCACCTGTTATTGATATTTATGGCCAATAAATGAAATGCTGTGAGTGTCAACAGGGCACAGTTTGTCCACTAGAGGGCACTCTGCCACTTCCCTTTTGGCAACATCCGTGAGTCTGGAAAACCACAAGCACATTAACCAGCTGACCTGACCATAGCTGTCCAGAGCATGAATTAATTAATATGTTCCTAAAACAACTGTAAACAAATACATATAACAAATCAGGGAAATCTGTCTTTTACATGCATATGAAAGGAAAAAACAGCCAAAATATCAGATTTTTAATCATTAAATATCACCGTTGCTCCTAAAAATCCGATATCAATTGGACTCAAAACACAAGATACAGTTGGGGAGACTGGCTGATCCACAAAGACAATTATTCATTAGGTACCGAAACAGCTGCTATACAGTGGAAGACTAATAAGATGATTAGAGGCAGGTGATGAAATAAGAAATATCACAGTTATTCACATTGTGCAATGCTGACTTTTTATTGCACAGAGTAATAGCGTTACAAAAAAGCCTGTATAACGTCTCCATGAATGCTATTTTCCAAAAGTCCACAAATTATAGAAAACAACAAAGAGAAAGAGAAAGTGAGGTTCTACATTTTAATGTAATCGTGGAAAAATGACTGTATAAACTAATGACTATGTGGAAAAAACAATTAGTTATCCCCCTTACACACACTCATCATACAGTAATCTATACTGTCAGCTGTGTAAATATTAAATGTCAGTGACATAGTCTTATCTGAGTTTGACCCACCATGTTGAAATCAATGAGGGGACAAGTTTGTGCAAACACTTCCATGTCCTGTAGCACTAAACTGATCTTGTTTTAAAATAACATCAGTGTCGGGGTCAGAATTCCTGTTTCCTGAGAACCAAGGAAAAAGCTCCATTAGTTTTTTGCTTCATAACAGTGTGTTCCTTCAATCACCAACAGCATGGGACAACAGAGCCTTTAAGTCTCTGCTTCTACTGTTTAATATTATCATTTAAAAACAGCGATTAGAACAGCCACGAAAGGCAACATGAAATGGACACTGATGATTCTTGTGTTTGTTCATTCCTGAATGTGTGTTGGGAACTCAGCTCTAAATCTTGCTGACATTAATACGTTTTGTTGCGTGACTATCACAGCTAACATCTTAACTCTTACGCCACTTCATTTCTACAGTCTACTTTCTGAATCAGTTCTGAATCAATGTTAACCCTTAGGTATTTTATTATCAGCGAAAATGATATAATCTGTTCTTTTATTTGACACAAAGTGACAACATCAGGAAGTATTCAGTGTTTCGAAGTTCTCGATAAGCACCCTGGGAATTGGATGAGACTGGAATTTGTTATGTAAGGTATGAGGCCGTAATAAAGGCTAAGACGTTAAGATTAGCAAGTCTAGTATTTGGAATAAGCTCATGTCTGGCACTATTAGTTGTGAGCTGGTCTTATGATGTCTTGCTGTTTAAATCTGAGTAAACGATGGAAAGTTACCAGCTATCAATTTTCTATTATATCCAAACTTGTCCTTGTTGTGAAAATAAGGCATTCAATAGACATAAAAACTTTCCACTCAACTGTTTGTTCCTTAATTCAAAGTGTGGGTGTTACACACACTTTGAATTAAGGAACTTGTTACCCAGTTCTTATCCTGGATGTGTTTTAAGAAGGCTTTGTCTGTAAACTGTGTAATCATGTCACCAGTGAAATGACCCAGACATGACCCACTAAAGCTACCAACAGCACCAAAATACACCACCATCAGCTTTCGTAACAGGCAAGGAAGAAAGAGGTAAAAAGGAGTGGGAGTGTTTCAGTTGGGGCTTTGGCACAAATCAGTGCAGCCTCATTTATCACCTTTTTAGTACTGAGTATTCCACGGGGAGAATTTGGTAAATGATGCAGACTGTAATAGAAAAATAAGTAGAAAAATAATAAACAGTAAACTGTCTTTCAGTTACAAGTGTTAAAACTAGAGGTACCAGAACCCAAACCTCTATTACATTTGTGTCAAAAACAGTGAGAAACTGTACCTCCCATTTATCATTTTTCATTCTGTCTGCTATCGTCTGCAGGCTGAAGCACTACATATAATGCGATTAAAGGTTTATTGTAGACAAAAGCCTCTTATGTTGATGTTGCTGCCCGAAAAACCTTTGACAATGACATATTCCTTCCAGTGAAATCCACAGTCTCTGAACACAAATCAACTAACACAACCCAGAAAAAGCAAAGACGGAGGTGGTTCTCTTTCTATCAGCGTTGATGAAGATATTAGAGATGGCGCATACGACAGTGCCACTTCTGTTGATGTTTTTTCTATCTACTCTATCCAGCAACTCGTCATTCCAGCCTGCTCTAGTATTAGAAATGGCCAAGATTCTTTTGGAAAACTACTGCTTCCCTGAGAACCTGGTTGGGATGCAAGAGGCCATCCAACAAGCTATCAACAGTGGAGAAATCCTGCAGATTTCAGATAGGAAGACCCTGGCAACTGTGCTCACAGCTGGAGTACAAGGAGCATTGAATGATCCTCGGTTGACCATTTCCTATGAGCCTAATTTTGTCCCAGTGATGCCACCAACTCTGTCATCTCTTCCAAAAGAACAGCTGATCCGGCTGGTGAAAAGCTCTGTCAAGGCGGATATCTTGGAAAACAATGTTGGCTATCTACGGATAGATCGGATCATTGGGGAGGAAACAGCAGTAAAGTTTGGCTCGCAGCTCATGGGAAATATCTGGGATAATATTGCTCACACATCCTCACTAATCTTTGACCTAAGGTACAGCACAGCTGGAGAGCTCTCTGGAGTTCCTTTTATTATCTCCTATTTCTCAGACCCTGAATCCGTTATTCATATTGACACTGTATATGACAGGCCTTCAAATTCAACCAGGGAACTATGGACCATCCCATCTATAGTGGGGGAAAGGTATGGAAAGAAAAAAGATGTCATTATTTTGACCAGTAGATCCACAACGGGGGCTGCTGAGGCAGTGGCGTATGCTCTAAAAAACCTAAGGAGGGCCACCACAGTTGGAGAAAAGTCTGCTGGTGGGTCGGTGAAAGTCCAAAAAATAAGGATTGCTCAGTCGAAGTTCTACATAACAGTTCCTGTGGCAAGATCTGTCAGTCCAATTACAGGTCAGAGCTGGGAGGTCACTGGTGTTTCTCCAAATGTCCACATCATTGCCAAGGACGCTGTTGCAAAAGCCAAATCACTTCTGGCTATAAGGAATTCTATTCCAAAAGTTGTCCAAAGAATCTCTGACAAAATCGACCGGTTCTACACGTTTACTGAAAGAGTTCCAGCTCTTCTTCAATTCTTGGAATCTACAGACTTCGTGTCTGTCATATCTGAAGAGGGTCTAGCAATCAGACTCAACCAAGTGCTCCAGACTGTGTCTGAAGATCCCAGACTGACAATCAAATACATGCCAGAATATGCAGCCAATGTAGAGGAAGGCCATGAACATGAGAAAGTTCCAGACGAACCTGGACTATTAACGGAATACATTGATACATTGCTCAAAGTGGAAATTCTCCCAGGCAACACTGGTTATGTCCGCTTTGACAGGTTTGTCAAGTCATCTGCTGAATTAGAAGAGGTCATGGCTAAAAAGGTATGGGTACCCCTCAAAGATACTGCTAACTTGATTATTGATTTGCGCTATAACACCGGTGGATCCTCTACCTCTCTAGCCATTATTTTGTCTTATCTACAGGACACATCACAGAAGCAACACTTTTTTACAATATATGACCGAACTCAGAATAGTACAACAGAACACAACACTTTGCCTAAAATTACAGGACCAGCGTATGGCTCAAAGCGGGAGATTTACGTGTTAACCAGTTATTACACAGCAAGTGTTGGCGAAGAGTTTGCTTATCTGATACAGTCATTACATCGTGGCACAGTCATTGGGGAAATAACATCTGGTACCCTGATGCACTCAAAGACCTTTAAAATAGAGGGGACCAATATTGCCATCACTGTTCCTTTCATAAACTTTATCGACAACAACGGAGAATTCTGGCTGGGAGGTGGGGTGGTACCTGATGCCATTGTGCTTGCTGAAGAAGCAGTGGACCATGTTCATGAGATTGCTGAATTTCACAAAGGACTAAATTCCCTCATACAAGGAGCTGGAGATTTGTTAGAAGATCACTACGCAATCCATGAAGTCGCGCTAAAGGTTAGCAAGGTGCTGGTAAGTAAATGGGCTGACGGATTATACCGCTCGGTGGTTGACTTTGAGTCTTTGGCATCACAGCTGACAGCAGATCTCCAAGAGACTTCAGGTGATCACCGACTGCATGTTTTCCACTGTGAGGTTGAGCCTGAGTCACTTCATGAACTCTCAAAGATTCCTACAGCAGAGGAAGTGGGCTATATAATTGATGCTCTTTTTAAAATTGAGCTTCTACCAGGTAACATTGGCTATTTAAGGTTTGATATGATGGCAGACATAGAAGTGGTAAAAGCCATCGGGCCGCATCTCATAAAATCTGTTTGGAGCAAGATAATAAATACAGATGCCCTCATAATTGATATGAGGTACAACAGTGGTGGTTATTCAACCGCGATTCCACTTTTGTGTAGTTATTTCTTTGATGCAGAACCTCTACACCATCTTTACTCTGTTTTTGACCGAACAACAACCACAATGACAGAAGTCATGACAATTCCACAGGTGAGAGGTCAAAGATACGGATCCTCCAAGGAACTATTCATCTTGACCAGTCATATGACTGGGTCAGCAGCCGAAGTATTCACTTGCACAATGAAGGACCTAAATCGGGCCACAATTGTTGGCGAGCCAACAACTGGTGGGTCTTTATCAAGTAGAACCTATCAGATCAGAGACACTGTCCTGTATGCCTCCATTCCTAACCAAGCTGTTTTTAGTGCCATCACTGGAAAAATGTGGAGCTTTTCGGGGGTTGAGCCCCATATTGCTGTCCAGGCAAATGAGGCTCTATCTGTAGCTCAGAAAATCCTAGAGTCAAGGTTGCTGAAGAGAGTGCAAGGTAAACAATAAAAATGCGACTAAAATGACTAGTTAATTAGTTTTTCTGCTTAGGCACCACTTCAATGTAAATGTGTGTGTTGTTGTGTTCCATGTGTAGCATGTGTGGCCTTGTAATTAGATGTTTTGTTTTTTATTTAATTTCTTTGGCTCTGACAGCAAAGTGCAGGGATGGCTCAATAGGTAGAGTGTTTGCCCCATGCACGCAAGGTTGCAGGTTCAAATCCACCAAATGGTCTCCACACACTCCTCCTCGGTTGCTAGATTGGTAGCTACCCACTGAATGAATGGGCATGCTCGCTCACTGAGCTAAACTGGCACCTAAAGTAATTTTATTTTAAGTCATGGGTGTCAAACTCATTTTAGTCAATGGGTACTTTCCTCAGATTGATTTTAGATCCAAAATTGTGGGTCAACTCAATGAAGACAGTGGTTTTAGAGAATCTTGAAACTCATGGGGACCTTGATACTTTCAAAAGAACTGTCTGTGTTTCCAGCACTTTTCCCTATGTTCCCACAGATGCAGGCACCTGTTGGTCTTTAAAACAGTCAATAAGTAAAATAGCATAGGAGTGATCTTATATGCAGCACAAAAGGATCAGAGATCATTCAGAGGTCAGATCTTGCAAGAACAAGCAACTGCAATATAACAGAACAGTCTAAAGATCAAAAAGGGGTAAAGAAACAAGTATATGCTGGAAAGCTTCACATTTAGCACACCGTTCATTTACAAAACTGATGAACAGATTTGTCTCAGTTTCTCAACATTTCTTCAGCTCACTTTTATTACATGCATTGAAAATCACTGGATTTTTAAAGATCCAGCCCTCAAATAATATTACAGTACACTACAATAAAACTATAATAAAATTAAACTTTTTCCATACATTTTCACTCCTGTTCAGTTAAGCTTGCTTAATCACAAGAAGATTTTATTTAAAAATTAGAAACTTTAATTAATTCTCTGCTGTTTTCACAATTGATATTGCAAAGATATTCAGTGGGACAGAGTTGACCAAATGGTATGTTTGACACCCTGATTTAAAGGCAGTATTTTTTAGTAGTTTAACAAAGAAGGTCTTCTATTATACCAAACTGTCATCAGTTGTTGGTTTGTTTTATATTTTTTTGGCATTAGGCTTCACGTAATCTAGTCTTTTTACTTTTTTCGAAGGCCTTTCTACAGGAACTCAACTTCACTTCAATATGAAATTTTAAGCTCCAAGAGCACTTGCTTGTTATTCCATTTAGAGAGACTTTGAGTAACTAAGTAGCATGAATTAGTATTTGATCTTATTACAGAAGGGAATGTATAAGCTGTGGACATTTTAACTGTGAAAAGCATGTGATAGTTGATGATTCCTTTACAATACATTTGCCCCATTTAAGTGTGAATATTGTGTAAGTAAAACAACTTCCAGTTATTCATAATATAGGAAAGGTTTTCGTATTTTTTCTTTCTTCTTTACTTGTTTTCTCTGTGTTACTCTTTAAAATTATCACATTTTAAATTATATGTAAAATAATGTGGATATTCTTTCGACCCTGTCACGTGAAATCCCTTTTTGTTTTTTGTTTGAGTTTGCCTACTTGTTTTAGTGTACTTTTGCTTAGTTTACTGTAATAATGCTCTATTTTTTATTTTTATTTTTTTGTTTTGGTCTTTAACAAAAGAACAGTCCAGCAGAGGGAGCAAGTACCAAGCAAACAAACCTAAACCAGATCTCCCTCTTTAGTTTTCATTTGTGATGCTTTGCTGTTAAATGTGTATAATTTCTAAAAATAATAAAGACTTAGGTGTTTCTCAGTTATTGATGGAACATTATTGATGGTGTATTCGGCATTTGCTGGGTTTTTAATGTTTTTACAGTTATTCTCCATTTCCATTGTTTTCCTTCTTCAAATATTATGTAAGATTTAAGATATAATGTTGACCCCCATTTGTATATTGTATTTGCAGGTAGTGACTTCCCCAGGTCATATCTTCACTACCCTTAATGCCTTTATCAATTATAAAACTGACCTTATTTGACACAGGAACCTTTCACTCCAGGATACATTGCGTAACTCTAGCACCAGTATCTTTAGCAGCACCTTGTATTACTACATCTACTTAGCTAGGTTGTTATTACCTTGCAGAAGCACTCAGGATAATGCGATTAGAGGTTTAATGTGGGATAAATCCTCTTATGAGTGTACTAACCAGAAACCTTGCAGCCAAAACAGTGCCATTTGAGAGAAGACCTCTTTGGGGAAAGAGGTTTGGTTCAACAACGTGCGTTTTGTGTCTGCTCGCTTTTTTGTCAGGCTGAACTGGCAAAAAATGGCAAAGACTCTCGTTCTGGTTGCATCTCTGCTAATTTTGGGAAATGTTTTCTTTAGCCATGCCTCCTTTTCCCCCAGTGTCATCGTAGACATAGCAACAATCATCTTGAACAATTACTGCTCACCAGAGAAGCTGGTGGGGATGAAGGAGGCAATCGAAGCAGCCAGCAGCAACACGGGTATTCTCAACATGCCAGATGCCGAAACTCTGGCGAATGTCCTCAGCAGTGGGGTTCAGCACACAGTCAGTGACCCACGCCTGAAGGTCTCCTATGAGCCAAACTACGCTCCTGCAGTTCCCCCAAAGTTGCCTCCCCTGCCCCCTGAGCAGCTCATCGCAGTCATCCAGAACTCCATGAAGCTTGATATCCTGGAGGGCAACATTGGCTATCTGAGGATTGATCACATCCTTGGAGAAGAGGCAGCTGAAAAGGTTGGTCCTTTGCTTCTAGACCTTGTCTGGAGTAAAATCTTGCCTACATCTGCCCTGATCTTTGACTTGCGCTACACTGGCAGTGGGGAAGTCACTGGGATCCCCTACATTGTGTCTTACTTCACCGAAGCTGAGCCTCTGATTCACATCGACAGCATTTATGACCGTCCCTCGAACACCACCACTCCATTTTTTACTATGCCGGATCTGCTTGGGCAGAGATATGGTGCAACTAAATCCATCATTGTCCTAACCAGCAAAAACACCAAGGGCATTGCCGAAGATGTTGCCTACTGTCTTCAGAATCTGAAAAGGGCCACCATTGTTGGTGAGAAGACAGCGGGAGGCTCGGTGAAAACTGATAAATTTAAAGCTGGTGATTCTGACTTCTATGTCACTGTACCAACTGCTAAGTCTATCAACCCCGTTACTGGCTCCACTTGGGAGGTCACAGGTGTCACCCCAGATGTGGAGGTAAATGCTGAGGATGCCCTTGCTACCGCTATCAAGATCATCAACCTCCGTGCCCAAGTTCCAGCAATCATTGAGGGATCAGCAACCCTGATCGCTGACAACTATGCCTTTGAAAATATTGGGTCAGATGTTGCAGCAAAGCTCAAAGAGCAGCTGGAAAGTGGCACGTACAATATGGTTGTCTCCAAGCAGAGTTTGGAATCGAAGTTGTCTGCTGATCTGCAGACCCTTTCTGGGGACAAGAGCCTGAAGACCACCAGCAACACTCCAGCCCTACCACCTATGGTAAGACACTCAGACTTGAGGTTGTTATTTTGTTTCAGTTTGATGGACAAAAGTTCCTGTTAAGCAAATGAACTGGTGAGCTATTTAAAATATAATGCAAAATATTGGTCACAATTATGATACATGTTAAGTTGGTGCCTGTTGATTTCCACAGGATTATACCCCAGAAATGTACATTGAACTGATCAAAGTCTCCTTCCATACTGACGTATTTGAAAACAACATCGGCTATCTGCGTTTTGACATGTTTGGAGACTTTGAGGAGGTGAAGCCTATTGCCCAGGTTATTGTTGAACATGTCTGGAACAAAGTTCTCAACACTAATGCTTTGATCGTTGACCTCAGGTGAGTAATATTACTCGACATGACAGTCCAAGTTTCTATTAAAAACGTTCCTTGTGTCTACATCAGTCATTAAAGCTGCTATAGCTCAACAGTCTAGCTCTTAATAAAGTGCATTTGATCATTATTGAAGAATGTAGAATGCTTTTTCCTCAAATCGTCAGGTTGATGTCCAGAGATAGCCTAATGTGGGTTGACATCCATCAATAAAAAGAAATCACAAATGACCATTAAATTTAACTAAGAATCAAACCTTTCCATGAATGAATTTGCAGGAACAATCTTGGGGGGGCAACAACAGCTATCGCAGGCTTCTGTTCCTACTTTTTTGACGCGGACAAGCAGATTGTGTTGGACAAGCTTTACGACAGATCATCTGGAACCATCACAGAGCTCCAAACTCTGCAGGAACTCACCGGTAGTTAAAAAAAATCCAGTCTGTGTATTTTTTTGAATATGTGCAATAGATTTCAGTAGAAGACAGATGTTTCAATAAGAATCTGGTAAAGATTCAAAACCAGAGCTGAAACGAGACGTTCATCTGGTATCCAGAAACTTGTCTCCAAATTGTTCCCATTGCTTCATATATATATATTATTTATATATTCATTTATTTATATATATATTTATATTTGCAAGTCTGATGAAACAGTGATACGCAGATTTATGAACAGACAAAAAGGCACCTTTGCTTTTTAATACGAACAGACCAGCTGGCCCTGTGCTGGAGGTTGTAATGCTTTCTGAATTTAATACCAGTCTTTCAAAGTTATCTGCAGGGCAGCTGTGGTTAGAATATATCAAACTATTTTCTCATCTGTACCCTCACCTGGAACCCCACGATATAATCCAGCCTCTCTGGCATACAGTTATCCATATCCCTTTTCTACCAGCTTGTTATCATGCTCAAACTTAATCCTTTCCATTATTCAGAAATAACTTACTTCCCTTGTTTACTTGACTTTCAGCCATATCTCTATCTACCTTTCTCCTATTCAGGTGTACGGTATGGCTCCAAGAAAAGCGTAATCATCCTGACCAGTGGAGCTACTGCTGGTGCTGCAGAAGAGTTTGTTTACATCATGAAGAAGCTGGGCCGCGCCATGATCATTGGCGAAACTACAGCTGGGGCGTCCCACCCACCCAAGACCTTCCAGGTCGGCGAGACCGATATCTTCCTCAGCATCCCCACTGTTCACTCCGACAATTCTGCAGGGCCAGCCTGGGAGGGAGCCGGCATTGCACCTCACATTCCCGTCCCAGCTGATGCTGCCCTCGACACCGCCAAAGGCATATTCAACAAGCACCGTTAAAGAAACCAAGTCCTGAACAAAGTCATGGGGGACACAATCACCTCTTTGTTTTGGCAGCCAAATAATCTCAAGAGTCTAGACTTGTTTAAGAAGTGAACAACGTAGGTTTTATGTAAAAAATAAAGTATAATCTGTTGCTCATAACTAAGCCTTTTTAGTCTGTTCTTAAAGTAGAGGAAAGTTTTCTGTAGTTTTCATTTCTGTCAAATATTACTGTGCTGAGGTGGTTGAGAATGAATGGCTCTCAAAAGCCTATGCAGTTCTTTGTGAAGTTAGTGTTTGTCAAAGACGTCTGGAAAAAACATCAACAAAACTTTGCAAAATTATAATTAGGAGCTCTGTATAATAATCAATTTGTTACTCTGATGAAGAAACTATCACATGTGATGTTCTTACTGTGGATACAACATGCATCGTTTTTCCACTATGTAGTGAACTTCGTGCCATGTGAACATTTCTGGGTTTTATCAGACACAATAAAAAACAAACTGAAATATATGACGGAGAGTGTTGTGCTCATTTTTTAAAGCATGGTAAAATGGTAAATGGCCTGTATTTATATAGCGCTTTTCTAGTCCCTAAGGACCCCAAAGCGCTTTACATATCCAGTCATCCACCCATTCACACACTGGTGATAGCAAGCTACATTGTAGCCACAGCCACCCTGGGGCGCACTGACAGAGGCGAGGCTGCCGGACACTGGCGCCACCAGGCCCTCTGACCACCACCAGTAGGCAACGGGTGAAGTGTCTTGCCCAAGGACACAACGACCGAGACTGTCCAAGCTGGGGCTCGAACCGGCAACCTTCCGATTACAAGGCGAACCCCCAACTCTTGAGCCACGATCGCCCCTTGGATAGCATGACATAAGATAAAATGTTTTTTCATCACTACAAAAGTTATTTCATTATTTTAACAGTATATTTGGTTTATTTTTGTATAAAATGCAAGATTTACAGATTAAGGGAGAAAGAAGACTTTACTTGATGTGCAGATGGTGTTCAGTAGGTAGAGTGGTGGCTCCATGATCGGAAGGTCGGGGGTTCGAATCCAGTGAACGGCTACCCCGAGGTACCCCTGAGCAAGGTACCGTCCCTACACACTGCTCCCGGGCGCTTGATTGGTGGCTGCCCACTGCTTCACTGAGTGAATGGGTTAACTGCAGAGAGGAATTTCCCCACGGGGATCAATAAAGTATACATTACATGATGTTTAGCTCTGCAGAGCAATGCACATTTAGTTCAAGGGATGATGTGCAGTTTTTCAGATGGTGTGTTTTTTTTCTTCAGTGATATTTCAGTTGGGAAGATTACACCATGTTATGTGAGAAACTGAAGAACTATGTTTGCCTTGGATAGATAAGTGAGCACATGTTTTGAGCCTGGGGCCACGGGATTAATGGAAAAAAGGGAGAGTGTCCAAGTGATGCAACAAGGCTGCTGTTTACTTTTCAGGAATCTATTTTTCTGCCTGGTTTTTGTACAAGTGACAGCATAATAGATCACAGCAAATATGGCTTTGGAAGAGGAAATATGAAAAGAGCCAGAAAACTAGGACTTTTTCCTGGCAATTACTACAAAAATCAGTGTAGAAAGTAAGCTGAAAGAACAAAACAACTAGATTAGATTTTGTCGGATTTTGTTAGCTGCACTCAGCCTGAGCTGTCCTTCTGATGTACTCATTTCGAACTCTGTCCATTCTGGTCATTCTTAGCATCTCCAGCTTGGCCTCGTGTATTTTGGACAGCACCACCATCATCAAACCAGACATCATAGCAGGTGTACCATCCATCTTGTAAATCTTGCCGTCCACTCTTACTGCTATCCTCCTGTCGCAAATCACTCCTGACACTTGTTTTGACCCACTCCACCCTGCCTGCATGCTCTTCTTCACTTCTCTCATGCACTGTCAGTTGATTTGGATAGTTGATCCCAGGTATTTCCACTCATCTACCTTCACTAACTCTACTCCTTTCAGCTTCACAGTTACATCTCTCTTCCTGTTTTCTGTCCTGTTTCTATTAACTGTCATTTCTCATTTCTTTCAGATGTTATTTGTTCAAGATGTTATCAGGGTAGCAGCTGATTTTGTCAGTCTTTCCTGGCATACACTTTTGTGTGTCAAAAACCCTTTGGTCATATTGGTATTTTGGAGCAACAAATGACCATATTTGATCATAGAGTGAATGATTACCTATTAGCTAATGAAAGCTCAGATGACAAGATGCATTCAAGCTCCAAAACTCAAAGAAAAGCTAAACAGGTTATTTATTCAAAACAAACCAAACCAAAGCAAAACACACATTTAAAAATAGGACGCCATAATTTCTAATTAAGTCATCATTTAAGTGTATTCATGGCTGTTCAAAATAATCGTACACCTATTTCTAAAAACATATTTTAGAAGAAAGAGATTACCTCATGTGATTGATGTATGGCAGCACTCACACTTCATGTGAGGGTTTGCTTTACTCTTTAAATGTGCCCTTCACCATATCTGCCACACTCATTACAGTCTTTGCTTCACTGAGTTGTAATTACAGTGGATATTGCTGCTTATAGTTAACCATCAGCAGCATGCTGAAAGTAAACGAACAAATGAGGACAAAGTGCTAAAATGCTAGGCTCGATAAATAAACGCGCTGGTGTGGCTTGAGGACGCAGTGCCACAGTGAAGTTCATATACCTTGTATAATTGTAATGATATAAATTGTTGTCACCCATGCGCCGGTCTGCCACGTGAGGGAGGCGCAAAATGGGATCTTGAGCCATTTTTTTCTTCTTTTTTTTTCTTTTTGCCTCCCTTCCTCTCTCCTCCTCAAGATGAAATTTGAAACCTGGGCCATTTCAGCCAAGTCTGTCCCCCGGGCTCTCAGTTCCTCCGGCTTCAAACACAGCTCTGCATCACCCAGCTCCATTTGGCTTCTTTAGAACTAAATCACTTTTGACACACTGACAGGAAAATATTATCCGTTTTTACGAACCACCCATTCAATTAACTTTTTATTTTTTGCAGGTTTTTTTTTCTTTTCTCTTTCTTTTTTTTGCCTGTCAGTTGCATGTGGATTCAAAACTATCCGAAAAAGAGCCTGAAGACCACCAGCATTAAAAAAAATAAATAAACCTCTCTGAGTCAAAACACTTCTCCTGCTGCAATCAGGCCGGGATGCGGGTGGTCCTGATTGTACACTGGTCTCAAAATAGTTGAATCATCACCGGCATCCTTTCTTTTGTCTCGGTAGCATCCCTGTCTCTCCACTTATATTGTTTGTGGGATGTAAAGACCCGCTGAAGTACTTTGGCTTGTTTTGGCATTTTTTCCCCCTCTCCATAAAGGAATTACGCTGTTTCGCCGGGAGGAGAGATTATGGCAAGATTTTTGTTGAACATAAGTCTCGTTTTGGTTTTGTTCGGATTATTTTTGCTCTCTTTTCCATCTGCAAGAGCCGAGCCGGGGTTGCTGGATGAAGAGGAGGAGGAGAGCTCCTGCCAGGGTGCTTTTGACCTGTACTTCGTGCTTGATAAGTAAGTGGAGGTTGTTAGCAATACACCACAAATAAGCTAACTTTTTGTTGTTGTCAGAGGTTTTTTATTATTATTATTATTATTATATTTTAATATTCTTTTTAAGCATGTCATTCTCAAAGTGTGAACAAACTAGCCGCCGCTGTTTTAAGGAAAGGGGAATGATAGAAAAGTTTAACTTTTGACATAAAAAAAAGACTGAAAAAAGAAAAAAAAAGTCGGGCTCGAGAGCTTGCAGCCGATTAGCATCTGCGCGTGTGTGCGCGCGCGTGATGACGTTGGAGAGGAGGCTGACTGTCAGAGTTCAGGCTGCTGAATAAGCGAAAACACCGAGTGGGGTTTTGGAAGCAAATCCCGCGATATATGTTGGCTTAAATTGTTTAACCCTCGTCTTCTATATCTGGCAATTCGTTTTTATAAAGAAATACAACTTTTTAAGCAGTTTCCTTTATTCCCATCCATTCCGAAGGGATTTTTTTTTAATGTGACTGCTCACCGTTCGCTCTTTCATTTCCACTCTGTACGCCCACATAGGAAAAATGTTGTGGTTAAGTGACATCTTTGAACTGGACTTCAACAGCTGGAGAGAAAATAAAATGTCAGAGAAACTTCTGGAGTGCCTGCCCTCTCTCCTGCTCGCTATTTTCTAACATGTCATTTTTTCTGCATTTACTTTGAAGACATGAACATGACTGTGATTCAGTTATATTCAGTTTATTTTAGAGCACAAATGGTACAAATGTTGTGGAGAATCTGTTTAAAGCAGTGATGCTGCTCTCATGTTTTGACTGCCAGCAGTTATCTTGAGATAATCTTACTATGATTAAAAAACATTTAACCAGCAGCACCTACAATCTAATTTGCGAACATGAACCAGTGCCAGAAATGGGAGGGGAAAGAAGAGGAGACAGGAAACAACAACATTTATGGATAATGTGGTATTAATTTGGTGAAGGAAATGTTGCACACAGCACCTTTTTTTTTTTTGGTGGGGAGGGGGGGCTTCATGGGGTATTTAAAGCATCTCCGTTGCCATTGGCTTTTTCCAGAGGGGAAAAAAAGACTCCATATGTAAAGACGGTAAAAGGGTCTTCCTACGTCCATTGAAGTTTACAGAATCTTAGTAAGGCTTAGTTTTTTCCTGGAACTCAGTCCCAAGAAAACACATGCAAAGACACACACATACACACACACGCAAAACACAGGACTGCTTCCCAGATGTGGACGGCTGTGTTCGTCTTGTGCTGTGAGGTAAACACTGACACATGCTGCAAATAAAGAATCCTCTCGAATTTCCCAGAGGAACCCACCCGAGGGATTAATAAAGTTCTATCTTATCTCTCTTATCTTATCTTATCTGCTCATTTTTTCTGTGTGTCTGATGCTATTGTTAGCACTCTTGCGTGCTGCGGTGCCCACTCCAAGGTTGACTAACAAGTCATCATTTGCGGACTTCAAACGAGAGGAAGCTCATTAGAGACCGGTGTCGGCCTCCTACAGCCGTCGCTCACCACCGATCCCTGAGGCCTCAGCTGGCTTTATGAGACACAGTCTCAACCCTGTGCCCTGGTTTATCTTAATGAAAGGTGAAATCATTTAGCTTATTAATACATAAGCGCTGTAGTCATTCTCGTTTTTTTAAATATGTGAGGCAACACTGGGTGCAAAGTTGTGTGTTTCATTCTTTTTGAAGTGTTAAGTTGCTTTATAGTAAGATCAAGCCAGATTCACAGATTTCAACTCTGTTGTTTTTCACTTTTTAAAGATCAGTTTTAAAGCTTAAAGCTGTGCTAGTGGAGCTCTGAGGCTCTAGTTAAGCAGAGCCATACTTTGAGTTAAATCCTCACAAAGACATTGCTAACATGTTGGTGTTTAGCAAGTAAATGTTAGTGTTTATACCCTAAACACACAGTACAGTTTAGGTTCTTCTGTTTCAGTCCTCACCATCGTGATGGACAGACTAACCACCTGATCGATCGACTGCAGATCAAATTGGTAGTTTGTAGAAAATTCGATGGATCAGTTTAAATGTAGAAAAAGGGATGCATGCTGTAAGTGGAGTTTATTGCAGCCTTGAGCATATGATGTCATGTGATGGCTCAAAGTTGTGAGACGCTACTTGTTTAGACATCTGGGTAGCTGCACTCTGATGACAAGGTGGCTAATGGCTGCATGGCAGTCTGCTGAATTTGAAACATCTGGGACAGTGTTTGGAAAAAGTGGTTGCTGTAGCAATATACGTTATTTTAAAATGGTATGTGCCATGAAGATCTGTATGTGAAATTCTCTAGGAGCGTCCAGTCACAGCCTGAAATCCAGTAAATATAGATGTTGGGTCTCATTTTAAGCCCCCAAACCACACACATCTAAGTTCTACTTTAATACACAGGCCATTACATCTAATATAATACAGATGGTTGTGTAAATGGATGCCTTCCAACACATATGGTGGTAAGATTTATAGTATACATATGTAGAAAACAAAGGGTGTCCAGATAAAATGTTATGAAAGAAGAGTACTCGCTGACAAAAACTAAAAATTGTGTTAGTAAATAAAAGTTAATAAAAAAAGGGTTTTAGGCACAGTAACCATCCATAGTTAATAATGTGACATCATATGCCTTTGTTGTGGTGTATTGTTTATGGTCCTCAAGTTAACACAGTAACAAGACTAAGAAGTGTACGAGCAGCTCTGCGAGGCTGTGCTGTAAGCATGCTGACATGCTGCCAAAACGCAACATGTTTTTATCAGCTATTAGCAAAAAAAAAGAAGAAGTTTAGTGAAATAAAGGTCAGCGATATGGCATCATCAAACTCGTGCTAATTCCACAGAAGTCAGTGTATTAATCTTCGTTCGTCTCTATACTGGGCCCCTGGCTGTGGACAGCCAACCCTGGGCTGTTCGTGGCACAGTCATTTTCTAAGTAAACTGCGCATGTACACTACCAGTCAAAAGTTTGGGCACACCTTCTCATTTTATGGTTTTTCTTTATTTTCAAGACTATTTACATTGCAGATTCTCACTGAAGGCATCAAAACTATGAATTAATACATATGGAATTATGTAGTAAACAGAAAAGTGAAATAACCCAAAATATGTTTTATATATGGTAAATGGCCTGCATTTGTATAGCGCTTTTCTAGTCCATAGGACCCCAAAGCGCTTTACACTACATTCAGTCATTCACCCATTCACACACTGGCGATAGCAAGCTACATTGTAGCCACAGCTGCCCTGGGGCGCACTGACAGAGGCGAGGCTGCCGGACACAGGCGCCACCAGGCCCTCTGACCACCACCAGTAGGCAAACATGGGGTTAGTATCTTGCCCAAGGATATTTGGCATGCAGCCAGGATGCAGCCTGGGATCAAACCACCGACCTTCTGATTAGTGGCTGACCTGCTCTGCCACCTGAGCTACAGCCACCCCAATATTAGATTCTTCAAAGTAGCTACCCTCTTTGCAAACTCTTGGCATTCCCTTGATGAACTTCATGAGGTCGTCACCTTAAATGGTTTTCCAACAGTCTTCAAGAGTTCCCAGAGATGCTGAGCACTTGTTGGTGCTTTTGCCTTCACTCTGTGGTCCATCTCATCCCAAACCATCTCGATTGGGTTTAGGTCAGGTGACTCTGGAGGCCAGGCCACCTGGCACAGCACTCCAGGACTCTCCTTCTTGGTCAAATAGCCCTTAAACTGCCTTGGATAATAATAAAGGATTTAGATTTAGGCTTTTGAATAGCAATAAATCTCATAGGATGATAGGGTCCCAAGACCAATACTAACATGCCCTGACCTACAGACTTAGGCTTACAAACAGCGTGCAAACTAAACTAAACCAGCCAACAGATGATGTCCCGACTTTCCAAACAGGACGTTATGAATTTATCATTTAAGTTAGCTTGGTGCACTGTGCATGATGTTCCTAAAATCATGAAGCCTTTTAACCTCTGTGATAATATGTTGCATATCTTTAAGTCCTACATAGCTGCGGGTTTGCATACTTTTTGCATTTGCTGATTCAGACCGGGTGGGTCGCAGCTTGCTGTTTTATATGGAACACATTGCCTGAGGAATGGTTTTGGGTGTGTTCATAGCAGATAAAGGAATTCACATATAGGGTACATGTTAATGTTCAACCTCAAAATGAAGTTTGCATTTCTTTTGATGGGTGGGTGCAGATTCAAATATGGTAAATCAACAGTATCCGGTGATTGAATTTATGCAAAAATGCATTACAACAGTGTTATGCAGTACTAGTCCTTTTTTCCACATCCTCTTTACATTTTACAGTATTACTTTTATTGACTACAGATGGGGAAACACATTATTCAGTTTATTAATTGTGTTAAAAAAATAACAGTTTATCTGTTATTTTCTCATCAAGTCTTGTCGTTGTTTTTGCAAAATGTTTCTCTTGTCTTTTAATGTAGTCACAAGTTAGCGCTCCGGCTGGGCGTTGGGTCATGCTTCCGGAATCCAGACGAGTCAGTGGAAAACCTTAAGTGCAGCTGCAGTCTGTGAATACATTTCAAATGTCTGAATACGTTCTCGCTGTGGAATGACACCCACTCTGTGTTTTGCTGTCTGGGGCTTTTTACAAAATGTTGCTGTGACGTTTACAGCAAGGACAAATGCCTGTTGACATGATATTGTGTTATCTGTCATTCAAGAATTTGGGTTGCAAAAACAAGACTGGGGGAATAAAAAGTAGATATACTGTATCTCATTCTAGCTCTAATATTTGATGCAGAAAGAAGAGCATGCTTTGAAGAATACATAATGTTCATCAGCTTGTTACTTAGTATCAAACCTAACGATTCCTCTCGGTTTTGGAATAGACACGCAGCGTTAGCTCAGCAATCACGCAGTAAAGACTCTGACTTCTGCAGTGGCTGTAAAAGTAGGTTAGTGATTTTAAACAAACAAATCCTTGTTCCCACTCAGTTAAGTTGGTGCGGCATCATTGGCTGCAGGCTGGGGTGGTGTGGGTAGGCCCAGTTGGAATGGTAGATGGACTCCTTAGTGGAGTTTTTTTGTTGTTTGTTTTTTGGGGGGATTGTTTTTTCATCTTCAACACTTTGAACCACGAGAAGAATGTCGCACCACTAAGCTTTAAGGTGTAGGGAGCTTTTTCCCACATGCATGCTGCCCCCTGGTGATTGCATTTAATTTTTATTTGTCTATTTTTTGCATTTGGCAACTGATTGCAAGTTGTTG
The DNA here is from genome assembly GCF_057381915.1 of Diplotaxodon limnothrissa. Classification (NCBI taxonomy): domain Eukaryota; kingdom Metazoa; phylum Chordata; class Actinopteri; order Cichliformes; family Cichlidae; genus Diplotaxodon; species Diplotaxodon limnothrissa. Next base: position 10,658,080 of record NC_140603.1, on the reverse strand, counting down.
CAGCAGAAAAGTCCCATTCTGGTTTTAAATTCAGGACCTTCTTGCCGTGAGGCAACGATGCTAACCACCACACAGCTGTACTTCCCATTCCAGCTGGTTGTATCCAGAATACTTCAGTAGCTGCGTCAATGTTTGCAATGGAATTTGTGTTTTAGAGTTACTTCTTGGAATTTGAGTGTAAATAGTTAATGTGAATGTTCTGTTTAATTTGAATTTCTGTCGAAGCAGATGGCAACATATTTGCAACAGACAGGAACAGATTTGTGGTTTTCTCCAATTTCACATTATTATCACAAACAATTCCGTACTCGACCCCATTCATTAGCAAACTGATAGAAGACGAGATTGCAAGTTTATTGCACATGGTCTTAACAATTTTGGTGATACTGTGGTCGGCAACCACTGTTTTCTCCACTGTGACTGCAACGTTGAGCAATTTTATTATTACCTAGCCAACTGGAGGTAATAGAGCAACCAATGGATGCAACAATAAAATAATTTTTACTTTTTTTCCCTTAATTTAATTTGTTGTTAGGAAATGAAAGCCTTTTCTAGATCATGTATGTTAATGGTCAAATAGCTGTTAAGGTCTGTTTCGGTTTCCACCAGCTCCAAAGCTAATCGTCAAACCCGTCACTAAATTTGTGTGTCAACTGGTGCTATATAGGTACTTTACATCAGGCTTATTGCTTTCTTCGCATGGCTGATGAGAGCAGTGAAGCAAAATAGCCATACACCCAGAGAGGTGAGCTGAGAGATGCTACAACACTTAATAAACTTAATAAAGTGCAGAGCTGTGTGTTAATTATCTGGGTTTGGTGAAAACCTGAAATATTCTCCAAAGCAGCTTTAGACTGGTATTTTCTTACATAATGCTAATCGTGTTGCAGTGTGTCATTTATCCCACTTAACCATTGAAAGCTCTGAGCTTTTCAGCTCATTATACTAATTAGCAAATATTAGCAGTCTATCACTCTAAACTGAAATGGCAAGTATCTCTTACAAAGAGATGACTGAAAAGTAAAAAATCATACGTGTGTCAAGACTGTTCAGTGGATGGAAATAAAAAGAAAGCCAATGAACATAGAAGGTCATAAACGCTTCAAGTTCTTTGTGCTGTTGATGCCGTACCCTGCTTGTTCTGTCTCCTCTACAATGTTTTTCTTCTTGTCTTTCTTCTGCCCTTCCCCTCCTGCTGAACTTTGTGCTTTCGAGATATACACACAGTCTCTGAGTAATTTTCTGCAGGTCCACTCACTGCGAAATCTATCCAGTCAGCAGAAAAAGGCATTACTGAGAATGATTAAAGATTTTTTATTCTTCAGGGCTACTCAAACCCATGGGGGACTTCAACCCACAAGTCACAGTGTGTTTAGCATCAGTGACTAGTAATGATGCATAGTACCTCCCTTTGTGCTTTTAGCAATTTTGGAAACTCAAGGTTGCTACAAATAATCATACATATGCATAATGTTGCAGAAGATACGATGTTCCCAATACTGTATAATGCACAATAGCTTGGTCTAAGGGCTGAATGTAAACCTGAATGTAGCACGTATGATGTGACTCAGCTGCAGAGACAAAAGAAAGCAAGACCACCCGATTGTAAATTCAGCAATCTAACCTGAAACTATGCGTCTTAAAACTTTAGAAAAATAGATATTATCTAAATACATATTGTCACATTTGATCTTCTGTATTAACAAGGAAATTGAGTTTACTTCTACTGAAAATCAGATGGAATTGCACCACAAGTAATTTGGATGTTCAAATGCTTCATTCTAGCGTGTCTGAAGCGCTGCTCCCTGAGATCGCACTTTAGTTTGGACAAAGAGCTTAAATGTGTCTCTTACCCGACATTCTTCTTCTTCATTTCCTGTCCTTGCATCTAAAATTATTAGACAAACAATTCAAGAAAACCCCTACAGGTTCCCTACAGGACAACGTAAAAGCAACCATTGCTGCACTTGAGAGCAAAACTGCAAAAGCCACTGTGAAACGGCAGAGGCCCTGTAGCTGTATTTTCATTATAAACCTACACAAAACCTACATTAAACACCTTTTCCTCCATCTGATTTATCTGCAATATGTTCATCAGATCAGTACATTCAATGTTCTTTTAATGTCAAATTATACAGTGTTATGTAATTGGCTGCCACAGTATTTTTCATGTTAAGCTAAGCGTGCTTACTCTTTTTTTTAATGGATTACAGTGTTTTTCCAGGAGTGGTCTTAAATCTGGCAAAACAACTGAAAACTAGCTATTTAGCAACACAGATCTCCAGTCTCTGTAAAACAGAGAACTGCACAGTGACTAAACAGACTGTTTACTTGCTGCTTCGGTCTTCTAGTGGCCATGCTGGCTCAGACAGACCAAAGCAGGTCAGAAACTTGGCCTTGGAGTTGAACTAAATCACTGAACCACTGGCATGTTTTCTTGCACTTTGATATGAGCCAACAGGTTTTTCCCATTATCTCACTCCCACAGTGGAATTGACTGATAAAGCTCTTCATCTTTCCCTTGCTCTGTCCTTCCTTTTCTTTTGCTTCTTTGTTTCTCGGCTCTCAGATGGCTTACAACAAGACACATGGTTTTCATCTCATTAGTACAGAGAAAACGCTGTCACTCGGCTATGACAAGTTGCTATGACACAACTTCACACCGCCGTTGGGCGTCATCACTTAGTCGGCAGTCTGTGGCCGGCCCTCACCTTTCTGAACTTTTGCTTTCTGAGTCCAGACCGCACACTGCTAAACTTCGGTGTTCAACTCAGGTCATTAAAATTAGATCAAGGGATTGTGGTGGGAATAAGACACCGTATAAAATGGTGTCATCAAGAATCAGAGAATGAAAAGGACCACTTCCTCTCCCAGCACTGTTTGGACAGGTGAGTGAAACTGCAAGCTAGGCCTCAATCCCATGACTGTAGCCACCTCAGACAATCACAACTGCTCCAAGGCAAACATGAGCCACAGTGGTCCAGAAGCACAGATAAGCAGCTAAAAACCAAACGTGGATGTCCTCAGATTCACCCTCGTGTTAAGTAAATACTCAAGAATGATCCCCACACTTCGTCACAAGTATTAGCTGCAAATTTCACCAGACTTTTTATTCTTTCTCCCCTCCTCTGTTGCTATAATGGAACAATTTGCACAAGAACCTGGCTGCTGCCTTTCCTTCAGGTTTGAACCCGTCTGCATGTGTATGTGGGACTCTTTCTGTTTGCGCTGCACTTTTTATTGAACTAAATGCTACAGTCTACCTCAGACCTTTTTTTTCTTCTTATTTTGGGAGAATTTTGTTTAGCTTGTAGGTCTTGTCCTCTTTCTCTGCTCAGTCAGCCTCCCAGGAATGTAAGCCTTGATGTGGGGGGAGCAAGTCATGTCATCAGAACTGCAAAAACACAGAGAAAACGCTTAGAAGAGGCTTTTTTCCCCAGTTGACCGGCGTTTGTAACCATTCTGAATTAAAGGATAAAACCACTAAGAGTTACATAATACATAGATATAATAGTGCAGAGGCGTTTTGGCTTCATTTGAGCAATCAATTGGTTTGTTTTTTTAGCATTTGCTCTTGATAAGGTTTTTGTATGAGTCAAAGAAGTTCTGATAAACCACGCTTGAAATTTCTGTGCAGTAGCTGTAAAATAAGTCTTGAGCTTTGTAAGTCAGACATGTCAGCGTTGCTCGTGGGCAGCTGTACTGACCTCTTGGATATATTAAATGAGCAGTGGAAGTATTATTTCCTACTTTAAACAAAAATTATATGAAACAAATACATCTAACAAAGCATTTAATGAAGGCTTAGAGTCTGGTTTGGCACGATAAAAAGTCTTGAATGACTGAGGCATGATGGGAAACTCCCTGGTATTCCCTGGCTCTATCCTCCCCAAATCCTGGCCAAATTCAATAATTACCCCTCTGCTTCCAAGCAATAACACAAAAACACCAGGGGTTAAAACCTCTTTGACATGCTATTGCAGGAAAATAACATTAGTCACAATTCATTTCCATTTCAAGCCAGGCCATGCAACTGGCGCTGTTTTCCAAAACACCCAACTCCTATAAGAAAGGCTAAGTTGGTTCCTGCAAGTTTAGCTATCCATGTAATACAAATACAAATACACATGACTATTATCAGCTTAAAGCATGAGAAACCTGCTTGCAAGGAATGGTTGATTCACCTTGTTGTGTCTAGAGGTCTCAGACAGCTATATGGACCATTAGTGTGCAAGGAACTCATTCAGCTAGAAAGTAGGATAACAGAGTGGATGTTTAGTCTGTTTCCCATTTTCTCCCATCACAAGGATATGAACTTCCACTTTAAGCATATGACATGCCTTTGTGTTTTGTCTCTTTCTTAGAGAACTGCATAGATGAATGCAGGTGAATAAGTTGAATTAAGATTGAAACAAACAAACAAACAAAACGTACTCATATCAGTACTGAAAATAACACTAAATAATTCCTGCTTCATCCTCTTCCAATTTTACCACCATCAGTTGGCTCATTTACACGTTGTTATCTCTCTGGCTTCTTCCCTAGCTGGTTACTTTATGCCCAAAACTCTCTCCCCTAATGATCGCTCTTAATAAAATCGCCCCACAGCACACATGGTGTCTGGCTAGAGGAAATGAAGGCAGCTCCACAGGGTATCATTTTATGATAGTTCACTTTTATGGAGGATCATCTAGGGAGACCACGGTCTGTTTCCTCATCCTCAAGGGCCACGTTAATGATACAGGAGTTTGCTAAATCATACTCCCGTTCCTGCCACAAATGACTATTACACACATATTTTCGTTACAAAATAATCCATATTCATAACAAAATTAAGTTTTACATTTATCCCTCTGAGGATCACTAACAAATGGCGTATTAGATTAACTATTTCTTGCTAATGAGTATGATAGCATGTTTGTTATGTTTGGCAGCTCAGGAATGAAAGTCAAATTACTTTAATTAAATAAATTAAAACAGTACTTTTATTGCAAGTAAATGACACGCAGTAAAGGCACTGCTAACAGGTTGAGCAGTTGTGTTTTGCCTGGCATATATACAGCTTGTTCTTCATGTTGTGGAGCTAATGACTAGACCCCCTGTCATTTTTGGCTAACGAAGCTCTTATCCTCTTGTATGAGTACTCTAGCATATGAAGGTTAGAGTCTAACTGATACAGTAGATAACTTATGAAGTTGTTTTTTATGTTTTCATTTTCTTATTTTTATTTGAACTGCTACAATCACTTACTATGATATCAAGCAGAGTCATATTTCTCACATTTTTCTTGATATAACCTTTTTTTAAAATGTGCCATCTGTTTTCTAGATCTGGCAGTGTGAAGGATCACTGGAATGAAATCTATGAGTTTGTGAAGAACTTAGCAGAAAAATTTAAAAGGTAAGAGACACTTAATGAGCGTGTGTGAACAGACACAATTAAGCCAACAGATTTGCATAGATAAATGTGGTAATATAGGTGATATACACCGTATAGTGCAAGATCAACATTTGGAACCAACATTGTCAGTCTCCAAACAGCATGTTGCCTCGTATTCGACTTCCTGGAGCCCAGAGATATAAATTACTGAAGAGAAAAGCACATTTTACAGAGTAGTCACTCTGGTAAAGTGAAAAAATCTGTCCTTACAGCTACAGCTTGCCATATGCTAAGTCACTCAGTATCCGGGCTGATGATTCACTCAGTCTCCAGTAGTTGTGTCAGTGACTACAGGCAAAACTGTCTTTATGTATGTGAGCTGGCTTGGTTTGATGGACTGTCTTTAGTTTAAAGTTCTTTTCCTCCAAATGTCTCTAAGATCTCTCTCATCTCTCTAAGATGCAGATATTGCATCTATAATTTCAAAATTGAAATATCATTCTTAAAATATGGCATATATTTAAAAGCAAGAAGTTTCAATAAATAGCCAGCTGTCAGCCAGACTGAAAGGCTTTTTCCCCACACGGTTTGAAGGCCACAACACCTGGAGCTTTGTGGCCTAGTCATAGCAAAGAACAGCTCCTCCTCAAAGCTGTAGTTTTTTAACAACTATGCAAAAAGTTTTAAACAATCCAAATCTGTGCTAACTTACTGTCTCAAACAAGAAACACACATTCTTGCTTCAAATAATTGAAGTGTGAGTAATTCCTTTCACCAGTAAACAGAACTTTTCCACATCTGAAGATTCAGCAATGCAGCCTCAATATCAACATTTATGTCACTGTCACGCAACAAAGGGTTCAAATCCTGCACACTGGAACAACTTCATGTCACATGGCTTCTTTGTGTGCTCTAAACAAATAATCGATCTCAAGCTAGAAACACAGATTGCTGGAGTGAATCAGTTAAGTCGTTTGTCTCCAGCAAGATATCTGTTGAAGAAAAGAGAAGAAAGAAAAGTCATGAATACGAAGAGTTATTTTATGTTTTCTAGGAAAATTGTTATATTGTTTGTGTTTTATTGTTATTACTTAGAATAACTGTTTCTGATCAATCTCAGATGACATAGAAATGTTTGTATTGCTCACACATGGTGTTGTCCTTAGTGGACGAATACTAATATCTGTACTTCCTGGTCATTCTTTTGGGTGAACCGTTAATAATACGTGTGATGCTTTATTTGCTCTTTCTTTTTACCTTTTATAGTCCTATGCTGAGGATGTCTTTCATAACATTTTCCTCAAGAGCGTCCATCATTTTGAAACTGACGGAAAACAGGTGAATTAATTTCTCTTATATAACCTTACAATGAATACAACCTTTTAATGTCAGTATTTAGACACAGCTAACATTAGCTGAGTGTTTTCGTGTGCAAATTTTTGTAGCATGAAGTGATCTCACGCGACAGTAAACTTAATCCACTGCATCAGAATCAATGCAGATAAAACTGAAAATTGGCCCATGTCACTGTGGAACTGTCACAGAATAACATTTGTTGAATAAGAGACAAGAATGAGAATGAGAGCACTGATAATTGCTATTGTGTAAACAAGTTTCATTTCTAACAGAAGTGGCTATAGCTTAGAATAGAATAATCCTTAAGTAGTGAAAGTATTCAGATATTTTGCTGGTCAAGCCCCCAAATATGTCATTGTCAATAAATTCACAGCTCAAAGGAACACAACACATAAGAAGCAACGATTTTAATGCAGTTAAAAAAAAAATCTTAAATGCAAATATTGAATACATGTAAGCAAGATGGGATCCCCCAGAAGCTAATAGTAGTAAATTAAACTAATAAAGACAAAACTGAAAACAGGAGTGCTAGGAAGTCCCAAGTGAGTCAGTAATTAATAAGCAAAAATGTAAACAGCAACTGATGCAAAATACTGGTGCTCTGAGAATCCCCAGAGCACTATTTCCTTTGGCTTGGTGTGCAAGTGTCTTGTTGTGTTTTAAAAGTATTTTTGAGAAAAAGTTCTGAACCAGTTTTGTGTCTACACGTAACTTTTAAGCTGTATCTATAGGCACTTTGTTATTAGCATCTTATTATTTGTTCTCATTTCCTTAGTTGAATCTACAAGAAATTGGCAAAGATAACATAGTTTAGTGGATAAATAGAATATAAAATAGTATTTTTGCACCAAGAGTGGGATACCCACTAATCAGCTGAATCACCTTGGCATACTCTGCAGAGATATGCCAAGGTGATTCAGCTGATTGCTGGGAATCACATTGCTCTACATACATACAAAGGCATAGGTATGCCAAATTATACAAGAACTGGACTGAAAATTAGTGGCAACAGGTCTTTGTGGAATGATGAAATTTCAAATTTTTGGTGCAAATAATCACCCTACATATATATGAAGGAGGTCAGCTGAGAAGTATAACAATGAGCATCTAGAGCCATCCATAAAATATGGTGAATGATCTGTCATGGTTTGGGGCTGTATTTCAGTCAGTGGTAGGAATCTTGTAAAAATTGATGGAATTATGAATGCAGAAAAGTAGTTTCAGAGTTCAGTCCACCATGCAGTATCAGGAAAGCATCTGACTGGCAGCAGCTTCATTCTTCGGCTTGACAATGATCCCAAATGCACTGCCAATGGAGTAAAAGCATAACTGGATAGAAAAATACACAATGAAACACTGTCAGTCATGGATTGGCCTCCCCAGAGCCCAAACTTCAGCATTATTGAATGACACTGGAGAACTATTCCTGAATACTTAAAAAAATTATAAGAAAGCTTGAATATAAGAGTTGAGTTTGTGTTGAAGAATAATGGTGGTCATACCAAATATTGACTTTCAAGCTCATTAGAATTGTACAAACTCTGTATTTGCTTTATATATAATAACCAAAAAAGTTTAATCAGTACCGTAGGTTAGCTTCCAGAAATGCACAGGCAGGACAGGAATCCAATTGTGCTTTGTTACTTTCTGCAGAGTCGACATCACGAAGGGTTTGAACGCACTGAACAGAGAGGTTCCCGGTGGAGATACCTTCATGCACCTCGGATTACAGCTTGTGAGTGTGTGCTGTAATGTGTAACATTTTTACACTGCAAAATCAGTCTGTTAAGAACAGAGCTACTCAAGGCTCCTTCTATTACCTGTTTAAATCTGAAATGTGCTATGACTTTATTTAAAGGCAAATCAGCAGATAAGGAAAGAGAACTTTGGTAAGCATTAATAAACATAATTATCTCATTTTTTGGGCAACAATGGAGCACATGGTGAAGTTACAACACAGCGTATATGATTTGCAGGTACTGCCAGCGTGATTATTGCTCTGACTGATGGAGAGCTACATGAGCATCAGCTTAGAGATGCACAACATCAGGTAACAAATTCACACTAACACTGATTTTCCAGGGGACTCTGGTTAGAGCTCAGTAACAGGGCTAAACTGGAAGCAGAATTGCTCTCATTAGCTTCATGACTGACAGTTTTCTGGAGTTTGCTCAACTTTTTGCCTTTGTTGTGCAAACAGGCGAATGAAGCCAGATCTCTGGGAGCTATTGTGTACTGTGTTGGTGTCAAAGACTTCAACGAGACACAGGTAATTCAGATGTAACAAATTTGTGCAGTATATGGAAGTTTATTCCCTTTAATCCCCCAAATATAAGACATTTGATTAGAGAAAAAAGCAAAAATTCACCACAGGACATGTACTCTACCACATGTGCTCATTATTCTGGAAAAGAAGAAATCTTACAAATTGGGTAACCCATCATTTTCCCTGTGAACCAACTCCAGTGATTTTTAACTCTGATCTCTTCAAATGTTCTCTTACTGTACAGTTCTTTACCTCTAAAACATCTGAAATTGCTTCAAATGAGTATGAGTGCATTTGAGGCAGCTTTCCCCCTGTCATGGCCTCATCTTTCATTGTTGAAGTTTATTTAGCCTCCTTTGATTATTTAGTTTGTTAATCCTTCCTCTGTTCTCTTCTGTTTGTGTACCTCTGTCTGAACTTCTTTCCCACTGTAGCTGGCCACCATTGCAGACACCATTGAACATGTGTTTCCTGTGTTGGGAGGCTTCCACGCCCTGCGGGGTGTCATTGATTCGGTAAATAAACACTTTTCCTTGCAGAGAAACTAGCCCATACAGGCTCCGTTCAGACATCTGTATTTACATATTCAACACAAGATCCCTTTTCACTGCAATGTCATTTTAAACAGTTGTTTATTTGAAAGCAAAACCTGACTTTTGAAAACACTATTGTACAATTTCATGATGACTGAATATCTCTTTAAGATTTTAGATTTTATTTTCTCTCAGACCAGTTAATACAGTGCTCCTTTTAAGCTTTTAAAAGGAGCACTGACTTGTCTAGGTTTCAACTCTCTGCTCAGTATTCTGTCATGCAACACGCAGAACTGTAACTCTTTGTGTATACTGGCTGAAACACACACAGTCAGAGTTCAGTTCAAGCAGGGTAAGCTACTTCAACTTGCGTTCTCTCCTACAGCTAGCATGGTGAAAAAAAAGCTTTTTATCAGCTCACTGAGCAATATTTTGCTTTTTCAGTTTTGGATCTGTGACAATCACAGTGACAGTGTAGGATCAAGTGAATCAAGGACCAGTCGCGCAGGTTTGAGACTTGTTCACGAACATCTGGCAACCACCGGTCATGGGGGTCAAATTAGTATTCATCAACTGGTAGAGAGTGGTTGTTTGAGGTTTATGGCAGTCATTGGGAAAATGACTGATAAATCTCGAGTCACATGGTCTTGTTGACTGATCAGTGACCCCCATTTTCCCCTAGCAACCTACCTGTCAGTTGGGAAAAATGTGTGTTCCTCAGCTGGTCGGCAGAAACATTCTTTGTGATTGCTTTGGTCGCTAGGATATTGTTGCGGTCTCCCATGGTTTGCATGGAAGTGATGGACTTGTCTACAAACACTGGCCAGCTGCTCTCTGAGCTGAAGTGAAAATGTAAGAACTGCAATACAAACCGGAATTGGAGACCTTCATTGTGAAAGTTGTTTCTTTTGAAACATGTTGGCTGAAGCTCTGAGGCAAACCTCCATTTCTGTTTAATACCACTCAGCTAGTAGTTGGAAGTGTTTGCAGACAGACGTGAATCTACAGGCAAAGCTGTCACAAGGAGATTTTTGGTTTATTACCCTCTTCTTTCTCACCCACCAACAGCCAGCAACCTCCAGGAACGGCTGCCAATCAGTCTGGGAAAATGTAATTTTCCCTTGAAATCTGTGGCTGTATCACATCCAAATTTTAGGCAATGACATCACATGAGAAATCTCAATATACTCAGCTAAATCACAATTTTCTAAAGCCTAATATTCTCAGCTGCAGTCGTCCTTTCGGCGAATAATAAACAAAGGTAGGCTCATAGTCGTTAGCCAGTGACCAGATCATTTCCAGCTGAAATGATTGTCATTTGAACATTTAATCCGTTGTAGCTCCAAGAGTTTGATAATGGTCAAATAGCTAAAAACATTATCTTATGTAATTACCAAATCATTTTTCCTTGACCTTAATGGAATGCATTGTGTGTCTCACTGTTTTATTACGCAGAGTATATAAAAAAGAAAAAAACCCTGAAAAATATCTAAGGCTGGAATTTCTTTTAAAAGATTTTCACTTCCTATTTAAAGGATCGGTCATTTTTAAGTCTTGCTTTTATTAATGCTTTAAACATCTCTAATGTAAAAGTATTAAGATTGGAGAACATAACCATCGGAAAGTAAGTTACACTAGTCCCTTCACTTTGATAATTTAAGATAAAGTTGTCACAATGAGATGTGCAGAGTGTAGAGTCAGAGTCATAAAAGGCAGGATTCAGAACTCGGAGGATCCAACAGCTAAAAGCTTTAATTGCTAAAAGGTAGGATAAAAGGTATATTAATGTAAAATAAATCCATAAAGAGAACTGAAGATCTCAAAGGGTTGAAAAGAGGGGAATGAATCGCAAGCATTACAAATCATGTGACAAAAATCAAACAGGATTATTTATATGCACATGACTAACTGGGGATTGGAAACAGAATGGGGAACTAGAGGCTGATGGAGGTAATCAAGACATAAGATCTTTCAAAGCAGGAAATAACAGGAAATAACTAAAAGAGCACTAGTGCTTACATAAATACTCAACTTAGCAAGATCTCAGGCAGGGAAACAAAGAGGAACCAACACAAAAACAGAGAAATGAGACAAAGGGTGCGAACTGCAACTGTCATAGATAAAAATCAAGACATTAACCACGACACATGATCGCAAAACTGAAACTCAGAACAAATCAGTCGTCAAGAAAAGACAGAAATTAGAGACTCAATAATAATATCACCAGGGAGAAAAACTCATCATTGTACTAAAATAATAAGGAAATCAAAACATGAAAGTATTCAGCTGTATTTGCAAAGCAGGGAGAGTTTTGAGTATTCTGGGAAGAGGTTTAACCCAAACTTGTTTTTTAGACACACACTGATAAGTATTATTAAGGATTATTTTACATCAGATGACTCCCAAATATACTCAAAACATATTAATTGAGCTCTTGGCTCATGAACAAGGCTAGTATCAAAATAAATGTGGAAAAATCACTGCTGTCTTTTCTCCCCCAGATCATCAAGAAATCCTGCATTGAAATTTTGGCAGCTGAGCCTTCCAGTGTTTGTGCAGGAGGTGAGGAGCTATAAAACTCACACATTCACAATTACAGCCTGAACTCGGTCCCTCCTGAGTCATCGACACATATGCCAGCAAACCATTGCTCCTTCCACTGTGTCATTTTCATTAGTGGGTGCCTGGTCTCGGCTTCTTTGAATTATGACAATCCCAGACTGAAAGAAATGACCATTTATGGCCATCCAGGTTACTTACAGGAAATCTGCTGGGATGGGGTAACACGGAGGGAATAATATTACAGTCTCATTAAATATTAGAGTCTCATTAAAAGGAGGGACCGTGAGACGGGGGGCAGGGGTGAGATTTCCTGCAGATATGATGTAAAGTAGACACCATTCTTTACTCTCCTGCCAAGAGAAAGATTATGACAGTTAAAGCAACAATAAATGGACATTAAAAGCCACAAATGAACAGATAAAAGCAGGGTTGGATTAAAAGTTTCTGGCAATAGCAGAAGGACTTTGACTGTTTTTCACATCTGCCTTTTATGAAGCAATGAATTACTTTCACCCATAAAGAGGGAAATTATTTAACTTCACACTGAATATTATACCATGGCCTGCTGCTAGAGCAAGCTGCCTCACAGATTTAACCTTATTATATACGTATACGGCTGATATATAACAGTAGTTTCAATTTTTGACAGGCAACATTGTAACTATTTAAGGTCCAGCAGAGACATTAGTTCTATTTATTTTATATTATTCATTTTTATTGTATTTTAAAGCAATGTAAGGAGACTAAGGCCCATGCTATTTTCTCTACATGACAATGGTGGAAAAATAAGCTCAGTTTCACTCAGGTCCACTACAGTCAAGATATTGTTATTTTCTCATCCACCTTATGACATGGATAAGATGGAGAAATCCCTTGTATTTGCAAAGGTGCATAAGTGCAAGCCAGGGAGGACATTAATAACAGGAGTTGTGGCACTGATTTAGTCAGAAACAGCAAGAAAAGCAGGAGCTGCAATAAGGGTGGGTTGCAAGGCAGCTTGCAGACGCGCAGCAACTGTGGAGAGGCTTAAATAGAACGACCTGTGTGAGACTGATAAGCTAAGCTGAGCTGAGCTGGAGGCTTCTTGGCTTTTCTGAAATAATACTACATCATTAGAGAGACATCACACCATGCTGGTGTGCAACTGTGCCACATTAAACAGGAAAGTGAGCTTTGTTTAGGATAAAGTAATAAAGTGTCAGATTTTTCTTAGCAAAGACTGTCTGCCAAGTGTCTAAAATGTAAAATTACCTTGTGTAACCAGAGTCTTTTCAAGTGGTGGTGAAAGGGAATGGGTTTCTCCATGCAAGAAACATCGACCAGGTGCTCTGCAGCTTCAAAATCAATGACACCATCACCATCAGTGAGTACACCTATGCTTTGTTTCCTTAATATAAATCAAGCTGAATTGTGACAGATGCATGTGTTATTAGTATACAGTTTCTATGAGGAAAAAGTAGAAACCCTCACAAAGAAACAAAATTCACTTTTCACTCGTGTATGTTGTCTGTACATGCTACATATATGCCACATAGCTCAGTTCTTTTTTCTTGTAGATGAAAAGCCAGCTGATGTAGAAGACACATTCTTATTGTGTCCAGCTCCTGTTATCGATGAAGTTGGAAAGTAAGTCCCTCTTCTTTATAACTTCATGATTTCATTTAGTTATGCAGATCCACTTTCATCACCCTTTCAAGCAAAAGTGCTCATACTTCAGTGCCGTCCATGTGCATCTTAGACCACATAAATATATTCGCATGTATATGTGCACAGACCATAAGACGCCTGCTGTACATTAGCTGTTTATGATCCCCATCCGAGGCCAGATTCCTCCGTTCTCGATCCCAGTAGAGCTTACCAAAATAAAAGAGGCTCTCTCACTGTGGCAGCATATTCAGTGGTAAACCCTTCATAAATACGTCTTAGTTCTATCGTAAATTAGAACAGAGCAGTGAAAACTAAAGCAAATTCTTGGTAGACATAGATAGAAAGTACTGCCTCAAGAAGAAAAACGTAATAAAAGCTAACACTGTTCCACATCTGCATGTAAATTGATACCACATCAATAGTTTGTTTAAAATTTGCTCTGAAGTGTCCAAAAATGAATCAGTTCTGGTATAATGACTTTCAAATTATTGTAGTCCAAGTTTAGATGAGATTCAAATCAGGGATCTGTGCTTGTTGAGGTTCATGAAGCTGATTAACAGTACAATAGAAAAAATGAGCTGCATTTTAAAGTTCAGGATCACAGGGCATTAAAAAGAAGTGTTTCTGTCAGTATTCAAAGGGGCAATGAAGGGCTCTGAAAACTAAGACAACTGAGGTTGGCCTACTCGAACTTTGACCACATGACTGTCACACAAGTTCTCGGTGTAACCTAAGAAGGGGCCAGAATTGCTTCTCATCAGCTAGCTGTGTTCTCCTTTTAGAGCCCAACTATGCTCCAACATCAACAATCCACAAACCTCTCTAACCTAAGTCTTTATGGGAAGAAAAGTACACTGGGCCACAGAATACAAGGTTGAGTGGATGGTGGTAAAGACTTTAAACACACAAAGTAGGCAGGCGAGACCTTGTCAGCTAATACCAGAGGTTCTCTTCTCACGCTTTCTTTCTTGACTTTTTTAGGGTACTTCTTGTATTTCTATAATTGTTTACAAATTCCTTTATTTAACACTAGAGGTAATATTTGTGCTGGCTGTGGTACGGTAGCAGAGAGAAGTTGATTTGCGTCCTTGGAGAAAGATTTAGGAAACCTGGAGTGATGGCTCCGATGCTGAAACTTCAGTCAAAGGTGGAAGGACTGTAAAGCAGATGTGGTGGCATTACAACCCCACAACTTCCCGCTGATTAGATTCATTTGGATCTTTGTTTGTTGTTCTGATCTTACCTTAGCACTTGTAAACTTTCAAGTTCTTTCAAATCTAAACACCACCTCCAGACTCTCTCTTTTACTCCACTTCTGCAGCTTTTAGTGCCAGGCTGGCTCTTTTTGACCTATTTGCTAGTTTCTGTGGAACCTCACCACAGCTCCTGCCTGCCCATCTGTTTATTTTTCTCTCTCTTTTCTGTCTTTTATCATTACCTCCTTATTTGATCCCATCATCACTCCTCTGCGCTGTCTGCTTCTGCAGCTTCGGCTGATCAAAGCTATGTAGCGCCTACCCTGGCCTTGCCATGTGTGTTTATGTATGATTCTCAGCAGAGTGTAAAAACTTCTTAGTGAGGTTTTGAAACTCTTCTGAAACTCAGACTAATAAAGTAGGTTCTTGACCAATTAATCAGTGTATCGTTTCTATACTGCACATCTAAAAGTGTGAGTGGGTGTTTATCTCTCCTGTCTGTTTCACTTCCTTACTTAATAGCTGTCTATTACACCAGCCTACATTTCCTCCCCAGGTTTTCTTGTAATAGTTTCCTTTTATGAGACACTACATTATACTACAGACCACTATGATCAGTGATGGTCATTGGCCTTTTACTCCCATTGGCATTTTTTGCTGCAGTAAACTTGATGACATGGCTACATATCAAAAGGACTTAATCTCTATTTAGCCCTTAACAGATGCGCTAGTTAGCATTAGGATTTGGTGCTATATAAATGACATTTTTATTGGTTTTATTGGTAATATGGAAACTAAAATGCCGTCAGTCAGCCACTGAGATCAGCTAGGATGCATACGTGGACTGATGCTATTAATACCACACTCTGTCTACAGATGTCCAGACCTGAACTAAGGAGACGGAGTCGGCATCCATGCAGAAGTGATCAAACGCATGCTCGGGTCTAGGCTATCTTTAGGTTTCGATCCACTCGTGTCCAGATGTCTGTCGTCGGCACGATCCGTATGATGTTGATCATGAACTTCACCCACTAACCCAGCTCACCTCTCTGTCTGCACCCACCTTCTTTCCATCTGTCATACCTCTTTCACATCCAGGCATGCTTTTCATCCATGTTTTTATGAAGTGAATAACAACAGGCTTCGGAGAGGTCTCTGGGGGTCACTTGAATTGTTTTTCACCTCTCAAAGGGAGAAGGGATTCAGGCCTTCAGGAAAACCTACATGGTTTCCACTGGAATACAGACACAAATCTGTACTCTGTACTCTTTTTGGCAAGTTTATACATTTTTGAAGTGAGAAAAATATTTACTTGAGATCTGTTGAACAAATTATTTTGTAGTTCCAAGTAGATATGATGAACTGCCTTTAAAGAGGAGAAGTGGTTGTTGTTGTTATTCCTCGTGATGCTTTTAGCATGTTGTCATTTCTTGGAAAAAAACAAAAAAACACACACAACCTGTCCAGAACCATAAAAAAATAGCCTGAACTAGCAGGTTGTGTTTTCAGTTCTTCCCTGGATTGGCTGCCGTGCCTGCTGTGTTGCACAATCAGTCACATGAAAACACTCTAAACTTTCTGTCTTTGTTTATTAACCGTTGCCGATTATTTTCTTTTTTTAAAAAAAAGGTTTGGTTCATTTGGAGTCAGATTGCACAATTTGCGAGTGATACGGGGCTCGTAAACAAGAGTCACACGACTCAGCGCATACCTCATCTATTAGGAAGAGTTTTTAATAACATTTCCTCCTGCTGGGTTGAGATTTTCGCAGCTGGAAACAGTCAAAAGCAACCTCTTTCGAGTTACTGCAGAAAAGAAATTGCTCAGATTTCAGTTTTCTCCTAAGCTAAAAATCTGTCACTTTCAGCTCATAATCCTCCGCTCTTGTGGTCGTTCCCTGTTAGTTCAGATTTCGTTCTCACATGTAGCGAACCACCTCGCCTTTCGCAGACAGTTCGGTGACGTTATTTGGCACGAACCCAAGTTTAAATGACATCATTCCCATCAAACAAAGTCGAGCTTGAGCTGGAAAAACTTCAGACAGACTAAATAAACCGATCTAAATTCGCTTAGCGTGGATTGATAATGTTATACCCAAACACTGATCTACTCTCCTTTCCTTCATCCGTGTGCGTGTGTGTGTTGTTTCAGGGTGATTTATCTCCAAGTGAGCATGAACGACGGTCTGTCCTTCATCAGCAGCAACGTTCACATCACCACCACAGAGTGTGTAAGTGGAAGCTTCATGTATCCACGCAGGGACACTGCAAAGATTTTAATTGTGCAAAAAATAGAAAGAAAAAACGTTTGTGTAGTTTGTACTCTTCTTCTGCTTCTTCTTCTGCTTTCTCCAACATTTCTCTCTTTTCTTAGTTGTCTCACTTTCTCCACTCTCAGTTTTGTTTTTCTCCTTTTTTTTTTTGGTAGCCAAACCACAGAGGTTGGTAGCAGTGAGCCACCCAACAAAGACCTTATGAACCTCCGTGTGTTGGGCACAAAAAAAGGTTAAAGAAGCTGCTTGGTGACCTTGGAGTTCCCGGTTTAATATTTTAGTTTTGTGGGTGAAACATCTGTGACAGATGCACTCTTGATTCTGCTATTTAGAGGTGGTGCATGTGTGAAACGGAGCAGCTTTTCAGTCCATGAAAACAAGTTAACAAATGCAATTTAAAGCAGTTTAACTAAATGAAGTTGGTATGTTGGAACATATTAAATAGGCCCAAAAAACAAAAAGATATGCAGTCTTTGAAGCTGCACCGCCTCCATCCACACAGCATCATATCCACGAAGACGCTGCAAATTTAAACAACTGTGTTGTGGTTCACGATAAAGAGACCTCAATTAGACATACCATTGCAATTAGCTGCCTCATGGCACTAAACTAAAACATATAGACTGAAGTCACACCAGGCTCGAGAAGGCACGGAAAGTTGTCAGCTGGAGATTGGAGGGCCTGGTGCAATAAACAACGTGCAAGTTGGAGTCTCTGAATCAAAGCTGAAAGCAAAAGCCACAAACCCACTGACCCCCTGCATCCTTTCCCCAGAATCTGTCAAAGTGTCACACTGAGGGGTTTCAGCCTTTGTACTTAGCCCACAAAAAACACCCATATTGCATGGGAGAAAATGCACACTTCACATGTGAAAAAGCAGCAAAATGCAGATGTGGCCACTATTAAAATTTTCAGCATTGTTTGCTAGCAGTAACCCTGCCCCATCACCCCCACCCCACCATCTATTGTTTTAACTTTTCTGCAAATTAAGTTGTTGTCACAGGAAATCATAATCCGGGTGATTTTTAATAAATAATCATTTGGCACCACTGACGTGCTTTCTGCAGCGGGCCCCACTGCTGAGTTCAGATAAATCCTCCACAGCTTTGCCACAAGATAGATAGATAGGGGAAAGTCTAACCACATGTGATCCTCATCTGTGGTCTCTAATGAGAACCATGTTTGGCCAGCGGACGTCTGCCTAGCTTAAAGCGAGAAATGTCAACATAAGGATTCAGTCAGGGATGGCAAAAGCTCACATTAACCACTGTCCTCGAGAAAGGAAAACATGAATATTAGAGCCTATATGCTTTTACTATTTTCCTTCAAATCAGTCATACCACAGCTATGATTAATCTGTTGTCGCTACTGCTATTAGTGCTGAAAATACTGTCCTACTTCTTCTTGTCAGCACTACCACTGTGGATAATACGAGCATTCAGTCACTACATCACCGTTTTTATTATATATGTGTTGTCTATCTCACTACACAACAAGTAAGTCAAGATTTCTATGCGCATACATGGAAGGCTAGCACCTTATGCATGAGTGAAGAAGGGCAGCGAGGTCCCAGATCAGAGCTATGGATGTATACATGCCACAAATTTGGTAGTTGAGGTACTTTTAAAATAATTTACAAGTATCTTAAAATTGTCAGCATTACTTTCCCTTTTTACTTGTACTACTACTTTTATCAGGTGTTGTGCCAGTTGCCATCTTCCTTCTATCTCCTGGAGATACGGCGCCTGCATGTTTTTTTAGCTAGCATCTATGTCCAGCCTGTGAAACATGATGTGCACGGTGCACTTGTCGTAATGTTCTAGCATCGTGTGTTTGTGTCTGCCCTCCAGTTCGATGGCACCATTCTCCTGATCACCTTGCTGGCGTTGTTCCTCCTCCTTGCTCTGCTCTTCCTGTGGTGGTTCTGGCCGCTCTGCTGCACTGTGGTAAGAAACACCGACTAGTTTCACAAATAATAAACACTTGCATTGATGTTATGTTATTTTAAAATCATGGCATATCTGTTATTTGTCTAAAGGTGATCAAAGAGCCTCCTCCTCCACCTCCTCCTGAGCCTGTGAGTCAAAACACACACACACGCACATAAATACAGCCTAACTAAGTAATACCCCAAGACTTTCCTGCACCTTTATTTCATCTGTGAAAGACAAACTCTTTTGTGTACCGGTGTTTAGGAGTCAGATGACGACGACGACGGTCTTCCCAAAAAGAAGTGGCCCACTGTGGATGCCTCATATTATGGAGGAAGAGGAATTGGGGGAATCAAGAGGATGGAGGTGTCAAAACGATGCATTTACGCTGCTGAAATAAAGTCACGATTAAATCTGTAGACAACAGATTACAGTGACCTTTTCTGTTTTTGTATGGTCTACCGTCTTGTAGGTGCGCTGGGGAGGGAAGGGTTCAACTGAGGAGGGGGCTAAGCTGGAAAAGCCAAAGAACGCTGTGGTGAAAATGCCAGAGCAGGAGTACGAACCCTATGAGCCAAAACCTAAGAAACCTCAGAACAAGAAGCCACCTCAGAGCCGGAAGTGGTACACGCCCATCCGGGTAAACACAGCCTCACAGAATCAGCACACAATGGGACACTGTAATGTAAAATATACCCACACACTCTGTTATCCCGTGTAGACGCTCGTACTGTTTGCATTTAGTTCAGGAATTCACGCTCACCACTCTTACATAAAAACCCTCCTTTTTTAGAAAGTCAAAAATGTGCTTTGTTTACACTCAGACCACTTTGCATTTTTGAATTTTCACCCACCGACTTTTTTTAAAGGCATGAGGGCAGCAGAAGTTTCCCAGCACACAGCACACATGTATATACATGCTATATACATGTAATTAGTTGATAGTGCCATAGCACCAACACATGCCCATAGTGAGACTGCCAGCACAGCATAAATATTACTCCTAAAATAAAACCACTCTGTGTGACGCTTTTCATACAGTAAGCGTACTGTTATCTGTACACACTGCTGCATTCATAATTCATTCACAGCAGCCTAACAGCATGTACAGAAGGTGAATGTGAACACTGAACTGTGGGGTAAATACTGTAAATTGATCACTGAATGTGGAAATTGGGCTGTGGCTGGCCCCATCTTTCTAAAACTTTTTGATGTGTGAGTGCACTTCTGTTTAGGATCCATGCCACCACTGCTTATTTGTCCAAGCAAATGCAACATCTTTTAGCATTTTTTTATTCGGTTAATCCAGAAGATTTTATCTCAAAACATTTGCCCTTCAGCTCTGTCAAATGTTAAATACTGTCTACAGTAAAATACACGCTGGATTCCTACAGTTGTTTTAGCTGGGATCAGCTCTTTCCTGTCTCTGAGAAGTAAGCCCACGCTCTGATTCTTGGCAGATCGTGTGTTTTATCATGCTTTATTAATTGCTTTATGTTGCTAAAGGTTAAAGCGTTCATGACCGGAGTTAACTAAAATATATCCAGCAGTCTTTGTGACTAATCAGTGATTCAGCAGCTTTATCCAGAGGGGAAGGAACTAATCAGTCAAATCAGCTGCCGTGGTGTTTGTTTGGGATTAAAACCTGGTCTCAGCCTTGAAAAAGAACCACAGACCAAATGTTTGCTGATATAGAAAAGTCAGTATGAGCAGTCTTTTATTAGGTGATAGATTGCAGTGTGGAGAAGTGTGCAATTCACATCTGGCCAGCTGTTTATCTTCTTGCTCCTCTGCTTCTTTTTCAGGGGAAACTGGACGCCATCTGGGCTCTGTTCCGCCGTGGGTATGACCAGGTCTCTCTAATGAGACCCCAGCCCGGTGATCATGTAAGTATCTCTGTTTCATCAGATGTCTAAGAATTCATCTGCAAGGTCATCCCTCCTTCACTGCATTCTCTCCATCTTAAATTATATGTCATGTTTTTATATGTTCGTTTCATATGTGCCATCTTGTTGATTTTTTTTTTTCACTGGACAGCGAGAATTCAAAAGTAAGAAAGATTTATTTTTCATCCAATAGTAATACGAGTGGCACATAAATCAAGGGAGTTTTTCAGGAATAATGAACCCCTGATTTCAAAGCCTTGGTTTTCAAGCGTCTCAATTCAAAACTATAAATCAACTGAAACACTTGCTGATAGATTTAATCATCACTAGTTACCAAGGCAACTAAACACACATGCAAAGCCAGAGGTGGAAGAGCAACACCCTAACACAGAGAGCAGGCGTCAATGACAACAGCTACACTGTTCATTAAGTCACATTCAGCATAAAAGGAGGAGCTATGGTCAAGTTGGGTTGCAAAGTTGCTTGCAGATCAGTGGGCAGTCAGAAGTAGCCTAATTTAGCCGCTCTCATGTGAAGTTTGCCTGTTAAATTTGTATTCCATCACCCCCACCCGGTCATGGCAGATGGCTGCCCCTCCCTGAGCGTCATTCTGCTGGAAGTTTCTTCCTGTTAAAAATGAGTTTTTCCTTCCCACTGTTGCCAAGTATTTTCTCTCTGTTATTGTAGGGTCTTTATCTTACAATGTGAAGCACCTTGAAGCAATTGTTGTTGTCTTGTTATTTGGTACTATATAAAGAAACTGGAATTGATTGTTGCAAAATTATGACATCACAACATTGTGACTGGTCAGCTGCAATAAAAGTGCATCAATTAGTAGGAACAAATCTAACTCACTAATAATGGATGTATCCATTTACTTGCACAGTTTTGACCAAGTGCGTATTGAGTGTCTAAGATGAGCGGTGATCCACTATAGGCTGAGAAGTGGTGCAGTTTTAAAAGTGTCCAGCTCATCTGTGCTGTTTGCTCACCCTGCCCTCCCTTCCACCGTCTGGGAGCGCACTTCATTCACTCCTGGTGTGGCTGTGCTGGCTGACACCTCAGCTAGCCCATTCCATGCTGTTGAGCTAGCCTCGATCTCACACCTGCTTCACATTATACGCCATAAATCGGATGTTAAGCCAAACCGCAGCTCACATCCTTGTAGCTCAACGGGAGAGTTTTGTGATGTGTTCGTGCGCGTAAGCTGGTAAAAAGTCTCTCTTCTTCAGAGCAGATAAGCCACATGGTTTAGTTTTAACGCCTGAGGCCTTTCTATCAAAAAGCCTTAGATAAGAGTTTGGGCTGAATGTTGGGAGAGGAAGCTCTCTAGGGATGCTTTAAATCCCGCCGACAATCTTAGCAAAGACTGTTTTAATGTTTAAATGTGTTGCATATTATTTTCATCTCTGTTGGTCTTAAAGGCAACTTTGTAATTCAATGATAGATCATAACTGTGTTGCACTACCCTCAAATTCTCTATGGTTTGACTCAAAGCCATTTTGGTGACATATACAGTTGTTAGCATTTCCTTTTTCCCCTCCCTTGATTCTTCTCCACCTTTTTCCTTTTGCCAGTTGTTTCCTCCCTGTTTCTTTTCTTTCCTCTCCATAGCTCACTCTCCTGCTGATCGGGACCCATCCAAAGCACTAGTTAAAATCCGGCCTTATTAGCAGAAAATTTCCAGTGATCTTCTTTAGCAGGAATTCCACATTTAAGACTATTTTCTGGGCACAACGAACATGTACAGCGATAGAATTTGCAGCCACATAAACATTCAGATTCCCCAAGACCTAAAAAAGTCACCCTCAGCTTCGAATTCCATCTTCACCAAAGACAACCTGGCACACAGATAAAAAGAGATTTCCTTAATGACAAATTTCTCTTACTCAGAAAAGCTTTTTTTAATGATGATTGCTCGGGCAAGCTCAACATGACGCAATGCCTATTTTGTTGAAGAAATCCTCTCTTTCCAACGATGTCGCCTCCACCAGTCATTTGTGGTTTGTAACAAAAGAAGCAGGCCTACAGGCCAGCGTGCCGGCTCGTTTCCAGGCAGAATAATATGTTTTTATTAAAGAGGAAACAGCAGAAACAAGAGTCAGACACCTCATTCCCTTTTATGTTACCTGAAAAGCTGGTGGTTTTCAATTTCATCCTGAGGTTTTCAGATCTACAGTCTCACACTGCAAAGCTGGCACACATTCAAATCCATAAGAAAACTCTCTAAATTAGTTCCATCTGCATTCCCGCATGCATGTTTCTTTATGCTAATTGCAACAGCATGACTGTCACCCTGGGGACTGACTTCAGCTGCAGTCCTGTAACAGTGAACTCATTTTGTGGTAATGCAACTTCCTGTTTTTTTTAATGATGGTAAAAACCCCAAAATATTTTAATAATCAAGCAGTACACAAGCTGTTTCCTATTGTTGTCAGAAAACTCACAGTTTGCTTGGTTGCTCATTGGTTTATTTTCTGTCATTAAGACACAAAGTCTAAACCTGTACGCTGTAGACTGCACAGACAGATGTTTACAGTCCTCACACAGCAGTGGACCAATCAAAAACTCTGACCAAGAAAGAACTATTTATTATATCAAAACAAATAAGAAAGCAAATGTGTATGTCTGGGGGTTTTTTTATCCAAAAGTATCTGATTGACGGTTAATTTGGTAACGAAATGATTGTGATCACTCTACTAGAAACACTGGTATTATCAGACACCCACGCAGTTGCTCAGTAGGATCAGATACAGTCTCAATCTTTTTTGGCTGTTCCATTTTCTTTTCACTGATAACACGATTATACACTGAACAAAAATATAAACGCAACACCTTTGTTACTGCTCCCATTCCCCATGGGATGGACGTAGAGACCTAAAATTCATTCCAGATACACAATATAACCATCCCTCCCAAACAGTGGTCACAAATCAGTCCAAATGTGTGGTAGTGGGCACATCTGCTATATTGAGATAATCCATCCCACCTCACAGGTGTGCCACATCAGGATGCTGATCTGACATCATGAGTAGTGCACAGGTGTACCTCAGACTGCCCACAACAAAAGGCCACCCTGGAATGTGCAGTTTTGTCTCACAGCAAAATGCCACAGATGCCACAAGCAATGAGGGAGCGTGCAATTGGCATGCTGACAGCAGGAATGTCAACCAGATCTGTCGCCCGTGCATTGAATGTTCATTTCTCAACCATAAGCCGTCTCCACAGGCGTTTCAGAGAATATGGCAGCACATCCAACCGGCCTCACAACCGCAGACCTCGTGTAACCACACCAGCCCAGGACCTCCACATCCAGCAGGTTCACCTCCAAGATCGTCTGAGACCAGCCACCCAGACAGCTGCTGGAACAATTGGTGTGCACAACCAAACAATTTCTGCACAAACTGTCAGAAACCGTCTCAGGGATGCTCAACTGCATGCCCGTCGTCCTCATCGGGGTCTTGACCTGACTCCAGCTCGTCGCCGTAACAGACTTGTGTGGGCAAATGCTCACATTCGATGGCGTCTGGCACGTTGGAGAGGTGTGCGCTTCACGGATGAATCATGGTTCACATTGTTCAGGGCAGATGGCAGCTGAGAATGTCCCAGTTCTTGCATGGCCAGCATACTCACCAGATATGTCACTCATTGAGCATGTTCGGGATGTGCTTGACCGGCGTATACGACAGCGTGTACCAGTTCCCACGAATATCCAACAACCTCGCACAGCCATTGAAGTGGAGTGGACCAACATTCCACAGGCCACAATTGACAATCTGATAGACTCCATGCGACGATGTGTTGCACTGCATGAGGCAAATGGTGGTCACACCAGATACTGACCGGTTCTGGGTCCCCAGACCCCCAATAGCGCAAAAAACTGCACATTCCAGGGTGGCCTTTTGTTGTGGGCAGTCTGAGGTACACCTGTGCACTACTCATGATGTCAGATCAGCATCCTGATGTGGCACACCTGTGAGGTGGGATGGATTATCTCAATATAGCAGATGTGCCCACTACCACACATTTGGACTGATTTGTGACCACTGTTTGGGAGGGATGGTTATATTGTGTATCTGGAATGAATTTTAGGTCTCTACGTCCATCCCATGGGGAATGGGAGCAAAAACAAAAGTGTTGCGTTTATATTTTTGTTCAGTGTATAAAAAAGATAGAACTAAAACTTTCCCTTGCTAAAACAAAAGTCAGAGGACATTCAGTGATGATCAAGTATGACGATTCGGTTCAATTCAATTTTATTTATACAGCACAAAATCAGAACAAGAGTCGCCTTAAAGCGCTTTATATTGTAAATTAAACCCTTCAATAATACATACAGAGAAAAAAAATCAACAATCATATGACCCCCTATGAGCAAGCACTTTGGTGACAGTGGAAAGGAAAAACCTCCAGCAGAACCAGGCTGAGGGAGGGGCGGCTATCGGCCACGACTGAATGAGATAACAGCACCAAACATGATTGTGCTTTTTTAATATAGGATGATGGATTCATGGTAATGAATGCAAAAGACTTGGATTGACTGACTTGACTAAAATTAGGTCATTTGGTGAGGAACGACCTTCTGCCAAAAAAATACCCAAACCAGCATCTGTTCTGTTAGTGGGACAGCTGGTCCTGAAAGAAGATGCCATTTAAATTAGCAAGTGGGCGATACCAGAGCCACATTTGTGATTCAGATGAGCTGTCCAGGGTTAAAGAGAGGAAGTGTGTTTGTGCTCCTGAGCGTCAGGTAAATTTACTTAAGGATCCTGTAGTGCTTAAAAATATGTAGTGTTCTATAGAGCAATGACTACACTGTTTCTCGCTCAGCAATGAACCTACTAACATCTCTGCTTCTTTAAATTGTTCATCAAAGGGATGTTTGAGGAATTTTTGGTGCTCCCAAAGAGGTTTCAGCCAGAGACAGCAGCATAGCTAAATCTCCAGCGTGACAATAAATCACTCTGTTTTTAAGCATTTTATTCAGCTGGTATTTGATTTTTTTGTTTCAACTATAACAGACATTTATGTTTGTCGAATAATCAGAAATAACACAAATTTGACTTGCTGTCGAATGCAGTAGCATTGACTCTTTGCCATATGTGAGTTTTCATCCCTAAAAGCCTGTTTTTAACCGTGGAAAAATACTGCAGCAGCAGTGTGTGAGAATGTGTGTGTGTACTTGAAGAGTTACAGTAAAAGTTTCTAAACTGGAGAACGGAGTTAGCCATTATGCGAATGTGTGTCACCAAACCACATCCATTACACTGACGTCAGAGTGTACAGTATGAAGCAGAGCTAGTGCCTCCCCTCTTTGTCTTTCACTGACATAAACACGGAGCTCTACAGGGAGCCATTTAGCTGGCTGAAGGACACGAGGTAATGCCTTTGGCAGATGTCTGCCAGGCCCGTCTTCAGAAGCCAACTGAACAAAACTCTCTCACACATACACACACATACATTTTGCGTTGTCCTAGACAATTTAATGACCTTGGTAAGACTGTAGACAGTGGTGGAGGTCAGTGAAAAAGACCAAGCGAGTGTGGCTTTCTTTAATCCAGGAAAATGTCGAGAGGTTCAAACCACAGCTGGGTGCTAACAGAGTGACGTTCAAGAAGCAAAGATGGATTAAGGATGAAGAAATTGAAACAAAATTCACATACAATTAATGTCAACATTTCTTAGTTAAATACTTATCTCAGCCCCCCACAGTGTAATTAGTTTAATGATTTTTGTTATTCTTCAAACACCTTTTTTGAAAAAGTTTTCGAGGCTTCTTGAAAGACGCTCTTCTTTGGATGTTGGCTGCGTTTTTCTGTTCTCTGTTAAAATGATGCCAGATTGATTCATTGAGGTGTGGGCTCTGGGGAGGCCAATCCACGACTGATAGTTCTTCATTGCGTTTTCTTTTGTCCGTCCAGGTGTGCTTTCATTATTGGTGGAGTATTTGAGATCATTGTCATGCTGAAAAATAAATCCATTGCAAATCAAACACTTTCTTGGTATTGCATGGTGGATCAAACCCTACTTGTAGTCTTGACCATGTCTGCACTGAGTTGTTGCAATGAGAGTGGCTGATTAGATATTTGCGAGCTGAGCAGGTGCACCTAACAAAGTGGCTGATGAGTGTATGTATGTGTTGCTGAAAAAGACACTGCTTAATCTGCATCATGCATTTTTTATATATTTACCTTATTTTTAACATCTAAAGTATCTCTTAGCTTTAAGTTACTCTGATGAACGTCAACATCAGTGCCAGAGTGGAGTCTGTTGTAGATCCAGAGATGTTCTTGCTAAATGGAAGAAGACAGGAGAGGTTGGTTGGCTTGAATAAAGGGAAAAACTTAAGAATGGGAAATTCTCTCAGTTCAGTTTGGATTATTCTGTCTTTCATTTCTTCTCTGGCTATTTTTCTCTGTGTCTCACTTTTACTCACTGTCGTGCTTTATCTGCAACACTGTCACATTATATTAACATTAAAGATCAAAATCTATCTTCCCTTGTGCCTAAGGTCTTTTTCATTAGAGTTTTACAAGTGACATCATTTCCCATTCCTTCGTTTTCCACTATGTAAAACCAGGGACCTGCGGCTCAAGTCGCTGATACTGCTTATTAGCAGATTAACATTACTTCATTCCACCCTGACTGCCAACCGCATGCAGCTATGCAGCGGGTAGAGTTTCATTGGTAACAGTGACCTCTGTGAACTCGCTGAAACCAGTGGTTGGTGTAACATTTTATGAGTAACTAAAATGTGATTTCTGTCTAAATAAATTTGTTGCTTTTACGCCCTGATAAGTCAACCTGTTAAAGTATTCCAGCTTCACTGCTAACTTTTACCACCTCTGGCACAGTTCAGCCCCAGCCTCTAACCCTAATCTTCTCTCTCCATATGGACCGTCGGCATTCGGACCTACAGTTCTCGGTACAGAACATTGGACTAGCAGGGATAATTTGGAGTGGGGGCGTAAAAGCGGGGATTTAAGCATAATCTGGAACACCAGCTGGCCACACACACAGACTGGCACACACAAGCATACAAAGAGCAGTGACTGTACCATGACCTGAGCTCGGATGCCTTCTTAGCCCAGATGTAGCCTACTTTAGATTAGACACTTTTTTCCTCCAGATTCTTTTTAATCTAAAACAACTCTCATGTATAGATTATGTATTATATATTGCATCAGATGCTTTTTATCTGTAGTATTTTCCATGTTATCTTAAAAAAATACCACGTTTAACAACACATACTCTGTGTCTCAATTCAGATGTTTCATTCAGTACTTTTCCATGTAATACTCTATTAATTTATTTGTGCAATGCTTGAATTTTGGCAAGGTAGTGTGATGACTGGAAATGGGTACAGCAGCATTGGATCACAAATGCCATGCAGCTGCTGCATTTGCTGAACATAAGTAATATTATATTTATCTATCCTGAAGATGAGAACGTAACATGCATAAACACACAAAAAAAACCCACCTCACGTACCATCACTGACTGAAAACTACTGTTGTTGCTATGCTACAGTGATCCTATGGATGGAAACTGCTCCAAGATCATATTTACCCTAAATTAACAGCAAAATGACACAGGTCCTTTGTGACCAGTTGCAAAGAGATGCAGATGAGTTGAGCTCATTGGTACAGACAGACTGACAGAGATTGATTGTAACCATGTTGGTAGTATGTCTGAGAATGATTGCAGTGAATCTGAGTTTAACTGTGATTGTTTGGAGAAGGATTATCTACTCAAGGTAACCTGATCAGTTGCCTTGTAATCAAAATGACTCAGAAGTTTAGGGCGTTCCATCCCTAACCTCTGTGCGATCTGTTGGTCACCACAACAACCTGAACATTCGGGAGTTAAAAATGCGCTGGAGAGCAGGGTGAAATTTTGTTTTATAGGTTGCTGTCCTATTTTTACTCTTTATTTCATGCAGCTGTGCTTTTTAGTGTGAACGCATAGAAGGGTAAATTATAAAATTTGTGTTATTTTAGGAAGGGGTCGGAGTCTGCAGCAAAAGGCTCTGTGAGGATGGTCATATGGTGGTTTTAGTTAGCATGGTAATATGCTGACTGTGCAGATTTGTGGCTGTGTGGTTTACATTCAAAGCCCTGTTAGCATGCTAGCCGGTAGGAAAAAAATTACATGTATTCTCTGCATGACTCTATTTACAAGATTTCTTTGTATCAGACAAAGAGATCATTTCAAGATGAGCCTTATTACAGCTGGTTAGATATTTCATTGTAAACATTAGCATCGTGGTTGCTAATGCTAGGCGCCATTAGATATCATTCATCACCGTGACTATCTGCTAATACTTCAGTCTGGACTAAGTTTGGGGTCCAACCAACATGAAAGACCTGAAAACAGGATTATATAATTATTTTATGTTTATTTTAAAAATTATTTTAAAGCTTTTTTAATCCCACTTTTCTTTCTTTTCCTTTAGGGTCGATGCATAAACTTCACAAGAGTGAAAGAGGAGTCAGCGGCAGCCAAGGCCCCACCTCGTACCCCTATCCACACCCCTTCGCCACCACCACCAGACTACCGCCCCATAACTCGCACCACTCCACCATCTACCACTGCCACCAGCCCCCCTGCCAGATCTCCACCATCAGGCCAGGTGCCCCCAGGACCACCGCCATCACGCACTCCCCCAGGGCTTCCCTGTCCACCGCCATCGCGTCCTCCCCCAAGCCTTCGACCCTAAATCACACAGACAAACTCCTCCCACCTTACCAATGCACCTGCTTTGATATCACATTGATATTACCGTCCTGTTGACTAGTTCTTTCACTTTGAAGGTTGTGGGCCTCACTGCCAAAGGTACTCCTACTATAAGCCAAAGATCAGCAGTATATTGAATCCCAGTTGTTCTGTGTGCCACATCTGGTATGGGATAGCATATCAAGTGAAACTGTTAGCTGACAATTAAGCCTTTTTAATACAGGATATCTAACTGTGCTCTGTATGTAGTTTTTTATGTGGCAATTTAAGATTGAACCTCCAAAAAAATAAAATATAGTCACATGAAAAAGTTTTCACAGGCCTCTGTGCAGTTCTGTGAAAAACAAAGTGCAACCCAGGATTGTAGAACCACCATTAGCAGCAATAACGTGAAAAGATGGATGGATGGATATTTATGGCATTGCTTAAGTTCACTTGACTCAGTGACTACAAGCTGTCCAGGTCCTTTAACTACAAAACAAGTTGAAATCATCACCCCTCCACCACAGTGCTTGACAGTTGGTATTAGGAAGTTTATGTTTATATGCTTTATATACTCCACTTTGGTTTTATCTGTCCAAAGGACATTGTTCTTCCAGAATACTTGTGATTTGTTCAGATGCAACGTTACAAACCTAAGCCCTGCTTTCGTGCTGTCATGTCAAGCCATACTGGTTCAGTCTTTTTGTTACTTTACTGTCGTGAATTTTAGTACTTAACATATTAACCGAGGCCTGTTGAGTCTGAGATGTAGCTCTTGAGATTTTTGCTGTTTCTCTGAGCATTGCATGGTCTGGCATTAGCGTGACTTTGCTGTGATGATGCGACTTGCTTCTACTTACTTTATGAACTCCAGTAAGGATGTAAGGAGTTTTTAACAGAGCTGATTAGAGTCCTGGTAAACCTTTCTTTTTCATATGGCTGTGAAAAAGACTATGTGACTATTTGCTGATAAGCAAAAAAATTATTTTGCATAGCAGTTCAACTTAATATTCTGTCTCATATAAAGTGAATGGGGCTATTTGGGAAAGTATTTTACTTTGCATTTGTGAAATCAGGGAGGATTGTTGCTGGACAGCAAAGCATGTGGGAACGGAAAAGTCCAAAAAGAAAGATTACTGCAATGGATGAAAGTTCTTTGTTGTCTCTATCAACTACTGAGTTAGGCCTTTGTTAAGTTAAAATCACAGTAACTGTATTAAGTGCTAGGTAGAATCAATTGGCTTATTTCTCCATTGCTGTGTGACCAATGAAGGGTTTTTCAGAACTGGATTTCCAAGTAATCTTAGCTGATCATATTTTTAATGGTGTTACGTAACTGATAAGAAACATATGTTTTTCTAAATTTCTTCAAAAAGATTTGCAATTTGGTGCTGTTTTGTTACCCAACAACAACGTGCCAAAGTAACAAATCCCGACTATATAGTCCAGAGATGATCCAGTTATATAATTTGTGGTCAGGTTTTTGTACCTTTTGTGACAGGGAAGTGTACGGAGGTTATGTGGAAGGTGTGTTTTTACAGTATATGTTTGAGATGTGTTTTAAATACTTTGTTGGTTGATATCTTGAGGCTTTGGAATTTGTCCTTAACCGCATTTTCATGTAGTTGATTTTAGGTTACAGCAATTTATGTTTTTTGGTTTGTTTTGATTTTGGTTTTTTTTGTAACTGCGCACATAGACTGCTGGGAAATTACAATGTGTATTTGCTTTTTTTAGCAGTGAAGCTGATGAAATCAATCTTCAAAAATCAGGTTCATGTCTCTCCTCACATTTTTATACACAATGCTGATACTGTACTTTAATACCATTATTATGTGTATTGTATGTCTTCAGTTATATCATCACCGGTCACGTTGCAACTGCAGGGCAGTTCAAAGCGTATCTAATTTATTTTACTCCCCGACAGAAATATAGGAGAGTACTTGAATATTGACAAGGTGTCCAATCACCGAGATGAACACTGTGTGAACAGTTAGGAAACACAACAGATAACCATTTAAAGGTCATTTTAGGCTTACCAGCATTTATCAGCCCCTTAGCTACACTAAAAATGAGCATTTTGGTAAATCTGAAAAAGATTTTGTCTACATTAGAAAATCGTTCTAGCTAGCAGATAAAAAGACAATTTTTTAGCCTAGCATTAACTCATCGTAATTGAGATCAAACCTGCCAGAAATTAGCAAAAACATTTAGATTTCTTGGTTTAGGAAAGAGGTTGAAACTGCTGGTATTCCTCCTATATCCGATGCCCTTTCAAGTTTTCTTCTTCATCATCTTTTTTTTTTATAATTACAATTTCAATGTACGTCATTCACTTGTGTCCTGTACCGTTGTGTTGCTACATGCATTGGTAACAGCTGAAAAACTCCAATTAGCTCATTGTAGTTCATACCTTTGATGTCAACGTGCTAAATCAAACCAGTTGGTTTGTTGTAATGTCCATAAACAAAATGTAACATTAGCAAGACAAACACATGCTTTGCTAGCAGTTTCTAGCATCGTATTTGGCTGCATTGCCTGTTGCTTGGAGGTGTTGTATGGCCCTACAAGGTGTCAGTATATACATCAGGGAAGAGGATGAAAATGGAGATTATACCACCAGCCACCCTGTTTTCTATGGCTCCGTTTGATATCCTGCTATGGATTACTGTTACCTTTTTGTTTTTATGTGCCACTGCAAAAAATAAGATTCTGCCTTAGAAATGTTAATTGTTTTCAGACTCCCAAACATTGTGCTTTATGGAGCTGGAGCATCAATAAATTACAGATTTTTGTATGTCTTGCAGACTGGGTATATTTTTTTATATTCTGCTAATTGAGTTCAACTGTAATAAGAAATAAGAAATGCAGCATACGAGTATAAACAGCAGTACTGAAGCAAATATGAAAGACGTATATAATTTTCTGTTGTTTGATGTGACTTTTTGAACAGTATCAATAAAGGTTGACTCCTAAGCTTCTAAAGAAAGTTTCATCTTTGTGATCTTTGTTAGATTCATATAAATGCCTGCGTTACTGATTTGGACAGTTTCATACTCTCCCAGCTGACTCCCCATATACATTTTGACTTCACTCATAGGCCCAAGATGTATGTACTATTTCCAGTCACTAGTGAAAAATGTTTATTTGCTGATCAGTTGGCATGTGGTCGCTGGCTATTCCTTTTGATTGCTTTGGTCATTTGCAGATGGACGAGTTCACCTGTAATTTGCGCCTCTCTGTAAACAGAATGCCACCAAAATAAAAACTAATGCATTACCACTGAAACCAACATGTAAAAGGCACAAGTTCGTTAGAAGGCAAACATTAACTGTTTATTCTTTCTTGCAGTTTTCGAACAGTTTCTTTATCATTTGGTCAGCAGTTGGAAAGTGTTTGCAGACAGATCAGCATCTATCATGAGAACTACTGGCAAACTGTCATCCAAAGCAGTGGGGGGGGTGGCTTACTGGGCTTAAGCCCGGGTTGTTTTGTCAGAAGCCCGGGGTCTTTTGGAGTGTAATTTTTTCATAGTTAGATGCCTGGCTGACAACTGTATAAAACAAAAACTACACACAATATTCGAGGCACATAGCGCACACTGTGGGAATTTACGACTGTGCGTAAATCCCCCCTAATATTGGTACGATCCGAGCTCAGACACTAAGCGACTGAGCGGGTGGAGCTGCTGCCTGCGAGTGCGCTGTTGGAGAAGCGCAGCCAGGCAGACAGAGGAGAACTGAAGTTTGAGCAGGTACCAAAGCAAATCATTCGTACTGTACAAATAATGTAAATATGACGGTGCATCACGAAAGATTGATGTCAAACTGATCACTTGACCCATATTACATTACTTGCTCTTCAAGTGAATCAACAAATTGCGAAATGAAAAGCCGAACAACAACAACAACAATGCTGTTTCTTTAGAGAGTCTTAGCTTACATGTGTTTATTTCATATTTTCAGTTGTTTCCCTCCACGGCTAAATAAATCGGTTTCAGTTATGTACTGAAATATAAGAATGGACATTAGAGGGTTCTTTCAAAGAAAAAACTCAGGTAAATGTTATTTTATATATTATGTTTTGTATGTTGTTCAGTATTTTTCTATGCAAAACAAGAGGAATTTCAATACACAACAGTATATTCACAGTTGAAACCAGATATTTACATACACTTTATGGAAAACACAAGAACATTTTTTTTACTGTACAACATCAATTTAGAGTAAACTTGTTTTGTTTTGGATAAATAAATATTGAAATATCTTTTGAATTAGTTAAATGTCAGAATAAAGAGAGACAGAGCTGTCTATTTTTTATCACTTTCATCAAATTTAGGAGTACATGTACACTAAGTTTATTGTTAATTAATAAGAAACTCCAGACGTTTCTGTTCTGAGCTGAAGAAGCTTCTGATAGGTTAGTAGAGTCCATGTGAGTAAATTGGTGGCACACCTGTGGATGCATATAAGGTAAACACAGAGCCTGTTTCTGTGACATGGGAAAATCAAGAGATGTCAACCAAAACACCAGGAAGACAACTGTGGAGCTCCATAAGTGTGGCTCAATTATGAATACAATTTGGTGCCATTTACAATTAAGAAATACAGATAGTTTCTCTCTTTACTCTTGAAGTTAACAAATATGTTTTTATATTTACTTATCTAAAAAAATAAACATTTAGTCTGATTTGATGTTACAATTTAAAAAGTGTTTTTACCTGAAGAGTAAATATCTGGTTTCCACTGTATATTTGATGATGTTGGTGTTTGGCTTGATTGTCAGCACAAAGAGGGAGAGAGAGGAACAGAGAGGGAGAGAGAGAATGAGAGAGAGGAACAGAGAGGGAGAGAGAGAGGAACAGAGAGGGAGAGAGAGGAACGGAGAGGGAGAGAGAGAGAGGAACAGAGAGGGAGAGAGAGGAACAGAGAGGGAGAGAGAGAGGGAGAGAGGAACAGAGAGGGAGAGAGAGGAACAGAGAGAGAGGGAGAGAGAGGAACAGAGAGGGGAAAAGAGAGGGAGAGAGAGAGAGAGGAACAGAGAGGGAAAGAGAGAGGGAGAGAGAGGAACAGAGAGGGAGGAACAGAGAGGGAAAGAGAGAGGGAGAGAGAGGAACAGAGAGAGAGGAACAGAGAGGGAGAGAGAGGAACAGAGAGGGAGAGAGAGGAACAGAGAGGGAAAGAGAGAGGGAGAGAGAGGAACAGAGAGGGAGGAACAGAGAGGGAAAGAGAGAGGGAGAGAGAGGAACAGAGAGAGAGGAACGGAGAGGGAGAGAGAGGAACAGAGAGGGAGAGAGAGGGAGAGAGAGGAACAGAGAGGGAGAGAGAGGAACGGAGAGGGAGAGAGAGAGGAACAGAGAGGGAGAGAGAGGAACAGAGAGGGAGAGAGAGGAACGGAGAGGGAGAGAGAGGAACAGAGAGGGAGAGAGAGGGAGAGAGAGGAACAGAGAGGGAGAGAGAGGAACAGAGAGGGAGAGAGAGAGGGAGAGAGAGGAACAGAGAGAGAGGAACAGAGAGGGAGAGAGAGGAACAGAGAGGGAGAGAGAGGAACGGAGAGGGAGAGAGAGGGAGAGAGAGGAACAGAGAGGGAGAGAGAGGAACAGAGAGGGAGAGAGAGAGGAACAGAGAGGGAGAGAGAGGAACAGAGAGGGAGAGAGAGAGGGAGAGAGAGGAACAGAGAGAGAGGAACAGAGAGGGAGAGAGAGGAACAGAGAGGGAGAGAGAGGAACGGAGAGGGAGAGAGAGAGGGAGAGAGAGGAACAGAGAGGGAGAGAGAGGAACGGAGAGGGAGAGAGAGAGGGCGAGGGGAAGAGAGAGGGAGAGAGAGGAACAGAGAGGGAAAAAGAGAGGGAGAGAGAGGAAAAGAGAGAGAGGAAAAGAGAGAGATGAACAGAGAGGGAGAGAGAGGGAGAGAGAGGAACAGAGAGAGAGGAACAGAGAGAGAGGAACAGAGAGGGAGAGAGAGGAACAGAGAGAGAGGAACAGAGAGGGAGAGAGAGGAACGGAGAGGGAGAGAGAGAGGGAGAGAGAGGAACAGAGAGGGAGAGAGAGGAACAGAGAGGGAGGAACGGAGAGGGAGAGAGAGGGAGAGAGAGGAACAGAGAGAGAGGAACAGAGAGGGAGAGAGAGAGGGAGAGAGGAACAGAGAGGGAGAGAGCAGAACAGAGAGGGAGAGAGAGAGGAACAGAGAGAGAGGAACAGAGAGGGAGAGAGAGGAACGGAGAGGGAGAGAGAGAGGAACAGAGAGGGAGAGAGCGGAACAGAGAGGGAGAGAGAGAGGAACAGAGAGGGAAAGAGAGAGGGAGAGAGAGGAACAGAGAGGGAGAGAGAGGAACAGAGAGGGAGAGAGAGGAACAGAGAGGGAGAGAGAGGAACGGAGAGGGAGAGAGAGAGGAACAGAGAGGGAGAGAGAGGAACGGAGAGGGAGAGAGAGGAACGGAGAGGGAGAGAGCGGAACAGAGAGAGAGGAACAGAGAGGGAGAGAGAGAGGGAGAGAGCAGAACAGAGAGGGAAAGAGAGAGAGGAACAGAGAGGGAGAGAGAGAGGAACAGAGAGAGAGAGAGAGGAACAGAGAGAGAGAGAGAGGAACAGAGAGGGAGGAACAGAGAGGGAAAGAGAGAGGGAGAGAGAGGAACAGAGAGGGAGAGAGAGGAACAGAGAGGGAGAGAGAGGAACAGAGAGGGAGAGAGAGGAACGGAGAGGGAGAGAGAGAGGAACAGAGAGGGAGAGAGAGGAACGGAGAGGGAGAGAGAGGAACGGAGAGGGAGAGAGCGGAACAGAGAGAGAGGAACAGAGAGGGAGAGAGAGAGGGAGAGAGCAGAACAGAGAGGGAAAGAGAGAGAGGAACAGAGAGGGAGAGAGAGAGGAACAGAGAGAGAGAGAGAGGAACAGAGAGAGAGAGAGAGGAACAGAGAGGGAGAGAGAGAGAGGAACAGAGAGAGAGGGAGAGGAACAGAGAGGGAGAGAGGGAGAGGAACAGAGAGGGAGAGAGAGAGAGGAACAGAGAGGGAGAGACAGAGGAACAGAGAGGGAGAGAGAGAGGGAGAGAGCAGAACAGAGAGGGAGGAACAGAGAGGGAAAGAGAGAGGGAGAGAGCGGAACAGAGAGGGAGAGAGAGGAACAGAGAGGGAGAGAGAGGAACAGAGAGAGAGGAACAGAGAGGGAGAGAGAGAGGGAGAGAGCAGAACAGAGAGGGAGGAACAGAGAGGGAAAGAGAGAGAGGAACAGAGAGGGAGAGAGAGAGGAACAGAGAGAGAGAGAGAGGAACAGAGAGGGAGAGAGAGAGAGGAACAGAGAGGGAGAGAGAGAGGGAGAGAGAGAGCAGAACAGAGAGGGAGGAACAGAGAGGGAAAGAGAGAGGGAGAGAGAGAGCAGAACAGAGAGGGAGGAACAGAGAGGGAGAGAGAGAGGGAGATAGCGGAACAGAGAGGGAGAGAGAGGGAGAGAGAGGAACAGAGAGAGAGGAACAGAGAGGGAGAGAGAGGGAGACAGAGGAACAGAGAGGGAGAGAGAGAGGGAGAGAGCAGAACAGAGAGGGAGGAACAGAGAGGGAAAGAGAGAGAGGAACAGAGAGGGAGAGAGAGAGGAACAGAGAGAGAGAGAGAGAGAGGAACAGAGAGAGGTAGAGAGAGGAACAGAGAGGGAGAGAGAGAGAGGAACAGAGAGAGGTAGAGAGAGGAACAGAGAGGGAGAGAGAGAGAGGAACAGAGAGAGAGGGAGAGGAACAGAGAGGGAGAGGAACAGAGAGGGAGAGAGGAACAGAGAGGGAGAGAGAGAGGAACAGAGAGGGAGAGAGAGAGAGGAACAGAGAGGGAGAGAGAGAGGAACAGAGAGGGAGAGAGAGGAACGGAGAGGGAGAGAGAGGAACAGAGAGGGAGAGAGAGGAACGGAGAGGGAGAGAGAGAGGGAGAGAGAGAGGAACAGAGAGGGAGAGAGAGAGGAACAGAGAGGGAGAGAGAGAGGAACGGAGAGGGAGAGAGAGGAACGGAGAGGGAGAGAGAGAGGGAGAGAGAGAGGAACAGAGAGGGAGAGAGAGAGGAACGGAGAGGGAGAGAGAGAGGGAGAGAGAGAGGAACAGAGAGGGAGAGAGAGAGGAACAGAGAGAGAGAGAGAGAGGAACAGAGAGAGAGGGAGAGGAACAGAGAGGGAGAGAGAGAGGAACAGAGAGGGAGAGGGAGAGGAACAGAGAGGGAGAGGGAGAGGAACAGAGAGGATTTTCCACATGCCTTCATTCTCCTGTGGCTTCTTTATTTCAGATGGAGTGATTTCCCTTTAATTTTCCTGAATACTTCAGGAATACACCATTGGCTCCTTCCTGATATATAGTATATAGTATTTGTATTTGTATTCTATTTTTATCTTATTGTATATTTATTTTATTTTATTCTACTGTATATAGTATTTTATTTTATTCTATTCTGTACAGTTGTGTACTGTATTTATTCTTATTGTATTCTAATTTTTGCCTCATAACTTTTGCACTGTCCACTTCCTGCTGTGACAAAACAAATTTCCCACGTGTGGGACTAATAAAGGTTATCTTATCTTATCTTATCATAAGCTTATTGGTAACCTGTCAACCTCTGCCTCCCTAATTGTCAGGAAATGATGTCACAGGAAGACCTGAATTCAAGTGTATCAGAGCATCACCTTCCTGCTCAGTAAATTGCCAACAACCCTGCATGTAACACTGATAAATTAGTATATATGAAGACACAATCTGCGCTTAGAGCATACTCAGAATCTCTTTGTCTTTGGTTGGTAATGAGTTTAATACAGCCTGAACAGTCCCCATGAGCAGATCCAGCTGGATAATTACTGTGGAGTCTGCGTTTTTCCCCTCTGCATGCAGAGGAGAGAAGGATGTGGGATGTTGAAAGGGGAGGGCTGAATGAGAAAAAATGGAGAAAAGAATGGAGAAAATGAGGCAGTCGGTCCTCAAACAGACTTGAGGGAGAGCTGAAGAAAGCAGAAAAGTAAGAATAACAGCAGGTGGGACTCTCCCTTCCTGTCGCATCACCTTCCCGATCCTCCGTCCTTGTCATCCTTCACTTTTGCTTAAATGTTTATGTCTTTGCTTTTTTGTTTTTGTTCAAAATAATAAACCATAAATCCCGCCTGGATAATTGGACACACACTGAGAGATTAGCTCAGCCAGAATGCTCTATCAAAGCACAGTTTGAGTATATCTCAGGTTTATAGCAGTGCTCTAACTAAACTTTGTGGCCTTGATTAAAAGAAACATATTTTTCCACTTCTCAAACCTACAGCTGACAGCTAAAAAGTTCTCTGCATCCTAATTTACTCTTAACAAAGCTGCACAGGGTTACAAGTGGGAATTAAGCGGCTCTGCAGCCACACCACAACAATAATTTTCAAGATAGCTCTCTGTTTATAGTCTGGCTCACAGATATTCAGACGATATTTGTGGCAAGTAAATTCGGCAACCCACCCATCCACCCCCAAAACACCACAATGTATCTGCATAAAGCTCCCGCGAAACATTTCTTTATGTAAAATTTAAGTCAACATACAGAGTAATGAGAGGTGGATGAGTTATTGCCATATGATTATGATTGTGACTAAATGGCAGCTGCATCATTTATAGTCCAAGACATGTTTACAGCTGTTTCTTTCCCTCCCTCCCTCTTTCTCTCTCGAGGCTGAAGAAAACCGAGGCCCATAGGAATGTGCTGATGGCTGAGGGTTTCATCTTGGTCTCACATTACCACCAAGACTGAACCTCACTGACCCAGCATGCACGCACGCACACACACACACACACACACTGGTATTTGTCATTGTGCCTGTATTTTGATGCCCTTAGTATCCATGGTAACTGGTGTTAGTGCAAACAGCAGGCTGGAAAGATAGAAAGCTGTCCCGTTAGCACTGCGGTGGTTCATTATGACCGTATTTGCTATTTCTGAACCTCCACACATGACTACAACGCATGAATGTTAATTTTAACTTTATTAATATTTCTGCACAGTCACTTGAAAATGTTAATGCAACACGAGAATCTCTTTTTTCCCATTAAATCACAATTCTTGCTGCGGGCATGTGGGGATACATTTGTTACAAAGATCTAGCCATAGCGTATTTCTAATGTCGCTTTTTTACTCAGCATTGACAACTTGAGTTGCATCGTAAAGAGGAAAAAAAAAGCTAAATTTTAGACCTCCAGCACGATTTTGGAAATATGAATCATATATCAAAAGTGCACGTTGCTGGGGTCATAATATCTGTGCTTTCAGCCTGAGATTGAAGGTCGCGACAGCCATCCCGCGATCGGTTCAATAAAGACCACCTGGCCGTCAACTCTGAAGGAGTTTTCCAGCACTGGTGATGTTGTGGACTTTGGAAAACCCCAAGTGTCACAGAAGGCTGCTCCAACCTTCCACTGGAAGCTACTGCTGACTCATACTGCTACAAGACTGTGTGTGTGTGTGTGTGTGTGTGTGTGTGTGTGTGTGTGTGTGTGTGTGTGTGTGTGTGTGTGTGTGTGTGTTCGGCTTTCAATTTGATTTCAGGCTTTCATTCAACTCTTTTCATTTATACTTACTGTATTAACACTAATCCCTAATCATGCCCCACAGTAACAACTGCCAGTGTCTGGATCTATGTCTGCCAAATCATATATACTCACTGGCCACTTAGCACTTAGCAAGTTCAGCAATAACACATGTATTTAATAAACTAATCCTATGGCAGCTACTCAATGCATTAATGGAAGCTGAAGTCCAAACCGAGCATCAGAATGAGGAAAAAAAGTGATTTAAGTTACTTTGAAAGTAGTGATGTGTCGGTCGCGAACGAAATGGCTCTTAGAGCCAGATCTTTGACGTGAACGACGCGAGCCGGCTCCTTATCGCGAGCTGTGTGGTTTTTTTTCTTCTTTCTCTCACCCTCTCTCTCGCACTTTGTC
Source organism: Diplotaxodon limnothrissa (assembly GCF_057381915.1). Classification (NCBI taxonomy): domain Eukaryota; kingdom Metazoa; phylum Chordata; class Actinopteri; order Cichliformes; family Cichlidae; genus Diplotaxodon; species Diplotaxodon limnothrissa. The sequence goes on along the minus strand of NC_140603.1, from coordinate 10,617,408 downwards.
CCGCTTCACTCCGCACACGAGCCTTGTGCTTGCACTGGGAAGGGGAGGGGCCGTAGTTACACTCGCAGTAGCACAGGAACAGAGCAGGAGGGAGAGAGAGAGAAAGAGAGCCAGGGACAACAACGTCACATTAGAAAGGTATAGTAATCATCCACAACTGTTTTCAGTTGCGGATGATAAACGATTCAGAAAGTTTATTCATGCAGGTCCATATGATAGAGAATATGCATCTTCTGTTTGTTTTCATATTTTAATTTATATTTAATTGTGTTGTGGTTTGCAGTGTTTTGTGTTGTTTCATTTTAAATATGTTTAAAAGGAAAAAGCTGAAAATTTAAATAGTTAAATGCATATATTTATATACAAACATATATAAATAAAACCACTTTTTTTACATTAGTAATTCCTTTTGTGCATAATTTTATATTGTTGTTAATAATAAATTAATTAAAGCAACAAAACAACCTAAAGAGCCGGCTCTTTTTAGTGAGCCGAGCCGAAAGAGCCGGTTCTCTAAAAAGAGCCGGAAATCCCATCACTATTTGAAAGTGCCATTGTTGCTAGGACCAGACAGGCGGGTGTTAGTATTTCAGAAAGTGCTGATCTGCTGGGATTTTCCCAAACAGTCATATTTAGGGTTTACAGAGAACAATCAGAAAAAGAGAAGAAAATAACAGTGAGTGTCAGTTCTCTGGGTGACAAAGCTTCACTGATATTAAAGATCAGAGGAGAATGGTCAGAAGGCAACAGTAACTCAAGTAACCATTAATTACATCAAACTTTTTTCAGAGATGCAGAAGAGCATCTCAGTGCCACTCTTGTCAGCTATGAACAGGAAAATGAGATTACAAATCACACACAACTGGATGATTGTAAGAGTGGATAAGTCTCGATCTCTTGTGTAGCATTCAGAAGTTAAGGTGAGAATGTGGCATACTTAAACATAAAACATGGATCCATCCTGCCTTGTAACAATGGTGGTGAAGGTGTAATGGTGTGGGGGATATACTTTGCACACTATGGTAGCAACTGAGCATGGTTTTAATGCATCAGCCTGCCTGAGTTATTGTTGCTGTCCAGCCCTTTATGACCACAGTGTTCTCATTAAATGATCTCAAACGGGTTTCTTGAACACGCCAATTCACTCTTTTAACTGCATTCAAATGGCCTTCACAGTCACCATATCTCAGTCCAGTTCTCCACCTTTGGGATTTGGTGCAACAAGAGATTCATGTCATGAATGTGCAGCTGACAAATCTGCAGCAGTTATGTGATGCTGTGATGTCAATGTGAACCAAAATCTCTGAAGAACGTTTCCAGCACCTTGTTGAATGGATGTCGGGAAGAATTAAAGGCGGTTCCAAAGGCAACAGAGGCTCCAACCCAGTATTAAGTAATATATTAGTGTATATTACCTTCAGTTTACTAAAACGTCCTGAATGCATTTAAATTTAATCTTCCACACTCTTTATATTAATCAAGATATGATGGCTGCAAGCTCGTACAATATCCCGTCTTTGTAGCAACAGAAATGACAGTTAGGAACATCCTGTCAGATGTGTTTGTGTGGGTCCACTCGCTTTCCACCAACCACAAATACATCAAACTCGTTTCCAATGTACTTTTGTCGCATTAAGCTGTGTTTGTTATCATAACTCACAATGGGTCAGTCCTCAGCTCTACAAAGAATCTACAACTGTAACATAAAAACCGTCAGCTATTACTAAACTAATACTAATAATTAATAGTTATGAATAACTATCAAACTTCCCACTTTTGTGCCATGTGCAAGTCTCTTGCTTTGGATCCTGCTCCCCAAATGGGGCGATCGTGGCTCAAGAGTTAGGAGTTCGCCTTGTAATCGGAAGGTTGCCGGTTCGAGCCCCGGCTCGGACATTGTGTCCTTGGGCAAGACACTTCACCCGTTGCCTACTGGTGGTGGTCAGAGGGCCCGGTGGCGCCAGTGTCCGGCAGCCTCGCCTCTGTCAGTGCGCCCCAGGGTGGCTGTGGCTACAATGTAGCTTGCCATCACCAGTGTGTGAATGTGTGTGTGAATGGGTGGATGACTGGATATGTAAAGCGCTTTGGGGTCCGCTATATAAATACAGGCCATTTACCATTACCAAAGGAAGGGAAGACTCCTACGCACAGCTGAAAGCAACAAATATGTTTTCAGCTCCTGTGAACAACGTGGTTCTCAAACGCCTTCTGGCTTGCCCCAATTTAGAAGCAAATTCTGACCCCCACAACTCACTATTTCTATCAGCCGCCAAACAAAGATTAGCCTGATAGCATCTGCACATTTGTACATGTTTCAGAACAATCACATTCACGCACCTCAGTTTCCCATCATTCACCTGGTTGTCCAAACCCCACGTGCAAACTTTTAGAACAAGTCATTTTAAATGGCAAACTTCACGGTCACTGGGTAAAAAAGAAAAGCCCACTTTTGTCGGTCATAGTCTAAAAATGCTAAAGCTATTTTCTGATGTTAAAATGTCCCTCTGTGGGTGTCAGCTGAGCAACGACTGGTCGAAGTAAGTCAAAAAAAAAAAGAAGAAAAGTGAAGCAGCCACTGTGCCGGCTCTGCTCTGAGGTGAAAGGAAATACAGTCCTGTGATGCAAACGTGGCACCCGGAGCTGCCCTCCCTCCACACACCCACATGCCCCACTCCCCCCTCTGTGCTTCCTCTCTCCTTCTGCCAAGCCAACATGACCGCTCAGGCCCCAGGGGCAACTTGTGTGGCACAGACTACCCTCCCCTTCCATTTCCACCTCTTCTCCTTTACCTCCACCACCTCAGTTATACACATTACATGTGCTCGCGATCTTGTAGTGTCTGTCTAACTCTGCCATTACCTTTCACCACTATCTATACTACTATAACAGCTCTGTATGAGCTATGGAAGTTCTCTGTAATGATTCTAAAAAGCACCAAACCAGCAAACTTATAGAATAATATTTTCATGTAGCACCAGTCACAGTGTAGTTATAAAACGATTGCTACTGTAACATTGTTACATTGTGTTCAGGTTGGTCTGACCCAGACTGTCTCCAGTAGGCTTTGATTGTACCTTAGACCCTTTATTACACTGCAACCCCCCCGACAAGAAGCATAAACAGAGCTCACAGCGTGTTCCTTCCACACGCTCAGGCACACACATGGAGCTTGTTTTCAGGGATCAAGAGAAATGAGGGTGGCCTGGTTTTAAAATGAGATGGTGGGAGGGGGGGGGTGGAGGATGGCGGTGAAGCAATTCAAAAACTATCATCTATTCTCTAAAGTTGTTTTCTTAAAGGTCTCTGACCAGTGATGGAAGAAGCACAAATACATGGTATCAAAGCTACTACAAACAAATGTCCAGACATTTTGTTAGCACATATAAAGCAGAATGAAGTCTGCAATCTGCAGGATTACTTTAATATTATATGTTATGTATCAATAGTGTAAAATACACCATAATGATATACTAGAAGAAAGAAGAGTAAAATAGAAGCACTTGAATAAAATACTTTAAAAACTGGATTTAAGTACAGTAACGTTGTAAATTTATTTTCACCAGTGAATGTGCAAAGAGCTGATTCTGATTTGACATCATTTGTGGTTGGAGTAAATCATTTGTGTGCATTTAGATTATTTTTTAAGACGGTTTCATTAAAAGCTGCCATAGAGCAACAGAATTGTGCTGCAGAGGTGCAATTAGAAAGGGTTGAAAAATAGCAGTTATTGTACTGCTCATGGGTTACATGTTATTTTCAGCTGTTGAATGTGATATTTATGTGTGTTATCACTGCATGACCTCATCAGAGGCCTGTACTACAGCAGATTTGAGCGTACTGAGGTCACTTTAAGCCTGCGTCTTTAGCATTTTAAAACCAGTGTAATGATAACTTACACTGCAGACCTAACCTGCACTGGATCAGGTTCATGATAAAAGATCAGTAGATATGAAATTACTGCTCACTGACCAGTTACATGTCTGAAAAATTATGTTCATAGAAAAGACACTAATTGGGTGAAGCAAGTTTTAAAAAGTTTTTAAAGTCTGTGTATTTCCTTGACAAGCAATATGTATTTCAAATTTAATATTCAACCACTAAAACTATTTTTTTTTTCTTTTAAGGAATGCAAGTAAGTAGCTGTCATTTTGTATCTTAATATATTTTTTCATTTTTTTGAAATATGAAAATGATTTACATTCAATTCAACTACAATAGTTTTTGTATTAAAAATATTCTTTTGATTAAAGATCGTGGGGAAAATAAAATGTTGCTTCTGAGGAAATCATTGATACTCTCCATTCAGAAAATAAGTAACTAAATAAATCTACGTCCACTGTGACCTCCACTTCCTAATAAAAGCTTCACATCACTGGAAGGAAGAGCGGGTGAGTTCACGTATAAAGACACAGGAGACATGATGTGACCAAACTCTGGGATCAGATACATTTCTCACAGTTACACAGCATTTACTTCAGCTAGCTGCACAGCCAGGACACACACAGGCTTGCTCCGTTCTCATGCTTCAAATGCACTCATGTCCCTCACTTTTCCATATTTTCTGGAAGCCTTGCTTGCACAAATCCCCACATCCTATCATCATGCCCCTAGAAAGCAAATGGAGAAGTCATTGCCAGACATTTAACTGAAGTAATCAGTGCTGATATAATAAAGAGTCTCAGGTTTCAGATCATGTTTAAACAACAGTGTTTCGGTTGCAACCATCTCAGGGTCAAACTACTGGCATGCATCAAGCAAAGAAGACAACTAATGAGGTTGTTGAAACTACTAAAACCAGATTAAGAACAGCCCAACACACTATGAATAGCAGAAAGAAAAGTGGTGAACCAACGTCTTCAGTGTGAAAGTAAAAGCCTCAAGAAAACCACTTCTCAGTGAGGCTAATCTGGAAAAAAAGAAACAGGCCTCAGGTTGCTAGGGAGCATAAAGACTAGTGTCTGGAGCAATGGAAAAAGGGTCATGTGATCTGACGAGTCCAGATTTACTCTGTTCCTGGGTAGGAAAAAAGGCATGTGAAGTGATGCCCAGTGCCTACCTTATATAAACCGATGATGTCATCGTTAAGATCCAGGGCTCCTTCAGTTGGTCCAACATTATGAGTCCAAAAAAATGAAGCTATCTGAACATACTGAATGTCTGGGTTGTTTCATCAGTGGATTTTTTCTTCTATGGTTAATCCCCCTATAATCACAAAGGACTTTTAGTACTGTCACCAAAGTTGCTTTGAAGACTGCAAGTGGTTGCAGACCTGGTCCCTGTATTTGAAGCAAAAGCAGAAAGACTGCAAATTCAGGTGTGACGGTGTTGGGGTGCTTTGCTGGTGACACCTTGAGGGTTTATTCAAAATTGAAGGCCCACTGAACCAGCATGACTACCACAGCATCCTGCAGCGACATACCATCCAATCCGGTTTGCAATGACCCCAAACACACCTCCAGGCTGTTTGACCAGGAAGGAGAGTGATGGGGTGCTTTGAGTTATTTCAGACTTTTTTGTTTAATACATCATTTCATATGTGCTCATTCATAGTTTTGATGCCTTCAGTGAGAATCTATAATGTAGAATGAAAGTAAAGAAAAAACATTAAATGAGAAGGTGTGTCGTATTCCATGTTCAGTGTGTTTAGTTTTGTTTCCCCTGTGGTGTTCAGGTTCATTTGTGTCAGCTGTGTTTCCCCAGGTGTTTCCACTTCCCTTATTACCCTTCTGTGTATTTGAGTCCTCTTTCCTTCTCTGTTCTTTGTCAGGTTGTTTGTTGTCTCCACGTCAAGTCACGACTGGTCACAGAGTTTTATTTCTACTGCTCAGGTTCATGTTTCGCATATACCTGTTCAGTTTTGGTTTCATGTTCCAGTTATCATAGTAATTTAGCTGCTCCCAGTACGTTTAGCCTTGTTCTCTGTTTTTGACATCAGCCCAAAATAAACGGCTCACTTTTTGTTAATGATTCAGTTCCGTCTCTCGCTTGTCTGCCTTTAGGTCTGCTCCACAAAAACACTGGCCATTCTGGCCGTGACATAACCACTAATGTATTTCACAAGAAACCATGAGCTGTAGTGTCGGTATTATCAGCAGTGGGGAAGCGTGAGCAATGAAGTAATGAGCAACACAAAACAAAGATGCCTGCAAACCCACCAAAATTCTTGATAAAATAAAACCAGGGAAGGAAGGAAGGAAGGAAGGAAGGAAGGAAGTTTGTGGTTTTTTTCCTGCATCTAATTTAACACTTCACTGGAACTTCAAACTGTACCTACATCATTTCCTGTGAAAGAAGATTGACAAATTTTTAGTCAGATGTGAAGATGTAGAAAGATTCATGTTAATAATGCACAAATGGAGAAACACCAGTATACCGTTTCTGCTTCAAATCCACAGTGACAGTCAGATGTCATCACAAACCACAGAATGACAAAAACACACAGCAGGGGCAAAGCGATAGGACCTCATCTTTCCTCATAAATTGTCATGTTCCTATGAGAGGCTTTCTATAAATTATGGAAAGATTAAGTTCAATTTGATTTTATTTATATAGCAGCAAATAAAAACAACAGTTGCCTCAAGGCACTTTTAAATTGTAAGGTATAGAAACTACAATAATACAGAGAAAATCACACAATCAGATGACTTCTTATGAGAAAGTGCTTTTGCGACAGTGGGAAGGAAAAACTCAGTTTTAACAGGAAAAACTGGGCTCAGACAGGGGCACCTATCTGCCACGACCGGTTGAGCACAAGGGGAGGAACATGGGATAAAGATGCACTGTGAAGGAGAGACAGAGATTAATATTAACTAATTTAATCATAAGTTATTATTAACTAATGCACAGTGGTGCATAAACACAGAGAGTGATAAAACTGAGTGAAGTGCATCATGACTCTGCATCCCATTACTAAACAGCGATGTTCCTCTCAAAAACAGTCAAAGGCTTTTTTGTTTGGTTTGGTCTTTACTAGGAGGACTGTTAGCGTCTGGTGGCTACAACCATTCTTTTTTAAATTACATGTTCTACTTTTACCCCTCAGTTTAGCATCTCACTCATTAGCCAATAACTTAGCTAATGTTTTGTATTTAGACTGGCCGATGCATGGCTGTTTCTACCTTTGCTGATGCAAGCATGAGTAAAGCTAGCCAAGCAGCAGTAAATATGTGAAGCAAGGCAGAAGGATATAAGATGATATTGGTTTTTTCTCTTGCACAGTCTTAGCTTCAGTTTTGACTTCAGCTGGCTTGCTAGTAGTCATTTTCTGTCTGTCTTCTGTTTGTTGTAAAGAGTTATGTACAGACACTGCAGTCTTTGGCAGGGAGTCCTCTTTTTCTTCTTTGTCCTTTTTTCCAGCGTCTTTTTCCACCAGAGGCTCAGATTTTTCATTTGCAATGGTGGAATTTTGTTCATGTTGCTCTTGTGTGATTTTAAGGTAGGACGCTTTGGCTGCTTTCAGCTCTCGATCAGTCTCTACCTTCATGTCATGAAGGGCCTTGTTGCAGCAGAGCTGGGATTTAAGCTCACTGATTTCCATGTTCAGTGTCTCCTGGTCCTGCCTATGTTTAACCGCCTGTTCTTTGAGTTGGTTTTGAGCTTCTAGGAGCTGTTGTTGGAGCATTTCTATCTGCTCTTGTTGAGTCCTGCATTGGACCTCAAATTCAGCCTCCTTCAGGCCTACGGAGTCCATGTGTGAAGCCTTTGTGCTTTGCTTTGAAGAATCCACGCACTGCTCTGTGGTAGGGTTGCCGACATCTTCGTGCAGGACACGGATAATGTCATCCAGTATGACAACTGCTTGGTTGTATTTTGTGCAAACCTATTTTTCCCTGTTATCAGGCTTATTATTACAAAGCCTCCTCCAGCTGCTCTATGAGCTCTTTAATTGTTTCTTCATGCTTTCTTTTTGTCGTAGTTTGTCTGTGCATGACGTTTGTTCACCTTAGACTGATAATAAGAAGCCCTCTTATTAGCAGCTACCAGTTTCCAATAAAGCTCGTTCTGATGGTTTTGGGAGGCTTGAAGTTGATGTCTGAGAGCAGCAATCTCACTCCATGGATTAAACTGGAGTCTGTCCTGATGGGGTCTAAATCTGGGATTGGGCTGATGTTGCCAAGTCCATCCATTATGCCCAGGGTTTTGCCGGCTGGGGTTATTCGCATTTCCCTTTGTCTCCATATTCATTTTTTGCTTCTGAAATTGTGAGGGATTCAGGGTCTTCCCTATCGGAAGTTGCTTCGGTGTTTTCTTGCATTTCTTCATTCCTCTGGTTTGTTCCATCAGCCGTGTTGTTTTGAGCTTCTAGAAGAGCCTGAGCATATGCCCGAGTAATCGGTCTTCTGGGTTCTTCAGACACTTTTTTTTCTTGTGTTTCTTGTGTTTGAGCTTGTGCCACAGGACATGTTTCAGGATTTGGGGTTTTGGGGTTTTCATGCTAATTTTTCGGTCTTTGCAAAATCCTTATTTTTGGTCTGACGGCCGTTTCCATTTTTGCTTCTGCCATTTTAGATGCTTCAGCGTTTGCGTCCGCATTTCTCTGCGTCTGCCTTATCTTTGTTTTAACAACCAAGTTGTTTAAGTTGGCCGAATTTCTCCCCACTTTATGCATTTAAACAACAAAAAACATATAAACAAACTTTATTTGGCACATACAAAATCATACGGGGTACAACATGTAGTGAAATGCTTTGTGTCCATGTGATGACATCACAGGTTTTGTGCCTTTTGTAGTGCTGTGATTGGATACATTTCAAAATAATATGCCCACAAACCCACTGTAAGGAAAGACTTTTATTTTTAGTATATGTTGAATTAAAACTATAAAAGCTACTCGAACAGAATTGCAGTAAAAAATAAAATAAAAGCAAAACATAGGTTTTAATAAATGGTTGTTAAAAACAACCCTAGTCAAAGTAGACGATGACTTTTTAGTGGAAAAGTATTTGACCTTCTCATTCATAACTTCTTCCATAATGTAAACTTTTATATTTAGTTAAAGATATTTATTAACACTCTCCAATGACCAGCACATTTTACTGAATGTCTGTAGGCAATGGGATCTTGGTGGTTGCCTAGACGACAGACGATCTATGTTTTGTTTTAAATTCAGTTTCATTGCACAATCTAAGAAACAACAGGCTGTAGAGGGAGACTTTAATAGAGGTATACAAACTCTTACTGTCATATCCAATGTGGGAAAAATTGTATAGATGTAGCATATTATATTAATCATTCATTTGAATAATCCAAGTATGCAAACTGAATATCACAGGAGAGCTTATGAGGCCACAAACACTGACGAGGTCCAGCTCAGAGACACGGGTTTAGCAGAGGTGAAGCCTAGATGACATCTGGCAGCTACACCCATGTATGAGAGCACCCACCTGTCACAAAGAGCAGCCTTTCCAAGCCTGACTCTGCATAACTGTAAGCATCGAAGCCTTTTAAATGAAGAGTCATCTGAAGAAATCATCCTGTGCACAGTTGTTATGAGGGGAAAAATAAACTTCAGATTATTTTCCAACCAACATGAGTAAGTAAAATTTGGCTAACAGCAAATCTAACTTGATAATATAGGTATAATATTGTAAAAATTATTACAGAAAACTTGAAAGACTTGAAACTTGAGTTTCATAAACACATGTATCTTTTTCTCCTTCCTTTTTTCTATCACAATATCCCAGTTATCATTGAGTACCAGGCTATCATGGCACCCTAGTTCACTTAAAGAACATCAGTGCAAAGACAGACTAACTTCAAAAACACACAATTACACAGGTTGAGGTTCTTAAATATTAGAGAGAAACATTTCTGTTTTTCATTTTTCAGAAAATAAATCAAACTCCCCAGACTTCCAGTCAAAGGTCTGGGAAAATCTTCCTCTGACAGAACTCATATCAGCATCTAATACCCTGTGGCTCCACGGGAGATTCACCTAAGCTGCAGTCGGGTACAGTCAGAGCTCTGACAGTCTGCTGATTACAGCGGATCTGGTTTATTGGCTGGTCTAGTCAGTGTGTTGATTCTGCGAACAGAGTACGCCTAATTGGCTTTACAAACATGCCTGCTCATGTGCAGCTGTCCATGTCCTTATGTGCTCTGTATATGTGGGAATGTACATCCAGCACTCCATCTGCCGCCGTCTCACTTCACCCAGGCCTCTGATTTTGGTATTGCAGGGTTTTCAAGAAACACATTTTCACTTTTAAAATGAGCACACTAACAACACATTATGGAAACATTAACTTAGCTCCATGAATCCCACAAACATCACTGCTTATGGGTAGAGCTGGGCGATATGAGATTTTTTCATATCACGATATGTTTTTTTCATTTCAGGCGATAACGATATCTATCACGATATAAGCCAAATAACTATATTTGTAAGATTTAAATGTGCCGTTGCTCACAAGTAAAATGTGAAATAATCAGCAGCTTGTTTTTATTTAAATATTTATTTCCCATAATAAGTTCAACAGGGTAGATGTACTTAAGGAACATGAGACTTTTTCAGATAAATAAAGGCAAATATTGCAAACTACACAAAAGGCAGCCGCTAAAGCGTTTAAGTTTCAAAATAGAACAAACGAAACAGACTAAATTGTCAATTCCACTTAGAAACAAAATATTAATTCTAAAAATAAATCTTAGTTTGTTTTACAGAAGAACAGACAAAACTGACTAACTTTTGTCAATATCAAATAAACTGAGAACTAAAAGGAAATTCTCAATCTCTCCTTGTTGTATAGCTGAGCTTTTCAAACAGTTGTAACAGTTACTTTAGTCTGACAAAAGCCGAATGATGAATTAGCGCTTCCAGTCAGAGACTGAGGCTACGTCCACACGTACACGGGTGTTTTTGAAAACGGAGATTTTCCGTTTTCGTTTTAAAAAATAATCCCGTCCACACATAAAGGCAGAAATGAAGGAAAACGCTGCTATGAACATGCCAAAGCAGCAGGTGGCGCTACATTCCTAACCGTGCAGAAATGTTGGCCAATCAGAAGTCTAGAAGCCTCGGTGGGAAAAGTAAACAAAGCTGGGGCATAGAAGCAGAACAGAGTCGTATGTGTGGAGGGACAGTAACTGTGTGTATATGTAAGCATTTAAACACTGCAGAGAGTAGAATTAACAGTATTGTAGAAATTCATTTCACCGAAACAATAACGTGGCGCACAGTGTGATGCATGCACCAGTTTATTGTATTTCCAGACTTGCTTTCGGCACAATTTACAGTGCATGCTACTCTGTTTTTTGTCAGACTTGAAATAGCCGAAATACCTTCACACTACGGAACTTCTATGGCTCTTCTGTTTGACAATCTCTCCGGCATTGGAACCATCATCTGTTTTCTCTTCGGTCACGCTCGGTTGATTTTTCTAGTCGGCACACTCATTTCCTCCATTACGCGCTGGCTCCATTACCCGCTGGCTGCTTCCCAAACAAACACACGTGCGGCTTGGCACTTGTGCTGTACCTAACAAGCCACGCGACGTGATGCTGCGGCTGTGATTGGTTCGGCTCTGCGCTACTTAATTTGGATTGGCTGACCTTTTTTTTTTTTTAAGAGGACAAGAGCGGTGAGGTCTATCGGATAGCTTAATTTCTCTATCGAGTAAAAGTTATATCGCGATACATATCGTTATCGTTCTATCGCCCAGCTCTACTTATGGGGTGAGAAGTCTACATGTGCAGGTGACATAAGCTGTCAGAAATGATTTCCTTGTGAACAATCTCAATTTTCAGTCTTATATCTCTCGGCTGGCCTGGGAACGCCTTGGTATTCCCCCGGATAAGCTGGAGGAGGTGGCTGCGGAGAGGGAGGTCTGGGCCTCTTTGCTTAGGCTGCTGCCCCCGCGACCCGGTCCCGGATAAAGCGGATGAAGATGGATGGATGGATGGACAATCTCAATTTTCAATGACCTGGCAATGCAGATAACCACACGTGATGCTCCTTTTGATGTGGCTTTTTTGTGTCTTTGTGACTTCCTTGCATCTTTTTGGTGGATATTCTCTTTTGAGGTCATTTTGAGTACACATCATGCCTTCAGAGCAAATTTGTTGTGACGTGGATGCAACAGTTCTTTTAATCCTTGTCGATTTGATAGCATCACGTAGTTGCTGCAGGTCAGATTTATTGGCTCTACGTGAACCCTCTTTTTTCATCACATCCGAAAGGCGCTTGATTGGATCGAGATCTGGTGACTGTGGAGATACATTTGAATACAGGGAACTTAATGTTACGTTTAAAGCACAGGTGTGAGATGGTTTTAGGTTTGTGGCATGTTGTGTTATCCTGCTGGAAGTAGCCATCAGAAGATGGGTACACTGTGATCAAAAAGGGATGGACATGATCAGCAACAATACTCGCCCCACCACAACCAGACGTAAATGTTGACACAAGGCAGGATGGATCCGTGCTTTCATGCTGCTGATGGCAAATTTCTTTCCGTTTGAAGCAATCTGGCTGTTTCACTCAGACAAGTGCAGCTCACTGGATGTTTTCATTCTTTCTTTTAACTCTAGAGATGTGGGAAAATCCCAGCAGATCAGCAGTTTCTGAAATACTCAGACCAACTTCAGCAGGCCATCTTGACCACAACTGCTACATGTCTAAAAGCATTGACTACCATGTGATTGGCCGATTAGATATCTAGTGCATTAGGTATGAGCAGCTTGACAGGTGTACTTTATAAAGCAAGTGTATGTTTGTGATTGTTTGAATTTGGTTGTAGACATTTTGCATTTTTTTGCAGACTTTTTAAATATACTTTGTATGTTTGTGGCCATTTCACGGATATTTACGGATGTTTCCTTTTTGTTTTCTTTGGATAGTTTTGTGCATGTGTGGACATTCTCTGTTCTTATATCTCTGCGGCCATTTGTTCTCTGATGGTGGTTGCTTGTGGTCTTCGAGGGTCGCTTATATCATCTGCTTGTGGTCATTTGTGATGATTTTTTATTTGTATTTATGTCCCTCTCTCTACATGCTTGCCTGCAGTTTTTACTGACTTTCCAACAAAGGCTGTGGACCAGATCCCCAGACCCATGGCGCCTATGACGACCCATTCAGTAATCGTTCAATGCTTCGTACAGCGCTAAGCTTTGGAAACCTTCGTCATCTTGTAACACCTCTCGCTGACTCTGCTCCAAGTGGGTGCTGTGACGTGTCTGTCAGGCCATGGGGTGACCAGGTTCGCAATAGTAGGTGAGTCACACACATAACATAGAATTAGAGGAGGTTTAGGCGTGAGCTGTGTGTGCAAGGTGAGCGTTAGGTAAGTGGATGAGGGTCCAGTTAAAGAGGGATTTGATTTAAAACCTCCAATACCTAGAGCCAAACACACACAAGCCACCAAGCTCTGCGCTGAGAGGATTGAGCTTCATCTATTCTGGATGAAAGTCTGCTTTGCATAACAATTCCCTGTATTTATCCCACAGGGAGTGCAGACACTCCTCTGATAAACATCCTGATGACTCAAGAATGACCTCTATAGTTCCTGTAAGTCAGTGCGGCTGATAGGTTCACTGTAATTCTGCTTTACACTGAAAGGAATCAGTGTTTGGCCACAATGGCAGGTTCTGTTGTAAAGCAAACCAGCATGACACTGATGACAGAGCAGCTGAGAGGAGAATTAACAAGAAAGCAGATTAGTGTTGCCAGTAAAACAAAAAAACCCACCATATTTAAGGAAAATAACCACTTTTGAATGGTTTACTTTTGCTATGAAACACATTTTATTTGCAAACTTCTTCTGCTGTCTGACAAAAATAATCAAACTATCAAAGTATTTAAAAAAGCAGCAGTAAAATAGAAAAAATCTCATGAATTGAGATAAGATGAAGATGGAAACAGTAGAAAAGGGGTGAATGGGATCTGAAATTAAATGCTTTAAACTCAGCAGGAGCAACAGCCATGAAACAGAAATCATTCAATGCCTTTATGTAACTTTATGGTTCTTTTGGTGTTTTCTGGGATTGTGGATTGTAGGAAATTCCACTTAACCAAGGAAAAATGGCAGTCAGAGCTTCAAGATGGAAACAACAGGTTTTTTTAAAGACCTTATTTATTTATGAGCTAGGTTCAAGGTTCAAGGTTCTTTATTTGTCACATGCATAGTTATACAAGTATAACACACAGTGAAATGTAGCCTGACACGCTCCTCGACATGTGCAGAAATTGGGGGGGGGGGGGTGTAGAGGAAGAACATTATATATATATATTAGGGGTGCAACGATACACAAAATTCACGGTTCGGTTCGATACTTTGGTGTCACGGTTCGATATTTTTTCGATACAAAAAAAATGTTCATGCCTTTTTAATTTGTCATTTATTAAAATTATAAATATATATTTTAACTCAAAAGTACAGTTTTTAAATTTAACCCTAACCCTTGTGCGTGTTTTTTATTTTGACAGCGAATGCGCACCTGCGGACCACTTATGTGCAGCCCTGGTTATTTAGCTTGTCATATTGCAGCCACAGAAATTATTTTGTCCATGAAACCATAAAGCTGCACTTTCTTTTTGCCTTATAGTCTGATTTGTCATAACTTCTCCGTTTTGTGGTAAGCTTTTCTTTGGCTGTCACTTCACCCTGACCTGTCTTATTTGGCTCAGCAGAACTAAAATATATATCTGTCTGTGAAGGTCCTCAGTCATCCAGGTCATCGTAGTCAAATATAAATCCTGCTGCTTTTACACACGGACTCACATAAGCTCAGCGATTCTCTGCGCGATCAACCTCTCACATGTTTAAGCTGCGGGAGATTTCACTAGTCATGTTTGCATAGTAAGCTAACGATTAATAAGACGATGTCAGAGGAATTGGTGCACAAATTATCATCACTCACAGATCAGTGCTGTCGCTCTCTATACACAGTTCGCACGATTGCAAAGTGAAAGCAAAAAAACAAGCACAAATTCAAACACGATTTCAATATGTCACATATTGACAGTGGCTCACCGATGCCAATGACATAATTACCCAGCTACATTTCTGAAAGAATGCAAAAGCATTGACATATATTTTTCCTTCTTACAATAGCCCGACGGGCAGGGAAGAGATAGATTTTGGTAGCCCGACTGAAAAAATCGCTAGCCCCAGGACGTCAGGCTAGCGATACTGCAAGCCCTGTATCTGATTGAGGAATCATGCATCTTTGGAAAAGAGAGTTTATTACAGAGAAATGTCTCTTTCCAAAATAAAAGCTATACTATCCGCTTCTTCTGGGTTATATTCTCAGCAGCATAAGGAGAATCATGTGCTAACAGCTGTCTAAATGACTCGGCTAAAGTTAGTAGCATGCTTGTTGTTTTTGTCTTTGCACTAGGATGATGTCGGCGTAAATGTGCAGTCATATTCGTTGTGTTCCCACTAGTGCTTTCAGGTTAATCTCGTTGAAATGACCTTAACACCACAACATGGCAAATCTCCGTTAACGAGCTACCGCCGATCACCCCGTGCATGGGGCTAGACGGCCAACACGTTAACGAGCTAACTGCGCTAACACACTAGTTCCCACCCATGTAATTGAGCATTGCATGGCACATCCAACATACTGTTTTACTTTAGTCCATGACTCGCTTACCTTCAGGGTCATACGTCACATGAAAACCAAAATAATTCCAAACGCCAGATCTGAATGAGGGTGGGGGAGGTGCCCTGCGCTCTTCCTTCTGACTATGCTGTCTGTGTTGAGCGCTCAGTGGATCTGCGCTCGACAGTGCAGCCTAGGCGGAGTAGTCGAACGCAGATTCACTGAGCGCTCCACACAGACAGCATCGTCAGAAGGAAAGTTGATAAAATAAATTACAAATGTTGTATTGTTCGATACATACGCGTACCGAACCGAAAGCACTGTATCGAACGGTTCAATATCGATACAAATATCGTTGCACCCCTAATATATATATATATATATATATATATATACATATAGTATGGGTGAATGTGCAGTAGTAGCAGCAAGCAGGTGAATTCTGTACATTAATATGAATAGACATCTGACTATTTTACAGGATAGACAATATAAACATATTTAAAATTAAAGGAATTGAAATGTACATTGTGCCTTGGTTTAGAGTGTCTGGAAGAGAGTCCTGTCTCAGTCAATTATAGATGATGTGAGAGGGCGGGTGTGTGTGTTTAGGGCACGGATGGCTTGGGGATAGAAGCTCCTCTTGAGTCTCTCTGTCCTTGCCCGGAAGATGTGGAACCTTCTACCAGATTGCAGAAGTTGGAACAGTTTGTTGCCAGGATGGGACGGGTCCTTCAGTATCTGCGCTGCTCTAGTCCGGCATCTCCTGGTGTAGGTGTCCTGAAGCGGGGGGAGAGCAATCCTGCAGCAGCGTTCTGCTGTACGGATCACTCTCTGGAGAGCTTTATGGTCCTTCACACAGCTGTTCCCGAACCACGATGTCATGTTCTGTGTGAGGATGCTCTCCACAGCGCCTGTATAGAAAATCCTGAGGATCTTTGGAGAGACCCTGAACTTCCTCAGTTGTCGTAGGTGATACAGGCGCTGCCTAGCCTTTTTGGTCTGGACCTGAATGTGGGCAGCCCATGTCAGGTCTGAGGAGATGTGGACACCAAGATACTTGAAGGACTGCACCCTCTCCACTGGAGCTCCATTGATGATAATGGGCTTGTAGTCTCTGTGCTGACCCCTTCTAAAGTCCACCACCAGCTCCTTGGTCTTGCTGACGTTCAGCTGGAGGTGGTTGTCCTGGCACCACGATGCCAGATTCTTCACTTCATCCATGTAGGCCGCCTCATCGTTGTTGGAGATGGCACCCAACACCACTGTGTCGTCAGCAAACTTCACAATGGTGTTGGAGCCATGGGTGGCCACACAGTCTGAAGTGTAGAGGGAGTAGAGCAGTGGCGAGAGGACACATCCCTGAGGTGCTCCTGTGTTGATGGTGATGCTGTTGGAGAAGCACCTGCCCACCCTCACCACCTGAGTTCTGCCAGTGAGGAAGTCCAACACCCATGCACACAGACGGCTGTTAAGTCCCAGATCCCTCAGCTTTGTGAACAGTCTGCAGGGCACTATTGTGTTAAACGCTGAACTGTAATCAACAAACAGCATTCGCACATAGTTACCCTGTTTCTTGTCCACGTGGCTGAGAGTGGTGTGTAGGACGTGGGCGATGGCATCCTCTGTGGATCTGTTGGATCTGTAGGCGAACTGCAGCGGATCTGTGGTGTCTGGGATGGAGGAGGAGATGATGTTCTTCAGCAGCCTCTCAAACACCTTCATTACTACCGAGGTCAGTGCAACTGGCCGGTAATCGTTCAGGGATGAGGGTTTGCTGTTCTTGGGCACAGGGATGATGGTGGATCTTTTGAAGCATGTGGGGACCACAGACTTCGCCAGGGACTCGTTGAAGATGTAAGTGAACACACCTGCTAGCTGGTCAGCACAGCAGCGCAGCAGACGGCCGGTGATGCCGTCTGGCCCCGCCGCTTTCCTTGTGTTCACTCTCCTCAGTGCCGCTCGGACGTCATGCTCCGCGATGCTGGTCACCGGTCTCTCGCTGATGACGTCACTGTCCTCGGTAGTCAGGCGGTAGATAGCATTAGCCGCCTGGCTAACCTCGAAACGGGCGTAGAACCGATTCAGCTCGTTGGTGAATGCAGAGTCGGCGTTGATCGGCGCAGTGTCCCTGGCTTTGTAGTCCGTAATGGTGCGTAGTCCGTGCCACATACTCCGTGTGTCGCCCTGGTGGAAGCGGGACTCCACACGTTCCCGGTACCGGCGTTTGGCATCTCTCACCGCGCGCCGCGCGCCGTATGAGGCCGCTTTGTAGGCGCTCATATCGCCAGTGGCGAGACCCGCGTTGTAGGAGGCGGTCCTGGCGTTTACTGCAGTGCGGATCGATCTGTCCATCCACGGTTTCTGGTTTGGGAATGTGGTGACTGTCGCAGTGGGGATAATCTCCTCCGTTAGCATATTGACGAAGCATACTGCTACTTCCGTAAACTCGCTGATGTCGACTGCGCATGCTCTGAACATGTCCCAGTCTACGTCGTTGAGTGCGTCCTGTACTTCTGATTGGGCAGTCCACCGTTTTACTTCCCTCTTGGTCACGTCTTCCCTCCGTATGCTTTGTTTATACTGGGGAATGAGGAAGATGGCGTTGTGGTCAGACTTCCCAAAAGCCGGGTGTGAGACAGCTTTGTAGCCCTGCTTGTATGGCGTGTAGCAGTGATCCAAAATCCGATCCCCTCTCGTTGGACACGAGACATGCTGGTAAAAGTTTGGCATGACTTGTCTGAGGTTCGCTTTGTTAAAGTCTCCTGCTACAATGAGGGCTGCGCCCGGGTCCTTGTTTTGAAGCGAGCTCAGCACATCATGTAATTCGGACAAAGCCATACCTGTGTCCGCTTGGGGTGGGATGTAGACCGCCGTGGCTAGTTTGTATCAGATGATTGAGGAATACAAATTTTTAACAGGGCATCAGAGCCATTGACTGTATATAAAAGATGAAAGTAGCTGTGTGGAGAGCACTTTTAAACCTTGAGTTTAAGATCTTTGCTTCTTTTACGATGGGTATTGTGTTTTTTTTAAGTAGTGTGTGTGTGTGTGTGTGTGTGTGTGTGTGTGTGTGTGTGTGTGTGTGTGTGTGTTTGGGTGCTAGCCTATCAGCTAATGCTAGCTAGCTTGGTTAGATTAAAAAGAAAAAAATCTTTGTACAATTAACAACAAAACTACATTATCCCTCTATATGGTTGCTTTAAAAATGTTCTAAAATTCACAAACGTGACAAAATAAATCCATTGTAGTCAAAGTTAAGGTGAAGCCTAGACTGACTGCCACCACTCTCACTGCATTTATATGCTTCTATTCTATGTTATTTATTTTTCTCATGTAGTTTGTGTTTCAATTCAAAATGTATTTGTATAGCACATTTAAAAACAACAGACTTGACCAAAGTGCTTCACAATCGGTTAAACACAAGAGCAAATGACAGAGAAACAAATGTAGATAAATTAGAAACAAATACAGGTAGATAAGAAGGCAGTGAATTAACAATAAAAACATAAAACAGGCCTGATGGTACTCATGCTGAACTCGAATTAAAAGCCAAAGTAAAAAAGTGAATTTTAAGACGTGATTTAAAAGACTGAATAGACTCTCTCCAAAAGTTGATTCTGTTCATCTGGACGTAGCGTTTTGTGGGAGAAACGTTTTGTCACTCATCCAAGTGACTTCTTCAGTCTCAGCTGACTGCAGGTTTCCCCAATCTTATAAACAGTACATTTGCATAATGACTGAAACCAGCCCACTGAAGGGACAATGGGCTGGGAGGTCAGTTCCTTAATCATAATTATGCAAATTCTCATGACCATTGATCAACAACCACTGACCAAAACCCATTGATCAAAGACCACTGATCAAAGACCACTGATCAAAGACCATTGATCAATGGCCATGAGTACCATTCACAGAGAGTTGGGGAATGGCTGCAATCACAGCATTGTAAGATGGCGAAAGATGTACCCTTAGGCCCCCTCCTCGATTCAGAGATGGTCTTTCCCTTTTCACGTAAATGGCCTCCTTGACTCCGCGCTCAAACCAGCGTTCCTCCCTGTCCAGGATGTGTACATCCCCATCCTTGAAAGAGTGTCCACTGGCCTGTAGCTGTAAATAGACTGCAGAGTCCTGGCCTGACGAGGTAGCTCTTCTGTGTTGTGCCATCTGCTTCGCCAAAGGTTGTTTGGTTTCCCCGATGTATAAATCCTGGCAATCCTCCTGGCACTTAACAGCGTACACTATGTTACTCTGTTTGTGTCGGGGGACCTAAAAGCCACAGAGACCCGGTGTTTAGAAAAAATGTGTCTCAACTGCTCCGATACTCCTGACACATATGGGATCACTACAGGTTTTTGCTTGGGCAGCGGTTGTCCTTCTCTCATGGATCAGCTGGAGCTTTCTTTAGGTGCCTTTCCAGCTTTGACAAAAGTCCAGCTGGGATAACCACATTTACTCAGGGCCTTCTTGTTGTGCTGTTCTTCTGCCTCCCTGGCCGCTGTGTCAGTGGGGATGGTGTTCGCTCTGTGTTGTAGCGTCCTGATGACACCCAGTTTGTGCTCCAGTGGATGATGAGTCAAACCTTAGATACTGATCCGTATGTGTAGGTTTACGTTACACGTCAGCTTTTAGATGTCCCCCATTACTGATGGAAATCTCACAGTCTAAGAAGGCTAACCTGCCACTTTTCATATCCTCCCTGGTGAATTTGATGTGTCGGTCCACCGAGTTAATGTGATCCGTGAAATGTGGTACGTCCTGAGATTTGATTTTCACCCAGGTGTCATCCACATATCTGAGCCAATAGCTTGGTGGTGTTCCAGGGTAGGATAGAAACGCCCTCTTTTCCACTTCTTCCATGTACAGATTGGCCACGATGGGTGAAACTGGGGAGCCCATGGCACACCCATGTTTCTGCCTGTAGATCTGACCCTTGTATGTGAAGTAGGTGGAATGAAGACAGTTCCAACAGCAAACACACTTGGTCGATGCTGAGAGTGGTCCTGTTGCTGAGGTTGGTGTCATCCTGTAATCTCTTACGGACTACCTCCAACGCTTACGTGACTGGGATGCAAGTGAAGAGAGATGTAACGTCGTACGAGACCATGGTTTCATCTGCCTCCATAATGACATCTCTCACCTTCTCAACAAAATCCAGGATGTTCTGGATGTGGTGTTCAGAGCTGCCCACCAGCTTGAGGATCGAAGCCAGAAACTTGGAGATGTTATAGTAGGTGACAGAGTCGATCATGCAGACAATCGGTCTTAAAGGAGCACCCTGTTTATGTATTTTCGGTAAACCATACAGACTTGGTGTAGACTCCCCTGGGTACAGCCTGTGGTATGAGGTCAATAGCCTTGTCTTGTTCTAACTGCTTCAGACAGTCTATCGCCCTCTTCCTGTAGCCACTTCCTGGGTCTCGTTTCAGGAGCTCATTTGTATTTTCATCACTGAGTAGTGACAAAAAATTTTTATAATAGTCTTTCTGGTTTAGCAATACTGTGCACCTACCCTTGTCTGCCGGAAGGATGATAATGTTGTTGTCATCACTAAGTGATGTGAGTGCCTTCCTCTCCTTCATGGTGATGTTGGATATTGGGGGCTTTGCATTGCTGAGACAGGCCGAAACTTTCGTCTGTAGTTGCTCTGCTTCCACTTCTGCAATATTGTTGTTACGAATTGCTTTTTCTGTGGCTGTGATCAGCTCCACTAGCGGGATTTGTCTCGGTGTGACAGCAAAATTCAACCCTTTAACAAGGATGTTGAAGAAGTCACTTGGATGAGTGATGAAAAGTTTCTCCCACTGAAAACGCTACGTCCAGATGAACAGAATCCTGGATGATTGAGAATGCATCAAGACTGAATAGACTCTGTTTGAAAGAGACTTCTTCTTCCCCCACATCGCCAAGTACTTGTTTATAGAGGATAACTGCAACACTCTATGGTCAAGATCAATGTTTTGAATTACCGCTGTATGAATAAAATGGAATTCACCTAAAGTGAAGAACAAATATTTCATCAATCATGACAGTAAATCCATAAACTGACTAGAAAATTAATCTCAGTTGTGCAGCTGGAAATTATCAAAGTGACTCATTTGCAAACGCCCTTACTGACCAGCAAGCTTTAGGTTTGCACAATAAGGTAACAGTCAATAGGAGCAGAAGCCTTAGAATTACAGTGTATAACTTGGGAATTTCCAGCTTTGAGCAGAACAGCATGTCTATGTCTACTGGGGGTCAGCAAATGTGGATTTTCACTTGCATTTTTGGTTCACCTCTTCCTGTCAGGCCTGTGAGTACTGCGTATTAAATTGATCCTGTAAAAGTTCAGAGTTTGCCGTTCATTGGGGAGGATTAGTGTAAAAATGTATGATGTCCACTACAGTGGTTTTGCGACACAGAGAAAAAAAATTGAACGTCGTACATTCAATTTGGAAGGTTACATAAAACAATATGACTGACATCCAGTCTCCATGACAATGTTAGGACCCCTTGGGCATCTGTGTCTGTCCAAGTTTTCAAATCCTCTCTGCTGTGGAGTCAGGGTCATCCTGGGACTGTCTGTGGGGGAACAGAGTGTAGAATAAGACTTGGACGAGTGACCGCAAACACAGCGCTCCCGGTGAAATTCCACTGTCAAAAGGGGCTTTTTCCAGGCCTGGTGCACCACAACCCTCCGGAGACCCTCTGTTGACTGTATTTGCAGAGACTGAGAAAGAGGCAGCCCATAGCTGCGCTACAAGTTCTCTATTAAAAATGTAAGCCCTTAAAACAAAAGTGCAGTAGAAAAATGATAAATGCCTACGTTTATTATTTACGGCACCAAAAACTGAAGGTTTGTGGGGGGGAGTTAACACTGCACTCCCTGCGGTTTCCTACCTCCTAGACAGGAAGTGATGCATTTTACAGTTGTACAGTCTGCTCACCACAGGTCAGCTGCATAAGAGAAGAGCGCCACCTACAGAAACCAGAACTTCAACAGGGGAACCTTCTGGAAAGACTGTCTGATTGTTTTGCCATCCACACTTCTGCAGTGCAGAAATATTAATGTCAAGCATCTAAAAAGTGGGATACAATAGAATCCCAAGTACTTTAACAGGTCTATAACACCCCTGCATTCCCTTATTTTGAAAGGGCTTTAAAGTATGTTTATGAAAGTCAGTACTTTTATCAGCTTATGAACTATAATTCCTACAAAAGCTATGAGGCAAGCATGTGAAAATGCTAAAATGCAATGTTTTTCCACTAAAAAGGAATTTTTGTACTCCACAACTCTTTCCCTGAACCTCTTTATTTCAGCAGTACTGTTTTTGAGAAACACACATCCTGTAAATCACGCAGTTTTTCATCCACCTCTGCTGGGACCAGCTCACTCAAGTGTTTGCTTTGGAGCACAGCGCCATCCTGTGGTAAAGAATTAAAGAAAACCAAACAAATATATATCCTTATTTCTGGAATAAAACACATGCTTCATTTGTATAATAGTTTGATTTTATTCAACCTTTTAAAATCATGTTTTAAAAAGAAGTCAGCACAAAAATGAACCCAACAAAGGTATAATTATTTTGCAGATGTTATTCAAGACATATTCATTAAAAGATGCTTGTTTTTTTCTATGCACTTGGATGGTGTGGACAATTTCAAAAATGTGTATTAGGATCTCTCTATTTTTCTTTTTTTCCATTTCCTTTTTTGAGTGCTTTACATATGGCTGCTCTTGTGCCAGAATAATTAAAATTTTTTAATAGTAATGTGTGGAGTGTTAATAGCCACAAAAAAAAGAATTTTAATAAATATCGCTAGCTTGTTATGGCTTTTATAACCAGCTTTACATGGAATTTAATTCCTGGGTATCATGAACATATGTCCCTGATGTCACATATTTATTTCAGTCAAGTCTTACATGTTTGCAGATACGCAGCACTATTCCAAGGAGTTTGAGACCAGTACTGAGTGTGTGTGATCAGTGTCCATTTGCATTGCTCGATTGAAGTTCGACACATTGAGAGTGCTCAGACGAAAGAGGCTAAACGGCATCTGATGAGAACACAGACTGTATATAAAAGCTGGACGTAGCCGCAGTGACCTCACCCCTAAGTTATGACCATCAAGGATTTTCGTGTTTAAAACGAGAGGTGGTGCGTAATAAACATAAACATGAATTTGACTCTTAATAAACACAACTTACAAAATGAACATCAGACTGTATGAATGTAGACTTGAAACTAGTGACTGAGCCCATAAAGTTCACCAGGAACATGTTTAGTGAGATTGTAGATCATGGGAGAAGTAGGGGGATTTTCATGCAAAGATTCTATGCAACTGGATTTCTGCTACACTGACAGTAGCTGCCCCCTGCTGGATAAATAAGAGAATGCAGGTTTAAGGCACGTTCACATTGTCACTGTTAAGACCTGAAAACTATGTCCATGTTTTTTATACAGTCTGCAGTTGAGAATCACCTCAAAGTGTGGTTAAAGGATTTGCTCTCAAGTCCCCGCCCATTTAAAAACATCTCCAGATGCTCAAAAATATCATAAAGTTGATTTAAGCTCTACTTTATCACATTTTTGAGTGCTTGACGTCACGTAAACTGTGATTACATTTCACTGAAAAAGATGAGTCACTGGACTCAACTCAAACTAAAGGAGATGAAGTGGTTCAGGACAGAAAGGCGGGGGCTAAATAAACACACATGCTGCCTGTGCTGATGCATCTTCACAGATTATCTTAAATCATCTTTATCTTGAATTACCCGCTGTTACTCTAAGAGTGAGCTCCAAAACACAACTCGACTGACAAACATGTATTAGTGCTTAATCTCACGCCTCAGAATTGGAATTTTATCTCATCTTTCCTCTTATTCTAAGGTTGAGAGGATAAGTTATCTCCTTATGGGAACAGATTTCAGTAACTTGTATCTAATGAGACAAAGAAAAGACTATTGCGAGTGGTAACATTTTTCTCTGGGTTAGTTCACAAAGCTGCAGAGCAGTGATTAGAGCAACAACGCAAAACACAAACCTGTCCTAAATTCTGTCTGAACTATATGTGCAACAGCATATCAGAAAGACTGATAACAAGAGAATTTCCAGAGTAACCCAAGAGGGGTGTGCTACGGCGCAAGATTAATGTGTTAGCGAGGTAAGCCAGTGTTTTTAGGCTCCCCTTTAACCTGGACAAGGAACGGTTTCCCATTGACGACTATAGGATGAGAAATCTTTTTATGCAACCACAGTCGTGGCCCCCTGGTGGCCGTTAAAAACAATACCAGTTTAAGGCACTTAAGTGTAGGCTTCAGTTGTTAGTCCTACAAGCCATGTCCATATTTTATATGATATGGTGAGTGTGCACAGAGCCTGGTTTAACAAAGACATTTAATAAAAATAACCAAGGTTGTGACTAGGGTTCTAGGTTTAGGGGACTAAATAATGCAATAACTAAATGTCTGGCTGTGCTTTGAAGCACACTCCTATGATGCAACCATACAGATATTTATACTTTGCCTTTAATTGGCATATTGAACCGTTAATGGGAGGGGATGGGCTTTAGTAGTTTGTATACTGTCGATCAGGGGTCCTGTTTGCAGTTCTCTGAGGGCACCTTAAAGCACTTTACAGTGTAATAACATGTGGTCCCTTTAATGTCGGACAATGGTCAGTGCTCAAAGTCTCAAAGACATTAATAAAGAGGACAAATTGAAGACACGGAGCAAGCAAACAAGCTTACTTCAGCAAGAATGGCATAACAGGAGATGCCATAATTAAAACTGTCAGCAGAGCACCCTCAAGTCCGACGACACCAACCTTAACGGCCGAGATGAGCGCCGCAGAATGCTAAATGGACACTAAAATGAAACTGTGTAGGCAAATTTTAATCTTTTGATATTTACTCTAGAAATATTAAGAGCCCGTGGGGACGGGGCGGTCAAGGCGACAGCTAGCAACACATTTTAAAGAGACAACACAAACACAGGTGATTGCAGCACTGCAGATTGTACCTTTTGACAATACTCATGGCTGGTGCTGTTGGATATCAGCAAAAAGCAGAAATCAGACACGAAACTGATGAGGTCTATGTCTATTGTATTGCACATACAGAGACAAACGCTTGTTCAAGTTTGCATACGATAGTTACAAAACATATCCCTTTAGGAACCACAGGTAAAAGGTGAAGGAAGAAAGAAAAACATCCTTAAAACACACACAAGTTAATGAACCACAAGGCTGAAAAGTGGCTAGACAAAGAGAGAAGGAACATCATCTCTCTGCTGTGGCTCAGGTCAGTTTCATTACCTCCACGATGCTGATGATGCAGGATATTTGTGCGACAGGAGCGGAGAATGAAAACAAAGCTCGTCCAGCTGTGGACGTTTGTGACAGTGAACCAGCTGATGCGTTATTCTGCAACGTGACCTGGAACTGATGCACAGAGTGCTCTTGTATCTTTGGCTTTCCTCCTTTGTGTGCAGAAACAGGACAACAGAAAAAAAAAGTAGCTTAAATGCACTTTGAGTTTGAAATGAGTCACTGAAGAAAAGAAAAAAAGAAAATCAGCTGGGGTGTGCTACGCAGTGACATAAATGTCATGATCAGGATTATGGCTTTTATTTTTCCTCCCATACAAACAGACTCTTGTGCAAACACACTGCTCAGGAAAGCAGTCTCATATCTCTGATTGCAAATACAAGAAAGGGTGATTGTGATAATAAAGCACGGTGTTTTTCACACCGAGTGATCCATGGCTATTATTCAGGCAAAATCATCTTCACTGAGCTCCAGTGTGAACACAGCCACAGAGATTTAAAGTGGATTCAGATGGTCCAGCATGAGGGGGATGAATGTGGGGCTGTTTTGTTTGTAGCTCATCAATCTGGGAGTCCAGCCTCTGGGGACAACATCTAATTTTTCAGGGATTCCAGCATCAGCCAAGCTTATTTTGTGCACTGGTCATCACTTATGAATACTGTTAAATTTAAAAAGTTCCCAGATGATAGCTAATGCTCTCCACGGGTACATACAAACAAAGGCTGCTTAAGGTGAGCGAAGTCGAGTGAACTCTGGACTGCTAGCAGCTATAAATAAAAAGTGAAAATGTTCCACTGCCAAAGATCTTGCAGCTCGTCTGCAGATTTACATACAGATATCAGATCTCACTCGTTTGTTTCCTCTGGTGACCGCTGCGGCTGGCGACAAACCTGATGGCTCTCTTCCCTCCAAACAATTATTGTTGCTCTTCAAGAGCCGGTTAGAGTCGGGGCATGAACACTAACAGATGTGCTATGATGTAAAGCAAACAGGCAGTGCGTGCTCACCGCTCAGTGTGAAACTAAGACAGACAAACAAGCTCGAAAAAACCTCTCCTTGTTCTCTGAATCGACACCAGCTTACAGGAAAGCCACCACAGAAAAAAAACATTCTCGCCTTGAAGCACAGATTTTGGTTGGTTTTATTTTTAGCTTTCCAGTCAGATCTGTGAAAATATGATTAAATTAAAATTTGTTAAAAGAAAACTCCAGCAGTATTAGTACCCCCCTAAAAAAAAATCCCATAAAGCAGCATGCTGCATTTCCCTTTCCCTGCCTGCTTAAGACCATACCTCGCCTACTGCCATACGCTGAGTTTGCTATATGCAAAATGAATGCTTAATTCCCAAATCCACCTTTTTTTAAATCACTCTGTGGGGCCTTCCTGCCACACAGAAGGCCTTAAACAACTGCTTTTACATGAGAAGCAAACTGGACATCGTGTGGAAATCCCTGGGGTGTGCTTGTAAGCAACAGTCATGATATGTAGGGGATCACCAGTATGGCCAGTTTTACTGAAGGGAGAAAAAAAAAAGAAAAGAAGAAATCAGCTTGAGCTTTTTGTTTTCACTCGCCGCTCCGTATCATACCTGCTGGTGAAGAGAAAATGCCCTTTTCCCCTCCTTTCTTTCTTTTATTGTTCAACATTACCAGACCACATTGAGAGCAAAAAAAGCTGGATTTACATTCATCCGGTGGTGGAAGGGGAAAAACAAAACAAAACAAGTGACCATAAACAACTGATCTGATCAAATTTAATAAGGCCTGTGCTGCTCCCTCCTGCTGGTCAGGGCGTCACTGCGCAGTCAGCAATGCAGCGGTTAAGACGACACTTTTTTCAAGGGAATTCCGCTTTCCCTTAAATCAATGACGTGATTCACTTAAGCTATGACTTTTAGTCCAGTCTCGACTCTCAATGCATCGTATGGGTCAGCTTCGTAATCTTGTCGCACACCCCCTCCACACACACACACCCACACACAACCATTCTCTTCTGTCCGCAAGACTTACGAAATCTTTTAAAAGAAATAAAGGCAACACTTATAGCTTAGGTCCATCTAAAAGTTCCTGAATCTAAAAAAAAACAAACAAAAAAAAGAAGATATATTAGCCCAACAATAAAATTGCAGGTGATTACCCCCCCCCCCCCCTTTTGTCTTGTAGAAGGCACACAAACTACCACAAAAGTATAGTACTAATCTTTAAATGTGCAAAAAAAAGCCCAGTTGACTTTATTTCCTCAGTAAGGGAAAGGAAAAAGAAGAAGAATATTCAGCACGTTTCTTTTTTCCTGCTTTCCTTTCCTGTTTCTGTGGAGGAGAAAGAGAGCAACAGTGCTGAGTTTATAGGTGTCATAGCAGAAATACGCTCTAGAACCAACGCCTCTGCAGTTCCTCTGTTGGCACTGTGTTAGCAGGCTAAAGGGCAAAGGCAGAGTCTGCATGTGCAGCTCTGATGTGCACGTTCTGTGCACTGAGAAAAGGCTTGCACACCAGCGCGAGGAGCTCTGCTTTAATATGCAACGATGACAGGCATCTCTGGTTCGTGTGATGACTGGAACGACTCAGCAGATCCCCCCCAAAAAACACACACGTGCACACACAGGGACATTTAGAAAAAAGGGGGGAAAAAAGCAGCACTTTTCAGTTTCTTCTTTGTCTGTTTTTGTTTGTTTCACCCTCACAGTTTATTTCTCTTTCAGTAACAGTAGCTTTTGTCAAGAAGAATAAGTTATCCAGCATTGGGAGGCACCTCTGGTCCATCACAGACTGCATCGCTCCTCTGATGGTCCTCGGTTACTCGGGCACAGGTGAGGAGCCGGTGGTTGTCGGCGGTGATGGTTTGGGGGCTTGGAGTGCCTGTGGGTTGACGATGACCTGGATCACAAAGTCCTTCTGGATCTTAGTGTCTTGCAGCCGTGTCTTGTCCGTGAGCAGCTTCCCGGAGAAGAACCAGCGCTGGTGAACGGCGTCGATGTCTTCCTGGACTTGCAGTTGCTTCTTCAGCTGGCCTATGGTGTCAACCATGCTGACGCTGAGACGCAAGTCCTTTCCTGTGGACAGCCGCACCTACAGGGGAGCAGAGAGCAGAAGAGTGAGCTAACAATGCTGCATGGAGAGGTTAGCCAAGTTCCAAATGCAAAGAACTCAAAAACTGGTCCGTGGCTTGTTTTGTGTTGGCATTTTACAGTTTTAACCCCGTAAGAAGTCTTAATAAATGTCAAAAGCTGCATGAATGTTAGTACATAAGCTTCTCTAGCATCTGTTTGCACTTATTAGACACATATGAGGATATGACTCATAACCACAGGAAGTAAATGTTGGATGAAAT
The DNA here is from genome assembly GCF_057381915.1 of Diplotaxodon limnothrissa. NCBI lineage: Eukaryota > Metazoa > Chordata > Actinopteri > Cichliformes > Cichlidae > Diplotaxodon > Diplotaxodon limnothrissa. The sequence continues at coordinate 10,588,229 of NC_140603.1, read as the reverse complement.
CTGTTTTTCTGTCCAAAGGTGAAACCAGCTGCTGATAAACCGGCTCAAACAGCTAGCTAACACAAAAACAGAGTAATGTGTAACTACATCAACTTTCCCAGAGCCTGTCAATCTGCAGCAGTTTAACAATTAATCAGGAGAAGCACAGCCACAACATTAATGATGATTTGACCCAGATGTAGTCACACTCTACTAATATTAAGGTTTTCCATATCAGAACATAATAAAAAATTTCCTAGACTTTAGCAGTTCTTGAAACCTAAGACATGCTGCCTTGTTCTTTTTAGAGAGAAGAGACTTTGTTCAGTCTTTGTCTAGTTGTTCTGTCAAGAACTTTAACAGTTCACTTCAGCATGTTAAATGTTAAAGTAGGGCTGTAGAGTCTGAGAAGTGGGGGAATTTTCTGTTACTTCCACTGCTGGGAAGAATGGTGGCTGACATAATTGTTTTCCACATGAGAGTCATCTTTGTCACTGGAAATGGCCTCATAACCCTTCCCACATAGGTGGAAGCAATCGTTGTTTCTCTTAGGGTGTTTTCATATCTGCAGTGCTTGGTCCATTTAAATTGAACTGGTTCGTTTTCCCCCTTGCGGTTCGTTTGTGCAGGTGTGACCACGGTAATCGCACTTGGCTGCGGACAAAAACAACCACACCACTGCGGAGGAGCTGGTCTTGGTGTGGTTCCAAATGAACTCCAGAAAACTTTCTTTACGGTGCAAATGCTGTAGGCTTGAGCTAAAATCTTCCTGGACCCTTGTATGCTTTGTATTCTGGGATGAGGCAAGGTACTATAGATGTACAAAGGTCTGTACAGACAACTAGTTGTGACGTGATTGCAAATTCTTCATGTTCATGTTCAATAGTCGGGAGCACAGCATCTTCTTCTTGTATTTACTTTAGTTGTTCTCACCTCAGACACATCTGGCCAATCAGCAAACTGAACACTCTCACTTGACTTGCAGTGAAACATTTTGGTTCACTTGGAATTAATATAGATTTTTCTGTGTGCAAAAAGAAACCAAAATACAAGCAAAAGCTACAAGTTTACAAAGTCATCAACTGATTTGGAGCAGACTAAATGAACTGTAGGTACGAATAATGCTGTCATTTCTGTCTGGAACTGTGTCGACACACACCTGAATGCTCCAGAATAGCAAACTACTAAAACTTCTGCTTTTATAGAAGTGCTCACACTTGCTGACCAGCAAACAAATCTATTCAAATTACTAGCACCTGGCTGCTATCTACCCCCTTAATTGTTGTGGAAGCAGTAAGGGTGTACTCAGCATTTCACACACTGTTTCTGCATTTTTTTTTATTGCATGATTAATGGCAGTATAAAAAGTCAATTCTATCAGTTTTTATGACTTGCTCAAGGACTACACCACTTTTTAGCATGTTCTGATATGCAAAACCTTGGAACTGTAGTTTTGGCATGACTGTATGGAGATTTACATATTTAGTTTTTTATGCAAACTTTAAGGAAAACCCCAAAACAAAGACTGAGGCAACCATTGCCTCTTGAGTTACTAATACACCCAACTGAATATTCGTCTAAACTTAATCAGTTACTCTGAATTAATATTAGACCAGTACATCTATTTGATTACATTGAGTACAGTGTTTACAGTGTGGATTAATATGCAGATGACACCATTTAGTCCTAATCAGTTGGTAACGTGACCCGTGTCTTACAGGAGATGTACTAGTCGTGGTACCTTGAGCTGGAATTCCTTCTTGGATGCTGCTGGGGGTTCAGGGCTGTCGCTGGGGTCTTCGTCACTACGCTCTGAGATGAGGTTGATGGGTGGTGCCAGGCAGTAGACGGGCAGCTGGTAGCGGTTCCCAAGTTCATCGTAACACTCTGTCAGGGTACCTGAGAAGAGGATGCCACAGAAAAACAGGTCACATTGTAAGTTAAGTCTGGTTTAAGCAGCCTATGTGAGAGTGAGGTGAGAACTGTACTGTATAAGTATACTGTGTGTGTTCTGTCCTCACCGTGTGGCAGTGTGATGCTGGCTCCATCCACTATAGCCTGAGCTAATTCATGGTCGTTACACTCCAAGGCCACAGCGGCTGCTTTCAGAGCATCCCAGATTTCCTTGCGGCCCTCGAAGGCCGGCGCCGTGTCCCAAAACTCATCCCGCTTGCTCCGTAGCTGGCCCTCCGTCATCGGGTAGTCACTCTTCCATTTGGGACGATCTTTTTTCAGAGGCTCGTTACGCCCTGTAAAGGTAGAGGAGTGTATTAATTTAATGCTGAAGTTTCACACTCATAATGCGCAACAAATAAAACAAACACCCCACTAAATTCTAAGGTCAGAGGCAGAATTCTGAAAACATCTAATTTAAGGTAACATTTGAACACAGCATGAGGTCCTCTCATTACAAAACAAGTGTTGATTAATTCACCCACATGTACAATTTATTTCCCTTCTTACTATTGTAAAAATGGAGGAAGAAACAACAGGAATCCAAACACGACAGTCAGTGGAAGTCGTTTTCACAATCCTCATTATCATGTGTGAATGCCGAATGCAGAGAGCAGGCAGCTTGGCTAATGAGGAAAGCCCAGCCTTAACTCTGTTCTTTCATCTCCTCACTGTAATAAACAGAACTGCCAGACAGAAACTCGAGCTGTCATCAGAGAAAGATCGTCCTACCCCACCCTAACATGTCTTCTCAATCTAAAATTAGGAGGTCATTCAGAGTTTGCTGTATCCATGAAGCGTATGCTTACTCTATATCTGTCTATGTAACCTTACCTTCATGTTTCCCACTATTCACTATTAATACAGAGCACACCTAGGCCAGGAGAACACTGACTGATCTGGAGGGAAAGCATAAGGACAACAGGCTAGGATCAGCCACCCATCATTGAAACTTCCAGTGATTTTCCACACCTGTTTGTATCATAGCCGGCATAAAATTCCTCTGACTGAAGCTACGGATGTCCAGAAATAAAATACATGAAGCTATAAATCAACGTAAAAGCTTGACAATAAAACTGAGTACTAAACTTGCCTATAGTTGCTAATGCCTGCGTCACAGCTGCCACACATTGAAGAGTGGACTGATGGAAAATACAGCATACAAAAGGGACACCTCGCATGCAGAGTTGCCTTTCTTCCAGACTAATTATCTATAGTGCAGGAGGCTCAGGACAAGTAATCCTGGTGTAGGATTAGCATTTAAAGGCGAGTGAATCCCAAGTAAAGAAAAGCAGGTTCCTCACTACCACTGAGCAAAAATTAAAAAAAAAAAAAGGCCTGTGGTGTCCATGAGAGCCAAAAACATTTGAATTGATATCCAATGCAGATTAATTGCTGTGTCCCAAATGTTATGCAGCCATCTGCCATCAGATGGAGGATCATTGTTGAGAAACAGCATGAATGCACCAATCTTGGGACTGATCTTATTATTAACACAAATATTGTTAGTCCTTTTAAAAGGTATAAGCACGAAATCGTGGATACAAGCGGCGAAAATGGACTTTCACCCAGGGGTGCATGGTTTTTCCCTGAGAAGTACAGCCATTCAGGATGGGCTCAGAGCCGCTGCTACTCCACATCGAAAGTAAAGGCGGGCAGTTTCTGGGTGAGGTTTCTGGGTGACCGGGCATGTCTTGCTGAGAGGAGGCACCAGATATGCTGGAGAGATTATATCTATCGGATGGCCTAGGAATGGTACAACGTTCCCCAGATTAAGCGGATCAGGTTGCAGGCGAGAGCAAGGTCTGGGCTTCTCTGCATAGGCTGCTGCCCCTGCGCCCCGACTCCAGATAAACAGAAAAAAAAATTGCTATCGTTCTATCGTTTTGTCATTTTAGATTTAAACTTTTATTGAAGTGGTTGGCATGAATATGGAACAGCGTGCATCATTCATAACACACAGCACAATGTGCCACACTTTTCAGTCACAGTTTATTTGTTTTTCTGATGATAATTTGTCACATTTTCAACAGGTGAAGAAGTGTTTTTCTGGAGAACATGAAATGCTCATAATGCTCATAACCAAGGTGCTGCACAGTTAAGCAACATGATTGATTAAGGAATGTGTTAAATGCTTAAAATGCCTTTGTGTAGAGAGTTTTTGACAAATTTAACTTGTTTCTTCATTTTAGAATAGTTAGTTGACTAAATGAAGGGGAAAAGTACGCTAAGAAATTATTCACTAGGAACATCCCTAGTTTTAGCTTTATTTTCATAACTTTTATAGCATTACTGATGAAAACCTACATGGCAATATATACTACACCAGGTAAATAAGTAATTCATACAGAATGAAATGGCAGAAAAGTCGATTTTTTTCACTACCTACAACATGTTTTTGTTTTTGCTTTTTTTAAAAATGTATTTATGGGTCCTGGTTAAAAAATGTTATATTATTACAGAGTAACAACCATTTTTTTCTGTAATTTTACACACCTAATATGTACAACCTGGTTCCACAGAGTCATGGTGACAGATTTCTTTAACTTACAATTTCAAAAGTAAGTTTTTCTACATGATGAAGAAAGGTTGTAGTACTTCTTTCCTTAATATGAAGATATCTGAGGAATTCGATGTATGGTTAAACTTCTGTATAAGATAAGATAAGATAAGATAAGATAACCTTTATTAGTCCCACACGTGGGAAATTTGTTTTGTCACAGCAGGAAGTGGACAGTGCAAAAGTTATGAGGCAAAAATTAGAATACAATAAGAATAAATACAGTACACAACTGTACAGAATAGAATAAAATACTATATACAGTAGAATAAAATAAAATAAATATACAATAAGATAAAAATAGAATACAAATACAAATACTATATACAACTGAGTAAAAATACAACGATGACAGAAAGGATTATTGCACTTAGTATTATACTATTTTTACTATTATATTATTTACTGACAGAAAGGACTATCACTGGTCTGATTAGGCTGTATGTGGCCCATGATGTGAAGATGTGTTTGACATTCGTGAGCTATAGACATATTGCAGTTATGTCAACGTGGACGTACACAGTGTACAGGACACCCAAGTGGGCTCAACCTTGTAGTCAGTTATCTTATCACCACGCTACATCATTCAGCTTTCTGCAGTTAAAGACACGGCCCGCCTCTGTAGTTTAAAAGTGTTTTTAAAGCATCTGTAATGGTACTTAAAAAAAAACCAAAAAAAACACCACATGCATTATTACTACAATAGTGCCGCCACTGTCTTTATATGCTCTGTTTACAGATCACTCAGCTCAGAAAAGCTACCGACAGGTCCACCTGCTCCTATTTTGTAGCACATAGCCCTTAACATGGAACATGCTGGCTCTTAGAAGCTTATTGCATCAGTATCATCAGTAATAAACACTGCATACATTAAAGGCACTATGAGATTCCAAACTCTCATGAGCTCATTGAAAACTCCATTGTGCAACATGGCTCTATAAAACTTGGGTACACCATAAAGACCTCCTCATTTCTAAGATGAAACACATGCTGTAAATCCTCAACTATCTGTTTCCATTCTGCCGAGGCAACGTGACGTAACACTTGCAAAACGCATCATACAAAAGAGGCTTGTGTTACAACAACAACAACAACAACAACTACTTAAATGTCTTCTTTTCAAGTTTTGCCTACAGCTATTGCAAACTGTTTTTTTCCTCCCCACAGTCTGTGTCACTTTATTCTGCATTTATATCTATTGGTTAGTACAGGGCTGCTCTAAAGTCTTGAGCCAGCCCTTATTTCTTTATATTTTGCTTCCAAGAAACCAGACTTGTAATTTTTAATGGGATCTTGAGCAATAGTTCTCCCAGCTTTCTGAAGGTCTTGCAAAGGTTTTCTTTGGACCCTACTCCTTTTCTGTTTGCTTGTTAAGCCATTTAACAACGACCTATAAATCATTCAAGCATCAAAAAGGCTTCTAACTCAAGGAATGAACCAGTTTTGTGCCTAACAGGCAACTTAGAAAAGAGCCAATTGTGAATGGCTTCTTTAGGCACTTTGTTACTAGCAGCCTGTCACCAAAGCACGAAATACCCATTTCTTTTGCTGAATCTATGAACAATGCCAAAGCTTACACATTTTGACAGGCACAGCATTGTAATGTTGTCCTAAAAGTTAATTCCTAAAGAGGAAAGCCGACAGGTGGAAGACCAAAGATAAATGGAGTGGCCTTGAATATCATCTACAACAAATTAAGTGTCTAAAAGTCATGTTCTTAAGAATAATAGCAGACAATCCAGCAAAGACTTGGCAAAGGTCTTTGCTGGATGAATCCAGATATGAGATTTTTGGTTCAAAGTGTTATCAGTAAGTACAGATGAGGTCAGGAGTGGTGCAAAGGGCAATGTCTACAGCAGGGGTAGGCAACTCCAGGCTTCAAGGGCCGGTGTCCTGCAGGTTTTAGATGTGTCCTTGATCCAACACAGCTGATTTAAATGGCTAAATTACCTCCTCAACATGTCTTGAGGTTTTCCAGAAGCCTTGTAATGAACTAATCATTTGATTCAGGTGTGTTGACCCAGGGTGAGATCTAAAACCTGCAGGACACCGGCCCTCGAGGCCTGGAGATGCCTACCCCTGGTCTAAAGCAGTCTACTGCCCCTTAGTCAGTGATGTTGGAGATCTTCTCAAAACTAACGGAATTATGAACACAGGAAAGTACCATTAGGGTATAATCTGCCAAGTAGGGCTGCCACAAACGATTATTTTGATAGTCGACTAGTCACCGATTATTTTTGCGATTAGTCGACTAATCAGATCATCATCCATTAGACGTAAAACTACAGCTTATTGCACCAGCAGCATCTGCTCTTATATAACTATCATTAGCTTACAGCTTTAAGTGTTTAAGGTCTGTGCTAACTAAAAATAAAGACAAGATGATAGTTTATTAAATTTTAATGAAATTTGCAGATTGTTTCGGTGAAGTTTAATAAACTCCTTGCTATCTAAAATATAACAGGACACTGGAGTATATTCTGGAGCATCTCACACTTCTGATAATCAGCTGTCTGCTTGACGTTTATTCAGCTGTGTAAAAACTATAACTTTAATCTCAGACAAACTGATTTACTCAGGAACAAATAAAATACTAAAAAAAAAAAGCCAAACAATAACATTTTAAGTTATCTAAGTGACTCATATATATTTAACCTGAGTAGCGAAAGACGGCGGTGGGTTTGAAAACGATTTGCGGGGAGTCCGGTGTTCTCACGGCGCTAGTGAGCCTAGCCCCCGGCTCGCTAACGAGCTAGTGGGTAACAGATGTCTCCGAAAACGTCGGAGCGCTTTTGAAAATATGTGGTGTCCTGATAAACTGAGCAGATATTTGAGGTTTACACAGCTACATTCTCGCCTGAAAATATGTTAAACGTTTATTTTGTGACCCAGAAAGAATAATAAGAGTAACATTAAAACTAACTAGCTGCCGCCATTGTTGGAAACTGCGCTGGGCCGCGCTATGAATTCTGGGACACAGCTGCTTCTTCTTCTTCTTCTTCTTCGGGGTTTAACGGTAGCTGACATCCTTGTACATGCAATGCTGCCATCTTCTGTTTCAGTCCGTTATTACACTCTTAAATCCTGCCACTTATTCCTGCGTCTTTTGTGATCGTACAAAGTTTCAAACGACGCGTCGACTATTAAATCAGTCGTCGACGATTTTGATAGTTGACGTAATCGTGACTAGTCGACAAATCGTGGCAGCCCTACTGCCAAGCAGTGCCATCTCTTTCCAAATGGTACTGCATGGTATTGATTCACAGTTGGCATTTTTCAGCATGACAATGACCTCAAAAACACTATAAATGCAGTAAAAGCATACCTGGGTAGGAAATATGTACGTGTAACACTATCGGTCACAGACTATCCTTCACAAAGCCCGGACCTCAACGTTATGTGAGCAGTGTAGTGCACATATAATGTCTTAGTCATTAAGCTTTTTTATTTTGGTTAAATAAGGTAACAGAGACTTTGGCCTCATACTGGTTAATCCTCTTCATCTTCCACTGAGATGCTCAGGAGTTTAAAGTTTGAATATTAACAAAATTCATCAGAAGAGGGGATGGGTTGATACACGCAGGCAAACAGCAGTGCTGCAGTACACTCCTATGAATCAGTGTCACTGTGTCTGTACTTATAAGCAGTGAGCTAAACTGTATAGAAAAAGAATAGGGAGTGTGACCGCGTGCAAAAATGTTCACATTATAGGAGAATACTGCTGAAACTGCAGTACGGTGAGAGAGCGCGAGTGACAGAAATAAAATTTATGGGGATAAGTGTGTGTGTCTTAAAAAAAAACTCGGTGAAATGCCTCATAAAACAGAAAACAGCAACAAGGCTTCCTTGTGCTGCAAAAACAGCACACCCGACAACTACAGGTGGCTGATGAAGATTACCTAACGCTAGGAACAAATGCTTTACTTTACCAAGATGTTGCTTTGAACCTGCAAAGACATTTAACAGCTGCACACATTCCCTTGAAATAAGGCAAACTATCAGGGGGGAAGGTGTGGTTGTCCACGTTCTTCCTTTAAAGAGCAACAAAGATAACGCCGCTGCCAGATGACACTGACCGAATTGCCACTGACCAAATCAATATGAGGACGTACTGGCGCACACTCACTCACGTGCTGTAACTGTTTATCTTATCACCACTTTTGTTTCCTTCACCTTTCTGCAGCTAAAGATACAGTCAGCCTCTAAAAGCTACTTTCGGCTGCTCCCACAGCCACAGGGGGTCGTCACAGCGGGTTGCTCTGCGTGTTGGATTTGACAGGTTTTTATGCTGGATGCCCTTCATGACACAACTCCAAAGGGATTCAGGTCTCCTCCCAGGATGGATCTGGGGGATCTTTTCCTTGTCAAACCAATGTTTACACTACACTAAAGATACAATGAGTCTCTGTAATCTGAAAATGATCCCTGAAGCAACTATAATATTTTACAGAATATTTTCAGCAAACTCTGAGCAAAAGTAATTAATCTTAATATTAAGACTGGGTAATTATTTTTGTTTTTCCAATTATAATTCGGGCATTCAGCAAACATAAAAACAAGATAATCATAAATGCAATAAAAATCAAGCCCAAGCATGTACTGTAAACTGTAAGGCCAGAAGTACTGGGACACCCACATGTAACACAAACTGCTCAGCTGTGCCATACCTTGTAGTTCCCGGTGTACAGTTTTTGTGCTGATGTTAAAACCAGAGAAGGACCCCACTCATTAACTTTAGCTGGCTGAGCAGCTGTCTTTCCACTTTGCAAAAAGATGTGACTGATTATATACGTTGTGACAAAGCCTGCATTCAAAGATTAAGAGGTGTGGCCCATTACTTTTGTCCATGTGTATGTTTATGTTGTTTATGCTGGATTGATCACTCTAATAGCGGTCACCCTTTAAATGGGAATGTGCTTGAGACAGCTGTGAAACGGGTTTGGTTCAACCAGAGCGATGATGTGTTGATGTATCAGTAACCCTGCTCGGTACGAGACGAGCCAATTAAGTGAAAATATGACTTGAACGCCTCCAGGTCAGAATCCAGCCTAGACGTGACAATACAACAGCCCAGCTGATTTCTGGTTAGTCTGAGACAGCTGGATACAGACAGTGCTGAGAGCCACTCATGGGAAGGCTGGTTTGAGGTTTGATCTATATTTGCTTTTTACTGAAATTGTAAACCACTGTTACAGAGATGCTTAAAAAAACAAAAACACAACAACACTTGTAAATTATAGACATTGTCAACTAAAACAATGTGTTTCTCCTTAATCAAGCTGTTTTCTAAAGCAATTACATTCAAAATAGATAGACCACCTTGGAACGGGCAGGTTTCACTTTCATTTACAGTTCAGCTTACTTTCCAGTGAATTGTTTTGTTGATTCTTGAGATCCTAATCATTGAGAGCTTTGACATTATCATGGTTAATCAGTCTACCGTTATTATTAGGTGATTTACAAAACTAGCAAGCGAACCTTGTGCATATATATTCAGCAGGTTTTGTATACTCTTATAGCCTGATTGATATTTGACTTTTTAAAAATCAATATTTAAAATAAACTGGAAATTGTGCATTTCTAATCACCTTTCAGTTACATCCATGCTGCTTCTAAATGCGTTACTATCTTATAACGGGTTTCTGCAGATGTTTATTTAAAGTCCAAACATGTTCTTCCATTATTTTTCTCAGCATCACAATGCAAACGAGACTCCTTTTTGTTCCTTTAAGCGTGTGGTAGGCAGACCTAACATGAACATAGTAACACAAATTAGTGAGCTCTTATCCAAACAAAATTGGAACAAACGAAAAAATTGAGATCCCATATGAGCTATCCAATTCTTCCTCTTATCAAATGGGGTTTCTTTATGAGCATGTATGTAACAGAGTTACAGTCAGTATCAGTCTCAGTCACTGATACAGCGGGGCATGATGTGACTTGTTCTTGATCGAAGCCTTGTCTAGCAAAGGGAGCGTGTTGAGTCTAATCAAGTTGGGAAATCAACATGAGCCACTGCCAGAAAGCCTGGGTATCTTGGCTCTGACAGCTTTAACTTTAAATAGCTACTCTGGCACACGACAAAGAAACTTACCTTGAAGGTCATATTGGCATCAAAAATCTATGTTAGAGTCTAATTTTAGGATGCAACTCCATAAGCAGGGGTCAGAAAGTCTATTCAAACAACGCCCTTTTTTATATGGCGAAAGTTGGACTCCATCTTCAAAACCTCCCATCTTTCTGATGCAAACTGGAGACAATTCCCACTGGAAAAAGGCGGACTGAAAAACTTTCCAGCAGTAACAAATCAAGGGGACAGAACCTGCATCCAAATGAATAACAGACATTTAGTTTCCTGAGCAGCCACTCTAAGGCAAACACTGAGCTCAAGTGTGCTTGCACTGTAGTCACACAACCGTGCATGCTTTTAAAGCAATATGACAGAAATATGAAAAAGCTGGAAAGTCTTTTCCCATCCCAAAATGTTTACGTGACCCCCATTCATGAACCTGCCAGGCTGTAAAGCCCTAATCTCCCAATAATGACTGTATCATAACAAGGTCACACAAAATATAATCACCATTGTTTTCTGCAAAAGTAGAAGTTCCCAGTGTCTAATAATTCAGCTGCACTGCGCCTGTGTGTTGATGGTTAACTTTAGTTTGATTAACAAAGTAGCAGTTTATTATTATGTTAACTTCCAGGAAAGTCCGTAACCAACAGACATAAACTGATGTGAAAAGAGAGCAACTTCTGGAATTAATGTAACGTAGCTGGCTGTTACAGTAACCACAACACAGAGCTTACGCCCTAGATTTTAATATACGAAAATCACCCAACGAGCTTACTGTCATCAACTTTGGTACAGATGTTATCTGAATATACAGCTTCACCAGTCTGAACTGATAAGATGAAAAACTACCTCGTCAAAGCTAAAGAATCAAGCCCTTTTTTACTGATACAGAAGAGGCACACATCAAAGTCAGACAGCTACAGCAGAATCCAGTTTCCTGATGTGTGTGAGGAATCGTGAATGGAGATTTCGTGCACCTGCCCTCTCGTGGCTGCTGTTAAACAGAGGTATCGACCTCTGTTTAACAGCAGCCACGACACAAAAAAGGGATGCGAATCACAAGTGGTGGCCAGAAATGCACTCTCAGATAAATCTGAACCTGCTATTGTTATAGCAACACAAAACTATCAACGCCGAAATATTTCTCTTTTTTGGCATCACTGATCATCAACGGACAGAGACACTGTTGACTTTAAGTTTCCAGCTCTTATATTTCAAAGAAACCTCTCCGCATATTAATACAACATCCACACAATGTTGCCTTACCTCCTCGTCCACCGTTCCTGGAGGAGCCCCGACTCTGCGAGTCTTCCCAGCCTTCCAAGTATCTGCCCATACATCCCCCCATGGCTAACGGGCTCCAGATCGCTTTTACGGGTCTCACTGGCTAAACAGGGGCCCCATTGCGGACGAGGACGATGTACTAGGTCAGATGAGGAGGATGGTTTTCACGCACAGGGACGCAAGCCTGATATGTCATTCGTAACCGCACTGAGGGCGGCAGTTAATATTTAAATCACGTTTTGCAGGTCTATACGTTTGAGATTAGGGCTTAAAGTGCCCTCTTTGTAAATAACTTCTGCCTGCGTGTTGACACGCGCACGCAGAGTTCACGGCTCGTGGCCCGCACCAATGTTTCAAGAGTTTGAGCAATCCCCAGCATCTGCCACCAGCTCGTTGTTAGCTTCAGGATATATACAGTATGTTTCTACTGTTTAACGTAGCTGGGCTGACTTGTAAGTGTTGCTATTAACCCGTCCAGACACAGCGCACCTTTCTCGCTAACAGGCTAACAGGGCCAACACGCTAGCTACCACGGCGTAAGTAAACACAAACTTCCGCGCGCACGATATCATTTCCCCGCATCTTCCGTCTCTGACAAACGCAGCGGGTCATTACAGTCTCCCTCTGTCCGCCGTACGAAGGAGTACTTCAGTTCTTTGACGAGCTCGGTACAGTGTTTTCTTTAAATAGCCCCCCTAAAAAATTCTCCCTACTTCGCTGGTGAAAGGTGACCAGCGGCAGTCTGCTAGCGCCGCCGAACTTTTTTCTTTACGCTTGCGCAAAAGCATCCAGCCAGGTGTTGGTTTCTATTGCGTCGGGACTTGACGCAATTATGAACGGAGGAGTCCGCAAATTAATTTGTACAGCGGAGTTATCATATAACAGATACACGTTCTTCTAATGTCAATACTCTTACTTGAAATCATACTGGTAGTAATTAATTGGAACCTCTTGAAAAGCAAAACTTTAGTGGAAGGGAGAGGACGTACTAGTTCTAGTATTTGTAATGCATTGTTCGGACAGTACTTGAATGCAGCATTAAAGGAAAACTAATATTGAAGATTTTCTTCCACCATTTCTATAAATATGAAAAACGTGTGGAAATAATATTATACTGGTTTTAACGGTTTTATTTTTATCAGATATAATCTAAAACCCATCGCTTTTTGCGATTCACCTCAAGTTTTCGCGCATGCGTAGTGCCAGTGAAGTAGTTACAGGGACACGATGGCTGCGGACAGTACCTTGGCGCTGTCTCTGGTGGAGGAATTTGTGTCTGGACTGCAGGACAGCAAGGCCAAAGATGCAGCAAAAGGTAAAAGGCTTTCGTCGCGGTTTGCCGGTGACATTTTTCATAAGAGTAACACCGGAGAGGCTGTAGAGCTGCTCTCCGAGGATGCGCAGCGAGACGTGATGGTTAACTAGCTAACTTAGCGCCACAACATCCTGTGTAGTGTTATAACCGCAAGATAAAGAGTAAGCATTCGCCGTGAAAATATATTTGCTCATTTTGTCGATGTAAATGCACACTCTGAATGTATACATCGAGTTTGAACACATTGCCACTTCACAAGGACTCTTAATTTGATGCTAGTCCGTAGTGGTTAAAGCACATGCTGGTTGCTAGCTGCTGAGTTTGTGTAAGGTAGCCTGTCAATAGCTAGGTTTCATTTGACGTAGACGTGACGTCGACGTAAAGCGCGAAATTTGACTGGCGGTCGGAAGTGAAAAAGATAAGCGCAAAATCACAGACAGACAGTACGCAAAATGCCTATGTCCTGTTGTGTTTACGGATGCTCCAGTAGGTCGACCCGAGAAACTGATAAACGGTATTTTAGGGTACCAAAAATAGCCCAACGAAGAGGAGAAAAATGGAAAATTCTAACCGAAAAACGTAGGAAAAAATGGATTTTAAATTTACGTTTACAGTCGGGAGGAGCAGAGTCTGCCAATGCCCGTGTCTGCAGCGACCACTTCGTCAGAGGTAATGTTATGTTTGCAAACGAACTTATTAGCATTAGGTTGTCGTTAAATTCTCGTTTACTTAGTGCTTTTAAATTAGTAGTCTAATATTGACTTGATTGGGACTATAGGCTGCCCAAGTGCTTTGGATGACGAAGAGTCGGAGGACTGGGCTCCGACGGTCAATCTCGGCTACGAACGAAAACCCAGATCGGAATCAGTTCTCAAACGAGAGAAAAGAATGAAGCTTAAGGCAGAACAGCATCGATGTGCAGAGGCGATTTTGGATATGCAACAGACGGCTGAGAGCCCGGATTTGAGCCTACTTAATTAGGCTACTAACCCTGCCATACAATTGCAATGAGCTGCAATCACTTCTCCATCCTCCTTTGCAATTACCCAAGTCTTCAGAGGTGTCTCGTTAGACCTCTGAGAATGGTTTACCTTGAAACAAACAACTGTCACTCTAACGAAGTCCTAAGGATGTGGCATGTTTGTTGACGTTAAAGCCGCTACCGCTAACTGTTAGCGTGTTTAAGATAAAGCAATATAAGAACAAACACTCACCCTTGCAAACACCAAACTGTATCCATCACGGAGACGTTTTGTTCCAAGGTTGTGGACCCACCCGCTGACAAAAAAATTGTACGCCTCCAGACTCTTGAAAGCTTTCATTTGCTGCCTAGTGTAGTAAGAAGTCTGGAGGACCAAGTAGTTGGTGATATCCACAGCCTCGATAGTAGGCAAATCCTTTACTTCTGTGGTGTATTCGGACATTTTCAAAGAATACGGATCACGTCCGATATATTTTTTAACTATCTGTTTATATCTCTCCCGAGAAACGGGGTCTAAAGTTGCACAATAGCTGCTCTCCTGACTCTCCACAGTGTCCTCCATGTTTACTTCCGCCCTCCACTCAAAAATCGCGCTGCCTCCGCACGTCATCAGAACCACGTGACCGCAACCCAACTATGAACCCTGTGGCCTTACCTTTGAATTATAACCTGGTACAACTACTAGAGTTAAGAGCATGCGTGTTCTTGCATTGCTGTAGCTCATCACTTCACTTCACTAAACTTATTTGTTTGTTTGTTTGTTTGTTTGTTTGTTTGTTTGTTTGTTTGTTTTGTTCAGGTGTCAAAGATGGGAAGTTTACAGTTCTGCAGCTGGTGGAAGCACTGGGGTAAGCTGTGTTCATCGTCATGTCAGGGGAAAATATCAGCCCGAACCAGCCAGAGTTTGCAATTAGGGCTGGGCCATATTATACCGTTCACGGTAATACCGGTATAATGTTAGGCAACGATAGGAAAATGAAATATCGCGATAGAATGGGAGTAAAACGCGCATGCGCAGTGCCTTTGTTTTCATACGCACATGGCCGATTGTTGAGTGAAACAGATGAACCAGAATTGGTTTGTAAAAATGGTGCAACTTCCGTGATGTGGAACTGGTTTGGTGTTTGTCCATCAGATACACAACAAAGCACATTTTTTTGCAGAACATGCAAGCGGCCGTTGTTATTGTCATATTTGTCGGACTAAGATGCTCTTAAATCTGGGAGTAATCTGGGTCCTAAACTCCTCAGGTCAAACAACACTGCAGCATCACTTAGAGTTAAAAACTGTCTAAATTCTTTCATCTTTAATAAAACGATCAGCATTGCTGCTTTACCAGGTGTAACTATAAAGTTTAACTTCCAGGCATCCATGAAAACAAAAGTTATTACATTTAACGGAGTTAGAAGTTAGCAGGAAGCTAGCGGAAGTTAGCTCGCTAGTTTCGCTAGTTACCTAAGCATGATATTGCATGTTCTGACTGAGAGATTTCTGAAAAAAATCAAACGTACAGCTCTGCTATCACTTCCAACATAAATGAAGACAGGAAACTAAACAGCAGTGACGTTTGTAGGGTTACTGAAGTTGGGCTAGCTGGTATATAATGATGTGCTACGTGATCGCTAGCGATACAGCTATGTTAGCATAACATAAACAGTGAAGCTGGAGGACGAACACTAACACTTTTCCACTTATAAAAGTTAACGTGAAGGTTCTTCATGGTTAGAGACAAATGCAATCGCATGGCAGGATGCTGTAAACGGACCAAACTTCAGTCAGGAGAACAACTGAGATAATCCATCCACAATACGAGGTTAGTCATTAATATACTGCAACAACATGGGAATAGAACAGCTGCCAGAGAATTCAACATTAATGAATCAATGGTACAGAAGTGGAGGAAGCAAGAAGAATGAGTTTAATAAAGTTTGATTTATCTGACTGCTTTGTTTCGCTTAATGTGCCTTATAATCCCGTGCACCTTATGGTCCGAAAAATGCGTACTGCACACTGCAGTTTAATGTTGCAAAGCACCTATTTTTAACTTCAGTGGATATTATATATGGTTATGCTCAGGATATGTCAGCCCATTTCTACTGGAAATGCCTTTTGGTTAAACTTTCAGCAAGGAATTTGCATTTGCACTGTTACATTTTTATAAAGCTTTAATGTACATAAAAACCAGCTTCTTGTTTAAGTGAAAATAAATGGAAGGTTGTCTTTTTGCGCTAGTAATGTTGTGGAGTTGTATTTTGTCTCACATCAATTATATCGTCGGTTATATCGTTATCGCAAATTTTCAAATATATATCGTGATAAATATTTTTGGCCATATCGCCCTGCTCTATTTGCAATTATATTCCTATCTAATATCAACTTCCATCTTCATTACCTTTCCTGTTAAAGGTCCAGTCTGACCAGTTCTCAGCCTCACACTCGAGCCCGAGGAGTCCTTCTGCTCTCTGAGGTTTTGCAGGAGTGCTATAGAGAGCTTACAGAGAGAGAAGGTACACCTTTCTCCTTCCATATACTGTGCCAGCATTGCACAGCTTCTTGCAAAGTGACAAATCAAAAATGCACTCAAATAACTACATTTTATATTCATATATGTCTTACGATGACGCTTATTCATGTCAAGGGGCGATCAGCACTCAGCATTTCTTCCTGTTCTTCTCCACAGTGGAAGTGCTTATTGCCTTCTATGAAAACCGTCTGAAGGATCATTATGTCGTCACACCTCCCGTCTTAAAGGGGCTAAAGGAGCTGGTTAGTCGTTCTTTGATAACATTTAGTTTCTGCTCAAATCTGCAAGTTCATTTCAGGCTGAGGGACTTTTTTTGAGAAGTTCCAGATGTGAAGGTTGTGGTTGTGGATTTCCTCTTACTGTTTTGTTAATGTACACCCCCCCCCCCCCCCCCCCCCCCCCCCCCAATTCAGACAAAGTGTACAAACCTGCCTCCTGGCTCAGCTGTGTCCATGTTGAGGTCAGTGTTCCAGGACATCCACGTACAGGTGAGACTGTCATATTGTTGTACATTTAAAGTGTTATTCTGAGGAATAATGACAGTGCTGGGTTGATTTTTACCTACATAATGTCATAGTTTTAATACTTAGTTGTGAGCTTTGTTGTCTTTGTGTTCTTTAAAATGGGAATTGAAGAGAACATGGATTTTACAAAGACCGCATGGTGTATTTTACTTAACCAAAATTATTGCCAAGATCAAGTTGTTGCTTAGAAATAACTCACCTAACATCTATAACTAATCTAGGTCACTGTACTTGGAGGGTTATGCTAATGTTAAAAATTACATTTAAGCAATTTGCAGTGCACGAGTTTGCACCATTAATCAAAGAATTTATTATGATTAACCAAACAATTCACGTTTTATATTCCACATATGATGTCAACAGTTCCACTGTCTGAGTTGTTTTTTCTGACGTTAGTGGACATTTTGTGACTTTTCCTAGTTTTGCGGTGTTTGATTTTTCCGAAACTAATGCATTTAAAACCTAATGTAGCACACTGTCGGAAACATCGTGCCACACTTGTTAGATGTTCTTGTTTCCTCTCTGTTATTGTTTTTGCTGGTAAAACTGACTCATCTAAAACCGTTCCTACTAATAACAAATGTATTTATTTCCCCTGCAGTCTCTGATGCTGTCAGAGAGAGCATGTGTTTACAGCATGCTTATCAACATCATGGAGACCAGAGAGGCGGGTAAGAGATTATGGTTTGATTCACAAAACCTCAGTTAACAGAGACAGAAAGCTCTGTGGAAGGAAGCAGGTCATGTTGAAATAACCGGTGATTTAAGAATTGAGCATGAGTTTTAAAAGTCGGACAATCTCACAGCAGTAATGGAAGGCGCTGACACGCTGTCCTCTGTTTGGCTAATATTTTAGGATAACAGCCATATGTAAAAAATGAAAATGGAGGGCTGACAGTGGAATAGTTGTGTTTAGCTACCAGCTGTTAAAATGGAAACGCTTCCAGGAGGGATGGTACTGTGACCTGGGCTTTGTTCCAGAAAGCAGATTTAACAAACTTTAAATGTAAGCTCTGATTGTTTGGTTCCAGACCATGTTCACCGTGGCAACGGGCAAGACCCTCCTGTTTAATTCTGTGGATCATGTTTGATTGCGTTGTTTGTATTAACAACAGAAGAGGGGAAAAATATGATTTTTATATATATAAGTAGCAGAGACGTTTACTCATTTACACAGAATCATTTCATTATTATATATAAAAAACAGCTGTGACCTAAATAGATTTTAAATGAGTTGTAAATCTTCGTTATTCAGCTGTGACCTGACATGTACAGCATGCAGGTTACAGCAACTGTAGATAAAACAGTTTAATTACAAACTGGTGATATTAATCCGATCCAGTAAGGCTGATTGTAGGTGATTTGTGGGGTTTAATGACTCTGTTTTAAACTATATTAAGAACACTGTCAGAGTCTTAAAAATCATTACACTCTTCTTCATCTCCAATATGATGATAATCAACATGACTAATCACAACATTCTAATCACGATTCAGACCGAGTCATCAAAGACTGATTTATCAAAGTAAACATGAATGAATCTTGCTGGGATCTCTGGCTCTGATATGAGCTTTGATATCTGCCCTCTGACTTAGGGAATGAAACGTCATACAGCTGCTTCAGGAGCAGTCAGAGTGTGTGTGTGTGTAGGTTAAATAAGAGGAAGTGAATGATTGAGAAGAAGATGCAATCATTAGAAAACTGACAAATCCCCTTAGTACCAATGTTTTTTTTTTAGCTGCTGTTACTTGTTTCTTCCATTTTAATATTTTAACTTCACATAAGAAAATTAATCTTGTGGGTTTTTTTGCTCTTCATGCCAAAATAATAATCATCCCCACCTGGAGATGGTAGTAAGCTTCACCGATACACCCTCACCAGCTTTCCTAGTTTTGAGGAAGAGACGGTTGGTTGTATAGTTCCTTTATCGTGGCACTCTCACGCAAGCCATTGTTAGTCATTGTGTGAACCAGTGTTTGTCTGTTGTGTTGCAAAACTTTTTTTTCCCCACATGATGTGTCCCTGCTTCGTTTCCCCACAGAACTTAAGGGTTTGGGTGCCGACTTTGTCTTCGGTTTTGTGCAGTCCATGGACGGGGAGCGAGATCCTCGCAACCTCTTGTTGGCCTTTCAGATTGCCAAAAACCTTATTCACAGAGGCTATGAGCTCGGTGAGAACACCATAATTTCTTCTCACCGTCACCTCTTCTGTATTTCTGTGCGTCCCTGACCTGCAGCTCACCTTTTTTCTGCCACAGTGATCAAACTGTAACTCCCATTCCTTTCCTATCTGCTGTCTCAGGTAAATTCACAGAGGAACTGTTTGAAGTGACGTCCTGCTATTTCCCAATCGACTTCTCCCCAGTAAGTCCCTGTTTACTCAGCTGGTTTGGACCGAGAACTGAGTGTAGCAGACATAAATGTCATCACTGACTTCCTGTGACCTCAGACAGACTCTGTAGGAAGTTATAACGCAGCGACTGCTCGCGAAAAGCAGCTCAATGTCACAGAGCATCACAGGTCTCTCTGGAGCAAAGCAGCACATGGGTGCAAAGCTTGTTGTGTATGTGACGTAAAACATCATGTAAAGTATAAGAACGGGCATATTTAACCATGTGTATTATTAAGCATTCAAGGCCAGCATCCCTCATCAGTCTAAACTGAAGAGGAAACAGGAAACAGTGCAGGATCAGCATTAGTTTCTGAACACTTTAGACAATATATCCCAACACATCAGTCGACAGATTGGATCATTTAGAAAATCTATTATTATACATTTGCATTGATCTATATGAGCATGCTATGATAGTCATAGTTTATATTTAATAATGATTATATTTACTGATTCACTAATTAGTGACCATTTTAAACCATAACATGTTACAAAGTTTTCGTTTTCACAGCAAATTTTGATTTAGCTTTAATCTTAATCTTCTGACTAAAACATCATTTAGTTTCATTCATAATTTAGGCGTTTAAGTTTTTATCAGCTAAATGTTGTAATGTTATCATAGACTAAATCTAAAGGTGACAAAAAGTGTAAAAGTTTGTTTCTGCCACTGAGTTATTTACAACTCATTTCATTTTTATTCGTTAATGAACATGTTGATACGTTAAACTGTAGTTTTTGTCCTTGTGCATTTTTTGTGTGTGTGTGTGTGGGGGGGGGGGTGTTGATGAAAGCGAATGCATCAACAACCTCATTAGAATTATTGGTTGAGGAAATTAACACTGATGTTAGAACTCCTTGTAGGCCAAACTGGGATACATGTGACAACAACGTGTAATAAATATTGTTCATGTGTTGTAAAGCAATATAAGACAGAGATCTAAAGTTTAACCCTGTGAATTTTGGGCAGCATTTTTGCTTCACGATTGGTTGCCAGTTGATAATGACTGATCAGTGGTCTTTGAGATTACATTTTTATTGTATTATTTCAGGTATTAAATGAAATGCAAATGCAAGTCTGCAATAGCACGAGTCTTTCTGCATTTATATATTTGTGTTTGTCAGAAATATCGACACTCACCTTGGTGCTTGTATAACAAAAGAGACATCTTTCATATATGCATTGGAGTCTTTATATTCATTATTTGATAGCGCAGTGAAGAGGGACAGGAAACTGGGAGGGGGTGTGATGTACTTTCCATTATCTGTGAATGTTTGTAGGGTTCTGCATGTTTTAATAGACTTCTTAAATCTCTTCTCACTTCAGCCTCCTAATGACCCACATGGCATCACCAGGGAGGAACTGGTTCAGGCTCTGAGGGCCGTCCTTACTGGGACTCCAAATTTTGCAGAGGTGAGTGAAAGTATTATTTATTTATGTTTTTTTCAAACGTCGTTTACTTTTTCTGTTTTGGAGCTTTTCCTCCTAAGCAAACTAAACGAAGGGCCTCTGCGCTAATATTTGTTGCTATCTTACAGTTTCTGTTACCTCTCCTCATCGAGAAGCTGGACTCAGACGTTCAGAGCGCAAAGCTGGACTCGCTGCAGACTCTGGTGAGAAACTCGTCTCTAAAAATGTTGTGTGCCTCCAGCTAAAACAGGAGCTTACAGTTCAGATATAAACATTTGACTGTCAGCTGCACAGAGTATGCATGAGTAAAGGTGAATGATGCACAGCTCACGATTCCCTTAAGCAGCAGAGTCGTTTGTCACAAGTGGTCCAGCGCAGAGTCATGTAGATAAATTGTGATTATTTTTACATTTTCAGGCTGCTTGTGTGTCACAGTATGAACACAAGCATGTGGCTGAATTCCTGCAGGGACTGTGGACAGCAGTACGCAGAGAGGTCTGTTTGAGATCAGTTTTTAAATGTAAATAGCAGTAGTACTTGTAGTACTTATTTTGTGCCTTGGCTCTGTTAAGACATATTTTAATATCTTGTAGCTGGTCTTTATTCGGTGTGGTGTGATTTTAATTTCTGTTTTTAGCTCGTTTTGACCCACTCCACCCTCATAAAAAACATAGGCACATTTAAGGCCAGTAGTGCTTTCTGAAACACCAAATACTAGGTTTCTTTTGTAGCATTAAGCGAATGAAGACCTCACTGCTGTTTAACTAACAACAGCAGAGTCAAGTTAAGTTGTGCTTGTTGTGTCGTTGCAGGTGTTTCAAACCTCCAGCGAGAGGATCGAGTCTGCAGGCCTCGCTGCTCTTACCGCACTCACTTCCTGTCTGTCTCGCTCAGTCCTCAGCTCTGACTCTGAGGACTCCCTCAGCACATTCCTGGATTTCATTCTCACAGGTAAAATGCAGCTTTGTTATGCATGCATGAAAATGTGAAAAAAGGTACATTTGTTCCAGAAAGAAACATAGAAATGAAATTCTGTATACTGATGAGGAGGAATATGGCACTATGTAGTACAGTACACTGGGGAGGAAGTTGGCAGGAAACTTTTTTTTTAAATATATATACTGTGTATACCACCACAACTTTTTCATAACCTAATATATCATGTTTGCTGTCTAACAGATTGATTGTACAGGTGGGTTGAAAACACAATATTTGAGTCTTAGGGCCGGGTCCAAAAGGCCTAGATCCCAACTCCTATGGCAACAATCACTTGCTATGGAAAAATTGGTACTTCTCAAGGCCCCCTGAGGCTGACTTCAGTGTTAAAATTCCCAACATGACACCATGAAATGCATTTTTACAACCTGTTAGAAAAAGTGTTCTACCCGCTGCTTTTTAAATACAGCAGATATATTTGGATACTGTTGTAAAGTTAGGGTCGTGGCCTCTCTGACTGACAGATGTCTACACAGATAGCTGTAGCCAGGGGTTCTCTGCCAGGCCTTTGTGAGCTTTTTAGACTTAGCATTAGCTAATAACTTAGCAACCCCCTCTTGCCTAAATACTAAACACTTTTAGCTCCAGAAAAAACAACAGTGCAGTGACCAAAATTGCTAATGTTGAGGCTTTATAATGAGGAGCCCAAAAAACTGAGGGTGATGTCACAGTTACTGGGTCCATCTTTTATTTACAGTCTATACAGTCAACGTAAACACACTGTAATTGTCAGCGGTTCTTTGGAAGAAATCAGTATTTATTGTTAAACGTAGTTTTAAACAATGAGTCTCTGAGACATTCAAATGGGTCTTGTGTTGTACTGTGTTGTGCTTTTTTTCAGACTGCAAACATCACCTGTGTGAACCAGACTTAAAGCTTGTATGGCCGAGCGCAAAGCTCCTCCAAGCCGCCTGCAGCGCCTCCACTAGTGCGAGTCACATCATTACAGCTGCTGTCATGCCATCGCTACTTGAGCAATATAACAACAGAGCACAGGTAATAGAGACAGCTGATGTCCACATGTTTAACTGGTTTAATATGAGCTAAGGTTTGGGCTATTTAAGTATGGGTAGAGTAGAGAGAATGTGTTGTATGAGAACTCTAGAGCCTGTTTTCTTTGATTAACATCTGGATTTTTATGTTTTTGTTTTGTTTTTAACACAACTAAGTCCATGATCACATCTGTTTCTCTCTCTGTGCAGTGTTCCCATAGAAGGATATTACTGGAGGTGGTGCAGCGATTTATCCATTCAGTAAAAAACTGCCAGTCTTCAGACAATGGTGAGTGCTGTGTTCACTGCTGTTTTTCCCTCTTCTAGTCACCGCTGCATCTCATTAAACTTCAACATCGGCCATAAAATCTTGAAATTATAGCTCTTCATTTGTTACTCTACATTTCAGATATGCACGTCCTCGATCCTGTAAATATTTGAATCTTCTTGACTGTGACTTTGCTGATATATATCAAACAGTTTTGTTTGTCTTTTGTTTGAACTGAGTCAAGCTAAAACATTCAGTCCAGTGACCAAAGAAAAACTTTACTTGGTTACGGCTGTTGACCTTTAATCATTGTCAGTTTCTGTGTGTTTACACTGTAATTGTCACAAACTTCAAACAGTTATAGTGTGGTTAAAAAAAAAAAGATAACTGTTTACTTGCTGCTTGACTGTGACCAAGGGAACTACAGCTTTGACCTCCTCTGTTTCTCGTAACTGCGTTTCGTCTCTTTACTTCAGATGAGAGTGTGTTTTTAGCCTTCCGAGAATCTCTGTGCGGCATCGTGTGTTCTGCTCTCTCTGAGAACGACTCCAGCCTGCAGATCACTGCCACCTCTGTGCTCACATCACTGGCACAACAAGCAGGTACTTAAATTTAAAAATATATAATTGCTTAAAAGCGTTATAACAAAGTCAGACGTTTTTCACGAATGTTGTAAATATTTTCCCCTTGTTCAGGTCTGCTGTTAGAATCTGATATTGAGCTAGCTCTTGATCATCTGACCAGACGGCTGC
The DNA here is from genome assembly GCF_057381915.1 of Diplotaxodon limnothrissa. Lineage (NCBI taxonomy): Eukaryota > Metazoa > Chordata > Actinopteri > Cichliformes > Cichlidae > Diplotaxodon > Diplotaxodon limnothrissa. The sequence goes on along the minus strand of NC_140603.1, from coordinate 10,564,228 downwards.
TGATTGAAGAGGATGACAGAGTCAGGTGAGCTTTCGTTTCTCTTTGATGCTCCCTGTTATCTATTTGAATCCCGTTCATCCTGACACCTCTCTTGTGTTTGTCTTGTTTCTGCCTCCAGTCTTGCTGTGGCGGAGTGTGCTGGAGCCTTAGCGCAGCTGCACCCGGCACTCGTCATCTCCAAACTGATTCCAAGACTAAGGAACGAGATGTATACTGGTAAGCTGCTGAAAATATCATGTATTTTAGGCACAGGAACACATACAAGTAGTGTTTATGTGACCTGGCCCTCCTGTCTGTTCAGAGCCCATGAATCAAGACCAAGGGGAGGCTTCTGAACTACATTCCCATCATGCAGTGCGTCAGCGGTGTTTGTCAGCTCTGGCTGCAGTGTCCATCCAACCCAGTGTTGTCCAGGAGAGCACACCTGTCCTCCTGGAGGTCCTTCGTTCAGCACACACAGGTAATCTGGCAAAAAAGATGCTTTTTTTTTTAGCTTCAAGTACTTATATTTATATATAGTATGTTTATAACTGATCAGTGGGTCATGGTGCAAATTTACAATCACACATCACTTCACTGGAGTTAGTCTCCAAATTCAAAAAGCTTTACCAAAGCGTGTTGTTGTCCTATGAAATGCTCTAAGGTTAACACCTCTGTGACATCTTGTTCATTTCAGGTGATGTTAGTTTTTCAGTGGATGAGGTGGTGCTGACGTGCCGCAGCCTTCAGAGAATAGCAGAGCAGGTCCAGGACACCGAGGAAGCGGGACGCTGCTTCCACAACATCATCATCCCACACCTGTTGTCTCTGGCGCTCCAGGCAGCACTGCAGGGTGAGAAAGGATCAGTGAAAGGATTGACCAGCTTCATCTTACGTCATCAAAATAGTTTTAATTTGAATCTTCTCAGTATAACTTATGAATTAACAGACTTCCATCCATTGAGTCCTGAAGCTACAGTTATATTTTTCTAACAACTGAATTGAGCTTTCATTTGTAAAACGTGTTCATGTCAAAAACATTTAGTCCCCCAACTTTAAAAAACAATTGCTCTTCAGGTGAGGGATCATCTGGAACTCCTAGTCCTCTGGTAGAGGAGGTGGTCTTGTCTGCCATGGTTCCTGTCATCAGCACTTCCTGCTCCAGACTGCAGCCCACGTCAGTAATCTTGTTCACCTCTTGGCCTGATTTTATTTTGTCTTTTGACACATTTACACATAGTAAATGTTGTTATTCTTATCACACCTAGTGTCTCTAAATGCAGAGATAAACAAAACAAAGTTGCACTAAAAGTAGCTTGTACTTGCTGTATTTCCTCCTTTGTGTCACACCTGCTGATCTAAATATACTATTTCCTGTCTGTTTCACAGTCTCTCTTTTTTTCTTCTTTGCGAATGCCTTTGATTTGTTTGCACAATGCAGAGCGTACTTTTTGATGAGGTGTGTGTGGCTTCCTTTCAGCCTGGCGGGGCAGACGGCGTCGAGAGCTGTGTCTCTCTTCCTGGATGGCGATGTCTCTTTTTTGCCTGACAACTCGTTCCCTTCACACTTGCAGCTTCTCAAGGTCTGTTTTTGTCTGTGCTCATTTATTTTATGTATTAAATATTAGTGACTGTATAATTAGAGTTTATAAAGAATCAGACGGTATACAAACTGATGCAGTCAACACAAATGTCAAGGCAGTGTTGTGTTCTGGATGGCTTTTTCTGATTTTAAGCTTTCTAAAATAAACAATGCTAGAACTACATATAGGGTCATAAATGTACTTAACCATTCATCTATTCTCTTCAGTGGGGCGCGGAGCCTATCTCAGCTGTCTTAAGCTGGGCATACACTGTGCAATTTTTTTTTTCAGTTGCGTTATTCAGCTCCTGCTCAAACTGTACGATTGACTCGCAGAGGTTAGAAGTTCGTAGGTCACGATGCAGGTCTCACACTATACGGCCCGATGCTCTGATGCGACCTGAGTGCTCACACTGTGCGTCCATAACATGAAGGTTATAACATAAAATCTGTCTCTCGCTCTCCCTCTCTGTCTTTCACTCACACAGACACACCACCACCATCAACTTTGCTAAATTGCTCATGAAAAACATTGATCAGGCAGCTGTGATTGAGCAGCAGCGTAGATCCAACTATTTTCATGGTCAGAGCGGTCGTGATAACTTCGTGAGGCCACATCGAAAAGGCTCAGATGAGCTTGCCAAAGTTCTACAAGGTGTGCTTTCATCGCTTGTGTCCAGATCACATGCCGCACTGCCGTGCTGCTCCACCTTTTCACTTTCATTTCTGTGTTTGTGCGTGCGCAGTGTGAGAGGCTGCGGTGACACCCTCACGAAGGCCGACAGGATTTCAAACACGTTTGATTTTCTTACGACTAGGGCTGCCACAAACGATTATTTTGATAGTCGACTAGTCACCGATTATTTATGCGATTAGTCGACTAATCAGATCATCATCCACTGGACGTAAAACTACAGCTTATTGCACCAGCAGCATCTGCTCTTATATAACTATCATTAGCTTACAGCTTTAAGTGTTTAAGGTGCTAACTAAAAATAAAGACAAGATGATAGTTTATTAAATTTTAATGAAATTTGCAGATTGTTTCGGTGAAGTTTAATAAACTCCTTGCTATCTAAAATATAACAGGACACTGGAGTATATTCTGGAGCATCTCACACTTCTGATAATCAGCTGTCTGCTTGACGTTTATTCAGCTGTGTAAAAACTATAACTTTAATCTCAGACAAACCGATTTACTCAGGAACAAATAAAATACAAAAAAAAAAAAAGCCAAACAATAACATTTTAAGTTATCTAAGTGACTCATATATATTTAAAACCTGAGTAGCGAAAGATGGCGGTGGGTTAGAAAACAATTTGCCGGGAGTCCGGTGTTCTCACCGCGCTAGTGACCTAGCCCCCGGCTAGCTATCGAGCTGGTGGGTAACAGACGTCTCCGAAAACGTCGGAGCGCTTTTGAAAATATGCGGTGTCCTGATAAACTGAGCCGATATTTGAGGTTTACACAGCTACATTCTCACCTGAAAATACGTTAAACGTTTATTTTCTGACCCAGAAAGAATAATAAGAGTAATATTAAAACTAACTAGCTGCCGCCATTGTTGGAAACTAAGCTGGGCCGCGCTATGATTTCTGGGACACAGCTGCTTCTTCTTCTTCTTCGGGGTTTAAGGGCAGCTGGCATCCTTGTACATGCAGTGCTGCCATCTTCTGTTTCAGTCCGTTATTACACTCTTAAATCCTGCTACTTATTCCTGCGTCTTTTGTGATCTTACAAAGCTTCAAACGACGCGTCGACTATTAAATCAGTCGTCGACGATTTTGATAGTCGACGTAATCGTGACTAGTCGACAAATCGTGGCAGCCCTACTTACGACCAAGCGATTGATGATCGGGAGCTGGTTGTGAGGTGTTAATCGCTTCTCGTTACCCCATGTTTACAACACGATGCACGACACACGATTAACCCTCCTCTCGTGTTAGGGTCGGCACCGACCCATTTTAAATTTCAAATGCATAAAAAAATCACATACCGTATTTTCACAACCATAAGGCGCACTTAAAAGTCTTAGATTTTCTTCAAAAAGTGCGGCGCGCCCTATAGCGCAGTGCGCCCTGTGTGTTGTAAGGAGGACGTAGTAGAGAACACCATGAGAACGCTAAAGGGTGAAGTGTGTGCGTTGACTTTATTGCACATACCTGTATAAAAGAACAGGTATGTGCGTTATGCAGGACATCGTTGTTTTAACAACCCTGAAAATGGCAAAGAGACACGCTTACGAAGCACAGTTTAAACTGAAGGCCATCAGCTACGCGGAGGAACATGGAAATCGAGCAGCGGCGAGAGAATTTAAGATTAATGAATCGATGGTTCGCAAGTGGAGGAAGCTGGAAAACAAGCTCCGGCAGGTCAAGAAGACGCAGCTGAGTTTCCGCGGACATAAGGCGATCATCGAGCAAAGAACGAGCGGGAGAAGCGTTTCGACGGTCACCATTCGGCTAAAAGCAGTTTCACTTTCACTTTTTATGAAACGGTGCCATTTTTCCATCCGGACCAGGACTACGGTAGCGCAGCAACTTCCAGCGGATTATAAGGAAAAGCTGGCCATCTTCCGCTCCTACTGCAGCAAACACATCGGCGACAAACACATCCAGCGATGGATGACCGATGGAGTCCACAGTTTAACCAAGAGTGGAAACCAGCGCCGGGCGAGTTACGCCACAATTTGCCAATGGATTGTAGATGCTTGGGCTAACATGTCTGCTGGCACTGTTGTTCGAGCTTTCGCGAAAGCCGGCATCATTTCCGAGGAGCCGCACGGCACGGAAAGTGACTCTGACAGTGAAGAAAGTGAACCTGGCATGTTTGATGAAGATTTAGCACAGCTGTTCAATTCAGACACAGAGGATGAGGACTTCGATGGGTTTGATTGATGATAAAAATGTGAGTACTAAACTTTGTTTTGCTCCTGCTTTATTTTTAAATACGCACACTTGTATGCTTGTGTGTTGTTGATGATGACGATTACTGGTAATAAAAATGTGAGTACTAAACTTTGTTTTGCTCCTGCTTTATTTTTAAATACGCACACTTGTATGCTTGTGTGTTGTTGATGATGACGATTACTGGTAATAAAAATGTGAGTACCAAACTTTGTTTTGCTCCCGCTTTATTTTTAAATACGCATACGGTACTTGTATGCGCCCTATGATCCAGTGCGCCTTATGTGTGTGTTAAATACAGTAATGGCACACATAACTGAGACTGCGCCTTTTAGCACAGTGCGTCTTATGGTCGTGAAAATACGGTACATTTGTTTATTGTATCAAGGCTTTTTGACTTTGTCAGGAACCTCTATTTCTACAAAATAAAACAAAAAAAATTATTTTCACTAAATTATAAAATGCCTAGTTGAAATTATGACCTTTGTGTTGTTAGGGTCAGTTTCGACCCAGGTATAATATTATGAGTATAAAGCAATAATTAAAGCCAAAACTGAAATCATAAGTGCACTGTCAGCTAAAACACTTACAGCAAGCGCCTCTCCTAATCATATGAGCTTTAGGGGATTCTTATTTTGCATGTTTTTTGCAGTATACCTGCACAAAAACAAAACAAAATAAACACGGGCATGTGAGGTGAATTCACTATTTGAGTGGCCATTTGACTTCCAGAGTGCACATTTACAATTTGCAGCATACAAAAAATGAGAAGAAGATTCACAGTGAGCTAAGTTCTGGATCATATTTTTGGTGAAAATGAAGGAGAGGACACAGAGCAGCATAGCGATTCAGATGGGCAGGTTTCTAAGGAGGAAGACAATGTGGACTATCATCCAGAAGACACAGACACATCTGATCAGAGGTGGAGGCCGCTGGTGCTGAAGCTACTCCTGCTGAAAGATTCAAGTCCAAAAATGGTAAGATCTTTTGGAGCTCAGTACCTCATGATGTACATGGCAGGGCAGCTGCTGCAAATGTCATCAAAATGACCCCTGGAATCACAAGGTTTGCTCTGACCAAAGTCAGTGACATCAAGAGATGTTTTGAGATATTTATGCCATTGTCACTAGAAAGAATCATCATTACTATGATAAACCTTGAAGGGAAAAAAAGTCCATGGCGAAATGATGAGGAATACCTGGATGCTTTCATTGTTCTTGCTGGAGTGTACAGATGCTGCAATGAGGCCACTGATCGTCTATGGGATGCATCGACAGGCAGAAACATTTTCTGGGCAACAATGTCACTTCACACATTTGATATCATTTTGATTCAAGAGTCCTCAGATTTGACAACAGAGAGACCAGACCGAGGTCTGACAAGCTTGCTCCCATCAGGGATGTCTGGGAGAGATGGGTGCAGCTTCTTCCACTGATGTTCATCCCAGGGCCAGTGACAGTGGATGAATGTCTTGTCCACTTTTTGAGGAAAATGCACCTTCCGGCAATATATACCCAGTAAGCAAGGGAAAAACGGCAGAAAAATCTGGGAAGCCTGTGATGCAAAAACCAACTATGCCTGGAATGTACAGATTTTCACAGTCAAAGCTGCGAGTGGCATCCCTGAGAAGAAACAATGAAAATGTGTGGTCCTCCATATGACCACTGGACTGCAAGATCAGCTGTGATATTTTATTTTATTTTATTTTTTACCAGATATGACCTTGGACAAGAACTTCACAAAGGAAACTGAGGTGAAGCTGTATCATTGGGAAGTGATAAAAAGCCCACAATTACCCACGGCTATAACCAAAACAAAGGAGGAGTGGACTTTTTCTTTTTTTCAGTTTATATTAAAGGTCTACTGCTGAAAAAAACAAACTTTTTTTGTCTTTTCTTGATGTAAATGTCTATGGGTCGAAATTGACCCGTAACACCATCGATGTCATTTTAGTTATTAATCTTAAAATGAAAAAAATCAATAAAACAGATTTATTTAAGAGATGTATCCTATACCCCTCAGTAATACTCAGGTAACACAGAAACCTTTTATTTATTAATATGATTCTCTTGAGGTTAATTTTACAAATTTTTTTAAATTGAAATCGAGGGGTATAGTGACAAAAAAAGACCCAGAGGCCCACACCAAAAGTATTAAAACCAACATTTTCATGGATAAGGAAGCCTAACAAGGTAACCAAGAGATGAGAAACAAATTGGATGATAACTTATTGTTTTTAGTATATTTTATAGCTGATTTAATTCACGGGTCAAAACCGACCCGCTAACATAAGAGATGAAAACAGAAAGCTAACACGAGAGGAAGGTTAAGGCGAAACTCGGCCAACCCCCAAAACGGTCGCACGACTGAAAACTGCTCAAAATGGGCCAAAAACCGCACAGTGTATGCCCAGCATTAGAGGCAGGGACCCTGGACAGGTCGCAGGGTTAACACGTAGAGACAAACAACCATTCACACTCACGTTCACACCTATGGGCAATTAACCTAAACACCCAACTGGGTATATGCATATTTTTACAATGTTTTTATTTCAGAAAAGCTCAAGTGAAAAGTCATTTGTTTAGTTTTTATTTATTTATTTTTATTTGTTTATCTCTTAAATGTGTGTTTTGCCATTATTTGACTTGAGAAAAAGAGCAGTTGACAAAAGTATTGAAAGCACATTAATGCCAACATTCACATTCCATTATGAGTAGAAGCAAGCTTTAAACTGGAACCACTCCATCAGGTCACGTCTCGGGTAACAAGTGTGATTACTTTTCTCAGAAGCAGGAGGGGGATTCCTGGAGCCTGTCTCGGCTGGTTTGTCTGCTTATGGGCAGTGTGTGTTCTCTACCTCGCGGCGTGAGTCTCATGTTAAACAACTAATTCAGATTTCTGTTAAATTTAAAGAAATAAATAAAAACTTTTAGGAAATGTATGTTGAAGTTTGTTTTGACAGTGTTAAGTATCGTCTGCAGGTGGAGGTGCCCCAGATTGACAAACTGCTGTCGGCACTGGAGGAGATGAGCTGCACTTGCAGCCACCCGCTGTCATACACGTCAGCTGCAAAGTGCTTTGCTGGCCTGGTCAACAAGAAACCACAGGGTCAGTTTGTGTCCTGTCACAGCTTGGCTTTTATTAAATCTAAAAGCTTTAGATCATTTATTAAAACATTTTCTGTTTCTTCTTCAGGAGATTCCCTCGACAGCCTAATTCAGAGGACAGTGAAGAGAGTGTGCAGCGAGCTGGACTCACCTTCATCCTCTGTTCACACTCAGGCATTTACACTTATGATCTGGGTAAGAGTGACTGTGTCTGTACTGCTCACTCCTAATCATCAGCGCATTAAGAGCTTTTACTTGTTTCACCACTCACCTTACAAATCTTTTTCAGAATGATAGTAAGGTTGTGCTTGTCCGCAGGTTTCCAAGGCTCTGCTTCTGCGATACCACCCTCTGTTCACAACACTGACCGACAAGGTACAAAACTGAGCAGCACACAGTGGAGCTTTCATGCTTACTGTGTTTTTAGTGGAAAACACATTTGGTGTTACTCTCTTTTCTGTGTACCTCGCAGCTCTTCTCTCTGCTCGACGATGCCGGTTTAGGTCCGATGGTGGCGGCAGACGGCTTCTCTCTACTCATGAGTGACTCCACCGACGTCCTGAACAGAGCTTGCCACGCTGATGTACGCATCATGTACCGCCAGCGCTTCTTCAGCGAGAACAAAGCCAAGCTGGTGGAAGGGTTCAACGCTGCACCCCAAGGTAAAGGCACCAGGACAGTCGAACCTACACAAACAATTTACAATTTACTTTGCCTTGTTTGGTATCATCCTTTTCAGCACAACCTCACGTGTCTGAATTTACAGTTATGTTTTCATTTTGACATACTGTATTAACACAATTGATCTAAAATCAGGCAAAAACATAAAATCAGAGTAGAAAAAGTTCTATTTTTTTACTGTAGCAACCACAAACATGTTTATTTAATCATATTTCATAACTTTAAATGCAAATATAAATTGTCAATTTTAAAATCATATGCACAAGTTTTGTCTTAAGCAGAGAGTGCTTGCTAGCGCTGTCCTTAGAGAGTAAAGGTGACGAAACTACTCAGGAAAAAACGCCGCGTATATATTGTTTATCATGACTCTGGTTTTACGTGGCCTATCAACACAATTTAAAAACTGGTATAGATCACATTGTTGCTTTCTTAAAGTAGTCATGGTAAGCCAATCGCAGTCAAACAGCAGCACTCATACGATTAATTACCCCCTAGCTACAGGTGTTTTGCCAAAAAGTGATCGTCTGCCAGAAAGTGATTGCCGTCCGCGGGAGCGCGCGCAGCTGCTTAAAGCTGTAGCGCCCAGATTACTTACAGCTACTTCCGTGCAACTGATATAAAGTGCGGTAAGCTGAACACAGCTTCTGCCGTCTGTTTGTTGAAAAATAGTAACGCGACCGCATTTTCTTGTTAGTAACGGTAACGGCGTTGTAACGATAGAAATAGTAATTAGTTAGATTAGTTAGTAACGCCGTTACTTGTAACGCCATTATTCCCATCACTGCCGTTAATGTTTAGAAGCAAAAAAAGAAACAGCTTTTTATTCTTGAGTACTGCAAATATTGCACCAATAGTTTCTTTGGATGGAGGAGACTTAAAGGGAAAATAGCAAAAGTCTTAGCCAACACATGATGTTCAGGTTTAGAAGTGTTATTCACTAGACCTACTAATTAGAGTGCAGTAGCAGTGCTCAGATGTACAAGATTACTGAAAATAAATGTGTAAAAAATGTTTCACCATTAGCAGAAACATATAAAACTACACGTGTGAGCTGTTTAGTCCAGACATTTATATTACAGTGGTGTAAAAAAAAAAAAGTTCCTGATTTTCTAGTGTTTTGCATATTTGTCACGCTTACATTTTTCAGATCATCAGACAAATGTTAATATCAGACAAAGATACCCAGAGTAAATACAAAGTGCAGTTTTTAGATGATGATTTCATTGATTGATAGAGAAACGTCCAAACTCTCCTGGTCCTCTCCGAAAAAGTAATTGCCCCTCCTGCTAAACTATGAATTAACTGCGGTTAACCACATTTTGTGGAAAGATGAGTTCAGTTTTACTAAACACACTGAGGCCTGATTACTGGCAGACCTGTTGAATCAAGAAATCACTTTATTAGAAGCTGTTTGACAAAGTGAAGCAGGCTGAAAGATCTCAAAAAGCAACACATCGTGCCACCATCTGAAGAAACACCTGAGATACAAAATCCCTGACATCTATCAGTCTGGCAGGGGTTCTAAGGCTTGGGGACTCGATTGAACCACAGTAAGAGCCATCATACACAAATAAAGAAAACTTGGAACAGTGGTGAACCTTCCCAGGAGTAAGCGGCTGACCAAAATTACCCCAAGAGCGCAGCGACGACACATCCAAGAGGCAAAAACAACACTGAAGAACTGCAGGCCTCACTTGTCTCAGTTAAAGTCAAGAGTTCATGATTCAACATTAAGAAAGAGACTGAGAAAAAATGGCCTCGGGGGGGGGGGGGGGGGGATATCAAGGAGAAAAGCACTGCTGACCAAAAGGAGGATAAAGGCCAGTCACACATTCGCCATTAAAAATCTTGATGATTCCCAGGACTTCTGGAAAAAAAACGTTCTTTGGACTGATGAAACAAAAGTGGAACTTTTTGGGAAGGTGTCTGTCTGTTCTGCAGCAGGTAAATGATCCAAAACACACCAGAAAGTCCACCTCCGAATGCCTCATGAAAAACAAAGGGCAATTCACAGCAATTACAACTATTCTGCAAAGATGAGTGAGTCAAAAATCCTCCACAGTGGCAGTTATCGCAAATGCTTAATTACAGTTGTTGCCACTAAGGTTTGCCCAACCAGTTATTAGGTTAGGGGCTCAATCACTTTTTCTAACAGGGCCAATAAGGTTTTGATATTTTTCTTCACTTCCTTCACTTAAAAACTGCATTTTGTGTTTACTTGTGTTATATTTGATTATCTGAAACATTTAAGTGTCACAAACATCAAGAAAAAAAAAAAAAGGAATTTGTCACCAAAAACTGATGAAGACAAAGATTTCCATGCTTTAAACCCTGTTTGATCAGTGTATATACAAGATTCAGAATGTAATGTTTTTGGTTTATTTGTGTATTGTTTGTTTCCACCAGAGAAGAAGCCCAACTACCTGAAAGCTTTATCTAACACCGTCAATAAGCTGCCCAAGCAGGTTCAAGTCACTGAACTTCCAGCGGTGAGTAACACAGAGCAGCTCTGATGCTCGTAAGAAATGACTCGAGCTGGTAGGTGCCTGTAATCATCAAAGTCCTGTTCCTGTGCAGCTTCTTTCTCTGCTGCTGGAAGCCTTGTCGGGTCCTGATCAGGACATTCATCTGACAACTCTGTCCTGTCTGGACCCCGTCCTCGTCAACCCACCACAAGTTCTCATACAGCAGCTGGAAGCTTTGGTCAACAGGCTGCTGGCCCTCCTCTGCAGTCCAGCTATGGTTAGTTAGATCACCACAGTCTGTTCACTAACTATTCAGTCTCCTCAAGATTATAAACTGTTGTTTTGTTTTAGTATTTAATGCTGTAAGTGCTCTACAAAAAGCCTACCTTCATTATTGGACTGTATAAGTTCATTAAATGATGACAGTGTTTTTTCCTTTACACTGCAGAGTGTACGGATTGCTTCGCTGTCCTGCATCAACGCTATTTCCTACTTCCCTGTACATGAGGTAAAACGTACCATCTTTGAATACTTTGGTTTCAACCTCCATAAGATTTTTTTTAATTCCTAATTTGTGTGTTTTATCTTTAACTGTTTGAAAAACTTTAAATTCAACCAGTTTATTGAAATGTGTTTTTGTTTTACAAAAGCTGAATAAGGACTCACAAACATAAACTACGGTTCCTGAACATGGAAACATTTAGCAATCAGACTGAATTGACCAATCTGACTAAATGCAGTCAGTTATATTGAAGCTAATTACTAAAGGAGTCTTTATGATTGTTGGATTTCACCACAATGTTTGAGTCAGAGAATTACAAGCTACAAATTTGTCATCGTGTGACACTATTGATCCTCATAAGTCAAATTTCTGTATTTTCCCTCCTGGACATAGTGCTGTTTATCAATGGCATTTGTGCTTGGTTGCCAAAAGTACCGTTAAATGTATTTGAGAAGCTCAGCAGTGATGTTTCTCTCTAGAAATCATGAGTTTTTTTGTGAGCAGCTCCATGTGGGACCTGTTTTCTGTCTACTGTGTACTTAAACCAATGAGAAACATTACAGCTCAGCCGAGATGAGCACCATTAATATTTACATCCTGTCACCCACTCATGAGCATAACAGGATTTCGTGGTGAACTGCCCCTTTAAGGCCTTAGAAGAAGAGTCCGTGATTCTAATCGTCACTTTTCCCAACATTTTTTCAACAGGAAACTTGTATAAAAAGTGTAATGTTAACATATTAATTGCTTTACCGATTTTTTTTCCTCCTATCTGTGTGTGATTTAAGGTGTTGCCATTTCGGACCCGAGTACTTCGAGCGCTCGCCAAACCTCTGGATGACAAGAAGAGGCTGGTGAGGGGGGAGGCGGTTCAGGCCAGAGCACAGTGGTAAGAACTACCTTTTCCTATTAAAGATGGACTCCTCTAAAAAATCCAAAAACAAGTGATTTATCTAGAAGACATGTCAGCTTGTGATTATACTGATGTTACTCTAACTCTTTTCCTAGTCCTGTGAATCTTACTAGCATGTAAACAGGTGCCATAGCATTTAGTAAAGCATGTGTTTATGGCTATTTCTCTAACTGTCCCTGTAGGTTCCTCTTAGGAAGTCCTGGTGGAAGATGATTTCCCCCCTAATCGCCACCAAATTACAGATACCAAGTAGCACTCAACTCACTCAACGGCTCACCCTCTGCGGGTCAGCTCTCCAGCAGCCTCCACCCTCGAGGATCTCCCAGCTTCCTTCTGCCCCTCCTACTCTTCCCCTTTATACTGAAATGTTTTAACTGTCTGTATTTTCACAAACGCACAAGACTGTATAGACTAACGCACATAAATCTGATGGCAGAGCTTAGTCAAAAGAATGAAATGAGTGTTTTGTTATTACGCCTCATGAATATTGTCCTGTTGGTCCAAACAGTCACATGAAATGAGATGACGCCATTTTGATTGGGAAATATTTCACTGCTGAAGGTGCAAAAATTTCAAAATGAGATTTTAGGCGTATTTATATTTTAGGTTTTACAGCTGGTAAAATCATATATGCATTAAGGTCATAATCATAATGAAGGGACACTGGTTTGGTCAGCTAACAAAATAACAAAAACCACTTACAAAGATCATGTAATCATTTGTGTTTCTTCAGAATGTCTCAAATCTAGTGTTACTGTCCTGAGATCATGAACATCTGTCAGTAGGCACCATAATGAGGTAGTGCCAGGGAATTGGATTTTTCAGCTCCTGTATAAAAAGAAGCAATTTTTTTTCCCACTGCATATAAAAGCAGAGAGCGTGACGCTAGATCTGCCTCGATGCCTTTTAAGTAGCAGCCATTATTTCAGCAGATTTGAGAACTGTAACGTAGCAGAAACTTGGATACTTAACAGTGGTTAACACACTGTGTCCCAGCAATTTCACACTGCAGACAAAGCAGGCACCTACTCCAGTCTTGGAACCACTTTTCTTCCAACCCCCACAGCAGTGGAAGACACATCAGTGACCTTTTTACACTCTCATGTGAATGTATACCTGAGCAGTGACGTCTCTAACCGATGTTGAGACTTGCTAGAATATGAATGTGCCAACTGTTCATGGATCGAGCGTGAAAGCTTCCGCTGACTGAAATGTTAGGATACTTTTTACAGAATGAAATATCCGTTTAGGTTAATGTACTTTTGTTTGGCTTTTAAGTTATGTGAACGTCATGTTCAACATCTGCCTTGTATTCTGTTAATATTAAATCATAAATGTTGGCTGACTTTGGACCTCACATCAACTTATGCCAAGAAAACAAGACAATATTTAAGATGTTTACACTGAAATTTCACTCGTGTCTGTCTGAATATCGTCACCTCAAAACGGAAACACGTCAACCCAGAAATATCAAAACCTTGTTTTATTTTAAGGCGGCGAGATAAATGAAATCAGAGCACAGCTCCAACACTATCACAGCTGGATGTCTGTTTCTATGGCAACTGCAGAGCCTCCAAAACCATCATGAGGTTGCCGATATGAAAATGTGGCTTTAGGGGAGGAAAAAAAAATTAAATGACAGAATAATATTTCAGTGTCTGAGTCACATATTTCAAGGCTGAATAACCAAACAAGGCACACAACCACATCTGTGTTTAAAGTTCTCTGAAATCAAGAGCTGTGTAGTTGGTTTTTCACTCGTCTTTGGCACCAAGAAATGAGTTCAGGTCAGTGGCTCCCAGTAAAGCCAGGGGATGGTTTTTGAAACACATGTAGAGTAGTTGGTATTAAAAACTTACAAATAACAATTATTTACATACTAACACAACACTTCTTAAACAATGTTTTCACGATTTGCCTCCCACAGCTATCTTCTGTTATTTTGAAGACGCCGATCCTTAAACAGAGCTGGAGATTGATACAGTCTCAGCTGCTAATGGTGCCGTGTTTTGCACTTTTATCACTAATTTATAAAAAGCACATAAAGGTGGAACGCTCTCTTTTACAAGCTAAAGTCAGATTGAGGGGAAATGTGCAAGTCTGTTTTACAGCATGAACTGAGAAGAAGAGTCTGCTGTAAACGGTCTGCCGACATGACTTTCAGGTCTTCACTTAATAACGATAAAATAGGTTTTTTAACGTGCTGTACTGTATGCAACACATAGCACCATTAACAAGCTTTAACTTCGGCTCCTGTGATGGTGCCAAACCACACCATGTAACAGAATCCCACAACATTTCATCACCTCTTCAATAAAAGTTGTGTGAACGAGGCGTTACTGAGATGCTGACCAGCAGCATCCATGAATCAGATCAGTCGACAGCTCTGCAGTCACAGCTTAGTCTCACTGTACAATGCTGGAAAAGTGACAGTTGGATCTAAGAAGTTGAGACACTCCTGTGTTTCTCCACTTTTATCAGTGCTGATACAGACACAGCAAAAGGCTGCTGATCTGTGTAACCAGTCTTTTCTTCTTTGCTGGTTATAAATGCAGGTTTGAAGTTTTTTTTTGTTTTTTTAAATATGGTACGACATTAAAAAGCTGAAAGTCAGATGGCCATGGGGTCTCTCCTGGCGAAGGTGCAGTCCCACACGATGCCGTCTCCGCAGGGAAGATGGCTGGAGGGTAAGAGGACCCGTGTGAGCCAGTGACTGAGGAACAGAAGAACAGATGGGATGAAATGTGACTGAAAACAATGAAGGATGACAAAGCTGTGATCTTTTAAAGGGGACACAACTGATCATTTCAAAAATCATACATACAACAGTGGTAATTTGTGTCCCTGCTTTTCAGTAAGCACAACACTGAAAGAAACCTGCCAGCTGGCTTTGCATGAAAACCATCAAATGTGTCAATTTAATATAAAAATATTTTCCTATTCTTTTCCTTTATGCAGTTAGAAAAACAGGTGGAATAATAGTTTGTATTGAGCACATGATCCCAGCTATGACTAATAAGAACCTCTCTCTAGATGGAATACTTGCACATATTCATCAAAAGCTGAAGCAGTGACGGAGCTCACCTCCTCTTCTGCACACCAAACAGTAGCTTCAAGTTGTTCATTTTACCGCGATGATATGGATTTCGGAACACCTGATTAGGAAAAGAAGAAAACAGGATTTTCAGAGACCCTCGATGAGTTTGAATTTTGTTCCTATGCAGGATTCATGTCTGGTGAACTTTAACTGGTTTGTCCAATAAAAGACTAAACTTTTGCTCATATATAGCAACTGACTCTGCACAGGAGTGCACGTACCTTTCCTTTCTCCTTTAATCTTCTGGCTTCTTTGCGGTTGATGTGCCGCTCTATGCTGGTTTCTCCTCTGCTGATAAGCATGGCGTGCCACAGGGTGAGTCCACCCAGAGCGACTGCCACAGAGCTGCAGGGAAGAGGGAGAAGGGGCATATTACAATTTGCACTATACAAGTGGCATTATGGACTTTTTGAAAAGGTAAAGTGTCTCACACCTGGTCAGCACCCAGAGGAAGATGATGCTCTTATGAGCAGTGGTTTCTCTAAAACTGTAGTCCGGAGGAGGGGTCTGATAGTAGGTCTGAGGTGGACAGGAAGGACAGTTAGTAGTGTCCAAAGTTTGTATTTTGTGCTGAACTGCTCCTTTAACGTTACTATCCAAAGCCTACAGTTTTGTTTACCAGCTGGCACAGTCTTTAATCAGAGTAATTTTGCAAATCATGCTTTACTGACAGATGCAAATTATTTCCTCATAGCTCCTCACCCAAACTGTGCAGAGGGGTAGTGTTAATAATACCTAGAAAAACCTGCTTAAAGGAATATGTCGTGTCAGAATGGATCTCAGTTGAACTGGAACAATGAGATGCAGCTACTATGACGAAAACGCCACCCAAACATATAGATGGTTGAATCTTTCCTTATCGAGCCTTACCTCTACAGCGTCGTAGGCATCCAGAAACAAGTTCCTGCTGCTGATGCTGCAGTAGATACAGCCCATGGTCATGTAGACGCAGAAGGAGAAGAAGTAGCGATGGTTGAAATGTCCCACGCAGTTATTCAACCAGGCTGGAAAGAGCTCAGTTCAATACGTGTAACAAGCGGGAACACCAGGAGACACCAAAACAAAAAGTGAACAGAATAAAAGTCATTTTCATGAGTTTTTCCTCGCTCAAAGGATACGACAGTGGTGGTCCATCTTCAAAACACACCTGCAATATAGCAAACATTTTAATATGATAAAAGAAAACAAACATATAAAACACGCCAACTCTCCACATTGGAACTACGTGAAGAACTTACACGTTGCAGATGCTGCAGTGGTGTGTCCTCGGTGGTTTGGGAGTGATGCATTTCTTACAGATGGACACAGAAGGGAAGGGACTTTTGTCCTAAAATAGAAAAAAAAAATGCAGCTTGACAAAAGCTCTTCTGTCATCTTCAGAAAATACCACAGCCTGTACATAAAAGATGGAATGATGGACCGCTGGGTCTGAGAAGTGACACATAAACCTGCATTCTTTCTAACGACCATCAGGGGCAGTTCCTCTGCTTTTAAAAAGTCCAATTGTATAAGTGTTTATAAAAAAAACACTTTACCTACTTCTCACTTGATTTATGACCTTAGTAAATTATTTCACAGGTTTGATGTCTTTTGTTACAATGTTATGTTTTGTGAAAAGGTTTTTGCCTTTTCTGATTTCTACATTTTTTGACTATTTGAATATTTCAGATGAAACTAATTTTAATATTAGACAAAGGTAACCTGAGTAAATACAAAACGCTGTATTTAAAGTCAAGATTTCATTCATTAAGGAAAAAAAAAAGGTCACTCCAAGAGTGCAGCAACGGCTCATCCAGGAGGTCACAAAAGAATCAGAACAACATCTAAAGCAGACTTCAACTTGTCTCGGTTAACCCTTTAAGACCTACCATAGAACCAAGTCCGCCAGAGCTTATATTATATTTTTACATGTTGTGGAGCCATTTTTGGGAGCGTTTCAAGTTGCTATACATCAATACAACCATTATAGCCCAAATTTTAATAATATGTATGCATTAAGTGCATAGTAATTACATAAATTACAAAAAAGTGCAATAAACTACAAAAAAAATTGAAAATCGTTTTGGTTTTTTTAACATATATTTCTAGTTAGAGAAA
Source organism: Diplotaxodon limnothrissa (assembly GCF_057381915.1). Lineage (NCBI taxonomy): Eukaryota > Metazoa > Chordata > Actinopteri > Cichliformes > Cichlidae > Diplotaxodon > Diplotaxodon limnothrissa. The sequence goes on along the minus strand of NC_140603.1, from coordinate 10,546,897 downwards.
CTTAAGAGGTTTATCCCTCAAAACTGTAAATACAAAAAAGTTGCACAAAATAGTTTCCCACCACAGGAAATTTATTTTGGATGTCTTCATAGTTTTATTTTTGAAATACACCAATTTTTATTTACTACAGGAAAAACGAAAATAAATATTATAATGCAAATTTGCAAAAAAACAGCATATGCATCAAAATAAACTATTTCCAGCAGTGCAATATGACTTCTAAGCATCCCAGAAACGACACAGAAAGTCATAAAGTCAAACATAACTTTTAAAACACCAGTATAGGCTGATGGGGCCCTGAAGGTGAAAAACTACATTTCCGAGAAAATGACGTCACTTCCGGTTTCGGGCAGGTAATGGCGGACGTGCGATAGTTTGCGCTGATGATCTATTCTAACATAGGAAGTGTTACGAACAGCTGATCGGATCGGTAAAGCGTGTTTCTGGAATATTGTGTTTTTATTGCTGCAAGTGGTTTTTATGCCATTTTTGCAAAGCTATATGTGGAAGGAAACTGTGACCTAGGACAAGCTGATGGCATAAGATGTAAGTACAACTCCTCTGGTTTCATGTGCAAAAAAAATTATTGCGCGAGCTTACCTGGTTGCAGTTCTACCGGGATTTAAAAATAGCTACGCAAAACAGAGCGTGCCCGCTCTGACCAGCTTTAAAGGGTTAAAGTCAGACTTCATGATACAACAATAAGAAAGAGATTGGGCAAAAATGGCCTCCACGGGAGAGATCCAAGGAGAAAACCACTGCTGATCAAAAAGAACACAAAGGCCAGTCTCATATTTGCCAAAAAACATCTTAATGATCCCCAAGTCTTTTGGGCAAATACTCTGATGAGACAAAAGGTTACATCTGACGTAAAACTAACACAGAATTTCTAACCATCAGTTAATGGCCTGAAGCTCAAGAACACATGGGTATGCAGCAGAACAATGGTAAACACACCAGCAAGTCAACCTTCGAAAGGCTCAAAAAGACAAACTGAAGGTTTTGGAGCGGCCAAGTTAAAGTTTGGACTTCAATCCAATCGAGACGCTTTAGCATGACCTTAGCATGACCTTAAACCGACCGTTCGTGCTCAAAACCTGTCCAGTGTGACTGAATCAAAAGAATTCCTCCACAGCCATTAGAAAGCCACATAGCCAATTATCACAAATGCTTGACTGCAATTCTTGCTACAAAGGGTGGCACAACCAGTTATTAGGTTTACGAGGCAACTACCTTTCCACACAGGGGCAGGTAAGTTTGGATAACTTCTGCCTAATTAAATAAAATCATTAAAAAAAAATTCATTTTCTTGGGTTATGTAACATATAAACATGTAAGTGTGACAAATATGCAAAAAAAAAAAAACCCTAAGAAATCAGAAATACTTTTGTATGTAGATTTTTACTTTATGATTTTATGATTTGTTAATATTCAAAAAGTAATTCAATTACAGTCTTTGAAATATAATCACCCTATCTCAAAAAATACCTACAAACCAACGCATAAACCAAAAAAGAAATGTTTTAAATGTTAAAAAGTATTCACATTTGTACTTAAAAAAATGTAAAAATCAATGATGGCAGCAGAATAAGTCACTATGTCAGCCTCTGAGGAGTGTGACTCCTACCTTTGGTGGGTGTCCTGGAGAGGTGGTGGTCGCTTTGTAATAATGGAACACCACCATAATGAGAAGCCAGTGGCCACAACAGAGGTGCCACACAATCCAGTGTGCAGGGTAAGTGCTGACGATCATGGGAAGGACAAACAGGTAGACAATGACCACAACTGAGGATGTCAGCAAGACGACAAGACAGACAAACACCTGGGAGGGTAAGAGAAGGAAAAATGATTAAGGAAAGCAGCAGCAGGCGTGGGAATCAAGAGAGGAGGGAAGTGAGCTTACCACTCCAAACCAGTGGGTCACGTTGTCCACAATCCAATAAACGGGTTCAAAAGCACAGTCCAGCAGAGTGTCTGAGTTGGTGAGGCTGTTGAAGTACAGCGACTTGAGCAGGAGCTTGCTGTAACGCCACACCTCTGACAACCTGCCGCCGATCCCCGCTTTGGTACCCCCGCCTTGGCCCCCCCTCTGCGTGCGGCACAGCCAGCACCAGCGCAGCGCCAGTCGCATGGCTCGGGAGAGCTGCCACCTCCAGCTGCTGCTCACACGCATGCCACCACCGCCACTGCCTCCTCTCCTACACACTCTGCCTTCTAAACACACGCAGACACACAGACACACAGACCAGCAGTTAGAAACACAGGCCGCATAAAACAGCAGCTCCTCGTAACGCAGCCTGACAGATGCGGAGCTTTCCATCGTCACCGAGTGCTTGTTGAGAGCTCCCAGTGTATCTGAGAAGGCAGGCAACAGGAAGACTAGTGAGCTTTATAGAGGACAAGGGATCCCTTTCCCAGAAAGTGTTCCCTTTCCCTAGAAAACACTGAAGTTACTCAAGTACAGTAACAGCATCTCCTGTGTGACATATGCCCATCAAAGCACACAAGGACAAGGGCTATCAGGTAAGGAGTTACGCCCATCAGCCCCTACAAATAAACTTCTCCTCTTAATAATTGAAGGCAAATCTTCATCTGCAGGCCAAAAACCTATTGGGGACTCTCAGGGGAGATGCAGATTGGTAACCTTATAAGAGGGAAACGCAAATGGACGTCTTAAGGAAAATAAAGTGGCCACCTGATCCTGGAGCATCGGGTCATGAAAGTGAGTATTGGTTACACAGATAAGACTTGTTCAGGTTCTCCAAAACAGGATGGCATTAATAATGAGAGCGCATCTCTCATTATTTACATTTAAAAGAAGATGAAAATAAGACGGGACATCCAGCAACAGGTGACATGTACAGATCTGTCAAGTTTAACATAATCGCATAAGTCAGGGACTACATGTAACATACAGAAACATTAGACAAATTCTTGTTGAGAGGGCCTTTACTTCCTTTACTTCAGCAATAAAGAGAGCGAACACGATTTCTGGTTGTGTGACAAGTTGAACGAGTCTCACCACTGCACAGGAAGGCTGGTGGGCGTCTGAAGGGTGTTTGAAGGGCATAATATTAACGTGCATGGTTGTATCTGACAGACAGAAGGAGATCGTGCCACACAGATGGGGGATTCATGGGAGAAGAAGCAGTCTCTATGGCAACCTGCTGCCCTAAATCTGGACTTAGATAGAATAAGGTCACTACCTCACAGTCTCACTATAATAAGCTTTACTTTGTCCTCTTCCTCTGCACTGTCTTCTGTGAGTCAGAGAGGAGGAGGGGGGATTGTCTGATATTTTTCACTTGTAGTCAGCAGCTTGCTTTTTCATGTTTTTGGATTCTGGATATTGGAAATGTTCAAAGAATATCATTCACTATTTCTGAAACTGATTAATTAAACACAGACACGGAGATAATCTTAAGTATAGCCCTGTCTTCAGTCCCTTTGATAGCAGCTTTAGTGACTGTGATGTGGTTTGCGCATTATTGATCATGCTGCTGGATGAAAGGTTTTTATTTCACTTCTTCAGCTTCAAGTTATAAAACTAATGGAGACTGTGAATCAGAGTCTGACTCTTTGCCACCTTCAGCTTGACATGAAGTGAGATCACAAGAACACTTTCGTGCTATCATATTATAAAAATCATCAAACCGGCGTCTACACTGCGCTGCTGGATGAATGGAAACTGATGGATGTTTCACAGGAAGGTCCGGCTGAGTCAAATGAACACAAGAGGTCTCCACTTGGTCATCACTTTGACATGTAAGCCATACATTGTGCTCAGACCCCACCACAGTTCAAAGTTTATCAAATCACAGTTCTGCTATTGGTTTTAATGTTATTATATTTTTTTAAAAAAACAACAACAACAACAAAACATGTTTCTCACAGTGACTGGTTATGACTGATGAAGTCTACATATAAAAGACAAAACAGTATTACTAATGGCCACAGGACTACAACCAGTTTGACTCGTGTCCATTATATCCAAACAGTCAGACATGTCACACTTTAACGCTAGCTGGCTAGCTGCTAGCTAACTGTAGCCGCTTCCAAACGCCAGCCTTTACGTGTTTGTTTTAATAGAAACTATTTGCCGCCCCGAGCCAAACTTAACATCGCTAGACTGTACCTGGTCAGGAGAACTGGGCAGACAGACCTGCAGCACCACGGTCAGGTCATGGTTCGGCTGAACTGGAACCTGCAGCTACTCCCCTAACTGCAGCAATCAGACTGTAAGCGGCGAGACTCACGAAGAAGATCGTGTATTGACGAGATGAGTTGCTTGACAGCAGCAAAGCTGGCAGCTTGTTCTGTTCTGGCTTCTAGACTGGAGTGCTAGCGAAATATCTGGAAAATATTTGTAAGGAAAAGTGTGCCAGGAGTTGACAGCAACAGTCAGAATTATGGTAAAATCAGTAGCGTTAAACATAAAAAGTCGCTACCCGGTATATTGTTCCAAAGTGGCGCCTCCTGTCTATTTGTTCTCTTCTGTGGCGAAAGTGCGTCGAAAGCTCGCAATATATCCTGGGAAATGAAGTTGTATTTTGCGATAGTTCATTAAAATGCCTCTTAAATCACGCTGTCTTCGTAAAAAATTATAAATGAAACTTAAATACATATTCACAGCGGTATCCATTAAGTGTGGCGGCGATAGATATTTAACTAACCCCTCGACTGTGGAAAAAAACCACCCAAATTAAATTAACTTCCGAGCTGAGGCCTGAGGTGTCATATGATGCAGAAAAATGGCTGCAGTGCAGTGGTAAGATGTTGTCTTCTTATTTTACAAACGGTTTATTAACAACTTAAATCTTTAGTATTTAAACACTGAGCCACGCCTGAGCACACGCGTGTAGCGTAGATACGATTGTCGTGCGTTTAATGTTCAGTTAGCGTCGTAAACTAAATGTCAACTTTTTTCAGGCTTGCAACATAACATTAAAGACGAAGAAGCTTTTTATGGTATTATTATGACTGTGACTTTGAATCAGACGCCTTCTTCGGTTACGGTGTAGATTTGGCTTATAACGACATTTTTCCCTCCTCGTCTTTTCTGACGATTTTTCACTAGTTCTGCATTTGCCTTGGGTCATTGTCACTGCTGGCCGCAGATACCTGGACCCTACAGAGATTGTACAGGTAGTCAAACTCCTCCAAGATGGCATATTAATACGTGCCACTGCCACAAGTTTTTGTATGTCTTCTAGCACAGTCTCAAGAGCATGGAGGGGATTTCAGGACACAGGATCGGAGAAGGTCCTTAACCAATCAGCAGGATCACTATCTGCTCTTTTGTGAGGAGCAGGATGAGAACTGTCAGAGCTCCAGCAGGACCCTGGTGTCAATGTCTCTGACCAAACAATCAGAAACAAACTGCATGAAGCTGGCTTGATTGTCCAGCATGGTCTAGTGGGCCCTGTACTCACTGCACAGCACTGTGGCATTTACACTGGCATTTCCCATAGAGTACCAGACCTGGCAGGTCCACTGGCACCCTGTTCTTTTCACAGATGAGAGCAGGTTCACCCTGAGCACATGTGACAGGCATGAAAGAGTCTGTAGAAGTTATCGAGAACATGATGCTGCCTGTAATGTTGTTCACTGTGAGTGGTATGGTGGGTGGTGGCTCAGTAATGCTTTTGGGAGACATATACATGGATGGACGTGCACTCTAACTCTACAGGCAGTGACACCCTGACTGCCATCAGGTATCAAGATGAAACCTTTGAGCCCTACATTGGTGCAGTGGGTCCCAGATTTCTCCTGGTGCACAACAATGCCCAGCCTCATGTGTTGAGAGTATGCAGGCAGTTCCTTGAGGATGATACCGATGTCTGGCTTCCACACTTGCCTGACTTAAATTTAGTAGAACACCTCTTGGACTTTGTTTTGGTCCAACTGCCTCTGTCAGGTTGCACCTCAGACTGTCCAGGAGCTCAGTGATGCCCTGGTCCAGATCTCGGAGGAGATCCCCCTGGACACTATCCATCATCTCATCAGGAGCATTCCCCAACATTGTTCGACATACCTACAAGCATGTGGGGGCTATACAAACTACTGAGTACAGTTTTGAGTTAGTGCAATCAAATTTTGTGTGTTTTGAAGCTTTTAGCCATCTGTAGGTTGATAACGTACCATCCTTTCACTCCTTACCCATTACACAGTCCTTATCAGTGTAGATATCCAACATATTTCTCAGAAATGTAGCAGCCATTCACTTTCCTGTACGTTTATTTCTCCAGATTCTTTTAGACTTTTAATTATGAACCACAGACGATGAAATCAGACATTTCTTTGTAATTTCACACATTCTATGCCTTTCTTTCACAGAGTTGTGCCATAATTAGTTTAGCTTTGTTTGTGTGACTGGGTCATGTTCGTCAGTGCTTTATCAACGATAGCAGGACCAAAAAGCTGTCTTATCTCTTTTGCAACCAGGCGTTCGCATGGCCGCAACTATGACACAGAGCTGCAGAGGTGTCGTCTTGAGGCCGCTCTTGTCGATTTTGGAGACTACCACCCACTCAAACCCATCATGGTATCAGTGTTGAGCTGCATCTCTATTCGCTTTAATTCACTGAAAACATGCAGAAACCTTGTTGTGGTTTTTTTAATGGGCCTGTGACAGGTTTGACCCTCTCTCAATCCGTCCAGGTGACCGATACAAAGACCCGCCGTGGGACCCGCAAAGGCAGCACCTCTTCCTCTTCATCCTCCTCTTCCTCAGCACCACCAGACCCTCTGAGCTCCATGCTGGACGGGACCGACCCCCTGTCCATGTTTGCCGCGGCCTCGGCCAGCGAGACGCCACCCATGTCCCACAGCAGCTCCACAGGAGTCAGTGACTTGGACAAATGTAAATCCTGAAGCATGTGCTCATTTGAAAGTGACACTAAATAAAGATGTGCTTTCAGGACCTGGGGAGGAGGAAGAGAGAGAAGGAAGAAGAGGCAGTGGGACCAGATTTTGAACCTTGGTCACTGAAGCGAGGGGAAATCCTGGCCAGGTTCACCACCACCGAAAAACTCTCCATAGTGAGTCCTCTATCGTAGCAGCAAGGCTGTTGTTATGCTTACCTCTTACCCAAGGGCCTGCTGTCTCATAATTTAATGCTGCTTGAAAACATAGTGGAAATGAACCTGATGGCTTCACCAATTAACAAAATATTCAAGAGAGTTTAGCACTTTTTTGATGTTCTAAAATTTAATTATAATTTGTTTTTTCTCCATAGAATCTGTTCATAGGCTCTGACAGAGGTAAGAGCAACCTGTTTCTATCACATATAATGATTTCAGAAAATTTCTGAATGCTTTCAATGTCTATAGTTATCTGTCGTATCGATAAATCCTGTGACAGCATCAGAATATATTCATTTTACTACCTAAATCCTTTCAAATTGCTTTTTTCTGTCTATCATAACCATAAATGGCAGCAAAAACAAAATGGGCAAACAAAAAGAATGTCAGCATCACTTATTAAGTTGTTATTTGGTCTTTAACTTCACAACTTATACATCACTTCCTGTTTTCACTAGGAAAAGCCACCAGTCAAGGATCGGCTGTTTCAGAGAAGGTTCGCACTCGTCTGGAGGAGCTGGATGATCTAGAGGAGGTAGGCGTCCCACTGTTGGCTGGCCTTGCATTATTCTTTCAAGAAATACGATGGGGGATGTTATTGGATCTTCTTGCCTGTGTGTGTGTGCAGGGCTCCCAGAGAGAGCTGCTGAACCTCTCGCAACAGGATTACGCCAACCGCATCGAGGAGCTGAACCAGTCCCTAAAGGAGGCCTGGTCCTCTGACCAGAAGGTCAAAGCCCTGAAGATTGTCATCCAGGTAATGTTTATTTAATTGGTGCTCATTTTAACTGGTGTCGCCTTAATAAATATCACCCCTGATCTGTGATCTGTGCTGCAGTGCTCCAAGCTTCTGTCCGACAATTCGGTGATCCAGTTCTACCCCAGCAAATTTGTTCTCATCACTGATATCCTTGACACATTTGGTCAGTAAAGATTTTTTTCCACAGTTGAACCTGAACAATGTGCAAGTTTTGTGACTCGGGTCCTTGTTGTTTGCAGGCCGGCTGGTGTACGACAGGATCTGGACCATGTGTTCAGACCCACGGCCTTTACCAGGTAAAGTGGAAATGCTGACAATCAACTTAAAGCTTTAAATTCTTCAGAGCATTTAGACGATCCTTGCACCTTCTGAAGTCATGTTGGATTGATTTAGTTTTTGTTAATTCACATTTGACTTTTGTTTGCCACCTCAGATAATTTCACAGTTGAAGATGTGAATGACACCGCAAAGGAGACGTGCCTCAACTGGTTCTACAAGATCGCCTCCATCAGAGAGCTCCTTCCCAGACTGTATCCTTCAACACCCTCACTCAGGATTTCTGTTCATAGTCTGCTTTTGGCTGGAGTTTCATTCACTCGCAGACCTGGTTTTAAAATCAAGTTCAATTCAGTTTTATTTACATAGCACCAAATCTCAACAACAGTCACCTCACCTCTCTTTTAGCAGGAAGTAACCTCCAGCAGAACCAGACTCAGGGAGGAGCACCCATCTGCTGTGACCGGTTAGAGGTGTGGGGAGGGAGACAGGCCAAAAACACAAACTTTGAAAGAGAACCAGATATTAATAATAACGATTAAATGCAAAGTGGCTCAGCTATGTATGTTTGTAAGTAATTTGTATGTAAATTTGGTTCTTTAACCTCGTGATACAGCTATGTTGAAGCTGCCATTCTCAAGTGCAACCGGTTCCTCAACAAATCGTGAGTCCTCACAGTTTATCAGCTGGTTTCCACAAGGATTTTTCTTTAGAAAACGTAAAGATTTAGCAATAATATTTGGAAAATGTCATTTTAATAGCTGTGATGCATCAACCATGTTTGTAAACTGGAATAAAATCGTTTGACATAAAGAAAACACCATCTGTCCTGCCACTGTCCGCAGCGGCATTCAGGAGACCCTTCCTCGGTTGAGTGCCATGGTCAGAGGGATTGGAGACCCTCTGGTGGCTGCATATGCCAGAGCTTACCTCTGCAGGGTGAGATGGACTCTGCTCGTCTTTCCTTAATTTCCCTACCTTGCTGATTGTGTTTCTGGGGTGTCCTATTTAGGCTGTTGTTGCTACATCTGCAACCCACTGTGACCCCAGCTTCTCTCCTTCATGTTATGACTTATTTCTGTCTCCTGTCGTTTGTCGTTGATGCCTCTTTTTTCTGAGTGAGCATATTGCAACTCCTCCTGTCCAGATCAGTTGCCATAAAAAAATGCTGCAAATGCATGAACATTGCTATTTTTGACTTGCGCTGTTTACCAGCTTTGTAGGTTTTGTTTGTTTGACACCTATATCCTTCTTTCCAGGTGGGCATGGAGGTGGCCCCCCACCTGAAAGACAGCCTGAACCGCAACTTCTTCGACCTGCTCGGCACTTTTCGACAGATCAGCAGCGAGAACGTCCGGGCCCAGCTGGTGCTGCAGAGGGTGGAGATGCCCGAGTACCTGACACTCTACTCACCTGCCATCAGCTGGATCCTGCAGTGTATCGCGTACAGAGCTCCAGAGGTATTTACTTAGACTTTATTGAAAAAGTGGAGCTCGGTGAGAGCGTCGCAGGGGCACAACCTCAGTGATGTTTCTGCTTTTAATGCTGCTTGTGTTTCTGTTTCAGTCTCTGCTAACAGAGATGATGGAGAGATGCAAAAAACTGGGAAACAAGTGAGTGCTTTAAAATTATTAGTAGCTGTTTCTTGTCATGTGATTTACCTGGAAGTGTCACGATCCTTTTATTTCATAGAAATGACCGTTATTAGCATGGGTTTAGCTAAAGTTGTCACAGAATGTATGGCACAGCACTAATTCATCTTTGCTTTCCCACAGTGCTTTGCTTTTGAATTCAGTAATGAGGGCGTTCAGGCCAGAGTTTGTTGCAGCCAGAGCCACAGACTTCATCGGTATGATCAAAGACTGCGACGAGGCCGGCTTCCCAAAGGTCAGAGAACGTTTCATGTTCACTGCATCTTTTTTCTTACCTTGGTTAAAAACAAAGAAGTCATCTTCTGTTTATTGGATGTGGGGAAATAAGTACAAGATAAAAAATACTTATGAAAAACAACTTGGCAGTAACACAATTTAAAATATCCCAGAGCAAAACAGCTTGGAAAGGGAAAACAATTACACCACAAAAATCATGTCAGAGCTCAGTGAATTAAAGTCTAAATATGGACACAATAAGGAGCTCAAAGCTAAAATGAATGCAGGTATTGTTGGTATGAGGTCAGTGGAAATGAAACTGATGTGCTCAGCTGTATGTGCAGGAAGTGATGCAGAAGGTCTACAGCCACAGTTACATGGCCTCTGCATCAGCTAATGGAGGAATCCAGACAGTGTGTTGATTCCAGCTGGATTCAAACAGCAACACTGATGACAAATTCTCTCCACTCCTTTCCCATGATGATGGCCAGATCTGAAACCTCTCTGTTTCCTCTACAGCTCCTCCAGGATTATAGTCAACACAATCAACTGGTGAAAATTCCTTACTGCCAATAATTTAATGGGAAGGTTTATAAAAGCTGAAGAAAAAGTAGTCATTACACCTTCACATAATTCACAACGAGTATGAAAAATCAATCTCATTGGGTAATAAAGTCATTAAAATATATAAAGGATAGAGGCAGATGTTCAGGTCATTGTCTAAATCTTTTTGGAATGAATTTTGTCTCCTTTTCAGCATCTGTTGTTTGGCTCTCTGGGTCGCAGCCTGGCGTCTGCCGATCCTCCAGAATCCGAGAGGCTGACGATCCTGAATGAAGCCTGGAAAGTCATCACCAAAGTCCGCAGTCCTCAGGTTCTGAACCGCTGACAGTAGTTTTCAAAAGGTCCCGTTATTCCTGCCAGAATGTTCCAGATTGTTACTGAAAATCTCATTTTGGTTTGCAGGACTACATCAACTGTGCTGAAATCTGGGTGGAGTTTACCTGCAGACACTTTACAGTGAGTAGAAAGCAGTCAAACACAAATTTTATTTATTTATGTTTTGGAAATGCACTACCTTTCTTAATCCTCTCTCTGCGTGACTGTCAGAAACGGGAGGTCAACACGATTTTGGCTGACATCATCAAACACATGACCCCTGACCGAGCATTCGAGGACGCCTACCCTCAGGTTGGTGCACGATGCTTCCCTGAATCTCTGCTACTCTCCATCCTCCTCTTTCCTTCTGCTCTGTACTAACTGTCTCGTGTCTGTTCTGCGTGTAGCTGCAGTCGGTGATCAGGAAGATCCTCACCTACTTCCACGACTTCTCTGTCCTCTTCTCCATGGTGAGCTTCTACAGCTTGAGCTGCAACGATGAAACTGTGATTCCAGTGCCATAAGTCGAGCTACATTTTCAGTTTTTGCTCTTTTCGGTTCTTCAGGAGCGATTCCTGCCGTTCCTGGACATGTTCCAGAAGGACAGCGTGAGGGTGGAGGTCTGCAAATCCATCATGGAGGTCTTCATCAAGTAAGAGTTCGTTAAAGTCATGAGATTATTGAGAGTTGTGGCAGAAACGTTGATGTTTCGTATTGATGTTCTACTCTGTTCTCTGGCCTTTAGACACCAGGTGGAGCTCACCAGAGACCCGGTGATCCTCAACGCCATGCTGCACATCTGCAAGACCATGCACGACTCTGTCAAGTAGGGTATTCGTTTGTGTGTGTTATACAGACGTATGCTACTTTCATATCTGTGACTTAAAGTCGTCGTTTCAGCTGTGTTCGTGCGGTAGCGCATTTATTTTTCTCTTTGTCTTGAAGTGCTCTTACTCTCGAAGACGAGAAAAGATCTTTGGCTCTGCTGATCATCGGCTTCATCCGCATGGTGAGATTATCACATCTATTATATTATGTCAACAACAATCACAACTGCTGTTTCGGCCTCTTGTATTGCATTGTTTTGATCTGCATCTGTTGTTTTTGTTTCAATTTTGGGGTTAAAATTTTTTTCTCTGCACTTCAGGTTTCCTTTGGTCGTGACTTTGAGCAGCAGTTGAGTTTCTGTGTGGAGGCTAGAGCCACCTTCTGTAACCTGGAGCCTGTCCTGGTGCAACTCATTCATGTAAGCCTGTGTTTGGCATTTCAGCATTAAGTGACAGAAGCCACAACGCCATCTCCTTCATGTAACCTTGTCGTTTACAGACGGTGAACCAGCTGGCCATGGAGACCAGGAGGGTGATGAGAGGGAATCACTCCCGCAAGACCGCTGCTTTCGTCAGAGTGAGTCCACACATGCAGTCTCTAATCATTTCACATCACCGTACGTTCCTCTTGGATGACTTTTTAGCAATGCCAAAGGAAAAGTCAAAAAACCACAGACTGTATATAAAAGACAGTCAACATTAGCATTTTGGCTAATGCTAATTTATCACCTAATGCTAGCAAGCTTTTTTTATAGGCCTGTCTTACAGAAATAACATTGCATGAAATTTTCCTCTCCCTCTCTCTTTTAGGCATGTGCCGCCTACAGTTTCATCACCATCCCGTCTCTCAGCAGCATCTTCAGTCGACTCAGCCTCTACCTGTTGTCCGGTCAGGTTGCTTTGGCCAATCAGTGTCTGTCCCAGGGTAAGTAGCTGTCTCATTCGAGATTTAAGTTTAAGATTTAGTTGATCAAAACTTGTGTCCCTAATGTTTTTACTGTATTGCGATCATTTCTGTTTCTCTTGTCCTTCCCACGCCTTTTCTGACTCGTTCTCCACCTTCCTTCTTCCAGCCGATGCTTTCCTAAAGGCAGCCGTAAGCATTCTTCCGGAGGTTCCTCGCTCCATCAGCGTGGAGGGAAAACTTCGCTCTTCTGAAAGCTTCCTCGTGGACTTTATCAACAGCTTCTTGGCAACGCTGCTGGTTATCCCGGTAAGGTTCATTACGGTTCAGAGGTGGGTTTACAGGAGACGGACCACACCTGTAATCGCCCATTTTTGTCTCAGTTCAGCTTGACAAATGTTTTGATTTTTGTTGTTGTTGTCTTTTAACAGGACCATCCAGAGCATGGGGTGCTCTACTTAGTCCGGGGTCTGCTCAACATGGTCCAGGATTATACCTGGGAAGACAACAGCGATGCAAAGGTGCGGGTTTACATCAGTGCTCTGCCCCTGCTGGCAGCCATGAGCCAGGAAACCTATCTGTACTCTATCCCCAAAGGTAACGGCACACACGTAAACACTGAATTTACATCAGAGAGCTCTAACAAAGACAGACTTTTACAGATTTTCCCCAGGCTAATTTCTGTAAGCCCTAAAAGTTAAGAGTTTCACGCGTTGAGCTTTTACTTGTGACGTTTCCTGTTCTTGTCACATGTACAGTTGAGGACAGTGCTGTTTTCAACAAGTCTCTCACACGTCTCCAGAGGGATTCCAGTCCATTCTTTTTTTTTTAAGGAATCTCTCAAGCTCTTCTTTATCTCTCTATTGCCAAGAAAGCTATATTTTGAAATTGGAAATCCAAAAGATCACTACTCCCGAACCACTGGATCAGTCTTATTACAGAATACGTGACTTTAGAGAGAATAATGTATTACCACAGAAATAATATATCTTCATTTAATGACATCTGCTACATGCTTCTGACTTATCTCGGTTTGGATCAGACGCCAGGGGCTGAAACCAAGCACATCTCCACAAACACACAAACTTACAACTTACTGTTGTGTATCGTAACTGATCGTCCTCAATCTTATTAAGATTTTTTATTAACATGGTTATTAGATATTAGATACGTGTGTGTGTGTGTGTGTGTGTGTATAGATAGATAGATAGATAGATATATAATTTATTTTATTTATATATAGAGATATATATAATTTATTTAATATTATGTATTAGCTAATGTATTACTATTACATATTACAATGTTTTAGATAGACATGTAAATACCCCACAAATAAAAAGCAGTAGTATGTAGTAGTAGTAGTATAGTATAAATATACTAGTAGTATGTTTAGAAATGCTAAGGAAATGAAAAAATTAAAGTCCCTTGTTCTGCAAATTCCACAGGGGGGTAATAATTCTGTCTTCATCTGTAGTAAGACAGTGAGGAGTTTTCCCCGTTAATCTAATTATTCTGTTTCCTGGCTCAGTGGATTCTAATGACACGCTCTATGGCGGAGATCCCAAATTCCTATCAGAGATCAACAAGCTGTGTGAGACTCTGATTGGACAGATCCTCGACCACCTGAAGACACTCGGTCGTGATGAGGTGAGGATGCGGTGCTTAGATGTGTCTAAATTCAAAAACAAAAAGCAACTGCTTCCATGGCTGAAGGAATTATTTTAAAGAAAAATAATCTGGTTTTAGTGAAAATCCAGATTTCAAGCTTGCCAAAATCTGGATGCTGTGTAACCAAAGTTATGCTGCCTTCATGTACATGTGGGAATGAAAACCAAAAACTGGAAAACCACGCTGACATGCATTTCCCACTCTCTTGCAGCAGAGCACACGCCGCCAGGGCGCTCTGGCCTTCTCCCTGTTTGGTGTCCTGCTGGCTCACGGTGATCTGAGGAACAACAAGCTGAGCCAGCTGGCAGTCAACCTTTGGAACCTCAGCCACAAACATGGATGCTGCGAGACCCGCACCTCCGTGAGTTCATGTTTCAGAGCTCCGAGGCCCACTCTGTACACTTTAAATCTGCTGTATTTGTGAATGCAGCCTCACTGACTTCTCATCTTTGTCTGCTGCAGGTTCGGACTCTGGAGTTCATCAAACATCAGACTCAGCAGCCGGACATGACTCATCTGTCAGATATGGTCCAGAGGCTCACGCTGCAGTCTCGCACCTGAGCTCCACACTCAATGACGTGTTACACTGCTCAATTTAAATTTGTGTAAATAAAACCTAACAAAGGAATTTTATATGCCTGTTTTCTGTGTCTTGTGTAGACTTTTATATAGTCTGAGTACTTGAATCAGATCACCTTGACACCTTTAGTGTGTTGACTGTCCAAGACTGCAAGACGGTGGCCTCCAGCTGAGTGATTTATTCTGCAAATGACACAAACAGCCTCCCACCAAACTAAAATAGGCCTTGCTAGGGGATAAAGGACCCCACATACTTTTATCAGGAGCTGAACCACCACCTTTAAACCTCTGATAAGCTGCAGCCTCACAGCCCAAGTTAATGACACAAGTTTAAATGGTTTCACAGAGAAACTCCTCTGTCTCGCTGGTGCTAGCTGTTTTACCAGCTTATAATTTTTGTAGTTCCCAGTGCTTGCAAATAAATAACAACAAGGAAGCCGTTTCACATTCTCACACTCTTCTCAGTTGTAGTTTATTTTCTTATTTAGTGACAGCTGAAAAGTCAAACACTTCGCTTTAGCTCTCAAAGGACAAAATGATCAGAAACAGCAGCAAACAGTCGTGATGACGCTCACCGACACACACTGCAGGCCTTTGGTCACACACTTCTTCCTGGTAACAACAGGACACATCTGACTAAACTGACTTTCAGGTTAAGAAAACAAAATTATTTTTTTCCCTTTGCTTACAAAACTCAAAGGATGCTGTGAAAAATTAACACTGAATAAAAATGTAACTGACAACACGGTAACACGTGCTTGGATGTACTCGCCTGAAAGTCATTTTGGCCTGAATTTCCCTTTTGGAAGGTGGACCCGGATCTGTGGGGTAACAGAAGCCAGCAGGATGAACCTAGTTCTGAATGTTTCATGACTAACAACAGCCGTTTAAATAGGAGGATTTCTGACGACAACTGCAGAAAGAAATGGTCTCTCTCCAACACGAGATAAACACTGACGACACGGAGCGTCTACACTATTCAGTCTGTCCCTCTGCAGCTGCCCGATTCTGTGGGGAATGTCAGTAATGATGTGTTTCAATAAATTATTCTGACTGCTATTTATTAGCATACCTACTGTCTTCATTTTATTTAATATACTTAAATGCAAAAAACACAAAAACTGAAGTTCCCCAGAAATTAATGTATTGAATTATCAGACCATTTAATGTTTGTTTTTTTTAATGTATTTCATTGGTTATTTGCTGTTCTTTTTATTTTATTATTAATATTGGCCTTTTAGGACTTCCACAGCCCAACACCTAACTACATAAAAGTAAACTAGAACAGCCCTCAGAGAGCAGAGACGCTTTATTTTTTTGCAGTTTTAAAAAAAGCGACGGAGATGTGGATTAAAATCTGTTTCTTTGCTGATGGGAAGAAAAATGTTTAACCAAATAAAGATTACTTTACACTGGAAGACCTGTAGACATTCCAATTTTTCTGCCATTTATTGAAGGAAAAGTGTTGCACACCTTTTTCAAATAATCAGGGCTGAAAAAGGTGTTTTCAGATAACATGGAGCACAATTGGGACTTCGAAAAACAGACTGACAAGACCTGAAGTTATCACAAGTCACAATGAGAAGTTCTCAATGTGAGTAAAAGACAAGAACGCTGTGCTCTCCGAGGGCCGATGACTTTAACACTGATAAGCAGCAGCTACTGAATGAATCATGCTTCTTATTTCGCACCGACTGAACTGATGTTTCACCGCCTCCAAGAAAAACCTGGTTTGGACCTAAAACAGAGGCGCGAGAACGAGAGTGAAGCAGCTGGTTTAAATATTAGCAATTTACAACATGCGATGCAAGTTTAAGTCTAACAAACGTTCGTTTCACAGTGTCCGATTTCGCTCCTTTCATAAAAAAAGGTCACTTTTGCAGCTGTGTAAGTGCTTTAAAATTTGATGTCTTGCAGTTGGAACAAAAAGTCAAATCCGAGGGTTTTTTATTCTCTTTTTTTGGGGGGGGGGGGGGGGGCAGAATTCATCTTGGAGATTTAAAGCAACTCAGCAGCAGTTCAGCCAGCATAGGGCAAAAAGTTGAACCACACAACAACGGAGCCATTTGATACAGACAGCTGTGTGTTTGCAGTAGTGTTACACAACAGAAATGACACTGCAGAATGGTTTGTTTGGTGGATGTTTAAGGTGCAACGTGACCTCTGATAATAACTTCAGAGCTCTGATGGGGTTTGTTTTTTTTTTTAAATGTCCATTAAACCGCAGATGAGATGCTGAAACCTGACCTCAACTAAAAAGCATAATTTAATATCCTACTGAGAGAAGAAGATGAAGAAGAAACCTGTAACGGAATAAGTTGAAAAACGCCAACAGCAGCTATACCGTGGCAAGTTGGAGACTTGCTGTGAGTCAACTAAACCCTCTTATCTGCGACATTATGTCATGGAGACAGACTTGTGATGCTGTCCTCTCCACTGAGACTCCAACTACCTCCTAGGAGCAGGTTTTCACAAGCAGAGAGGACAGTTGTGATGTCTTGTTTAAAAATCTTACACCCTTAAAGAACAAAAATGATGATTAAAATAATTGTATATAACAGTTCAACACAAAAACAGTTTGCAGTTTGGCGTTGTCAGTCCAGGCAGTGCTGACGGGGGTGTTTTTTTGTATTTGTTTGTTTTGCCGGTCCAATAGTTTTTCTTTCTTGCTTTTTTTTGACTGGATGATTTGAGAGATGATGTTTCTGTTAAACAGCACACCTCTGAAATCACAGACCACCACCGTGCCCTGACCCCGCGGTGGACCTGAAGGAAGGAGGCTGGGTGGTCTTATTCATTATTTTTCGTGTGTTTGTTCTTGATTCCCTCGTCCCAGGCTGCGTGCTCAGTCTAATTCTATGGGGCTGTCCTCTGGAGGTTCTTCAGTTCCGTCATCCTCCTCACCCGAACCCATCAGGCTGTTCAGCAGATTGCCTGCAAGGTGCAAAACAGCAATCATCATTCTTTCAAAGGCTGCTGCAAAGCCAACTGAGGTGAAATAGGGCTGTGCGATATATCGGGATATGAGATTTTGGTCATAAGACATCTATCGTCCCGATAATGATATAAATCACAGAAATGTAACATTTTCTGTAAATTCTGTGAATCGCAGGCAGCTCGACTTGTGTAAAGTGTTTCCAGCTGGGTGTCGTGTAGCTGGAGTCGAGTGTTTTAACTGATGCATCAAACTATACATTTTTAGACATAAGTTGTAACAGCCGCCGTTTCTTTGAGAGTATTTATTACACGGCGTGCTGCGGGAAAAAGCCTGTTCTAACGTTTGAGTCTAACATTTATTTTTTAGCACCTGACGGCTTTTTGCTTCTCATCCGTAAGTACTCTGCATACTTTTACGTGACTCAGTTTATTTTGAAAAGTCTCAACAGAATCTTGAGCTTTATTGTGAAAGGTTTATGTGGAAACAAGCAGACACGCAATGGTTTTACTGTCATTGTTGCTAACAACAACGCATAAAAACAGGCGCTTGTCCCTCCGTAGTGTGGTTATATTAAACATAAGAGAAAGAGAGAACTTTAAGAAATTAATATAGCCGCTACAGTGACCATCAAAACGATGAAAAAAATATTGCCGTAAACAGTTTATTTTGCGACACCACGAAACAAACTATAGCGTAAAATGAAACGATAGGTGTTTTTATATCATCATCCGATATATATCGTTATATCGAACAGCCCTAAGGTGAAATATATCTTTATTTTACTGACAAGGAACACAAAAAACAACTGCAGGAAAACATTTAAACTTTAATAATTTAAAAGATTTGGATTAAACATTTCCAGCGGTAAGCTGAGCCATCCATCACGGTCTCCATTTCTGCTCTTTCGTATTTGGCCACAAGCCTCCTTCTGTCAGAGCATCTGCCACCTTATTAGTCTCCTACTTCAAATTCCAACAGAGACGTAAAAAAGAGAAATAGAAATCTCAAATAGAAACGGATAAGGTTAATATCCAGCTTTTTAAACTGTTTTGGTGGTCTGGTGACACAAAGTGTTTATGTCCATGTGGCCACTGAAACTACAGTGATGATATTCCCCTCATTTTTTTTTTTAAACATACAAGTTCCTGGGGGTTAAAACCAGGTCAGACAGCCTACATTCTACATGGGTAAGAGTCACGACTACAAACAGTTCCTTTAATTAAGCTGCCTGTTATTTTACATCTTGTCTAATAGCTTTTGAAGCACCTTCATAAATGATGCAGACGCTTCAGGTAGTTTCTTGGTAGCATCACATTCAAAAGTAGCTGGTGATGAAAAACATCGCTATCAGTTTTTCTCTTCATCTTGCTGGTAAGTCTATTAACGTGTGTGTGTATATACACATCAGTTGTGTTTGCCAACTCACCTAGTAGTCCGCCATACGATGGGGACTGTTTGGGTGGAACGCCAAAGAAAAGCTGTCCTATTCTGTCGAGATACTGAGGAGTCACAAAAATGTCAAGAGAGAGAGGAAGAGAGGATTACACCTGAGTAGAGTCTGTGTTTACAGGCAGTTTAACCCCATGATGCGACTTCAATGACAGACTTTCTCCAACATCTTTAACCAAATGAATTCAAAGGTTAAGTTAGCCTAGTGCACATGGCGTAGTCATTTGTTACATACATTCTGGGCAAAGACAAACAGTAGAAGCTGCAGCTCAACACTCACCTCATTATACATGGGATCCCTCTTCAGGGAAGGCTGATATTGCTCACATAACACTGTGAAAACTGTTAATTTACCCCTAAAGAAAACAAACAAAAAGCATCTAAATGATGAAAACAATTCACTGATATTTTTAAGCTTACTTCTGTCAGGCATGATAAGCAAACTCAACAATCCCAACATCTGTCCTCACCCGTCCACTGCCAGCAGCAGAAACCAGATAAAGTTTAGTAGAGGCTGCACGAAAGGAGGGCCCCTCTCTATGGACGGGTGTTTCTCTGTGTACGTGCTGAACACCACGGAAGCGCTGTTTTTGTTCTTTAAGCAGAGGAACCTGGAGGGTTTGAGAGTTGAGAGAAGAAAGGGAGAGTTATGGAGATGGCATGATAATAAAGGTAAATGATGCTCAAAGCCTCTTTGAAGAAATGGCTGACAGACTAAAAATAGATGCAGCTGCTGGTCGACATGTTGGAGATGGATGCGTCAGTACCATTTTCTCCATTTCTACCGCTTCTGAACACCGACACTATACTCAGTACTCCTGAGGGGTAAACTGCAAACCAAGCTCCACACAGCTAGGCTTTTTTGCATTTAGCTGGTTCAACAAAACCTAAATCCCCCGTTTATAACAGGAATCACTAGCACTGTCATCAAATTTCTCTGTTAAGGTGGAATTTCTGTTTCAGACTCTGCGCTTGGTCACTCACATAAAAATGCATGTCATGTGACTCTTCTGCACAAAAGGATTCCTATGAGTGCCACCTACTCCAATCAGAAACATTAGAAAACCACAGATGAATTGCCCTCTAACCTAATAACTGGTTGTGTTATCTTTGGCTGCAAGACCTGCAATCAAGCATTTGTCATAACTGCCTGTTTAGTGTCATGCCCAACATCTCAATCAGATTTTAGTCTGAACTTTGACTAGGACACTCCAAAACCGTGACTTATTGAGTTATTTATTCATTTATGTTTAATCATTCAGAGATGGGATGCATAAGTGTACTTGAGCTTCAAGTCATGAACTGATGGTCGAACATTCTCCTTCAGGAGAAAGCAGAATTCATGGTGCCATCAGTTACAGCAAGTCATGCAGGCGCCAAAGCAGCTCCAGACCATCACACTACCACCACCATGCGTGACTGTTGGTATGAACTTTTTATGAAATGCTGTCTTAGTTTTACCACAGAATATTTCCCAAAAGTCTTGGGGATCATCAAGATGTTTGTTTTTTTTTGAAAATGTGAGACTTTGTGTTGTATTTGGCCTCCTTGGAGCTCTCTCTGATGTCTTGATCAAACAGATCTGGGGTTTAGCTAATGAAATCAAACTCAGCTTTCCAAAAAACAAAACAAAACAAAAAAAACCCCACTGTTAAATTTAGCTCGATGACCTGGATGACTGAGAACCTTCACAGACTTAAATTTAGCTCCCTCCCCGTTTCCTAATTTTGCATCTGAGAATGTGACAAGGTGACAGTTCACTTACTGTAGGACGGCCTGCGCCACAAACATGTCAACCTCACTGCGGAAGCCTCGTGATGCTGAATACTCCACCAACATGTGTGCACAGCCCTCCCCGTCAGAGGAATGCAGGAAGTGATAACGAGACTCACTGTAGTTTTGCTCTGACGATTTAAAAGAAAAATACAACAACATCTTAATTTCCAAGATGGCAACATCAGGACAGTAATGATGTAGCAAGCAAAACAAAACAACGTTACCAGGAAAGACACCAAACAGGATGTCATTATACACAGAAGATGTCATGCGAGCATAATTAGTCAAGACGGACTGATACAAGGAGCAAATGCCCCGTGTTTCTAGAATAAGGACACACTCTGACCTTGTGATATGACACTATGTTTTAACACATACAAAGCTATTGAATTTTAAACCCAGTTTCAAAAAAGTTGAAACACTGTGTATAATATAAATAAAAACAAAATGCAGGGATTTCATAAACCCACAAACTCCTTTTATTTAAAATAGAATAGCCATTGTTTGAAATGAAAAAAAAAATGCACCATTGTTTTAAAAGATTAGTTCATTTTGAATTTGATGGCAGTTAAAATGTCTCAAAGGTGTTTTAAAGACATTGGATGTTGCACCCTTTTCAACAAAAATGTTGGAAAGGGTGCAACAAAAGGCTGGAAATGCAAGTGGCACAAAAAGAAACAGTGAGAGGAATATTTTCTAAACTAACTGGAAAGCGGTCAGTAACATGATTGGGTTTTAAAAAGGGCATCTTAGAGAAGCAGAGTAAAGTATGTAAAGATTGGCAGAGTTTCACCAATCTGCAAAAAACAGTCTACAACTTGTGTAACAATGTCAAAATAATGTTCTTAAGTGTAAAGCTGTGAACACTTTGAATATCTCATCTATCTGTACAGATTTTAGAGCAACATATGCTCCCATCTGGATGTCTTTTACATCGAAGGCCTTGCATATCTCAGTGAGACAATGCCAAACTGCAGCTACTACTACTACAACAGCATGGCTCCTTACTAGAAGAAGATGTAGGTGGTGAACTGTCCTGCCTGCAGTACATTACACTCTCACCAACTGAAAACATTTAGTGCTTCATGAAGCAAAACTTCAGCAACAGTCAGGACTATAAAGCAGCTGGAATCTCTATAAGACAAGAATGGGACCCTTTTGCTAACATTCTCCCAAGAGTCAAAGAACTGCTCTCCTCAGCTCGAGGAGACTTGTTGGAGATGTGTTGCTGCCGTCAAATTCAAAATGAGCTAATATTTTTCTTAAAATAGTTCTTCTCAGTTTAAACACTTGATATGTTTTCTATGTTCTATTGTAAATAACATATGTACTTGTGTGATTTGTGAATCATTGCATTCTGATTTTATTTACATTTCACACAGAGCCCCAATTTTTTTGGAATAGGGTGTTGTGTGTCTTCTCTGAGTAGTCTAGACATCATACACACCCACAATTAAATCTAGTGTGTATGTGCATCGAAACATTTTGTATGTTTTTTATTGATCAAGCCAATCAGCCATTGACAAAGTGTGCAATCTGGCATTAATTATTACTTTGCAGTCATGGGTTCACTGTTACTAATCAATATATCTCACAGACTATCAGTAAACCGATGGTGTCTACTGATATCTTAATACGTACATTTAAAAACCTTCTACTCTCTGCGCTACATAATCAACATGATCAACTTTTACCTTTCCACAAAGTGACAGCAAGCAGCTGGTGTAGTTTTGGATGACCCAACTTGCCAGACCCTCCTGTGGACCATTTCAAGGCTCTGGAAACAAATGCTACTCTCTCTGGAGAGTTCTGGTCCATCTGGCTGAACAGGTTAGCCAGACATTCTTAAAAAAATAAATAAATAAATCAGAGAAATATAAATGAAATGCCCTGTTGTGCAGACTTCTTTGACTATCATGAGGATTTATTGCTACATCATTTGCGATCAGTTATACACACAGATAGAGAAGTGAGATTTAGCTGATCAATTATTTATTATATGAAGCACAAATCCACAGTTCAGCTATTGCAGCAGTTAATGATCAGGATATGTTTGATAAGCTGCACATATTCTATATGTGATTTTAGTTTGGTAATATTTATTTCAATAGAAAAAATGTATTTACCACTATTTACAAGAAGTCTTGTAGATGAACTTTAAAACACAAAGTCTTGCACCCACCTAATATTTCATCTTCAACTTTTGTCTCAGATTTCTCCAAAACCTCCAGCACCAGCATGGACAGATCTGCTGCGCTGTTTTGCTGCAAACCAAAACACAGCAAGTGTAATTTTTTTTTTTTTTTTTTTTTTAAATCTACACCGTCAGGAACTGTCTGGAACTTGGGTTAATGATCTACTATAAAATATTATAATTACACAAAACAAGTCAATTATTACAGCCAAAATTATTTGCTTTCTAACAAACTCAGTGCTGCATGTACCTGGTTGTAGCTGAAGAAGAGCAATGCTCCGTTATACATCAGCTCCCTGGCCTCCGCATGTTTCCCCTGTGACATGTACCTGATGCAAGACAGAGTATCAGTATTACACAAGAGATGACACTATCCGTTTCCAAGGCACACTAGCTCAGTCCTGCTTCCCTTCTTTTTCACAGCAGGTATCAATGAAGGAAAACAATATTTTAGACTCCCTTTATTTCCAGGTGTTAACACTTCAATCATGAAAACCAGTGAATGAGCAGGCCAACACTCACCCACTGTGAGAGAAAGAACGTTTTCAAATTGGATTCAAATAGGTTTATAGCACCTTTTTTTTTTAAATTAAAAGCTGGTGATACGGAGCTAAGCAGTATTGCACCTTGACTAATAATGTTATTGCACTAAATAGAGCTCAGATTTCATAGTGTTGGAGCAGGGAGTTAAGACTGAGCTTTTATGACAAAAACTGGAACACTCAACAAACGCTTAGGCTTATTCAGGTCTCTAAATGGACAGGCTGTGAATGAAGACACGTTTGCTAGCGTTAACACGTCCAGCCATCTCGGTCCAGACCGCGACAGTGCAGAATGTTGCTAACTGGCTAACTCAGCCGGACATCTTCAACTAACAAGTTTTTGCAACCTCAGCAGTTACTAAAATAGTTAGCCGCTAGATTCGGTTATGTACGAATAAAGAGACTTTCAAGTTACACATAAAAGCAGAATATCTGTGGTAGGCATTGTCCGGGTAGCTAACTACACTTCAGCCATCAAAAGCAAACACATAGCTGGCTAACTAGCATTAGTTAGCAGTCCCGTTTTGAGACTAGATGGAAAACGCGACCGTCCAAACAAACACAAGGATCACGAAGAGTGGGTGGGCCCGCTGTGAAAGCAGACCAATCACAGACAGTCAGGTGTAGAAGCAAGGTTGACAGCAGAATGATCTGGAACAGGCAGGCCTCGAAGCCAAACGGCAATTATAACCGAATGAACAAGCGTAAAAACGAAGTCTCACCTAAAAAATAAAGTCCTGTACATCTGATGTGCTTCATAATAATCCCCCTTTTCTACGCTGGCTCGCAGTTTTCCTTCCACCCTCTGTACGCCTCCACGGTTTCTGGCACTGGAGCACCTCAGAGACTCCTGCTCCGACATCGTTGCTCCTCCGTAGCAGCAGCAGCACACCCAGCGACCGTTGACAGGGTGAACCCGGAAAGCTTTAAACTTAATGGACCCTCGTCGCTTGCCGTAGCTGGTGTATCGCAGTAGGTGTAAATATTATGGAAGCATGAAAACTTTTGAAACCTTTTTGTAACCAGCAGAGGATGCTTGAGGCAACACGGTAACGAGGTTAATTGTAGGGAAAATAAAAATAAAAACATTATTTTAAAAAAAGAGATTCACCGTTTTTTTTTTGGCATATATTATTAAATGCCTGGATAGTAAGTAACATATTTGCATCCCGATGCCGGACTTTAATTGATTAATTACTGTTAATTACTATAACAGATTGAGTTATTTAGATTTGGAGAAAAACTTGAAAACGGGATTTATAGTGAAGAATAAATAAATCATAGTTTTGTAGAGTGGCAGAGATGCTCAATATGTGTCCCATCTCTCTGCCAGCTCTCTGATATGTGTTATGCTTACAGACTGTACTGTTACTGTTCTTCTAGTGTCTGTAGAAAGTTATATGAGAAACATTACTAATCAGGAAAGATCAGAGAGAAAGACTTAACAGATAGAACATTTCTATAGATATTTGCTGTAATTACAACAACAGGAGGATCATTTCATATTTCCGAACAGCTTAAGTTACTTGTATCTGTCACTCAACTTTTTTAACAGTCAAAAACGCGTCTTAATACACTTGAATCTGGAATAAATCTGGAACCTGAAAATAGACGAGGTGTAGGGGTCCAGGTGCCTCTCAGACCATGTAAACTACAAAATACTTAAACATTTTATGGGCTTTAATCCTATGTCCTTATATCCTATTACAACTTTTTCTTGTTGTGGTTTTGAGTCTATAGCAATATATTAGTATTAATGGGATTTATTTAGCCAGATGACATTTGGCATACTTGGTGACTCTGACTGTAGTTTTTGGGAGTGAAAGTATAAGAGCACATAGTGTATTGAATATTTGATGTAACTAACTCTGCTTCACTATTCTTATATTCATTATCATCATTTTAGCTACATTATCAAGAGAAGTCTGTGGAAAATTTTACTTATCAAAGCTAGGTAACCACAGTTGACTGACAGCCATACATTTGAAAAATTTAAGTAA
The DNA here is from genome assembly GCF_057381915.1 of Diplotaxodon limnothrissa. Classification (NCBI taxonomy): domain Eukaryota; kingdom Metazoa; phylum Chordata; class Actinopteri; order Cichliformes; family Cichlidae; genus Diplotaxodon; species Diplotaxodon limnothrissa. The sequence continues at coordinate 10,521,152 of NC_140603.1, read as the reverse complement.
TTGTTGTTTCATGAGTATATTTAAGAGTACATTTATTTGTTATCATATTATCATGTTATCATATTTAGGCGTACAATTATTTGTTATCTATCTATAAGTGACAGACAAGTTAGTTCTTTAAAATTTTTATATATTTTTGTAGGTTTTGTAGTTTTTTCCCCCACTTAAATTATGGAAGAAGAATGAACAACAGAAGTAAATTTGATAAAATATTCATTTCTAAAATGCTAATTCTCCAAACAGTGACTTTTATGCATCACAGGTAGACAAATTATCATCTACAGCTACAGCTAAATATTTGGGCCACATAATCAGCAATTAGTACTTTGCTGAGAAAAGTAAACAGTAAACATTTAAGCATTTAGTAGCTGTAAACAGCCGTCTGGAGAACACAAAGTGATGAAAAATTGATGGATTAATCTAATTAAGAATATAAAAATTGATATGAAATATATTTTTAAACAATCTAGGGTATGTTGGAAACTATAATACATACCACTGTCCACTACTGAACAGTGGCAAACACCTCCACCTCCACCATCTTTCCAACTTGTTGCACATAATGCCCTTTCTTCTTCTCTTCTCTCTCTACATATATCCCAGTCTTTTAGCCAGTGCAGAGGTCATATCAGCCAGCAGCACCTCCCTCATGTGGTCTTCTCTTCTCTGTAGCTCGTGGACAAAATGCCCCTTCAGCTCCATTACCTCCATCACACGCTCCACCAGCTGCCTGCGTGTAACACTTCTTTCCTCTGCAGGGCGGTCGGGACTGTTATCCACCAGCTCAGGCCTCTGGCCACACAGTGCCACAGCCCTTTTCAGATTTCCAGCATCTGCATCAAGCAGCTGATCTAAAGTGTTCCTTCGACCCAGACGGTCTGCACGAGTGAGCACTGGGATAATGTACCTCTTGACTTCCACACCGAACAGTTCCATTGTGGCTTGGACTGCTTGGGCAGCATCCTGCTCAGCCCCCTTGGTGAAGCCTGGAGCACGCATCACCAGTAGAAAGGCATGTGGTCCGGGACTGGCGAGCTGGACACTCCTCAGAACTTCCAGTGCTCTCTCTTTGTTCCCTAGTGACGTCCCCAAAAGATCTGGGGTCTGAATTACTATAAGTTCTCTACCATCTATAAAGTCCCTTTGCACAGTACTCTCCTTTAGAGGAACCCTTTTGGTGCTTCTCTCACTGTTGTTCATTAAAGTATCTGCTAAGGAAGTCCGTCCTCCACCAGGAAGCCCCAGGAGGACCAGCCTGAGACCTGGTTTCTTGGGAATGCTGCCACCAGAGGGATCAAGCATTTGGTTCAGTAAGCTGCTAATGACTTGATCATTCTGTGAGTTCAAAGACCCGTCTCTGGATGAATCTACAGAGATAATACAATATTATTTTAGAATTAAAAAAAAAAAGCCTTATGGGGTAAAGCTGTGATTCTAAATCAAAAAGAGCTCAATCTGATGATCTAAAATTTCTTTTTTTTTTTTCATTTTCTCAGTTGGGAAATTTATAAGAAGAGCCTTAAGAACTTGTGTGGAATAACAATATTTGCTGCCGAAAACAATACAATACATGCCAAAGATGGTGATTCAGGAAAAGAGGGCACATCGCTGCCTCACTTACATACAGTCAGTGACATAAGAATGAATTTTGTGTCACATCAGTGAACGCTTTAGGCCAGTTTGAGAGATAGTGTAAGACCATTTGTCTGAAACCCGAGGCTGAGCTGAAAGTGGATCTTGTGCTCAGGATAATGATCCTGAACAGATTTGCAAGTACAACAAGAAATATATCTCAGAAAAATGAATCACTCCATAATCCTTATAATGCAAAATGGGCATTATAAGGACGCAAGAACCTGAAATATCCTGAAACTGAAGGAGTTTTGAATGAGAGTTCTTAAACATACCAGAAAACCTCTCATAAGGTTGATTCTGTAAAACCACTAGCTTCTGAGACCATTGATCGTTTTGTGAGACAAATCCCATAAAAGCACAAAAACAAACTACAAAAAATGAACAAATACATATTGATATATAGAGTATGTAGCTAAATATAGCTAATAAAAAAGACAACAAACTGACTGTTGATGGCTTTGATGACAGCAGCGATCCACTTGAACCTTGAGGAAAATGCTGAGGAAGCAAGCAGACAGAAATTTACATTAGTGTTGTAATTACTCGCATGTATCACAGAAACAGCTGTGATGCCTTCACATTTTAAACTGCTGTCACATGTCTCCTTGCACTGCTGGGTCACGTCCTCTGATAGCCACTCAGATTCTAAACGTTTTCTTTTACGCTCTCTCTGAAAAAGCCTATTTGCAACACGCAGTGAAGAGAAAACAAAATCCAACAAAGATACGAGAAATACTTACTGGCTAAAAAGCGCCAAATCCGAGACAGCCACTTAAACAAGGTCTGGATTACTGAGACACGAGACATGGAGTGGAAAAAGTCAGCTCCTGTTTAACAGATTTTGTTTTAAATGGTAAAATGGGGGATGTGCTTTATACCTCGGAGGGTTCCCACAAGCCGACTTATCCACCCCCAAAGAGCTGACAGACCTGAAGGGAAAAGAAATAATCAGTGTGCATGAATTAACTCAGTTTCATTTTGCTGGTTTTGTCCTGAAACTTGGAAGTCAAAGTGAAGTATTAGCTTAGATAAACTCACCAGTTAAAGAACAAAAGAGACGAATCGGCCATCGAATCAGAGCTGGGAGAGCTGCAGGGAAGTGTGGCTAGAATGAGTATCGCAGAGTGTGATAATAATAGTGTGATAATAATTTTCTATAATGAACATGGATTTATTCATATGCCATAACTGTAGGATCCATACTGCCCTCTTTTATTTGTCTCTTTTGGATTTACTATGATCAAACTCTACATTCAATCAGCTGATACAGGACAAAAGACACTGTAGACATGAGCAAGAGATGAATAGTGACTAATAATGAAATGCTGAGTGGTGTATGAACACACAGAGAGAAAACAGCTGATTAAAGACGAAACACTCATTGAATCATGGGAAGTCTGCAGCATCCTAAGCATATTGCTGCATAACTAAGAGATGATTCAGTGTATCTTTTGTCCTGTCTCCCTCTCTGAGCCTGGTTCTGATGGAGGTTGCTTCCTGTTAAAAGGGAGTTTTTCCTCCCCGATGTTGCCAAATGCTCGCTCATAAGGGGTTGTTCTGATTGTTGAGGTTTTCTCTATTATTGTCAGAAAATGCCTGAGATTACTGTTGTGATTTGGTGATATATAAATAAAACTGAGTTGAGTTGAATTTAACTGAATTGAATTAAATTGAACAGGGCCTGATTATTTATGATCTTCATGCCAAGAGAAGGATTTTAAATTTGATTATGCATTTAACTGGCAGCCAGTAAAGAGAAGCCAGTATAGGAGAAATACGCTCTCTCTTTCTAGTCTCTGTCCCATTTTGAATCATTTAAGTGTTCAGATGACAGGTTATTGATTCGGTTTAAAGATTTAGACTAGTGTGTCGTATGTTTGCGGTATGTTACTCGCAATTACCCCCTCCACCCCCCTTATCTCCTGTCTTTCGATAACTTGGCCCTCACACCCTGTCAGGTCTGGCATGACAACCACTCAGATAATAATGTGAGATCTAAAATAAAAGATATAAAAAAATAAATAAATAAAAGAAAACAGCTAACAAGAGGAGCCTATAGACTGTCTACAGCAGCAGTCCCCAACCCCCGGGCCTCGGACCGGTACCGGTCCGTGAGTCCTTTGCTACCGGGCCGCGAGAGTTGAGGCAGGAGAAGTTTAAAAGAAAAAGAAATGGAAAAAAAGACTAGTAAGATTTAAAAACATCTGTTTACTACCTGAAAATAGTTCCCTATTACAGATTCATTATTTATTTTCTAGAATCAGTAAAAGTCATTAAACAGAACACGTGTGGGTGTTGCTGTGTGACTGACTCTGTGAGAACCTGTAGAGAAGATACCCCACCACGGTAAAAAGTCCCATCTGGACACTGTTGGTGTTCATCCACCAGCCTATCAAGGAGAAGGCAGGGAGGCAAACATGACATTAGCGGTGCAGAGCTGTTCACAACTTAGCATCAGTTTAGCCTTTCACCCACATTTAGAAAAAAAAATAGAAATGAAATCCCCTGAAGGATCCCAAGAAAGCTGTGTCTCATGGTTTTTGATTGTTTACACTTATTTTTAAGACTTAACTTGGCTGTAAAGACCGCAAACTACAATGCCTGAACTCAACACTTTACATGTAACATACATTTTGCAGAAATAAAGATGCATCAGAATATGATACTAAAAAAAGACCAATAAATTTAAAAAAAAAGTCAATATCATATTTTTTGTGTGTAAATTTTTATTTTTTTATGTATATTTTGCCTACCTGCATCCTCAGGGGTGTCTTTCTCACACTGACACTCCATGTCTCAGCAGATGGGAACGCTGTAGTTGGTGTGAAGGTAAGAAGAACAGGCAGCACCACTTCTGCTCAGAGCTAACACAGGTTAAACAAACTGCTTGAAAAACGCTGCAATGTTTATGTAATTTTCCTAAGTGTTCAGTTATAACAATAAAAACTCATCTGATATAAAAGGAAAGGGTTCTGATTAATAGGTGTCTAGACTACAAGACAGAGCTGAAAAACCAAACAACATAATGTTGTTACCGGTAAGTCCTTTTTGAGCTTTATCGACAGCAAAATGCTCATGAACAGCTTTTACCTGATGTGTAGCCAGATAATCGCCCTCCAAGTGACATCAGCTTTGAGACTGTCAGTACAACTCACATGGGGTTTAAACTCTAATTTCTTCTTCCTGCTTTTGCGCAAGTATTAGCCTGCGCAGGCCTGCCCTCCTCAGGAACAGTACTTCCTTTTTGTTATGCAGCAAAACAAATCAAGGACGAGGCCCAGGAATGCTGATCATGCAGTTTGACCTGGGACACACCTTTTTTTGTGCAACATGAACTAGAAATGCAGCTTACGGTGAACTAACCTGCGTGATTATGTAAATAAAAGGAATCAGGTGAGTAGTATAAAACAGTTTATTAATGCAAATGCAACGCCATCAAGTGTCACCACTAGTTACAGTATTTATAAGATCAGTGTATTCCAATGCTTCTAGACTTCTTTATCATTTCAAACACCACTGGAGTGAGTGCTTGATCACAACAGAATGACAGTTTTTTTAAAACATTCAAACAGTATTTATACATAATGGGGCTGTCACGCTATTCTTATCTAATCAAGCCCAACGGGAAAACACAGCGTCTGGTCCATGTGAGGGCCGTGTAGCGAGTTTAAAACAAGCACAGGAACCATACATGATGACTGCTCAAACAGATTCAAAAATTAACCAGAACTTTGTGCAAAGCTGTTGTGGATTAAGACTGGTGTAGACTCCTCATGAGCCTAAACGGGCAATCAAAGCATCTATCAGCTCCTGCTTCTTGGTCCCAGTGGTTCGAACCCCAAATTGCTTACAGGCGTCCTTTAGAACGGGCACGGTCAGCTTTGCCAGAGTGCCGTTCTGCACGTGGGCCTTCAACTCATCTTCTGTCAGCTCTACTTTGGGCTTCTTCTCAGCTCCACCTCCAGTATCAGCTGCGAGTTCATGGAGTAAAAGAATAATCAGATTTATCAAATCACAGAATTCCCGAACTACTGAATGATGCAAGTTATTAATAAGTCAATCTGACTACCTGGAAACATTTTGCTTGGGATGTAATTCACAACACATACTAGCACATAACTTTACGTAGTTTCACTGATGGTTCATGCTCTGACCTGTTTTGCGTTTGGCAGCTGGCTTGCTCTCTGGATTGTAGTAGGCAGGGTAGACCAGATCTTTGAACTCCTGGACCAGAGGACCCAGACGCTGGTCTATTTGGTCAACCTTTGGCACTGAGGAAGAGAAAGAGCGCGATGAGCAGAATTACTCTAGCAGCCACAAAAGGAAACTGGGATCTGTGTTTAGGTCTGCATCTTACTGATGAGATCCTCAATTTCCTCTGGAGCCATCATATCCAGAGCCAAGGCCTCCAGGTTCCTAAAATGCTGCTGGATGACTGGGTTCTCAAAACCTTCACTCCTGCATGACATTACAGAGTGTGAAAATAATATTAGTGGTTACGCAAAAAACAAAAAAAGGAAATGCATGACTCTGCTATAAACCAGAGTACTTCTTGTTGTTAGTTTTATGAAATTTGATATAACTCCTCAGTTTTAGGGCTCTAGAGTTACCTGTATTTGAACCTGAGTTTGGAGACAATCTCTTTCATCTTGTCCACCTGTGTTTGTGAGGCCGAGGGAAACTGCGGAGGGTCCAGAGTCCGCAAATCATCGGCAAACGGCAGGTAGATGACGTTAAAACCTGGTAAAGTCATGAGCAGACAAGACGCGTCACACTGCAGTTAATTACACACAACTAAGTTCAAATGTTTAAGTAATATTTATGTATTTGCGAGTTCTCTGTATTACTGTAAAATTTAGTTATTTTTGCTAAAAGCTGTAAAGACTCTGAAGTTGCACTTAAAGAAGCTAAAATAATTAAATGTAATTAGCCATCTTGACCCCAGCACCACATTACCTGGTGGTGTAATCTGTACTTTCCCCTCGCCGAGCTCCTCATTCTGAGGCAATAGGGCAACAAACCGAGGTGGATAGTTTCTGCGGGAGATGAAACGGCACAGAGCGAACACGTTCCTCTCGCTGCACTTCTTCAGCAAGGCGGAGAACAGACATGAACTGCCTTGAGTAAAAATAAATAAATAAATAAATAAAAATCACAGGATATCTGATTCAGTATCAATGAGATCCACATTTACTATGACTGAACAGACAATTTTTATAGCTGCTTACAATTTAATTAAAGCTTTTACTTTAAACCCATCATCAATTCTATTTTATTTTATCAAATAACTCAGCTTTAACTCAGCGTTCTTGGAACAAAGAGTCTTTGCATGCAGGGTGTAGATGAGTGAAACTTAAGTTAAGTTGACTATGACCTTTATTTGAAAAAATATTTAGAAATATCCAGAGTCAACACTGTGGTGGTTTTATTCTTCCTTCCTAGAATTAAATCAGACTGCACACACAGTTCTACCTTTCACCTCATCCTCCTCAGGATAGAGGAAGACAGCAGGCCGGATATGGTGAAGCAGTTTGAGCTTTTCCATCGGTTTGAATCCAATCAGAAACAATCCAGGGTCATCAAACTTCTTAATGGCATCCACCTCGTCCCTCTCCATCACAATCTCTTTACCACCATAATACTACACAACACACACAGATAAAGTGGAGTTTTCATGTGTAAGTTAAATCTTAAAAAAATAAAAATAAAAAGCACTCAAATAATGGAATAAACATAGCACTGCTTTCGATTGGGATCACGAGATTTTCATTACCTGGGCTTTCTTTATCTCACTGGGCAGCAGCAGACTGCCAGTTTGGGTGTGGAAGGTTCGAGTTTTGCTGCGGACTGGCTCGTTGGTTTCCCTGTAAAGTTTGATGGAACCTGGTTTGCGAGCTGCCACAGCAGTTGCATAAATTCCCACGGCTACATTTATGCCCTCCCCGAGGCACAGGTTTAACCTAAAGACAGCAGAAAGAATAGATAGTGTAAAGAACAGCCAAGAGGAAAAGGTAAATAAATACGCTATGGAGACAAAGAAAGCCATTGCTTGCCTTGCCAAGGTTCTTTTCTTCAGCTCTTTGGCCCGCACCCGTTTCTGGAGGTCCTCCAGCTTGTCAGAAGGCTGCAGCTGCAGCCCCATCTCACTCTCATCCTCTGGTGGACTTACAATGTCACAAAAGAAGAGCGAGATGTTGAAGCCCCCCGGTTTCATCAGGTGCATTAAATCAATAACGACGCCTAAAAGAAGAAGGTCGAGGGAAGACAGCCCACATACACAATTACCAATGATAACAAATCATCACACTTCAGTAAAATAATGTGAACTTGCAGAATTAGCAGAAGATAGAAACCCGAAAGGCTGGTAAAGTTAATCAATTATAAAAGCAGAGCGGCAGTGATAAAATTTACAGTTAAAAGGGCTTGCGTGAATAGCTTCTTTTAGACCCACCAGTCTCCTTGAGATCACTGGCCTTGGTGCGAGCCTGTCGATCTTTCACGCTGTCGCCTCCGTGTGGTTCATCCCTGCACGTGAAAATCATAAGCCGCTTGTGGGAGAGGCGGAGCTTGATGTCACTGTAGAGGTTGGCACAGCACCACAGAGCATCTCCTAATGATGTCTCTCCACTGCCTATGGTCTCTGCCGCCAGCTTGGCACCTTTTTCCCCCCGCAGAGCATCCACCTCCTGGACTCGCTTTGCACCTGTCCGAAGCAAGAGACAGACAAGGGTATAAGAAAGATATGTTCAGCAGTTTACAAACTACTGAGGAAGTATGAGCCAATATTGACTGCAGCTTTGCTCTGCTCTTTTGAAGTTTTGGTCTGAAATAAAGAAAAAAAAAGAGGAAAAAGAACTGCAGATAAGAAGATTGCCTACATTTGTGTTTGAAACAAAACAATAACAAAATAAAGTGTAATTATGTGTTTGTTTCAAAGAGCTGCATCTTACCAGGCTCATTGAGATCATGGTACACATAGACATGCTTAAATGAGTTTCTGGGGTTCTTGCTCTGCTCTGTGCCGTAGAAAACCAGAGCCACCAGGTCCCTGTCGCTACTGATGATCTTACTGGTGTACACAGTGCGCACAACCTACAAGAGCAGCACACAAACCATCATTGTTACAAGGTTGCTATACGAAGCAGAGCGAAATAACTACTATAAAATTAAAACTAGCAAAAGAAAAAGATAACCAGCCATCTCACCTGCATGGTCATATCAAAGTTGGAGGGTTCCCCGTCTTCCCCTTTGATGAACATCTCCTTGGAGGCATCAACCAAGAACACCAAGCTGTCTCTCCCTGTAATTTTGTAGTCTCCTATTGAAGATGGAGACCTGGTTTATTCTGTTGTCACTTCAGTATCACTTTTTGTATCAATGCTACATGCCAACATTTTACTTGTGCTGAAGTAGATTTTAATAACTAAAATGTGATAATAAAATGTGATAACAGCAAAAGTATCATTTAAGAAATCCTGAGCCACCCCTCAATTCTTGACTTTTTGCCAGGTGCAGCATTTATTGAAACATGTGCAAAGATACAAGGAAATACAGTATATAAAGCAAGTATTCTCACAAAGGTCAGTTTATACTATTTTACAAACTTGAAAGTCAATATTTGGTATGCCAACTTTTATTCATCAACACAACCCTAACTCTCTAAGGTAAGTTTCTTGTCATTTCATTAAGTAGTCTTTAGGAGTAGTTCTCCAGGCTTCTTGAAGAACATTCAAACTTCCTGACTGTGACAGGAAGATGGCGCATTTGCTCGGCTTGACTTCTACCTGCCTACGTTGTATTATATTTTATGCTCTTATATCAGCCCTGACGTTTAATATATGGAGCTATGCCGCTGTGATTTACGACCGTTCTTCCATATTGATGATGCCTCACCTAACTCTGCAGCTGAACTTTTATTGTTAGTTGCCTTTCTACACCTGAATGATTTATAAGTCAGTGTTAAGTGAATTAAGAATTAAAAGCATTCCTCTGAAAATTGCCAGGTTCAAGAACTGGAGTTAATAAAGGGGGGAAAGCAGCCAATGTTTAAAGAAAAACTTTGAAAGACCTTCATAAAACCTGGAAAGCTATTACACAAAACACAACAAAGTGGGGCTCTTAGGAAGCTAAATATAAACAAATAAGTGGTGGCTCAAGACTTTTGCACAGCGGTGTAAATAAGCGTTGAGTAGCGGTTTTTCCTTTTACCCCCTGACTGCTCCCCTTCTTCTTGCTCTCCCTCCTCATCCTCGTTTTGGTAGTAGGCGTTCCACTCTGCCATTGGTGCTGCCTTCAGTCCCGTCTCAGGATTTACTGTGAAAACCAGGGATAAAAGACTGCCGCATTTACAACACTAGATTCAAACAAAGTATCAATGGCAGAAGGCTTTTCTGTGGCGTATTTAAAAAGTGCATCCTATGTACTCCTACAAATAAACATATGGTGCAACTTTCACCAGGTAATAATTATTATGCACACGACAAGGCATTTCAAAACAGTTTTAATGTCTCGTTAACGCATTACTAATGTTTAATTAACTATGTTTTTAACTTTAGCTAGCAAATGTTAGCTAGCTTAGCTTGTAATTAGCCACTTTTCGTGCCATTTCCATTTAGGAGCCAACTATGTAACAATGTTATGGGTCTAATGAGGCACGAAAATTGATAGCCTAAACTTACAACATAAATGAAATACATACACAGTTTTCGTCAGAGAATTCCGTCACTTACCGTGTGCTTCTCCTTTCTGCACACAAGTCCAGGCTAGTTTTAATCACTGGCGCGTTCAGATACGTGAACAAGCACAGTTCAAACGCCTACTGGATGTCTTATCGTCTATTGGCAGTTTATCTGCCAATCTAAGGTATTGGCCAATCCCGTTTAAAAACGCGGGGTTTATTTACCCTAAAGCCGGAAGCCTGCTGTTCACGTGATAGGACAGTAGCGTTATCGTTGATAGACAGTGACACAGCACTGGAATTGACTCCCGGCAACTTCGAGCTAGGTTTTACATTTACTTTTTTATTTTACAGTTATTACTAGCATTTTAAACAGCCTGTAGCCTGAATTTATTATTTCTCACAGTTCCACCACCAGAAGGTTTATTAAACTTTTCTTTGCCACCGGGAAGCTAGCTAGCTGGGAACTCTGTAGTGACTAAGTAACTTTCTAGAAGGTTAGCTGCATTGTCGTTTCGAATAAATCGTTTTGCGTTATCATGGACCAAACTGATTCTTATCCAGTAAAACTTTACGTTTATGACCTGTCCAGAGGGATGGCCCGTCAGCTGAGTGCTTCCATGCTGGGTGAGTTTCTGACAAACTCTGTCATGACTCAGTGGGATGCTTCGGAAGTGAAAGTTGTTGATTTCTAAGGGCGGAAAAAGTTGATCGTAATTTAAATTATTTTATCTTTACAGGGAGACATATTGATGGGATATGGTGAGTTTACATAAAGAAAGTTCTATAAAAAGTATTCTTACTGAGCACCTGAGCTGCAGTTAAGTACTTTAATACCACTGTTTAAAAAACAAATGCATTGGCGTCTAACAGGCACACGGGTGTTGTGGTCCACGGGAAAGAGCACTACTTTGGTGGATCAACAGGCATCACCAATTGTCCACCTGTAAGAATCAGCACCATCCTCTCATATAAACAGTGCACTTTAAAGCCGTTTGATCTAGACACAAAATCAAGAAACTTGTGTCAGAATCTCAGTGACAAGTCACTGAAGTGTGCATCTGTTTGTCTCCTAGGGAGGCACCTTGTTGGGGCCGCCTGATTCTGTAGTAGATATGGGCTCCACTGAAGTGCCTGAAGACCTTTTTAAGGAGTATTTAACTTCACTGGGAGAGTCCAAGTACAGGTAAAAGAAGATGATGAGATCTTTATTATTATAATTGTTATTATTGTTGTTGTTGTTGTTGTTGTTTTGGAAAAATACAACTGAACCAAACAGTTACAAATGATTTGTTTTTAAGTAGCACCAGTAGAATTAAGTGCATAGCTTGAATGCACAGAACAAGCCTCATGCGTTACTGCCCTGTTTGAGTCTAAATAATAGTTTTTAGGAATGAGCTAAAATGTACATATAGTGTTCTTCCCCCTCATTATTTTGCATTTAAAATGTTTCTGTCTCATCACTTCCTGCTACTCACCTGCTTTTCTCCACCCTGTGGTGCACCTCTCTCTCCCTCTCTCTGCGCTTTGAACTCCTTCTTCTTCCCTCCTCTGACTTCCTCCTTCATTTGTTGCAGAGGTGCCAATTACAACTTGTTTGAGAACAACTGCAACACTTTCAGCAGTGAAGTGGCTCAATTCCTGACAGGCAGAAAGATCCCATCGTACATCACAGACCTTCCATCTGACATCCTCGCCACGTAAGCTTCTTAATTCTGTGCAGTCAAATTGAGTCTCTGCTGATACTGATGGCAAAATACTAAAAATGCATAATAATATCAATTATATTATAGATAATAAATATAAATGGAAAAATGCATTTGAAATTATATGCACCCTGAATGTTGTATTAAATACACCATTACAATATGAATGTACAGTTGTCAAAAATTAGAGACCTGGGTTGAGAAACACTCAAAACACTGAGAATGAGAAAACTATTTTTACACTGCCCAAAATAAACTACTAATTTTGGTCAGCTGTGATCACTTTCAGACATTTATTGGCCTTTTTCACACGTAGAACTTTCAGCTCCACTTATTAAAGATTTAAGTGAGTGATTTAATTTTGACCCGGTGTCGTTTGTAGAAAAATCCGAAATAAATGGAAACTTAAGTGCCCAATTCTTGTTATTTAAAGACATTAAAGATGTATGCTGTACAATCATTTCATCCTGCGTCTCTTTTGAACGATTACTCTTGTGGTATTAAGTGTTTGCTGTTCTTGTATGATATAACTGACTAATACTTTGGTTTGTAATGTAACTGTACTCTCTGCTGTATTTCCTCACAGACCATTTGGCCAGGCTCTCCGTCCCTTCCTGGATTCCATGGTCATAAATCCTGGAGGCAACAACCTGGCTGGGCAATGATAGACCGAGTCGTGGATTTTAGAAGATAACTGATAACATCCCTGCATGTGGCTGGCAAGTCACTTCTATATTTAATCAGCCATCACTTATTGTTATTGACTTTTATGGTGTTGTTCAACATACTCTGAGGTGTATGCGAGGGTTGAAGGTGTGCTAAACTCTGTGGACAGGGGACTAAAAATGGGTCTTATACTTGTTTGTGTACATTAACGTGTTTAAGATTACGTTTTCTTGGGTCAGCAGTAGTGGTGCAACGGATCAAAAATCTCACGGTTCGGATCGGATCACAGTTTTAAGTCACGGATCGGATCAATTTTTGGATCGGCGAAAAAAGACAAAAATTTAACATTTACTTATTGAAGTATTTTTTGCCTGTTAAAAACATTCAACTCAAGACTCATTCCACGCAATTATTTAAAAAAAATTCTGGTACAATATAGGGCAGTACAGTCTTTGTATCTACCATTTAATTCAGTTGTATTTATAAAGCGCCAAATCACAACAACAGTCGCCTCAAGGTGCTTTATATTGTAAGGTAGACCCTACAATAATACATTATATCGCACTCCGCTGTGATATAATGAGCTGTCACGGTCACGTGGCTTTCCGTTGCCCTGGAGCTCCACCCATTTGTAGTAGTTAGGGCAACAGAAGATGCCTGGGACAGTTCAGCCGTAACTTTAAACTTTTCCTGCTCATACATGCTTGGAACGATCTTGCCACTAAAGTTGACGCGAACAGGATATCATAGCGTGGCTCAAGCACGTTGATCATAGTTTAAACCCCTTGTTTTGCACAACGGAATACGCCCTCCCGTCTGCAGCTAAACACCCCAGTAGCTTTTGTAATAGCTTTAGCCCGGTCGGACTGGGCAGCAAATACCGCAAACTCCTCTGCTTCTCCACTTTGACCGCTAGCGCTGGCCATAACTATCGCTTGACAGACCCACCACGCGGACCATACACATACTTTTTTTTTTTTTTTTTTCCGAATCTTTGGATCACGTCCGTGCTGAACCGTGGAGTGGGATCGGTTCGGATTACGGATCAACCGTGATCCGTTGCACCACTAGTCAGCAGGATCACTATACATGCATATCCTCTGGATTAGTATTCAAAGTTGTCATTTTAGAGGCAGGATTCATCCTCTCATGCACTGCTACTTACGAGAGGCGTTTTCAACAGGTATTGTCATCCTCTCACGAGGTGCTCCAGTATGTCTCTCTGTCATTGTGGCAGTCTGTCACAAAGTTTATTATAGTTAGATGACTGCTCAAAAAAATCGAATGATGAAGAATCCATGAATCGTACTATCATCACATAACCAGCACTGGCCTTGTCTTCCAATCCTTCTGTTTTAATGTGTCTAAAGGATGTCTCTGTTTTAATCATTCACACAGATAATGAGAATTTGTAATAGTTTTCATGGACAGCAGATCTTTTTGTGTCTTTCTCCAGAGATCTTGTGAGGCAGAGAGATGGCATGTAAGGACTCCCAATTTAAAATCTGACATTTATGGAATTAAAGGAAACCTTTTCTTTGATATTTATCTATATGTGAAGTTTTTATAGTGACTTTTTAAAATAAAATTAGTTTAGGAACTACTCAAATAAGTGCCTAGTGGCATTTAAAGATCACTGGCAAGGCTTATACTTCTTGCTCTAAGACTTTATTACAAAAAATATTCATGTTGAAAATGGTGGTGTAAAGACTCTGATTGTGTTACGCTGGTAACAAATTGCTATCAAAATGCACAAAGTGCCAGGATGTAACAGGATACTTTAAGTTCAGTTGTTTTGGCAGAAATCCAAATCTGAATTTGAGTCCAATGCCAAAAATGAGGTATTTGTTCCTTAGTCTATTGTCACATTTCGGTCAGTTTGTTTATTTAACGTGCCATGCTGTGTTCTGCCTTTTCTTCAGTGTGGGTGTGAAATCGTTTCCACTTTTTCTGTCCGTCATCCCAATAATGTAAAAACTACTAACTTGAATTTCATGGAACTTGGTGGAGAGGGAGAAAAAATGTAATCTGGTGCCTTAATTCTTTTTATTTGTTTATTTTTACTGTTTGTATTCCTGTAGTTATTAGAACAGGATGCATTTCAAGGCCAGCTCAGTTAAACCCGTTCTGCCGGCTCGTCAGGCTTTAAAAGTATCGTTTGACCAAAGTTTTATCTTCAGAATGCCACGTCCAGGAACATCTGATGAACACAGGGAATTATATTTTTTTTAAATTCAGGACCACTCAGCTTTACAGCTTTCATTTGCTTTGTCGGGTTTAGAGTTTTCTCAGTTTATAAAGACGCACTGTTTCATATACACTATGCATATTTGACTGTTTATATTTGCATGATTAAACCAGGCATAGGAAAACTATGTGTATCAACCACTTACCTCCATCACTGTTTTGGCAAACTGTGTTTAATTGTTGTGTTTGGGACATGTTTACTCTAAATATTGTTTAACCTGTTGCTCCTTCACCATCCTGATCCTGCGTAGATCATTAATGCACAAGTCTCAAAAAGGCCATCGTTTTGCTTATATTCAAATATAAATAGGTCTTTAGTTTATTCAGATTGTGAATCTAAAATCACTGAATTGAACCTGAATTTGTTGAGGGGGGGAAAATGTACTTTAAAAAAAAAAAAAAAGATGTTTGCTTACAAGCAGAGGGTCACACGTGGTTTAGACAAATGTTTGTCTTAAAACGATTAATATATATGTTCGTCTGACATCTAAACCATCATAGGTGGTATCCTGGGCTGTTTAAACTGGGGTGATCATTGATGATGATCTAGACCTCACAAGGCAAATGTTTAACTCTGCACTTTATTAAATGTGTGACATTTTCAAATACTATCTTCCATTAAAATTGTTATTCTCTGAAGACTTTTCTGTTGACTTTATTAAAATGTTTTCTCTTCAGTTCTATAGTATTCATCAAGCATCTTAACCCACTTCTAAATTCTTCATGTTTTGCTTCTTTTGTGTTAAAGAATAAAGGTGTTTATACCAAGTACTAACTTTCAAACCTCGGTAAAATTGTACAAACACAGTTTTTCTGCACCTATTTCCATTTTCCTGGCAAAATATAAAGGAAAGAGAGGCAGCGCCAGACTTTTGCACTGTATGTCATTAGTAGCAATCCCTGATTCGCTTCAGAAATCAAGTTTCCAGGACTCAAAACTGCTACTGCTCTCGTTCCATGTAATATAAAGAGCAGCCACAAGGTGGCACTACAGGATCAGTCCTGCAGCATCAGCTGTATTTGTCAGTCAGGCAGGTCGACTATTAAATGTTTTTAAATGACCAAATATTTGTGTGAGTGACGCTGCTTCAAATATTCAGCATGTACTGAACCTGCTACCTCTGAAGTAAACACATTTTACTCCAGCTGCTCCAAGAAAAAGTTTCCAGAAAGTTCACTAAATGACAATATTTGTCTGATGAAATGAGAGCTGCCAATTTATCAGTGGTCTGAAGTGGTATGCCCATGAGGATCAGAAGTCTAATATTAATTTCATATGAAAACCAATCAAACCAAACTCAAAATTTTCTTTAATATCAATATTTAATAGTTCATCATTAAAAGTGTCTTCTAAACAGTCTGTTAGAAACAACATCTCTAGAATATTTTGGGTATAAAGTAGCTGTTCTGTTGTAGTAAGAAGTATGGATACATACAGCATAAACACTACATACTGTATTTCTCTCCAATACACTCTGACTTCATCTGTATCTATTATATTTTATTACTTGCAGTAACTGAGGGAGCCAAAGTGGTGTAAACTCAGCAGTCTTTACCCAGCAAAAAATAATTCTTCCAGTTTTAAACATGCGGACAAATGTTCCAAAGCACATCTAGTTCCTTCTCACCACTTCTGGCCATATAGACCTCACCAGTGGCTTAGACAGAGGTACTGCAGTTCGTTTGTGCCACTGTGTTTTGCCACTTATGTGAAAAGGCCTGTCTATTGCCCAACTCTGCCAACAAAAAGTCAAATATTCTGTTAAAACCTGACAGCAGTAATACTACTACTAATAATAAATACTCTCTGTTCATACAGCCCTTATATAAATAAAATATATAGGAAATCCAATAAATAAAAATATTTACACAATAGTCATAAATCAAATCAAAATGATTCCCAGATGGTGGTTGCACTACATAAAACAAAAATCAACAAAAGGCGGAGTAATAATGTACAAAATGTGTCAAGAATTTATCACAAAGACGTGAAAAAGCGGTTTGTTTCATCAAGACTAGAAGATCAGGTGGAGAAAAATGCAGTTTTCCATACCACAGGGGAAAAGCATTGGAAGCACTTGTTCACTGCAAAGAACTAAACTGCTATTGTTTAAGGGGAAAAAAGCAGCAGCTCTCAACATTTTAAACCCACAACACCGACCGTTTGGAGGGGAAACGGATGCCTGCCCAGGACACTGCGCTGTTGAAGAGGGGAATCGCATAATTACAGACGTGTCCTTCTTGTGTTTACATACAAGGGAATGAAGACAAGAGAGGGTGCGGTGAAAGAGTTGCCTGTTTTTTTTGTTTTCTTGACACAGCAGGAGCCACAGAGCTCTAAATGCCATTCA
The DNA here is from genome assembly GCF_057381915.1 of Diplotaxodon limnothrissa. NCBI lineage: Eukaryota > Metazoa > Chordata > Actinopteri > Cichliformes > Cichlidae > Diplotaxodon > Diplotaxodon limnothrissa. The sequence continues at coordinate 10,503,870 of NC_140603.1, read as the reverse complement.
CTTAATGTGACATCATTGTGAATGATGCAGGTGTTTGTCTCGCTGATCTCTGCTGCTCCTATTAGATTTGGGTTTACTTCAGTTTCCTTCTGCAGTCCGAAGACATGCATGTTAACGGGTGATGTCAGTGTGCGGGCAGTAGGTGTGACTATACCCTCCTGCAAACAGAGGAAAAAAGTATCTTCCAGTTTAACGTTTTCACCCAAACACATGAGATATCATCGGAAAGGCCAGGATATCTTCTATTGAGCACATCATGACTTATTAAGTTAGCTCAAATAAGTAAAAAGATATAGACCAAAAACAAATGTCCATTACAGGAGACATAAATGAGCAGGCTGGATCTCAGGAGGATATGACAGGTTAAGCGATTTGAAGTGCTTAGAGTAGGTGAATGTGGCTCGAGCCTTCATAAATACCAGGTTAGACTTGCACTTAGCTTATGTACCAGACTGAGTATTAGAAACAGTGTTAAATGAGACCTGCTGTGTGTTTTTTATTATTTTCTGTCACTCATGTACTGTTACAGTGGTGGCTACTTATGTTAAACATGTCTCTGTTATGGTCATTTCAGGCACATAGCTCCAGCTATGGATAAAGAAGCTCAACCTTCTGTTTGCAAGGGGCAACCAATCAGAACAAAGTTGGGAGGATGGGTTAAAGGGAGAGGCGTTAGAACAGTGGATCAAGGGGCTGCACTAAGGCTCATTATAAAACATGTGAGGATTGCTTCAAGCTATGGGTTGCTGTGGGATTAAGTCCAAAATTAAAATATGATACTAGATCCCCATTAATGACAGATTTTGGCTGACAAAAGACACCAAATATACATTTACTGTACTTTTACCTATTATCAAAACTTCTGACATTTCTCCACATGGTTCAAATGAACAGTTTAAAACCCCTGTTACGAATGCCTCCATGACAGCAGCTGACAACAGTGCTAGTCACAGATTATCAAATCCCTTTAAAATTGAAAATTTTCAAAGTTGCTGCTTTTCTTGCTCATTTCTCCAGGGATAAATGATAACTTCTGTAAGCCTGGTGGCAAGATTTTAAACCTCGTGTATTTTTTTTTATTAAGAAGTTCAGGTGGAATATGAATAGGTCCATATGGAGAGATGAACCAAAAATGAATTATGATGCAAATGTCCAGCTTAACAGAACATTTTGGTGTCTTAAAAAAATTCAAGCTTGTTCCATCAGGCAGCTGTTCCAGTGGAAAACAACTCCAAAACTTAGCAGACAGACAAATATAGGTGAGAGGAGAGAAAGTGTTAAACTTTAATTTGGGTAGAGACCAAAACAAAATGTTCCTCTCGATCATTTGGAAGAGTTGTTAAAATTTTGGTCTGCTCAAAAGGGCAGAATAGGTCAGATTGTTTTGTTCACCTGTCTTCTTATGACATATTGTTAAGGACTCATATACGGACCCTTCATTTAGGAAAATATTAACCATATAACATTCTTATTGTTTAGTATCTTGATTTCATGTTTAAAATACCGTACTGCAGAATTGCATTTGACCAACAGTGCATCTATGTGTTGCTGTAGAGCTATATTTGGTCTTTATTTAGCAGCTGTGTTGTTTTGCATGCGTTGCCCAATGTCTTGACTCAATTTAACCTACAGCAACCTTTTTTCCTGCCTCTTAATTCAGCTGCTACATAATCAAAGGAAAGTTCCCCCCTCAGCTCTTTCGGCACAAATTCAATTCACGAACCTCATGGAACCATTTCTGGACACATGTGTCGTACATTGTACATCTCCTGAGGGTGTTCCAGCTGTACATCTTCACCAACAAGTGCAGTGGAAGCAATGCAAAAACTGTTGAATGTTTAAATCAACAGCTGCAACTCTGCACAGTGTCCTTTGCTGTCCGGGGTTCAGAGATGAAATGAGAAATGTCTAACGCTCCAGGGCTGGAAACGCCTCAGAAAACTTTCCCGCAATGGCGCCTGTAGGTTAGAAATTACATACAGGCATCTGCACACTCTGAATTATGCCTCAGACAGTTCAATAGTAGGAGACCAGATCCACACTGACTCCTTCCCCCAAGGAAGGAAAACATGCAGCAGTGTGTGTTTGTTTTTTATTTTCCTGTTCTCTTTCCTCCTTTTCTCTCCTTTCTAAAGAGTTTGAGCCTCTGGCTCTTACGCTCTTCCTCTCTTTCCTTCTCTTCTTTTCTCTAGCTAGGATGGAGGCTGATGGGACCTGACATGATGGTGCCATTGTCCTCACCGTCAGTTAATGTGACCCACGGGGATGCTGTCCCCGTATGCTTGGCCTGATGGCGAAGAATGCAAAGCGCTTCATCTCAGAAAATTGGTGGGAGAAAAAGGGACAAGGAGAAAACAGCTGTGCATGGAGGTAGACTGAGAGCTGCAAAATAGAAGAGGTGTTTTTACAAGATAAACAGGAGGTAACTTGATGCACACAAAAGCTTGTGGGGCCTGAAAATTCCCCGAACTTTTACCTCGACGATTGCACTGAATGGTTGATGATATCTATATAGATCACAATGAGAAAACTCTTAAACTAGGCCAGCTCCAATTGGCTCACCATCAAAAGAACTTATTTTTAATTCATTTGTACACCAGCCCAAGTTGGGTTTTTTTTTTAAACATGAACGCCAATGATTAACTCTCTTTTAAGAGCCAACCTCAAGTGGCCATTTGAGGAACTGCAGTTTCCAAAACTTCCTCATGGGCTTCATTATTAATGCTGCGTTCCATTTGCCTCAGATGTCAGAGTTATTAGAGATCTCCCGAGTAGAGCACGTCCCTGTAGTAAATTAAGAAAAGCTATAAAAGCAAAAGCAAGCAAGAGGCAGAGCTATTCATGTATCATTAGCATTAGCATTAGCATCATAATATAGATTTTATACATTTACATGCTCTGAAACCATCTTGGATTATGAAGTTGAGGTTGGTGATGCTATTCCATCTTTCTAAGGTGGAAATTTAACTTGGGTGGGTGAAAATTCCAATTATGAACTCCTAAATTCCAACTTTTGACTTCAAATGGAACACACCATTAGCCACAGAGATTTTATACATTTGTTTAATCCAGATAAATACTTTAGTGTAGATGAAAAACATCAGTTTGATAATTTCCCAGCAAGAAATTGTTGTTATTGCTAAACTAGGCTAACTGTCTGCGTTAGTGTGCTTCATACCTGTGCTTCTCAGGAGAAGGAGCAAGGTGCAGTAGCTAGCACTGTCACCTCAAAGTAAAACAGCTCTTGGGTTTCTTTTGATAACATTAATTTCAAAAAAGTTTTCAAACTATTATCATTTACAATGAGTTCCTTTAAAGTGGAGGAGGTAGTGAGTAGGAGAACACAGACAGAGTTCCCATTAAATGACATGAACACTTCCAATGTTCCTGAGGTCTAACATTTGCAGGTGAATGACAAAAAAAAAAGAGTACACAGAAAGCTACATTTGAGTCAAAATAGCTGCATGCTAGCTGTGACTATTTCTTTGGAATGGAATTAGATTTTTTTTTTCTAGCTAAATTGGTAGCCACATGTACTGATCACCTGCTTCACCTGTGCTCAGGTAGAATTATTTTGAATAATACAAACTGACTGTTTCTTTTTGCCTAATTTGACTCGAAGTATCAAGCCCTCCCCTCTAGAGTGGCCGGCAGTAGTATTTTGTTGTTCTTTTGTTCTGCCCATGTTTCTATATTACGGAGCCCCGCAAGGGACATGGGAGAAAAAATTAAGATGAACTTTTGCAAGATCTCGCAAAAGTGTATCTTTTGTGACCCAACCTTCCCCAGAATTCATAGCATGGCCCAGCCAATTTGTTTCCAACAATGGCGACAGCTAGTTAGTTTTAATATTACTCTTTCTGGGTCACAAAATAAACTTTTAAGATATTTTTAGGCGTGAATGTAGCTGTGTAAACTTCAAATATCTGCCCGGTTTATCAAGAGATCACATATTTGCAAAAGTGCTCCGGCGTTTTCGGAGACGTCTGTTACCCACCAGCTCGAAGCTAACGGGAGGTTGAGGTGCACTACAGCCGGGGGGAACACCGCACTCCCGGCGCATCGTGCCCCGACCTCCCGGTCGGCTTCGAGCTGGCGGCCTCTGAAGGATGCGGCTAAAACATTTGCGAGATCTCGCAAATGTTCATCTTTATTTTTTGTGTCCCTTGCGGGGCTCCGTACCATATGGCCTGTACAACCACAATTGAAGCACACTGTAGTGGAAAATCTTTAGTAGTTGGACATTTTTATAGCTTTGCAGCCTATTGAAGCCTGAGAGTGGATTTGAGATATCCTTGGGTGAAATCTAAACATTTATTATACGAGACATTTGGTCAAGTGCGGTAATAACCTTTACCAGCACAGTCCATTTTCTACAAAGTGGTGGTTCTGCACTGTTTTCCTCCTGAACCTGACTGTTTCCTCTTATGAAAACACCCCTTTTCATTTTTTCGTGTCTTAAAAAAACTCCTTGTTTAATTAACCACATGTTGGACGAGCTGTCCCAAACTCTGGCCCTTTTGTCTTACGCCAAAGCGTTTTCGTTTTTGTGTTAAACATGGTGGAAGGCCGCGCTCTGAGTTGCTGCCGCTCAGACAGTCACCTCATTTGCACTGTGGGTGGAGTAGCTCTTCTGTCTGGTGTGGTGGTAATAAGTGGGTTGAGATGGATGTTGCCCCTGGACATGTGGCCCCTGTCCTGCTCCCCCTCCAGTTCCTCCATACATCCCTCCATAGGGTTGAGTATAGAGATCTGGGACATTCTCTGTGCTCTGCTGCCTCCGGGTTGAGTAGTTGTGTCTCCGGGTGGAGCTGTGCAGAGAGGTGGAAGCATGCGCTGGGGCGGAGGTCTGCCTGTGGACATGGCGGGCGTTTGGCTCCCATGCTTTGAAGGCCGAGTTGGAGAGAAACGGGTGTGTGGTTGTCTTAGAGAGGCGTGATTGCTCGAGGTGGCTGGGGGGGATGGAGATTGAAAGAGGGGAGTGGATGCCGTGGTGTGCTGGCAGGGGTTGGTGATGGATGTATGACTTCTCTTTAGCTGGAATGGGCACAGGCTGGAAGGCAGGCGGGGCTACAGGCTGGTAGTGGGAGAAATCCATGAGAGGGAAGCTCTTGTAGTAGCTCCGAGATGCAGTTTCAGCTGCAGAGAGACAGGGTGGAGACAGTCTGTGAGACAAAGACAACCATCGCCGTAAAACCTTTAAATAGCCGAGAAGTCTCCCCACCCTCCAGGCTTTCAGTTTGATGAGCATCGAGAAAGATTGGAGCTTTAGCCCAACATTAATCTTGTCGAATCTGTTTTTTATTTTCAGACAGATGTGACCATGAACAAAGGTCTAGTTCTATTTTTAAACTTACGGTTTTCTGTTGTAGTAATACACTTCTCCACCACCGTGCTTGACAAGGTTTGGCTGATGTTTGGCTGATATGCTGTGCTAGGTTGTCACTAATCATGGCGCTGTGCATTTTGCCCAAGTATTTCCAGTTTAGTCTTGTCTGTCCAAAGGACACTGTTCCAGACGTCTTGTGGTTTGTTTAGACGCAACTTGGCAAACCTAAGTCGTGCTGCTTTGTTCTGTGTAGAGACAAGAGGCTTAGTTTCTGACCAAACAAGCCATGCTTGTTCAGTTTTTTTCTAATTGGATTACTAAATTGATGCAGGGCATGAGGGATACTATATTAACACACACCTGAATGCTCAAGACCAGCACCTGGCTGCTTCTGACCCTCTTAATTTCTATGGAAGCAGTGAGGTTGTATTAATTTTTTTCCTTCCAGTCCTTTTCACATGACTGTTAGTGTTGTTATTTTCTATAAACTGTTCAGCATAAACTGTTCAGACTACTTCCATCAGGCAGGAGGTTCTGCAGTATCCAGTCCCGAACCAGCAGACTGAGAGACAGCTTTTTCCATCAGGCCATCAGACTGCTGAACACTTCGTAGACACCTCACGGTCACTTACCAGAATTTCAACATTATGCACTCCATACTGTACATAAATGCCACTTGTTTTGCGCAATATCCAACTGCTGACCTCTGTATATCCTTTTTGCATCTGCTGCACCAGTGTACCTGCACATGCAATGTGACAATAAAAGTAGTAAATGACCTTTCCTCAAATCTTAGTCTTTATAGAATTTGTCCCAAATTTAAAGTTGCCAAAGAGGAAAAAATAAGCACAAATGGCTATTATTACTCTACTCTTTTTAATTCTATTTTATTCCTTTAACCAATGGCAACGTGTGTGTAGACTGTGGGATTTATGTACCAAATATGGGTACACTCATTCATAGTGTTAATAAATATAGCTTTCTGCTCACTTCTTGCTCTGTCACAGTGCAGTGTTACAGTAGAAGTTAAAAAGTTGGGTCGGTAGCGCAAACATGCTATATTTGGCCTCTTTAAACTTGTTTACACTTTGAAATCATTTTCAATTTATCACAGTCTGATGCAGTTCTGAGTCACATGCAGAAGCAGGCTAAGAAATTAACTGTCAATTCACAAACACATGATCTGTCATCATAGGAGGAGGGCTCAAGTCTGAATCACGGTTAATCCATGATGCATTTCTGGCCTCCTGGCTCCAAACTGTCAGCAATGTCACTATTGTTTGAATATATCAGAAAGCTTTTATGCAACTCCTGTAGGCAGAATTGAAAAAAATGATCTCCTCACAAATGGACCGTGTTAGCATGAAAATGCCCTTTTTTATATGCGTAAAAGTTTTTAAAAAGTACATTTAAAGGAGCGGAAAGGAGGGAGTCAGAGGAAGGTGAAGAGAGGATCTGAAAAAGATCGAAGGGCAGGCTGGTTGTTTATGTATTTCCAACTGGCATGCCCTTGAGGTGAGTGATTATTAGTGGTGTTAATCTTCTCTTGAGATACTGGAGGGCAGGAGGAGCAGGAGAAACTGAAGAGTGCAATGGAGATGTTGGAGGTAAAGGTATGTGTGTCAGGAAGAGGGGACACAGCGATGGAGGTTTATAAATACCCTCGCCCTGAGTCTGACTCTGCTTGTGCATGTGTGTGCGCGTGTCATCAGCACACACTGCATAAACTAAACACTGAGGTTATCGCCGCTAGCTTCCTGGTTACATGAACAGTAACCTTGTCTCTGAGTGTGCTTTCATTGTTTTTGCTGGAAAATCAGAGTACACCGACAAAGGTTGCTTCCGCTCTTTTCAAAAGCAAATGTATTTAATCTCAACAATGTCATTTTATTTTATTATTTCATCGAAAAGCATAAAAAAACTTTGAGAACAAGTGAACTCCTATCATGATTCAGTCTGATAGTTTGTTGAGCAGATGGTAACAGTTTCCTGCTTCTGTAATGGAAAACAAGCACAAGTAAAAATGTAACTACATTTGCCTTTAATCTTAACTGCGAATGTTAGCATATCCTGGCAACTAGCTTCAGAGCCAGCTGAGGCATAAGGAGACTAAGGTGCCGCTTGGGGGCCTTATACCAGGAGGGGCCTCCAAGAGCACACGAGACAGGTGACAAATACATGTTTTGTGCTTGTGATATATCAGTAGTTATCATAGAAGAGAGAGCAAGTTATTTAGATAAATGCGTTAACAGACTTAGTCAGCCACTATAAAGGTTGTGCTACATGCATAAGTAACAAATGAACAAGCATGTACAACAAGCATATAACGGCCCTAAAATAAATACGGCCCTGTCCCAACTTCTTTGAGAACTGTTGCTGTCATTAAATTCTAAAATGTGCTAATATTTATCTTAAAATGACATATTTTCTCAGTTTAAAAATTGTAATGTTTGATGTCTTCTACTATGAATAAATGTGGTCTCTGTTTTGCCTTCAGAACAGCCTGAATTCTTTATGTCATAGATTCAACAAGGTGCTGAAAACATTGTTCAGAGGTTTTGGTCTGGTGATAGTACCACCATACAGTTCATGTTCCACTGCATCCCTAATCTGGTGGCTATGGAGGCCATTTGTGAGCTTACTGTCATGTTCAAGAGACCATTTGAAATGACTTGAGCTTTGTGACATCATGTGTTATCCTATTGGAAGCAGCCATGAGAAGATGGACACTCTGCGGTCATTAAGGGATGGAGTAGTCAGCAACAATACTCGGATAGGCTTTCATGTTTTAATGATGCGAAGATTAAGCACCATGGTATCACCCACACAATTTGCAGCCAGCAGAAGTTTGAACTGCTGAAATAAGGCAGGATGGATCCATCCTTTGATGTTGTTTCTAAAAAATTCTGACAGTACCATTCAAATGTTGCTGCAGAACGCAATTGCTTTGAAGATGAGGAGCAGGTCTGCAACCATTTGCGGTCTTCAAAGTGACTTTGGTGTCAAAATGGTGATAGAAAAGCAATAAGTCAGAGTCAGTCTGCTATGAGTTTCTGATTAAATGGGGTCAAGTGGGCGATTATGTCCAATTTATTTTTCTGAAAATGGTGCGATTAACTGTGATTAACTTAGATCAGAGAAAAATCACATTCAGTTACTTGCATTCAGAGTCCAGCAATAACTTCACAGATCTGAGGTTCCAACACAGCTAGTGTTGTAGTTGCTGCGGCACGGCAATTTAACTGCAGATGATATAGGAACTCAGCAACCTTGCTTTTATGTAGGAATAGAACAATAATATAACCAGATGGCAGCTAGAATTCAGCTGCAGTTTTGTAATCAGAGATTTGCAGATGTGGAAAAAAGTGAGGTAAGGTGGTGCAACTAAAAAAAAGAGTCTATCATTAAAGCACTGTGTTCTTAGTCTGATATGAAGGAATCTATTGGATGAGAATATCTCATTTTTTAACTGAAAACATTTTGTGCAAGTCTTGGTAACCAGGGATCAGTCCGCCAGGACCTCTGCTCCTGGCCGCCGCCCGGCTCACAATGCAGCCGACCCCTACGGTGCCTCCTGCGGGTGGTGGGCCTGCAGGAAGATGGGCCGATGTCCCTTTTTCGGGCTGTGCCCGGCAAGGCCCCATGGACTGAGGCCCAGCCACCAGACGCTCTGCAAACAGTCTTAGTTGATTAATGTGCCCATTTGTGATACTGAAAACTATTTTGACTCACAGGGAGGTAGTACACTTTAGCTTCAGACTACTTTCAACCTATCTTTTACAAATATAGGCTTCAGATTTTACCTGTTTTGATTTTGTATTTGAGGTCAATATAAAATTTAGACATTATACAGTAAGTTAAGAAACTGTATGTGCGCTATATTGCCAAAGTATTCACTTGTCTGCCTTAACACGCATATGAATTTGAGTGACATTCCATTCGTAATCCATAGGGTTTAATATGATGTATGCACACTCTTTGCAGCTACAACAGCTGCAACTCTTCTGGGAATGTTTCCAGCAAGGTTTAGCAGTGTGTTTATGGGAATTTTTGATCATTCATCCAGAAACACATTTGTACGATGAGAAACTGATGTCGGACGAGAAGGTCTGGCTTGCAGTCTCCGCTCTAATTCATCCCAAAGGTGTTCTGTCTTGGTATGCTGACCCGAGCCTAACTCGTCCAAAATGTCTTTCCTCCTGAAAACCCCACACCGTAATCCCTCCTCCACCATGTCTGCACTGCTCCTGAGTCCAGTAATGGCGTGCTTTACACCACTGCATCCAATACTTGGCATTGCACTTGGTGACGTAAGTTGCTCGGCCACAAAAACCTCTTCCATGAAGCTCTCAACAAACTGTTCTTGAGCTTGGCCACATGAAGTTTGGAGGACCTTGGCGACTGACTATGAAGAAAGTTGGTGACTTCTGCCCACTATACTCCTCAGCATTCGCTGACACTGCTCTGTGATTTTACATGGCCTGTCACTTTATGACTGAATTGCTGTCATTCCCATTTGCTTCCACTTTATTATAATACCAATAACGATTTACTGTGGAATATTTAGTAGCAAAGAAATGTCATGACTGAATATTATTAGCTGAAATCCTATCATGGTACCATGCTGGAACTCACTGACCTCCTGGGAGCGATCGATTACTTGTTCGTAGAAGCAGTCAGCATGCCTAGGTGATTGATTTTATACACCTGTGCCCATTCAAGTCATTGGAAGACCTGAATTCAATGATTTGCATGGAAGACTTTATATGATTATAAAGTGAATCATGGAATAAAAAGATGTAAAGTACTGTGCAACTTTTTAGTGTACATGCAAGTAAGCTAGCTACACATTTTATGTTGAAATAAAAATAATCATATCTGTATTACCTGCACGCCATATATCATAGAGCTCTGTCCTTAGCAATGACTAGGTCTGTGGGGTCAGATCTTCCTCAAATATTCCTGTACAGTGAGGTTTCTTTGAATCAAATCACACAAAGGCCTTACTGCAATAGCTCATGCTTGTCTGCATGACGTGGTACCATGGGGAAGTAAATCTCCTGTGAAGTCCAGTTTACGTCAATCACTTAGTAACATTTAGATGATTAATGTTACTTAAATGGGATCATGGTGGGGGGCCTCTCTTTAAGATTAAATCTGCTTTCCACGAAGTAAAGGGACCCTTCATCATCTGACAGCTCCTGTACTCTTAACTTGTACTGTAAAGGTTGCAATGTCAGTTGAAATAAGCATCATTTAGCATGTATTTGTGTCAGACTTACCCACAGCTTTGAGGGAGGTGTATTTGTTCAGTCCCACTGCGCTGTGGTTGCTGTGAGGCTGTGGAAGCCCTTGTCCAAATGGTCCATAAGCAGAGTTATTCAGCTGGTACTGTTCTGGTAAGAGATAGACAAAGAGTCAGTTGTAAGTACATGCATGCTTTACCTTTAAAAACAGTCTCACAACATATTCCTGTCTCGTTCGGACAACTGTAACTTCAGCTTTTTAGTGTTTTAAATTGATTGTAACTGTGGTGCAGTTACCAAATGCAGGCACTAAATACATTTACGAGTTATGGCTTTGGGCCATGTGACTTTTTTTTAACTGTGAAGTACAAATTTGCCGGGAGCAAGAATGGCCAACGCATCCTTACAACTTGAAGCACTGCCAGTGCAAAGTGCCTGTACTGTAGCACAGTACATGCGGCAACTTCTTTATTATTTCCCCACAGATTTGTTTAATAGTAATATAAAGTGAAATAATAAAGGTCTGCGTGTGTTGCCTGAAGGTTTTTACAGTTTCAGTTCAGATTATACTAATATTTCTAAACCAACATAATGAATTGTGGCTATAGGGACGCTCTGTGGTCTGCAGCAGTATATACCTTTGCCTCACCAGAGGCAATATTGCATAAAAGACACTGTACAGACCCACTGCATGTTCATCCAGTAAGCACTTCATTAAAGATGTTACACCATAAATGTACATTCAGAACACAGAAAGCTACATAATTGTGAAAAATGAAATAAAATCCATAAAATTTAATTTGTTGATTTGTGAATTTAAAACCTCGTCAGATGCCAAAACAGCATTTTCAAGCTCTGGAAAGTTACTGTATTTTAAAATCTTTGATCATGAGAGTTGCAGGGTAGAAAGGAGAAATAGCTCTTTGTGTACACTGCAAAGGAATCTGTCTTTGGATGAACTCATTTGATTGACCAACGGAGGGCCTCGCTGGATGATACTGCAGCCTAAGGGTTATGACACACCCAGCCAAAGCAACAGGCCACAGCATGCTGCTGGGCTGTCATTAATCGCTGATGAATGTAACTTCATAATGGAGAGATTTCGCTCATTTAGAGGAGTTTATTATTGTTTTAGCCTCCAGCTTTTCTCACTTTTAACACATGCAATAGATTTCCAAGTAATTGCTTTTTTCCTTGTTATAAAAAGCATTTTTCCTTATCCATTGTTGTATTTAATGTTAGATATCCATGCATCCATCCATCCACGCATCCATCCATCCATTTTTTTGGTTCTATGTTATGGGGCAACAGTCTAAGCAGCAATGTCCAGACCAGCATCTCCCTACGCCTCTTCCTCCACCATTTCCATGGTGTTCCTAAGCCAGCGGTCCCCAACCTTTTTTGCGCCACGGACCGGTTTATGTCCGACAATTTTTTAAAGGACCGGCCTTTAAGGTGTCGCAGATAAATACAACAAAATAAAACCAGTACCAGTACCCTCCCAAAAAAAGATTTATTCATAACGCACAGGAAACCGAGTTAACGATTAAAAAATAACGATAAAAAGCGATTAAAAACCCTGAAAACCATAAAAGAGTGGTCTAATATTTATGCCACAAGCTTCTTTCTTTTTTTTTTTTTTTTTACCAAAAGCAGCTGGTCAAGGTGTAACTTCTTAAGGGACATTTAATCAAATGTTAGGGTATGTATATATTTGAGTCTGCGTGTATACTTTGGACCCAGAATCCAAAATAAATTTAAAACTTATTGAGCTTTATATTTAAGATGTACCAGCCTGGAAAAAGAACAGTTTAAAAAAATCACCAAAATGATAAGTGATTTATTCTCATGATGAGTGTATGTAAACTTCAGAGGAGAACTGTAAGTGCAGGATTAACATGAGTTTAAAAAACAAACAAAAAAATATGCCCTTTTACTTTGAGACTGGTAACTTTGGGTGAAACAGTTCCATCCCTGACAGGCAGTCGGTCCAAAGCTAAATGAACCGAGGTTAATGAACAAAGGAACAAACTAGGAGTAAAAGAGTAAATCCCTGGCTATTAGCAATAATGAAGTCCACTGATGCAGCCAGTGCACTTGACGTGAGCCCCAGGGATGGATGGATACACACGAATGTTCACTCTGACACACACATACCTAAACATCCTTCATGAGGTCATCTGAAAGAGAAAGACAAAATTGGTGGAATATAGTGCTTGTATAGTGTCACAGTGTTGGAAGCAGAAAACATGTGAGAGAGGTACAGATGTGTACACTGTATACCTTTTAAATGTTATTCACTAGTGAGAGAGACAGAGAGTATTACAGAAAATGGTAGGATGTACTAGTCGAATAAATTAGAACATTTTTCAGAAACAGCGGGATGGAGAAATGTCAAGAGTTAGCCATTATGGTAACAACATTAACACAACTCTGAGACTACACACACACACACACACAAGTAAATAACCTAGTGGTACTGATGTTCCAGCATTTGCCAGATTAGTGGGGGGAAAAGTCCTTTTTATGCCATCATCGTCCTTATCATCATTATCAATACCTCCATCTTCCTGTCATGAAGCTATTGGACCAATAAATAACCAAGCGATCACAACACACTGGCTATTAATTCAACACTTGATTAACATTTGGTTGTAAAATGGTTTTGATCAGACAGCCACCCAACCTCCAACGGTGAGCCTATTTATAGGATCCACTAAATGTGTGCAATGCTAGCTTCCTTATTCCAAGTCACTGTGATGGACCTGTGATGTGTTGTACAGATGTGAGACTAGCCAATGATCATCCAGTGAACATTTATCCCAAAAGCAGAAGTATTTCCAGTAAAAGAATGCATCTGGCACGGATAAAATTGCCTTCTGTTGTGTGCTACATGTGAGAACAGGCAACTTTAGACAATGTCTCGACCTGATTCTCCAAACATTGTGCATAGTTCTTGTGTAGAAATGGCTTCTGTTTGCCATGATTTCCAGATATGCTTCCACAGGTTTGATTCATTTCGATCTAAACCTAATGAATCGGTTTAGAGAAGGGAAGTAACATTATTGTGTTACAAATCGATGGTAAATGTGTAAAGAGTCAGATGTGAGACTGTAGTTCCTGGTGTGGCCATGGCTCTGAAACCAAGTCCATCCCCATGCCCAACTTAACAGTAGAAATGAACATGTGTACAGCCTGGCACAATTTTTTTTTGTCTTTAAAGCAGTGGCATAGGGTGAGTTTATAGAAAGGCAAGCAGGAACTCATTTGAAACTTCTCAGCTTGCCTGTTTTATGAAAGTAGAGATGTATACCGCTCCATTATCCAGACTTTCCTCACTAACATGCCTAAGAGGTTATTAAAAAACGTTTTCAGACTACGCTCTAATAGCTCTACATCACACATTGCCAAGGTGGTTATTAAAAGAAAATGTGTATGTTAGGATGACGGAGGGCTTGTTTACTTGTTAATGAAAGCTTTATTTCCACACAACACAGCTCGTAAATAATCTCAGTGAAAACAGAGCTTGTCTCTGCAGCTTGTCTTGAATGATAAACATTATAAGTTTAGTCAAGCCTGCTTCCAGAGGCAATAGCCAACGATGGCAAGAAGATGGGAAACTTGTCTCGCAGGCAGTGAGAGAAGCTCATGAGACACATGGCTGTTTGAGATGCAAGGAGAGAGATTACTTCATGTTTGTTTTAATTGATGTCTGTATTTAGATTACACTGGGCAAGCAGTGCTGTTTGCCTTGCTTGCCATAACAGAACAACACTGCTCTAAGAACTGATGCTCTCTTTCACAACAACTCGAGTTGGTGGATTTTTTTTAACTTACCCGCTGGGTTTTGTGAAGGTTTAACTTTAGGGCCGGGGTCACTTTGACACACAATAGTGCCAAGACAGGCAACTGTAGCCAGCAGTGTGTCTCTGTACTGGACTTCTCTACAGTCCACATTTGTAGTATTGGTGCCATTTAATGAAATGATCTGTCAAATAATAAGCCTGCTGTGTGGTAGCACATCCAAGATGTCTTAAATAAAGATTATTGTTTTGTTATTTAGCATGAACTACTACCTCTGCTTCTACAGAGCAGCACCTCAGTTCTACTTACCCTGTTAATTCCTATTGGTTTAAGGGGTTTACTTATTTCTACACAGGACTACATAGAACCTTGTGAAAATTGTCTTTTACACATGACTTTAGAGGCATTATGTTAACTGTTGTCTGTATTTTTGCTTACAGAGATTTGCAATTTGGAACATTTTAGAACCCAAAAAACCTAGAGGGCAAAAAACATAGCGTTGGTGGCAAATGTTTGTTAGATTTTTCCCAACCTATTGGAGATTTAGATTTGAGGGGTTTCAGCTAATCTTTTTTTTTAAAAAAAAACCTTTGGAGCATTTGAGAGTAACTTCAGTAAACTGTGCTGAGGAGAACAGCACATTGATTTAAATGGTAAAATAACTGGTGCTGGTAATTGGCCATCATTTTAGGTTCAGATGACGTCTCGTCTGATTTAAATAACCGAGACATTGATTATTAATAACACAGACTTTTTCTGATTTGCAGCTTTTTATGATGAAAAGGACGATATGTTTTTCTCGCAACATGAAAAATACTAGGTTATCAATAAATTAACAAGCAAGGGCTCATAGTTTGCCAGATATCTTCACTTTCCAGAGTGTCTAGCTATTTAGCAGAGTTTTAGAAGGCTAATGATGCAGCAACAGGAGCTTCAAATTCATTTTCAGGTCACAAACTTAAAAGCAGTTAGAGTTTTCAAGAAGTTTAAGTGCTTTTTAATGCAAAGGGATTCACACTTCTTCAGTTTCTCTCACTCTCCCTCCCTCAATAACTTCCACACACACATTCACACGCACCAATCATCTTCCTGCTGTTTGCACCAGCCTGCAATTGTGAGTGCTCGAGACCATGATACATTGTTTCTGTGCATTGAGCGTGTTTGTGCATCTCTGAGTGTGCGTTGGCATGATACAAATGATACATAAAAGGAGTCTTATGTGCCGTGGGGAAAGAGATAAAGGAGAGAGTGCACTGCATGGCGTCTCTCATCTCCAAGATAACACAGGAGCATCTTTGTGTGTCCGTGAACAACAAAACTGCAGTGGCAAGAATAAGGAGACATAAGTGCTGGGAATAAAGCGAGTAAGGAGGGTGGGTACAATGTCTAATAACGGTACGATCCAACGTGAAAGTCCGTGTGCATCATCACTGAGTGTAGTAGAGGCAGTGTGAACAAACACAACCTTCTCCCACATCCACTTACTTTATAACCCTCGCTCTGTGCGACTGGCTGAGTCAGGCGTACACGTGCCTTTTGTGAGAATAATAAACATGACAAAAACACGGGAGTACAGATTCGTACTAAGATCATTAAGTAGTTTGCCTCTAATTGACCCCAGGGAAGAGTTGAGAGGGCAGGAAAACATTTTGGATGACACAAGCACTCAGAGTCACTCTTCTGACAGCTGGGGTAACAGGGAAAAAAGAGATGTGGGAGGAGAAGAGGTGAAATTTGTGTTTGGAGTGATTTGTTACTGGGTCACCCTACTTCTGCAGTCGACTTTGATAAATAGGTCATCGCTTTTTGCTTCAAGCTTTCTATCTGCAATGACTCATATTTGTTAGAGACCAAATATTTGCCTCCTGTCTCCAGTTAACATCACGGATGGTTCATGTACATCTCAAAGTATGTGACTTTAAAGGCTTGTGACTTCTTGACGTTTCTAACCTATAAAGTCAGAGTGAAGCAGGATTCAGAGCTTCTGTAGTGTGACATATTTCCAGATGAAATGTAACGTGGGCGCATGGATTTAAACACAGGTCTGACGACAAAAGCTAACACATACTGGTTACGCTGCCAGAACCACATTTAAAAATATTTATATATTAAAATATGCTTGCTGAAAGTTATTGGTTTGCTTGCTACCCAAGAGCTTAATGGCCAAGTGCACTTTTACCACAATCAGAATCAGCTTGATTGGCAAAGTATGTGGACACACGTATGGAATTGGGCTCCGGACATCTTTGCAATGGTGCAAAGAAGTTGGAATAAATGATGGAGTCAGTAAACGATGGAAAAGATATTTTAGAGACAATGGACAGATGGCAACAGCCAGGATAACAAACTTAAGGCTTTTTATGTGGGAATCCAAAATTCAATGACTGACATCAGGGTGGTAATATGTGACTCTTACATCAGTGGTCCCCAACCCGGCCACAGACCGGTACCGGTCCATGAGTCGTTTGGTAACGGGCCACGAGATTTGAGACTCGGGTGTTAAATTCATGGTTTTTATCGGTTTTTAGCGTTATTTTTTTTAATCGTTTTTATCGTTAAATCGGTTACCCTGGGTCTTTTCCCGTGTGTTATGAATAAATCTTCTTTTTTTTGGTACTGGTGGTGGTTTTATTTTGTTGTATTTATCCGTAACACCTCAAAGGCCGGTCCATGAAAATATTGTCGGACATAAACCTGTCTATGGGGGAAAAAGGCTGGGGACCGCTGTTTTAGATAGAATCTGTGGCTTGTGTACTACAGCAACAGGCTGTAAAGAAGAAGGAGCACAAAACCACAGATCTGCAGAACATCTCGTTATGGTGCTCAGTGGAACCAAGTGGATACTTCAAACTTTTTTAACAGCGTCCTATAGGCCAGGTCCAACAGCAGCAACAATCCCAAAGGTATTTTCTGCCTGGTATAGGTTACACAGCAAAAGAGTGCTGTGTAACCTATATTTAGATTAGTTTTCATGTTACCTAATAAGCTATAGTTTAGGATCTATCTGCACTCTCGCATAAAAGGATAAAGTCCACAATCTTTTTTAAGTGAATGTCAGCACAAGAGAAAATGGCAGCAGTCCTCTCAACAACCCTGCAATTAGTTCAAATGTGTTCAATTACTCTGTGTGTAATGAGTTTTACTTTTTTCCAAAGCCACCTCTGCTTTCTTGTCTACAGTGGAAAAACCAATAATGTTCATCTGTTTCCTACCCCAGCAATCTATGCAGTGCTCCACTTTGTCCTGTGGCTCAATAACGGAACAGTTTGGATGGTGAATACATGTACATACATTGTCTGTCAGTTTAGATTCAGTACAAATAGCCTGAAAAGTAAAAAAATAAAAAAATAAAAAAATAAATCCTTGAAACAGATGCAGATGAAGAGCTCAGAAACGAGCGAAGAGCAAATGAATATCTGGGACAGAGGGAGGTGATTCATGGTGCACTGACCCTTAAATGTCATGCTGTGAGTTGCTTAAAACCATTTCATAACCAAATATATATATACATACATATATACACACACACACACACACACACACACACACACACACACACACACACACACACACACACACACACACACATATATATATATAGTAGATGGTAGACAAGGCAGTCTTAAGGCAAACACTTATTTTTCCTTCTAAGTTGATAGTTATGTTTGGATGTTTGTTTTCTGGTTATTGATCAGTAACAGCCACTGGACATTTTCTCCCTGTGGGAAAAAATGACTACTATGTACATAAATATGAAACACACTCCTCACTCACACCTTGCCAGAGGTGGAATGGGGCACTGTCTTACAGAAGTTTCACACCTTGGCCCAGGCGATAGTAACCACCTGCACTTTTTGTCACAACTTGGCTAATGTGAAGACTCAAATGATTAATAGTAGGTCAATGACTTTCAGGATCGCCTGCAAGGGGGCAGTTGCCACTTGAGGATAAATGCCTACTTAAGACTCTCCATCAGTTGTTTTACAACTGACAAAGACTCTTGAATGGAGACTAGAAATGTTTTCATGAACGTAAAGAAGTCCAGTTGCCTTCTTTTCAAGCACATGAGACAACAAAGAACCCCACACCTGGACAGTATGGGCCCCTGAAATGCCCTCTGACTGTCTAATTGAAGTAAAATAAAGAGCAACAAAATCTGAACACAAGAGGTCTGAACACCTTGGAGATCCACATTATATTTCTAAAAGTATTCATTCATCTGCCTTCACACTTATATGAACTCGACTGACATCCCATTATTAATCAATAGGATTTAATATTATGTTGGTTCACCCTTTGCAGCTTTAACAGCTTCAACTCTTTCAAGGTGGCTTTCCACAAAGGTTAGTGATGTTTAGGAGTGTGTGTGGGAGTTTGGGGCCATTCTTCCACAAGCACATTTGTAAAGTGAGACACTGATGTTGGATGAGAAGGCCTGGTTTACAGTCTCCACTCTTATTCACCTGCCTTTATAGACCGTGCTTTGTAGACCGGTAGTCATGTTGGAACCGTTCCCCCAGCAACCAGCAAACCCAGACTCATCTATTGGACTTCTAGACAGAGAAGCGTGATTTAGTAGTGATGAAATTTCACCAGTGGACTGGCACAAGTTTCATCCTATCGCTTTACCATGATCCATTCTTTCACAAATATTTTCACATGCAGTCTGCATGGTGCTTGAGTTTATCCACCTTTGACCATGGAAGTGACTGGAGCACCTGAATTCAATGACTGGGATAGTTGAGTGACTACTTTTATCAATACAGATGTTTTTTGTACAAAATCAACGGAATAATGAACAACTTTTTGTCTATCTTCCCCTTTCTTTAAATCTAAATTAATTTGCATTTTCACTTTTACCCTGTTTCTGTCCACACTGTCCAATTCTTATACTTCCATTAACTCACTGAAAATATAAAAACCCAACATCCATTGAGCTGCACTCAGACAAACTTGACTAGCAAACCGGACACAAAGTTGATATATTGATACAGCATTATGTAAAATAATTTTAGGTGGACTATTCTCTTTGTTTTCGGTCCTGCATCATAGAAGTGGGTGTTGGGTTGATGGTCGGGCCATGCTAATGGGCATTTCGAGTTCCTGAGGGGGTAAAGAGTGGGCCTAGAACTTGTTAAAACATAACCATTCTTTTTTGTTCCCTACATGTTAAAACTAAAATGTGAGATGTGGGTGTGCTGGATTTGGAGTTGTTTAAAAAAGCTGTACTGAGTCATACTTTTAGCAATGTAATTTGCAGATGACACAACTCTGCTGGGGCTCATCTCTGGGGGGGGGATGAGTCTTCCTACAGGGATGAAGTAGAGCGACTGACAGCATGGTGCACAGACTACCTGATCAGACCAATGAGCTCACTGTGGATTTCAGGAACATGGCAGAGCAGGCAAAGAAGACCCAGCAGAGACTCTATTTCCTGAGTGTCATCAGGAAAAATAACATCTCTCAAAAACTGTGGGTGTCCTTCTACCAATACTCTATTGAGAGCATCCTTTACTACTGCTTCTGTGTGTGGTTTTCAGCTCCACAGCAGCACAGAGAAAAACACTCCAGTGAATCATTAAGACTGCCCAGGAAACCATCGACTGTCCTCTACCCTCTCTTGAAGAACTGTACAGGTCCCACTGCCGTAGGAAAGCCAAGAACATTAAAAAATGTACTTGGCTGAACAGGAGTCATAACAGGAGCATTAAAGCAAGTAGCCATCAGGGCATTAGACACCACCTTGCACCATGTGTAAAAGACGTGCAATATTGGCACACATGTGATGGTGTTCCCATGCAATTGTGTTACCGCCTCCGTAAGGAAGGTACCTAATCTCCCTATATTTCATGTATTTATAATGACAATAAAGATATAGAATGTAACAGCATTCAATGACAAATATATTTTGTTCTTAAGTATATTCTCAAACAATAGGGGGGTTAACCTGTAAATTCTGTTTATGATGAATGTTCTCTGCTTGACTTTGACTCTTCACATGATTATATTATCATCTGTGCTTTTCTTTAGTAATCTTACTTGCAGTTACTGTTTGTATAAAACTAATAGTTTTCTTACTGCTGTCTTCCTTGTTTTCCTGTCAGTTTATCTTCATCGTCTCCTGTGTTTTACTTGGCTGCATCGTTATCCTAACTGGCTTCACCTGTGCTTCATTCCTCAGCTGTGTCTAATGCCCTTGTCCTTTGTCAGAGCATCTATTTCCCTCTTGGTGTTTTCCTATTTTGGATTCTTTTTTTTTCTTTGCTTGTGGACCTTTGGACTCTGTGGATTTTTTTATCAGCTGTAATAAAACGCTTCTAGTTCATCTACCTGTCTCAGAATCCTGCATTTTGCACTTACGCCCTAATCCAACAAAGTTTATAAAAACCTCCCTGGTTACTTTCACTTTCAAAATACTAAATGTCAACGGTGAAAATGCTCAACTCAAGGCTTCATAGCAGACGTTCAGAAAGAGAGAGAGAAAAGTCACACTGCAACAATCGTCCTCTTAGATTTAGTTCCAGCCAGCATATTTGTTGCCCTTTTCAAGTGCATATGATCAATGACTGGATTAAAGTGTCTGCCACATACTGCATGTGGCATCATGTCATTAGCGGGGTGTGAAATTCCACACAGTGAGAAATGCGAGATAGAAGCTGCAGGGTCTCTCATACGAGACGCCCTCTCCCACCCTTCCACACCATCAGATGCAGAGTACACACCATCACATCGCTAATCAATGTACGTGCACCATCAGTTACTGGTATGCACAAACCGAAACAATCCAAGCACACAAGAGGTGGTTTGCTCTGAGTAAAACATGGTTAAAATAGGTGTTTAAATTCCACGTTGCTGTATCTGCTGATGGAAATGTAGGAAAAAGGCACATGCTGCCTTCAGGGTTCAGGCCTGCTTCATGTTATGAATATAACATGAAGTTCAAAGCAACTGGGTTGTTGAACAAGAGGTTTCCAGGTTCAAACCAATGACTGTAGAAAACTACTACTTTTCTGCAGTCATTGGTTCAAACCAGCTGGCTTGTTGGGGCTTTTCTGTGTAGTCTCCATGTTTTCCTTGAACATGCCTGTGATATCTCCTCACACAGTCCAAACGTGCTTTTTGGGTTAACTGGTGATTCTAAATTATTCATGGGATTTAGTGTGAATTGTTGTCTGTCTCTCTGTGATAGGCCTGCAATAGATTGACAAGCGGTCCAGAGTATACGCTGCCTCTCACCCTATGACACTAGAGACAGACTTCAGAGAGAATGAAACTAGTTATCAATTCAATAAGTTAACGCAGGATATTTCCTGTACGTTCACATGACACGTGAGACTTTGCTATTAGAAAAATCTGAAGTGATTAAACACAAAATAGAGATGAAAAACAACACAGCTGCTGCAAGCAAATCAGTGGCATGAGTGTGTGTGAGAGGAAAAACATTGTACAGGAGTCTAGCATTAAAATACTCACTCATAAGTTACCATGGCAATATGCTCCGTAACAAGTGAACTATCTTCATAGTACAGGAAACTCAGGCTTAACCCTGAAATTACCAGGGTAAGATGAAATCTTGCTTCATAGTACAGGGACAGTACTGTTAGTTGGTGAGCCTATAGTCTTGCAGTCTTTGACAGCAGTAAACTAATCTTTTACTGCATTACCTTTTACATGTGCACGTGTGTTTACATGTGTTTTTGTATGTGCACAATCTTTCTTTGCACTTACCACTCCTGCTGCGCAGCATCCTGGCTGAGACGCCGTTGACTCTCCCTGCACTGGGCGGACTGGCCGTGGCATTTTCCACCGAGCTCACCTCATTCCCCTGCTGTTTCAGCAGGTCTGTCAGCGTCCTGGAGACCAAGACACACACACACACACACACACACACACACACACACACACACACACACACACACACACACACACACAGAGGTTAAAAACGGTGCTCAACTTATTTTATTTGATAAACCAAGTTAGAGTACAATAGATATTAAATGTATGTGACTTCTTTTTGTGATATTTTATTAATGAAATGCTTATTTTTCTTTTAAATTTGACTCCTCATCCAGTCAATTACCCTGATGAAATCATAACAGAATTCTCAATAAAATATATTGATTACAAAAATTGGGGACTTGTGTTTCATTATGATTTTTTTTTTTTGTTTGTTTTTTCCACAGGAAACAAAGACAAGCAATACTGTAAGAAAATTTAAGTACTGCGTAAGTAATTTAAAGGAAAGTTTAAGTAATTGTGGGTCATGCATAAATAAATGTGTGTATTGCACAACTTCATGTATTTTACCGAAAAGAATAATGATATTGTAAGTGGTGCCTAAATTATGGAAATTATACAGCAAAGGAGACACAAATTATACTATGAGTAATTGTAAGCATTGTGTAATTTCATGGTAATATTTAATGTGCGAAGTGAGTGGAAAAATATTTTGAAATATAATATAATAATGTTTTTCTGCTAAATGACCATGCAATGGTACACCACCTTAAAATTACATATGCAGTATTTATAGGTAAATATAATTTCATGGTAATTTAATTTAAAATACACTGAAATTCCATTTAATTACAGAGGAATTACACACTTGGTTGTGGGCTGTATTATGACCAACAAACAATTTGAACCAAGCCACAAACATAGTGTTAAGTACATGTGTGCACAAATGACCATGGAAAAAACATTTTTACCACTTTGTGTCAGGTCTCTCTGCATGTACATTATAAAGCAAAAGATTTGTGTCAGATTGGAAGACATTAGATGCCGCTGCCTGTATTCTGACAAAGTTAACTGTTTGCATCTTGTTACATTTACTGTAGGAAATATGCTTATATAATTGAGCCTGAGCAACATATTTTTATTTTCAGGCTAAATCTCAGCCAGCTGTATTGACTGGCGGCCTTTTTGCTGCTTGTCGTGTTTGCAATATGTTCACATTGAGACTTGGCTCTAGAAGAGTTTGAGTGCAAGAAATGCTTCCAAACAAGTGTGAGTGCAAGTGTTCATGTGCACACACACACGCACACACACACACACACATTTTCATATCTTAGTGAGGACATCTAATTGACATAAAGGCCTTCAAACTCGTGGGGACAGGCATTTTGTCCCTATGAGTGACTGTTTGTCTCCAAAAGTAAAGTGTCGTGCCAATTTTCTGTCCTCAGAAAGATGTCTAAACATGTACACTTTACACATACACACACACTTTACACACAGATGTATGTTTATGCACAGTTTGGGGGACTTACCCTTCATCCAACACATATCTGCTGCCTGTGTATTTCCCCCAAAAAACACTATTGACTCAAAACACTTGTAGTTAAGCTTTACAAAAGGAAGTCCACAGCACCACTCATACACACACATACACACAAATGCACAGGTATACAAGACACTGTCACGGCGAGTGAGAAGAGCCGTGTGGAAAAGGAAAAGGAGGATCCAAACGCAGGCAGTCGTGAAGGCGTGAAGGTGATTTATTGAACACAAAAAATAGAGAGGCAAACGGCAAAACGGAGAACTAAACTATACTGGGACAACTAAACTACTGAGCACGAACAAGAACGAAGGAAGACGATGGTACATGATGATGGCGGCAGGGAACACACGGATGAAACTGGGTCAAACTGACCCAGAACCGTGACAGACACAGTGCTGCGAGGCTGCCGGACACTGGCGCCACCGGGCCCTCTGACCACCACCAGGCAACGGGTGAAGCGTCTTGCCCAAGGACACAACGACCAAGACTGTCCAAGCTGGGGCTTGAACTGGCAACCTTCTGATTACAAGGCGAACTCCCAACTCTTGAGCCACGATCGCCCAAATAGTGCATGTTTGCTTGTCTTTGTGACCCACATTTGACTCCCAGCACTCGAAATGGTGCTGAATGATAAAGCCACTCCAAAATATATATGGATGAAACACGTGGACAATGATTTAACAATAATTTCACTGAATGACTGGAACTACAGTACTGTGCAAAAGTCTTGAGTCACCCCTTATTTCTTTATAATTGGCTTCCAAGAAGCCAGACCTTCCTGTTGTTTTGAAAGAGGTCTTAAGCAATAGTTCTCCAGGCTTCCTGAAATGCTTTTCCAATTTCATTTTCAGTCCAGACCTGTACACGACCATTTTCAGATGGACTTTTTTCTCTTTGTTTGCATTTTTCATCCCTTTTTTAAAAGAATTTTGTATCAGCAAGTGGATTCTCAGAGCTGAAAACTTGGGATGTGCAGTGTGTCTTAAATAGTTTGAGAACATTGGACAATGAGGACAAAACAAATGGCAGGCCTTAAAAAAACTGTCACCTGAGAGCTACAACAATGAGCATCTACAGCCATCTGTAAAACATGGTGGAGGCTGTGTCATGGTTTGGGGCTGAATTTCAGCCAGTGGTGATGAGGATCCTGTCAAAGCTGATGTTGATCCACCTTCCACAACTACCCAAAAGCATATGATTGGTTTCATTTTAGCATGATAATGATTCCAGACAGTATATGGAATATACCAGTGTTGTGTCTACTTAGCAAAGAACCAATTTTAGATTATATTTTGGCTGTGTTGAAGAATAAAGGTGATCATACCACGCTGTAAAACGCTCGACCTATTTCCTTCAGTTCTTCATAGTGAAATATAAAGATATGAGGGGTGATCCATGGCTTTTGCACAGTACTGTAAATGCTTGCACTGGAATCCAGACACGACTCATCTTCAGTTCTTCATGCTGAGTCTAATTCACTTATATAAAAGTAAGCCAATGGTTAAGACTAAACACACTAGTTCCAACATTAATAAGACCCTTTCTCTTCCATTCTTATTTTCTCACTCTGAACTCATTCAACATTTCTCAACATTTGACACACGAGGAAAAAAACCCAAACGTCTTGAATCATTTTCGCTCATCTTCTTTCATTTCTATAGTCTGTTTTTCTTTGAGTCTCGTTCTTTCTCTCTCACCCCCCTCCTTTCCTAAACTCAGTTCTAAATCTGACTCTTTGTCTTTTCCCTCCACTTCAAACCATACTGTTTGTCTTCCTCCCTCACCCTCTCTCTGCTCCTCATCCCTTCTGTGACTCACCACCACACAGTGCCTCGGGCCTCTGCGCACGCTTCTCTTGGCTCGCTGCTCAAACAACTTGCTGATTTGGACTTTTAATCTGCAACAAAAACTGCACCTGTCTTCAGGCTGTGTGGTGTTTATGGAGCGTTGGCTGAGCTTCATGAGAGTTTCTGTGGGTGCCTTTAAATAATGAAGACGTCTTTGTCGCTGGTTAAGAGGTTAATACTGGAGTGTGGGCTAGATTGACAAGAAAAGTCTGTAGTATCTGCAAAAACAACCCAGATGTGAACATTAAGAGGAACACATTCATTAATGAACCAGAATCAGTTGAAGTCCAGCTAGTGACTACTCTTGGACTTCATGTTTGTTTATTGGTTTACAACGGGAGTGTCAAATTCATTTTACATCCCGGGCCACATACAGCCCACTGAAACCAGGCCAGACCAGTGAAACTCCCCTTTCTACCAGTGTAAAGAAGTTACATATTTAGCTGTTTTTCTACACGATAAAGAAAAAGCTCCTGTGACAAAGACATAAATCTGTCAGCACGACTCTTTCGACTTAAATCTTAAGAAATAAATGTGTAAAATTATAATTACAAAAACAGTTACAGAGGTTCTATTAGGGACGTAGCTAAGCATTTTGGAATTTTGGCATAATTTGTGAAAGTTGAAATTTATTCGGTATTGAATAGCAGAAACTATGCTTTCTTGTCAGAGGTAATTTTTTTTGGCGGGGAGAACCAGCGGCTGACAACACTGTAAACAACGGTAGATTGTTGCGTCATAAGCAAGCGAATAACCCAAAAATAAAGATTTTTGATGGAAAACTGGTCTCAAAGCTCACTGATGAGAGAACTGTGCAGGAAGTGGGATTTGAATGGAATTCATTACAATGTTATTCAAACATGATGCGTAGTTTTGTCTTCTTTTGCTTTTGGTTCAGTGAATTTTGGTCGGAGAGTGACGAAACCTGCAGTTTCGGAATCCATGAGATGTCTCACAGCAAATCCTGCATGTCCAAATTAACACTGTCGGATTTGATTTCAACACTATTAAAGTGTCTATATGGGTCCACACCAGAGAGTGTTAATTTAACTCTTTTTGGAGAGTTGGTACGTTAACTCTGATTTAGTGTTAAACACCAAATCTGTCTGGAGTTGATAATTTAACACTTGGTGTTAAGAGTTTATATATTAACTCTCAAAGAGTATTTTAGTTTAACTACGTAAGAGTTATCTTCTAATTCATTCTAAAAAGCAGGAATTTTACTGTTCTGAACTTCTAGAAATTTCTTTTGGAAATAAACATTTACTAAAAAGATGCAATGGTTTTTGAAAAACATTTATTCTGAACTGTGCACCACAATTTCAAAACATTTTCTGAAAGATGTAACAGTGTACATGTTCTCACTTTCATTAGAATTTTGTTTATCAAAAGGTCTGACATGGCAAATGCAAATAACAGCATTCTCATCACTTATTTCTTCAATACAATATGCATGTCCTTCATTCATCCCTTTGTGGAACTTCAACGCACTTCTGCTCTCCCCCATATTCCATCTTCACAAGCATATCCTGTGTGGAGATTGAATAAAAATTAGTTGAGACTAATTAATGGCACAAATAATCCAGTAAACAATTGCAGCACAGTAAAAAAAAAAAAAGGAATCCTCTTTGAGCCATTACTTGTGTAAAGTATTTTCCCAAAAGACAAGGACACAGGCAACAGGTAATACTGAACTAAATGTAAAACCTCAACCTTTTTAATTTTTACCTAAACCGTGTGCACAAAACTCTGGAGGGATCTATGCTAACGTAGAATCCAGTCAGGACGTCTGCTACTGCTGTTTGCTCGTTTTTTTTTATGGGCGATCGTTTTCAGGCTTCAAGTAGCACCATTATACCAACATTTCACATTCTACACATTGTTTTAGGTGTATTTGACCAAAAGTTTGACTGAAAATTCACATGCAAGCTTTTTTTCAAGGCTGTGGTATTTGCCTGCAAACAATACCTTTCAGCTAGCTAAAACAGAATATTATGCTATCACCGAGCAACATGGCTAATGCCTTTCACACAGCTTTGTCTCAACTCCAAAGAGCCACAGAAGTAAAAGCTAATAGAAATAATTGAAACAATCTTTGAAAAAATGACTTACCAAGCATGGCAAACAACTCAAATATGTAGAGCAAAATGTTCTGAAACGGCTTCACTTCAGCTTCGATTGGAGCCGTGCTGGGGGCGGAGTCTGTGAATTTACTCTGTTGGTGTCATAGCCCCTGTAGGAGTTCAGAGTTAAGAGGTCAAGAGTTAATGTTTCCATTGTAACACCTCCAGATTTGACAGAGAAACACTCATTTTTAACACTCGATTTTAACTACTATCATTTTACACCTCAGAGTTACATTAAAAGAATGTGACTCTACTTAGAGTAAAATTAACTCTACTTTTGCAAGAAGACTATTAACACCAAAACATTTAACACTTTTGAATTTGCTGTGTACTTTCAGCACTTGCATGTCCATGTACGTGCTGTCGGGTGAACAGTGTTTTGAGTTTACATCTTTTCATAGAATCTGGCCCTCTGACCACCACCAGTAGGTGGTGGTCAGAGGGCAACGGGGTGAAGTGTCTTGCCCATGGACACAACGACCGAGACTGTCGGAGCCGGGGCTCGAACCGGCAACCTTCCGATTGAGCCACGATCGCCCCACTTTAGCCATTGTTCCAGAGGTTTTGTAGTTTGTATTTTGCAGGATCTGACCTTAGGTTAAACTTTCTGATCTGTTCCCTCCTGGGAAGATTGGCAACCACCTTTGTTACACTACTTTTTGTATTTACCCAACAAACTCACATCTAGAAAGCTAATAAAAAAAAAACATGCAAAAGTATCCAGACTCCCAATGTAAATGCCTCTATGATATGAAAGGGCAGGCCAAAGCTCAGAAGAGTAGCTTTTACTTTCACTGGATTGCCCTAAAGTTCCCTCAACAGTGTTCCCTGTGAAAATTATTGTTTCTGCTCTGTACTCTTGGAGAAACCTTATGGAACCTATATGTGTATTATACTTATATATTCTGTAAGCTTCTGCCCTCACTGCGCTTATTATCCTTTGACATATTATATAAAAGTATTGTGCCTGAGATCAGAGAGCTCATCAGTTCTTCCATCCTATCTCATCACATTAGAGCCACAGTGAAATGAGACTTCACTAATGTCCTGTAACAATCAATTAGTCCTCTCAGGTCACCCAGATTAGAGCGTGCACAGTGAGTCGTTCCAACAAATATTAACAGTAACTCTCGAAATGTGAAATCCTCTCTGCTGTATGACTGCACTGATTGAATGTAAGATGTTCTCAGTGAGTACATTACACCATTTCTGTACACTGCGCCTACAAGCAGTAAATATCTACTATGTAAACATTTTTATAAGCTCTTGGTGATTTTGGTTTTACGGCTTTCCCTAAAACATCAAACTGTGGAGTCTGAGTGATAAACATAATGACAGATAAAAATTCCTTCCAACCAGGTTAGCCGTTGATGAGTAGTGTTTGTCTCTGACCTTTTCCTGAAAGCGGTTAAGCTTCATGCAAATGGTAACCACATTGTAACAGATGTCATTCCACTCTGAGTCTTTCTTCCTCTCATTTTTCTGCATAATTATGTTCAACACCCGTCTTCTGTTCAAAACCACTTTCTAAAGTCTGGACTTCTGCATGCAGTGCAACAAAATACCTATAACATTGGACCAGAGCTCTTCTCGCAACCTTAGCTGTCACCCCAACATTCCCATTAAAAAGAATGCAAGTTTACAGCACTACCATGCTTTCTGCACTTTTCAAACCTACATCCAAAGCTGAACGCTACATCCATCTTTACGCTGTCTATGATTTTTTTTTTCCTTTCAGGCAAGAGGACCTTCTTTTTTTGGTTGCTTTTTTCCACCTACTACTTTTAAAACAATTAAGCACTGCTCTGTGGAGATGTGTCAGTTTTTCTTTTGTCAGTGTATCTGGTCGCACCCCTGCCACTTGGGCTGGTGCATATGCAAATCAGAGAAGCTGAGGGCACAATAAGCAGGTCAGTATCTGCAGACATCTCTACAATATTTCAATGCAGGAGCACAGATTTTTACAGAAGGCACAGAACCGCTTGAATACTTAAGACTTTCTGCAAAAAAACTCTTCATTCAGGCTTCCTACAAGTGAATGTTCCCTTCTGTTGCCATTCTGGCAGCATATTTTTCCAACAGCAACATCAGTCATTTAGAAGTGAATATCAGAAAGTCATGAGAGCGCTTTAAGCTTTTGTGTGTAATGACCAATACACTGAGCGATTCAACAGGACTTACCCACCTCCATGCAGGCTTTTGCACTGAGCACTGATAACAAGCTGGAGTGTCATCATCATCGCTTTAGTCTGGAGAATGCAATGTCTGTGTTTTCTGCAAAGAATTTCAAATTCCGATTTGTCTGACCACAGAGCAGTTTTCCACTTTGCCTCAGTCCATTTGGACATTTTGCTTCCTTTCTGCATGATAGAGCTTTAACCTGCATTAGTGGATGGCACTGCAAACTGTGGGAGTGTTTGTAAGTTTTTTCTTTGACACGCTGCCTGTCTAAGATATTCTTTTATACCCAATCATGTTACTGACCTGTTGCAATATTTTTCATGACATTGATACTTTTTCTATGTTCTACTGTGAATAAAATAGGAGATTATGTGATTTGGATATCATTGCTTTCTATTTTTTGTTGCATTTTACACAGCGTAACAAATTTTTATTGAAATTGAACAAGCAAAGGAAAACTTACAAGAAGCTGTGCCAGTGTCTAGACAAGCACACTTCATGCAGTATTGTTTTTGACTGCTTCTCCTTTTTGGCCTGTTACCTGTCAGTCAACTTATGCATAAGGACAAGAACACCTTTCAATTTAGGAAATTCAACATGTTCTTTTATCAACATTAAACCTGCGGAAGTATTACTAATGGACAGACAGCATTTCTGCTTCATAACCCTTTTCAGTTCAAATTTTTCAAAAAATGATCCAAATGTAATAGAATAAAACTTTAACAGACAAACAGACAAAACTCTAATTGTTACGACTCAATTTTTTTTGAAATGCCTTGTTCGAGACATGAGAGATGTAAGGATGGCTATCTTTGATATTTTCAATTCCCAGCACCTTTACTCAAAAAGGGGGGGCGACCACAAACACAGAAACAACACAGTGCCAAACCCTTAAGTCAGTGTGCGTTGACCCACATTTAAGTGTGTGTGGGCCCAGTGAAGCCCGGGAGTGGTGAGGAGGAGGAGGAGAGAGGAAGGTAAAGTAGCTGCAGGGTGAAAATTGTCACTTCTGATGGAGCCAGGAATCTGTCAGCTTATATGTTCTTTCACTTTGGGAGGAACTGCGACGAGTGATGATGCAGGCACATGCATATGCACACTTTATCACATTTGTTTGCAAGTATGCATGCATGCAGACATGCTCACACAAACAGTGGCGACAGGTGAGAGGTGATAGAGAGTGACAGCTCAACCCTGGAGGTACTGAAAAAGTAGGAGAAATTTTGGAAGGTGGGGTTATGGAAGTGTAGGAGAGAGCGGAGGAAACTCAGTAGTAGTAGATATTTACAGCTTGTAGTGGCTTCACTTGCTTCCTGTCTGCAGTCCGTGTACGGGGCAGGCTGCAGGGATAACTTCACATCTATCTTTTCTAGTATACCTGTTAAGCTGTGAACCATGATGCTGTTCATGCAGGTTTCATGGTGCTTTTCCTTCACAGATTAAGCACCTCCAGTATCAGTTCCAGAGAATCCAATCAAGAT
Organism: Diplotaxodon limnothrissa; assembly: GCF_057381915.1. NCBI lineage: Eukaryota > Metazoa > Chordata > Actinopteri > Cichliformes > Cichlidae > Diplotaxodon > Diplotaxodon limnothrissa. The sequence goes on along the minus strand of NC_140603.1, from coordinate 10,472,576 downwards.
CCTTTTATTAAAAGCTAATTAAGAGAGAGATCCCTTATATCGTTGAGCCCCTCAGAGGACAAGCTTGTTTAAATTGTTATTTACATTATAAAACTGCAGATAGCTGTAACGTTATTACTAGTTTCTTGATTTGGAGCCCAAAAATGTGAGCTAAAGTACTGTTGGGTCACTCTCTTGTGTCTTTTGACCATTGAGCGTAGAGCCGTGTTTGTGATGGAGTTATTTATAACACTGGGTTAGCAGGGCTCTGTTAGAGATCGCTTTCAGCCAAACGATGGCCAGGATTCTCCAAAGGCTTTTGGTGTGAAAGGTTGAAAGTTTGTTGAGGTCGCTGTCTGTCACCTCCCATTACTCTGAGCCACAGAGCAAAGAGAACGGCACACAGTGGGGATTTAACTTCATTTGGTGTGGTTGTTGTACTCTGATGACCTTAAGTCTCTGTTCATCCTTGATCTTTTTCTTTGGCCCTTCTCTGTCCAGTTATGTGAAATTATCACTGGTGAGACCTCGCAGTTAATGCTGAGCTGTTAATAATCAAGGGCATCTCCTCAAGTTTGGTCTGGTTTAGGTGTGCACAGCATTGTGGATGCAGACTGTCTGATGCTCCTTGGTTTGGAACTTTCAAATGCCAATATCTATTGACTGGATTCAGTTAAAAAGTATGAGACACATCTCATCCCCCTCTTTTGTACATCCATCATTTTTCTTCTGCTAATCCAAAATATTTCAAATAAAAGATAAGGAGCAACTGGGTCTGAAAAGTGAAATCACGAGGTACCTGCGTTCTTTGTAATGGCCAGCAGAGAGCAATAACTCTGGTTGTAAAAAGAGCAGAGATTGTATAGAAATCTATTAAAAAGTTTTACCATAGTTCTCCCTCATTGTATGATCTCATTAAAAACATTGTGATGAGCAGATATTCTCAGTTGCTAATTTCAAGTCGTCATTAATATGCCTTAATGTTCATTTTGTACACTTTTATCCCATTTAGAGTTGAATCCATGATAAAGCAGGGCATGCTTTAAGGTGTGGGTATTTTGCATGTTCCTGAGGTAGCAACTTGTCAATCACAGTCTCCTGTTAGCAGTTTATCAGTAACATCTTCACCTCCCTTATGACATCTGGCTTAAAAAACTAAAAACAACAACAAAGAAGTGTCCAAAATGCTTATCTCAAGGCTTTAAAATAGCTTGAGGTACAGCTCTTCTCTCGCTCCTCTGCTTGACCTAAGAGGTCAAACACACTGTAACTTAAAAAAAACACTAGCAAATAGAATGAAAATACTGCAAAACCACACAAATCACAGCAGAAGTAATTTAGTGAGTCAATAACATGATTTAACAGAAGCATTGAATAGTGAACATGTAGCGAGAGCTGGAGCCCCCTGTTGAAGTACTGCAGGTTGGTCACAATAATAACAGAAACTCAGTCTGAAATTAGTAACAAATATGTATACTTACATATTAATAAAAATATATTAATTTATATGAAAAGGGAATTGAAAGAGGAGGCGAGTCATCCCCTAAATCACTTCCGTTGCGTAGTTTTTTTCTTTTGTTGTTTGCTTCTTTTTTAAATTCCGTTTTTCTTCTCTCTGCTTTTTGCATTTCCTATGTTTTCTCAGATCGTGTGTTTGACCTCTCAGGGCCACTGTACATTTCATTTTTAAAAAGTTTACATCAACGTGTCACTAGTGCCCTTGAGCTACAAAATGTGACTCAATATTTTCTATTTGGAAGCGAGAGAAAGGGTTAATAGCAAAGTGATTCTATGTGCTTTGTGTGAGTGGTGATGGACCCATATATATGCCCATGCTATATTGAGTATCACTTATTTGTGGACCTTAATACAGGGCAGAGCAGTCAAACCATTTAAGCAATGGCGTCCTTCGTTATGTAATGCAAGGACTAAAAAAGCAGCTGGCTTAAAAACACACCGGATGAAGATGACATGCCAGAGCAGTCAAAGATGTAGCTTTGATGCTGGATGGAAACCTCAAGAACAGAAAGGATAATGTTGTGAAAAAGAATTCCAACAGAAGCGTCCTTTGATGTAGGAAGGGTTTTTGTTTGAGGTTTCTTCACCAGAAAAAGTTTTCAATCTTTTAGGGGCACAATTGTCCCCGCATGGGTTCACTCTGAGTTCACGCACACTTGTTAGCATTAATCAGCGATTATAAACTGGTCACAATTGTGAATGAGAGCATGAATGGCTGTCAGTCACTCTGTATTAGCCCTGCAGCGGCAGTCTGTCCAGGGTGTACACAGCCGCTTGCCTGAAGTCAGATGGGCAAGGTTCCAGTCCCTGTGACCCTGAACTGGACAAGCAGTTCAAAAATACATGAATGAATAAATGGGTCTCTGATGAATGGATCTTTAAATGAACAACTCTGTGTATGCTTGTCTCTTGTGACTGTTCCCCTGATTGTTTCAGTCTTGGCAGTGTGTTGAGGACAAGAGTAGGTGCAGTGCTGTATTTGACACATTATCTCTGATCAGTGACGCCAGAGGGACATCACGAAACTAGCATTTTTGGCCGCTGCTATTATTTAAGACTAAATGAATATTTTATAATCACTTTGGCAACAAAAAGTCACTCATACATTAAATTAAAAATTCCTGTCATTATTGTTGTGCCTTGACACATAGATTAATTAACAGTTGTCACAGCTGTCTTGTCTTCGAAACATGCTAGCTGCTAGAAATTAGTAAAATATAAATAGATTTCGGAAGCGAGGCTTCTTCTATCCACCCAATCTTTTCCTCTCTTTTCTGAGAGCACCTGGAGCGCTGTGTCACACACACTCATTAATGTACTTACTTGCGCAAAAACACAGCCCTCCATCCCAACCATGTGACCTCCACCATGTTGTTTCCAGGTTTCTCCCGCTTTGCTAGCTGGACGCTATGTTGCAACACATCTCGCCTCATGGCTGTTCTGACCTCTCACTGTGGTGATCTGACCCATGCACATGTAACCCAAATGCCACCGCTATTATTCTTGTTGTTAATTGAACTATAAATCAAGATGAATGTGAGTGTATGTGTGCGTGTACACGTAAAATCATTAAAGGTCATTTTTGTTTGTTTACGGTGTACAACCGGCCCCGCTCCAGTTGAAGCCTTTCATTAAACACGACACGCGTGACCTAAGGCGCTCTCCATTGTTGGCTGGGGATTAGTGCGGCTTGCAAATACCCCGAACCTTGTGCGGCTGGAACGAGTCGAGGGCTATTAGAAGGTGTGTGTGTGTATGTCCTTGTTTATATATCTTTGTGGGAACCGAAAATTGGAAGTTTACGATGCTATGGGGACAAAATCCCGGTCCCCACAAGTTTGAAGGCATTTTTCAAACTCAAAATGTGGTTTTAGTGTGTGTGTGCATGGAAGGAGAGGGGAAGGAGGTCTGCGAGGAGGATCACTCTGGATTTTAACTTTCAAAGCTGATTTGGGAAAACTGTTAGGATTTTAGCCCGCTAATCACCCTCTGCTTGCAGGATGTTAAGAGAAAGAGAAACCTGTGGTGGGAAGCAGGTGCACAGCACGAGTTTGAGAGCTGCAACAGCACACGTGCAGATTGCAAAAGTCTTGCTTTGTGCTTGGCCGCTCTAACATCCGTCTCTAAAGCGCATGCAGAATTTGTGCATCTCACCTCATGAAGTGTGTGTGCTGTATATGAAGTCCTGGATTGCACGTACACTTTTATAGCAGGGATTTATGTCAGCAGGCTAATAACTAAACAAGCAAGCAGGCAGAGCAACCCAAAAATGGTAAAGCTGTAATCTCAGTGAAATTTGTTTAATCTCAAAGGGGAGCAGTAATCTGTCAAGATGGGCTCACGGAGGGAGGATGTTTATGCCGCCACAGTGTTTCTATTTCAGCTTAGGTGCTACCCTGCAGAAAATGTTAATCCTAGTGGTTTGGTATCTGCAGAATGAGTTTTGCAGTTTGAGTTAATGGGAGACACTCAAAGACAACTGATGGTCAATGGAGGTTTTGGTGGCACCAGTGCAGCTGTCCTCATGTTTAGCTTCTCAATTAAAATTCAAGTGAGAAAAATGATGTGGGAGAGATGGGATGTTTGCAAAGTGAAATGGAAAAGGAGGGAGGAATGCATGAAGATCAGAGTGACTGAAAGTAGCTGCTGGTTTCACTTCTTATCCTTGCGAGTGAAAGGGGGGATAAAAAGCAAGAGAGGTTGATAGAAGGACATTTGACCTGGTAAAGAAGGAACAAAGGAGACGTGGAAGAAGGCTGAAGGAGAGGACTCTTACGAACCAAAACAAAGTGATTTGTGGTGAAGAAATTCAGGATGAGAGGGACAAATAGCGCGTGATGAAACAGATTTTCAAGCAAGAAAATGAGATCAAAAACAAAAAGCCTGGAGAGATAAGAAGAACAAACTCTATGGAGAAAAGAAAGAAGAGGCAGCTAGAGAGTTGGTTCAGGATGAAAGCAGAGAGATGTGAGCCCATGCTGCGCTGTAATGATTTCCTGAGGCGAATAGACTGAACTTTGAACCATGTATTTAACTCTATACTGCAGCTGGAGTGTATGCACAATTGCATTTGTATCAGGAGAAAGGCTAAAACTCAAACTACAAATCTTTTTTCTTCTCAAGGTTGTGTTTCAGTAACTCAGTTTAAAAGCATCAGATTCACAGTGTAAAATGTGACTTCATGTGCTCTTTCTGAAACCCTGACACATTTGTACTGTGACGGAGTGACCCGTCTCAAGGCAGAGACACTGGTAGTTTTATGTCATTAATTAAGCAAAGCTTGGTACCAGTGAACTGTGTGGACTATAGTCGACAAGAAGAAGTGTTATGTGTGCATGGTGACAAACATCCCTACCCAAAGGTGGAAATAACAGTGACTATTAATGACCAGCCATATTTATTGTCTGTTGGGGTGGTGCAGAATTTGCCGGTAGAGGTTATTCTGGGGATGGATGTGCCTGTGCTTATGGATTTGTTGCAAGAAAAAGAAGAGCGGGACACAGAGACAAAAGGGAGGGAAACGGGGAATGTTCAAATGAAGGTGTTAGGCCCAGTGGTCACTAGGGCCCAGGCGAAGGCGGGATGCCAACCCCTGCCAGACTTGGACAGTAGTCTGTGCGAGGGTGGCACGAAAGGGCCGAGAAAATCTCGTCGCCAACGCCGCTTTGAGAAGCAGCTATGGTCCCAGGGACCGGGCAATAAGAACATGAAATGGGATGTACCTGAAAATATTTCTGTGTTGCAAAGGGAGGATGAGACGTTGGAAGTGTTGTTTGCTAATGTGCCTGAAGGGGGAACAGGGAAATGGGGAGGAAAAGAGAAGTTTGTGGTTGAGAAAAATGTGTTGTATGCAGTTGATGGGGACCACCAGCGGCTTGTGATCCCTGCTAGTTGTAGACCTCTCATTCTGCATTTAGCTCATACCCTCCCCTGGGCAGGCCATTTGGGTCGCCAAAAAACCTATTTACGGGTTAGTACGCGTTTCTTTTGGCCGTCAATGTATACGGATGTACAGAAGTACTGTCGTGCATGCCCTGTGTGTCAGAAAACTTGCCCAGCGCGCAAATCGGATCGGGCTCTGCTACAACCCTTGCCGGTCATCTCTATCCCCTTCCGTAGGGTAGCTATGGACATTGTGGGTCCGTTAGTAAAAAGTGGTCGGGGTTATCAGTACATATTGGTGGTGTGTGATTACGCGACCCGTTTCCCAGAGGCGTTTCCGTTGCGAGCGATCACAGCCCCTAATGTTCTGCGCGCACTGATACAGTTGTTTTCTCGGGTGGGGATACCTGATGAGATTTTGACCGACCAAGGGACTAACTTTACGTCGAAGTTAATGCAGCTCTTCCACACTCAGTTAGGCGTTTCGGCCATCAAGACGTCACCGTACCATCCACAGACAGATGGGTTGGTGGAGAGGTTTAATCAGACTCTCAAACGGATGTTACAGAAGTTTGTGTCAGACACGGGAAAAGATTGGGACCAGTGGTTACCCTTTCTTTTGTTCGCGTATAGAGAGGTTCCACAGGCGTCCACGGGGTTCTCCCCCTTTGAGTTACTCTATGGGTGGGAGGTACAGGGGCCGCTTGATCTCGTTCGAAAGGGGTGGGAGTCTTCGACCGTGGCTCCAAATGAGAAAGGGGTGGTGCAGTTTGTGCTGGAGATGAGAGAGCGGTTGGAGCGGTACCAGGCCGAGGCCGAAGCCAATCTGCGGGATGCTCAACGAAGCCAGAAGATCTGGTATGACCAACAGGCCCGGCAACGTGAGTTTCAGCCCGGACAAAAGGTGCTGTTACTTCTCCCTTCTTCCAACAGTAAACTGCTGGCGAAATGGCAAGGGCCCTATATCGTGCTTCGCCGAATGGGACCAGTGACGTATGAGATCCATCATCCGGGAAAAAAGAAACCGAAACAAACCTACCATGTGAACCTCCTGAAGGAATGGGTGGAGCAGCCCCGTCCGGCTCCGAGGGAGGCACTGATGGCCAGGGTGGTGCAAGGAGGAGGATAGAGTGAACCTGAGCAGGCTACGGATCCAAGGTCTCCGGTATTGACTCATCTGACCTCACAGCAGGCTGCGGAGCTACTGAAAATTCTGCAGGAGACGCCTTCGCTGTGTTCCGTTAACCCAGGTCGGACTACCTTGGTTGAACACGTGATCCGGCTAAAAGAGGGACAGCCCATCCGGCAACGGCCCTATCGGGTTCCGCAACACTTGGTGGAGAAGCTGCGACAGGAGGTGGAGAAGATGCTGGAGCTTGGAGTGATCGAGCCGTCCTGCTCCGAATGGTGCAGCCCGGTGGTCATTATCTTCAAAAAGGATGGCTCTTTACGCATCTGCATCGACTTTCGAAAGCTAAATGCCATCTCCGAGTTTGATGCGTACCCCATGCCGCGAATTGAGGATTTACTGGAGAAGATTGGGGCTGCCCAGTATATCACCACTTTGGACTTGTGCAAAGGCTACTGGCAGGTGCCACTGGAGGAGACGTCGAGGCCGTACACTGCTTTCAGGACCCCTGCCGGGCTCTTCCAGTTTACCGTGATGCCCTTTGGCCTACATGGGGCACCGGCTACCTTCCAAAGGCTGATGGACAAGTTGTTACAGGGTTGTGACGGTTATAGCGCCGCCTACCTGGATGATGTCGTCATCTTCAGCCACACGTGGGAGGAGCATATGCAGCATCTGTCGGAGGTCTTGGGAAGAATTCATAAGGCCGGGCTGACTCTGAACCCCTCGAAGTGTGAATGGGCGCGGCAGGAGACTCGCTACTTGGGCTACCAGGTGGGACGAGGAGAGGTGCGACCGCAGCTGGATAAGGTGGAAGCTATCCAGAATTGTCCTCGGCCTCGCACCAAGAAGGAGGTGCGGGCTTTCCTGGGACTGGTTGGTTGGTACCGAAGGTTTGTGCCCCAGTTTGCAACAATGGCGGCGCCGCTGACGACATTACTGGGGAAGAACCAACGAAATCCGGTCATATGGACCGCAGCATGTGAACAGGCGTTCCAGGGACTGAAAACTTGCCTGTGTTTGACCCCCGTGCTCTGGAGTCCGGACTTTAAGAAGCAGTTTTTGGTCCAGGTGGATGCCTCCAAGAGCGGCCTGGGAGCCGTGTTGGTTCAAGGGGACCCGGGCGAGGAGCACCCGATCCTATATCTGAGCCGCAAGCTGCTGCCGCGGGAGACCAATTACTCGACGGTGGAGAAGGAGGCTCTGGCGATTAAGTGGGCGCTGGAGAAACTCCGGTATTACTTACTGGGAAGAGAGTTTGTGTTGGAGACTGATCATCGGGCGCTTACCTGGATCCAGTCCATGAAGGATCATAATAGCCGACTTACACGCTGGTACCTCTCACTGCAACCTTTCAGGTTCGCCATCCGGCACAGACCAGGTACACTCAATGTGGTGGCGGATTACCTCTCTAGGTTGCCGCACATCGCCAACCTCCGGGGGGAAGGGGATGATGTGACGGAGTGACCCGTCTCAAGGCAGAGTCCGCTGAGTATGGCACCGCCACCATTAGATCGCCACCATTAGTTCGATTTGGCACCCGGGGCGGCGTATCTTTCTGACGACCGAGTAGAGGAATAAAAGGGGTGAGGAGCAAGTTGTGAGCCGCATCGGGGGTGGCTAGATTTTGGTTCCCACTTACTTGTTAAGGGCGTCGGTCGGGGAGACGTGCGGGGGATCGCCAATCGTGCAGGGTGACGCAAGCCGATGGTATGGGGGTGTGGGGTTTAAATAATGAGTTCACGTGTGTCTGGACCGTCATGAGAATGGCCTCATTACGTGGGCCGTTAATGTGTATATGAAGTCGGGTAGACTTCCGGGAAATAGTTGAGAGCCTGTATCAATGTATATGTTTTGTGAGTGTATAATGAAAAAGAAATTCTGGGGGAGGGAGACGGGGATTAAAGTTAGAATAAAGAATTGGTGGTGACGCCAAGGGGGAGGGGTTACGGGATATAAGAGACGGCGAGCCGGATATGAAGGGGGTGTGTGTTGTAACATACAGGCTGTGTAGCGCGGATCTCAGTTTTATGTCTTTGCAACCATCTTTTTATGCACTGGGGAGGCCGTTTCAAATAAAGTATCCACACTAATACCTTACCGACTACGCCTGTGTTTGTCCGGGAGAGGTCTGGAAGGGGACCCCGTGACATGTACACATGAGACATTCTAACACAGACGCACAAGTTAAAAGTGCCTAGCTGCAAAAAACAAACCCTCAAAAACTAGAAAGTTGGTTTTCTCTGTTTCATGCTTACAAGAAAAGCAAACAGTACGCAAAGAGCTGAAATATAAAAGAAAAACTGAAAAAGAAACAAATAAATGAACCCTAAGAATAGACAAGAGAATAAACAAGAATAAATATGTAAAGTTTTAGGTGTGTACACCGATGAAGCACTAGCTCAAAGCTTAGTTAACACAGGTGAAGATAAACTAGTTCACATCCATAGCTGACACTTTATAGACTTTAAACTGAAAATTAAGCCTCACCCACATATAAAGCAATTTGCTCACAGCACATTACTTTGTAGCTGACAGCTGGTCACTATTTTTGACATTCCACCCTCATGTTTGTTTACCAACCCCCAGTTATGTCAATCAACAATTCGCTTCACTCCCATTGGTGGTTGCCTCAAAGCCGAGATAAGTTTAACACTGTGTGTTGTTGTGATGTTGTTTACGCTATTTCACCTCTCAAATAATACTGACATTGTATTTGTGCAATTGCAAGCGTCTTCCTGTGCTATTCTCTTTCAGCAGAACTGTCATTTTCAGTAGTGCCATCCATGAAGGCCCCATTCAGTGCCAATTCTAATCTAAACACATCCCTGTAAACCTCTGTAGGATCATACATCAGCATCTCCAAAAACCAAGAAATAAAAAGTGCTTTTACTGCACAAAATGTAATCACTTAAATAATGAGATGCGTCATTAAGTAGATTCAGATTCAAAACTGATGAGTTAATGAATGTTAAAATGTTCTTTGGGAACTTTTGTTGATGTTCGCTTATGTCATTGAGCTTTGGTAATATTTGCAAGTGATCTTCATTCATGTGCAGATATTTCCCAGGACATGCCATACTCATTATAACCTTTCAGACATGTCAATAATGTGCCTGATGTTTGGACTGAGAAGATCAAGTTTTTACTGAATTTGTTCAAATTTGCACTCATAAAACTCAACTTCAGGTTAAAGCTTCATCGTCTATTGGATGTTTGAGGAAAAAATATTTGGTGATTTAAAAATACAGTACTTAGTTACTTTAAAAAAAAAAGATAAACACATTTTCTTAAAACTTATCAAGTGCATTTGTTCTATTTCTCGACTCTCTTACCCTCTGCCTGACTCTGCTCAGATCAGCTGGTTGTGATGCTTGTGGGGAAGTTGTGGGGTGCCCTCTGGTGGACAGATGACCCAAGTTTGTAGTTGGAGGGCATTTCTCCATTTCTTTACTTTTAAATTTTCATTTTTCATCATAACATGATAAATGTTGATACCAGTAAATTGCCAAATAGCTAATATTACTCTCCTAATAAATAAGTCAGACTCAGTTTCAAATGGTCTGATGGACTTTCTTCAGCAGCGCCTAGCCTAGTATAGCGATTTTGCGCATCATGTGATACACACATTGCTTGACTCACGTCCACCATATTGGACATTATGCAACCAATGGTTGGGTTCATAGAAGTTTCTGGCTGTCTGTAGATGAAATCAGTGGCAAAGGGGTATTATACTAATATATATCCCAATGTTTCCTTTAAAGGCAGGTTTTAGTTGCACTTTTCAGTTTTATGCTGCTTGAAGAATACCTGGCTAGTGTTTGCAGACAGACATGTTCCATGCAAAGTACAGGTGACCATAACAATTTGATAGCAACCAAAGCAATTGGGGAGTCCAATATTTTTGCCTGGAGACCAGTAATTACAAGGGGGTCACAGACCAGTCTCAAATTCAAAATGTGCATTTGTTAACCCTTGACTGTAACTGTTTTGTATTTCAGAATGGTTTTTGCACGTGTCTGTGTTTTGAGGTGACTTTTAGGTATAAAGTATAAGGGCTGGGAACATTGTCTTCATTTATTAGCAATCTAACAATAACCTCTGTAAGCTGGAAAAATGAATCCTCACGAATAACCTTCCTCCTCCTTTTCCCTCATGACTACTGCTTGGTTATTAACCTGCTGGTGTGCACAGAGTGCCAAAGGAGAGGAGTACCTCTCCTGTGTCTGTGGTTGGGCTTACTCCAATACAACAAACGATCTACATTCATATACAACAAGAAAAAAAAGACCCATCGATAAAGAATAAACATGTCTTTTGTCGTATGTTTTAATTAGGGGATAAATGAGCGTTTTCTAGAAATTTGGAAACCCATGCATCTCTCTCACACACACACACACACACACACACACACACACACACGCTTCTTCACCTGGAGTTGAGGTCGGCCTGTGCTGCCCCTCCTACTCCTCCTCCGCTTCCCCCACGGCTCTTCTCCAGGCCCAGTTTAGTAAAGATGCCAACCAGTACCATGATGGCCACCACCCCACAGATGATGTACACGATAAGTTGCGTGCGGTCCCGGTCCAGGTCTCCCTGTCCCTCAGTAATGGTGGAAACTGGTTTGCCAGTGTTTGCCCAGATGGGAGTGTCATAGTTGGAGCAGATGTTCTGGTCCAAGCGCTGCTGACGGAACTGGCAGCAGAAACGGTAGAAGCAGGTACCGCAGCAGTACAGGAAGACACCGGCGTTACAGTTGAAAGGTGGGTCCCACTGACCCATGACATCATAGTAACCCTGGCAACGTGTCCCACCAGCAGGAGGGAGATCCTCATCATCTGTATCTCCACCACTGTTGGGAGTGGAAAGCCCTGTCTCTGGAGGAGTGTTTTGGGTGGTCTCTGTATAGCTGGTAGTTGTCTGGTTAGTCAGTGTGGTAGGTGAATCCTCAGTTACTCCCACAGCTGTAACTGATGGACCCTGGGCGAAGGCTGGCCGGATCACCAAGAATAAAAAGAGGAAGGAGAGAAAAAAGGGGCAGGAGAAAGGGTTGGTGGCTGCCATGTTTCCTGGAGAACCCAATGTTCCACCTACAGGCTTTGAATAGGAGGGAAGCAGGTGGAAGAGTGTTAGCAACAGAGAAACAGCACAGACATCAAACAAGGTAAAAGTAGTTTTACTGAGAAAAGCAAACCAAAAAATCCCCACAGTCTAAAAAAAATTCCCAGAAGTATCTCAAAGCATGTTCCTGTTAAAACACATGACTTATCTATTGATCTGACACATTTATGAAATCAATAATGAAAAGAGGGCAGAGTACATTTTTAAATAGGTCACTATCGGAGACTTTTGTCATAAAAGGCGATGTGATACACACTCGCTGCTCTCTCCTACTCCCTGGGTGTTTGGTATGCAGGGGAAACAACAGGAAGGCTACGCAAAGGCTAATTAACACTACCCCCAAAAAACCATTGGCTGCCCTCTGCTATCCCTTGAGCCCATCACCAGATCCTGTCTCAGTAAAACCAGGGCCATCACAGGTGACCTCTTGCACCCCGCTCACCACCTGTTTGACCCGCTGCCACTCCCGATGTCGCCTCAGGTCAATCAGGTTCCACACCTGCAGACTCACAAACAGCATCTTCCCCTGGGCCATTGCCACCGTTAACATACAATATCCTGTCCTAATCACACACCGACTCCACTCAGACCAAGTGCATTACACTACTTCCAAACACTTTGCAACCTGTTCTTCTTTTGTGTTTCTTCCTCCTATGTTCCTCGTGATTATTAATATTTTTCATGTTTGTTATTTACTCATGCTGTCTTACTATTTAAT